>NC_064929.1:138690614-140070614 GCF_023897955.1 Schistocerca gregaria
GATAAGCAAATATTAATTACAACACATCACTATCATACATAATTAATATTTTATTTTATTTATTTATTTTATAATTCCACTGTTCTTGCCACTCCTTTCCTCTCTGACAAAATTACAATTTCATCAGCAAACCTCAACGTTTTTATTCCTTCTTCCTAGACATCAATTCCTACTAGGAATTTTTCTCTGATTACCTTTACTACTAGCTCAATGTACAAATTGAATAACATTGGGACTCGCCTATAGCCCTGTCTCACCCCCTCCTCAACCATAGTTTTCTCTTCACTTCCTGTGACTCTTACAACTGTCGTCTAGTTTTTGTACACGTACTACAATGAGGTGCCAAAAGTCATGAGATGCCTCCCCATACCGTATCGGACCACCTTCTGCGCAGGGTAGTACAACAGCTTTAGATGGCATCGACTCAACAAGTCGTTGGATATGCCCTGCTGAAGAACTGAGGCATGCTGCCCCTATAACCGTCCATAGTTGCGGATGTGCAGATGGAAGATTTTGTGCACGAGCTGACCTCCGGATTGTGTCCCATAAGGCCGCTGGTCCTGATGGGATACCAGTTCGATTTTACACAGAGTACGCGAAGGAACTTGCCCCCCTTCTTGCAGCGGTGTACCGTAGGTCTCTAGAAGAGCGAAGCGTTCCAAAGGATTGGAAAAGGGCACAGATCATCCCCGTTTTCAAGAAGGGACGTCGAACAGATGTGCAGAACTATAGACCTATATCTCTAACGTCGATCAGTTGTAGAATTTTGGAACACGTATTATGTTGGAGTATAATGTCTTTTCTGAAGATTAGAAATTTACTCTGTAGGAATCAGCATGGGTTTCGAAAAAGACGGTTGTGTGAAACCCATCTCGCACTATTCGTCCAGGAGACTCAGAGGGCATTAGACACGGGTTCACAGGTAGATGCCGTGTTTCTTGACTTCCGCAAGGCGTTTGACACAGTTCCCCACAGTCGTTTACTGAACAAAGTAAGAGCATACGGACTATCAGATCAATTGTGTGATTGGATTGAGGAGTTCCTAGATAACAGAACGCAGCATGTCATTCTCAATGGCGAGAAGTCTTCCGAAGTAAGAGTGATTTCAGGTGTGCCGCAGGGGAGTGTCATAGGACCGTTGCTATTCACAATATACATAAATGACCTGGTGGATGACATCGGAAGGCCACTGAGGGTTTTTGCAGATGATGCAGTGGTGTATCGAGAGGTTGCAACAATGGAAAATTGTACTGAAATGCAGGAGGATCTGCAGCGAATTGACACATGGTGCAAGGAATGGCAATTGAATCTCAATGTAGACAAGTGTAATGTGATGCGAATACATAGAAAGATAGGTCCCTTATCATTTAGCTACAAAATAGCAGGTCAGCAAATGGAAGCAGTTAATTCCATAAATTATCTGGGGGTACGCATTAGGAGTGATTTAAAATGGAATGATCATATAAAGTTGATCGTCGGTAAAGCAGTTGCGAGACTGAGATTCATTGGAAGAACCCTAAGGAAATACAATCCGACAACAAAGGAAGTAGGTTACAGTATGCTTGTTCGCCCACTACTTGAATACTGCTCAGCAGTGTGGGATCCGCACCAAATAGGGTTGATAGAAGAGATAGAGAAGATCCAACGGAGAGCAGCGCGCTTCGTTACAGGACCATTTAGTAATCGCGAAAGCGTTACGGAGATGATAGATGAACTCCAGTGGAAGACTCTGCAGGAGAGACGCTCAGTAGCTCGGTACGGGCTTTTGTTAAAGCTCCGAGAACATACCTTCACCGAAGAGTCAAGCAGTATATTGCTCCCTCCTACGTATATCTCGCGAAGAGAGCGTGAGGATAAAATGAGAGAGATTAGAGCCCACACAGAAGCATACCGACAATCCTTCTTTCCACGTACAATACGAGACTGGAATAGAAGGGAGAACCGATAGAGGTACTCAGGGTACCCACCGCCACACACCGTCAGGTGGCTTGCGGAGTATGGATGTAGATGTAGATTTTCGATGGGATTCACATCAGACTATCCGAGTGGCCAGATCATTCGCTCTATTGGTTCGGAATGTTCTTCCAACCAATCTTGAACTACTGTGGGCCCGTGACATGGCACATTGTCATCCATAAAAATCCCAACTTTTTCGGGAACGTGAAAGCCATGAATGGTTGCAAATATCCTGTAACTAACCGATGAGCCAGCCTATTCCATGTGAACACGGCCCACGCCATTGTGGAGCTACCGCCAACTGGCACAGTGCATTATGACAGCTTGGGTCCGTAGGGTCTGCGCCACAGTCGAATCCGCCCGTCTTACGGCCTGACAACGCGATTCACCTGACCAGGTCACGGTTATCCAGTCGTCTAGGACCCAACCGATATGGCGACGAGCCCAGCAGGGGCGCTGCAGGCGATGTCGTGCTGTTAGCAAACGCACTCGAGTGGGTCAAATTTGGCCAAATTTCGCTGCACTGTCCCAAAGGACGCGTTCGTCGGTCGTCCCACATCGATTTCTGTGATTGTTTAACGCAGTGTTGCTTGTCTGTTGGTGCTGGCACTCTACGAAAATGCCGCTGCTCACGGCCGTTAAGTGAACCCCGTCGGCCACTGCGTTGTCTGTGGCGAGAGGTAATGCCTGAAATTTGGTATTTTCGGCACACACTTGACTTTGTGGATCTCGAAATACTGAATTCCCGAACGATTCCCGAAATGGAATGTCCCATGCGTCTAGCGCCAACTACCATTCCGTTAATTCCCCTCGTCAGCCATAATCAAGTCGGAAACCTTTTCACGTGAATCACGTGAGTACAAAGGACAACTATGCCAATGCACTGCTGTTTTGTACCTAGTTACGCGATACTACCGCCACCCATATATGTGCATATCGCCATCCTGTCAGTTTTGACATTTCAGTGTAAATAACCGCACGCTCACTGTGTCTTATCCCTGCTACTTTCAAAATTTCAGCGAGTGTAGTCCAGTTAACGTTTCCGGAAGATTTTTCTAAATCTAGATATACCGTACTTGCAGATGTGTCTTTTTCCAGTTTGTTTTCTAAGCTGAGCCGTAAGATCATTATTGCCTCACGTGTTCCAACAGTTCTTTGGAACCGTAACTGAGCATCCCAGAGATCGGTCATTGTAAGTATTTCCATTAGTCTGCGAATAATTCGTGTCAGTATGAAATTACAATGAAATGAATATAGTTAGCTGTATACAGGCGTTGATACGAGTTAACGGAGTTGAAAATGTGTTCCCTAACCAGGACTCGAACCCGGGATCTCCTACTTACATGACAGACGCTCTATCCATCTTGCAATATTTTTTTCTTTTTGTTTGGTATCGTTCGTTGCGTTTGGTCAGAGTGGACGTCACAAGATATCTCTTTAAGTTGATCCTTCACACTGAGCTACCGTAGCGGCAAACCATCTGAGCCACCGAGGACACAGAGGATAGTGCGACTGCAGGGACTTAACTCTGGCACGCCTCCTGCGAGACCCACATTCGCCACTTACTGTCTCGAATTATATTTATAGTGCCCTGTCCATCATACCCATTACTGGCGGCTTTACTGCCGATTTCCGTAAGAGTTTGTGCACTGTTTGTGCATCCGCAGAGAAGAAGATGGTCAAATGCCCGGTGAGCCTTAACTAATATACATATATCTAACGCTCACGGGCCATTTCACCATCTTCTCTGCGGATGCACAAACAGTGCACAAGCTCTTACGGGAATCGGCAGTAAAGGCGCGAATAATGAGTGTGAAGGGCAGGGGCATTAATGAACATAATGCGGGACAGTAAGTTGCCAATGTGAGTGTCACGGTAGGAGTGCCAAAGAAAGTCCCAGCAGTCGTACCATCCTCTGTGCCCTCGGTGACTCAAAGGGATAGATCATATGCCATGTAAGCAGGAGATCCCGAATGTCCGAAAGAACAGAAACCACCTTCACACACACACACATCATATAATTCGTGTATTTCTTGTTGCAGCGGGACCTTCTCAAAAAGTTTCAGAGGGGGGGGGGGAGGCAGGGCGGATAGGGGGGGGGAAGGGGGAAGGTGGGGGGAAAGGTTGTCCTGTACCACATATCACTTTGCTCATGATTTGATCCCTCTGCTCACTTTTGTGTGGGGAGAGATGTGGAGCCTTATTTAGCAAACTCCTATTCAGTCACAAGAGGGTGTGATTGCCCGAGTAGGAGCACCAACAGGAGAAGTTAAGGACAGTACTGCAGGTTTTGACCGTGTTTCAACATGGTCCGCCGGTGTAACCTTTGTTTGCAAGTCAATGGACGCATTTTTTACCCTCTACTGTGACTGAAGTAACCGTATTGTTTTAACACTGTTGTCTCCTTGTAATAATAAATTAAAAATGGTTTGTGGTACATTAGGTCTACTGTAAGTAAAGTTTGGTGTTTTAATAAAATTTTGCCTCACAAGGAAAACACGTGAGAAGAAATGTTTTCTGTTTCCCCACGTAATTTCCTTGAGTTTGTTGGTTTATTTACTTGTCATCCACAGAAAACTTCCTCTAGTGGCTCAAGAAATTCCCCACAGGATGGCTCTGAGCACTATAGGACTTAACTGCTGTGGTCATCAGTCCCTCACAACTTAGAACTAATTAAACCTAACTAACCTAAGGACATCACACACATCCATGCCCGAGGCAGGATTCGAACCTGCGACCGTAGCAGTCGCGCGGTTCCGGACTGAGCGCCTAGAACCGCTAGACCACCGCGGCCGGCTCCCCACAGGAAAATATAACATTAGAGGAGAATATTTGTTTTGGTGCTCTGAGCAACTTCCCGAGACATTGTCGGTTTCAATAATTTTCATTCAGTATACTGCATCTTCCTATGTATGCATCTCACGAAATATAGTGGAGTTAAAATTGGACGGCGACCATTCATCTTTGGAAGTGGGAAAGTGGGACGGGTGGCGGCAGGGGGGGAGGGGGAGGGTGTGGGGGAGGGGGAGGGAAGAAGGATGAAAGGGGGAGGCAATCGGGGAAGGGAGTAACAGTGGCCAGGAATGCAGCTGTAGGTGCTATAGGTACAGTTGGGATTCTCAGTGGAGTAGACCTTCGTTGGGTTGGAGCAGTCAATCAGCTGTCCATCGAAAGCAGACTTTTCTTTCCAGGCTCGGCAAAGAAGTTCTTGACTTCATTTCCACTGTGTATCGACCAACACCGAAAACTAACCGCACTGCCGGATGCTTCATGAATTGCAATAGCACCCGAAAGAAACACCGGACGGGAACCAGTTCTCGGCTGAAGTTACGGCCAATTTGAGCGCGTAAATAGGTAACTGACAACGACAAGCGCGGCCGGAATTAACCGAAACTCAATAGCAGTCCGCAGCTACAAAGTGGCCGGGGAAATAAATTTCCCGGGGAGCGGGCGCGATCGGAAGCCGGCCACAACAGCGATTATGGAAATGACCGACCCGGCGTGTTTTTCCGCAATTGAATTCTGAGCGTGCACACGCCGAAACGCTGTTTAATGGCCGACCACCTCATCAGTTTCATTTCATTTGGCGCAATCTGTTCTCGCCAGCGCCGGACGAGGAGATATTGCCGATTAGGATGTGTGGCATCGCGCCCGGAACACAATAGCGACCGCGAAATCGCTTCCCAAATCATGCGGGGTTTGCCAAGAGGACACATGGTGTAACTCACGTTCGGTGCTCCACAAAACGGACGCTTTCGTAAACAATAGTACGTGCAGCATGACTGTGCTAGGAAGTAACTCACGCGAGGTCGTTTCGACAGCAACATAAGAATTCGCCACCTGCACGTTACACATTACAATCTAGGGCTTTGAACGTATGAATTGACTCCAAAGTTTTCATTACAAACATATACTATGGAATCAGTCTTTTTTTATACACACGAGGGGAAGCCAAAAAGTAAAGGTACATTTATGGAAGGAATATTTATTCTAATGTTAGAAATCTGAAACATACATCATTTTTCTACCTAACCTTCCTGCACATCAACACACTTTGCTCAACGTTTCACAAGTTGTTTGAATGCGTGGATAAAGAAGATTTTTGGTTGCACCTGCAACAAATTTTGCACCGCATCAGTGACTTATACATCGCTTGAAAATCTTTTCCCCTGAGCGCTTCCTTCAATTGTCCAAACATACCTAGCATATAAACTGCTTGGTGCCACGTCTGGTCTATGGTGGGTGTTCCAGCAGTTGGAGTTCCAACTCCTTTATTGTTCCGGTCGTCCATGTGGCAGCGTTATCTTGCTGCAGGGTGACACCTTTTCGCAGTTTTCCGCGAAGTATGGATCTGATTGCAGGTTTCAGATTAGTTCGCAACAGTTATCACTGTTCACCTTTTGGCCTCTTGTGGTGAAATGAATGGTTACCACGGCTTCCATGCCCTAGAGTAGTATTAACGTAATCTTACCAGCTAAAAGTTGAGGTTTGAATTTCTTAATTTCTGATGATTATGGGTGTTTCCAAACCACGCTAGCAGCGTTACTTTCCGGTTCGTCATGATGCACCTACGTTTCGTCTTCAGTAACGATTTGCTGAAACAATCCTTTTCCCATGCGATGGTAAGGGGCCAAATGTTTACGAGAGATGGCCATCCTTTGCGCCTTACGCTGCGCTGACAATTCTTTGGAGGCAAACGTTGTGAGATGGAATACGCTGAACCGTAACTAATATGTAAAGTATTGGCAATTGCGTCCACTATGATTCGTCTGTTGTCCATCACTACGTCTTGAAGACTTCCAAATTTTCCTCAGGTGTTAACGTCAATGGACTGCTCGATTTTTTCTCGTCACACAGGGAAGATCTTCCCTGCTCGAAGCGCTCTATCCATTCGTAGATCTAGCTTCGCCATACTGCGCTTGAATTCGGCAAATAATTTCCGCAGGTTTAACACCTTCCGCAAACAACAATCGAAACAGTGCTCTGATTTCGTCCTTGAAGCAGATCGATAATGCAGCTGCCATGTGTCACTGTCTGCTACAATGCAACGACTAACGTGACAATAGGAGTTGCAGGTTGTACAGAACTGTTGCAGACGACAATACTCCAGCCCTGCATACTAGCTGTGTTGCCAAGCCTTATGGTGACAAATTGCAAAAGTGCCTTTACTTTTATACAAAGAACCACTCGCTACTTACAAAGGTTATCTACAACTATTGTCAACTGCACTCTAGCAGGATTCCGGCCATACTCATTTGAATCTGAGAATTTTGAAAGGTGCTTTCTCTCTTCTTTTTACTGCGGTGATGACGTTTTACTGTGCTAAGGATACCAGTGTCCAACGTTTGGTATTAACGCAGGAAGCCAACGACATTTTCATTCATTCCTGAAAGGCTCCGTCTCCTGGAAAACGTAGTTTGGCATGGAAACACCACTACAAACTATGCTGAGAACAATAAATTTAAAGTCCACATTTTAGATTTTAACGGGTGATAGCGGAGTTTTTACAAGCAAAATGGATTCTTCTACGGACTGTCGAAGAAGAAAAACGTAACGTCACTCAGAATGTACCTTTCAGTATTGCTACTCATTCAGATACAGAGTCAACGCAGGCAAGCCACATTTTAATGCTGCAAGTCTGAAACACACTTTCGACCAAAGTTGGCCAATATTAAAAAAAAAAAAAAAACGAAGTCATCGTATTAGATTTAAGAAAACAACAGGCCTCCAAAAGGTTATGAAATATAAGGTGGCACTTAGAAGTGGAACAACAATACAAAAGCAAAAAGAGGTGAATATTCTGATATTTAAAATCAGTTAGACTTCTGTGCAAAACTAAAGCACGAAATTAACCATCGCCTGATGTGTACTGACAAGTAACAAACGTCGATGAAACTTGGACCATACTTAGAATGAACTGATACACTAAAGCACAAAAGGTAACTGAAAGAGCCGCGTGGGATTAGCCGAGCGGTCTGTGGCGCTGCAGTCATGGACTGTGCGGCTGGTCCCGGCAGAGGTTAGAGTCCTCCCTCGGGCATGTGTGTGTGTGTGTGTGTGTGTGTGTGTGTGTGTGTGTGTGTGTGTGTGTGTGTGTGTTTGTCCTTAGGGTACTTTAGGGTAAGTAGTGTGTAAGCTTAGGGACTGATGACCTTAGCACTTAAGTCCCGTAAGATTTCACAAACATTTGAACATTTTTGTAACTGAAGAAACAAGCAATAAGACGAACAGAAATGACTCTTTTATTCGGACAATAATTCTTCTGAAAGACATTACAGAAGGCAGGACATGGTTCGTATTCTGGCGTATGGTCACAATGGATGTCAATGCGTGCTCTGTGCTAAGTCACCTGAACGAATGACAAGTCTTTGATGTGATTTAAATCCGGGGAAGCGTGCAGGACAGTCCATTCGTCGAGTATCCTCTTCTTCCAAGACCACCTCCACCCGCGTTCTTTGTTGGGTCCGACATTGTTATCCACAAAAATGAAATCAGGGCGGAATGCACCCCTGCTTCCCGGAACAACATTCCAAGACTTACATATTTTTTGGAAAATAAGTGGTGGTGGTTAGTGTTTAACGTCCCGTCGACAACGAGGTCTTTAGAGACGGACCGCAAGCTCGGGGTAGGGAAGGATTGGGAAGGAAATCGGCCGTGCCCTTTCAAAGGAACCATCCCGGCATTTGCCTGAAACGATTTAGGGAAATCACGGGAAACCTAAATTAGGATGGCTGGAGACGGGATTGAACCGTCGTCCTCCCGAATGAGAGACCAGTGTGCTAGCCACTGCGCCACCTCGCTCGGCGGAAAATAAGTGTTCTGTTCTACACTGAAGCGCCAAAGAAACTACTATGGGCATACGTATTCAAATGCAGAGACATAGAAACAGGCAGAATACGGAAAGACACATAGGGAAGGAATACATACATAACGTTAACCTATCAAATTGGAAGTCAGCACGCCCATGCAAAATTGTGCCTCCCCGTATCGTAGCACTGTACCATAAAACCTATCAAGCTCGACAATGCTGGACATACCCTCATATACCGAGAGACGGGAACACGTAAAGCGCGCAGGAACACTGTCCAACATGAACGTTTTGGTGGCCCAGGTGTTGTGTTGTTAGGTGGGCATAACCTAACATGGTCGCACTCATCTGCAAATCTTTGAACACAATACACTCTCAGGTGAACGTTATTGAGACACTGGCCGGCCGCGGTGGTCTCGCGGTAAAGGCGCTCAGTCCGGAACCGCGTGACTGCTACGGTCGCAGGTTCGAATCCTCCCTCGGGCATGGATGTGTGTGATGTCCTTAAGTTAGTTAGGTTTAAGTAGTTCTAAGTTCTAAGAGACTGATGACCACAGTGCTCAGAGTCATTTGAACCATTTTTGAGACACTGTACTCCTTCACCACGTTCTTGTTTTCAGAGGAGCATTCGATCTAGACTTCATTTTTGTGGATGACAATGCGCGACTGCATCAAATAGCGCAGGTGGAGCCCTTGGAACGAGAGGATATTCGGCGAATAGACTGCAACTGCCTGTTCAGGTTCAATCCCGCGTCCAGCCATCCTGATTTAGTTTTTCCATGATTTCCCTAAATCACTCCAGGCAAATGCCGGGATGGTTCCTTTGAAAGGGCACGGCCGACTTCCTTCGCCATCCTTCCCTAATAAGATGAGACCGACGACCTCGCAATTTGGTCCCTTCCTCCCAAATCAAACCGTCCAATCAACTAACCCAACTGATTTCTTGGGGCCACGCGTGAAAGAATCCCACTCGTTCACTGCGTTCCTCACTCACTCTCGGCTGGTGCCTTGTCTTCTCTTTGCACACAGCTACACAAACAGAAGTGTGAGTTGCTGTTTCATTTGATACTGTTATTTGTAATTTTAGCTTCAATGTAGGGCTAGTAGAAATTCTTGAGTAACAGAAGAAATATTGAATCTAATTGATGAAAGGAGAAAATACAAAGATGCAGTAAATGAAGCAGGCAAAAAGGGATACAAACGTCTCAAAAATGAGATCGACAGGAAGTGCAAAATGGCTAAGCAGGGATGGCTAGAGGACAAATGTAAGGATGTAGAGGCACATCTCACTAGGGGTAAGATAGATACTGTCTACAGGAAAATTAAAGAGACCTTTGGAGATAAGAGAACCACTTGTATGAATATCAAGAGCTCAGATGGAAACACAGTTCTAAGCAAAGAAAGGAAAGCAGAAAGATGGAAGGAGTATATAGAGGCTCTGTACAAGTGCGATGTACTTGAGGACGATATTATGGAAATGGAAGAGGATGTAGATGAAGATGAACTGGGAGATACGATACTGCGTGAAGAGTTTGACATAGCACTGAAAGACCTGAGTCGAAACAAGGCCTCCCGGAGTAGACAACATTCCATTAGAACTACTGACGGCCTTGGGAGAGCCAGTCCTGACAAAACTGTACCATCTGGTGAGCAAGATGTATGAAACAGGCTAAATATCCTCAGACTTCAAGAAGAATATAATAATTCCAATCCCAAAGAAAGCAGGTGTTAACAGATGTGAAAATTACCGAACAATCAGTTTAATAATTCACAGCTGCAAAATACTAACACGACTTCTTTACAGACGAATGGAAAAACTAGTAGAAGGCGACCTCGGGGAAGATCTGTTTGGAATCCGTAGAAACACTGGAACACGTGAGGCAATACTGACCTAACGACTTATCTTAGAAGAAAGATTAAGGAAAGGCAAACCTACGTTTCTAGCATTTGTAGACTTAGAGAAAGCTTTTGACAATGCTGACTGGAATACTCTCTTTCAAATTCTAAAGGTGGCAGAGGTAAAATACAGGGAGCGAAAGGCTATTTACAATTTGTACAGGAACCAGATGGCAGTTAAAAGAATCGAGGGACATGAAAGGGAAGCAGTGGTTGGGAAGGGAGTAAGACAGGGTTGTAGCCTCTCCCGATGTTATTCAATCTCTATATTGAGCAAGCAGTAAAGGAAACAAAAGAAAAATTCGGAGCAGGTATTAAAATCCATGGAGAAGAAATAAAAACTTTGAGGTTCGCCGATGACATTCTAATTCTGTCAGAGACTGCAAAGGACTAGGATGAGCAGTTGAATGGAATGGAGAGTGTCTTGAAAAGAGGATATAAGATGAAAATTAACAAAAGCAAAACGAGGATAATGGAATGTAGTCTAATTAAGTCGGGTGATGCCTAGGGAATTAGATTAGGAAATGAGACACTTAAAGTAGTAAAGGAGTTTTGCTATTTGGGTAGCAAAATAACTGATGATGGTCGAAGCAGAGAGGATATAAAATGTAGACTGGCAATGGCAAGGAAAGCGTTTCTGAAGAAGAGAAATTTGTTAACATCGAATATAGATTTATGTATCAGGAAGTCGTTTATGAAAGTATTTGTTTGGAGTGTAGCCATGTATGGAAGTGAAACATGGACGATAACTAGTTTGGACAAGAAGAGAATAGCTTTCGAAATGTGGTGCTACAGATGAATGTTGAAGATTAGGCGGGTAGATCTCGTAACTAATGAGGAAGTATTGAATAGGATTGGGGAGAAGAGAAGTTTGTGGCACAACTTGACCAGAAGAAGGGATCGGTTGGTAGGACATGTTCTGAGACATCGAGGGATCACCAATTTAGTATTGGAGGGCAGCGTGGAAGGTAGAAATCGTAGAGGGAGACTAAGAGATGAATACACTAAGCAGATTCAGAAGGATGAAGGTTGCAGAAGGTACTGGGAGATGAAGAAGCTTGCACAGGATAGAGTAGCATGGCGAGCTGCATCAAACCAGTTTCTGGACTGAAGACAACAACAACAACAACAACAACAGCTTGACTGTAAGAAGTACTGCAAAACTTTGAAATTAGTATATTTATTTTGCAGCAGCCTGTAGTTGCAATATCAGTTGACTCCCCTTGTTAGCAATCATCTCGACTGCTATAGGCGGAGCTAGTTTCATCTGCTTCTTACGTTTCCAGGGGATGTATCTGAATTTTTGAAACTTCGTGGCAGATTAAAACTGTGTGCCCGACCGAGCCTCGAACTCGGGAGCTTTGCCTTTCGCGGGCAAGTGCTCTACCATCTGAGCTACCCAAGCACGAATCACTCCCCGTCCTCACAGCTTTACTTCTGCCCAGTACCTCGTCTCCTACCTACCAAACTTTACAGAAACTCTCCTGCGAACCTTGCAGAACTAGCACTTCTGAAATAAAGGATATCTGAATTTTTGTTTGGCTGCATTGCAACAAATCTGATTTTGGGGAACACCAGACGTGCACTACTGTAGGAGGAGTGTGTTCGCCCTCGCTGCCAGCTGCTGGGTCGTCCCTCTCGCTCTCTGGCCTGGGTCTGCTCTGAGGAGCAGTGCTGCTGCAGTTGCCTTCCGCCCCGTAAGAGGGGCTGCATGCGAGCGGGCGCAGCTCTCACGCCCGGCTCGGCTCCACACCGCAGGTGTTCGCCGCATGCTAATCCACGCGGCAGCTGACGGGAATTAGCACGCGGCTGCTCCAGAGCTGTGTGCAGTCCTCCTCCGCCCACCCCCACCCCCTCACCCTAATTCCCACTCACTCTCCCACTCCTAAGTCACTCGTCCCGTGCCCCACCAGCATTCACCTTCTCTCCTTCTAGGTGTAATCTAGGAGCTGACAGTATATATGCTCCAGGCCTGACTTCCCCGCACACTTCTACTGTGCTACAGCACTCAGTCACCCCTCCACCCACCACCCCCCCCACCCCCGGACACACACACACACACACACACACACACACACACACACACACACACACACACACACACACACCTTAAGTACATCTACATCTACATGATTGCTCTGCAAGTCACCTTTAAGTGCTTGGCAGAGAGTCCATCGAACCACAATCATACTATCTCTCTACCATTCCAATCCGGAACGCCGCGCGGGAAATACGAACACCTAAACCTTTCTGTTCGAGCTCCGATTTCCCTTATTTTACTTTGATGATTATTCCTACCTATGTAGGTTGGGCTCAACAAAATGTTTTCGTATTTTGAAGAGAAATTTGGTGACCGAAATTTCGTAAATAGATCTCGCCGCGACGAAAAACGTCTTTGCTTTAATGACTTCCATCCCAACTCGCGTCTCATATCTGCCACACTCTCTCCCCTATTACGTAATAATACAAAACGAGCTGCCCTTTTTTGCACCCTTTCGATGTCCTCCGTCAGTCCCACCTGGTAAGGATCCAACACCGAGCAGCGGTATTCTAACAGAGGACGAACGTGTGTACTGTAAGCTGTCTCTTTGGTGGACTTGTTGCATCTTCTAAGTGTTCTGCCAATGAAACGCAACCTTTCGCTCGCCTTCCCCACAATATTATCTATGTGGTTTTCCAGCTGAAGTTGTTCGTAATTTTACCACCCAGGTACTTAGCTGAATTGACAGCCTTGAGAATTGTACTATTTATCGAGTAATATAATTCCGACGGATTTCTTTTGGAACTCGTGTGGATCACCTCACACTTTTCGTTATTTAGCGTTAACTGCCAACTGCCACACCATACAGCAATCTTTTTCTAAATCGCTTTGTAACCGATACTGGTCTTTGCATGACCTTACTAGACAATAAATTACAGCATCATCTGCGAACAACCTAAGAGAACTGCTGAGATTGTCACCCAGGTCATTTATATAGATCAGGAAGAGCAGAGGTCCCAGGACGATTCCCTGAAGAGCACCTGATATCACTTCAATTTTACTCGATGATTTGCCGTCTATTACTACGAACTGCGACCTTCCTGACAGGAAATCACGAATGCAGTCGCACAACTGAGACGATACCCCATAGGCCCGAAGTTTGATTAGAAGTCGCTTGTGAGGAACAGTGTCAAAAGCTTTCCGGAAATCTAGTAATGAGGAATCAACTTGAGATCCCCTGTCGATAGCGGCCATTACATCTACATACACACCCCGCAAGTCACATACGTGGGGGAGAATACCTGCCTTCTCATTCCACTCGCATACAGGGCAAGGGAATAGCGCCTGGCTACACGAGGTGGGTGAGAAAATTAATGAGACTGACTTTTATCCACAGACGATTTTATTTATTTATTTATTTATTTTAAACAACAATCGAGAAATTATTTTGTGACATCAGATGTTGTTGTGTTCGTCTTCAGTCCTGAGACTGGTTTGATGCAGCTGTCCATGCTACTCTACCCTGTGCAAGCTTCTTTATCTCCCAGTACCTACTGCAACCTACATCCTTCTGAATCTGCTTAGTGTAATCATCTCTTGGTCTCCCTCTACGATTTTTACCCTCCACGCTGCCATCCAATTCTAAATTGGTGATCCCTTCATGCCTCAGAACATGTCCTACCAACCGATCCCTTCTTCTGGTCAAGGTGTGCCACAAATTTCTCTTCTCCCCAATCCTATTCAATACCTCCTCATTAGTTATGTGATCTAAACATCTGATCTTCAGCATTCATCTGAAGCACCACATTTCGAAAGCTTCTATTCTTATCTTGTCTAAACTATTTATTGTCCATCTCTCACTTCCCTACATGGCTCCACTCCATACAAATAATTTCAGGTAAGACTTTTTGACACTTAAATCTACACTCGATGTTAACAAATTTCTCTTCTTCAGAAACGCTTTCCTTCCCATAGCCAGTCTACATTTTATATCCTCTCTACTTCGACAATCATTAGTTACTTTGCTCTCCAAATAGCAAACATCATCTACTACTTTAAGTCATTTCACGTTCGACAGCAGAGAGAGGGTAATTTCTCGAGTTCATTACATTTTTGGCACCCAACGTGGGGCCATTTGAATGATAATTTTCATGGTATCTGATGTCATTAAAGTAGTGACATAAGATACCGTGACAATTAGCAATCAGATCGCCTCACATTGGGTGCCAAAGACGTAGTGAAGTCGAGAAATTGATCTCTCTCTGCTGTCGAACGTGAAATGACGAGCAGACAACTAATGAGATTGCCAGACGTTAGGTCCTAACAATTAACTGATATCAATAATCAAATGAAATCAAACACAAAGGGTGCAAAATTAAGGGGTTCATGTATGAATGTAAAAGATCAAACCATAAAAGAAATTGTTTATTTTCGTGGTGCTCGAACAGTCCACGGGTATACTACTGGTTCATAGTGTCCAACGGGCACAATATTTCGGCGATAAGACATGTCGTCATCGTCAGGTGCGCTGACGAACTGAGCTCCTGAGAGCGGGCGGCCGATTTAAAACCCCTACCCCCGCGGACGCGAAGACGTGGGCGTCAGAATCTGTCGTAGCGTCGATGTGCTTGCTACGTCCGCCCTGGTCGCCAGTTCGTACTTCTTGCTGAGAGCCTTCTTAATTACATGCAATGCCGGGTCCCAAGCCTTGCTGAGATTGTAACCGCAATCTCAGTTGATAACATCTTCCCTGGTACGAATTTCGATAGCCTACCTTATAACGCTGTCCCAATATTTAGAGATCTGAGCCAGGATCTTGGTACGCTCATAGTCCGTCTCGTGTTTCTCGGACAAACAGTGGTCTACTACCGCCGACTTATTTGGATATTTCAGTCGAGTGAGCCTTTGATGTTCTCTGGAACCATCTTCGATTGTGCGCACTGTTTGTCCGATATAAGTCTTCCCACACTCACAGGGAATTTGGTACATGCCGGCCTTCCTCAAACCGAGGTCATCTTTCACTCTTCCCAGTAATGCCCTTGTTTCATTGCGTGAGCAAAAGACGGTTTTAACTCGGGCGGCGAAGAGAACGGCCCGCGGGGGGAGGGGATTCAAATCGGCCACCCGCCCTCAGGAGATCAGTTTGTCAGCGCACCTGACGATGACGACATGTGTGATCGCCGAAAGATAGTGCCCGTTGGACACTATGAACCGGCAGTATACCCGTGGACTGTTCGAGCAACAAATACGCCGGGAGAAACTGGAGAATCATATTTTCGTGCTGTTTACACAAAACAAAGCAAGATTACAAATCACATGGCCGATTTGACTGGTCGTAGACGCGACTCAGTTATTAAGGGAAAGGAGGAGGGAACGAATCGTGTCAACACTCTTTGTTATCGTTCGTCGAATACTGCTGCGTCGGTGCGGCGTAACGCATCGGAGCTGTGCTGCAGGGGTTGGCTTCCCTCATCACTATGCGTCGTTCTACGCCTCGTACTGTGAGCGTATGGTGGTATCTTCGCTGCCAGCGATGCTTTACAGAAAACGTTTAAAAATATATGACCCTAACATGACTCGAATACGTTGCCCCTTTCACTGCAGTCGGATGTCTTATCCGTTGCGCCACCGAGAGCCTGTTAGAAGTAGGGTAACTGCTAACAGTATTCTACAGCGGAAATTAGGACTAAGTATTACTGAGAATAATTCTACTGTGCTTTGGATCGTAGCTCGTGACTGATAGTCGACAATACAATATACGGACCCATTTGAGAAAGTTGTACAATTTCTTAGCTCTTAGCGAGCTTAATGATGTTGCAGAATGTCCCTCGTTGCACATATCGCCGTTCTAAATGGGTGGAGACTAAAAGTATCAGCTTTCGCAAAGTTTCCACAGTCAGTGCTCGCAAAATTCCTTTCTGTTCTTACTTACAAGCTGTAATTGCGTTTCCCATCATTAACTAGCTAAAATGATTCATGGGGAAAGGACTTAAAACTTCATGTAACGCTCCTGCAACACACTTATAGCCTCGTCTTACTCTTAGCCTGTGACGTCACGAGTGCATTAACCAATATCAAAACGTTTTCGATCTCGTAACCAAATATTGATTTTCAAGGCTTTTTAATCTTTAATTATATAAAAACAATAGATATTTTGTAAGAACATTGACCGTAAATGTTATTTAAGTATAATAATCAATCAGAATAACAACCACCCTACCCATATTTTTCACATAGGAAATTAGGCTAATGTCTGAAATGTCCGGTCGCAGTCGATTCACCCTTTTCATCAGACTCTGAAGGACGTCTTTGTAAACCACTTGGTTCGCAGTTTGTCCTAGAAGAACAAATTCTTTATGCACGGCATTGTTTTCATCACTCTGAGCAAGGTTCATCTCCAAAATGTTCTCGGCCTTCCGAAAATGATTTGCGCCGCGAAAAACTTTTGCTCTTATTCCCGATAAGCGTGTTTCAACTTTTCATAGCACACACTTGCAGAATTCCGAAGTTTAACGCAACACTTAATGGCACAACTTTGCTCTAAATACCGCTACTCTATTTCGTAACATTCAACAAAAACACTTCTTCACTAATGGCGGTCTAAAAAATAGCGTGATGTCTTTAAGGAGATGAAGCTCTGGCAGAGATTCTAGAAGGGATGAATACACCGGTCCACAGACGTAGAACAACAAGGCGTTGCCAGGTCCCTCGCAGTGTTGCCAGCCTCTTTACTTTTCTCACACACCTCATATGGCTTCCTACGAGCCCCAATTTTTCTGTTCTTACCTGAAATGTACGTGGCCGACAGTACAATCGTTCCACAGTCAGCCTCAAATTCTCGCTCTCTAAATTCTATCAATAGCGTTTCTCGGAAACAATGTCGCCTTTCCTCCATAAATTCCCTTTGGAGTTCCTTAAGCATCTCCGCAACACTCGAGTGTTGATCGAACCTTCCGGTAACAAATCTAGCAGCCCGCTTCTCAGTTGCTTTGATGTTTCCTTTAAAGGGAGGTTTACTATCGTTTTGTTCAAAAATCGATTTTTTTTTAAATTGCATTTTTGGATCCATAAAAGTGTTTTGAATCTACCCATGAAACGGTTTTTCCGCATACGAAACGGAAATATTTGGCTGGACTCATGGTTGGACAAAAAAAAAATGCACCTTCCTGAAATCGACCTTTTTCACGCACCAGTTTTTTTCTTCAGAGGTCGCATTATTGTACCGCTGCTTGGGAGGAAACACACACAATTCAAATGACAGTTGTAACCCATGTGTTTGCAAGTTAGCCCCCAAGCATTTGCATTCTGGTGCGAAGACTGTGGAGATTGCGACTTTCCTGGCAGTGAGCAGCTTCAACGGTTGGTATTCAACAGTTCTGTAGACCATGACAACGATGGACTTCACCCTGCGACCCCTGCGACTCTATTCGACGCAGTTCGCCAAGCATTCGGACGACCACTGGATTCAAGCGGCGGAAAACCGCTTGTCGCCGGCCGTACGAGCGGCTCTGGAGCAGCGTAGGATGGCCCAGATCGAGCAGAACGCCCTCTATGAGGCAGAGGAAGGATTAGTTTATGGACCCGGAATAGCACATTGAACGTAAGTTGCATAATATTGCATTTATATGTAGTCAAGACTTTAAACGCGTTTTTGTCGAAATGACGTTTTTATTTTTTTGTCGCGCAGTATGTTAACTTCAAATGTACTGAACCCATTGGCATGATTCTTTGTTTCCGACGAAGCTAACTAAATTGTCTAGGAGTTGTATCACTTTTATTCCGATCCAACAACTATAAAAATTTTTACTTGGCCGACGAAGTCGAAAAATTGATGAGAAGCCCTATTTTTTAAATGGCCGACATTTTGTTTCCTATGGTCCAAATAACTTAAGTGAGGTACAACTCCTAAAGAATCTTATATACTTGGCTAACGTCAACTCAATTTAGATTTCAGACGAGCCGGCTGACCTGTGACATACCGCGCGTGGAGGTCTACATCTAAATTTTGTTTCGTTCCGGCGGCAATTCCGCCTTTGCTCTTCGCCATTTCTGGTGAAAAAAATCCAGTTTGTAGAGAACATATTGATAAGCATTGTGACCAAATTTGACATTGATATCTCTAATACATTCCGAGGATAAAATTCTCAAAGAACAAGCTTTTTTAGGCCAAAGATAGTAAACCCACTTAATATGGCTTGCTGAGGATCCCAAACACTCCAGCAGTACTCAAGAACGCGTTGTTGAAATGTTGTTCTATTCGCCGCCTCCTTCATAGATGTGTTACATTTTCCTGTAATTCTCTCACTAAACGGAAATCGACTATTTGCCTTCCCTACTAGCGAACTTACGTGCTCATGCCATTTCATGCGGCTTATCACATATCTGCTTCAACCAGCACACCGCTCAGATTATTATCGAAAGTTGCAGGACCGTTGCATTAACTCTCATCTTTTTGCCACATTGAGAACAAGCTGCCGTTCGTCACCCCCACAGAAATTCTGTCCATGTTGTTCTGTATCCTCCTATACTCGCTGAATGACGACGCTTTTCCGTAAAATACAGCGTCCTTGCCGGTAACAGATAGACGCAGTCTAGTTATTAGATAATTGAGAAGAATAGCGGTCCTAATAGACATCACTGGGGCTCTCCTCTAGACACCTTGGTCTTCAGTGAACACTCACTCTCCAGCGCAGCGTACTGGTTTCTGTTACTTGAGATGTCTTCGAGTCTTATCTGGGAACCTATTCCACAAGCTCCTACCTCCGCTTTCTGTCTGCTGTGGGACATCGTATCAAACGCTTTTCGGAAATAAAGGAATATGGAATCTGCCTGCTGCCCTTCATCCACGATTGTAGGAGATCATGTGAGAAAACATCAAGCTGAGTTTCGTACGAGCGATGCTTCCTAAATCCGTGGTGAGTCGTGGACAGATGATTTTATCAAATGGCTCTAAGCACTATGGGACTTAACATCTGAGGTCTTGAGTCCCGTAGAACTTAGAACTACTTAAACCAAACTATCCTAAGGACATCACACTCATCCATGCCCGAGGCAGGTTTCGAACTTGCGACCGTAGCAGCCGCGTGGTTCAGGACTGAAGCGCCTAGAACACCTCGTCCACAACGGCCGGCGATGATTTTCTGTCTCAAGCAAATTTATTATATTATAACTTAGAATAAGCTCAATAATTCTGCAGCAAACCGTGTTAATTTGGGGGGGGGGGGTGTCCTTTTACCCTTCTTACATAGATGATTCACCTGCGCTTTTTTTTATTCGCCTGGCACATTGCGCTGGGCAAGAAGAGATTTCACATAAATGCAAGCTAAGTAAGCGCCCAATGCCGAAAATTACCCTCCATAAAACCAAACTGGGATTGCATTCGGACATACTGGTAGGGCGTAGATATAGTTTATCCGGGATCACGGAGGTAGAAGGAGATGGGCTAGCGTGCTAAGGAAAAGTTACGCTCGATTTGAGGAAACTGTGTGTTCATAGGACTGACAGTCCGTTACGGAACTGGACTACTAGCTCGAATCGTGGTTCTTCTGGTGTGAACAAGACTTTGAAAATTGTGATTACATTTTGTGGTGTTTAGAGGAACGCACGCTCTAAGCTAATTGATCGTTTACGATTATTTTGTGGCTAGTATATGACAACCACGCTAAGGTAATTGAGTGCTGAGCGGTTGTGTTTGTTGAGGTCTTAGTACATAGTACTGAGATTGGGCAGATCGTAGGTGATTCATGTGCCGTTGAGTTAAAGTCTCAGTAGCTGACTAGTTAGATAGATAGAGCCAGGAACCAGAATCTGCATGGTTTGCATTGAGAGCGCACAGATATTGTTTCCCATAAGTTAGTGACCTTAAACAGCGAGGGTACGTTTGTACCCTAGCGCAACCAACTGACGTGAAACGACGATATTCCGTTGCTTACTAATGTGTGTGACTAGTGACAAATTAGGGACTGTTAGTGGGAACTGGAAAGCGAACACCTGAAGACGCAGACACTTGCTTATAATTTTAAATTTACTGCAAAAGCAGTGGTGACACGCAGACTTTTTTAAAATATTTTTGTCTTCTCTTGTTTCCGATTTGTGTGGTGTTTATCTTTAGTGTCACTCGTTCGTATTGAGCTTTCAAAGTTATATTGAAATTAGTTAATTGTATTAAAAGAAGAGTCGAACTTAAATCTGAATCACGTGTTTGAATTTCATGGAAAGGATAGAATCCCCACTGAAGTTATTTACCCAAGTAGCGTACACAGGCAAAAGATATTATTCTGAGTTTCAAAACATTCAAAAGCGACTACTGCAAAGATTAGTCAATTTCAGCAGTGTCAGAGATAAAGAGAAAAAGGAAGCAGTTTGTCATACCTGAAATTCAATTACGATTAGAGTTCAGTGAATATTCGGAAATATTTTAATCAGACTTTCGTTTGAGATATGTAAAAGGAAATAACAACATTCATAATTAAAAGGTACTTTCGAGGTTTTAAAGAGATAACGACAGTAAGAGGTATAGGACAGAGAGATCAGAGATTATCGAAGTTAATTATCGCAGAGGTAGCAGCTACCGTTACATCAATGGTTTATAGTAGAATTGAAACTTTGATCACTGCAATCGGAATTCTCGTAAATAGAGACAATTTCGCATTTAATGTCTGTGAGATTTTATTAATTCGTTACTTACCGTAAGTACGTTTATTAGTAGCTGAGGTGTGTTTTAATGTGCATTGCATTTTTCGTAGTAATTTGACGTGCTCCGCTGTAGAGCATCTAACAAAACTACAGCATTATTTTGAGATAAATAACCAGCTGTGTCCGTAGTTACGTCGCATCGTGAAGCTATTAAATGTCTTAAAGAAATTATATTGTAATTGCTAGACAGGACATTACGTATATATAATTTCCATAAGAGTTATTGGTTTATAGATTTCGTTAGCTAGGTGATGTACGGTAGAATTGGCGATCGTGGTTAGTTGTCATTTTAAAGTGCCGTGGTCAAAAATTTTAGTCAGTTCACATTTCCTACCTGGAACAATACAAGCCCTGGCGAGTAACAATGTCTTACCGTTTGTAGTAATACTATTGACGAGCACGGTAAATTGGATTTCGAGAAGTTGTCAGTATGTGCACGTACTAGTGGCATACTCCTCAGTTGTTCTGAAATTTTATTTCCGTTATTTGCGAGCAGGTACTAGAACGAATACATAATGAACAATCCTGGATTAAAATTTAACGTTCTATTAGCACTGGGAACGAGGTGTGGCTAATCGTAAAGGCAGGGCTGTGTCATCTGGACAGATTAGCGTATCATCTCGCCACACCGTTGTGTACATAGAAAGAAGTGGCACACTGCAAGTGTTTGCTTGCTCAGCCCGTTTTCATTCATGGGTTGGAGGTGTCCAAAGAATTTTAATCTTCGCTTCATTATTACTTCTGATATATTCTGCATATTTTCGTGTGCATCTGCGTTACTTCACATTTTCTGTCTATAGTTTGTATTGCACCTTTAATTTTTCTACTAATCCACCTTTCAAGTATCTCTCTATGTCTTGCTTATAGCTCCTCGTTCAGCATTCAAATCCATATAAAAATTCTGATCTGATCACTGTTGCATAGTTTTTTATTTTTATTTTACTAGATATGCGTTTCTTGCTGTCGCTGTTTGTTGTCAAACCATTTGCTCTTCTTGTTTTACTCTTGCAGATGTCATATAGCAGAATGCATTTCCAAACTCTTTGATCTGTACCAAATTTTTCTAATGCATTCTGCTATATGACTTCTGCAAGAGTTGCTGACTCATTTTTATTATTATTATTATTATTCCTTTCTTTCTTTTCTCAGACGTTATGTCTGGTCAGAAGCAGAAAGTGACGTGGACCTTGATCAAGCGTGACTTCCTTTTAACTGCACGGTATATGTCATACTGCATTTAGGAACTTTCGGGTAATTGAACATGTATCAATAATTACAGATTTCTGTAGTTGTATATATAAGTTTGGATGTAGCTGTATTGCGTTGATGTACTGGTGGATATTGTGTGGTATGACTCCTGTGGTTGATAGTATAATTGGTATAATGTCAACTTTATCCTGATGCCACATGTCCTTGACTTCCTCTGCCAGTTGGATATATTTTTCGATTTTTTTTCTCCTGTTTTCTTCTGTATATTTGTTGTATTAGGTATGGATATTTCTATTAGTTGTGTTGATTTCTTCTTTTTATTGGTGAGTTTGATGTCAGGTTTGTTATGTGGTGTTGTTTTATCTGTTATAATGGCTCTGTTCCAGTATAAATTGTATTCATCATTCTCCAGTACATTTTGTGGTGAATACTTGTATGTGGGAACCTGTTGTTTTATTAGTTTATGTTGTATGGCAAGTTGTTGATGTATTATTTTTGCTACATTGTCATGTCTCCTGGGGTATTCTGTATTTGCTAGTACTGTACATCCGCTTGTAATGTGATCTACTGCTTCTATGTGTTGTTTGCAAAGTCTGCATTTATCTGTTGTGGTATTGGGATCCTTAATAATATGCTTGCTGTAATATCTGGTGTTTATTGTTTGATCCTGTATTGCAATCATGAATCATCATCATTATTATTATTATTATTATTATTATTATTATTATTATTATTATTATTATTATTATTATTCCATTATTATTATTATTATTATTATTATTATTATTATTATTATTATTATTATTATACCATATTTTCTAATCTCAACGATTTGTTTAAAAAACATGTGTCAAAGTACAGTACTACTGCCACGTCATACAATTTGCGTGTACGTTTCATTACTTGTAACCTGATGCTGGGTGTGTGATTCGTTTGTGGTCAGCTTCTTAGCGGGAAAGGAGTTTTCAGTGATAAAAACTGATGGCCCCGTAACACTTAGTACAGCACTACCATCTGCGAGGCCAGAGACCGCCACCGACCTCACCACCATGAACACGACATCGCCACATCATTTATCCCCATCCCACTGCTGTGCTGTTTCGGGTTCATCTCTTTATTGCCTTCTTCAGAAGGGAGTAAACGATGATACACCTGCACCCGCGAGCGGCGAAAAGTAGCGAGTAGCCAGGATTTATTGGCAGTTGCGTGTGACACCGAGGAAACCTCACGACCCTTTTGCAGCCGGGAAAATCACGGACCACTGCGACGATAAAGTCGCACTTAAAACACCGTGCAGAGGTCTATATGTGAAACTCTAGTTGTTCCTGGAGTATTAAATGTTGAAACAACTTGCGGAAAGACAGTCTTCGACAACCGGCAATATTCCGACAGACGCACACCCAGCCATTTTCAATGCATAAAGCTGCGAAGAGAAAATCCTGTACATTTGTGCCTTGAAATGGATAGTGTGTGCAGCTGCCGAAACATCGGTGGTTGTCGAAGACGTCAGCTGGCTTCATTCCTTTAAGCTGTTTGACAGAGATCGAAAGTAAGAATTCCAGCAGCTCTCGTCTCACTAAACTATCACATCTAGCAACGATCTATGAAAGTCTGAGCATACACATTGGGTTCTCGAATACCTGGACGACTGGAATCATTTTTAAATAGCGGAGCACAGCAACTACTGGTGGGCGGCAAGAGGTCATTACGGTGTTCCCCAGGGAAGTGTGTCAGGGCCACCGTCGTTGCTCTACGAACATTAACGATTTGGCGGATAGGAAAACACTGACCCTGGTTGCACGTGATGCTGTACTGCTCGTGAAGTTTGGTCGTCGAGCATCTATGAGTGAAGTTAAAGAAGATGTAAAACTTAACTATTGTGCAGTGTTATTTTCATTGTTGTTGTTGTTGTGGTGGTCTTCAGTCCTGAAACTAGTCTGATGCAGCTCTCCATGCTACTCTATCCTGTGCAAGCTTCTTCATCTCCCAGTACCTACTGCAACCTACATACTTCTGAATCTGCTTAGTGTAGTCATCTCTTGGTCTCCCTCTACGATTTTTACCCTCCATGCTGCCCTCCAATACAAAATTGGTGATCCCTTGATGCCTCAGAACATGTCCTACCAACCGAACCCTTCTTCTGGTCAAGTTGTGCCACAAACTTCTCTTCTCCCCAATCCGATTCAATACTTCCTCATTAGTTATGTGATTTACCCATCTAATGTCCAGCATTCTTCTGTAGCACCACATTTCGAAAGCTTCTATCTCTCTTCTTGTCCAAACTATTTATCGTCCATGATTCACTTCCATACATGGCTACACTCCATACAAATACTTTCAGAAATGACTTCCTGACACTTAAATCTATACTCGATGTTAACAAACTTCTCTGAAAAAAATCTTTAATTAGCTTGAAAAATATTTAATTCCGACAGTACTATTCAACCAACATTCAAGGTAAACGACTAATTTTATTTGTATTTCAATTTTTGCAATTTGTGGCAAGTGCGTTCATTTATATGTTTGGAGAACAACATTTGACCACCAGACTCTGTACTAAAGTTTTTATTTGACACATTTCATTTTTTGGGCATTACCCATTCTCAAGTATCTCTGGAAACATAGCAAAACACCGTAACAAAAAAAAAAATATCTAAACAGTAATCATGCAACTAATTGGACGTACCATTAGAGAAAGATAAAACAGACATAAAAAAAAGTTTTGCATCACCCCGGTTCCGAGAGTTCCTGAAGTGTACAGAAAACTGGAATGGAGATCAACATAAACATTAACTCCGCCCTTTTTATAGCTCATGAAAACCACATATTGCATGTTGTGCCACTATACAGCGAGACCTTCAGGGGAGGTGGTCCAGACTGCTGTAAGTGTGTGCAGCCAGTAGCACGTCCTCTTGCACTGACGCATGCCTGTATTCGTCGCGGCATACTGTCCACACGTTCATCAGGGCGCTGGTCCAGATTGTCCCACTCCTCAATGGCGATTCGACGTATATCCCCCAGAGTGGTTGCTGGGTCATGTCGTCCATAAATAGCATTTTTCATTCTATCCCAGGCAAGTTCGATACGATTCATGTCTGGAGAACATGCTGGTCACTCTAGTCGAACGATTTCGTTATCCTGAAGGAAGTCATTCACAAGATGTGCACGATGGGGGCGCGAATTGTCCATGAAGACGAATGAATGCCTCACCAATATACAGCCGATATGGTTGTAAAATACCGGACGGAGGATGGCATTCCTGTATCGTACACTCGTTACGGCCCCTTCCATGACCACCAGCGGCGTACGTTGCCCCCACATAATGCCACAGCAGAATAGCAGGGAACCTCCACCTTGCTTCACTCGTTGCACAGTGTGTGTATGGCGTTCAGGCTGACCGGGTTGCCTCCAAACACGTCTCCGACGATTGTCTGGTTGAAGGCATATGCGACACTCATCGGTGAAGAGAATGTGATAGGAATCCCCAGCACTCCATTCAGCATGTTGTTGGACCAATCTGTACCACGCTGCACGGTATCCTGGTTGCAAAGATGTACCTCGCCATGGACGTCGGGGGTGAATTTGCACATCATGCAGCCTATTTCGTACAGTTCTAGACGTAACACGACGTCCTTTGGCTGCTCGAAAAGTATTATTCAACATGGCGGCGTTGCTGTCAGGGTTCCTCCGAGCCATAATCCGCAGGCAGCTGTCATCTACTGCAGTAGTAGCCCTCGGGCGGCCTGAGAGAGGCATGTCATCGACTGTACCTGTCTCTCTGTATCTCCTCCATGTCTGTACGACATTGCTTTCACTCTGTGACGTCTTGACACTTCCCTTGTTGAGAGCCCTTTCTGGCACAAAGTAACAATGCGGATGCCGTCTAACGGCGGTACTGACCGTCTAGGCATCGTTGAACTACAGACAACACGAGCGGTGTACCTCCTTCCTGGTGGAATGACTGCAACTGATTGGCTGTCGGACCCCCTCCGTCTAATAGGCGCTGTTCATGCATGGTTGTTTACATCTTTGGGAGAGTTTAGTGACATCCCTGAACAGTGAAAGGGTTGGGCCTGTGATACAATATGCACGTCCTTCTTCTGGCGTTCTGGGAACCCGCGTGACGCAAAACTTTTTTTGATGTGTGTATTTACCTCTAGTAACATATTATGTGATCAGAAGTATCCGGACACCTGGCTGAAAATGACAAGTTCGTGCCGCTCTCCATCGGTAATGCTGGAATTAAATATGGTGTTGGTCAACCCTTAGTCTTCATGACAGCTTCCACTCTCGCAGGCATACGTTCAATCACGTGCTGGAAGGTTTCTTCAGCAATAGTCGCTCATTCTTCACAGAGTGCTGCACTGAGGTGTCGATGTCAGTCGGTGAGGCCTGGCACGAAGTCGGCGTTCCAAAAGATCCCAAAGGTGTACTATAGCATTCAGGTCAGGACTCTGGGCTGGCGAGTCCATTCAGGAATGTTACTGTCGTGCAACCACTCCGCCACAGGCCGTGCATTATCAGCAGGTGCTTGATCGTGTTGAAAGACACAGTCGCCATCCCCGAAATGCTTTTCAACAGTGGGAAGTAAGAACGTGCTTAAAACGTCAACGTAGACCTGTGCTATGACATTGCCACCCAAAACAAGAGGTGTTAAGTCCCGACCACGAAAAACACGACCAGATCGTAATACCACAGCCGCCGAATTTTACTAAATGGCTCTCTGAGCACTATGGGACTTAACATCTGAGGTCATCAGTCCCCTAGAACTTAGAACTACTTAAACCTAACTAACCTAAGAACATCACACACTTCCATGCCCGAGGCAGGATTCGAACATGCGACTGTCGCGATCGGACAGACCGTAGCACCTAGAACCGCTCGGCCACTCCGGCCGGCCCGAGTTTTACTGTTGGCAGTACACACGCTGGCTGATGACGTTCACCGGCCTTTCGCCATACCCACACTCTGCCATAAATCGCCACATTGTGTAGAGTGATTCGTCACTCCACACAAAGTTTTTCCACTGTTCAATCGTCCAATGTTTACGCTATTTACACCTCAACGTTTGGCATTTACCGGCGTGATGTGTGGCTCATGAACTGCCGCTCGACCATGAAATCCAAGTTTTCTCATCTCCCGCCTAACTGTCATAGTACTTGCAATGGATCCTGATGCTCTTTCGAATTCCTTTGTGATGGTCTAGTTATATGTCTACCTATTACACATTACGATCCTGTTCAACTGTCGGCGGTGCCTGTCAGTCAACAGACGAGGTTGGCCTGTATGCTTTTATGCTGCACGTGTCCTTTCACGTTTCCACTCCACTATCACATCGGAAACAGTGGACCTAGGGATGTTTAGGGGTGTGGAAATCTCGCATACAAACGTCCGACGTAAGTGACAACCAATCACCTGACCACGTTCGAAGTCCGAGAGTTCCGCGGAGCGCCCCATTCCACTCCCTCACGATGTCTAATGAGTAGTGAGTTCGCTGATATGGAGTACCTGGCAGTTGATGGCAGCACAATGTGTCTGGCAGTAGGAGGCATCACAATACACCTAATATGAAAAACGTATGTTTTTCGGGGTGTCAGGATACTTTTGATCACATAGTGTATGTGACTGCATCGTTCTCAGTAATTTAACCCTTTCAGAGCCTCTGAATACAATTGCATACGTTACGTTTTACAATATCTTATCTGCAACACAAACATTTTTTCCCAGTGGTTACCTTATGTACACATTTGTGAACGTTCATCCTTTTCATCATGCGCAAGTGCTGTCAATTGTTGAGCTGCTGTAAGTAAGTATCAGCAAGCCAATGTAACAGCGAGCAGCAGCTCGTGACCGCCAGTACTCACGGGTGTGGTTGGTTTGAGTGCTGGAATGAGCCACCTCTCATATTTCTGTCTTACTCTGAGTAATTCGATCTTCCTCTCTAATTGCATGCGGTGAAAAGTCGCTATTCCGTCACACGCGGACTTCCCACACAGCGTCTCTCGTCACCTGGGTGGTCCGGTAACAGGTGGGCTCTAGTGATTTTGGGAGGGTTAAGCCGACAGGTGTGAGGGAGTCGAGTGAATTCTTTCCAGACGCCGACATTGTCATACGAGTGGCGGCGAAACGCCCACAGAATCCTGACGGAGCGACTGGGCTAGAGGTTCCTTTACTTCGCAGAAACTTAGCGAAAACACTTTCTGGCGGGCTACCAGCGAAGCGTGGGAATCACTTGTGTTCCCAGTCAGTCTTGGCGGGAAAATGTCCGCGTGTTCTGCAAAATCGTAACTGTGATTGGCTGGCTCAGGGCATAGCTCCGTGTCTTAGCAAAATCGGCGCAGAAACTGGCGCCAAGAATCTCCATTGGTGGAATGGTAGTGCTTCGGCAATAGAGTGGAATTTTCCGCCGGTTTTCGAGTTGCTGATTGGAACATTTAACCACAGCCACAGTCGTGGGAGCGGGAATGTTCTGTGTTCGGCTTGTATGGGTGCTCTTGAGAGAGTCGGCTCTCGCCTTTCGGTCGGTGTAGGTTACAAGACTGAGCTCTCGCTGCTCTGGACAGCCTGCCTTCCATTGGCTGTCTAATATACTTTTATTTAATTGTAACTGTCTGACGAAGTTGCTTCAATGTAACTTTCCGAATACAGTTGGCAATTGAGCGTCTTGCGTACAAGCGGCCTATGTTGTCTGTCTTGAGCAGTTTTGGCTAAAGTTGACTGTATCGGAGTTACTGTGTGACTTAGCTTGGTAAAATCATTCACTGTACCGTCAGTGATTGTGTGGGACAACCACACCAGGATCATTTGTTTCTGGTTATACTCGCGACATTATCATCACCACGACAGGACGTCGAAGCAACCAGCCATCGCTTCCGGTATGCTAGGTCGTGTCCTTTCAGTTAAGAAGACAGCTTGGTAATGTATGTCGGCAGCATCGGCAGATTAGGGAATTTGCTCTGTGACAATCAGAGCTCAGCAGAGCGCGCCTGTTTCCGTCTTCTCTAACTTTGTTCTGTCTCGGATGTTCATTGTCTGAATTCTCACTAATGTTACAGCAATTAATGTTGGGTTGGCTGAGTGTTTCTCTTAAGATTTGATTTGCAAGGAATTGGCTCCACATACCACTTCGTCATAAATGTCACAATTTAGTTTAGGGAAAACTTCACCTTCACAGCATTTATTTGAGTATCCACTTTGATCCAATTTGATGTATTGTAAATGTTTCATGTGTTTTGTTTATGATTTTGAATTTATTCATAATAAATCGAATTGTTATTTTGGACAGAACTTTCATTCTGTTAATCGATAGAGCAACCCTTTCGTTTTTCACTACTTTAATGAAACTTTCCTTTATTTAATTAATTTGTATCAAATTAAATTATTGCAGGTGCCAAACTCTTTTCTACTCTACTTGCAGGGTCGATTACAGTCAGTTCGCGTTTCTTCTTAATCCATGTGCAGCAGCAAAAGTCGGAGTTAGAATAGGGAGGGGGGGGGGGGGGCTTAGAGCATCATTTACGTATGAGGATTCTAGAAGAATTTAGTGTTAAATACACTGCTAATCCAGGCACCTCGCAGGTTCGCTACAATCCACACTATACCTCAAATAATGCGATTGTTACCTTGCATTCTGATTACTGGATCATCATTTTACTAAATATTACAATAGATAATATTTCGTAATTAGTTTTTCAGTCCATAAAATGAAACCAAGTGTAAAACCATGTATACAAAATAGGTGCGTATTTTTGAACAATTCTTGTACCTAAAATCATTTTAAAAATCACCTAAGAGCATTACGACATAAAGAAAATTTTTTGCCTTCCCTCGGAAAAAACTTCAGATCTGAAAGCGTTAATAATCGCGTGCCATACAGAACTGTGCGCAGCACCGTCTTTAAACTTCCTCATCTAAAATATGAAGATGGTTCTCGGAATATTTCCGAAATAGAATGTCCCACGCCTTTACCTCCGATTACCATTCCGCGCTCAAAATCTGTCCCTTTCCGGCGGGCGGGCATCATCACTTTGGACATCTTTCTCACATCAATCATCTGAGTACAAATGACAGCTCCGTCAACGCTCTGTGTTTTTGTTTCTCACCTACGCCATACTACCGTCATACGTATACGTACATATCCCTGTCCCAAGACTTCTCTCACCTCACTGGAAGTACCACACTCACAGCAGTAGTGTTTTTCGTGTAGAGTGTTCTCGAACACGATTTCAAAACACGTTGGACAGATGTGTTCACCTCCCACAGCTTCTTTCGTCGCCTTCAACATCCCGCAAATAAAAGAGCTCCGTTCGCGACTCGGCTGTACAGTATTTCGCACTTACGCAGTAACCGGCTCCAGTGGGACAGCCCAAGTAACAAAGAGGTAGTGCGTGCGGAAGTTCAACACGTGTACTTTCATTAGTGCGTTCTATCAGAACTATGGCCCTGGACAGATTTCTAGGCCCAATAGCTTGCAAGAATTTTGTTTGTTTTGTTTTAATTGTGAGGTGCAGAACTATAGACCTGTATCTCTAACGTCGATTAGTTGTAGAATTTTGGAACACGTATTATGTTCGAGTATAATGACTTTTCTGGAGACTAGAAATCTACTCTGTAGGAATCAGCATGGGTTTCGAAAAAGACGATCGTGTGTAACCCAGCTCGCGCTATTCGTCCACGAGATTCAGAGGGCCGTAGACACGGGTTCACAGGTAGATGCCGTGTTTCTTGACTTCCGCAAGGCGTTCGATACAGTTCCCCGCAGTCGTTTAATGAACAAAGTAAGAACATATGGACTATCAGATCAATTGTGTGATTGGATTGATGAGTTCCTAAATAATAGAACGCAGATAATTCTCAATGGAGCGGAAGTCTTCCGAAGTAAGAGTGATTTCAGGTGTGCCGTAGGGGAGTGTGGTAGGGCCGTTGCTATCCACAATACACATAAATGTCCTTGTGGATAACATCGGAAGTTCACTGAGCCTTTTTGCGGATGATGCTGCAGAATATCGAGAGGTTGTAACAATGGAAAATTGTACTGAAATGCAGGAGGATCTGCAACGAATTGACGCATGGTGCACGGAATGGCAATTGAACCTCAATGTAGACAAGTGTAATGTGCTGCGAATACATAGAAAGAAATATCCTTTATCATTTGGCTACAATATAGCAGGTCAGGAACTAGAAGCTGTTAATTCCATAAATTATCTGGGAGTAGGAGTGATTTAAAATGGAATGACCATATAAAATTAATCGTTTATAAAGCAGATGCCAGGCTGAGATTCATTGGAAGAATCCTAAGGAAACGCAATCCGGAAACAAAGGAAGTAGGTTACAGTACACTTGTTCGCCCATTGCTTGAATACTGCTCAGCAGTGTGGGATCCCTACCACATGAGTTGATAGAAGAGATAGGGAAGATCCAACGGAGAGCAGCGCTTCGTTACAGGATCATTTAGTAATCTCGAAAGCGTTACGGAGATGATAGATAAACTCCAGTGGAAGACTCTGCAAGAGAGACGCTCAGTATCTAGGTACGGGATTTTGTTGAAGTTTCGAGAACATACCTTCACCGAAGAGTCAAGCAGTATATTGCTCCCTCCTACGTATATCTCGCGAAGAGAGCACGAGGATAAAATCAGAGAGATTAGTGCCCACACAGACGCATACCGACAATCTTTCTTTCTTTCCACGAACAATACGAGACTGGAATAGAAGGGAGAACCGATAGATGTACTCAAGGTACCCCCCGCCACACACCGTCAGGTGGCTTGCGGAATATGGATATAGATGTAGAGGTAGATTTCCTTAATTACAAAAATATATGTAGCATTTGTACTGGGTACAGTTCTTGGTACAACTCGTCGTACAACTCGAGGTAACAGCTTCGTGCGATCTGAGAAACGTTTTACGATCCTTACTATTTTGTACAATGATGGCTGGGTGTTTCAGAGAACAACAGAACTATGTGTAAGATTGCCTGAGCAAGTCATTAGGCACTCTATCAGGAAACAATTTCGTAAGACAACAGCTATCTAATTATATAGGAGGAAGAAATATTAAGGTGAAAAGTCACGTTGACATCCATATCAGTACAGACTGAGCTCGGATTACGAAAGGATAGGAAACAAGAGCAGCCCGTAAAAAGGAACCACCCCACTATTTACCTGGAGCAATTTAGGAAAATGATGGAAAACTCTAATCCTGGATGGCCTTCCGCGGATTCGAACCGTAGTCCTCCAGAATGGGAGTCCTGTGTGCTCACCACTGCTGCCTACCTACAAAGGCTAATATGAGGGGATGTCCTAATACCGCAACGTACCCTCCGCCATGCATTCCGCGGTAGTTTTCAGAGTATGTATGCAGACGCAGATAGCATTTGACCCGAACATCCATCACTGTTCGTAAAAATTTAACTGCGTACCGTACTTCTATAGCCGGCTGAAATCATTACTTTGGGTAATCCTTTTGTTTTCAACTGAGCTGAAGTGAAATTTGGCGACACAAAAAGCGCGTTAACAACATTCGCAAGGCAAACTGACTGTTTCACGTGAAGTCAACAGGGGAACAACTGGTTAATGGGGAGCGGTTGCGAAGGCGGGAGGGTGGGGGGGGGGGGCGGGGGACTGTCTACTTTCCTAAGTCTACATCAGAAGAAGCCCGCATTGCCAACTTGAGGCGCTTCAGCTGGAAATGGGAAAACTTTGCAGCCAAGTTCGCCTCGGACTTAGCAAACTGAATTAGGAAGGGGGAGAAAAGAACGTGGTGGGTACAGTTGACGGAAAGGGCAAACAATGGCAGTTTTGTAGGGAACGTTGAAGCCTGAAGGAGAAATATCATTCTTTGTTTCACTTTTCCATATGCCGTTAGTATACTTCCTGCTTATCATCTGTCCGAAGTGTTAGTGTGCAGGTAAAGAAATGAGGCATGAACGGAATAAATTATGAATGAAACAGCGGAATTTATCACCTAATCACACAGACGGTCGTATTCATTTCTTGTTTGGAAAATAATATATCACTAATACCATCTAATGCCAAAAAGAATAAACAAAATGGAGTAGATGTTTCAGAGGACGGTGCTATTTCCTGGTCTACATTTCAGCAAGTGATTGGCAGTATGGAAACGAAACAAAATGTGTAAAACGCAGATTGCCAGGGTGCACCTATGTTATGGTCTCGCACAATTGGCAGGAATCTACGCTCCTTAAATGTAAACAAACGTCACTTTCAACACCAAGTTACTTTTTCTTTGGGACATGTGTGTTTTTCTACAGAATTTATAATTAGAGGCACAATTTATGATGGCAGACTTTGTTTCACTGCTCTGAACCGTACACCTTGTGGAATACTTGGAATTCGAGTAATGGAAACTGTGCCACTGTTTCTTCCGTAATGCTATGACGTAGTAATGCGGGTTGCCTGTACTGTCTTGACGAGTGCAACACTTGCTGTCAAAGTGTTACGGCAGAAAATGTGGCGCTGTTGTCATCCTTTAATGTATACGTGTTTCAGAAGGTATGAGGTTTAGATCACCGAAAATAAGTCTGCCGTCACTAGTTCGACCTCTAGTTGTCATTTTCGTAAAAAACCACACACAATGTTGAGCCAAAACATTATAACCACCTGTTTAATCCATTCTTGTCCGTCTTTGGAACGAAATACATCACTGACTCTACGTATCGGGAATCCGACAATTTTTTGGTAGATTTGTGGAGCTATCTGGCTTTACATGTCTACGCCCATGTTATGTAACTCGCTCAAATAACTATCCGCTCATTAGCGTACGCTGTGATGTCACTCGATAGCGACCCAGACGTCTTCCATAGGATTGACATCAGGCGGGTCTGGTTGCTGAGACATCAACTTGAGTTCACTACAATACAATCCAAACCACGTAAGCACGGTTCTGGCTCCGAGACCCGGACAATTATACTGCTGAAAGATGACATCGCCGTCGGTGAAGACATCAAGCATGAAGGCATGCAGGTGGTCTGCAGCTTCAGCGCGTCTTCGGTTACTACCACAGTTCACATGCGAGCGCAGGAGAATGTCTTCCATAGCGTAACACTGCTGCCATCAGCCTACGTCTTTGACGTGCTACACTTTTCGAGCCACCGTTCACCTCGATGTTGGCGTTTGTGGAGATGACTATCGACTTATTGTAGCGAAGGTGTTTTTGACCCAAAGGGCAGGCAAGTATCCATTGATCGCCGGTCGAATACTTATGGTGCCATGCCTACTGCAATAGTAATGCATGTCGTTGGGTCAACATCTTAACACGTAGGGGTGGTCTGCTTTGGACCTCCATGTTCGACAGTGCACGATGAACATTGCTTCGAAACACTTGTGCGTGTACCAGCATTGTGCTCTTTCGGCAGAGATGCCACACATCACAGTCTGTCCTGTTTTACAGATCAGGAAACCCTCCTAACCCTACGTTCTGTGAAGAGTCTTTGACATCCAACAGTTTAGTGCCTAGTGGTAGTTTCACTGTCCTCGTACCTCTTTATGTATATGCTCACGACAGTAGCACGCGACCATTCGACCGGCTTTTCCGCTTTGGAGACACTCAGGCTCTGCGTAATAATAATCTGCCCTTTGACATAGTCTCTTTTCTCAACGGATGTCCCTATGTGCAGCCCGTATCTTCTCTAGGCTGATTCCCGTCCGTGTCTTATTGGCTTCGATAATTTTGTTACTGTGTTCTGTGTCCGAAACGCCACTGGGCGGCAGCGAACGTCTCGGTGGGCAGTGATCATAATATTTTGGCTTATCAGTGTACATGTGCTATTTAAAAAAAAGTAATTTTATCTATATATTCTCAAGCTGCGAGTGAACATTTTTACCAAGGTTGGGAATGGAACCCAGGTCTCCAGCTTACTAGGCAGGTGCGTTAGCTACTAAGCGACTTTTCACACAACTCAAAGGTTTTAGCTGGCACGCCTCCCTCCTCGATACAGATTCTCAAAAGTGTTCAAATGTGTGTGAAATCTTATGGGACTTAACTGCTAAGGTCATCAGTCCATAAGCTTACACACTACTTAACCTAAATCATCCTAAGGACAAACACACACCCTCATACCCGAGGGAGGACTCGAATCTCCGCCAGGACCAGCCGCAAAGTCCATGACTGCAGCGTCCTAGACCGCTCGGCTAATCCCGCAGCGGCCCAGATTTACCACTGGCGCCCCAGTCTTCCTTTAAATACCCCCTTACACATAAAAGCATTGCCGAGGTTCTCCATGCAGTGCAGTATTTCTGGTTTTGGTACGAAATTTCGGTTGCTACATAAAATCTTATCTGTATGAGGCCAGTAAAGTGTCAAACTGTATCATTTCATATGTATAAGTACCTGCATATGTGTTACAGGTCAGATACCCCATTTACGTTCGGTGCCAGGCTGGTCGCTGCTTGCATAAGGGTCATAGGTAGATCAACAAGCTATTGGCATGCTCAGTTTGTGAAGATCTTTGACTTGAAATTCTTTTGTCCCATTCGGATAATTCGCTGTACGTCATTCTTCTCTCTTACAGTTTATTGTCATGTGCTCGTTACTGGTGCTCAACGCTAGTGTTACAGGATGTCACTTTTACATTACGTGATATGCAGGATCTATTGTAGGTGTTTCCAGTCTTCCAGAATGTTTTATGCGTCGTTTGATTCTTCTGATCGCAAGCTTCTTTCTTTATGCCTTTTGCCTCTATCATCTCCCCAAGATGCTTCAATTTGTGAACTCTCTTGATCTCACAATATCTTGTCGTGATATGTTTTGACACATCTTTTGGTTCGACATTTATCCTGTTTTTTTTCTAAGAAGGTCTGTAATCCTACTTTTCCATTCTTCTTTTTCAGGACCTCGATTCGCTTTACTGTAGTTTCTGTGAGATTGTCAGATCATCGGCGAATGCCAGACATACGGCATGATCGAGTATAATGACTTTTCTGGAGATCAGGAATCTCCTCTGTAGGAATCAGCATGGGTTTCGAAAAAGGCGATCGTGTGACACCCAGCTCGTGCTATTCGTCCACGAGACTCAGAGGGCCTTAGACACGGGTTCACAGATAGATGCCGTGTCTCTTGACTTCCGCAGAGCGTTCGATTCAGTCACCCACAGTCATTTAATGAACGAAGTAAGAGCATATGGACTGTCAGGCCAATTGTGTGATTGGATTGAGGAGTTCCTAGATAACAGCACGCAGCATGTCATTCTCAAAGGAGAGAAGTCATCCGCAGTAAGATTGATTTCAGGTGTGCCACAGGGGTGTGTCGTAGTACCGTTACTATTCACAATATACACTCCTGGAAATTGAAATAAGAACACCGTGAATTCATTGTCCCAGGAAGGGGAAACTTTATTGACACATTCCTGGGGTCAGATACATCACATGATCACACTGACAGAACCACAGGCACATAGACACAGGCAACAGAGCATGCACAATGTCGGCACTAGTACAGTGTATATCCACCTTTCGCAGCAATGCAGGCTGCTATTCTCCCATGGAGACGATCGTAGAGATGCTGGATGTAGTCCTGTGGAACGGATTGCCATGCCATTTCCACCTGGCGCCTCAGTTGGACCAGCGTTCGTGCTGGACGTGCAGACCGCGTGAGACGACGCTTCATCCAGTCCCAAACATGCTCAATGGGGGACAGATCCGGAGATCTTGCTGGCCAGGGTAGTTGACTTACACCTTATCGAGCACGTTGGGTGGCACGGGATACATGCGGACGTGCATTGTCCTGTTGGAACAGCAAGTTCCCTTGCCGGTCTAGAAATGGTAGAACGATGGGTTCGATGACGGTTTGGATGTACCGTACAGTATTCAGTGTCCCCTCGACGATCACCAGAGGTGTACGGCCAGTGTAGGAGATCGCTCCCCCCACAATGATGCCGGGTGTTGGCCCTGTGTGCCTCGGTCGTATGCAGTCCTGATTGTGGCGCTCACCTGCACGGCGCCAAACACGCATACGACCATCATTGGCACCAAGGCAGAAGCGACTCTCATCGCTGAAGACGACACGTCTCCATTCGTCCCTCCATTCACGCCTGTCGCGACACCACTGGAGGCGGACTGCACGATGTTGGGGCGTGAGCGGAAGACGGCCTAACGGTGTGCGGGACCGTAGCCCAGCTTCATGGAGACGGTTGCGAATGGTCCTCGCCGATACCCCAGGAGCAACAGTGTCCCTAATTTGCTGGGAAGTGGCGGTGCGGTCCCCTACGGCACTGCGTACGATCCTACGGTCTTGGCGTGCATCCGTGCGTCGCTGCGGTCCGGTCCCAGGTCGGCGGGCACGTGCACCTTCCGCCGACCACTGGCGACAACATCGATGTACTGTCGAGACCTCACGCCCCACGTGTTGAGCAATTCGGCGGTACGTCCACCCGGCCTCCCGCATGCCCACTATACGCCCTCGCTCAAAGTCCGTCAACTGCACATACGGTTCACGTCCACGCTGTCGCGGCATGCTACCAGTGTTAAAGACTGCGATGGAGCTCCGTATGCCACGGCAAACTGGCTGACACTGACGGCGACGGTGCACAAATGCTGCGCAGCTAGCGCCATTCGACGGCCAACACCGCGGTTCCTGGTGTGTCCGCTGTGCCGTGCGTGTGATCATTGCTTGTACAGCCCTCTCGCTTTGTCCGGATCAAGTATGGTGGGTCTGACACACCGGTGTCAATGTGTTCTTTTTTCCATTTCCAGTTGTGTACATAAACAACCTTGTGGATAACATCGGATGTTCACTGAGGCTTTTTGCGGGTGATGCCGTAGTATATCGAGAGGTTGTAACAATGAAAAATTGTACTGAAATGCAGGAGGATATGCAGCGAATTGATGCGTGTTGCAGGGAATGGCAACTGAATCTCAATGTAGACAAGTGTAATGTGCTGCGAGTACATAGAAACAAACACCCTTTATCATTTAGCTACAATATAGCAGGTCAGCAACTGGAAGCAGTTAATTCCATAAATTATCTGGGAGTAGGCATTAGCAGTGATTTAAAATGGAATTATCATATGAAGTTTATAGTTCGTAAATCTGATGCCAGATTGAGATTCATTGGAAGGATCCTAAGGAAATGCAATCTGAAAACGAAGGAAGTAGGTTACAGTACACTTGTTCGCCCACTGCTTGAATATTGCTCACCAGTGTGGGATCCGTACCAGATATGGTTGATAGAATAGATAAAGAAGATCCAGCGGAGAGCAGCGCACTTCATTACAGGATCATTCAGTAATTGCGAAAGCGTTACGGAGATGGTAGATGAACTCCAGTGGAAGACTCTGCAGGAGAGACGCTCAGTAGCTCGGTACGGGCTTTTTTTGAAGTTTCGAGAACATACCTTAAGCGAGGAGTTAAGCAGTATATTGCTCCTTTCTACGTATATCTCGCGAAGAGACCACGACGATAAAATTAGAGAGATTAGAGCCCACACACAGGCATACCGACAATCTTTCGTTCCATGTACAATACGAGACTGGAATAGAACGGAGAACCGATAGAGGTACTCAAGGTACCCTCCGCAACACGCCGTCAGGTGGGTTGCAGAGTATGGATGTAGATGTAGATCTAGCCTTTGGTTTTCTTTCGTATCGTGATTGGCTTATGAAGTTTCTGCGTCGTCAGTTCTTTTTTTTTCCAATTGCTGACAACTTTGCTTAATAGTAAATTGAATAGTAGTAGTGAAATACCACCGCCGTGCCTCGCTCCTTTCTTGATCTAAGGAATCTTGTAACTCTCCAAGATCTTAATTTTGAATCGTGTGTTCATTAGTGACTTTTTATGTTAACAGTTTCTTGTCGACGTCACTCTCTCCTGGTTCTTGGGTCACTAATGGGCTATCCATTGTGTCGCATAACTTTTTGAAAGCTTCTAAGATGCACATGGTCTCTCGGCTTCTCTTCACTTGGTATCTCAGTATTGTCTTTAACTTGAGTCTCCACTCAGCACATGATGTTCCCAGTCTGAAGCCTTTTCATTATTCTTCTGTCTTGTTTTCCAGATTCATCAGGCTGCTGTGATAGAATCTTTGAATGTGACGGCCAGTAGACCCATCCCTTTCAAACTGTTAACATTGGCCCTATCCCATTTCTTATTTAGAGACTGTATAACTGCGTATGCCCACTCTTCTGGTATTTACATCTCGCGTATGTTTTGTATGACACACTGCGCAACAAAATAAAAGGAGCACTTTTGCGAAACCTCGTAATTTTCTCCCATTCCGACGCTAAACTTCCACACACATTCAGCCTCGCGGCTACTCTAGCGCCTGAAGGCAGGCAAACCTCACATAAGGAGTGATGAAGGGGCTGCCTTACCCTGAACGTTGTAGAAGCAGGGATGCTCAATCAATGCGTATCGGAGTTTCTGACAGGTACATTTGCAGTGTGCGTGAGTGAACCAAAAGTGTTGAACTGGAGGGGTCCTAGAGGGACGCATTGCACTTTGCCGTTTTCTTCGCGCACATGTTAATGCTGCATCTCACACCTCGTGATTACGCCAGAGAATGGCGCGAAACAGGAAAAGGGGGGGGGGGGGGCAGAGAAGCCTTTTGCTGCTTATAATCACGTTCAGATTTCGTTGAATGGTTTTTAGCGGTTCCTTGTGGTCCCACTCTGTATACAACACGATCCCAACATGCCTTGAAGTCCCAACGATACCCGCCGGTGGCCATGCCCTCCTCAGCCCTTAGGCGTCAACAGATGTGGGTATGGAGGGGCAAGTAGCTCCTCAATTGGCCCCACAAGAGCTGAGTGCAGCCCACCTGCCTACAGTCATCGGCAGACCCAGACTGTGACCCACCCAAGTGCTAGCCAAGCCCGACAGTGCTTAGCTTCAGGAATCTGATGGGAACCAGTGTTACCACTGCAGCAGTGCCTATGACCTCCACCCTGTACACCACAGCAGAAATTGCTGTCGCTCTACACTACACAGGGATCAGGTAACATTCAGTGAGGTTACAGACCGACAGTGTCCTAAGAGGAGTGTTTAAACACCCAGAGGGGGGCAGGGGGGTTCAGCAGTCTCTAACATTACCAAGATACAGTTGCGGAACAGTTCAGAGAAAGTTTGAGTCTCGTAACAAATAAATACCCCACTCATACGGTTATAGTTGGTGGGGACTTCAACCTACCCTCGGTATGTTGGCAAAACTACTTGTTCAAAACCGGTGGTAGGCAGAAAACTTCTTCCGAGATTGTCCTAAATGCATTCTCCGAAAATTATTTCGAGCAGTTAGTCCACGAACCCACGCGAATTGTAAATGGCTGCGAAAACACACTTGACCTCTTGGCCACAAACAATCCAGAGCTGATAGAGAGCATCATGACTGATACAGGGATTAGTGATCACAAGGTCATTGTAGCTAGGCTCAACACCATTTCTTCCAAATCCATCAGAAACAAACGCAAAATAATTTTATTTAAAAAAGCGGATAAATTGCCACTAGAAGCCTTCCTAAAAGACAATTTCCATTCCTTCCGAACTGACTATGCGAATGTAGACGAGATGTGGCTCAAATTCAAAGATATAGTAGCAACAGCAATTGAGATATTCATACCTCATAAATTGGTAAGAGATGGAACGGATCCCCCGTGGTACACAAAAAAGGTCCGAACGCTGTTGCAGAGGCAACGGAAAAAGCATGCGAAGTTCAGAAGAACGCGAAATCCTGAAGATGGGCTAAAATTTACAGACGCGCGAAATTTGGCACGTACTTCGAAGCGAGATGCCTTTAATAGGTTCCACAACGAAACATTGTCTCGAAATTTGGTAGAAAATCCGAAGAAATTCTGATCGTATGTAAAGTACACAAGCGGCAAGACGCAGTCAATACCTTCGCTGCGCAGTGCCGATGGTACTGTTATCGACGACTGTGCCGCTAAAGCGGAGTTATTGAACGCAGTTTTCCGAAATTCCTTCACCAGGGAAGACGAATGGAATATTCCAGAATTCGAAACACGAACATCTGCTAGCATGGGTTTCTTAGAAGTAGATACCTTAGGGGTTGCGAAACAACTCAAATCGCTTGATACGGGCAAGTCTACAGGTCCAGATTGTATACCGATTAGGTTCCTTTCAGATTACGCTGATACTATAGCTCCCTACTTAGCACTCATATACAACCGCTCGCTCACCGATAGATCTGTACCTACAGATTGGAAAATTGCGCAGGTCGCACCAGTGTTCAAGAAGGGTAGTAGCAGTAATCCATTTAACTACAGACCTATATCATTGACGTCGGTTTGCAGTAGGGTTTTGGAGCATATACTGTATTCAAACATTATGAATCACCTCGAAGGGAACGATCTATTGACACGTAATCAGCATGGCTTCAGAAAACATCGCTCTTGTGCAACGCAGCTAGCTCTATATTCGCACGAAGTAATGGGCGCTATCGACAGGGGATCTCAAGTTGATTCCGTATTTCTAGATTTCCGTAAAGCTTTTGACACGGTTCCTCACAAGCGACTTCTAATCAAGCTGCGGAGCTATGGGGTATCGTCTCAGTTGTGCGACTGGATTCGTGATTTCCTGTCAGGAAGGTCGCAGTTCGTAGTAATAGACGGCAAATCATCGAGTAAAACTGAAGTGATATCAGGTGTTCCCCAGGGAAGCGTCCTGGAACCGCTACTGTTCCTGATCTATATAAATGACCTGGGTGACAATCTGATCAGTTCTCTTAGACTGTTCGCAGATGATACTGTAATTTACCGTCTAGTAAGGTCATCCGAAGACCAGTACCAGCTGCAAAGCGATTTAGAAAAGATTGCTGTATGGTGTGTCAAGTGGCAGTTGACGCTAAATAACGAAAAGTGTGAGATGATCGACACGAGTTCCAAAAGAAATCCGTTGGAATTCGATTACTCGATAAATAGTACTATTCTCAAGGCTGTCAATTCAACTAAGTACCTGGGTGTTAAAATTACGAACAACTTCAGTTGGAAGGACCACATAGATAATATTGTCGGGAAGTCAAGCCAAAGGTTGCGTTTCATTGGCAGGACACTTAGAAGATGCAATAAGTCCACTAAAGAGACAGCTTACACTACACTCGTTCGTCCTCTGTTAGAATATTGCTGCGCGGTGTGGGATCCTTACCAGGTGGGATTGACGGAGGACATCGAGAGGGTGCAAAGAAGGGCAGCTCGTTTTGTATTAACGCGTTATAGGGGAGAGAGTGTGGCAGATATGATACACGAGTTGGGATGGAAGTCATTACAGCATACACGTTTTTCGTCGCCGCGAGACCTTTTTACGAAATTTCAGTCACCAACTTTCTCTTCCGAATGCAAAAATATTTTGTTGAGTCCAACCTACATAGGTAGGAATGATCATCAAAATAAAATAAGAGAAATCAGAGCTCGAACAGAAAGGTTTAGGTGTTCGTTTTTCCCGCTCGCTGTTCGGGAGTGGAATAGTAGAGAGATAGTATGATTGTGGTTCGATGAACCCTCTGCCAAGCACTTAAATGTGAATTGCAGAGTAGTCATGTAGATGTAGATCGTCGTCCAGTTGCCCATCGCACTGCGAAGTGTTTTTCGACCGCGAAGTGAGTGGGAATCAACGCACAAAGGGTAGTTTCATTGACGCACTTTATGCCACCCCTGAGGCCTTTCCGTGCCGATTCTGAGCGGCGCTATGTCTGAGAAGTCCTCCTGAGCAACCAGTAAGAGAACAATGTGTTGTTGCGATTTTGACCTCCACTGTAGAGTCGTCAAAAGAACTGTTGAAAGGTGTGAAAGAGCGGGTATGACGACCTTCCCATGATGTGACACGTCCCCAGTGGAGTTGGGCAGAGTTTTGGTGAAATTTGGTGCCAATGTGACCTAATTAACCCACCTTACAGGTCACATGAACTTCTGAACTGTGGCCTTTTTTCCCCTTTCGCTGACACATTTCTGTTAAAAGTGTCGCCGAGTCGGGGGGCGATGTCGCAGGGCTCCACGCCTTTGTAACGTCACAGAGGGAAGGCTATAGGCATCTTTGAGGAAAATTTCGAAGTTATGCGTCGGGAAAGGAAACAACTACAGGTTCGAAAGAATGATGCTTTAATTTTGTTGCTCAGTATATTTCTTAGTTCTCTGTTGGAACTGGACCCAGCTTCATTTAGCAGTTCAGCTACACTTTTAAATGCACTACAACCGTATGTTACACACCAAACAGCGCTTTGTTTAACTCGTTCCATGTCTGTTGTCATGTCTGCGTGATCAGAACTCCAAACAAGGAACAGTGCTCTAGATCCGGTCGCACTAGCGCCCTGGACGTAATTGCCTTTATAGATGCTCTACAGTTTCCTAGAAATCTTTCACCAAATCAGACCCTTCCACTCGCCTTCCCTACTACTGAATTTGCGTCTTCGTCTCTTATTATATCGCTTCTTACTACAGCCCTTCCCAAATATCTAAACGACTTGCTGTGGTCAAGGCGTTCAATAGCTATCTTATAATGGGGTACTATGAAGTTCCTTGCTGTAGATTTTCGTCTCACCGTCCCTACCATTAGAAGATGTCTTTTGAGAAGTCCTTGGTCCAACGCGTCAAATAATGGACCACGCTGTTGTTGAGTATGCAGTACGTTGTGACATTACTGTCACATATGGCTCTGCGACATTGGTCCATTTCGTGGATCATTTTATTTACAGTGTACAGGGAAGATTTGAGGAGGAGGAGGAAAGCTTTGTTTTCCTCACTCAGGTGCACTCCCGGTGTGGTCTTTCAGCCGTCATGGTTGGCAGGAGGCAGTCAGACAGTCAATATCACTAGGAAGCCACCTTCCGAGTTATAGCTGGCCGGTTATCACAGTCAGGCTGCGGCTTGCTTCGTGCTTTTGTTGGCAGATCCGGCGCTTCTTTTAGTGCTGAGTGGAAGGCACCGTGACGTCACTGCCGTTCCCAGATAGTAACTGTGCACGACAATTTCGTCTATTCTGTTTGGACATCTAAGGAGGACAAAGAGAGAAACTGTGCACCTAATGTGTGTGGGTCCACTGCTTTCACTTCAAAATTTGGTGTGCGCAATGGAAATTAATCGCCCTGCCATTGTGCTTGGCGCTAAGTACACGATCAACAGACATTGCTCCATCTCAGTACCAACCTATTTTTCGTTAACACTAGAAAACCCAGGGGCGAGTGGGGGGGGGGGGGGGAGCAAAAAGGCACTTGCTGGCTTTTAAATAGTAGCTATGTTTCACAGAATGACTGGAGCAACATTTCCTTGCATGAGTTTAATTCATTCGCTAAGTACTTTCTTTGTACTGAAAAACAGTGCGTTTCACACAACTGATGACTTTTTGTAGGTTTGCCCTTTATCGACAAGAATGGTCATACTGAACCCTTTATGATAATACTGCAGTCTTGTTTACTGGTATGGCTTAAGTTTGTTTCATGTACCCGCCAAGCTTCAGCTCTTTTACTTTGTGGTGAAATAATTACCTTTTTTTCGTATTACTATGTTATGAATGTATAACACTGGAATATCAAGTGCTTGTCACCTGTTCATAAACAACTATATAATCAAGTATATTTTGAAATTTGCTGTAACACAGGCACACAGAGTATCAGGAAATGACAGCTAATCAATGATCATTGAAGGAACAGAAGTATTTATTGCTATTATTTATTATTTCTTGTCAGACCTTAGGAATTTAATAATTTCAGAGAATCTATTTCTACTTATGGAATCCACACAAAATGATATGCCTCAGGTTTCTAATGCCTCCACAGCTTATGGTCAAAAAACCTGGGACATACCATTTTGTGTGGACTCCATGAGTAGAAATAGATTCTGTGAAATTATGCCACTACCGATAATTACTCAACTTCCTCCAAACATGGGAAGAAATTGAAAGAAAAGTCAACTTAAATCGTGGGAACATTAAGTAGTGCAAGAATAGAAATACCAAATGCTCTGAAGTCTTCAATATTCCCTACATAGCCTATCAACGAAAGAAAGTAAAAAGTGGCCGAGCTTCATTCATCCTAGTGTTACCGTGAACATAAATGAGAAAAAAATCGATAAACTGTAAGTCATTTTCTGACATACACTATGTGATCAAAAGAATCCGGACAGCTGGCTGAAAATAACTTAAAAGTTCTCTCACCTCTCACCGAAATGCTGGAATTCAATATGGTGTTGACCACCCTTAGCCTTCATATCAGTTACCACTCTCGCAGGCATATGTTCAATCACGTGTTTGAAGTTTTCTTGGGGAATGGCTGCCCATTCTTCACGGGGTGCTGCACTGAGCAGAGGTATCTACGTCGGTCAGTGAGGCCTGGCACGAAGTCGGCGTTCCAAAACATCTCAAAGGTGCTCTATAGGATTCAGGTCAGCACTCTGTGCAGGCCATTATAGGGATGTTATTGTCGTGTAACCAACCCGACACAGGCCGTGGTATTTGAAGAGGTGTTCGATCGTGTTGGAAGATGCAATCGACATCCCCGAATTGCTCTTCAACAGTGGGAAACACGAAGGTGCTTAAAACATCAATATAGGTCTGTGCTGTGATAGTGCCACTCAACAAGGGTGCAAGCCCCTCTACGAAAAACACGACCACATCGTAAGATCAGCGCCTCCGAATTTTACTGTTGGCACTACACACGCTGGCAGATGACGTTCACCGGGCATTCGCCATACCCACACCCTGCCATCAGACCGCCACATTGTGTACCGTCATTCGTCACTCCACACAACGTTTTTCCACATTTCAATCGTCCTATCTTTACGCTCCTTATACCAAGCGAGGTGTCGTTTGGCATTACCCACTTGATGTGTGGCTTATGAGTAGCAGCTCAACCATGAAATCCAAGTTTTCGCACCTCCCGCCTAACTGTCACAGTACTTGCAGTGGATCCTGATGCAGTTTGGAATTCCTGTGTGATGGTCTGGACAGATGTCTGCCTGTAACACATTACGACTCTCTTCTACTGTCGGCGGTCTCTGTCAGTCAACAGACGAGGTCGGCCTGTGCGCTTTTACGGTGTACGTGTCCCTAGAAGTTTCCAATTCACTGTCACATCGGAAACAGTGGTCCTAGGGATGTTTAGGAGTGTGGAAATTTCGCGTACAGACGTATGACACAAGTGACACCCAATCACCTGACCACGTAAAAAGTCCGTGAATTCTGCGGAGCGCAGCACTCTGCCCTCTCACGATGTCTAATGACTGCTGAGGTCGCTGATATGGAGTACCTGGTAGTAGGTGGCAGCACAATGCACCTAATATGAAAAACGTATGTTTTCTGGGGTGTCCGGATACTTTTGCTCACACAGTGTAGTAGGAAAAATTATCAGGCAGTATTCAGTCATCGCCTTCCCAAGAGGATGGTCAGTACGCTCATTTTACAATATTTTAGACTTAATATGAAAAAACGCTTATGTAGTATTCAGGGCTGTGAATGGAAAAAGGATCGAAAGACGTTTTCTTCAGTAACTTGCACAGGAACTACACAATGACTGAGTCTTTCGCTTAGTAGGGTCACAAACAGTTATGAAAACAATGGAAATGAAAGTCAAGAGGAAATGAAATAAAATCCTTACATGTATCAAGTTCCTAAATTCCGCAAGTGTATCAAAATCATTTCAAAGTGTACTGTATCTGAGCAGATGGTTTGTGGAAAATGCACAAAGAAAACTAAACACAAATGTGCCAATTGTGTGGAATTATGCACTTCCTGAAATTGCTCTAAACAAGAATAATTCGTATCTTCTTTGCATTTTAAAGTAAATTAAAAGCCTCTCTTGGGTTTTACAGGTTTATTTTCTAATAACTGATGTTATTTGTGTTCTGTTGCATTTTATTCACATTTCTGTATCTTAAATGACATGTAAATCACGTACAAACATTCAAATACAGTAACTGCATACAATTTTGAAATATTAGTTTTGAACATTATTGTTATACAGTAGGGGTCAAAGTCACCGCTCTGGGATTAGAGAAGGGCAGGGGAAGATAGATCATCATAGTGTCAAGGTAAATTTTGTACGCTAAGGCTGTGAAGTTTCTGCAGCATTATCCCGTTTTTTTTTCATGAAACAGGAAATATCCCCTCGATACAGAGCGATTTTTGAAGCAGCGAGTGGTGAATGAAGACATAAGTTTCGTGCGGTTCCGTCATCCCCCACGTCTCGTCTCGTGGTCGGACATTTGTTGCTGATGGACGCACAGTTTGCTGACTTTTGGAAAACGCAGGACCCGCAATTGCAGTAGTGCAATCCACATTCTGAGCAGCTCCTTCCATGCTAAAAAATGGCGACCGGCGTGGCCGAGCGGTTCTAGGCGCTTCAGACCGAAACCGCGGTGCTGCTACGGTCGCAGGTTCGAATCCTGCAAAGGGCATGGATGTGTATGATGACCTTAGGTTAGTTAGGTTGAAGTAGATCTAAGTTCTAGGGGACTGATGACCTCAGACGTTACGTCCCATAGTGCTCAGAGACATTTGAACCATTTGAATCTGCTAAAATTGCCAAGCAACTTACGTTGCTCAGTTTGTTTACATTTTGTGCCGTCTTCTTCTATTGCTAACTTTGATTTCACGAGCTATCCAGATGAGTAGTTCATGTTGCACTTTCAAACATTTTTGATACCTCGCGATAGAGTTAGGGTCATTTTCCAGTTTGATTTCTTTAAAGAACTTTGTTCGCTGCTGATTTTTATTGTGGTTTTTGTCGGCCACTGGAGCTAATAAATATTTTATACAACCTCAATCTTGACATACATTCCTAGGGCCTTTACAATGTCCTCCAACTTTTCTACGGTTAGCCGACCCGCTAATAATAAATATAAGATGATGAACACCTAAGCTTGTTGTTCTCACTTTAATGGCACCACCGTTGTGCACAGTGTCCAGATTCAACCATCGGTCACATTAAGAATTCAGAGAAATGAATGAGCGCAGCATTAGCTCGTCGTGTGCGATAAGGGATTAGTTTTATGACGTGCATCGCATTTTCACTTCTTGTGTGCGTTCGGCAAATTGCGAGACTGTCATTAAAGCTAGTTCGTAGTGTGCGTCGTGTGTAGAACTGTCGAGTGTATCTGAGCCATCAACAGTTAACAGAGGCCACAAACAGCCCGGAGGCTCCCTTCAAAGGGCCATGCGAAGCGCCTTTTACGACACCCTTCTGCACTGATCCTATCTCCCCCCGAAGTTCGGCACTTAAGGGTTTACTGTGTCTCACTGCATTTCGTGCAAGTACTGAGCAACGCTGGGGCTATAATCCGATACGCAGTCTCCATGCCCTTGCGACGCAGTTGTAAATACAGCATACAAAACGTTTCATCTTCACTGGGCGCCAGCAGGAGAATACGAATTTACGATGGTCGTAACTGATGCGGCTTTTTAAATGACGAAATTGTCAACATTCCGATGATCCTTGCAGTGACAATTTTGAGTATACTACAACTGAAAGAACGAAAAACTGCGATGAAACACAAAAACATATTTGAGTAGTGCATTAATGACTTTTGAGACTGCAGCATAAATGCTAATACACTGGACTGCCAAAGAAAGTGGCTTAAGCATGCGTGTTCAAGTGCAGAGACATGTAAACAAGCAGAGTACGGCGCTGTGATGGGCAACGCCTATACAGGGTGTTACAAAAAGGTACGGTCAAACTTTCAGGAAACATTCCTCACACACAAAGAAACAAAATATGTTATGTGGACATGTGTCCGGAAACGCTTACTTTCCATGTCAGAGCTCATTTTATTACTTCTCTTCAAATCACATTAATCATGGAATGGAAACACAGAGCAACAGAACGTAGCAGCGTGAATTCAAACACTTTGTTACAGGAAATGTCCAAAATGTCCTCCTTTAGCGAGGATTTACGCTTCCACCCTCCGTCGCATGGAATCCCTGATGGGCTGATGCAGCCCTGGAGAATGGCCTATTGTATCACAGCCATCCACAATGCGACCACGAAGAGTCTCTACATTTGGTACCGGTGTTGCGTAGACAAGAGCTTTCAAATACCACCACAAAGGAGTCAAGAGGGTTGAGGTCAGGAGAGCGTGGAGACCATGGAATTGGTCCGCCTCTACCAATCCATCGATCACCGAATCTGTTGTTGAGAAGCGTACGAACACTTCGACTGAAATGTGCATGAACCAGATGTGTCGTATTTGTAAAGGCACATGTTCTGGCAGCACAGGTAGAGTATCCCGTTTTAAATCATGGAGAAGTGCTCCATAGAGCGTAGGTGTAAGGACATGGGGCCCAATCAAGACATCGCCAACAATGCCTGCCCAAACGTTCACAGATAATCTGTGTTGATAACGTGATTGCACAATTGCGAGCGGATTCTCGTCAGCCCACACATGTTGATTGTGAAAATTTACAATTTGATCACGTTGGAATGAAGCCTCATCCGTACAGAGAAAATTTGCACTGAAATGGATGAACCATTCGCAGAAGTGTACCCGTGGAGGCCAATCTGCTGCTGATAGTGCCTGCACACGCTGTACATGGTACGGAAACAACTGGTTCTCCCGTAGCACTCTCCATGCAGTGACTTACCTTGTACAGCAGCAACTTCTCTGACGCTGACGTTAGGGTTATCGTCCGCTGCACGAAGAATTGCCTCGTCCAATGGAAGTGTCCTCGTCGTTCTAGGTCTTCCCCAGTCGCGAGTCATAGGCTGGAATGTTCCGTGCTCCTTAAGACGCCGATCGATTGCTTCGAACGTCTTCCTGTCGGGACACCTTCCTTCTGGAAATCTGTCTCGATACAAACGTACCTCGCCACGGCTATTGCTCCGTGCTAATCCATACATCAAGTGGGCATCTGCCAAATCCGCATTTGTTAACATTGCACTGACTGCAAAACCACGTTCGTGATGAACACTAACCTGTTGATGCTACGTACTGATGTGCTTGATGCTGTAGAGCAATGAGTCGCATGTCAACACAAGCACCGAAGTCAAAATTACCTTCCTTCAACTGGGCCAACTGGCGGTGAATCGAGGAAGTACACTACATACTGACGAAACTAAAATGAGCTCTAACATGGAAATTAAGCGTTTCCGGACACATGTCCACATAACATATTTTCTTTATTTGTGTGTGAGGAATGTTTCCCGAAAGTTTGGCCGTACCTTTTTGTAACACCCTGTATAAGACAATGGTCTGGCGAAGTTGTTAGATAGTTTACCGGTGCTACAGTGGAAGTTTATCAAGATTTAAGTGATTTTGAACGTGGTGTCATAGTCGGCGCACGAGCGATGGGGAAAAGCATGTCTGAGGTGGGGATTTCCCTGTACGACCATTTCACGGACATACCGTGATCAGGAACCCGGTAAAATTTCGAATCCCCAACGTTTTGGTCTGAAAGAGAACCTGCAATAATGGGACGATCGACAACTATAGAGAATCATTCAACGCGGCCAAAGTGTAACCTTTCCCCCAATTGCTGCAGATTTCTTTGCTGGGCCATCTGTAAGTGCCAGCCTGCTAACCATTCAATGAAACACCATCGATATGGGCTTTCGGAGCCGAAGGCCCACTCGTGTACCCTTGATGACTGCACGACACAAAGCTTTACGGCTCGCCCGGGCCCGTCAACACCGACATTGGAATTTTGGCGACTGGAAACATGTTGTCTGGTCGGACGAGCCGCGTTTCAAACTGTATCGAGCGGATAGACTTAAACGGCCGTGGAAACGATCTCAGGAATCGATGGATCGTGCATGTCAGCAGGGGACTGATCAGGCTGGTGAAAGCTCTGCAATGGTGTGGGGTCTGTGCAGTCGAAATGGTATGGGACCCCCGATCGTCTAGATACCACTGATACCTGACACGTACGTAAGCATCGTGTCTTACCACTTGCATCCACTCATGTCCATTGTCTATTCCGAAGGGCTTGGGCAATTCCAGTACGTCAATGCGACACCCCACACGCCAGGAATTGCTACTGGGTGACTTCAGGAACTCTTCTGAGTTTAAACACTTGCACTGGCCACCTAACTCCCCAGATACGAACGTTATTGAGCATATCTGGGATGCCTTGTAACTTGCTGTTCAGAAGAGATCTCCACCCCCTCGTGCTGTTAAGGATTTATGATCAGCCCTACAGGATTCATGATGTCAGTTGCCTCCAGCACTACTTCAGACATTACTGGAGTCCATGCCACGTCGTGTTACGGCACTTCTGCATGCTCGATGGAGCCCTTCACCATATTACGCAGGTGTACCATTTCTTTGGCTGTTCAGTGTATTATTCAATAAGAACTCACGAAGAGATGAAGTGCAGTAACTACACAGATTAAAAAGGCCAGAGACAGATACCAGAAAACGCTGACAACTCCACACCTAGCAATCATATACAACTGTCCGCTCGACCGGAGATCCGTTCATAAATACCGAAAAGTTAGAAACAGAATAGGAGTAATCCGCTGAATTGTAGTTCACGATCACTGACGTGTAATCCAGTAGGATTTTCACACGTATTGCGTGCGAAAATTATGAATTGCCTCGAAGAATACCACCTATTGATACATAGGCGACACGAATTCAGGAAACAGAGCCCGTGCGTTCCACAACTATCTCTTTACTTACATGAAGTAATAAGAACGAGAGCTGTCGACAGGTAATCTCGAATTGATTTCATATTTCTGGATTTCCACAAGGCTTTTGACACCGTTCCTCACAAGGGGCTTCAAAAAAATCGCATGGCTATTATATTTCCTCTTTCTCCTGAGTGATGCTAGAAAGTGACAACTATTCTATTTGTCTTTAAACACACCGAAAAGTTTCCACATAGTTTACAATCATTTTTATATCATCTCATCTCTTGAGAGGCTAGAGATTCTCTTTCATAATCTTCTATTACACTACGAAGTCTCGCCTCAGTTGCGTTACTGGACTTGTGATTTCCTGCAGAAAGCTCACAGTAAGCAGTAATTGACGGTAAGACATCGATAAAATTGTAAGTCATAACTAGCATTCCGCAAGAAAGTGTTACAGCCACTGCGCAATTGATAATGTATATAAATGATTTAGGAGACAATCTGAGCATCTGTCTACGACTGTTTGCTGATGATACTGTTATTTACCTTCTATGAAAATCATTCGAAAACCCAAACCAAGTGCAAAATGATTTAGGCAATGTATCTGTAGGGTGCGGAATGTGGCAACTTAACTCTAAATAATGAGGTCATTCACAGGAGTACGAAAAGAAACCTGTTAAATCAAGTTATCTTCCATTAGGAATGTGGAATGCATTCAACGACTGTGATATGACTTTCAAAATAATGGAACACAGCGATCAGTTGGCCATTCCTTTCAGGGTTTATTAAAGCAAATCTAGATTTAGGCTAGTAACTAACCAGAATCAGTGCTAAAAAATACGTACATAGTCACGAGATAGTATGAAGAGGTACAATTCGTGTCATAACCAATATCGCTTATCATTAGATTACATAAAAGTATTTCAGAGTTTTAATACATATCCAACTACGTCATTCCCTTGTTGTTCGTGCTCCTGCTGCAGTTCATTTAAAACTGCTGTATAATGAAGGTAGGTTCTCTAGGAAACACCTCGGTTGACTGCATGGCACCCTCTGTATGAACTAAGTAATACGGAACATTCATAGTAAAGCAGTTATAGTTTCTACAAAAAAAATCTTAAAATTTGCGTAGGAGCCGGCCGGTGTGGCCGAGCGGTTCTAGGCGCTACAGTTAGAACAGCTGCATATACTGCGTGGAGTAAATAATGGAATCAATATTAAGTAAAGACGTAGTGGTACAATAAAAGAGTATAATTCCCTGCCTGTCCAAAGTCACAGGTAACGCACATAAGCGCAAAAGCAGCTAGATACACTGAACACCGAACATTGTTGCAACATATTACATATTTACTGTCGACGTGTCAGCACAACAGAAGAAAATACAAGCTGTTTATAAGAATCAGTATAGCTGGAACGAAAAAACGTGGCGACGGTATCCGTGACAATAATAATCAGTGAAGTTATTGCGTAGGTTTTTGTTTATACCCGGTGGAATAATGTTAAAGCGACTAGAGTCCCCTGTCTAAGACAAAACATGAAAGCCAAAAACATAAAAACATGGAAGGCGAGCAGGGTTGTTAAAATAAAAGACTATAGACACTGACCTGAGGCGAAGCATACCACAACTATACGGGGTGATTCTCGAAGATAGGCAAATACTTTAATATGTTACTATACAAGTAAAAATAAAGAAAAAATCTCATATAAACATAGTTCCGCAAATGTTTGGTTACGGAGTTACGGCTAATAAAAGATTTAGCCTGAAATTTAGCAACTTCGCTAGTTTGAAGCCATCGCAAAACTGTACGAGGTTACAGTAAAGCACGATTTCCATTTATTTTGTTGTTATTGGTCTGGTGAACCTAATAAAAAATGTCCCAGACGTGTATCTGCACCTGTTTTCCAGAACATCAAGAGTATTATTAATTTGTTTACCACTTGGCCCACTTTTTTTAAAACAATTCAGCAGCAGTTCTAGAGAATTTAATTTTGTAAAAATTGTCAGATGATCTGCTTTTATTAAAACCATAGCATACGTTAACTCATGTTAAATCGAAAAAAACGAATCTCAGTGTTAATGAAGTAGTACGGTGTACACTGTTATGTTTCTTCACTGAACAATACAGAAAACTAACTCGTTTCAAGCTCAGGAAAGGACTGAAACAACTCGCTAATGGTTGCCAACAATGACATGAACGTTTCTATATTCTTAATGGAAAGTAAACACATTTACTTGTACACTCCTGGAAATTGAAATAAGAACACCGTGAATTCATTGTCCCAGGAAGGGGAAACTTTATTGACACATTAATGGGGTCAGATACATCACATGATCACACTGACAGAACCACAGGCACATAGACACAGGCAACAGAGCATGCACAATGTCGGCACTAGTACAGTGTATATCCACTTTTCGCAGCAATACAGGCTGCTATTCTCCCATGAAGACGATCGTAGAGATGCTGGATGTAGTCCTATGGAACGGCTTGCCATGCCATTTCCACCTGGCGCCTCAGTTGGACCAGCGTTCGTGCTGGACGAGCAGACCGCGTGAGACGACGCTTCATCCAGTCCCAAACATGCTCAATGGGGGACAGATCCGGAGATCTTGCTGGCCAGGGTAGTTGACTTACACCTTCTAGAGCACATTGGGTGGCACGGGATACATGCGGACATGCATTCTCCTGTTGGAACACCAAGTTCCCTTGCCGGTCTAGGAATGGTAGAACGATGGGTTCGATGACGGTTTGGATGTACCGTGCACTATTCAGTGTCCCCTCGACGATCACCAGAGGTGTACGGCCAGTGTAGGAGATCGCTCCCCACACCATGATGCCGGGTGTTGGCCCTGTGTGCCTCGGACGTATGCAGTCCTGATTGTGGCTCTCACCTGCACGGCGCCAAACACGCATACGACCATCATTGGCACCAAGGCAGAAGCGACTCTCATCGCTGAAGACGACACGTCTCCATTCGTCCCTCCATTCACGCCTGTCACGACACCACTGGAGGCGGGCTGCACGATATTTGGGCGTGAGCGGAAGACGGCCTAACGGTGTGTGGGACCGTAGCCCAGCTTCATGGAGACGGTTGCGAATGGTCCTCGCCGATACCCCAGGAGCAACAGTGTCCCTAAGTGGCGGTGCGGTCTCCTACGGCACTGCGTAGGATCCTACGGTCTTGGCGTGCATCCGTGCGTCGCTGTGGTCCGATCCCAGGTCGACGGGCACGTGCACCTTCCGCCGACCACTGGCGACAACATCGATGTACTGTGGAGACCTCACGCCCCACGTGTTGAGCAATTCGGCTGTACTTCCACCCGGCCTCCCGCATGCCCACTATACGCCCTCGCTCAAAGTCCGTCAACTGCACATACGGTTCACGTCCACGTTGTCGCGGCATGCTACCAGTGTTAAAGACTGCGATGGAGCTCCGTATGCCACAGCAAACTGGCTGACACTGACGGCGGCGGTGCACAAATGCTGCGCAGCTAGCGCCATTCGACGGCCAACACCGCGGTTCCTGGTGTGTCCGCTGTGCCGTGCGTGTTATCATTGCTTGCAGAGCCCTCTCGCCGTGTCCGGAGCAAGTATGGTGGGTCTGACACACCGGTGTCTATGTGTTCTTTTTTCCATTTCCAGGAGTGTATAATCATCTTTGCTACTCTAGGTGTTCTGGAGAACGACTGCAGATACACCTCTGGGATATGTTTTATTAGATTCACCAGACCAATAACAACAAAATAAACGGAAATCGTGCTTTACTATAACCTTGTATAGTTTTGCGATGACTTCATATTAGCGAAGTTGCTTAACTTAAGGCAAAATCTTTTATTAGTCGTAAATCCGTAGCTAAACATTTGCTGAACTATGTTTATTTGAAATTTAGTTTTACTTGTAGAGTCACATATTAAAATATTTGCAAACATGTTCGAATCACCCTGTATATCCAATACGTTACTGTAATTTTCAAAGAACCAGCTGCGATTACAGTTGATTGGCGAAGAAGTGAATTTAAAGTTCCTGCAGAAGTCTGACAGCCGTTCTTGCCACGAACCTTTCGTGACTGGAATACGAAAGAGGTGATAAAGTTGTGGTTCCAGAAGAACCCTCAATCCTACGTAGTGAGCTACCTTGCGGAATGTATTTATAGAGGTAGCAGCAAGAGAACTATGTGGATTTGTCAGTTCGGTGCACCAACGCTGGAGTAATTGGAACAGCACGTCTCGGGAGAGCAATGCTCCCTGATTAGTATGCCAGACTGGCGAACAGTTTTAATCTGTAATCGATGCTCCATACGCGGGAGTACGTCAGCACAACAGAAGCCGTTTGCCCCTACCCAAACGACTAACAAGTAAACCTACCGTAGGGATACACCTCGATAGTGATCAGGTTTCAATATATAGAGCAAAAGGCCGTGAAGTAGGTCGAACATCCCTTGAAAAACAAAACTGACTTCTATATTTCTAAATGAATAGCAGTGAAACGCTAAGAGATACAAAAGAAATCTTCAAATTTAGATCCCATGGTTCTTAATAGACCTTAAAATTGTGAGCCCAGATCTATCAAAAAGAGTTACTTTTTCTCGAAATCGCCTTCTCCCTATTTTCTTTTTCATTTCGATGTACAACACCGTCAATACCAAATTCATTCATTTATGACGAAGTGGTGTTACGATGACGCATTTGTCATAAATAAGCTACAAATATCGCTATATTACGCGGCCAATGTTTCCGCTCCAGTACCATCAGTAATGTTGGTTTGTTTAACAAGTCTTTCCCAGATAGACATATTCTCGTTGTTTATTCTAAATATACAGTTCGATATGTAATTCTTTTAATTTTGGAAATATAAAGTATGTTTTGTTGTATTTCTGTTTTCTTTTTACAGATGGCGTATCTGTTTTTTTTTTTTCAACTTGTACATTTTCAGATTTAATTGTATTATATTTAAATTTGTTTGCGCATTTTTGTTTAACATTACTATACATCTGTGCAATAATGAAGAGGTACGTAATAGTTCAGGTCAAAAAAATGTATTGTAATTGTCCCAGGTGCTGGGTGTGCAAAATTAAAGTGCATTCAGCATTTTTTTTTTCTCTCCTTGTCATCTGTTAACGTTACAACGGTAATCTCTCAGAAATATTAAACTCAATTTCTTTTCAAGGGGATTATTTCCCCAATAATGACCGTATGGGAACGAATAAAAAACTGTCTCTCTGCCAGCCGGGGTGGCCGAGCGGTTCTAGGCGCTACAGTCTGGAATCGCGCGACCGCTACGGTCGCAGGTTCGAATCCTGCCTCGGGTATGGATGTGTGTGGTGTCCTTAGGTTAGTTAGGTTGAAGTAGTTCTAAGTTCTAGGCGACTGATGACCTCAGAAGTTAAGTCCCATAGTGCTCAGAGCCATTTGAACAGTGTCTCTTATTGTCCTCTACTATACAACGTATTCAAAGCTAATCAAAATTCAAGTGTACCACTTGGGTGGGTTTACTGGTACGAAGGCAAACAGGTACAGTAATACACTGCGTCTGTATTATACAGACTATCGATTGTTAGCCGTTTGGTCACTGGCGTCGACCTCAGGTGGCCGCAGGGTGTTCCCCTTACACTGCTGCCAACCCAACAAGCAGTGCGGGCATTGTCAGGGCTGTGGGCCACTGTGCACTGTACGTAAACGGGGCGAACAAAACAGGCGCATCCGGCAGCAGTGTCCACATGGGCGCCCGCCCTATTCATATCACTGCCGCTTGTTAATATACTGCTGCTGGCGCGGTTGCTCACCTAGCACTACGGGGCGCGCCGAACCCAAGTTACGAACCCGTCACTGAGGAGACGCCAAGTGTGTGTGGGAATCTGCCATGTGCCCGAAGAAGGGGAAATCCAGGAGCAAAAAGAACCGAAGACGTACTCAGTGTGTGTGTGTGTGTGTGTGTGTGTGTGTGTGTGTGTGTGTGTGTGTGTGTGTGTGTGTGAGGGGGTGGAGGGAGGGGGGGAGGGGGGGGAGGGCGAGAGCTTGCGTGATTTGGCGCGATCAACAGCAAGGTTATTAATGTCCTCACTAAAAAAACTCGGAGACGAAATGGTTTAAAGCGTTACAAATGAAAAATGCATAAAATAAAGTGTTGTGCAAAACTAAAGTAACTCTCGCATGTTGTCTCAATGTCAGGCAATGAAGCTGGATTAAACGTGTACCACACACAGGAACAACTGATACAGTGCAGTACAGAACATAACAAAGAAATACGCAACGAGACGAACAGAAATGGCTCTTTTATTCAGAAACGCTATCACAAAATCCTTGTGTTAGTACGTGAACCACAAGCTCAGCCTGGGGATTCATTGTATCCTCGTACTGTCTGGTGTAGTGTGAAAAGTGAAACCACGTCCGCGGCTGTGTCGCTTTGAGGCGAGCACCCATTACTCTACTACGTGTCCTAACACGGTAAAACAGTAACAATGAAGTTCACACATTTGAACAAACTAATCAAGCACTAAAATCGGTGCAATAACTTGCTGCATTCAAGAGAGTTGTTATTGGACCACGCGGCAACGCTCGTTCTATAAAGGAAAGCTAGATACATAAGTAATCCATATTGTGCACTGGTTGGTAGCACACCGCATCTTGTATACGTCCATCTCGGCGCTCGGGGTCACAGCACCATGTTACACCTGAAGATGCGAGTACAGGAGCCCGAAACCGGTCGTGTGTTAATAAAATAACCTTACAACTGCAGCACTATTTTCAACCTCTGGTAGTCCGAGGACATATTACGGAGAAATGAAACATGAAATGGAGGAAGAGCGCGAGAGCGCGAGAGCGCGAGAGAGCGAGAGAGCGAGAGATGACGGCAAATGGCTCTAGAACGTAGCAGCGTGGATTGGGTGGTTCGTTTAAAAGAGGGGGGAAGGGACCAAACTACGCGATCATCGGTCCCTTATTCCTAATAAAATAATGGCGCAAGTGTGAGAATAAAACGGACGAGACATATAACACAAAACTGAAAGAAATGAAAAACCACAAGAACCAAGGAAAGGCAACGAACCCTAAAAGGAACTAAAGAGGACAAGAAGAAAACAGAGAGACAATAGAAGAAAGTAAAAGAAGAAAGCAGATTACAGTGGCTGGCCGACCACGAGAATAAAAAGAAGAAGCCAGCCACTCTGCAATACATTAAAACTTCCACCCTAAAAGCACTAGGGTGGAGGACACAGACAGACAAAGGACATGCGCTAAAACCTACATAGAAGGATAAAATCCACTCTCACGGATAAAATGTGAAACTAAAGCTGCTGCTGAGGCATCGTCGCCCAACACCGAAGGCAGGATGCTGGGAAAGTTAAAAGTCTGCTGAAGAGCGGCTAAAACTGAGCAGTCCAGCAAGAGGTGGACGACTGTCATTTGGGAGCCACAGCGACACCGAGGTGGATCCTCACGACGGAGGAGGTGACCATGCCTTAGCCACGTATGGCCAATGCGGAGCCGGCAAAGGACAACTGATTCCCTGAGATAGGCCCGCATGGAAGACTTCCACACATTCATAGTCTCCTTAATGGAACGCAGTTTGTTGTGCGCGATGTTATGCCATTCCGTCTCCCAAAGCCTGAAAGCCCTGCGGCGTAAGACAGAACAGCTTCGGAGATGCCCATCTCTAGAAGCCTGAATGGACGCTACCAGAGGATGGCAGCGTGCATTACTGGTCCGCATGTGATCGTAATTAGGCGTTGCCAACCTAATTCCAGATAATGATAGTTGCGAGTAACGTGAAACAAGAACGTTAACCGATTCTTTCAAAAAATGGTTCAAATGGCTCTGAGCACTATAGGACTTAACAACTATGGTCATCAGTCCCCTATAACTTTGAACTACTTAAACCTAACTAACCTAAGGACATCACACAACACCCAGTCATCACGAGGCAGAGAAAATCCCGGCAATCTTTCATTTGCCGTTCTGACACCTGTAATACATTTCAATTGTCTCAAAATGGCGCCTGAAGGGTAGGAGACGATTGTTCCAGCCTTAGAAAATCATCTTGACGGCAGAACCACTCGGGTTACAGTCAGGAAGAGCTCGTAAGTGTCGGAGGTGTTTGAAAACTCGGGTTTCGAAGAAAACAGTCGACTGCGCAGAAGACCCAACCTTTCAAGTCGAACCTAACAGTCCTAATTTTCATGGGTTTGGGCAGGTAGCTCAGTTGTGCTTTGCTGCCAGACACCGCTTCTCTGGCGCCTCTCTGATGTACTTCCGCGTGAAGGACCGTTGAGACTTAACACAAAGGCTTCCCTTGCAACGGAAAGCGCCATCTTATGGGGAATTGCTTACTCCTAAATTAGTTCAATTACAAGCAGCAATATTTACGGCGAGCACCTGTATAAAGGGGCATAGTTACTGACTAGCTGGTAACCGGCAGCTGTGGCCGAGCAGTCCTCGGCGCTTCAGTCGGGAACTGCGCTGCTGCTACGGTCGCAGGTTCGAATCTTGCCTCGGGCATGGATGTGTGTGACGTCCTTAGGTTAGTTAGGTTTAAGTAGTCCTAAGTCTAGGGGCCTGATGACCTCAGATGTTAACTCCGATAGTGCTTAGAGCCATTTGAACCATTTGTCTAGCTGGTGTCTCTAAACCACATAAAATCACTAATCAAATTTGGGTTTTTTAACCCCGTCTTCTGCAAAACCCATCCGATTTCTTCTTTTTTTATGTTTAGTAACACGTTTCGTTACTGGTCTCTCATCTTCTGTGGATCTCTCTTAGTTCTGTAAAAATGTCATGTCAAGTTCGTGGTTGTTTTTCTACTTTAGGCCTGAAAATTATAACGTGCTTATCTTTTTTTTTCGATTGCTCAACTCAATCTAGATTATCTGTGAGAGCGAATTTCCACACGTCCTCTTGTTCTTATGCCTTTTATTGTTAGACACATTCTCACCTCCAAAACAGTTCTCAATAATTTCCAAATTTTTGAAATTTCTTTTTCACGAGTAGCGGTTCTGTATGTACTGCACCTACGTTTTTCGTCTAGTTGTTCGAATGTGCTGTATTTTCGTTTTCTACAGTAACTACAGATACTGTTTCCCGCATCTGTTTTCACACAATTTTTACACAAAAACGAGATCTCGCGTCGTCGTGCTCATACCAGTTCAGAATTATATCACAGTGTATCCCTCAGTAAATGTGTTTTTTTTAAATAGAACACAAAATTTACTTTGACCCTCCAGTAGCAGCGCACAATACGTCTACATGGATCATGCAATTCACCGACCTGTTGCAGTAATAGTCACATATGGATATCTAAAATAATGTAAAAGCTTATAGCTTCGACATCAACAGTTCACAATCAAGTACCTGGCAGAGGATTCACCGAACTATCTTCAAGCTATTTCTCTACCGTTTCACCTTCGAACAGTGTTTGGGAAAAACGAACGCTCAAATGTTCCCCTCCGAGCTCTAATTTCTCTTATTTCCTTACGCTGATCATTTCTCACCCTATGGAGGAGACGAGGCAGTTACTAATTGACATTTCATTGGAAAATCGTGCCGCAACGAGAAACGTCTTTGTTTTATTGAGTGCCACCCCAATCCGCTTATCGTAACCGCCGCATTCTCTCCTCTATTTCGCAATAATAAAGCAGTACTCCAGAAGAGGACGGAAAAGCGTAGTGTAGGCAGTCTATTTAGTAGACCTATTGCTTCTTAGAAGTGTTCTGCCAATGAACAGTCGTCTTTGTTTCGCTTTCTAGGCAATGTTTTCTATCTGATCGTTCCAATTAAAGTCATTCGTTATTGTAATCCCTAAGTATTTACTTCAATTGGCATCCTTTACATCTGCACGATTTATTGTCTGACCGAAATTTAGCGGAATACGTTACGCAGTCATGTGAACGACTTCACACTTCTCACGTTTTAGAGTCAGTTGCCCGTATAGTTATCTGGGAACGTGTCTGTTTGTGGAGAACTCACGTGCGAGTTCGTCGTCTCATCATTGATATCTCGGACTTTGGTCATCTTTGGTGGCACTAGTGCCCAATGTGTGTGTGTATTACCTTTCCTGCATCACCGAGGTTTTAAATTTGCATGTACGTCGCCTGTCCGTTGCAGTTTGGTTTGAAAATGGCGGGGTGTTTTCCCGCCCAAATATCGGCGGTCGCTGAAAGCGTTACCTGGCTGGATTCCTGGAAGTTATTTGTTTTGTCTCTCTCTCTCTCTCTCTCTCTCTCTCTCTCTCTCTCTCTCTCACACACACACACACACACACACACACACACACACACACACACACACACACACACACACACACACACGAGGGGAGGGAGAGGGAGAGGGACATGAGCAGAAAAAAAATCCCCTGTCCAGCTAGGAATCAAACCCAGGGCTCCTTCATCCAGAGTCACTAACACTAATCTGAAGACCATGGTCTGCTCACAAAGGGCTGAGGCAGGGGGATGGAGGGTGAAGGGAAGGAGGAGAGACAGAGCCAGGGAACTGAGAAGCAGGTTTTTAGGATATTCGAGGTCGTGTCAGGACTATGTTTTACAATAAGAGATGGGCTTTTATAATCCACTAACTGTTTCAGACAGTGTTTAGTTACACGGTGTTGGGTATTCGTTCAAAACTTACTTTCGTTTTTTCACTGCTTTTGGAATGTCCACTCCGCTATTGCTTTCTCTGAGAGTTTGAAATCTGTTACAATATGTTTTGGGTGAGGTCTTTCCTGTAAGAGATAATTTACAAAAGTGGCGCGTCTATTGTCACAATTTACGACTCTTATGTGCTCGGAGTACATAGTTTTACAATTTCTACTCGTTTGGCCTATGTAGGTAGACAGACCTACAAGTTAGCTGATAGGTGCCACCTTTGAAGAAATTGTCTGAGGTGTTATTAACACTGCACTGTATTCAGAATGAGATTTTCACTCTGCAGCGGAGTGTGTGATGACATGAAAGCTCCTGGCAGATTAAAACTGTGTGCTGGATCGAGATTCGAACTCGGGACAGAAGAGTTTCTGTGAAGTTTGGAACGTAAGAGACGAGATAGTACCAGAACTGAAGCTGTGAGGGCGGGTCGTGAGTCGTGCTTGGGTAGCTCAGATGGTAGAGCACTTGCTGGCGAAAGGCAAATGTCCCGAGTTCGAATCTCGATCCGCCACACAGTTTTAACCTGACAGGAGGTTTCTTTGAATTGTATTTTTTGTGCTGAATGATAGTCGTTGTCAGAATGATCCCCACGCTGTGGACAGATTTACTGCTAGATGTTAGTGCCCGTATGTGCCCGTATGTGCCATGCTGTATTCCTCCTAACAGTATCGTCCAAACCCAGTAGTACGAACCAAATTATAGTAAAAATTAATATCACTGCTAGCCACAAAAGGTTTGTTAACCTCCAGTTAACCTAATTCCTTGTGACAATAAATTTTGCACTCTTGGGATGTGTCATCGCAGTAGGGCTGACAAGGAATCGAACCACAGGCTTTTCGATTCCTAGTCTGGCGTTTAACCACCGGGCGACATAGACAGGCTTTTTATTAAAAATGAAATTCCTCCAGCTGTAATTAAGAGATTTTATATTTACTTCGCTACTACTTTCAACGTTGCGTGAACGCCATCTTCAGGCCTGTACACTTTGATGAAATCAGTTGTGTGTGGCGCAGTCTAGAAGTCGGCGGTGAGACCAACAGGTGCTCCATACGGATGGTGGGCAGCAACTCAGTTACCATCATGTTAACTAGTATTTCTCAAGTTTACGAAGACCTGCTAATTCCGTATTTCAAGAGAAACGACGAAGACGTGATTTTCACGCTTTCTTGCCCTCTGGTCAACTCGCCCACGTCCCGGAAGTGGTAGCTGGTCCGCAGCTACTTTATACCCTACTGGCCATTAAAATTGCTACACCACGAAGATGACGTGCTACAGACGCGACATTTAACCGACAGGAAGAAGATGCAGTGATATGCAAATGATTAGCTTTTCAGAGCATTCACACAAGGTTGGGGCCGGTGGCGACACTTACAACGTGCTGACACGAGGAAAGTTGCCAAGCGATTTCACATACACAAACAGCAGTTGACCGGCGGTGCCTGGTGAAACGTTGTTGTGATGCCTCGTGTAAGGAGGAGAAATGCGTACCATCACGTTTCCGACTTTGATAAAGGACGGATTGTAACCTATCGCGATTGCGGTTTATCGAATCGCGACATTACTGCTTGCGTTGATCGAGATCCAATAACTGTTAGCAGAATATGGAATCGGTGGGTTCATGGGGGTAATACGGAACGCCGTGCTTGATCCCAACGGCCTCGTATCACTAGCAGTCAAGATGACAGTCATCTTATCCGCATGGCTGTAGCGGATCGTGCAGCCACGTCTCCATCCCTGAGACAACAGATGGGGACGTTTGCAAGGCAACAACCATCTGCACGAACAGTTCGACGACTTTTGCAGCAGCATGGACTATCAGCTCGGAGACCATGGCTCCAGTTACCCTTGACGCTGCATCAGAGACAGGAGCGCCTGCGATGGTGTACTCACCGACGAACCTCGGCGCAAGAATGACAAAACGTCATTTTTGCGGATGAATCCACGTTCTGTTTACAGCATCATAATGGTCGCATCCGTGTTTGGCGACATCGCGGAGCGTGTATCCGTCATCGCCATGCTGGCGTATCATCCGGCGTGAAGGTATGGGGTGCTATTGGTTACACGTCTCGGTCACCTCTTGTTCGCATTGACGGCAATCTGAACAGTGGACGTTACATTCCAGATGTGTTACGATTCGTGGCTCTACCCTTCATTCGATCCCTGCGACACCCTAGATTTCAGCAGGGTAATGGACGACCGCATGTTGCAGGTCCTGTACAGTCCTTTTTGCATACAGAAAATGTTCGACTGCTGCCCTGGCCAGCACATTCTCCAGATCTCTCACCAATTGAAAACGTCTGGTCAATAGTAGCCGAGCAACTGGCTAGTCACAATACGCCAGTCACTACTCTTGATGAACTGTGGTATCGTGTTGAAGCTGCATGGGCAGCTGTACCTGTACACGCCATCCAAGATCTGTTTGACTCAATGCCCAGGCGTATCAAGGCCGTTATTATGGCCAGAGGTGGTTGCTCTGGGTACTGATTTCTCAGGATCTATGCACCCAAATTGCGTGAAAATGTAATCACATGTCAGTTCTGCTATAATATATTTGTCCAATGAATGCCCGTTTATCAACTGCATTTCTTCTTGTTGTAGCAATTTTAATGGCCAGTAGTGTAATTTCTTCACAGCTTGGTTATTTCCCGGCGTGAGTTCAGAAAGTTAGTCGGTCGCTTCCCCGTGCGTCATGATGAGGGAACACACACACACACACACACACACACACACACACACACACACACACACACACACACACACGTAAGCGCTGGCAGGGACGCGTATGGCCAATGCCGCTATCACTCCAAATTCCGCTCTTTCAATATTTATAAGGACACAGCAACCTCCAATTTTTCCCCTTCCCTTCGCATTCTGCTTGGCGCTTGCTTTTGTAAGCTCTTCACATGCTTCCATAGCTCCCCACTGTTCCACGAGAGCGTGTGCTGCAAAAGTTTGCCCTCCGCGAAGAACGGGTGACGAAAAATTGCATTAAACTTCTTGGCCCTGGAAAGTAATTACAGGAGGGTGGGCAACTTCCGCGCAAAAATTGCCACTACGTCCCAGATTCCGACGTGTTTGTCGCGACAATGGGTCTCTGGCGCGTCCTCTAGTGCTGAATAACAAAATTTTATCCGTCGGCAAATTTTGTCAGGCGTGTAATTCGTTACATTCCTATGGATTAATTGGCATTTCATGCATTTCTTGGTTCGCAGTGTAAATGCTTCACTTCACATGCAACCAAAGGCCTTCTCTCGTTGAGTACAACGTTCGAATCACAGTATGAGATTTCCACTCTTTTCCACTCTGCAGCGGAGTGTACGCTGAAATGAAACTTCCTGCAGATTAAAACTGTGTGCCGGACCGAGACTCGAACTCAGGACCTTTGCCTTTCACGGGCAAGTGCTCTACCATCTGAGCTACCCAAGCACGACTCACGCCCCAACCTCACAGATTTACTTTTGCCAGTACCTCATCTCCTACCTTACAAACTTCACAGAAGCTCTTCTGCGAGGACGGGTCGTGAGTCGTGCTTGGGTAACTCAGGTGGTAGAGCACTTACCCGCGAAAGGCAAAGGCCCCGAGTTCGAGTCTCGGTCCGGCACACAGCTTTAATCTGCCAGGAAGTTACGGATCACCGAAGTTTATCACCGCCGCGCGTGGAGCGTATTTGGTTGGGTGACCGCCCGGGGACGTCACACATTGTTGGTAATTTTCCACGTTTTATGTATCCACTAGCGTAGAAATCCGGCGTCGCCGAGTTATTTATTTATAGCTCTGCGTCCACGCCCATGCTACGCAGCGTCTGGCCTTGTTCTTATGACGTCATATCCTCTGATCTGTGTGTCATACGATGATATAATTTTGTACGTAGATACGTGGATACTGTCTGAAAAATATCTTGCAAATACAAGGTGAACATGAACTGATGCAACACTTTCAATTATTTATACACTCAAGCTCATGAATTAAAGATAATGCTGATACCTGGTGGAACAACACTCTCGTGGGCGGTTTGCTGGCTTAAATCACCTCGGGGTGACCATGCGGTGCATTTGACCTGCGGTCGTCGCAGGGTGGCGCTGGCAGCAGTCCACAAACGCAGAGGTGTGTTGGTGCATATCAAAGTACGGTGCAGCGAGGAAGCGTGCAGACATTTCCTTACGTGCTACTGGTGACTGTGTGTTGAAAATGGCTCAAAGAACACATATTGAGGGATAGAATACTAGGGCGACTGGAGACTGGTCAATCACAGCAGGTCGTAGCACGTGCCCTCCGTGTGCCACAAAGTGTGATCTCAAGATTATGGCAACGATTCCAGCAGACAGGAAAGTGTCCAGGCGCTAGAGTACGGGACGTCCACAGTATACAAAATCACAAGAAGGCCGATATCTCACCATCAGTGACCGCAGACGGTCACGGAGTACTGCAGGTAGCCTTGCTCAGGACCTTACCGCAGCCACTGGAACAGTTGTCTCCAGACACACAGTCTACAGACGACTGAACAGACATGGTTTATTCGCCCGGAGACCTGAAAGGTGCATTCCACTGACCCCTGGTCACAGGAGAGCCCGTAAAGCCTGGTGTCAAGAACACAGTACATGGTCATTGGAACAGTGGTCCCAGGTTATGTTCACGGACGAGTCCAGGTATAGCCTGAACAGTGATTCTCGCCGGGTTTCCATCTGACGTGAATCACGAACCAGATACCAACCCCTTTATGTCCTCGGAAGGGACCTGTATGGAGGTCGTGGTTTGATGGTGTGGGGTGGGATTATGATTGGTGCACGGACACCCCTGCATGTCTTTGACAGAGAAGCTGTAACAGGTCAGGTGTATCGGGACGTCATTTTGCACCAATAAGTCCGCCTTTTCAGGGGTTCACTGAGTCCCACCTTCCTCCTGATGGATGATAACACACGGCAGCACCGAGCTCCCATCGTGAAGGTGTAACTTGAAACAGAAGGTATCAGGCGAATGGAGTGGCCTGCCTGTTCTCCAGACCTAAACTCCATCCTGCACGTCTGGGATGCTCTCGGTCGACGTATCGCTCTAAGTCTCAAGCCCCTAGCACACTTCAGAAGCTCCGACTGGCACTGGTGCAATAATAGGAGGCTACACCCCAGCAGCTGATCCAGAGTATGCCAAGCCGTTGTGCGACCTTTGTACGTGTGCATGGTGATCATATCCCATACTGACGTCGGGGTACATGCGCAGGAAACAGTGGAGTTTTGCAGCACACATGTTTCGGGACGGTTTTGTCAACTTATCACCAATACCGTAGAGTTACAGATGTAACAGATGTGTGTGTTCCCTATGTGCCTCTGCTATTAGCGCCAGTTTTGTGTAGTGCCACGTTGTGTGGTACCACAGTCTGCAATTATACTTAATTTATGAACATGAGTGTAGCACAAGAACCACACATTGTACACGTGTCACACACATGTCATTTTGAAGAGAAACCCTGTACGTCTTTTTCATGTATACCACCACAGTATAGTTTGGTAATTTGCCGACAGTCACAGAGCCGCGCGGTTTAGGGCGCAAGGTCACGGACTGCGCGGTCCCTCCCACCGGAGGTTCGAGTCGTTCCTCGGGCATGGGTGTGGCTGTGTGTTGTTCTTAGTATAAGCTTAAGTAGTGTGTAAGTCTAGGGACCTTGATCTCAGCAGTTCAGTCCTTTAGGAATTCACACACATTTGAACGTTTGATAATCAGGGCTAATCGCAAACACGGAGCTGCCGCATCGATGGATCGCCCCTGCTACAGAAGGGGACAGCTGTTTCACGAAATAGCCCTCCCCCCCCCCCCCCCCCCCACCGATCATCAGATTTCACTCCGTGTGACTTTTTTCTATGGGGACTTATTAAAGATTTGGTGTATGTACCGCCTGTACCACGTAGCTCCGGGAGAGAATACGGGAAGCGGCTGCCACAGTCTACGATGCCACGTTGGGACGGGTATGACAAGAATTCGATTACTGTATTAAAGTCTGCCGGTTCACGGTTCACATATCGAATGTTGGTAAAAAAAAACTTTCAGAGTTTTTCTTGAAAATGCAATATGTATGACATCTGCACAATATTTAATTGCTGTGTAATAAACAACTGAAAGTGTTCCCCGGATTTGATGTACAACTTGTACAGTTGTAGCAATGAAGTAATATATTCAGAGGTAAAGGACGATGCGGCGGTTTGTCACGCATCTCACTGTTTATCATCTCATCTCCTGAAGTATGTGTCGTACAATGATATAAGTTTAAATTTACATTCTGTGGTATACGTGCATACCGTTCGTAAAATATGTCGCAGTTAGTAGCAAAGAAGTAATCAATTATTACGTCAAAAGTCATGCGCTACTTTAACTGCATGAACAGCGGAAAAGTAGTGAGCGATAATTTTTTTTTCCTTGCATAATTTTGTAGGAGTCGTCAGCGAGAAAAATCTTCTTAAAGTTTTTAAATTGTGTGTAACGTTTGTTGCAAGTCGCTCAATGCACTCGTCCTCAAATACTGGATGAATGAAGTCTGGGACTTCACGAGTGACGGGGTATGCCCCTTTTTCACCCCGCCCCCCCCCCCGTCCCTTTGATAGGTTACGTCGTCCTTATCTGCACACCGACTGATGCGTGACAGCAAGGTATGAGTGTAACAAGATTGGTTTAAATCGGTTCAGTGGTTTCAGAGAGGATCTGGAAGAAACAAACACACACTTGCTCGCGTGTGCGCACGTACGCACGCACGCACACGCACACACACATACACATACACATACACATACACACACACACACACACACACACACACACACACACACACACACACAACCCTCCCTACCCTTAACACACAAATCACAGACTTCTCGAAGAAAATATAAGTGTGTTGCGTCCTTTGCGGTTCTTTTTAAGGCCGTCAGCGTGGGAATATTATAACAAAGAGATTTTTTTATATTTTTCTATTTTGTAGCAATGAAGAGTGTCTTGAAAGGAGGATATAAGACGAACATCAACAAAAGCGAAACGAGGATAATGGAATGTAGTCGAATTAAATCGGGTGATGCTGAGAGAATTAGATTAGGAAATGAGACACTTAAAGTAGTAAAGGAGTTTTGCTATTTGGGGAGCAAAATAACTGATGATGGTCGAAGTAGAGAGAATGTAAAATGTAGACTGGCAATGGCAAGGAAAGCATTTCTGAAGAAGAGAAATTTGTTAACATCGAGTATAGATTTAAGTGTCAGGAAGTCGTTTCTGAAAGTATTTGTATGGAGTGTAAACATGTGTGGAAGTGAAACGTGGACGATAAATAGTTTGGACAAGAAGAGAATAGAAGCTTTCGAAATGTGGTGCTACAGAAGAGTGCTGAAGCTTAGATGGGTAGATCACATAACTAATGAGGAGGTACTGCATAAAATTGGCGATAAGAGAAATTTGTGGCGCATCTTGACAAGAAGGGATCGGTTGGTAGGAAATGTTCTGAGGCATCATGGGATCACCAATTTAGTATTGGGGGGCAGTGTGGAGGGTAAAAATCGTAGATGGAGACCAAGAGATGAATACACTAAACAGATTCAGAAGGATGTAGGTTGCTATAGCTGGTGGGAGATGAAGCAGCTTGCACAGAATAGAGCAGTATGGAGAGCTGCATCAAACCAGTCTCAGGACTGAAGACCACAACAACAACATGCAGCTAGTAGCAAGGAAGTGATAAATTCAGACGTGAAGGACGATGGGGCTGTTTGTCCTGCATGTCAGTGCTTATGGCGTCATATCTCCTGAAGAATATGTCCTACAATGATAAAATTTTACATTTACATTGTGTGGTATACGTGCACACCGTCCGTAAAATATGTCACAGTTAGTAGCAACGAAGTAATCAATTATTACGTCAAGACTCATGCGGTAATTTAACTGATTGAACAGCGGAAATGAAGTGAGAAATAATTTTTTTTTCTTTCATAATTTTGTAGGAGCTGTAGGCGAGAGAAAGGTTCTCAAAGGTTTGAAATTACGTGTAACGTTTGTGGCAAGACGCTAGGTGCACTCATCCTCAAACACTGGATGAATGAAGTCTGAGACTTCACGAGTTACGGGATACGCCCTTTTTCACACCTACTCCGACCCCCACCCCTTTGATAGGTAAGTCGTCCTTACCCGCTCAGTAACTGTTGCGTGACAACAAGGTATGAGTGTAAAAGGATTGGTTAAAATCGGTTCAATAGTTTCAGAGAGGATGTGGAAGAAACGAGCAGTTACAGGTGCCCATGTGCGCTCGCCACACACACACACACACACACACACACACACACACACACACACACACACACACAGCACGAACACACACTCAGAACCCTACCTACACTTAACACACAAATCTCAGTCTTCTCGAAGAAAGATGCATGTGCGTTGCGTCTTTTGTGGTTTTTTAAGAGGTTCAACGCGGGAGAGATTTTTTTGTATTTTAATATTTTGTAGGCTGCTGCCTATACAGCCTGCAACGTATACTCGGCAGTGAGAGAGACGTTTAGGCTGTAATCGTTCCTGCGCTCCATACGTGACCGTAACTTAAAGAAATCGAAAAATTTCTAACAATGGCAAGTACCCCACTCCACAGATTCTAAGGAGTAAGTTAAAATTAATGTTAATTGTAATCGTCTATTACTTCGAAACTAGCGTTTCTGTAAAATGAGTATGTGCTTCGAAATGTGTCATTACAACTGAGCTTTCCTCACATCCTCTTGTGGAATTCAAGATGGTCAGCCTCGGATGACTATGCCGATACTCTGGTTGTTTCCCATGCGCTCACATGCATTTAAAGAGAAAGGTGCCGCACAATGGATAATTAGTAAAACAGGGGCGGACCTAGCAAACGTGAGACCTGGGTAGTGGAACTAACTGAAGAAAACAAACACGGTGTTCGTCTACCTAGGAAATGTAACAGTGGTCTACATTTATCACTGTTTCTTACAAGATTCTCTGCTGACAATTTTTGAGTAACAAATTATTATTGGATCAGTTCAATCACAAGCAGTATAGAGCATCAGAAAATTATTAACTGTTAACACAATCAGGGGTTAGATAATTCAGGTAGATGGAATACAGCTGGAATCTGAACATCGGGTATTGATAGTTCAATCTTCCGTGGTTCCGACTGATTTCCGGTTCCTGCGTAAAGGAAGTAAAAATTACACATGCAGCTAACATTTCGGACTGATGCGTGATGAGCCTGCAAAAGCTCTAGCACTAATACAGTGCCGACAAACATCCCTCTCTCCACTGTTGTTATCTCCAGTCACATTCAGCTTTCTGATGCGTGAAGCCAAGAGCTACAGCGCACTGCCACAGACTGCGACATATCGTCTTGTATGTGTAATCAATAACAACCCTAAAAAATCTCCTTTACAAGTAGCACAACAGACAAAACGATGGGCGGAAAATGTCCCAGTGCGTGATATCGTCGAGAAATAGATTAAAGCAGAGATTAAAACTATCGACAGCCAACACGAATAACATACGGATTTCTCTATTCCGTTCACAGATTTGGAAATGAGTAACGCGATAAAATCTCTTGAACTGAGGAAAGCCCCCGGTCTAGACGGAATATTCTCTGAATTCATCAGACACCTGGGCCCCTACGCCCGTGCATGGTTTAGATAATTCTACTGTGACATCATGAACACCAGCCGGGTTCCTTATCAGTTCAAGATCCTCGCAATCTTAAAACCAGGATGACCCAGCTAGCTATCGGCCATTAGCACTATTGAGTACTTGCTACAAGCTATTAGAAAGACTACTGTACAACAGAACATTTGACTCCATAGACTAATTCCCCTATACCAGGCAGGATTTACGAACAAACGGAGATGCTGTGAACAAGTCCTTACCTTAACCTTATACATTGCGTCACGTTTTCAAAGGGCCCAAAAAACCTGTGTGGCTTTTGTGGAGCTCTCGGCCGCCTATGATACCATCTGGCTCGACGGACTTATACTCAAGATGAAAAAAAGCGATCCCTTGCCGCAAGACAACTAAGCTTCTGGAAAACATGTTGAAAAATCGCTACTTCAGACTGGACGTAGGTCAATCTACGAGTAAATCCTACTCAATAAACAATGGGTTCCCACAAGGATCAGTGTTGGCTCCCCTTCTCTTCAACCTATACACGAGTGACATACCAGCAACTAAATCGCAAAAATTCTGCTATGCAGGTGACATTGCAATAGCCACACAGAGGAAGACATTCGAAGAGGGGGAAGCTACTCTGTCAACGGACCTTCAACTTCTTAACCAGTATTATACGAAATGGAGGCTCTGCCCAAATCCAAATAGAACTGAAGTAAGCGTATTCCACCTGAACAATCATGAGGCACGACGAGAGTTACAAGTAACATTGTGCAATGAGCGATTGGGGCATGACAGCCATCGAAAATATATAGGAATAACTCTTGACCGGTCACTAACCTATAAAAAACACCTAGAAATAACCAGTCAAAAGATAAAAAAATCGAAGTAACATATTAAGAAAGGTGACTGGAATCTCCTGGGGAGCTCAAGCTAACACCCTACGCACCGCAGCACAATCTCTTGTTTACTCGGTGGCTGAATACTGCGCCCCCGTCTGGTACAAGAGCACACACACGAAGAAAATAGATGTTCAGCCTAATACCACCATGAGAATTGTCTCAGGAACTCTGCAATCCACTTTCCCGGCTTCATGTCCTTTACAATAAAGCTCCTCCCTCCCTCAGAAGGCAACAGCAGCTATCCGAGAATGGAAGAAAATCAATGACCCCTCTGTCTGTGAAGATGTACCTATCCGAAAAATATTGGACCATCTACCAACTAACCGCCTAAAATCCAGGAAACCTATATGAGAAGACGAAGTCTTCAAATTCCCAGAAAGGTACTGGTCGCTGAAGAATCACCATCCTCTCATCACTGATCTTGATCCTTCGATACCGGTGGAAGGAATGCAAATGCCCAGAATAACTTGGTGCAGACGTAATCGTGTGATGACTAACCACGGCAGGTGTAAGGCCATTTTCCACAAATGGAAACGCACTGATGCCCCACGATAAGACTGTGGTGCAGAAAAACAAATAATCCCTCACCTAATGTTCTAATGTCCTGCGAGGAGGTTTGAAGGAGAATGGAGGGGATATCATGAATGCTACTCCACGTGCTTTTCAGTGGGTGACCTGCTTAGATGTGGGCTTGTAATAACTGCAGTGGCTGTCTCCCTAATCTTTCGCATATTGTTGTTTGCAATCAATCATTTAATAATATATTTGTAATTCGTTTATTATATTAATTAATAGTATGTGTGCAATTTTACTCTGTAGACAAAAAAGTGTGTGTGTGTGTGTGTGTGTGTGTGTGTGTGTGTGTGTGTGTGTGTGTGTGTGTGTGTGTGTGTGTGTTGTCCTAAAGAAATTAACTGCTGGGGTCATGGATCTGTATACTTACACACTACTTAAACTAACCAAATCTGACTAATTCTAAGAACGACACTCACATCCGTCACATGGTGCCTCATACCACGCGGCCACTCCACGCGGCCTCTTCTGGAGTCGCTAAGTCAAGTGTTCTTCGTCGAGAACCGAAGTGGAGTCTTTCCTCTATCAATTACAACGATGAAGTGTCGAGTTCTCTCTCCCACCCCCCCCACCCCCCGTAGGACTGTGCGAAATGCAGTGTTATATTGAGAACTGGTATCAAGGTTCCCCTCTGTTCTCTACTCGGGAAATCCACAGCGCCAGTGGGAAGAATTCTGTAAAATACCGGCCAATCGTATAGTTCACGCTACAATGGAATTAAAGAACATTCACTGCCAGTGGAGACTGATTTATACCAATGTGGCAAGATGAAAATTTGTGCCGGATTGAGATTCAAACGTGAGTCTCCTGTTTACCGGGAAGTTCCGCCTTCAAAAATGTTTCAAATGGCTCTGAGCACTATGGGACTTAACACCTTAGGTCATCAGTCCCCTAGAACATAGAACTACTTAAACCTAACTAACCTACGGACACCACATACAGCCAGGCCCGAGGCAGGATTTGAACCTGCGACCGTAGCAGTCCCGCCATTCCGGACTGTAGCGCCTAGAACCGCACGGCCACCGCGGCCGGCCAGCCGCCTTCCAATACACCATCCGGACATAATGACTGCCACAACCACATAGACACTCTTCTACTCAGACCAAAATTCTCAACTTACAGCACGCACTACTGATGTTGTAGGCGCGTAAAACTTCTTCTGTTATTTTCTCGGAATTGCCAGAGGAGTGCACCAAACTATTTACACATTATGTTGTTTTAATGGCCTGCTGAAGGCGTACAAAGTTTGAACTAAATTCCTGATCCCAACGTCGTGGCCTGCCCTTGTACGTAGATTAATAGCATCAGACCCCGACGGCCTATCAATATTTATCTCGCCCGCTAACTGGAGCAAGCTCTTTTCATTCAGGCCGCGCGGGATACGAAACTGTGGCAATTGGTTTAGGTGAAGATAGTGCAACAGTAGACAAAACCGTATACAATGCTTGGCTGAACGCGGCATACTGAGATAGCTGGCATAGGCTCTGAACCCTTCTCTCTCAGAAGAAAAAACCCCCTGCGTCACCATCTCAATCTGTTCGGCGTTGTATGTGCAGCTGAGGAAGCAAATTTTGGAATGCAGCAATTATTCTAAAAATCGGAAACATCCGAAATAAATTGACGTTAAATGTTACCAGTACTCGCGCATAAAAATATTTTCATGTTCTCCAAACATTTAATAACAAAAACGCCAGTAATTTCAATGTTCGGCGGAATTCATATCACGTATCCCGCTACGTGTATGGAATTGCTGCTCAGCTACGTGAAGTATGGGTGTTGTTAGTATCTCGTCGATGTGATAGCGATTTATCTAACGCTAGTAATACACTGCAAGGTTGCGATGTAAATCTGTGTAACGCTGGATGTTTACTTAAATTTGAATGAGGAAGATCTTCCGTGCACCTTATCTTTTCTAATGGTTTGGCCTGCTTGGGACCATATCAAATATGACTTCTTTCTTTCTTTCTTTCTTTCTTTCTTTCTTTCTTTCTTTCTTTCTTTCCAATAGTTTTGCACTCTTTCCCGATGTTGTTGTTCCTCCTGTCCGCATTGTGCTTACATTTTCCTTTGTTTTATTCTGGGAACCCTTGAAACTTCATTCTTTCGGTCTGAATTTCTCTCATTCTCGTAGCACTTCGTCCGTTATTTCAATTTCTCTAAAGTCTGTTTTAATTTCTTTGTTCCACTTCATTGATGTTTTTTGGCTTCTATAAAAAAGTTATAAATCCATTTGTTGTTATTTTCTCATGTATGCTTTTTAGGTATCCATAGAATACAACTCTTCTCTTCCTGATTGTGTCTAATGCTGTATTTTTTTCAGAAACTGTTTTATGACTACTCAAGTTCCATTTCCCATTGTCGTACTTTGGTCCCAAGACGTTCCTGACTATTTTCCTTCTTTTCCATTTCACCTATCTGTGTCGCTGTCTTTAATGAAACGTGTTCTTAAGCATAAAGGCATTATGTCTAACGACAGTATTATAGCACCCGAGTTTTGCATTCATGGAAATTTCTTATAACGCTTATTTGTTGTTGATTGAAAAGTCTTGCACTTTCTAAATGGTTCAAATGGCTCTGAGCACTATGGGACTTAACTTCTAAGGTCATCGGTCGCCTAGAACTTAGAACTAATTAAACCTAACTAACCTAAGGACATCACACACATCCATACCCGAGGCAGGATTCGAAGCTGCGACCGTAGCGGTTGCGCGGTTCCAGACTGTAGCGCCTAGAACCGATCGGCCACACCGGCCGGCGCACTTTCTAAGTTAGCTTCTTTATCCAAACCATTTGGTTGTAATATTTAGCTAGATATTTAAACTGAACCTTTTTATTTTTCCATTATCACTTTCCGTGTATTTCAGTTCCTTCTTCCTAATTTCTCGTATCTTATCTACGTGGTCCTTACGCGCAATGCATGTGGGCGGCAGCAGAATCATTCGGCAGTCTGCTTCAAATGCCGGTCCATGAAATTTTCTCAACAGTGTTTCTCGAAAGGAACTTCGCCTTCCCTCCGGAGATTCCCACTTGAGTTCCCGCAGCATTTCCGTAGCAGTTGTGTGTTGTTCGAACCAAACGGTAACAAATCTAGCAGCCCGCCTCTGAATTGCTTCGATCCTTCAATCCGATCTGATACGGATCCCAAACACTCTAAAACTACTCAATAACAGGTGGCACCAGCGTCCTACATGCGGTCTGCTTTACAGCTGAGCCACACTTTCCAGAAATTCTCCCAAAAACCGGAGACGACTTTTCTCCTCTCCTACCACAGTTTTCACATGCCCGTTCGACCTCATAACGCTTTGCAACGTTACGCCCAGATATTTAAACGACTTGACTGTGTCAAACAGGACACCAACAATACTGAATCCGAACATTACATGTCCGATCTTCCTAGTCATCCGCATTAACTTGTATTTTTCTACATGTAGAGCTAGCTGCCATTCGCCACAATAACTATAAATTTTGTCTAAATCATCTTGTATCCTCCAACACTTAACATCTACATCTTGCTGTACACGGCGGCATTATCATCAAACAGCAAACTGATGATTACTCTGTCCGCCAAATTGATTACGTTTATAGAGAACAACAGGAGTCCCATCACACTTCGCTGAGGCACTCCTGACGATAACTTTGTCTCTGAAGAACACTCGCCATCGAGGACAACATACTGGTTTCTATTATTGATGAAGTCTTCGGGTCACTCACATATTTGTGGAGTTATTTCATATGCTCGCACCTTCGGTAATAACCTGGAATGCGACCCCGTCCCAAATTCTTCCCGGAAGGCTAGAAATACGGAATCAGGCTGTTGTCCTTCATCCATAACTCGTAGCGTATCATATGAGAACATGTCAAGCTGAGATTTGGAAGAGCGTTGCTTTCTAAAACCATGCTGATTCCAGAACATAAGTTTCTCAGTCTCAGGAAAGTTTATTATATTCGAACATAGAATATGTTCAAAGACTCTGCAACAAACCGAAATTAGGGGTATTGGTCTTTTATTTTGGTGGTCCAATCTTTCACCCTCCTTACGTATATACATGAGTCACCTGTACTTTTTTTAGCTTGGGACGTTGTGCTGGGCGGGAGATTCGCAACAAATGCAAGCTACGTAAGGGGGCCAGTGCAGTACGAGTACTCTTTGTAAAACAGAACTGGAATTCCATCCGAATCTGGTGATTTATTTGCTTTCAAATCTTTCCGTTGTTTCTCTACGCCAAGGGACGCTTTTAACTATAATTCTTTGGTAATGTGGGGCCACAGTCGTAATATATTTCTTTAAAGTCAGTACCGCCATTGGACGGTTGTTTATTTGAAGTGTTCAAAAAAAATGGTTCAAATGGCTCTGAGCACTATGGGACTCAACTGCTGTGGTCATCAGTCCCCTAGAACTTAGAACTACTTAAACCTAACTAACCTAAGGACGTCACACACATCCATGCCCGAGGCAGGATTCGAACCGGCGACCGTAGCGGTCGCGCGGTTCCAAACTGTAGCGCCGAGAACCGCTCGGCCACCCCTGCCGGCCATTTGCAGTGTTACATTTACACGTACAAAAATCATGATTTCGGCTTCAAAGTGCCATTATCAAGTGTTTTATGTGTTATACAACGCCTAAGATGGCATGCTGTCTCATAGTGTATTTTAAATACGACAGTATGCCATTTTAGGCGCTGTATAACACATAAAACACTTGATAATGGCACTTTGAAGCCGAAATCATGATTTTTGTACGTGTAAATGTAACACTGCAAATGGGCGGCAGGGGTGGCCGAGCGGTTCTAGGCGCTACAATTAAAACAATTAATAATGGCACTTTGAAGCCAAAATCATGATCGTGTAAGTGTAAATGTAACACTGCAAATAAACAACAGTCTAATGTCGGTAGTGACTTTAAAGGCTATGTCGTCAATATGGGAGTCCGTCCGATGGTCAAACGACGGTACGTTTGTACGATTATCCTGTCTGAACGTCACGTGTCCGCCGCGCCACCAAATATTGGGGCATTCATTCCCGAGTGCACCAGCCTTGGTCAGAAAGCAATGTCTGTCTGCGGTACGCCAAAGTTATTCGCCTGTCAGCAAACCACTATCAGCCAACCGCGCATTTGACCGCCTAACTCCGTGTGATGCAATGGAAGGGCCTTGCAGATGCAAAAACCTTAATAGTGATATGAATTTGCGTACGACGACAGAGTATGTTATCTATGGAGTGAGCTTAGAGTGTTGTCCATATTCTCAACATCAAACCGAGCTGGTCGCGTGATTTTGTGACGACTCTGCTCGTCTATAATTTGTGGTAATACCGAAAATTAAATATTAGACGTATTCGCCTTGTTTTATATACGCTTCTGCACGTCTGAGTTTTATTAACAGCTGCGGTGCAGTATTGTCGGTGCTACGGACGTTATTACTTTTCATAGGTATGTACAACGAATGTGTAAACTGTAAATGTCACACTAATGTGAGGCACTTTAGTTGATGGGAAATAACGAAACACGGTAATTTGGAGATTTTCTGCGATTTTACTGTCATGTGTTTGCGAAACAAGTGAATGTATACACACCGGTGCTGTGTTTCTATGCAAGTTAAATTTATAGATAACAATCTGATTAATTTCCTCCAATTTATTCAGGTTTTCAAACCCTATTGCGTATCTAAATATTTGTGCATTGGACAATTTCTTGTGTGGTGTGATTGTTATGTACGGTAATAAATTACAACAGATTCGACACTATTAATCAGCGCATTACAAAAGTAACGAAACAAATTGTTGGCTGTGACTTCTCTTATTACTCCAAAATTCGAGCATTGACCTTGTATTTTTATTTTTTCTGCGTAGCGAATAGTTTTACTTCCCTGATGAAAGGGTGAAAAAACGTAATAAATATTTTACTCGTCTATAAAAAGCAGAGGCGTAAATAAACGTCAACTGAAAATAATAATGGACAAGTAGATGGAAGTTGCTTAACGTATTTACTGTGAAAACTTCATACTTTCAAACACGTTATTTCTTCGAGTTACTTTGCCCCGTCTACAGTATTATTGTAACATCATTAATTAGAACAGATATTAAGTTAAAGTGAGAGTTGGTGAAGTATGATGGCAGAAAGAGCAAGATTTTTTGGGTTGTTTTGGAGGAAGAGACCAAACAGCGAGGTAATCGGTCTCATCGGAATACGGAAGGACGGGGATGGAAGTCGGCCGTGCACTTTCAAAGGAACCATCCCGGCAGTGGCCTGGAGGGAAATAGGGAAATCACGGAAATGCTAAATCAGGATGGCCGGGCACAGCATTGAACCGCCGTCCTCCCGAATGAGAGTCCAGTGTGAATTAGAACAGAGATTCGACAATATGAGTAAGTGTAACAGAAAAAGTAAAAAAAGTATTGTTCGCTGTTGCTTCGTATCACATTACCGATAAAAAAACAAATAAAGTGGAATCTGAGCTACGATATGTGACGAAAAATGACAACACCATTGCTCTTCATATCTTTCCCGAAGTTCTGTTCCTACCATCCAATTGTTAGGACTATTTATAAGTATGTAACGCATACAAACATCCAGTTTTCATTGTAAACATTGTTAATTACCGATTTTTATAAAAGAATGTCATGATTGTGTAGTGAAAAAACTACAGATTAGTTTTTACTACAATTTAGTGTTTTACGTATCACGCGAATACTCGTAGAACACGCGCTCTTGTTAAAAAATTTGACGCACCTGGAACCGCTCTGCACTTTCCCACCCCACGCAAAAAGCAGAGGCGCAACCACACAGACACACTGAATAATTATATCTACACTACTGGCCATTAAAGCTGCTATACCAAGAAGAAATGCAGATGATAAACGGGTATTCATTGGACAAATATATTATACTAGAACTGACTTTTGATTACATTTTCGGGCAATTTGGGCGCAGAGATCCTGAGAAATCAGTACTCAGAACAACCTCCTCTGGCCGTAATAACGGCCTTGATACTCCTGGGCATTGAGTCAAACAGAGTTAGGATGGCGTGTACAGGCACAGCTGCCCATGCAGCTTCAACACGATACCGCAGTTCATCAAGAGTAGTGACTGGCGTATTGTGACGAGCCAGTTGCTCGGCCACCACTGACCTGACCTTTTCAGTTGGCGAGAGATCTGAAGAATGTGCTGGCCAGGGGAGCAGTCGAACGTTTTCCGTATCCCGAAAGATCCGCACAGGAGCTCCAACATGCGGTCGTGCGTTATCCTGCTAAAATGTAGGCTTTCGCAGGGATCGAATGAAGGATAGAGCCACGTGTCGTCACACATCTGTAATGTTACGTCCACTGTTCAAAGTGCCGTCAATGCGAACAAGAGGTGACCGACACGTGTAACCAATGGCACCCCATAGCATCACGCCGGGTGATACGCCAGTATGCGATGACGAATACACGCTTCCTATGTGCGTTCACGGCGATGCCGCCAAACACGGATGCGACTATCAGGATGCTGTAAACAGCACCTGGATTCATCCGAAAAAACGACGTTTTTGCCATTCGTGCACCCAGGTTCGTCGTTCAGTACACCATCGCAGGCGCTCCTGTCTGTGATGCAGCGTCAAGTGTAACCGCAGCCACGGTCTCCGAACAGATAGTGCATACTGCTGCAAACGTCGTCGAACTGTTCGTGCAGATGGTTTTTGTCTTGCGTCTGTTGACTCAAGGATCGAAACGTGGCTGCACGATCCGTTACAGCCATGCGGATAAGATGCCTGTCATCTCGACTGCTAGTGATGCGAGGCCGTTGGGATCCAGCACGGCGTTTCGTATTACCCTCCTGAACCCACCAATCCATATTCTGTTAACAGTCATAGGATCTCGATCAACGCGAGCAGCAATGTCACGCTACGACAAACGGCAATCGCGATAGGCTAGAATCCGACCTTTATCAAAGTGGGAAACGTGATGGTACGCATTTCTCCTGCTTACACGAGGCATCACAACAACGCTTCACCAGGCAACGCCGGTCAACTGCTGTTTGTGTATGAAAAATCTTCTCTTCATGTCAGCACGTTGTAGGTTTCACCACCGGCGCCAACCTTGTGTGAATCCTCTGAAAAGCTAATCATTTGCTTATCACAGCATCTTCTTCCTGTCGGTTAAATTTCGCGTCTGTAGCACGCCATCTTCGTAGTGTAGCAATTTTAATGGCCAGTAGTGTATGTCCTGTATGTGTCTTGGGAGTTCCTCGCCATATGAATAGCGTGCGATTATAAAACTCCGATCATCTCTCGAAAACCGGGAGTGAGCCACAGTGAAATTTAACCTAGGTCAACTACGTCCTTTAACTTTGATCGAGGTCGGTGGATCCGTATTTTGCGTAGAAAAGGGCTACGAGCCGAATTTACCATGTGGGTAACTTTTAATAGAGCCTGCTGCTCTCTGCAGCCGACTGTGTCGAGATGGACAGTGGTGGTAACGTTTGGGCGCCCCAGACTGTATCAACGGCAGTTACAGTCAACTTTGCGAGCACTAACAAACGCTGACAGAAGGAATAGGCGGACCAGTGGTGAGCCGCGTGTGCTCGAGTCGGGCGTGGCGCTCCCCATACGGCGAGAGTGCAACAAGTGGCAGCTGGGAGCAGCCGTGTCTCTACAGAGCGACGCAAGCCGTCCGCAGCGAGCAGAAAGGCCGACAAGCACAGCACCGCACCGCACCGCAGGCGAAACTCTGAAGCACTGTGCTCGCGCGGCAGCTCAAGGGCGTGTAGCCACTCCGCAGGCTCTGCTGTCTGCTGCTGCTGCTGCTCCGCGGGATTCGTCTAAAGATTAACGTCTTAGAGAACAGGGCTTGGTGCGTCAGCGGCAAAGCGTAGGCACTGCGAATAGAAAGATCTTGGGCACCATCCCCGGTCACTCCTAGAATTACTATCTGCCACTTATTACTCCTGTCATTGACTTTCTGATTAGTCTCATTAATTTAGCACACATACCAACTACTTTCAATACTCTGTATAGTTCTTGCCGATTTACGCTGTCAAATGCTTGTTGGAAGTTTATGAATAGGAAATGCAGATCTACAGCATATTCATATCATTTATCTTATCACAAATACTTGATCAGTTGTTCCTCTCTCTGGTCGAAAGGACGGCCGGAGTGGCCGAGCGGTTGTCGGCGCTACACTCTGGAACCGCGTGACCGCTACGGTCGCAGGTTCGAATCCTGCCTCGGACATGGACGTGTGTGATGTCCTTAGGTTAGTTACGTTCAAGTAGTTCTATGTTCTAGGGGACTGATGACCTCGGATGTTAAATCCCATAGAGCTCGAAGCCATTTCACTGGTCGAAAGCCACACTGATATTCCCCTAAGATGCCTTCTGCACACATCTGTGTCCTTTCGTTTAATATACTTGTGAACATCTTATAAGCTGTCCTCAGGAGTGTTACACCTCTATAGTTTTCGCATCACAATGACAGAGACAAGAACAAAGGGAAAGATCCTTAGCAGTACAAGTGAAAGCTTTGACTTTAATAAAGGTGTGAAGCAAGGGGTCAGTCTCTCTAATGTCCTATTCAATATAGCCTTGAATAGTGTAGTAAATAAAATGAACAAAAGAGGCACCATATTTATGAAAACTAGGCACATATTTGCATTCGCTGATGACATTGCTATAGTAAGAAGAAATACCAATACACTCTTAGAAACAAACTGGGCAATAGAAGCAGAATCCTTAAAAATTGGCCTCATAGTAAATGAAAACAAAATATACGGTAGTGTCACAATCCAGAAGAACCCCTAAAAACCTAAACATCAATGGGAAATGCTTCAATTGTGTGTCCTCTTAACTACTTGGGAGCCCTAATAACAAATGATAACAGTATTGGAAAGGCCATAAGGGAAAGAATACAAGCAGATTACTTTGCAAAAGCTTACTTTGCAAATATGCAACTTTTCAAAAATAGCCTTGTTACAAGAAAAACTAAACAGCTAATAAATAATTTCCTAGTTCACCCACTTATCACATACGGCTCAGAGGTATGAACGTTGACAGTACACGATAAAAATGCACTAAGAACCATTGAACAGGAAAAACTACGCAAAATCTATGGACCAATAAGGGAGGAAGAAGGCTGGAGAATACGCTACAATGCCGAATTACAAGAGTTAATACAAGGCAGGGACGTAGTAAAATTTGTGAAATCACAGCGAATACGATGGCTAGGACACTTGGAGAGAATGGCAGAGGATAGAATTCCAAAAAAAATGATGAAAGGTATGATCCATTCGGTTTGGCGAAAAGGGAGACCTAGAAGAAAATGGATCGACGAGGTAATAATGGATATCACCAGTATGGGAGTCGTGGGGTGGGAAAGAGCAGCATATAACCGAGAAGTGTGGTGGAAGATTGTTGAAGAAGCCAAGGCTCACCAAGGGCTGTAGCGCTACTGAAAAGGAAGACATTACTCCTGTCACTTCTGCCAGTGTTCTCTGAACTCAAAAATATCGAGTTGCGCCACCTTAATCTGCATGTCCCCCATATTAAGTGGCTGCGTTAGTCAGTTTCGAGATTGACGAAACTGAATGGCATACCACCTGCGACAGGACGCTGCACAGTGAAGCCCTTCGGTGTTCTAACCGGCATTAGTGCTGACGAAAGCTCTGCTTTTAGAAGTAAGCTTCTCAAATTGGATGTCTGGCGTCACCTAATGATTTGAAAAAAGCTTTTTCGGAATTATTCGATACTGCGATAGCTGACAAGGGGCGAGCTCTGACACTGCTTTTAATGTTTAAAAAAAAGTGATGAGAGAGGGGAAAGGTGACTAAATTGCACAAGTTTTGATGTTTTAGTTATTGCAGCTGTTGTATCCGCCTAGTAGTAGATTGCTCCGCGCACCATGGAGGCCGTGCGGGCAGCCGATCCACCATGGGAAGGCGCCTGAATCAAAACAGATACAATGGCGCCGAGTTAAAATCTCGGTCCGGCACACAGTTTTAGCCTGCCAGTAAGTTTCCTATCAGCGCACACTCAGCTGCAGAGTGAAGATTTCAATCTGAAAACACATATATTTGCCTCGTATGCGCTGGGTTCTTCACGACAGAGTTACACGTCGCCTCCACATCGTCTGTGGGCGCCAATCTCGCTGACAGAACATGGTAATTGAAGTCGAAAACACGGGTGAACTTGGTGTGGCATCTGGAGGAGGAAAGCGTCCTGTCTCGGTGGAAGTTATTGACGAGATCGCTGTTGCTGTAACTGACCGCCGGCTGCCTTGGCCTAGCGGTTCTAGGCACTTCAGTCCGGAACCGCGCTGCTGCTATGGTCGCAGGATGGAATCCTGCCTCGGGCATGGATGTGTGCAATTTCTTTAGGTTAGTTAGGTGTTAGTAGTGAAACATCACAAGTTTACGCTTAATTTAAGTGATTAATTTCTACATGTTTAATATTTCATTTTACGCCGAGAGAGTCCTTTCAATGCTTCGTCTAGATAATTAACCTCTGGATTCAAGAATGCTTCCGCGTATATTTTTTCTTCTGTTGGTGTCACACCTCCTCTCTCAGCCTTTGATCCCATGATATATGTGGATGGATAAACGTAATTATGCATAGAATATATAATAAGGTGGGTTAGTTAAAGATGGAAGCAGCAAGGTAGTTTAGCACCAACATAACAACATGAGCAGATTCGGCAGAGTGTGCGTGATTCCAAAGATAGTGGAGATGAGCAGGGCAGAGTTTGTGATATTGGTTCTCACTGAGGTCCTACCCCCACCACCAGTTTTTTTTGGACGGTTGGCGTTTGGTCCTGGAACGCTCCATGTTAGGACACTCTGGAGCCGCCGATTGAACGAGACGGACGCAGGGGTGCGGCGCTCGTCATGGATGTTGAGAAAAGTTACTTATAATGTAGGTTTTTTGGGGTAACATTGATTATGAAACACGTTCGTGTGTGAATTAATACCGGGAAACGTTCAGCGATATTTTATTTGTAGAAATTTTTCAGATTAATGTGTTTCAACTAGTGGATTTGGGAGTGAGGTGATTGAGGGTATGAACCAACGGTTCTTCTTCATTAATGCTTCATTTGTTGCGTAGTGTAATTCTGGATACAAGCAATATAAATTTTCCATGATTCAACGGTTTATTTTACTCGTTTCTTTGCTGTCGAACTTGGCCACGTGTTGCCAGCATTCATAACGGTATTCACTGGATTTGCCTTTCGTTAATCACAGCATGAATAATGTGGAGTCGTGAAGCCTGGGCTGCTTTGCTCACGTTGCATTGCGGTTGCATAATACGCGGTTTCAACATGAACTTATCCGCATGCTACTGCATGTGTAGTAACCCAAGTAATGTTTGTGAGAGTGAAAGATAACATCCTTCCCTACTCCGAGCGTTAAATAGGTGTAACAATAACTAAATGGTGTTAAGAGGCCACCATTCAGTAACGTTTATTTTTACCCTTTTTAATCATTAGTAGATCTAACTGGTTACGAAGTGTTGTCTATGGTTCATGTATGACGAGATGCAAGAGATAGTGAGTGCGTCATGAAGGTTTTGTCACTGAGAGTGGTCGTTTTCTTAAATATAATAGATATCATGTATGCTTTGTCACAGAGGGTAATAGTTTTATTAAATATTATCGAAATAAATCAGAATGATAATTGAAATTCTCTCTTAGCGTTATTCAGTATCCTTCATCCATACCACTGAGACAGTGACTACATTCTATGAATTTTCAATCCACGCACATCCATTGTACGCATTATGCACTTAATGCGACTAACTGAATTCATAGCATAAAAAAAATAGTCTTACAGTCCCTAATGTGCACGTATTGTTCCATGGCCATTCACCGATGTTACGTTATCCGTTGTTTCATTTTTAAATTCGAATACTATCATTTCTAGCGGGTTTGATTACCCGTATCTCAATTTATCTGGCCTAATTGAAAGAATTAGACGCATAGCGGTAGAAATGGGAACCATGGAGCACTGTGTCCGCTTAAAGGGAGATACTTCTTACATGGAAAATAATCAGCATAACAAGCGAGGGGTACACTTTCAGCTCGTACTTCTAAATCTAGGCAACTGATGACCTCAGATATTAAGTCCCACAATGCTTAAAGCCATTTGAACCATTTTTTGTAACTGACCGTGCAGCAAATTCCCTGGGTTTAGCTAGTGCCCCTGTGGGGTCACGAAAATTGTCCTTCCCTTGGTCAACACTACGGAAAACTTTGCAATCTACGAGTATATTACACTGGCACTCGTACATGGTGCAGACGGCCGAACAACTGAAATCCCATGATCGGCAGCAAAGTTCTGAAGTTGCTCTTCGGTTTCTGGCACATATCAAAGTTAAAGACATGTATCTGGGCAATATTACGAGATGCGACAAGGCACATTTTACATTACAGGTTACACTGAGTGCAAAGGATTGCCGAACTTAAGGTACCGTTAAACCGTGTGTTGTGCACGACGAGCCGTTACACTTGCCATCTGTGAGTGTGTGGTCTACTCAAAAGCACCTTTATTCTCGGACAGGCCTTTTTTGTAGACAGTACACCCAGAGTGCTTCTCATGAGTACAGCGACGCCTGCACTTTATCGAGACGTCTCTGTACAGCGTGTGATTTCCGCTTTGGAAGGGCGCAGCTGTATGGAAACCATTGTTTCCATGCACGATGGGGCAACACCTCATGTCGCTCGTTCAGCGAAAGATCTGTTTCGTAACCTTCCACGAACATGTTATCTGCGTAGATTTTTCAAATGCATAGCTTGCAACGTCACTTGTTCTGAATTCATAAGACTTTTGGTTCGGGTGTTACCAGACGCGTTTACCAGTAACGCGTTCGGTCTCTACCTGACCTCAAGGGCAGTATGCAGCAACAGTTTGCGCGTATTTCACCGGAACTGCTACGAGCAGCTGTTGATCACGTTACTTTCCGAACGAAACATCTCTTCGACGTCTCCTATTCCCATATTGAACTAACTGCGTAAGCGGCGGTTACTAATAAAATGAACATTACACCTCTCTCACTTGTTTGACCTTTCCTGCCCAAGTCCTGTTCCTAATCCCTTAAATGTGGAAACATCTCTATATTTTTACCTCTTATTCACAGCGCCAAATTGCACCTAGTGGCTAAAACAGAAACTAATTTTCTTTCCGGCGTAAATCGGTTCCGCACTAACGCATCTACATCTATATGGTTACTCGGCAGTTCACACTTAAGTGCCTGGCAGAGGGTTCATCGAACCATTTTCATACTACTGCTCTACCATTCCACTCTCGAATGGCACGTAGGAAAAAGGAACACCTAAATCTTTCTTTAGGGTATCTACCGAGCTTCGCTGCCATTGGATTATTACAGTCCACTCTGGCCCTCTGTGAGCAGCTACACTTTAATTACAGCCACGCGGTATATTGGAACTGACGTGCACGAACGGCTATACAGGTTCTGAACCCGTTTAATTTTGCTGGAAAACACTTCCTGCAGCTCTGTTCGTGATATGCTTCCCGAGTGCGCAATTACTTTAGTTTTTAAGCCACGAAGAATGTGTGGTAGTTCGCGAGAGAGTAAAGATTTTGCTGCTACGCAAAGAAAAAAGTATGGTGGAGTAAGGCCCGGTGAGCGACATTGGTTTTTTGACTTGACACGTTCCCCAGGAAACTCTTCCACAGGACGTTTAGTATTGTTCATTACTTCATCGAGCGCTGGAAAATGCTGAAAAAATATACGTTTTACAGACTGTCACTAAAATACCTAAAAAAACAAAAGAGCATCAACGGTCGCAGTGGGCGTCGGGAGTCCAATTCAGGATGGTACCTTACGGATTGTTCGGCCCTTTTCGAGCTTCTTGGAGGGATATTCCCGTACATGAATTTACTAAATCAGAGCAACGTAGTTTTAGAAGCAGTCGAGCAAATTGTCTTTAACGAACGGAAGATTTCCGTCTTCTCTTAATAAAGAAACATTTGCCTGTAGTTTGTTGGTAACACAGTGTCAACGAAGAAACTATCGAAAGTATTTATGCCGAGAACCTGCATTTTTATTGTGTCCCGTATGAGCTTAGACTCGTATAGAGTTTCCCATGAGTCAACATCAGAGAGACAGAATATCAGAGAGTGGCAAGTCTGCGACCACAGAGAAGCAAATTGAACCCTCCAACTTGTTTTCGGAAGCCAAGAAAGGGGCGTGTTATATAATAGTGCATACGGAAATTACGAAATTGCTACTGTTAGTGCTTATCAGTTACATCCAGAAATACTGCCTTGTAGTATTGCGCACTAACGCCTTATGTAAGTCGTTTTTCGGTAGCGTTAGTGGCTTTCATATAAATACTGCAACCCCAGACGGTGAGTAGAACAGCACTACACAAGAAATAACAAACATTCATGGTTTTATTGCATCTGTAGGTTCCGTTATACGTCGCGCAACCGTTAGGCATAATTTCAAAAACAAATTCGGCAACTACTTATCTTAAAAGCAGGCACACTTAGTATCTCACCTTCAGATCAACTGCAGGTTGACTTCTGGTAACATGGCTGCCAGTAGTATAACGTGGCACCGTGGTGGGACACGAACAGCGTGTCCCAGCCTGTCTATATATTCTCCATCTCTATTGTGAAAGTATATCGTAACTGCTTTGTTTTGTGGCTACTCAATAATATTTTGAAATTTTGGCTTAAAGAAAAAGAATGTGCAATGTAAAGAGGTTGCGACTGTAATACCGCCGGTACGAATCTCGCCCGTAGTAGCAGATTTTTTTACTTTTATTTAAATTTTATATTTATTGACAAACAGAAATGTTAGAAACACCTGAATCATACTTTTTAAATAGAAATAACATTGTCATTTTTAATTATTTATCACTTGAAAATAAAAATATTTATATAGACATGTGAAATGCCTCGCTGTTAAATGAAGAAAAAAATTATATATATTAATAATACCGTTCACTGCGTAGAAATAAAAAAGTAACTTATTTTCCGTTTGATGTCTCACATTTCGACAAATTTTAATTTGTTTTGAATATAGGCAATTTCATGCAATAAGTGTTTATTTTAATTAAAAATTTATGATGCTAATTAAAATTTCGATTTTTTTTAACGAAAATGGGAAAAAGCCATAGCGAAAGACGGAGATTGTAATACATTCAGCAGCAGCAACTAACTGAGAACGCAAGTAATTACCGTGTGTCGGCCGGTGTGACCGAGCGGTTCTAGGCGCTTCAGTCCCGAACCGCGCTGCTGCTACAGTCGCAGGTTCGAATCCTGCCTCGGGCATGGATGTGTGCGATGTCGTTAGGTTAGTTAGGTTTAAGTAGTTTTAAGTTCTAGGGGACTGATGACCTCAGATGCTCAGATGTCTTGTAGTGCTCAGAGCCACTTTTGAATTACCGTGTGCTGAAATTGGCGGTGGGGCCCCCGTTTCTGTTCGTGTGATCGCCTTGTGCAGGTCTGTCCTATTTAACGCCATCTCGGCGACTTGTAGATTGACGAAGATGAGCTGAAATGATTAGGACACCGCAAACGCCCAGTCACCGAGTGAATATCTCCCACCCGGCCGAGAGTCGAACCAGAAGCAAGAGATCAGAAATGAGCTCCGTAAACTCGATATACACTCGCCACCGGGTCCTGTGACGTCATTTGCGAGTTCGCGGACCCAGTACGCTCGGGCCTGCGACTCTTCAGTCTCCCCAGGTGTCCATTTAACTGGAAACTCGTCGCTTGACTATGTAAATGTACACTCTACCAACATGGAAAGGAAAGCGGATATACAGAAAAAAAGTCTCTTCCCCCCCCCCCCTCCCCTCCCCTCCCCGCCCCCGCTTTCGCTTTCTGTCTGTATGTGAAGGCTGATCTGAGACGTATGTACTTAGTGTTACCTCAAAGAGTTTGCGGAGCGTCGCTAGTTACTATCACACTGATCGGTTAGCACTGCATGTAGGTCTGTTTATATATACGTATGTATCTTTAGAATGACCGAAAAGTAAACTCGCAACACCAAGGAGGAGCTGTGCAACATGAAGATGGTGGTCGTGTTTCTTTCTCTGAGAGGTCTATTCAGATTTTGCGCCAGTGGCAAAAGAGTGGCCCTAGTAGAGACATTATGAGGATCCAAATTAGGTTTGCTTCACATACACGGTCTAACCGTCGTGGGTATTAATGACCTTTCAGATTATGTGTGGTGAGGTGATCCTCATCAAGAATACCTTAAAGGCGACAAAGATACCATTACCAACACCTCATTGAGTTTGAACGAGGTCAAGTAATAAGGTTACCGGAGGCTGACTATTAATACTGCGATTCTGCGTTAGGATGTGGCAGGAATGTAGCCACTGTACATGATTGCTGGCAGTGGTGGTAAAGATAATGTACGGTCGTCAGACGGCTACGTGATGGGAGACTGTCGTATTCGTCGTATGGCAGTGGCGCACAGTACTGCATTCGGAGCAGCAGGTGGCACCACAGTGACAATGAATGTTACAATTCTATTACTTCAAGTCAGAAAACACATAACGCCCATTCCACTGACTAGAAACGACCGCAGTTTGCGACCTCAGTGGTTTCAAGTGAAAGCATATTGTAGGGCAGGGTGGAGGTCTGTCGTGTTTCCTGATGCAATGTGGTTCTGCCTCGGTGTTAGGGATGGCCTTATGCTGGTTAGGAGGGCAGTTGAGGGCCTGCAATAAACCTGTCTCCGCTGTAGACATACTGGACCTACACCTAGAGTTATGGTTTGAGGTGCGATTTCGTAAGACACCGGGAAAATTCTCGTGGTTATCCCACGCACTCTGTCTGGATATTTGTACGTCTATCTGATGATTCGGCATGTTGTTTTGCCATTCATAACCAGCAGTCCAGAGGGTGTTTTCCAGCAGGATAACGCTCACTCGCACACAGCTGTCCTAAAACCCAACATGCTGTACAGAGTCTTGAGATGTTGCCTTCGACTTCTCCAGCATCTGTCTCCACCCGAGCACATTTGGAACATCATCGGACGACAACTCCATCGTCACCCACAAGCAAGCATTGACAGTCTCTGTATTGACTGACCAATTGCAACAGGCATGAAGCTACATCCCACAAACTGAAGTACGCCAACTGTACAACGCAATGCATGCAGGTTTGCTTTCAACACTCTGACTGTTACACCAGTTATTACTGTAGCAGTATTTCACATTTCAATGGCTGATCTGATGCTTATATTAAATTGATAATTTGCAAGTTAATCGCTTAAATATGTTACCTAGACGAACGTATTCCTGAAATTTCCTTACTCTGCATCAATTACTTTCTAGTGTAGCGATTTTTTTTTCATCAGCGTACCACACACACACACACACACACACACACACACACACACACACACACACACAGTGTGCGCGCTTGTTTTACCTAAGGGTTTTACGCAACAGACACCACCTTCAAAAACCACAGGGCCCATTTTCACCGTCTATTGCTCACTACATGCAAACAGTTCTACAAGAAAATGAACAGCACTTATTTATAGGAAATTTAAAGCACTTAAATTTTGTGCTGGGATATCTTTCCACTGGACGCCACGGTTTAACTACTTTAAATTACCTACAAAGTAGACGTATTCCAGTACACAATTTAACTATATTACATTTCCTACAAAAGCTTCCCGTTCATTTTTTTAGCTGAATTAACCTTTATCTGTGTGCTTGTCATATACACTACTGGCCATTAAAATTGCTACACCAAGAAAAAATGCAGATTATAAACGGGTATTAATTGGACAAATATATTATACCAGAACTGACATGTGATTACATTTTAACGCAATTTGGGTGCATAGATCGTGAGAAATCAGTACCCAGAACAACCACCACTGGCCGTAATAACGGTCTTGATACGCCTGGGCATTGAGTCAAACAGAGCTTGAATAGCGTGTACAGGTACAGCTGCCCATGCAGCTTCAACACAATACCACACTTCATCAAGAGTAGTGACTGGCGTATTGTGACGAGCCAGTTGCTCGGCCACCATTGACCAGACGTTTTCAGTTGGTGATAGATCTGGGGAATGTGCTGGCCAGGGCAGCAGTCGAACAATTCCTGTATCCTTTCACGACCTGCAACATGTAATCGTCCATTATTCTGCTGAAATGTAGGGTTTCGCAGGTATCGAATGAAGGGTAGAGCAACGGGTCAGAATACATCTGAAATGTAACGTCCACTGAGAGAACAAGAGGTGACCGAGACGTGTAACCAATGGCACGCCATACCATTAGGCCGGGTGATACGCCAGTATGGCGATGACGAATACACGCTTCCGATGTGCGCTCACCTCGATGTCGCCAAACACGGATGCCCCAACATGATGCTGTATGGTACCAATGGCTCTGAGCACTATGGGACTCAACTGCTGTGGTCATCAATCCCCTAGAACTTAGAACTACTTAAACCTAACTAACCTAAGGACACCACAAACATCCATGCCCGAGGCAGGATTCGAACCTGCGACCGTAGCAGTCGCACGGTTCCGGACTGCGCGCCTAGAACCGCGAGACCACCGCGGCCGGCATGATGCTGTGAACAGCACCTGAATTCATCCGCAAAAATGACGTTTTGTCATTCGTGCGCCGAGGTTCGTCGGTGAGTACACCATCGCAGGCGCTCCTGTCTCTGATGCAGCGTCAAGGGTAAGTGGAGCAATGGTCTCCGATCTGATAGTCCATGCTGCTGCCAAAGTCGTAGAACTGTTCGTGCAGATGGTTGTTGCCTTGCAAACGTCCCCATCTGTTGACTCAGGGATGGAGACGTGGCTGCACGATCCGCTACAGCGATTCGGATAAGATGCCTGTCATCTCGACTGCTAGTGATACGAGGCCGTTGGGAATCAGAACGGCGTTCCGTATTACCATCCAGAACTCACCGATTCCGTATTCTGCTAACAGTCATTGGACCTCGACCAACGCGAGCAGCAATGTTGCTATACGACAAACCGCAATCGCGATAGGCTACAATCCGACCTTTAGCAACGTCGGAAACGTGATGGTACGCATTTCTCCTCCTTACACGAGGCTTCACAACAACGTTTCACCAAGCAACGCCGGTCAACTGCTGTTTGTGTATGAGAAATCGGTTGGAAACTTTCCTCATGTTAGCGCGTTCTAGGTGTCGCCACCGGCGCCAACCTTGTGTGAGTGCTCTGAAAAGCTAATCATTTGCGTATCACAGCATCTTCCTCCTGTCGGTTAAATTCCGCGTCTGAAGCAAGCCATCTTTGTGGTGTAGCAATTTGAATGGCCAGTAGTGTATATTTGATGCCTTCTTAACGAGCGTCAGTTGTCTCTGGTCTTTCAGGAGGTATTAGTTCCGTTTTTGCAATCTGTATCTGCAGTTAGCTGAAACAAATACTGGTCATCAAATGTTTCACTGGACTCACTGTTTCGACGTAAAGGGTCAGTTTGTTTCAACCAATTTTTTTTTTTAAGTGAAATTTTACGTGCTCATTCGGTACACCGGTCTCAAATTTGTTTAGTGTGATGTTTGTTTTATCGATTTGCGTGAACAGGGGCAGAACAACAACAACAACAACCAATACTCCCCTGACGCCCGCCGAGTGCTACCACCACAGAACAGCGCTGCTCAGTCGTTGCTGGAGTACTGAAAATTATTTTGCTATCCCTTTTAATGCAGATCGATAAAACAAATGTACCACTAGACTAATTTGGGATAGCTCTATCGAATTCTGTTTGCAACGAAAAATAGCCTCTCCTTTGGGTCGAAACTGGGCGTAGTGGAAAATGTGCAGTATTTGCTTGGGCTGACTCCAGACACATACCGGGAAAACGAAATTACAAATATCTGGCGAAACACCGCGAATTATGCATCTGAGACTCCTAACAGGGTCACCATTTGTATCTTTGACAGCAAAAGTTGTGTAGGAGTTCTCTAAACTCGGCACTAACGGCACACTTCTGCACGTTTTAGAAAACAAGGGCAGCGCCACCATTCTACTACTTGAAACTTCCTGGCAGACTAAAACTGTGTGCCGGACCGAGACTCAAACTCGGGCCTTAGCTTTTACGGGCAAGTGCTCTACCGAGTTCGAGTGTCGGCCCGGCACACAGCTTTAACCTGCCAGAAAGTTTCATATCAGTGCACACTTGGCTGCAGAGTACAAAAAATCAATATAATAAAATAAATAATCAAGACATTCTGATTTGCACAGAAAAATTTTCAGTGTAAGTGAAACACTTTACTAATATGTTATATCTTGAACCTCTTCCTAGATACACTTTCCATTACATCTACTATGTTACGACTTATCTCATCTAAATTGAAGCTACTTTAAAATAATCAAAATAGAATAATCAATAATGAGAGCGGCGGACGATGTGTACACACCTCAGAGCGAATATCAGTTAAATTATATAAATGAAATTACTATCAAATCCGCCTTCATCAACAGTCTTTCACAATCAAATCCGTTATAAACAAAAATCTATTGTAACCCACCTCCTCTTAACTATAAGCTGCACCTTGACCTGAAATATTTTATAATTATAAATATTGAGAATTATAACTCTGAAAAGATTCTCTGATAAAGGAGATATACAAATAAATTTAGTAGAGTAAATCGTGTATTATCAATCACAGGGTAGGTTCTTCTGAATGGAATGAGATACCGCCAAATTCTTTGGGTTTAAAGACCTTAACTAACAGTAACCTGGAAAATATAATTAATATTTAAAATAATATGGTATCTAATCCTAGTTTATTATTTAAATTTCACTGATTCATAAAAAGAGCTACAAATAAATTGTAACATTTCACCTTTCAAATTTATATTTTAACCCTAATAATATAAACAAGTGCTTTAACCAATAATATTCACTTGTATCAATGGTATAACCGCGGCTGCTGGCACGAATTATGCCGATACTAAATCAGTTGCTAAATCCAAAATCACTTGATAATTAAATCAAAATTACTGCAAAAAGAACATTTAGTTTAACAAAACTTACATATAATACAAAGAAAAAGTGAATAAATAAAAAAGAATAAAACTTTTAGGAACAAAAAATAAGAAATTTAAAACTTAATCAAATCTCATTCTGGATTCCCAGACTTGTCGTATTCAAGGAAGTATAGCGGGAAGTAGAGAGGCCGGTTCAGCACTGACGAAGCAGAGGCATCTTGATGTATGCAACCCTCAGCACTGCACTCGCTCTTTCTGATGTCCACCACGAGCCCCTTGACCTAGTGGCTGCTAGGCTAACCACTAGGCGGCCAGCTGTAGGGCATAATGCACAAATGTGCAGTAGTACGAAGAACATAACGTCCCGTTGTCAGCTGTAAATAGCGGCACAAAACCAAAAATAGTTCACAACAGTCCAGGCACCGACTGCGCATAACGGCGCCTGAAGAAGACAGCTGGGTGTGACGTCGAAACGACCAGCACAAAATGGAAACACCAACTCAGCTGATCACCGGAAGCACGCCACTAGTGAGAACAGTCCGGCGCTGGAGTCGTGACACGGCCGAGGCTAGTCGGCGTTCCAGGCAGAGCTCCTGGGAGCTTCCGCGCCCGCACTCTGGCGGGTCACAGCGTCGCGGCGACTTCCGCAGACGGCGTCGGGGCGTACCCGAAGTTAGCTGCAGGTCGGGTAGGGCGCTGTCAGACCGGCGCACAGACACAGCGGGCCCAAGTTGGCCCAGTAAATCTCCCCGCTGCGGAAAGCAGCACAAAGAGCGGCCGAGTCCCCAAGTTCCCCGGCCGCCGCGAGCACAGGCTCGTCTCGTGCCTGACGAGGGAGCTCTCCAGCACTCCAGAAAAGAACCGGCTGCCGATACACTGCACTCTCTTCATCACAAGAATAAAGCGGATGTAAACATTACGCCATGCATTCTTCCACGTGTGCCTGAATCTCACTGGATTTCGTTTCATGCGGAGCAGAAGCCAAGCGGCGACCAGTACGGGCAAGTGCGACCACAAAGATACGTTCTTCCTGATCTATATTAACGACATAGGAAACAATCTGAGTAGCCGTCTTAGACTGTTTGCAGATGATGCTGTCATTTACCGTCTTGTAAAGACAAATGGCTCTGAGCACTATGCGACTTAACTTCTGAGGTCATCAGTCCCCTAGAACGTAGAACTACTTAAACCTAACTAACCTAAGGACACCACACATCCATGCCCGAGGCAGAATTCGAACCTGCGACCGTAGGCTGTAGCGCCTAGAACCGCTCGGCCACTCCGGCTGGCTCTAGTCAAGTCATCACATGATCAAAATTACTTGCAAAATGATTATGATAAGATATCTCTATGGTGCGAAAAGCGGCAATTGACGCCGAATAAGGAAAAGTGTGAAGTTATTCACACAAGTACTAAAAGAAATCAGCTACATTTCGATTACGCGGTAAGTCACACAAATCTGAAGGGTGCAAATTCAACTAAATACTTAGGGATTACAATTACAAATAACCTAAACTGGAACAATCACATAGATAATATTTTGGGTAGAGCAAATCAAAGACTGCGATTCATTGGCAGTACACTCAGAAAGTGCAACAATTCTACTAAAGAGACTGCTTACAGCACGCTTGTTCGCCCTCTTCTGGAGCATTGCTGTGAGGTGTGGGATCCGCATCAGGTGGGACTGACGGATGACATCGAAAAAGTACAAAGAAGGGCAACACGTTTTTGTTATCGCGAAATAGGGGAGATACTGTCACAGACGTGATACGTGAATTGGAGTGGCAATCGTTAAAATAAAGGTGTTTTTCGTTGCAACGGGATCTTCTGACGAAATTTCGATCACCAGCTTTCTCCTCCGATTACGAAAATATTCTGTTGGCACCCACCTACATAGGGAGAAATGATTATCACGGTGAAATAAGAGAAATCAGGGCAAGCACAGAAAAATTTAAGTGCTCATTTTTTCCCGCGTGTCGTTCGAGAGTGGAACGGTAGAGAGACAACTTGAAGGTGGTTCGCCGGCCGAAGTGGCCGTACGGTTCTAGGCGCTGCCGTCTGGAACCGTCAGACCGCTACGGTCGTAGGTTCGAATCCTACCTCGGGCATGGATGTGTGTGATGTCCTTAGGTTAGTTAATTTTAACTAGTTCTAAGCTCAAGGGGACTAATGACCTCAGAAGTTGAGTCCCATAGTGCTCAGAGCCATTTGAACCATTTTGAAGGTGGTTCATTGAACCCTCTGCCAGGCACTTTATTGTGAATAGCAATCACGTAGATGTAAATGTTTTACGGCGCACATAGAGCGATAATGCGGAACAACAGTTTTACCACCGCGTCAGAAGTTGACCACACTAACCAGCCAGCGGTCAAACTAATCTGCAATGGTATGAGCAGTTGCAGTTCAGACTTAAAAAGAGACGAGCAAAGGAACAATATACTAGTAGCTTCGAATGTCATTTAATGGTTAAAAGGAATGAAATAATATTCGGTAAAATTCCGGAACTATCGCGCCTTCTTGCGTGACCAGGCGGAAAGCAAACAATACTCCCATTCTCACCTTACACAGTAATCTAATTACAAACAAGACTGATGAAAATTCCTAACTTAAACACAGGGTAAGTTTTCTGAGCGAGCTGTGTGTGATGCAAAAGCGTACTCCAGGGATTTCACCGTACTGATGAATAATGAAGCCACTGAAGTTATTAATTACAGTCACTCGTCTGGCAATCTTTTAGCTTCTTCCTTATCCGAATCCGAGAAATACGTTTCAGTACAGGAACTGTCATCTGCAACGTTGATAACGAGCCGATCGACAACAGAATCCACGAAGCCATCCCAGGCACCGCATTTTCTCCTCTTCTTCTATGACGAGCCGTTCTATATCCCGCCAGCGTTCGGCAGTGACGTGTGAAAAAGCTGCGTGCGTTAGTTCCGGGACGTCCGGCAGCATAACAGTCTTGTTATTTCTCGGGCCTAATCCCTTAACGTGGCTCCAGATCAGTTCTGTTCGGCCCATATTTAATGGTGCGGTGGCAAATGTAAAAATGTAGCATTTGTAAGGTGTGCTCGTTGGTGTGAAAATGATTGTTTTCCAAGTCACTTATCCTCATCTGTGGTATAAAACAATGGACATAGTCCAAAATGAAGAGTATTTGGTTTTTCATTTTTGCCTTTAAAATGTTCAAATGCGTGTTAATTGCTAAGGGAGCAAACTGCTGAGGTCATCGGTCCCTAGGCTTACACACTACTTTAACTTACGCTAAGAACAACGCACACACCCATGCCCGAGGGAGGACTCGAATCTCCAGTGGGAGTGGCCGAACAGTCCGTGACATGGCGCCTCAAACTACGCGGCCACTCCGCGCCGCCCCATAAAAAATCATATTGTTATGTTGTCGTAATTTAAGCAACCCTTATTAACAGCCTTTAATAAAATATCGGTAATTAAAAATTTATATTTTAAATGAAAGCAGGAATTTCACGCGTAATATATAATTCGAAAGAAGAAGACCTGCATTACCCATAAAAAATGAAGACGAATTTAACAGTTAGAAGATGTAGGTATTTCAAATTGAACGACAGAAAGACTGTAACCAGCCAGTCTTGTTCTATGCGTACTACAGTCCCGCGGAAAGCTTCAAAGCCGATTATCTCTGTACATTTATGAAAAACATTAACAACAACCTATTTCTCGGCACTTCTTAACGGTGTTCCACGCACGTGTTTCACTACGGAAATGCCAGCAGCCTCAGCCATTTTCATACTCCGCATTAACAGCACGACAATCAGAGCACAACAGTGCAGAGGCTGTGACTCTACACGATTTGTGAAATAAAAGCTATACAGCTAAAGCGTGATTAAGAACAACATTGACGGCTGTTAACACATTTGAATATCTCTAATTTTCATTTAGCGTAACGTATTAATAATGTATTTTATACGTAAGTAGGACACCTGCTTCCAAGAGCGTAACACCAGTGTACGCGTGCTACGGATTCTGACCAATCATCGTGTTTGTATTTGTTTACATGAGGTTCATTCTTATGATGAACGGAGAACAGTATCGGTGCATGACTGACGGTCATCCTACTTATGAGGCAATAAAAAAAATTCCAAGAAATGTCCTATAAAAGACTGACTCTTCACTATCAGCAGAACTGGAAATTAAATGTCAATTACCTACGCAGTTCCATACAATCAATCCGGGATCGTATGTCTTACCCTTTTCTACTTACGTCAAATTCTGATATTAAAATCAAAGTTTTAAATACTCGCTGAGATCATTTACTCCATATTTTAAGCATTTGTTGCGGCTTAGAGTGCGCTGTTGGTTTTAAATATAGTGAAATTTAAAAAGTCTGCCTAATGGCGGATCAAATGGCGGTCAGCGATTATTCTTTCCGTCTCCGCAACAGCTATGCTAAATTGCTGGAAAATCTCAAATAAGTGGCAAATGGAGGTTATTGTCTAATAAATGAACACGTGTGCATTCAATGTTGCTTTTGCACTGCTGTATGAAGAAACACAGCCATAATTCATTTACTTTAATACCGACCTATAAGTCTACATAAGAACAATCGCTATTTTAACAGATGAAACAAAAATATATCATATAATTAATTTTTGACATAATTACATAAAATATTCCTACATCAGAATTCGCTCGTTTTTCTACGTTTAAAAATCCCGTTTGTTAATTTTTAAGGTCACTTTTTTGTATATGTTGCGTACGATTTATTGAATTCACTACCGAAGGGACATACAGTACCCACGTACATCAAGTGTAACAATTATGAGCCAGTTAGCCTGTGGAAGTGTTTGCTTGGCATTAGTATAAATTTTCACCACTTAAAGGTGACATTAAAACGAACAATGCATACAGCAACGACTCTGCACTTCTACATCTCAACACAACTTTTTATACATTATGCATGACACCCGTTAGAGGCTGAATTTCCAGAAACACTGATAAACGTATTTTTTTACATCTAACCGTGAAGTCAATACCAGTTTTCGTAGTTGTACCTTTAAAAATGCTTTATTAGTACTTAAATAATGATTTATTTTCAATAAAACGTACCCACTATTTTACTTCCTTAGTGTCTGGATTTTCAATAATGCTGAACCAAGTACTTTTTTCCGACTGACAAAATAAATATCAGTTTTCGTATTTCTAGATTCAAAATTGTCTTAATAGCGACATATTTTCAGAACTGCTCTTATCCCCTACTTTATCTCCTTAGGGGTGGAATTTTTGCTAAACGATGCCTGCAGTGTAAGATCAATAATTCAAGTTTGTATCCTTAGCTTGGGTGATAAGTCAATGAATCAAACAAGCTGTATTTCATCCCCGTAAGGGTTGACTACCCTTATATGCTAAAATACGTGTGTCTTTATTTCGGACCGGGAAACCGTATACCATTTTTCGTAGTTCTAGCTTCAAAATTGCACAGATAGTGATATCTTCAAAAAACCTTTCATCCCATATTTCGCCCCCCTTAGCGATGTAATTCCGAAAAATAACTTAGTAAACGATGCCTATCGTGTAAGATTATCGCACTCTCCAAATTTTAACTTTAGATCTTTCACAGTTACGTCTTGGTGCTGACGAGTCAGTCAATCAGGACATTTGGTTTTTTATATATAGGGAGAATCTTGCCGAAATACAAAAATTTCAGACTCTGCCATTACGTACTTATTGACACGTAGAATCTCTCGTGTTAAACGCTTAACACAGAATATCGACTATTACAATATGGTACTGTGTAAATGTCGTGAGGCATATTATGTTCATCTGAGACTTAGAACACTTAGCGACCGACAACAAACTCTGCGCGTATCTTCCAATGTTTAATGAACTTTTCCTTGCCGACACTCCCTAAAAATTTACTGCTTACTTCATTTTCTCTATTCATGCAGTAAAACTTCAACATCATGCAGAACGTTTTAATTTGTTACTTCTTTACTCTCAGCTTCATTCGCAACACGTTTTACATACCGTATCAACATATACCACTGAACGGAACTGCAAAATTTAAAAAAAAATGGTTCAAATGGTTCTAAGCACTATGGGACTTAACATCTATGGTCTTCAGTCCCCTAGAACTTAGCACTACTCAAACCTAACTAACCTAAAGACATCAGACAATACCCAATCATCACGAGGCAGAGAAAATCCCTGACCCCGCCGGGAATCGAACCCTGGAACCCGGGTGTGGGAAGCGAGAACGCTTCCGCACGACCACGAGCTGTGGACTAACTGCAAACTTAGGCCTGTGTAATTGTACAGCATGTGTTACACGAGACATAACGCCATTAACGTTTAGATGCGTGAGGAACTAGATTTATTGGAAACGGAGTGCAAAATAGCCAGGTTAAATTCATCCAGTTTTCCATAAGGGGAAGACTTAGCGACGCCCAACAAATTTTGAGCGTAATTTCAAAGGCTTTGTAAACTTTTTCTCGCTTATACGCACATCATCTCCCAGTGGACACTAGAAAAATGTGTTAGTAAGGTAATCACAAATTAGAAGCCGTTTTAAACACGGGGGGCATTGTTTTTATTTATTTATTTATTTATTTATTTATTTATTTATCTGTTTATTTGTTTGTTTTACGCGTCTAGGACGTAGGTAATACAAAACGGTAAAAACAGTATCAAAATTCTTTCAACCATTACCGATCTTGTGGTAGATGGACCCTAACCTCAACAACTCTGCTCTCTTGTTAGCAGTATCGCTTACTGCATGTTGATCTTCTGTGATGCAAGGCTTCGGCAGGTTTCTGTATACCGGGAGATGTTGAGGGTCTTGCAGATCACCAAACTCAAAGGACTCACCTTTTGTCATGAGGCGTCACTTCCTAAGACTGGACTTGCGCCGTGATACTCCTCTCCTTACTCGGTTTGGTGGCTTCCATATCACACACAGCACATGAAATCACGCGGCAGTTTCCTATGCGATGTTCTCCACAACCTTTAATGAATTCCCCCACAGTTCTTTTCGGCGAGTTCCAGGTGCTGTGCAGGTGAAGCTCCTTCTTGATATCAGCCGCCCGCATCTCGTGGTCGTGCGGTAGCGTTCTTGCTTCCCACGCCCGGGTTCCCGGGCTCGGTTCCCGCTGGGGTCAGGGATTTTCTCTGCGTCGTGATGGCTGGGTGTTGTGTGATGTCCTTAGGTTAGTTAGGTTTAAGTAGTTCTAAGTTCTAGGAGACTGATGACCACAGACGCTAAGTCCCATACTGCTTAGAGCCATGTGAACCATCCAAAAAGAGGTATCTGGAATCAGTTTCCTGCTCTTTTTCTCGATGTCATGTGACGCCATACCACTTATTTGATAAATTTTGGTAACAGAAGGTCGCAGTCACAACACTAACCTCTCATTCAACGCTGTATCCACCTGTTTGGCAGCAGTGTACATTCACCAGACTGGAACTGTTTATCCTGCTGCAGATTAGCATAGAGCCACAGTAGATGTCCGGAGTGCGTTTACAGTAATGGGGATTTACTGGCAGAAGTCTAGAGAAGCTGGTCTTTCTAGGATAACAGTGTCTTAATGGATAGGGAGGTACAGGTTCTCTTGTATTCGTTAAAATTCACGGACAACAGGAGTTTCTCGTCGAAGGCCAGGGGCAGAATGTGGCTCAGTACGAAGAACCATTCGAGAGGGTTTCGTCTTAACGTAGCGCTGACAATTCTCACTGTGTTGTTCAGCTATGCGTCGAGCATTTGTGTGTGTGCGCTACTGAGTCATACAGGAGGGCCAAATTACGCATAAGAAATTACCTGTTCAAGCCCTGAAGTGCCCCGAGTTTCAGCAGTTTTCCCCCGCAGCTTATGCGGAATGTTGTTTATGGTTCGTGTCTTCGTAGCGGTGTTCAAAAATGGCTCCGAGCACTATGGGACTCAACTGCTATACGCAATGCTGGTGACTACTTTTGAAGGTCAGTAAAGCTTTGGATGACGTATCTGTTTTGTAAGAGCTGTAAATAAATAGTTGCTACTAGTAACGCTCCAACTCTCGTATAATAAAATAACGGTATTCAAGAAACCAAACAAATACGACCATTGCAAGACAAAACTCCGAGTATGAGTCTTAAAAATCTTTAAAAGAAAACAGAAGTAATAGTAACTATACCGCTACTGAAAAACAAAAAATGGTTCAAATGGCTCTGAGGCAGGATTCGTAGCGGTCGCTCGGCTCCAGACGGTAGGGCCTAGAACCGCACGGCCAGCAGGCAAACCAAACTAGAATTGGAGAACACGACATAAAAATGTTTGTAAGTGAAAAAAATTGGAAGAAATAATAACACACACAACTTGAACGAGAACCTATCACGGCAAAGTAGAATTAAAAAAATTTGTTGTAACACATCATGTTACCAAGAACACTTTAGCAAAAAATGCCTCTCAGTAGCCACAAAACTGAAACAGTACAAAACAGTCACACAGCCGAGAGTAACATACCATAGCAAAACTATATTTAAAACAACTAACATTGTAGCAATTGACAGATTATGCAAAATATAAGGAAGGGTAGAGTTTGTATAAACAAAAACTATCAAAAAGACAGAGTTTGTCGAATAGCTTCGAATGAAAAAGTTTATAAAGGACTAGAAAGAGCGACAAGAACAATGGACGAAACTGATCTCTTTCCTAGGTCATTTCATGAGGACAACAGAAAACAGAATTAGCAGGAGAATAGCTGAGAAGTTATGGAATAGTGGCATTACATGGATCACAGAGGTCAAGGAGGACATGATGTAATTTAAGATTATGATGAACCATTTCAAAAGCAAGTGAGAAGCGCTCAAGATACGTCAGGGCATACATATCACAGTACCAACAAAAATTAACACACAGAGAGTGGGAAAGGCGATATAGGGTGAGGAGAGAAGCACACGATCTAAAAGAAAGAAATAATATTGGGCCAACAAAAAAACACAAACTGATTCATAATATCGACTAAAGTGGTCCAATATTTGCCATAAAACAAAACAAAAAATATAATGAAATAATAAGCAGCCACTTGCATATAAGATATACAGGGTGTTACAAAAAGGTACGGCCAAACTTTCAGGAAACATTCCTCACACACAAAGAAAGGAAATATGTTATGTGCACATGTGTCCGGAAACGCTTACTTTCCATGTTAGAGCTCATTTTATTACTTCTCTTCAAATCACATTAATCATGGAATGCAAACACGCAGCAACAGAACGTACCAGCGTGACTTCAAACACTTTGTTACAGGAAATGTTCAAAATGTCCTCCGTTAGCGGGGATACATGCATCCACCCTCCGTCGCATGGAATCCCTGATGCGCTGATGCAGCCCTGGAGAATGGCGTATTTATCACAGCCGTCCACAATACGAGCACGAGTCTACATTTGGTACCGGGGTTGCGTAGACAAAAGCTTTCAAATGCCCCCATAAATGAAAGTCAAGAGGGTTGAGGTCAGGAGAGCGTGGAGGTCATGGCATTGGTCCGCCTCTACCAATCCATCGGCCACCGAATCTGTTGTTGAGAAGCGTACGAACACGCTGAAATCTGCAGGAGCTCCATCGAGCATGAACCAAACGTTGCGTCGTACTTCTAAAGGCACTTGTTCTAGCAGCACAGGTAGAGTATCCCGTATGAAATCATGATAACGTGCTCCATTGAGCGTAGGTAGAAGAACATGGGGCCCAATCAAGACATCACCAACAATGCCTGCCCAAACGTTCACAGAAAATCTGCGTTGATGAGATGATTGCACAATTACGTGCGGATTCTCGTTAGCCCATACATGTTGATTCAACTGGCGGTGAATCGAGGAAGTACAGTACATACTGACAAAACTAAACTGAGCTCTAACATGGAAATTAAGCGTTACCGGACACATGTCCACATAACATCTTCTCTTTATTTGTGTGTGAGGAATATTTCCTGAAAGTTTGGCCGTACCTTTTTGTAACAACCTCTATAATTTCTTTATCGGTTTCGGGCAGTTAATTCCCTTCTTCAGAAGGCTTTGTGGTATATTTTCGTGTATACCGTCCTGAAGAGGGGCACTTAGTGCCTGAAACTGACTTTTTTTTAAATGTAACTGGTTGCATATTATTTCAATATACCTATTTTTATTCAGTGTCAGTGAATCGATCTTCTCTTTCTCATTATCTCCCCGAACGAGCTACAGGACTTTAATTAGCTCTCAGCGATGACGTGTGAGGCTGACCTTTCGAGGACCGCCCCGGAGGGCCGAATGTAGATGTGTGGGCGGCCCGCTCTGTATTCCTGGGAGCGCGGGGCAGCGGTGGCCAAACTTCCGCAGAGTTTCGGTCTTCCCCGCGAGGCGTAGGGAGGGGGTGGGGTGAGGGGGGCGGGGGGAGGGTGACAGACGTGCCAGGCGTGCCAAAGCGCCGGCCAATCACGTCCCCGCTGACCGCGCACGTCCCCACGCGTGCTTCCTGATCTGGTCAGACACACCCGCCGTGGGCCGCATCGCTAACCGGTGTGGGAGGGGCGCGCTGACACAGCGGCCGCCATTACGGTACTGATACCGTAATTGATGAGCGAACGAGGAGTGAAGTAGCTACAGGGGGAAAAATGTACAAGAAGCTAAACAGAAGTGATGGTAGTAACAACAGATTCAGCACACAAGAATGTCAAAATAACTTTCGATGAAATTGGCGCAACATTTAAGAGTACAATATTAACTGGAAAGGTTATTTCCAAACTGACGTTTCTTTGTGGTCTTGAGTCTGAAGACTGATCCGATACAGTTCCCCACACTAGTCTATCCTGTGCAAGCCTTTTCATTAACAACTCCAATCTGCTCTTCGTCTACCTCTACACGTCTCTCCTCCCCCCGACCAACCAACCAACCACCCAACCAACCAACCAACCAACCAACCAACCAACCAACCAACCACCCACCCACCCACCCACACCCACACACTCGCGCACACACACACACACGCACACACACACACACACACACACACACACACACACACACACACACACACTTCCCAAACAGACCATTCCTTGAGGACGCACAATGTGTCCTATCGACCGATCCCTTCTTTAACTCAAATTGTGTCAAGATTTTCTTTTTCCCCAATGTGATTCAATATGTCCACATTAGTTATTCGATCAATCCATCTAATCTTTATTATTTGTCTGTAGCACCTCGTTCAAACGTTTTGTGTGGAAGCAGGCGTGAGCAGAAGCAGAGGCACAGGAGGCACAGGAGGCACCACGAAAACCCCTTAGGTCAGAATAAGAAGGAAAAGCCAGCCACTCTGCAACACATTAGAACATCCACCCTAAAAGCATTCGAGTGGAGAACACAAAGGGACAAAGGACATGCACTAAAACTTACATAGAATGATAAAACCCACTGTCATGTATAAAATGTAAAACTAAATTAGTCAATGAGGCATGGTCAGCTAAAATTAATGGCAATGAGTCCGGTAACTTAAAGAGTCCATCAGAGGGCAGCCTAAGGAGGACAGCTCACCAAGATTGTGGGCCACTATCAACCAGGCGCCGCAACGACACTGAGGTGGGTCATAACGGCGCAGGAGGTAGCTGTGTATCACCCAAGGGAGCTGGCAGAGAACCACAGAGAACCTGCAAGAGGCCTGCATGGAGGACTGCCACACATTCGTAGTCTCCTGCGCGCAGCCTGTTTGACCAGCCTGTCGGGAAGTTTGTTGCCTGGGATTCCGACATGACCTGGGGGTCCAGACAAACACCACTGAACGACTGGACCGTTCCAGGGCATAGATGGACTCTTGGATGGTCGCTACCGAAGGATGTCGACTGTAGCACTGATTGATAGCTTCTAGGCCGCTCAAGGAGTCAGTGCACAGACGAAACGACTCCCCAGGACATGAACGGATGTGCCCAAGTGCATGAGATGTAGCCACCAGCTTGACAGTGAAAAAATTCGTGGCCTTTATACATGTCAAGAACCAAGAGGAAGTGGCAGTGGAGAGCCATTGGGTTAACTGAGTGTACATCAGGAAGGTCTACGTGAACTGACCGCATGTATAGGTGGTAGAAGTAAGGACTCCAGTTTGGAAAGAAAAGATGCGACACGAACTGCAATTAGAATCTCTGACCTGGACTGCCGATGCGGGAGATGAGCCCCTGTGGGTGGGAAAAGGGGATGGTGATTCGGATGTGCAGGACAACTGTGAATGAGTGCGACGTCAGCGGCCAACAGTTGTGCATGTAGGAAGGACTTCAGCTTCCACAAGGACGCAGGTCATGGAACTTGTCGTAAAAGCTCCTGTCACTAGGCGAGCGCCACAGTAGTGCACCGGGTCGAGTAAACACAGTGCTGCGAACGCTGCCGAACCATAAACCAGACGTCCATGGTCAAGGCGCGATTGAACAAGGGCTGTGGAGAGATCCAGCAGCGTAGAGTGATCTGCACCCAGTTGGTCTTGCTCAGGCAGCGGAGGGCATTGAGGTGCTGCCAGCACTTCCACTTAAGCTATAGAACATCAGGAAGCCAACCTGGCGTCGAAAACCAGTCCTAATAATCGATATGTCTCCACTACAGTGAGTGGATCGTCATTAACGTGAAGTTCACGTTCTGAATGAATGGTATGACGCCGACAAAAGAACACAACACACGACTTTGCATCCGAAAACTGAAAACCGTGGGCTAGAGCCCATGACTGCGCCTTGTGGATGGCTCCCTGTAGGCGCCGCTCAGCAACACCAGTACTGGAGGAGCAGTATGAAATGCAGAAGTCGTTTGTCTACAGAGGAGGTGAGATGGACGGCCCTACAGCTGCTGCTATACCGTTAATGGCCACTAAAAATAGAGGTACACTCAATACAGAGCCCTGCGGGACCCCATTCTCCAGGATATAGGGGATCTGTGGGAGGCACCAACTTGGACGCAGGAAGTATGAAGCGACAGGAAATTTTGGATAAAAATCGGGAGTGGGCCTCAGATACCCCACTCCTACAACGTGTGCAAGGATACCAGGTTATGTCATACGCATTTCGTAAATCAAAAGAGATGCCGAACGGTGTTGGCGTCTGGAAAAGACTGTTCGGATGGAAGACACGAGGGACCCAAGATTATCAGTGGTAGAGCGACCCTGGTGGAAGCCGTCCTGACGTGTAACCAGTAGGCCACATGACTCTAGGACCCAACGCAACCGCTGACACACCATCCATTACAGCAGTTTACAAAGAACGTTGGTGAGGCTGATTGTCCGACTGCTATCGACATCAAGCGGGTTTTTACCCGGTTTGAGCACCGGAATGATGGTGCTCTCCCACCATTGCGATGGAAAGACGCCATTGCATCAGATCCGGTTGAAGATGACAAGATGTCGCTTGTAGTCAGATGAGAGATGTTTAATCATCTGAATGTGGATCCGATCTGGCCCAGGAGCTGTGTCAGGGCAATGTGAAGGGGTACTGAGGAGCTCCCACACTGTAAATGGGGCTTCGTAGGATTCACTGGCATGTAGTGAACGAGAGGACTTTCCCTACCATCCGCCGTTTGAGAGCGCGGAAAGCTGACGGGTAATTCTCTGATGCAGAGGCTCGAGCATAGTGCTCAGCAATCGCGTTTGCATTGGTAGATTACACGCCATGATGTATCTCTCCCAACACCCCGACGTTTAATCAGTTGGCGAACGTGGGCAAAGAGCCATTTATAGGCTATGAAGTGCTCCAAATTACTTCAGCGACGTCTGCTGACCACCAAGCGACTGCCTTTCGACAGGGGGGGGGGGGGGGGGAAGGGGGTAATCTAAAGAGCGAGGGATCCTGTTTTCTGCCACAGAAGCGACTGGTGTAGTCACCTGCTCAACCATCACATCGATGTTACCCTGTGGGAGAGATTCAATGGTGACAGCACAGGTCAAAGTTTCCCAGTCCACCTTGTTTAAAACCCATCTCAGCAGGCGTCCATGGGCCTGACGCCAGTGCAGTGACAGGAAGATGGGGAAGTGGTCACTACCACACAGGGCATCATGTGCTGTCCAGTGGATAGATGGGAGAAGTCTGCGATGCAAACTGAGCCACACTGAAATGTGTGAGCGCCCCAGTATTTAAGAGGCAGAGGTCAAACTGAGACAATAAAGTTTCGACATCTCTGCCTCGGCCAGTAAGCACAGTGACACCCCACAAGGTGTTATGGGCGTTAAAATCTCCCAAAAGTAGGAGAGGTTTAGGGAATTGGTCAATCACAGTCAGTTATTTCCTGCATCATCCTTATCCCGACAGCCACAGCTTCAAGAGGGGTTTCAAGGGGCACAGTTTCACTACAGACAGAGTTTAAGACATAAATGCAAACTCCAACCGACACTCTATTATAGTCGCTACAGTTCCTGTAGTAGGGGTCCTCATTGCTGGGAACCAGGGCAATGCAGAAACCAGGTGTAAAGCTTAACAGTTACCATAGATCAGCAAGGTAGTGGAAAAACCGACAATTCCACTGGAAGAGGATGTCATCGTGGGACTGGGATGGCATGGAACATTCAGTGAGGCAGTTTACGACTCCGGGTCACCTGTCGCCACTGAATGTTTGCCTGATCAGTCTATATCCATTGTGTCTGAGGGTCCGGCGAGATCTGGGTCCTCAGCGGAAGCCAGAATTCCCACCTCATCCTCAGAGGCAGAGTTTGTAGGTAGCAGTGGTGTGGGTGCCACCGAAATTCCCTTGGTCTTGGGGACCTTCTTTTTGGATTTCTCTCGTTGCTCCTTGGGGTCCCTGGATGGAGGACTTCACTGACTCAGTCTCTGGGACAGGATGAGCGTGAAGCCCTGTGACCAGCTGCTTTTGGGCTCTTCAGCCACTTGCAGGTGTCATCTTTACGGGCAAAACTGGGGAGGGAGTGACCCAAGGGACCCCTTCCTAGCGAGAGGAGCCAAAGAAGACTTACGCTTCTCCAGCTCGGAAGTGGGGACTAATATCCCTGATGGTCGGGCGAGTGTTACTCCAGAACCAGGTTGTGAGGGAGAAAAAGGGAGGGAAGTGTCGCCCCGCCATCACGGGGGCAGGTGTAGTCTTCTGTTTTTGAGAGGTGGCAGGAATGAGAAAAACTAATGGGGCGATAACTGTTCTCATAGCAGGTCATAGCCACAGGATGTAGGCGCTCAAATTTCTTCTTAGCCTCAGTGTAGGTCAGTCGGTTCAGGGTCTTATATTCCATGATTTTCCTGTCTTTCTGTAAAATCCTGCAGTCTTGCGAGCAGATGGGGCACATGGATTATTGGGATGTGAAGGACATGCACAATCCCGACACGTGACGCTGAAAGTACAGTGGGGAGATATATGGCCGAACTTCCAGCACTTGATGCACTGCATATGGTTTCACATCACAGCGGTAAACCATCATCTTGACCTTTTCGCGTAATGTGTCACCCACTAAGGCCAAGATGAAGGCACCAGTGGCAACCTGATAACCCCTCGACCCCAGTGGACGTACGAGACGAAATGGACACCTCGCTGCTCTAAATTGGGGTACAGCTTATCATCAGACTGCAAAAGAAGGTCAAAGTGAAATCTGATACGCTGAACGCATTTTGGCCAAGCCCTCCCCAAACTTGTCGTACAAATGCTCCACAAAAAACTGAGGTTTCATTGACAAAAATCATTCCGCATCAACTCTCGTACATATGAGGTACCGGGGTGAATAAGCTTCAGTGCTATCCCTAGCCTGGCGTTCCTCCCATGGTGTGGCTAGGAGAGGGAACGATTTGGGGTCGTATCTCTTAGCACTAAAGTTAGACTTTGTCCACTTAGAGACTGCTGGTGTTTGACCACCAGCAAGGGATGATGTACTACACTTCATGGTGTGTCATCCACCCTGGTGCCACCCACTATGATCAGGGGCCCTCCTGACAGGCACCACCCAGCCGCAGCAAAGGCCACCTGGCAGGATGGCCATTGCCAGGAGTCCCGATGCCCCATAATGCTGGGCTTCTACTCTTTGGCATACGTGGGGAGTTAACGGCGCAACCAGAGCGATCCCTGTGTGGTCAAGGGGCTACAACCAACAGGGTACATGGCGGCCTCACCACAACGGCTACCGTGCTGGATATCAGGCTAACAAGTCCATTATCGTCGACAACGCAGAAAGCGATACTGCACAGAGGACGGAGGAAAACACAAGCAGGAAGGTTATTTCTCCGAACAGCTGGAGAATGAGAGGAAGTGCAGATCCACGTCAACGAAGGATGCGAGAGGTCTCAGCGCATGATGGACCCTATGCATGTAAGGTGCTCTTCCCCAATTGGCTCTCTATTTGGAGAAATTTTGAAAAATGGAGGTCAGACCCTACACGGACATCATATAAAGGCCGAAACGCGAGAGATTCCTGTAAGTCGCCTCTTACGATAGGCAGGAATAAGTCAGGCCTGTTCTAACCCCCGGACCTGAAGGGGGAGGGGGAGAGGGGTCAAAAACTTTTCGAGATTCTTCGTTAAACAGTGTCTTGTCTTTACTTATTAGTATATAAACGTAGAAGTTCGTGTTTTTTCAACAGAATTCATGCTAAGAAAGAATTAATCACATCAGGCCACACACAAAACGCACGCGCAGAGAGAGAGAGAGAGAGAGAGAGAGAGAGAGAGAGAGAGAGAGAGAGAGAGAATCAGCTTAATTCAATAATAATAATAATAATAATAATCATCTTGTAAGGACTTCTGTAAATTTACCATTGTTTCAGCGTAATTATTCTATTTATGTTCTTCGCATTTGTTACCACCTTAATATATCATCTTCCTTACTTTCTCTTATAGGAAATGTATGTGGTGTAAATGCTACCGGAAAACCATCCAACGACGCTAACAGACATTTACATTAATAGTATTGTCCTCCTAGGGGATGAAAGCATACACGTAATTCGAAGTTTAGGACTAAAGTAGCTTGCTACTTTCTGCAGCCACACAGCACCAGAGGATATACCCGGATGTCGCACATACGAATCGTTCACGGCCACTTAATTTGCGTCACTCCATCTGATGATAATAGTGTAATCCTCAGAGGCTCGTAGGGAGAATGAAGATGACTGGTTATAAGAATTGGCACTCGTAAAGGTGACTGTCTAGGCTAACTTAAAATCCACTCGCTCAAAACTTACCCTAACAGCAGAAACATCAGCGAGCCAAGTTATCTGCAGTCTTACCTGAAAAAGAAAGATTCAGTCAGTACTGGTGAAGCAATGGAAATGTACAGTATAATAATGTTAAATGCTATGATCATAAGTGGTTGACGTACGATGGACAGACGTCACAGATCTAGCTGGGAGAGAGATGTGTGCTACGCTGAAATGCACTACAACAATCCTATACAAAAGTTATCTGCGAAAGGGTCCCCTTGCAATATTGGTACGATCGACTGTTTTGTATAGTTTATCACTAAGCTTTCACAGGATAGATTAACATGGAGAGCTGCATCAAACCAGTCTCAGGACTGAAGACCACAACAACAACAAAAGCAACAACAACATCACTAAGGATTATCCCGGAATATGGGAACTTGCAGGCTGCCTAACATCTTCCAGGGGTAGCAAAAATTTGATTCTTCAATATTTCGCGTAATTATTGACCGAATTTAAAAATTCATAAATTTAAAAATTAATGGAAATTATTTTGCAAGTTCACACAGCAAGACGAGTATTATACTTACTGCAGAAACTGTGTCTTGAGGCAGTGTAGCTGATGAAGAGCAAATACCCGGAGTTTATTCGTCCAGTATTTCAGAATGGGAGGACTTAGCGAGTTTCGACTAACTTACTTATAGTAATTCTTGCAGTCCATCTGTGGCATGAATCAGTAAACCAGTATTTAATAGTTTTAGTTGAAAACAGTCTCGGTTGCAATTTTAGTTTCTTTTATTTAGGCATCTTTAGGCTGATCCTAACTTGGTATTTCTTAGTACGATTCTTTAGACAGTGTAGCTACAGGGCATCGTCGAGTACATCAGGCCAACATCGCCTTCTTTAATCTCAGTAAATACTTTCTAGATGGAAACGAGTGACTCCAAGAACTTCATAACGCTTTCACGTTCACAGAAGCAAAAAAAAAGGAAAAAAATAGCTACACGTCTAAGTGATCGTACTAAGAAATACCATCTTACATATAGTTTCAAACGTTTATGAGACGTTATCTCGTCCCCACCTCTCATAAATGATGACAGGAAAACTGTTTCTCGTCCGTGCACTATAACATCATCAAAGAAGTTTTTAAATGCATTACTTCTTTATTACCCACTGTATTTGCAACTCAGTTGTAGACAGTATCCACATACGTCACTGAATGTACCTGAAAGATAGCTCAAGAGATATGATGATGTTTGGTTTGTGAAGCGCTCAACTGCGCGGTTAACAGCTCCCGTACAAATTTCCAACCTTTGCCCAGTCGAATCTCGCCACTTTCATAAAAGGTGATGAAATGATCAGTAAAACCCAAACACCCAGTCACCTGTTCAAGACATATGGCGTCATAAGCATTTAGCTTCGGAAGAAACTAGCTTCTGCTGAAAATGGCTCGCAGCAAAGCTTTTAACACCAAGCGTGACCTTTTAATTTATTATTTCTTCACTAGTAAAGCTATTTACAACACCATTTGCACGCTGTATCTACATGTATTACTGAACCTGAAAAATTGTATCATTGTACGACACATTGCCCAGGAGACATGACATCATTAGCATAGACATACAGGGGGGAGTTACTTAAACATTCGTGGGTCTTACTGGTTCGTTGCTGAAAGAACATGGCATGCAGAGTTAAAAGTCTCATGCCGTCCATATTCTAATCTTGGATTGCATGTCTGCAAACCCTGTAGCGAGAGGTCATTGGAAGTTGTGAGGGCTAAATATCTGATTTGACAGCCAATGTTTCCATCGCGGGAGAAATATTTAGTATTTAACCTATCAACCAACATAACGTACTGTGGGGTAGACAGCCATAAAACTGAATATCGGGGACCAAACACATGCGAAGGCGTGATAAGAAATTTAACTGTACCTGATTCTGGCGTTCCTGTTGAGTAACTAAGCAAAAAAATAATGGAAATAGAACAATTATGTTCCAGGCTAACACAGAATGCGGCTACGCTACACATCAGTCGGACACCTCAGCCAAGGTTTCCCATTGAGATTCGTCGGCTTCACGAATTGACAACCAAACCGTCACCTTCCTACCTTACATAGAGTTCGGGCTACGCTGCAGTTCGGTGTGTCACCTCAAGAGATTGCTTCTTCGACACTAAATCATTAATGACAGTATTTGAACACAAAAAGTGCAACTGTGATGCAGGTACCAATACTCTAATCACCTGAAAACGGTAAAATCAGAAATTGGGGAGCGGACCGTCCACACAACGTGAGTAATCATTATCACTTCGTCATCGTAACGAATATTAATATTTCTGCTGAAAACTTAAAAAAAACATTTGAAAGTAAAATGATCAAATGTGTCACCACTGGGCTTCAATCAGCACCTGCGAAAATTTATTTCTATGATTTGATGACGTCTGCAACTGTCATTTTTACTTTGTTTATGTGGTATTATACAATTTCGATTGTTAGACGATTTTCAAGTATTTGATCTGACATTCAGGGATGGCAAATTATATCACACAAATCTGTGCACCTCTCATATTTGAATGGCGTCCAATGTCACTGTGTTTGTGATTACAAATGTTGCACACATCATAAAACCAGTATCAAATGTTCAAATGCGTGTGAAATCTTATGGGACTTAACTGCTAGGATCATCAGTCCCTAAGCTTACACACCACTTAACCTAAATTATCTTAAGGACTAACACACACACACCCATGCCTGAGGGAGGACTGGAACCTCCGCCGGGACCAGCAGCACAGTCCATGACTGCAGCGCCAAAGACCGCTCGGCTAATGCCGCGCGGCAAAACCATTATCACTAGCACCGTTAAAATGGATGCACATCACATATTTAGGAGCTTGAAGAATATTTTTTTAAATTATAAATTTACCAAGTAGTTTATTGCAACTACGACATTTGCACTCACATGCACGACGATAGCGGAAACCATTCGTAAGAGGGCCATGATTAAGGAATTTGTTGCTAGCGCACTCGAGCACATGTAATTTCGAAGGTTTGCTCATGCGCTGCCTGCGATATGTAAGTTATAAGAGCACCTCAGACCAGAGAGCAGTGTTGGCTGCAGTAAGAACTGTGTGGCAGTAAGAGTAAGTAGTAGCTAGCAGTCTGGTGTGTCGTGTTGGCTGGGCCGGTAGTGGGAACGATGGCGGTGCCCGAGCATTGTAATATAAGGTAAAAGACGACTCGCGCATATGTAGTATTGTTATACCAAGTCTCATGTAAATGTTTTTTTAAAAAAATCTCTTAATAATAACCTTTCCTATAAAATTGACTTTTGACAATCATTCATATCAATTTAAAGAATTTACTAATTTCTCCAATCCCTGGTCATCCCGATTATTGTAAAGAAAAATCAGTTGTTTCTTTTATACATAATGAATCTATCGGCCAGCATAGCACTGGGCTGTGCCAAAAAAATTGCATTTAGGAGTAGATATATAAGCGTTATCCGGCGACCTTATTGAGATACGAATTTTCAATTTATTGAGAATGATCTTTCAGGTCCATGAAGCAGCACTGCTGAGGTCAAAAATTTACGTTTCAATTCACAGTAAATTATTGAAAGGTTATCTATGAGTCACATTTTTTTATTAGGAGATTAGTTACATTTTATTGTTCCAAGGTTTTGGAATATATCTGTGGGAGGTTACGGTGAATGTGAATTATATACTTATATTTTTTACTGTGGGAGGTTTCGGAATTTTTCTGTTGCGAGGTTACACTAAATGTGATTATATATACTGTTCGGAGGTTACACATTCAAATATAAAATGACTTGCGAATTGTTTAATGCACCATCGCTCAAGTTTTATTCAAATACTTGAAAATGGTGTAAAATCCAAATTGTATAATAATACACAAATAACAAAAAACTCACACCTGCCAGCGCTATGATTGTGAGTGAAGTTTAGCCATCAAGACATAATAAGAATTTGAAATGTTCCGGTCTGTTATGCGTATCTCCACAGAGTCAAAGCCTTAAACTCTTCATATTGGGAAGATCCTCCAGAACCGGCAGATCTTCGCCACTGATTGCTCGACGCCGGCCTGTGTGGCGAGAGGTTCTAGGCGCTGCAGTCTGGAACCGCTGACCGTTCCGGTCGCAGGTTCGATTCCTGCCTCGGGCATGGATGTGTGTGATGTCCTTAAGTTAGTTAGGTTTAAGTAGTTCTAAGTTCTAGGGGACTGATGACCTCAGATGTTAAGTCCCATAGTGCTCAGAGCCATTTGAACCTTTTTTTTTTTTTTTTTTTTTTTTATTGCTCGACTTCTCCGTGTGCGCCAGTTTTCTGGCCGAATTTCGTAAGTCAGTTGTCAAATGCAATTCACAAGTGTCCGGAACCACGCCTGAAAGACAAATATCTTTGATCACACTCGAAGAGACTTTCAAGAGACGGACATTGTTCTCTAAATTCCAAAATGTGGAGACGCCGAGTGCCAGGAACCGCATCATGCGAGTGAATCCACATTCGCACACCGGTTAGTCGTTAATTCGTTAACTGGTTACTTATCCACAGCGTTGATTCCAAGCGCTCATAAATTATAATGTGCAGATAAAAATTGTGAATTACATTTGACTGGCAGTTATTAATATTCTCAGAACAAGACTGCTATACAGCTTGTTTAAGAAAAAGCAGTTAATGTCTATATTATTTGGAGTTGCACTATGTCATAAAAACAATAGAGGAGTGTATTGAAATTTATCTACAAACCTATCAAAGTATTATTCAATATGCACCAATATTAACGAAAACAACGTTGTTGGTTAAACAGCAAGTAGCGACTAAATAAACATAATTTTAAAAATAAAATTTAAGTAGAAAGTTGTGTTAATTCGCCCTCTGTATAAGAACGGGGACAGAACAGGTAGGATTAACTATACAGGAATTTAATTACTACCGTTAGAATAAAGAATCATACAAATGCTCTAATGGACATACTACATCCTCACTTATATAAAGAAACTGCAGAGTGTGCGGCTGAACAGAGGAGTAATAATAGATTCTATCCAGAGCGTATTCTGTACCTTAGAGAGATAGTTCGAGGTATGTGAAAATATCAAATAAAAAGATTTATTAATATTTACTCACTTCAAAAAGGATTATAGTTCGATACACAGAGACTCTCTCTACAAAAACATTAAAGAATTTGGATCAGACAGGAAAACTGTGCAAATAAATAAACGTTACTAACACAGTACCTATAGAAAGAGATTTTCACTCTGCAGCTGAGTGTGCGCTGATATGAAACTTCCTGGCAGATGAAAACTGAGTGCCGGACCGAGACTCGAACTCGGGACCTTTGCCTTTCGCGCGCAAGTGCTCTACCATCTGAGCTACCCAAGTTTGGAAGATAGGAGACGAGATACTGGCAGAAGTAAAACTGTGAGGACGGGGCGTGAGTCGTGCTTGGGTAGCACAGATGGCAGAGCACTTGCCCAAGAAAGGCAAAGGTCCCGAGTTCGAGTCTTGGTCCGGCACTCAGTTTTCATCTGCCAGGAAGTTTCACAGTACCTATAGTTCTTGAACAACTTCCAGTTCCTTCCCAGTTTTATCAGCAGTCACAAGGAGAGAGATTGTCACCCCTATTATTCACACCTGTGCTGGGAAACGCTGTAAGACAATGGAAAGTAGAAGAAGAAAAACAAAAAGTTAATAACCACATAAAGCTGGGTATATCGAAAGAAGGAATAAATTGTTTGGCCTTTGCAGATGACCTCATAATAATATCACCGAGCCTGTAAAGAAAAGACTAACTTCTGAAGAAGGTAAGTGAAAACTCGCTTATAAAAAACAGAATATGTTATCTGTGAAAACAACTCAAAGAATTTTAGAAACCAAGTATGTTAACAGCAAGAAAGCAGACAACTATAAACATCTTTATGAAAATATAAAAAGTGAAAAAATGGAAAGAGCTGAATGAAATGGTGGAATTTTACAATAAAAAATGTTTTTCTAAAGTTGTTAAAGTGAGGCATTACAACACCGTTGTAAAAGCGGAAGTCCTTTATGGATCGGAAACGCTACCTTTATCTGGATGCAAAACGGCATTAGAGGATTTGGAAAGGATAGAAATAAGAATCTTGCGAAAAATGTGAGGTCCAATGAACAAGAAAGACGACAAATGGATTCTGAGACCAAATACCGAAATATGCTAATCCTATACTAAAACATGAAGAGTAGATGGGTAGATCACATAACTAATGAGGAAGCATTGAATAGAATTGGGGAGAAGAGGAGTTCGTGGCACAATATGACTACAAGAAGGGATCGGTTGGTAGAACATGTTCTGAGGCATCAAGGGATCACAAATTTAGCATTGGAGGGCAGCGTGGAGAGTAAAAATCGTAGAGGGAGACCAAGAGATGAATACACTAAGCAGATTCAGAAGGATGTAGCTTGCAGTAAGTACTGGGAGATGATGAAGCTTGCACAGGATAGGGTAGCATGGAGAGTTGCATCAAACCAGTCTCAGGACTGAAGACCACAACAACATATACCAAAACAACTGATGACATCAGAGAAAAAAAATAGTGGTGCACCCTATGGGCATCTAGAGAGACAGATTAACGGGAAAGATCCAAGCATTCTTCCGAAACAGGTAAACAGACAAAAACGCGTGCGAGGAGGAGGGAGGGGGAGGGGGGGGGAGGCGGGGGGCAATACAGGATCTAGAAGAAATGCAAACCGAACAGGAAACCTTAAACAACAAAGACAAATTCAGATTTTAAGTCAATAAATTCGTAAGTTTTCAGGAACAGAAAACTGCTGTGAAATGATCAGATGAGAGGAAAAGAGCTCATTCTGAGAAGAAGGAAAGGAGAAATAAAAAGTTATCCTCTTGTGGTCCTTAGTTGGCCTGAAACAATATAAAAATAAAAGGGTAATTCGATCTTAAAAGATTTATGGACAGTTAGTTACTCTTCTGAAGCGACCTGCGCAACACGAATAGCAAAGGGGTATAATTATCCTGCTGCAGCAAGCACTCTCTTCTACGCACTGTTCGGTCCTTTGCCGGCTACCGGTGTGAATGGCGCACATCGATCTTTTTGCCTGGGGGCACAACTTCTGAGAAACATCGACAGTGCTAGAGATAGTCTACTCAGCTACGCCTAAAGATTGTTTTTTCCTTCATTGTAACATTATAGAAACAGTTGTGGCGATGAACCTGTCAATAATTCGAATAATCAATTTGAGACACAGGCATACAACATCCGTCTGTGAAAGCCACCAACTCTTAACATTTTTTTCTGTGTATATGTGGAAAACTGCTTAAAGTCTCATTCTGCTGTAGTAATACGTCTGTCTGATTCATCATTCAGATAACGATTTTATGGAAGTTACTTTCGGACATCAAGAACCGTTCGTTGTTTGTCATCACTGGCTCAAGGAAACTTAATAAAAGAGAGGCAATCGACGTCCATGGTTAAGAAAAAAGCGAGATCGCATTCTTAGAATATCATTCGTTTCATATTTCACAGCTTTCCAAAAGTGTCCGTTACTACATCACACTCATATACGATACAAAACACACCGTTTTAATGCACCAGACACGTAACTGATATGAAACTACAGTAACGCTGGTATCATCTTAGCGATACGCTCAGGTGCACGAACAACTTTAGGTACTGACGTATCTAAATTTCCTGGCCATCCAAAACATTTTTTTTTTTTCCTGCAGACATAACTTGACGTCACTTCGTCAATCAAATATTTTTATCGTAAGAGTGCAATCAGCTACATCGAAATGGATTTAACACATGTTACTCAGTCTTGAATGGCTATATATCGCGAATGAAGTTACGGTAATGTCAGATAATGAGACAACCCTGATCTACGAAAGTCAATTTCCACTAATGTCCTATCGATATTATATTAACGTGCAACGGAAGAAAGCTGAAACATTGAAGTAAACATAATATAACCACCTTCGTCATGAATCGAACTAAGCTTTGCTGTGTATGTAACCGAAAAGCATCGTACAGTACAACAAACTTACACATAGTGCATTTTGGAAATCGATCGCATTAATGCAACCAAATAACAATAGTTTACTTTGTTTCCCTTACCTGTCGATGTACTGATTATATGTCTAGCAGATCTGAATGTAATCACGCACTATTGAATCCATCACACACGTAATTTTCGTAACCGCCAACTCACGAAAAAAGTGCCGTCGCCAGCCAAAATGCGGGCGAAGGAATCGAATTTCAGTTCATTTACGTATATTTACTGTAACCGGGTCCGTAAAAAATCGAAACGCAAAAACCGCGAACTGCGAAACCAAATGGAAATAGCGAAACGGAGCCACGAATCCACGAACGCGAATTACGAGCGCGTCACCCGGCAGCGGCACAACAGAAGAATTTAAATGCCCGGTAGAGCTGCCGCTAGCCAAAACAAATGAGGTACAGCTCGCGGAGCGTGACGTCACCAGGCCATCTCGCACGCGCCTCCGTTCAAATGGGACTCGAACGCGGCGCTCCGTTGTTTTCGCTTAGGCTAGAGATACGGAGATGGTAGGGAGAGATGTCTGGCGTAAAGGCACGCGAGGAAGCAGTATACACAGCGATTACTTCGGCCGCACTGTTCGACTACGATCGTAAATCTTCGGCGACTCTTCCGCTAACGGAGGCGTCGAAGTACGCTGATGCGTAAGAATCTTCTTTATAGCAGCGTTCTAACATTTTGCTTCCGTAACTGAAAAAAGGATGCCGCGACGGTCAGATAACGGATTTACTTCAAACTTTGTACACTTTTGGTAGCCATTAGGACAACATAATTTCGAGAAAATTGCCAGAATAGTTTTACGCGTCAGTGATGTACCAGTGCTTGGTCACCCTGAGCACGAGATAGCGGCGATTTAACGGTTAGCGTTCAAGCTCCGTAACCGGTGGATCGCTGGATCGAGTCCTCCTCACCGTTCTTTTTGATTCATTTTTGTTTTCAACACAAGTCATTATTTTGTACGATAAAATACTGCTCATGAAGATGTTATTAAGATAGAATCTGTCGTACATCGTTAGTTTTTGGCGCCGATATTTAGGGAAATGTTGCATTATGCTTGATTTGTATGCAAATTGTCTGAAGAAAGAGAATTTTTTCAAAATGTTAATGAGCTTTCTTTCTCATTAGAAAGTCCGTAGACACCTAGTGAATGTGGGATAATTGCTTTCATTTCATGTAGTTAATGCCGTTTTTATTTTTGTTACCCGTGTCTGTGTGAAAAATATCATTCTGCAACTTGTGGAGTTGAAAGCATATTTTAGCATACTGCAACTCTTTGTATTAAGAAATTATGTTATTTGCTCCTTTATTCATCGATGTTTGGCTTGTGCAAGGGATTTCGGAAATCACAACAGGCATCATTAGCAGGAAAAATTTATGCGTTTGATCGTTTACTTACCGATACTTATAAATATAATATATGTTGTGATAATAAAAATTAGAAGACAACCACGTAACATTGGAAATTCAATAAAATTTCGTGCTAATACATTCATTAGCTTTGAATTGTAGTACGAGTGAAATAATATGACTAGTCTTGAAAAAAAATATAAGTTAGATTAAATACATGAGTGGGACTCGATCCGACGATCCACCGGTTATGGAGCTTGAATGCTAACCACATGACCGCCTCCATGTCGTCCTTAGGTCGCAAAGCACCGATACATCACTGACGTTAAACAATTCTCTTGCAATTTTCTCGAAATCGCCTAAGTAGTATGCCTTACTGCTTACACATTACGTATAAGTTACAAAGTTTGAAGTAAAACTGTGAGTTTAACGGTATGCAGTGTATTACAACAACAAAGCAGTATCAACATTTTTTAATAAAAATCACTTGAAGTGGTAGGTAATGGAAAATAATGCTGACTATCTGCTAATCGGTTTAAATGGATAGCCTATGTGACACAGAGTACTTCACAACAAGATTGCCACAAACAGTAAACTACACGGAAAAAGGGCTCTTAACGTGAATGAAATATACAGCATTTTTCTGTAAAAGCGTGTTGTGCCATGACAGACAATTTACTGATTGGACTTGCTTTGTTACCGAGGACCCGTTATCTACACTTCCATGAAAACGATCTTCAAACATTAATGGAAGAGGTCCTTTTGGCTCCAGATGAGGATGCATTGTTCCTATGTGTTTTTGTCCAGTCTAACACTCCTCGGAAGCTGGATCAGCCACCAAGGTCACTAAAGCTTGCCATTTTCTCGTTGGGATAGCTGAATGGTGAAGTTTATAAAATAGTAATAAACACAGACGCATTTTGATAGTTTGGATTATGAATAGTGGTATCCTCATAAAAGAACAGCAACACGTACTGTCAACATAATTCGAAAGTACACTGAAGTCTGAGGCAAACGTATAAAAATCTAATCTGGGCATCATTCGGCTGCGAGTGGCCTCCGCGAAAGGCGAAGGTCCCGAGTTCGAGTCTCGGTGCGGCACACAGTTTTAATCTGCCAGGAAGTTTCATATCAGCGCACAGTCCGCTGCAGAGTGAAAATCTCATTCTGGAAACATCCCGCAGGATGTGGCTAAGCCATGTCTCCGCAATATCCTTTCTTTCAGGAGTGCTAGTTGTACAGGGTTCGTAGGAGAGCTTCTGTAAAGTTTGGAAGGTAGGAGACGAGATACTGGCAGAAGTAAAGCTGTGAGGACGGCGCGTGAGTCGTGCTTGGGTAGCTCAGATGGCGCCGGCGCGGTAGCTCAGCGTGTTCGGTCAGAGGGTTAACAGCCCTCTGTAATAAAAAAAAACTGAGTTAATCGATCAACAACGAACTTAAACATATGTCTTACGACGTCCGCCCCGAGCAGATACAACGAACGAAAGCGAACAAATGGGGTTAAAAAAAAAAAAAAGATGGTAGAGCACTTGCCCGCGAAAGGCAAAGGTCCCGAGTTCCAGTCTCGGTCCAGGACACAGTTTTAATCTGCTAGGAAGTTTCAAACTGTTTACAATTTAAGCTTAAACACCCTGTTCAGTATGAAATAGAGTCGCACTCTGCAACTAGGAACTGACGTCAGCTGCTTGCGACACATAACACTGTTCATTGAAACCTCTGCCAGGCACTTTATTGTGAATAGCAGAGTAATCACGTAGATGTAGATGTAGAGATGACATTCGTGCCAGACTGCGAGTCAAACCCGGACTTGCCGCTTATTGCGAGCGGTCAACTGAACCACTTCGGCTATTTGAGCACGTCCTGGGAACCGATCTATGCCTGTGTGATGTGTGGAAGCTTGAATTGGTCTCGGAGGCAAGCTCCGGGGGCCGAAGTGGTTAAGTCGAGCGCTGGCAATAAATGGGAGACCCGGGTTTGGATCCCGGTCCGCCACAAACTTTCATATGTTACAAGAAGCTGACGTTAATGCAGAGCTCCAAATGCGAGTCTGTTTTGTAATGTCCACTACAGCTGCAATCGTCAGTGACATTGTGTTCCATCAGACGTCTGAAGGACATTGTACTGTGAAGATACAGACACTGTATAAATATAGACATTGTAACCATCAATGATGTGTTCTTTTAGAGTACATACACACACACACACACACACACACACACACACACACACACACACACACACACACACACACACACTTCCCTCCAATACTAAACTGATGATCCGTTGATGTCTCCGAATGTGTTATATCAAACGAGCCCTTGTTCTAGTCAGGCAGTGCAACAAATTTCTTTTCTCCCCAGTCCTATTCAGTACTTCCTTATTACTTCCGTGACCCACCCCCCTAATCTTCAGCATTCTTCTGTAGCACCACATTTCAAAAGCTTCTATTATCTTCGTGACTAAACTGTTTGTTGACCATGTTTCACTTCCATACATGGCTAAATTCCATTCAAATACTTTCAGGACTTCCTGACTTAAATCTGTATTCGATGTTAACAAATTTGTCTTCTTCAGAAACGTTTCTATTGCCATTGACAGTCTACATTTTACTTCTCTCTACTGCGCCCATCATCGTTTATTTAGCTGGTCGCAAAACAGATCTACTGCTTCAAGTGTCTCATTTCCTAATCTAATTCCGTCAGATTCACCTGATTTAATTCGAATACATTCTATTATCAATGTCACGCTTTTACCGTCGTTCTACATCTACATCTACATTTATACTCCGCAAGCCACCCAACGGTTTGTGGCGGAGGGCACTTTACGTGCCACTGTCATTACCTCCCTTTTCTGTTCCAGTCGCGCATGGTTCGCGGGAAGAACGACTGTCTGAAAGCCTCCGTGCGCGCTCGAATCTCTCTAATTTTACATTCGTGATCTCATCGGGAGGTATAAGTAAGGGGGAAGCAATATATTCGATACCTCATCCAGAAACGCACCGTCTCGAAACCTGGGCAGCAAGCTACACCATGATGCAGAGCGCCTCTCTTGCAGAGTCTGTCACTTGAGTTTACCAAACATCTCCGTAACACTATCAAGGTTACCAAATAACCCTCTGACGAAACACCCCTCTCTTCTTTAGATCTTCTCTATCTCCTCCGTCAACCCGATCTGCTACGGATCCCACACTGATAAGCAATACTCAAGTATAGGTCGAACGACTGTTTTGTAAGCCACCTCCTTTGTTGATGGACTACATTTTCTAAGGACTCTCCCAATGAATCTCAACCTGGTACCCGCCTCACCAACAATTAATTTTATATGATCATTCCACTTCAAATCGTTCCGCACGCATACTCCCAGATATTTTACAGAAGTAACTGCTACCAGTGTTTGTTCCGCTATCATATAATCATACAATAAAGGATCCTTCTTTCTATGTATTCGCAATACATTGCATTTGTCTATGTTAAGGGTCAGTTGCCATCCCTGCACCAAGTGCGTATCTGCTGCAGATCTTCCTGCATTTCGCTACAATTTTCTAATGGTGCAACTTCTCTGTATACTACAGCATCATCCGCGAAAAGCCGCATGGAACTTCCGACACTATCTACTAGGTCATTTATATGTATTGTGAAAAGCAATGGTCCCTTAACACTCCCCTGTGGCACGCCAGAGGTTACTTTAACGTCTGTAGACTTCTCTCCATTGATAACAACATGCTGCGTTCTGTTTGCTAAAAACTCTTCAATCTAGCCACACAGCTGGTCTGATATTCCGTAGGCTCTTACTTTGTTTATCAGGCGACAGTGCGGAACTGTATCGAACGCCTTCCGGAACTCAAGGAAAATAGTATCTACCTGGGAGCCTGTATCTAATATTTTCTGGGTCTCATGAACAAATAAAGCGAGTTGGGTCTCACACGATCGCTGTTTCCGGAATCCATGTTGATTCCTACAGAGTAGATTCTGGGTTTCCAAAAAAGACATGATACGCGAGCAAAAAACATGTTCTAAAATTCTACAACAGATCGACGTCAGAGATATAGGTCTATAGTTTTGCGCATCTGCTCGACGACCCTTCTTGAAGACTGGGACTACCTGCGCTCTTTTCCAATTATTTGGAACCTTCCGTTCATCTAGAGACTTGCGGTACACGGCTGTTAGAAGGGGGGCAAGTTCTTTGGCGTACTCTGTGTAGAATCGAATTGGTATCCCATCAGGTCCAGTGGACTTTCCTCTGTTGAGCGATTCCATTTGCTTTTCTATTCCTTGGACACTTATTTCGATGTCAGCTATTTTTTCGTCTGTGCGAGGATTTAGAGAAGGAACTGCAGTACGGTCTTCCTCTGTGAAAAAGCTTTGACAAAAGGTGTTTAGTATTTCAGGTTCCCGTGTCATCCTCTGTTTCAATGCCATCATAATCCCGGAGTGTCTGGATATGCTGTTTAGAGCCACTTACTGATTTAACGTAAGACCAGAAGTTCCTAGGATTTTCTGTCAAATCGGTACATAGAATCTTACTTTCGAATTCACTGAACGCTACAAGCGTAGCCCTCCTTACGCTAACTTTGACATCGTTTAGCTTATGTTTGTCTGCGTTTAAACTTGGAGTGAAGGTCTCTTTGCTTTTGCAGTAGTTTCCTAACTTTGTTGTTGAATCACGGTGGATTTTTCCCGTCCCTCACAGTTTTACTCGGCACGTACCTGTCTAAAACGCATTTTACGATTGCCTTGAACTTTTTCCATAAACACTCAACATTGCCAGTGTCGGAACAGAAATTTTCTATTTGATCTGTTAGGTAGTCTGAAATCTGCCTTCTATTACTCTTGCGAAACAGGTAAACCTTCCTCCCTTTTTTTACATTCCTATTTACTTCCCTATGGATGCTGCAACGGCCTTATGATCACTGATTCCCTGTTCTGCAACTACAGAGTCGAAAAGTTCGGGTCTGTTTGTTATCAGTAGTCCAAGATGTTATCTGCACGAGTCGGCTCTCTGTTTAATTGCTCGAGGTTTAATTTCGGATAGTGCATTCAGTATAATGTCACTCGATGCTCTGTCTCTACCATCCGTCCTGAACATCTGAGTCTCCCAGTCTATATCTGGTAAATTGAAATCTCCACCTAAGACTATAGCATGCTGAGGAAATTTATGTGAAATATATTCCAGATTTTCTCTCAGTTGTTCTGCCACTAATGCTGCTGAGTCGGGAAGTCGGTAGAAGGAGCCAACTATTAACCTAGCTCGGTTGTTGAGTGTAACCTCCACCCATAATATTTAACAGAAACTACCCACTTCTACTTCACTACAGGATAAACTACTACTAACAGCAATAAACACGCCGCCATGAAATCTATCCTTTCTAAACACTGTGTGTGCCTTTGTAAAATTTCGGCAGGATTTATCTCTGGCTTCAGCCAGCTTTCCGTACCTATAACGACTTTAGCTTCGGTGCTTTCTATCAGCGCTTGAAGTTCCGGAACTTTACCAATGCAGCTTCGGCAGTTTACAATTACAATACCGATTGCTGTTTGGTCCCCGCATGTCCTGACTTTGCCCCGCGCCTTTTGAGGCTGTAGCCCTTTATGTACTTGCCCGAGGCCATCTAACCTAAAAAAAACCGCCCAGTCCACGCCACACAACCCCTGCTACCCGTGTAGCCGCTTGCTGCGTGTAGTGGACTCCTGACCTATCCGGCGGAACCCGAAACCCCACCACCCAATGGCGCAAGTCGAGGAATCTGCAGCCCCCACGGTCGCAGAACCGTCTCAGCCTCTGATTCAGACCCTCCACTCGGCTCTGTACAAAAGGTCCGCAGTCAGTCCTGTCGACGATGATGTTCATCTTAAATCCCCCATTGACGACACAGTCCATTCCGTTTACTTGCGCTTCCAAGTCCTTTGTTGTCTCTGACAGAATTACAATGCCACCGCTACGACTCAAAGTTTTTATTTCTTCTCCCTCAACTTTAGTTCCTACTGCAAATTTTTCTTTCATTTCATTTAGTTCTTGCCAAACGTACAGACTGAATAACACCGGGGATAGGCCACAACCTTTCTCAATTACTGCCTCCCTATCGTGCCCCTCGGCTCTTGTAACTGCCATCTGGTTTCTGCTCAAGATATACATAGCCTTACGCTGTCTGCATTTTACCCTGCTACCTTCAGAATTTCGAAGAGAATATTCCAGTCAACACTGTCAAAAACTTTCTCTAAATCTACAATTCCCTTAACCTATCCTCTATAGTCGTACAGTCTGTATGGCATTGTGTGCTCCAGATTTCTCAAAAATCCCCGAGGCCGGCTTCTACCGATTTTTCCATTCATATGTAAAGAATTCGCGTTAGTACGAGGATCGTCCACAAACTAAGTTCCGTTTCTATTTCTATCCGCGGCAGCGCTAGATTCGTACTTGCGAGCATGCGCGGTAGTTACTGTCATTCAAGGATAAGACGATGCACGTCATTTTCAGATCTCTGCTGCCGACGTGTGCTTTGTATAATGTTGGCCGTAACTGAAAATGTCGCCACGTGTGAAATCAGAACTATGATTCGTTTTCTAAATGTAAGGAAAGTTAAACCAAAGGAAATTCACCGGCAAATCTGCGAGGTTTACTGACAAAATGCCATGAGCGATTCAATGGTTAGAAGATGGGTCATACTGTTAAATGAAGGACGTGATCAAGTGCACAATGATGAACGAAGTGGAGGCGTGACCAAGCAGCTCTTAGGGGAATTTCGCTGGGACGCGTTTGATCATCCTCAGTACAGCTCGGACCACCTCAAATCTATCCGTGGGGTTCAACACTTCATCGATGATGACGAGCTGAAAGAACATGTAACCGCATGGTTGAACACACAGAAGGCAACCTTCTATAAAGAAGGCATACAAAAACTTGTGCCACGCTATGACAAGTGCCTACAAAATTTCGGAGGCTACGTAGAAAAGTAGTTTAATAGTTGTAGATTTTTGTACAATAAATATTTTTTTCTGTGTTTATACACGTTTGTTTTATAGAACCAAACGAAACTTACTTTGTAGTCATACCACGTATTTTGCAACCATGAGTTACTTAGCTGATAGTTAATTTCTTTTGAATTGGAATTACTGCATTCTTCTTTAAGTGTAAGGATATTTCCCCTGTCGCATTTGCGAGGCGTGTTTTTTAAATAAGTACCGTTTTGCAATCAAAAAAATACGTGCTTAGATATCTTAATAATTTTGTTTTTACATGAAAGCCTTTACCTTAATCTACTTTTCTACATAATTTCCGTCAATGTTGAGGCACTAGTCATAACGTTGTACCAGTTTTTGAATACCCTCCTCATAGAAGTCTGCCGCCTGACTTGTTAACCACTGCACCACCACTGTTTTGACTTCGTCATCGTCTTGAAGACGCTGACCGCCCAGGTGTTTCTTCAAGTGCAGGAACAGATGGTAGTCACTGGGCGCAAGATCGTGGCTGATCTAGAGTTTCCCATCGAAAAGATGTGATGAGATCTTTGGTCCGATTCGCCACATACGGACGGGCATTGTCTTGCAGCAAAGCGATGCCCTTCCTCAACTACCAAGGACTGTTACTTTGATTCTGGTGTGACGTAGGCCACCCTTGTTCCATCACCCGTAACAATTTGGCTTACGAAATCACCACCGTCGTTGTGGTACCGCTCAAGGAAAGTCTATGCACTGTCTAAACGTTTGGTTTTGTGCACATCCGTCAACACTTTCGGAACCCAACGTGTGCACAATTTTCGGTAATTCGAGTGCTCGGTCACAAAGCCATACAAAACAGTACGAGAAACATTAGGAAAGTCATCCCGCAAGGAGGAAATCGTAAATGGTCTGTTTTCTCTCACCTTACTGCCCACTTCCTGCACCAGACTTTCATTAACGACCCAAGGACGCCCACTCCGTTGTACATCATGGACATTTGTGCGGCCATCTTTAAATGCTCTCACCCACTTTCTTACCATTCCATCACTCATAAAGTTTTCTCTGTAAACTGCTCTGATCTCACGATGAATATCGATCGCTTTTAGTCCTTTAGCAGTAAGAAATCTTACAACAGCCCGTACTTCACAGTCGGCTGGACTCAGGATAATCGGAGGCATCTTAAACACAACGTAAACAAGGAAGAATCAGACTGTAATGACGTCAGTGCGTAGATTAAGGTACAGGCTTTCATGCAGAAATAAAATTATTGAGATATCTTAGCACGTCTTTTTACAATTTCACAACGGTACTTATTTAAAAAACACGCCTGGTACATTACACACCAGTGACTAGGTTATAAGTAGTTCTGACGGAATATTGTCTGCTTCCGGAGCCTTGATTCGACTTACCTATCTCTGTGTTCCGTCAAATTCTTTTTCAGCATCTCTTCTTCATGTAAGTCCTCTTTTCTTTCTATAATATTGAGCCCAAATTCACTTCTCTTGTATAGACCATCTATATACTCTTTCTACCTTTCAGCTTTCCCTTCTCTGGTTTGGGCTAGTTTTACATGTGAGCTCTTGATATTAACACAGCTGCTCCTCTTTGCTCTAAAGGCCTGTTTAATATTCCTCTACGTGGTACCTATCTTCCCCATAGTAAATTATGCTTCGAAATCTTTACATCTACATATATACCCTGCTAGCCACCAAGCGGTGTGTGGCGGAGGTCACAATTCTCGACAAAGTCTTTTCCCCCTCCTCCTCCCTCCCCTCCGCCCCCCCCCCCTGTACCACTTGTGGAACGCGGGAGGGAAAACGACTGTCTGAACGCCACAGTACGAGCTCTAATTTCCCTCATATTTGAATGTAGATCATTGCACGATTTGAAACTTGGTGGTAATAATATATGCTCTACATCCTCGTCGAAGGTCGGATTTCGGAATTTAGTGAGCAGCCCCTTCTGTTTAGCGCGTCGTCTATCTGCGAGTGTGTCCCACTTCAAACTTTCTATGAGATTTGTAACGCTCTCGCGATGGCTAAATGTACCAGTCACGAATCTTGCCGCTCTTCTTTGAACCTTCTCATTCTCTTGAATGAGACTAAACTGGTAAGGGTCCCATACAGACCAACAATACTCTAAGGCTGGACGAACTAACGTATTGTAAGCTATTTCCTTTGTCGAAGGACTGCTTCGCTTCAGGGTTCTACCAATAAACCGCAATCTAGAGTTCGCCTTACCCGTTACTTGTGTAATCTGATCATCCCATTTGGGATCATTTCGAATAGTCACACCCAGATAATTGAAGGACTTTACCACTTTCAAAAACTGGGCATTTATTTTGTACTCGTGCATTAATGCGGATTTTCGCCTTGTTATGCGCAGTAGGTTACACTTACTAATATTGAGAGAAAGCAGCGAGCCAATACACTACGCATTTATTTCCTGCAAATCCTCATTGATTTGTTTACAACTTTCGTGTGGTATTACTTTCCTGTAGACTACAGCATCATCGGCAAACAGTCTAATGCCGCTGTCAATACTATCAACCAGATCGTTTATGAAAATCGTAAAAAGCAGCGGACCTATAACGCTGCCCTGGGGAACACCTGAAGTTACGCTTGTTTCTGTCGAAGTCACCCAATTCAGGACGACATACTGCTCTCTGTCTGTCAGAAAACTTTCTATCCAACAGCATATGTCATCGGATAGACCGTAAGCGCGCACTTTTTGTAGCAAGCGACAGTGCGGAACTGAGTCGAATGCCTTTAGAAAGTCGAGAAATATGGCATCAACCTGGGAGCGGGGCTCCTAGAGCCTGTTGTGTATCATCCACAAAGACGTCCAGCTGTGTCTCGTATGACCGCTGTTTCAAATGGGTTTAAATAGCTCTGACCACTGTGGGACTTAACATCTGAGGTAATCAGTCCCCTAGAACTTAGAACTACTTAAACCTAACTAAGCTAAGGACAACACACACATCCATTCCCGAGGCAGGATTCGAATCTGCGACCATAGCAGTCCCGCGGTTCCGGACTGCAGCGCCTAGAACCACACGGCCACCGCGGCCGGCACCGCTGTTTCCTAAAACCGTACTGGTTTCTGCAGATGAGATTCTCAGAGTTTCGTTTACGGTAGAGGCCTTCCGCACCATTCCCCCTTTCAAACGTCGAATAAACGCAAGGATGGCTGACATAGTGTTTAGTGTATCTGCGATCATAAAACAGTTAAGCTGCTTAGACGCCACGAAGGCATCTGGCCCAGGCGGTATCCCCGTAAGATTATATATTGACTATGCTACAAATATTTTTATTTATTTATTTATTTATTTATTTATTTATTTAACCTGGCAAGATTAGGACCATCAGGCCCTCTCTTACATCTAACCCATTCTTATCCATGATCCATCAGAGATCATTGGAACAACGGAAAGTTACACGGGACTGGAAGTAGGTCCAGGTCATAGAAATAAAAAGGGTAGTAAATTGGATGCACATTGTTGTGTACATAGTTCCGCGTAGTCAGCGCGTACACGACTTTCCCACTAGAGCGCGCCCCGCTAAGCACAACAGCGCAGGCGCAGCGCTCGTCCGTCTCCGCTCTACGAGATGGCGCTGCCATAAGCACGGACCAAATTCTGCTTCCGCCGATCCGTGTATTAATATGTAACGCAACCAATGAGATTGCTGCTAACGTATATTTTTTTCTCCTCGCGGATCACTCTCGCGCCGTGATACCTGAACGTGCGAGGTATTATAACGAGTGGACAGATCTCTGATCAGTCAGTCTGCATTTGTCTGCACCAGTCTATACCAGTCTATAGTCAAATTTCAGTCTGTGCCTAATAAGATTACCATATTCCTGCACACAGCCATGAAGCTAAATGTATAGACACTTTTGTCAAGTATCAGAAATATGTGAGAATAAGATTAACGTACCAAGATCAAAGGAACTTCATATTGTCAATTGTAAATAGCATCCAGAATCAAGTTAAGTAAGGTTTATAATTGTTACTGTTTTAACAAATGTGTGTGAAAATTGATCAAGTTCTGTTTAAAATCGGTCACCGTCAATCTGCCACTCCAAGCGTGCAAGAGGCATTTCTATCGTCTGACCTAACGGCAGAAGAAAAACACGCCACGATAAGACCACGAGACATATTGCTGACACTCGCCTTCTTCGTAAGAGCGACAAGTCAAATAATTTGATGGTGTGTGTACCGAAGGTCTTACAGTACGCATACCACACACATAATTGCCCAGTCAATTTCACTGACATCGATTTGTTGCAGAAGCATGGAACATATTTTGTGTTCAGACTTAAATGACCTTTCTAGACTTAAGCTCATCTGTTCTCTAACTATTCCTGCTTATAATGATATCCATGAATTATAAATTTCCTTATTGTCTGATGAATTAAGCTCAAGTGTTTGCTTATTTACCGTGATCGGTGATAGAAACAGATTTCTGTGGTGTCGCCGCCAGACACCACACTTGCTAGGTGGTAGCCTTTAAATCGGCCGCGGTCCGTTAGTAAACGTAGGACCCACGTGTCGCCATTATCAGTGATTGCAGACCGAGTGCCGCCACACGGCAGGTCTAGTCTAGAGAGACTCCCTATCACTCGCCCCAGTTGTACAACCGACTTTGCTAGCGATGGTTCACTGACTGCATACGCTCTCATCTGCAGAGACGACAGTTTAGCATAGCCTTCAGCTACGTCATTTGCTACGACGAAGCAAGACGCCATATTCTGTAATGAGAATGAATTCTGAACAGATAATATTGTGAATGGTGTACCGTCATCATTAATCCATTAAACTTAAGGATCAAACTAATTACGTCCGCTTTCTGAATTCTCATTCCTTGTCACGTTCCAGACTTCACGTCAGTATAGTTCTTCCCTCCTCACGCCAGCCTGCGTGAGCTAAAACGCGTGCATTTCGGCCTCCTCTAGTAACACGGCGTTGGCTCTTCTGCCAACACAACAATTTCGATGGACTATTTGCAGCTCTGGAGAGAGACAGTCCGGTTGAGTAATCTGGCAGGGTATTGGCTACCTGGTAGGCTCTTCACTGTGCTCGCCACCTAGGTTCCAGACACGCAACCGCGCCGTCCCTTATATCCGAACACTGCTACCTTCCCTCCTGCCCCCACCCCCAGCAGCCACAGGACGTGAGATTTATTACAAGGTAGCGCCGTCGCGGTGGCCGGAGTGGGCGGGGAAAAGGGGGAAAAATTTAATTAAGCCATGAAAAACTGCGGTGACATCTTTCTTATTCTTGAGGGGTAGGCAGTGGGGTGGAGGGGGCAGAAAAAGGAAAAGAAAATGAGGAGACGGCGGCAGGAGAGGCGGGAATATCCTAGCGGGCGGCATTCTTGTTACTTACGACCGCCTGCGCGGGGGTGGGATGGCATCTTTAAGTCTGGACTCGCCTTTTATTCCCTCCGTTTCTGCACGGCTAGTTCTGCGCGACCGCGTTCCGTATAGACGCGGGGAAGGGGGAGGGAGGTGACGTAGCCGTGTGGTCGGCTCCCCAGTAACGAGCGAATAATACAAAGCGGCCCTGCTGTGTTACTTGGACAGTATGTGAGCATAGGGGCCAGCACTAACGCAGGTCGGCAGGGAATTATGCAAATGCGCCTCAGTGTTATTATTGGCAATTGTGGTTGCACGTAGCCACAGATACGTAGGTAGATCGAATGTACACTGAAGAGTCAAAGAAACTGGTACACAATTTGTAGGGCCCCCGCAAGCACGCAGAAGTGCCGCAATGCGACGTGGCGTAGGCTCCACTATTGTCCGAAGTAGTGGGAACACATGAATCCTGCAGGGTTGTCAAAAGTGGTTCAAGTGGCTCTGAGCACTGTGGGACTTAACTTCTGAGATCATCAGTCCCCTAGAACTTACAACTGCTTAAAGCTAACTAACCTATCACACACATCCATGCCCGAGGCAGGATTCGAACCTGCGACCGTAGCGGTCGCGCGGTTCCAGACAGCAGCGCCTAGAAGGGCTCGGACACTGCGGCCGGCCAAGTGGGAACAATAAGAGCGTAAGGTCAAGAACGGAATGTCCTGATTAAAAGCGGTGTAACCAAGGGACGTGGTCTTTCGGACCTATACACAAAAGCAGTGACGAAAACAAAAGAAAGGTTTAAGAGTGGGAGTAAAATTCAAGATGAAATGATATCAATGATAAGATTATCTGGTAACATTGCTATCCTCAGTGAAAGTGAAGAAAAATTACGGAATATGTTGAATGGAATGAACAGCCTAATAAGCACGGAATATGGGTTGAGAGTAAATCAAAGATTGGCGAAGCCAATGTGAAATAGCAACAATGAGAATAGCGAGAAACATAAGATCAGAATTGGGGGTCAAGAAGTAGAGGAAGAAATTCTGCTATCTAGGCAGCAAAACAACTCATGATGGACGGAGAAAGCGGGAAATAGAAACCAGACTAGCACTGGCATAAAGGACATTCCTGGACAAGAGAAGTGTAGTAGTATCAGACAGCAGAAGAAGTTTCTAAATATGCACGTTTGAAGCACAGTATTGTGTGGCATTGAAACACGGGCTGTGGGAAAACGAGAGCGGAAAAGAATCGAAGCATATCAGATTGGTGCTACAGAAGAGACTGGACTGGTAAGGTAATGAATGAAGAGGTTCTCCGCTGAATCGGCGAGGAACGTATGGAAAAGACTGATAGTAAGAAGGTATAGAATGATAGGGCATGTGTTAGGACATTGGGGAATAACTTTCGTGGTACTAGAGGGAGCGGAATAGAGTAAAAACTGTAGAGAGACAGATGCTTGAATATATCCAGCAAATACTTGGGGACGTAGGTTGCAAGTGGTAAACAGGAGAGGTTGGCGCAGGTGAGGAATTCGTGGCCAGGAGAAGACCGTTGACTCAAAAATTGTTACCGTGACGTATCCTTGGAGGTGACAAACTTCTTGTACGGTTTGACAGGTTGCTTATCTAGAAAGTGTTGGAGATGATACGCCTGGCCAGTGTAAGTTGCCTGATATACATGATACGTATAGCGGATGCCTCGACGTGGGTGTATGGGCGTGGTCGCTGGTTCCTGAGGCCGCCAGACCGTTTTCCCAGCGCCAGCTGGCGGCAACCCCGGCGTGATGAGAGCTGAGCTGTGAAGGCCGGCAAAGTGTTCACGCGATGCGCCAGGCCGCACGCGACCACTTCCCATTTGTTGCTCGCCACCCTTCTCTGATAGCTCGCACGTGACTGGGAGGGAAAGGGCGCAGAAGGGGAGGAACAAAAGATTACACTGTGCTGTCTCTCACTCTCATCTTTCAAGCTCTACAAGAGTTATTGGCCCATAATTTTTGCTGACTTTCATTTGCCTACACTCTATTTGATCAAAAGTATCCGGACACCTATCGGTGACTATCAATATGTGGTGTGTCCACTCTTCCCTTTGTGATCGCTTGAACTCTACTGCGGACACTTTCGGGGAGGCGTCCGAATGTCTGTGGAGGAATGGGAGTCCATTCTCCCTCAACATCCTAAGTAGTGGTATTGGATTCTGGGGTCTGGAGCGAAGTTGACGTTCTGATTCGTGCCAAAGCTGTTCGATTCGGTTCAGATAAGAAGTCTGGGCAGGCCAGTCCATCTGAGGAATGTTACTGTAAGCAGGCTGTTTAGGTTTCTATATTGGTAACGCCACGTAGCGCTCTGTATGAAAATCACTGGCTGTGCTGTGTGCAGTCTGTGGCTGGTTTGCATTCTTGTTTGCTATTGGCGTTGTGCAGTTGGATGTGAACAGCGCGTAGCGTTGCACAGTTGGAGCTGAGCCGCCAGCAGTGGTGGATGTCGGGAGAGAGATGGCGGTGTTTTGAGAGCGGATGATCTGAACGTGTGTCCATCAGAGATAGTAAATTTGTAAGACTGGATGTCATGGACTGATATATATATTATGACTTTTGAACACTATTAAGGTAAATACACTCCTGGAAACTGAAATAAGAACACCGTGAATTCATTGTCCCAGGAAGGGGAAACTTTATTGACACATTCCTGGGGTCAGATACATCACATGATCACACTGACAGAACCATAGGCACATAGACACAGGCAACAGAGCATGCACAATGTCGGCACTAGTACAGTGTATATCCACCTTTCGCAGCAATGCAGGCTGCTATTCTCCCATAGAGACGATCGTAGAGATGCTGGATGTAGTCCTGTAGAACGGCTTGCCATGACATTTCCACCTGGCGCCTCAGTTGGACCAGCGTTCGTGCTGGACGTGCAGACCGCGTGAGACGACGCTTCATCCAGTCCCAAACATGCTCAATGGGGGACAGATCCGGAGATCTTGCTGGCCAGGGTAGTTGACTTACACCTTCTAGAGCACGTTGGGTGGCACGGGATACATGCGGACGTGCATTGTCCTGTTGGAACAGCAAGTTCCCTTGCCGGTCTAGGAATGGTAGAACGGTGGGTTCGATGACGGTTTGGATGTACCGTGCACTATTCAGTGTCCCCTCGACGATCACCAGAGGTGTACGGCCAGTGTAGGAGATGGCTCCCCACACCATGATGCCGGGTGTTGGCCCTGTGTGCCTCGGTCGTACGCAGTCCTGACTGTGGCGCTCACCTGCACGGCGCCAAACACGCATACGACCATCATTGGCACCAAGGCAGAAGCGACTCTCATCGCTGAAGACGACACGTCTCCATTCGTCCCTCCATTCACGCCTGTCGCGACACCACTGGAGGCGGGCTGTACGATGTTGGGGCGTGAGCGGAAGACAGCCTAACGGTGTGCGGGACCGTAGCCAGCTTCATGGAGACGGTTGCGAATGGTCCTCGCCGATACCCCAGGAGCAACAGTGTCCCTAATTTGCTGGGAAGTGGCGGTGCGGTCCCCTACGGCACTGCGTAGGATCCTACGGTCTTGGCGTGCATCCGTGCGTCGCTGCGGTCCGGTCCCTGGTCGACGGGCACGTGCACCTTCCGCCGACCACTGGCGACAACATCGATGTACTGTGGCGACCTCACGCCCCACGTGTTGAGCAATTCGGCAGTACGTCCACCCGGCCTCCCGCATGCCCACTATACGCCCTCGCTCAAAGCCCGTCAACTGCACATACGGTTCACGTCCACGCTGTCGCGGCATGCTACCAGTGTTAAAGACTGCGATGGAGCTCCGTATGACACGGCAAACTGGCTGACACTGACGGCGGCGGTGCACAAATGCTGCGCAGCTAGCGCCATTCGACGGCCAACACCGCGGTTCCTGGTGTGTCCGCTGTGCCGTGCGTGTGATCGTTGCTTGTACAGCCCTCTCGCAGTGTCCGGAGCAAGTATGGTGGGTCTGACACACCGGTGTCAATGTGTTCTTTTTTCCATTTCCAGGAGTGTACATTTTTTGTTCTTTATCAAAATCTTTCATTTGCTAACTATGCCTATCAGTAGTTAGTGACTTCAGTAGTTTGAATCTTTTATTTATCTGGCAGCATTGGCGCTCACTGTATTGCAGTAGTTCGTGTAACGAAGATTTTATGAGGTAAGTGACTTGTGGAATGTATAGGTTAATGTTAGTCAGGGCCATTCTTTCGTAGGGATTATTAAAAGTCAGATTGCGTTGCGCTAAACAAATATTGTGTGTCAGTTTAGTGTTGATCAGAATAAGTAAAGAGAGTAGTGTCTGAGTACGTTCAGTTTTGCTCAGCTGTTTGAAAAGCAAATAATGTAAGAGGTTTATCAGCAGAGTCATTAGTAATTCATTAATGTTTCTAAGGGGACGTTTCATTACGTCGACAAACAGTTGCCTCTCAGTTGATGATTTATCTCAGGGTGCATTCTCATTTACATACAAACATCTCCGAACTGTTTCTAGCAGTGCTGTAAAATATGTTCAGGTCCTTCCGTATTTAGTATTTTCTTAAGACGTACAAGGGGATCACACACTAACCATGGAAAGCACACCCATACTGTACCACCACCTCCTCTGTACTTCACTGTTGGCACAACAACAAACCCAAAGCCTTCCATGAGTATCTCATTTCCACAGAGCTCAGTGTGATTCACGACTGCAAATCTCTCGTCTCCAGTCATTACATTGCATTGCATCAAGCATCGCTTAGCCATATCTACAGAAATTTGTGGGTTACGAGGACCTTCTCGGTCGTTGTTGCCCTTTCTTTCTAAGTCCCTACTTGCAGTCACTCTGCTAGCTGGACCGCTGGTAGCACTATGGAACTCACAAGTGATTTCGTCTACTGATTTCGTGTATTTTTTTGTAGAACCGACGTTTTTCAATGTTCTATTACCCCTGTCCGTCAACACACCAGGTCTGCCTGGTCTTGGTTTAATTGTGGTTCTCCTTCACGTTTCCACTTCTCAATGACATCACCAGCACTCGAATCGAGCAGCTTTAGAAGGGCTGAAGCATCCCTGATGTCTTGGTTACTCATGTGATGTGCAGTGGAGTAGTCCACATTCTACGTCACCGTGCTTTCCTGACCGACGTATTCTACTCTTAATGACAACACAGTACTCCCTGCCTCTTTTCATACCGGTGTCATCCAGTGGTCAGTCCCACGTTGCGTAGGGCTGTCTGGATACTTTCCAGCATAATCCGCAGCTTCCATCTGCAGAGTGAAGGAAAAAATGGCTCTGAGCACTAAGGGACTCAACTTCTGAGGTCATCAGTCCCCTAGAACTTAGAACTACTTAAACCTAACTAACCTAGGGACATCACACAACACCCAGTCATCACGACTTAAAAGATGCCTTGCTCAATCCGATCCAAATTTCACCGCAAGTTAGTGGTTCCTTTCCGACAGTTATGGCAGTGGTGGCAGGAGAGGTCGGTGAGTTCCAACAACATTTAGACTGGTTCTGTGTTGATCAACCGAGTCGCAAGCAGTTAGCTAGACTACGCGCACATTTGGTTAGCGTGTATAACCGGGTCTCTGATCTAGAACAAGTTGTAGTAAACGAGGCTGATCGTAAGGAAGTGGTTGTGTTGCAGCGAAAGGTGGCTGCGTTTCAGATTAGGTTAACTGGGCTAGAGTCTAGCTCAAAAGAATCTAGAGGTCAGGTCCAAGTCGATCCGGCACGAACTAAATAACCTAAGTACGAGTTGAAACTTCCTGGCAGATTAAAACTGTATGCCCGACCGAGACTCGAACTCGGGACCTTTGCCTTTCGCGGGAAAGTGCTCTACCAACTGAGCTACCGAAGCACGACTCACGCCCGGTACTCACAGCTGTACTTCTGCAAGGTTCGCAGGAGAGCTTCTGTAAAGTTTGCAGGGTAGGAGACGAGGTACTGGCAGAAGTAAAGCTGTGAGTACCGGGCGTGAGTCGTGCTTCGGTAGCTCAGTTGGTTGTTCGGTCAGAGGGTAATGTGCACTCTGTAATAAAAAAAAACTGAATTAACAGACCAACAACGAACTTAAATGGCTGTCTTACGACATCCGTCCCGAGCAGATGCAACGAACTAAAGCGAACAAAATGAAAATAAAAAAAAGTTGGTAGAGCACTTGCCCGCGAAAGACAAAGGTCCCGAGTTCGAGTCTTGGTCGGGCACACAGTTTTAATCTGCCAGGAAGTTTCATATCAGCGCACACTCCACTGCAAAGTGAAAATCTCATTCTGGTAAGTAGCAGTTTTTCGCAAAGCTACCTAACCCGATTGCTCTTTTATTAAAGGATGTAGGAGAATTAAATGTAGAATCGTTGGCGAAGATACAGGGAATTCTGTGGTTACTGGTTTATTTTGAGCAGCATTCTTTTGCTTTTCGAATATCGCACTTCACCCTGTTAGCTCTGCTCTACCCTTTAGCAAATGGGAAGGGTAACGAATTAATTTCTAGAGCTCGTTCGGAGGGGTTCTCGTTGCGACAACTTAGACAATTAACAATCACTGAGAGACTCACAGAGGGTTTTAGGAAACATCTAGAAAGTAAGTATATTTGGAAGGTGCAGGTCGCTAGTGAAGATTTGTCGATGTATGTGGAAAGGGTAAGAGTAGTTTCGCAGGCCTTGCTAAGTGATTTGCCAGAAGAACAATTAATTGCAGTAGTTTTGGAAGGGATGGCGGCTGCTGATAAAATAAATTTTATTTTCAAGTCACCCCCGAAGACCTGGGAAGAACTCTCTGTTGTTGTTACTTCTGCTTCTGCGCTAAAGTTAAGCGAGGACTCTAGGAATGTTACTGTTTTGGGACAAGCGAAGGAAAATTTTGAAGTGGAGAGAGACCGTCCAAGTAGTAATTATCAAGGCGTACACAGGAAATGTTTTCGATGTGGGGCTAGTACGCATTTGGTTAGGAGTTGTCCGGTTTTACGTGGGGCAAGAAGTACTAAGCGACATAAGGGCAGGAGGCAAGTTTCCAGGAGTAACTTATTGTTTAGTGAGGGACGTGCTGTAGTTGCTGATTCCAGGTTACGTCGACCTTTTGTTTGTCCAAGTTTGAATCACGAACCCCTCTGCGCTTTATTGGATACGGGTAGCACTTATTCCTTGCTTAATGAAGCTTGGTTTCTCGAATTTGGCAATCTTACCTGGCTCGAACCTGAAAAGATCCCGCTTCGGAGATGTTGTATGGCCAATGGTCAGGCGTTGCCTCTGGGGGGTGGGTTAAGGGTAGTGTATCGGTAGGATGGTTCTCCTGGACAATGACCTTTTGCTATCGTTGCTAACCTGCCGGTAAATATGGTGCTGTGTTGTGGTTTCAGTTCTAAAACTCAACTTGTTCTGGATTACTCAGGGGGTAAGCCTTTTTTTTTTTTAATTTGCGCCAAGTCAGAAGTTCGGATTTTGTGAATGTCGAGCGGTGGTGTCATCCAGCCCTCTTCCTTGTTGGTCACTACTATCGATAATGTCAATCATGATCATCTTCTCCGAATCAGGTTCAACAGGTCCATCAGTTACTGGAGGCTTTTCCTGACTTATTTTGCGATAAACTTGGAGTAACGAAAAAATTTGAATATCATATTCGTTTGACTGACAATATTCCGGTTAGGCAGTCCCTACCTAAGATGAAAGTATTGCGAGAGAAGGTACAGAAAATGTTAAATCAAGTGGGTTATCCGTCCCTCGACTTCTCCATATGCCTCTCCGATATTCTTGGTACCGAAGGACCAGGGTAGCGATTTCAGGGCGGTGGTGAATTACCGTCGTTTGAGTGAGAAACCGTTCCGTTGCCTGATCTACACAATTCTTTTAAGTGGTTTTCAGGCGTGTCTTGGTCCACCGTTCTTGACTTAAATCAAGCTTATTATCAGATTCCGTTCACCGAGGAGTGTAAACATGTTACAGCGTTTTGCGTCGATTGGAATCTATTCGAATTTAACCGGGTCCCATTTGGGCTGGCTACCGGAGCTGCTGTCTTGACTCGCTTATTAGATAGTATACTGGGTGAATTTAAATTGCGTTTTGTTTGTAACTATTTGGATGACTTTGTGATATATACACTCCTGGAAATGGAAAAAAGAACACATTGACACCGGTGTGTCAGACCCACCATACTTGCTCCGGACACTGCGAGAGAGCTGTACAAGCAATGATCACACGCACGGCACAGCGGACTCACCAGGAACCGCGGTGTTGGCCGTCGAATGGCGCTAGCTGCGCAGCATTTGTGCACCGCCGCCGTCAGTGTCAGCCAGTTTGCCGTGGCATACGGAGCTCCATCGCAGTCTTTAACACTGGTAGCATGCCGCGACAGCGTGGACGTGAACCGTATGTGCAGTTGACGGACTTTGAGCGAGGGCGTATAGTGGACATGCGGGAGGCCGGGTGGACGTACCGCCGAATTGCTCAACACGTGGGGCGTGAGGTCTCCACAGTACATCGATATTGTCGCCAGTGGTCGGCGGAAGGTGCACGTGCCCGTCGACCTGGGACCGGACTGCAGCGACGCACGAATGCACGCCAAGACCATAGGATCCTACGCAGTGCCGTACGGGACCGCACCACCACTTCCCAGCAAATTAGGGACACTGTTGCTCCTGGGGTATCGGCGAGGACCATTCGCAACCGTCTCCATGAAGCTGGGCTACGGTCCCGCACACCGTTAGGCCGTCTTCCGCTCACGCCCCAACATCGTGCAGCCCGCCTCCAGTGGTGTCGCGACAGGCGTGAATGGAGGGACGAATGGAGACATGTCGTCTTCAGCGATGAGAGTCGCTTCTGCCTTGGTGCCAATGATGGTCGTATGCGTGTTTGGCGCCGTGCAGGTGAGCGCCACAATCAGGACTGCATACGACCGAGGCACACAGGTCCAACACCCGGCATCATGGTGTGGGGAGCGATCTCCTACACTGGCCGTACACCTCTGGTGATCGTCGAGCGGACACTGAGTAGTGCACGGTACATCCAAACCGTCATCGAACCCATCGTTCTACCATTCCTAGACCGGCAAGGGAACTTGCTGTTCCAACAGGACAATGCACGTCCGCATGTATCCCGTGCCACCCAACGTGGTCTAGAAGGTGTAAGTCAACTACCCTGGCCAGCAAGATTTCCGGATCTGTCCCCCATTGAGCATGTTTGGGACTGGATGAAGCGTCGTCTCACGCAGTCTGCACGTCCAGCACGAACGCTGGTCCAACTGAGGCGCCAGGTGGAAATGGCATGGCAAGCCGTTCCACAGGACTACATCCAGCATCTCTACGATCGTCTCCATGGGAGAATAGCAGCCTGCATTGCTGCGAAAGGTGGATATACACTGTACTAGTGCCGACATTGTGCATGCTCTGTTGCCTGTGTCTATGTGCCTGTGGTTCTGTCAGTGTGATCATGTGATGTATCTGACGCCAGGAATGTGTCAATAAAGTTTCCCCTTCCTGGGACAATGAATTCACGATGTTCTTATTTCAATTTCCAGGAGTGTAGAAAATCGTTCGAAGTGCATTAGAGTCATTTATATCAGGTATTTACTAAGCTTCAGCAGGCTGGTTTAGCCGTTTAACTCACGAAGGTTACCCTTTGTAAGGTGTCAGGCAAATCCAACACCTTCCATGAAAACCCTGACATGATAAGCAAATCCAGTAGTATGTCACATAGCTCCAAATAAATCGTGACATTAAATTAACCAAAGTAATACGAGTAACGAGTGAGCAAATGGAATACCACAGACTAACACAAGAATTCCTAAATGCATGTTATACTTTCCCACCATGAGACAGACGCAGTTTCGAGGGGAGAAACGAGAACAGAAGCCGAGAGCAGAACGGTGTTAAGCTAGAAGGCCCTACGATAAGGGACGGACTGGACACCCACGTCGCCAGCTCACCACTAGGACAACGCCAGCTGCAAGTTTTACTGCGAGACTTTACCGCGTCTCTGTTACGTTGCAAACTTTAAAAACATTGCCCCACCACGAAAAGTATAACGTTTCGCATTTTATAGACAGAATTTTTGTATGTGGAGCTTAAGGTTAACATTGAGACCCTGATTGGTCAGATGAAAACATAGCCAGATAGTTTTTTTTTTTAAACCAACTTCGGTAAATGGTAGTAAGGAGAAGTTAGGAGAGTTAGACGCTACCGAGACGGCGAGGTGAGCGGAGCTGCGCCGGCCGCCGCTCCCTGACGAACACCGACAAGGTAATGAATGTACGCGATGATGCATAACAGCGCATAAAGCTTCACTCAGAACTGCAGAAGTCTCATCTGTTACACCCCCTTTTTGCCTAATACTAGTGTCGATCGTCAATTAAAGTGCGTGGTGTTCACATTTGCCACTTGAAGTAAAAATCTGAAACGCGATGATTTTTCTGTTATATAGTTATTGAGAACCCACATCAGCCACTGTAATTTACGACAAGTTAGATAAATAATTAAAGATAACTGAGGGTCACTGTAGACCATTTTGATAGTTTTCTCTTTTGTGTAATTTAAACCTAGATTATAGATGTGATATGGCATAGGTCATCCTTCGATCCATTGTAGAACTTGGAAACCAATTCAGGCAATATTCGTTCACATTTTTGTTGAACACATTTGGTTTTTACCATCCTGTATTAAAACATTTCCTTTTATCAATAGTGCAATTTATAAACAATGTTTTTTGAGTAGAATAAAATTTCCAATGGTAAACTTAACAGCTTTTTCGACGTTATTTTACCAGCTAACTAAAAATAGGGAAGCCTTGAACCCTTTCCTCTAAATTTAATTAGTATTAAGATTCTTTTACAGGGAGTGCAGTGGAGCTGACGCTGAAATCATCAAGTATTTGGTTATATCATCGCTAGTCTCACTGAACTCTTCTGAATTCTACATGTCATGTGTGGTCTGGCGTCTGCTTACCAGCAACAGGTCCCAGGTTCAAACTAGTCAATTCCCTAAAAAACACGCTCAGAGCGTCATTGCGCGAAAGTGGTAGGGAGAAACGATAAAGAACAGACAGACACCACGCAGATTGTTAGACCTTGCGAGGCCACAATTTCCTTTCTAGGCCATATTGTTTGAGGTGATGAAGTTCGGATCGATCAAGAGCGCACTAAAGCCTTTCGCGCACTCCCATCTCCTACAGATAAGCGGGGAGCCGCTAAGTTTATTGGCAAGGCAAATTATTTCAGGAGGTTCGTTCGAAATTTTGCGGCCTTATCTGCCCCTTTGAATCAGCTTCGTAAAAAAGGAGTTAAATTTACTTGAGGTCCCAACCAGCTGGCGTACTTCGAACAGATCGAAACCGCCGGTGCTTGGGGTGCCTAATTTTGATACGCCTTTTGTAGTTCAGACGGACGCATCGAGTGCGGGTGTGTCAGCCGTCTAATTACAAGAATGGCAAGGTCAGCGGCAACCTTTGGCCTATGCGTCGCGCCGTTTGAATGATGCTGAGGCAAAATACTCAGTTTACGAATGTGAGGCCTTGGCGGTCGTGTTTGCATTAGAAAAATTCCGGTTTTACCTTGAGCACAAATCTCTTTTGCTAGAAACGGATAACCAAGCCTTAAGTTCGGTTTTGGCTAGGCCACGGAAGATCGGTCGAATCGCCCGTTGGGCCGTGAGAATCTCAGCCTTTAAATGTAGGGTTAAACATATCAGAGGTTCTGACAAAGTGGTGGCTGATGCTCTCAGCCGTATGTTTGACCCACCATTGGCCGTCAGAATCTCAGCCTTTAAATGTAGGGTTAAGCATATCAGAGGTTCTGACAATGTGGTGGCTGATGCTCTCAGCCGTATGTTTGACCCACCATGGGCTGTCAGAATCTCAGCCTTTAAATGTAGGGTTAAGCATATCAGAGGTTCTGACAATGTGGTGGCTGATGCTCTCAGCCGTATGTTTGACCCACCATGGGCCGTCAGAATCTCAGCCTTTAAATGTAGGGTTAAGCATATCAGAGGTTCTGACAATGTGGTGGCTGATGCTCTCAGCCGTATGTTTGACCCACCATGGGCCGTCAGAATCTCAGCCTTTAAATGTAGGGTTAAGCATATCAGAGGTTCTGACAATGTGGTGGCTGATGCTCTCAGCCGTATGGTTGACCCACCATGGGCCGTCAGAATCTCAGCCTTTAAATGTAGGGTTAAGCATATCAGAGGTTCTGACAATGTGGTGGCTGATGCTCTCAGCCGTATGTTTGACCCACCATGGGCCGTCAGAATCTCAGCCTTTAAATGTAGGGTTAAGCATATCAGAGGTTCTGACAATGAGGTGGCTGATGCTCTCAGCCGTATGTTTGACCCACCATGGGCCGTCAGAATCTCAGCCTTTAAGTGTAGGGTTAAGCATATCAGAGGTTCTGACAATGTGGTGGCTGATGCTCTCAGCCGTATGTTCGACCCACCATGGGCCGTGAGAATCTCAGCCTTTAAATTTAGGGTTAAGCATATCAGAGGTTCTGACAATGTGGTGGCTGATGCTCTCAGCCGTATGTTTGACCCACCATGGGCCGTCAGAATCTCAGCCTTTAAATTTAGGGTTAAGCATATCAGAGGTTCTGACAATGTGGTGGCTGATGCTCTCAGCCGTATGTTTGACCCACCATGGGCCGTCAGAATCTCAGCCTTTAAATTTAGGGTTAAGCATATCAGAGGTTCTGACAATGTGGTGGCTGATGCTCTCAGCCCTATGTTCGACCCACCATGGGCCGTCAGAATCTCAGCCTTTAAATTTAGGGTTAAGCATATCAGAGGTTCTGACAATGTGGTGGCTGATGCTCTCAGCCGTATGTTCGACCCACCATGGGCCGTCAGAATCTCAGCCTTTAAATTTAGGGTTAAGCATATCAGAGGTTCTGACAATGTGGTGGCTGATGCTCTCAGCCGTATGTTTGACCCACCATGGGCCGTGAGAATCTCAGCCTTTAAATTTAGGGTTAAGCATATCAGAGGTTCTGACAATGTGGTGGCTGATGCTCTCAGCCGTATGTTTGACCCACCATGGGCCGTGAGAATCTCAGCCTTTAAATGTAGGGTTAAGCATATCAGAGGTTCTGACAATGTGGTGGCTGATTCTCTCAGCCGTATGTTTGACCCACCATGGGCCGTCAGAATCTCAGCCTTTAAATGTAGGGTTAAGCATATCAGAGGTTCTGACAATGTGGTGGCTGATGCTCTCAGCCGTATGTTTGACCCACCATGGGCCGTGAGAATCTCAGCCTTTAAATTTAGGGTTAAGCATATCAGAGGTTCTGACAATGTGGTGGCTGATGCTCTCAGCCGTATGTTTGACCCACCATCTGATGGTTCAGAGGAGCAGCATCAGGGTCCACTTCAGGGTCAAGTTTTGGTTTTGAGGGAGGTACCTCAGTTCTTTAGTAATCTTGAGGAGTACCAGGAACAGGGTGAGGAATTGGGTCTCATCAAGCAGCGGATTAGGTCAGCGGATTACAGCTTGAGGAAAGGTATCCTATGTAAAGCAGTGGGCCGATAGCGCCACCCTCGAATATGTCTGCCACGAACATTAATCCAGTCAATATTTCATTATTTTCATTACCCTTCACTTAGGGACATATAAAACTAATCACAGAATTAAGCAGTATGTGACTTGGCCTCATCTGGAGCGCGACATTAAGTAGTTAGCAGCCGGTTGTGATTTGTGTCGGGCCGCGAAACCTAGTAATGCCATACAGCAAGGTCTGTTCTCTTCGGAATGGGGAAATTATCCAACGGATCGTCTTTATATCGATTATGTGGGTCCGTTGTCACTTTCCAGTAGAGGAAATATGTATATTTTGTTGGTAATTGATGCCTTTTCCTTAGGGCACGGATGTGTGTGATGTCCTTAGGTTAGTTAGGTTTAAGTAGTTCTAAGTTCTAGGCGACTGATAACCTCAGAAGTTAAGTCACATAGTGCTCAGAACCATTTGATGCCTTTTCTCGCTTTACTTGGCTTATTTCCAGTTGGAATAGAAGTACTACCAACGTAACTATTTCTCACCTTACTAACATCTTTTCGATCTTTAGGCCTCCTAAGAGCTCGGTTAGTGATAATGTCCCTGCTTTTGTGTCAGATAAGTTTAAGGCCTTTTGTTTCGGGAATGGCATCAAGCACATAAACACAACACCGTATTACCCACATGGGTCCTTTGCTGAACGTGTGAATCGCAACCTCAAGTCTGCAGTTTTAATCTGCCAGGAAGTTTCATTCTCATAGCTGTTAAAAATTCATAAGCAGAAATTTTCAGGACTATATATATGGGGTTAGGGACCTGTATGAGCCTAGCAGTAATTATTTTATACTTTTTAGTCTGTTTTAAAAGCGTGTTCTATTAAAAAGCTTTTCATTTTAATAATAAGTGGACCTACATTCAGCGAAACACTTTTGCCTCCCTTGTAATTTTCCCGTAGTAATTATGAGGCACCTTGTACTTCCACTGCCGGTTCAGCCAATGCTACAGGCGACGTGCACTACAGTTCGGATGTTGGCCAGTGCTGGCGCTTCGCTTATCTGCGGCCACTCGCTTCGACCTCGCATGCAGTAGCCGCGCAAGCTTTTGCTCTCCGCACTAAGTGCGGGCCTTATATCAGCAATTAGCCCGAGGGGCGGGGGGCGGCGAGGGAGCCGGCCCGGCACGTGCCGCGGGGGGCCGGCGGCGGAGCTCGCTTATCGCGCCCTCCACCGCCCACGCAGTGCGCTCCCGCCGCTCAAGTGCTCCCAGCACGCGACGCTTCGCGATTCGCCTCCGCCCACACCCAAAAATCACCTGAGGACGATTACATTCTGTTTGCGTACGTCTACAGTCCTCGCGTTATCTTACAAACGGCACCGTGATCCGACTGTTTTATATTCATTTACACTAGTAGCTGTTGGAGTATCGTGAAAGCCGGCAGCAAAAAACGGAAAATCGGCACTGTGTGCTTGAATATGAAAATTACACTACTGGCCATTAAAATTGCTACACCACACAGATGACATACTACCGAAGCGAAATTTAACCCACAGGAAGAAGATGCTGTCATATGCAAATGATTAGCTTTTCAGAGCATTCAAACAAGATTGGCGCCGGTGGCGACACCTACAACGTGCTGACATGAGAAACGTTTCCAACCGATTTCTCATACACAAACAGCAGTTGAACGGCGTTCCCTGGTGAAACGTTGTTGTGATTCGTCGTGTAAGGAGCAGAAATGCGTACCATCAAGTATTCGACTTTGATAAAGGTCGGGTTGTAGCTTATCGCGATTGCGGTTTATCGTATCGCGACATTGCTGCCCGCTTTGGTCGAGATCCAATGACTGTTAGCAGTATATGTAATCGGTGTGTTCAGGAGGGTAATAAGGAACACCGTGCTGGATCCCAACGGCTAGCTAACGAGATGACAGGAATCTTATCCGCATGGCTGTAACGGATCGTGCAGCCACGTCTCGATCCCTGAGGCAACAGATGGGAACGTTTGCAAGACAACAACCATCTGCACGAACAGTTCGATTACGTTTGCAGCAGCATAGACTATAAGCTCAGAGACCATGGCTGCGGTTACCCTTGACGCTGCATTACAGACAGCAGCGTCTGCAACGGTGAACTCAACAGAAAATGTTCGATTGCTGCCCTGGCCAGCACATTCGCCAGATCTGTCACCAAATGAAAACGTCTGGTCAATGGTGGCCGAGCAACTGGCTCGTCACAATTCGCCAGTTAATACTCTTGATGAACTGTGGTATCGTGTTGAAGCTGTATGAGCAGCTGTACCTGAACACGCCATCGAAGCTCAGTTTGGAGAAGCCGGTCTGATGTTATTTTTCTGTAGAATCTTCCCGATATGACCAATTTCCTTTTTGGTGGACCTACCGTTATTTTGTCCCAGAACACTAATTAGTTCTTTGAATTTCTTATTTAAATATTTAAAAACGCTAATTGCCTGCGTGACATCACTCATATTGTCACGTCAAAATTTAACACAAAAAAGTCACACTGTGTCATAAATCCGCTGTCAGCATAAATATGCATTAATACAATCAACAGTCAAACATACAGAGGGTTTCAGTAAAAGTGTTTGCCAGTGTAATGTACAAAGTAATAGGTGAGGGGAAAGTTAGTTGCAGCAGGTCAACATGAGAAACGTTAGACTTCCTGCGGACTACACTATGTGACCAAAAGTATTCGGACACCTGCCTGAAAATTACTTACAAGTTCGTGGCGCTATCCATCGGCAATGCTCTAATTGGGTATGGTGTTGGCCCACCTTTAGCCTTGATGATAGCTTCCACTCTCGCAAGTATAGTTTTAGTCAGGTGCTGGAAGGTTTCTTGGGGAATGGGAGCCCATTCTTCACGCTGTGCTGCACTGAGGAGAGGTATCGATACCGGTCGGTGAGGCGTGGCACAAAGCCGGCGTTCAAAAACGTCCCAAAGGTGCTCTGTAGGATTCAGATCAGGACTCTGTGCAGGCCAGTCCATTGCAGGGATGTTAATGTCGAGTAACCACTCCGCCACAGGCCGGATATTATCAACAGGTGCTCGAGCGTCTTGAAAGATGCAATCGCCATCCCCGAGTTGCTCTTCAAGAGTGGGAAGCAAGAAGGTGCTTAAAACATCAATTTACGCCTGTGCTGTAATAGTGTCACGCAAAACAACAAGGGGTCCAAGCCCCTCCATGAAAAACATGACCACACCATAACACCACCGCCTCCGAATTTTACTGTTGGCGCTACACACGCTTGCAGATGACGTTCACCGGGCATTCGCCATATCCACACCCTGCCGTCGGATCGCCACATTGTGTACCGTGATTCGTCACTCCACACAATGTTTTTCCACTGTTCAATTGTCCAATGTTTAAGCTCCTTACGCCTCGTCGTTTGGCATTTACCAGCATCGCAGGTTCGAATGCTGCCTCGGACATGGATGTGTGTGATATCCTTAGGTTAGGTAGGTTGAAGTAGTTCTGAGTCTAGGGGACTGATGACCTCAGATGTTAAGTCCCATAGTACTCAGAGTAATATGAACTTTTTTTCAATTTACGAGGGCTTAATTCAGGGGAGTGCAGTAGGTGGTAGAGCACACGACCGTAGCAGCAGTGCCGTTCCGCACTAGAGCGCCTATAGCCGCTCGGCCACAGCCGCCGGCTCGTAAATACAACTCGATTTCTAAACTGAAGGAATCACTTCACCGCATTCTCTTCAGAACTGCTACAAATTCGTCGGGGAATAGACCGCGCCGTTAGAACTGTCAACACAGCTGACACTGCTAAGAGTATCCTACGACTTCTACATTGCTGGCAACGGGTTATACACAATGCTGGTGACTACTTTGAAGGTCAAAAATGGTTCAAATGGTTCTGAGCACTATGGGACTTAACATCTGAGTTCATCAGTCCCCTAGAACTTAGAACTACTTAAAACTAAGTAACCTAAGGACGTCACATACATCCATGTCCGAGGCAGCTTTCGAACCTGCGACCGGAGCGGTCGGGCGGTTCCTGACTCAAGTGCCTAGAACCGCTCGGCCACTGCGGCCGGCACTTTTAAGGTCAGTAAAAGTTTGAAACACGTATCTATTTTGTACGAGCTGTAAATAAATCGTTGCCACTATTAAAATTTGTACCCTCGTAGGTGCAGTGATACGAAAGTTTCCGTTCATTACCACACAGCTGGACAATTGCTAAAGAAGATATACCGCGTATTTACAAAAATTGTTTTAAAGTATCCAGTAGAGCGAGGGAGGGAGACAAAAAAGTAACAATACGACGCACGTTTGACTAGACATGGTTTTTGGTAGCCTATCGGCTCTACTAGTATTCATCTGCAACCTTTACGAAAATTATAAGTTGCGCGCTGTTCGTCAGTAATTTTACGATTACTTGGAACAAGTGTTATTAGTTGCATTACGTTTTTATTTTGACGTTAGGACAAGAGGAAAAGATTATTCTCCAACGAGGTGTCGTATGCATCATCCTTCGCTTACAGAGACTGGAAATAAATAGGAAAGCACAATATAACACATTATTTTGCGTCATACGGTGCAGGAAAAAGCTGTTGACATTCGATACAGCTTCCAGTCGTCTTGGAATGGTTAACTACAGCTTCTGTATGGTTTCCTTCCACCAAAATAGTGGCAACTTCGACTAACGATGATGAACATGGATAACGATCATGCACCTTTCTCTCCAAACGTAGACGACTAACGCTCAGTAATATTAAGTTCTGCTTCCAGTGGTGGCCAGGGCAGATATGAGACTTCATACTCGTTCTCACAAAACCAGTCTTGGACGATGCGATCTATGTGATCAGGGACCGTGTCATCTAGGAGTACAGCACCACCATTGCCGAACAAACATTGTACCATGGGGTGGACCTGATCAGGGAAAATGGTCACTTAAACCTTGGCAGTACTGCGATATTGCAGAGTAACCATGGAAACGATAGAGTACCATGACAAGGTTTCCCACATCAGCACCGAACCACCGCCATGTTTCACTCTAGTGACGTAAACAGAAGTTGGACACACTGTGAAACAAGACTCACCCGACCAAATGCCGTTCTCCTAGTGCTCCACGGTCCATGTTTTTTAGTCTTGGCAGCACGTTTTCCTGTTACGTACATTTTCTTTGGTACTGACACATTTCTCGAGTTCGGCATTCACTTCTGCAGTGACTTTTGCACCTGTGGTCGTCTTGTTTTTCGTCGCAATGCTTTTCAGTTATCGTCTGACACGACCACATGTGCGTCTGCGTTGTGAATCAGCGGATGACGTTTTTCCTGCTTTACCTGTAAATCTTCGATACAGTGGTTTCTGGGAACACCAAACACTGCGGCTAGCTCGGATACGGAAACACCCATCGAGCAGCACCAAATTGTTCATGTTCGAATTCACTTAGCTCCAACATAATGCACTCACAACAACACGGGAAGACTCCTCTGATGACGACCGACTCTTGCAACGTACTGAGGACTCTGCAGAGGTACAGGGCAACCTACAGGCTTGCCCAGCGTCAGCATTTACGTTCAGTCCCGCATTTCTCGAAGTGGTTCCATATGTTTGTCCATCCCTGTATATGCAGCGCGCTGTATCTTGTCGCAGGTGTGACTGTTATTATAGCTCCGTGAACAGGCGCAGTCTGTTCTTCTTGGGTTTTCCTTCCGATAGGAAATGTTGATATTACTACGGCAGAGACTGTCGATTGGACAGTGTATTTTGTAAATACTAAACGCATTAGGTATGTAACGTAATTAATGCTCCTACAAGGTTATTGTAGCGAAGACGCACGATATTTAGGTGCTCTAATGTTATTAAATTTTTACTTAATGCTTTTTTTTTTTTTTTTTTTGTTACGAGGAATTCAAGCGGTTCTAGGCGCTAAAGTGTGGAACCGCGCGACCGCTACAGTCGCAGGTGCGAATCCAGCCTCGGGCATTGATGTGTGTGATGTCCTTAGGATAGTTAGGTTTAAGTAGTTCTAAGTTCTAGGGGACTGATGGCCTCAGAAATTAAGTCCCATAGTGCTCAAAGCGATTTGATCCATTTTTTTCTGGTTAATGCTGCGAAAAACGACCGTATTTTTTAAAAAATTTCAATGCGCTGGAGAAACTGTAAGCAGTGTAACTACTTCAAGCTCTTATTACATTATGGTAGTTCACCTGTAAGAACAATTTTACTATGTAAGCTTGTATATTTCGCTGACTAACTTGTGCGTACACACCGTGTTGACGATCGTAATACAAAGATATTTTTTCAGACACAGTTTGTAGCGTGGCGTTGACAAAGTATTTATCGGCTGTTCGATAACTGCTTTATGAAAATTTTTAAACAAAGTCATTTCGTGCATTGCCACTTAGTTTAACATCTTTTATCATTCGGATATTTTTACCTTTAAAGGTTTTTTTTTTTTTTTGGAAACACTGAACTGTAGAATACATTTCTCCAAAAACTGGCAGGATTTCCATGCAAATAATTTAAAATCAGTGCTATCAGTGGCTTATAATGATGGTATTCAAGAACGTGACAGGAACGATCATTCGAAGCAAAAAAGTCCAGCAAACTAAGCTTTAAAATACCGGGTGATCAAAAAGTCAGTATAAACTTGAAAACTGAACAAATCACAGAATAATGTAGATAGAGAGGTACAAATTGACACACATGCTTGGAATGACATGGGGTTTTACTACATCCAAAAAATTACAAAAGTTCAAAAAATGTTCGGCAGATTTCACTTCATCTGATCAGAATAGCAATAATTAGCATAACAAAGTAAGACAAACCAAAGATGATGTTCTATACAGGAAATGCTCAATATGTCCACCATCATTCCTCAACAATAGCTGTAGTCGAGGAATAATATTGTGAACAGCACTGTAAAACATATCCGGAGTTATGGTGAGGCATTGGCGTCGGATATTGTGTTCCAGCATCCCTAGAAATGTCGGTCGATCACGATACACTTGCGACTTCAGGTAACACCAAAGCCAATAATCGCACGGGCTGAGGTCTGGGGACCTGGGAGGCCAAGCATGACGAAAGTGGCGGCTGAGCTCACGATCATCACCAAACGACGCGTGCAAGAGATCTTTCACGCGTCTAGCAATATGGGGTGGTTCTAAAAAAAACCTCATGTCATTCCAAGCACGTGTGTCAATTTTTGCATCTCTATCTACATTATTCCGTGGTTTATTAAGTATTCAAATTTATACCGACCTTTTTATCACCCGGTACATACTCTAAGAACTACGAGCACTTGTTCACGTTCGCTAACACGTCTCCTATGCCGGACACCAGCCCATAGCTCTTAAGCCATGCATTTTAGAGCCCATGTTTACTATACTTTTGTGCGTCTTATGGTCGGTCCTGCCATATCCCTGAGTGCTGAACATTGCTCCCTATACAGTTAACACCAATATTTTAAGCGTATAAACAAACATCATAAAATATTAAACGCAGATAAATCTACAGATCCCTGACAAGGCTTTTGTTTACGGTTTCCAGCATTCAAGCATAAAGCAAAAACGATTAATATGTTTATCTCTATTACTGAAATGAGCTGGTACATCTGTAATCCTCTTACAACGTTTAAACGAAGCTCAAACGAGCAGTGACGCGACACCCCCAATGCGGTATCTGCCATGCTATTGTGAGAAGGTAATTAGCGAGCACTGTTTATTCAGACGCGTACGGAAAAATGGGTCAATACTACAACTGAGAACATAAACGATGAACGCACAACTCAACACAACAAACACTACTGTGCATTTCTTGAAACTTACTCGAAAATGCAGGTATCTCAAAAAAGTAAGATGATGAAATGTTAAGAAATATATGTGACATCTGGTTTCGCAGGACAGAGCGGATCAGGTTATAGTTGCGGAAAGGGGCCAAAATCAGTTACTATCAGTTGCATAAAACATACAAACTTTATTTTTGTAAAACACTTAACCACACACGACCTTGAAAGCACTGAAAAAAACACGGCTGAAGACCCGAACACAAGTTAATGAAATTGCCTTAAAGCATACACACGGCTGAGGGCTTTTATTACAAAATGTTACATAAAAACTCGGCTGAAGGCCACACACTGGAGATATAAGAACTGAGGGCTTAAGGTCTGGATAACAAGAATTTCAGATAGAGAAGAAAATTTTAAAAGGTTTAAAACAAATGACTTTTCAAATTTTAATTTAAGACGGCTGAAGGCCTTATCTTAAAATATTTCGGCTGAAAGGCACATATTGGACATAGAACAACTCAAGGCGTAAGGCCTGGATAACAATAAGGGCTTCCAATGGGCAAAATCCCCCTTTCCTTTAAAAAAAATTAGTTTAAGCAACAATCTTCAACGTTTTAATGGCTGAAGGCCTTATCTTAACATTAAAACAAACTAAAGACGGCTGAAGGCTTCGCACAGTACTTGAGACCAAAAGAAAATCACAATCTAAAACAACAGAACAGTGGTGCTCATAAGTGCTCCAACAGTCGGCCAGAGAAGGTAAATCTAACATAAGTTTTGGTCAGACATGCAGCCGAGCGTAATACCAAATAATCGGATGGCAACCCGACCCACAGTCGGCTGAAGGACCGACCAACAACCTAATCAACTGCCTTCCGCCGACCAACGGCACGACAAAGGAAAATATCAGCCGAGGACGAAGATACCGGCAGCACTACGTATTCAAAAATGGCGTCTAAAAACAGCCAAGTCTCAATAACCACTCAAAAATATGAACAACACCAAAGGGTCTCGGACTACACGCGGTACCGGACAGCATCAACACGACGAAAACAAACACTGTAGAACACTATGCTAATAACCTCATAGCGCAGACTTCCTCGCTGCTCTGTCCCAACAGACCGACTGCCTACTCCAGTACGCAGACAGCATTAAAATAACTGCTCAGTCGAAATCACGTAAGCTAGACACAGTTTCACGAAACACTTCTACAAGAACTCGAACAACCCCAGAAGCAATCACTGTGCAACAACAAGGACGAATCACGAGTTGACACACACACACACACACACACACACACACACAGAGAGAGAGAGAGAGAGAGAGAGAGAGAGAGAGAGAGAGAGAGAGAGAGAGAGAGAGAGACAGACAGACAGACAGAGAGAGACAGAGAGAGAGAACCCATAAGCGATCGACGACCAAATACATGTCGCCCGATGAGACGGCCAACCAAGCGACCAATCAAAGTTGTCCCTCACTCAACCCATGTGTGTAGGCAACGGTCCAGAGAGACTTGGCTGTCCGGGCCCCACTGCAACTCCCTCTCGACTCCTTGATGTCCGTCCGGAACTCGGAGACACGACGACCCGGGCACATTGGCTCGGACCCAACCATGCAGCCGACATCTCTGCACAAGGAAGGAAAAGACCCAGGTCCGGCAAGATGACCAACTGACGAGGCCCAGAAACGGTCATAAGACCAAATACACGTCGCCCGATGATACCAACGACCGAACGACCAACCAACGGACGTTCCCGCTCCAATCTCCTTCAGTCGGACTGTTCATGCTTGTCGCCAGCAATCGGCGAGTACTGGCTGTCCGGACCTCACTGGCGCTGCGTCCCGACTGAACTATCCACTCACCACGACCCGGAAATACCAGCAGTCGCTCAAAAGATAATACGGCAGTGCTGTTGTAAGTAGGCTGTTCAGGTTTTTATATTGGTAACGCCACGTAGCGCTCTGTATGAAAATCACTGGCTGTGCTGTGTGCAGTCTGTGGTTGGGTGGCATTGTTGTAATATTCGCTATTGTAGTGTTGGTCAGTTGGCTGTTAACAGCGCGTAGCGTTGCGCAGTTGGAGGTGAGCCGCCAGCAGTGGTGGATTTGGGGAAGTGAGATGGCGGATTTTTGAGAGCGGATGATCTGGACGTGTGTCCATCAGAAACAGTACATTTGTAAGACTGGATGTCACGAACTGCTATATATTTTAGACTTTTGAACACTATTAAGGTAATTACATTGTTTATTCTCTATCAAAATCTTTCATTTGCTAACTATGCCTATCAGTAGTTAGTGCCTTCAGTAGTTTGAATCTTTTATTTAGCTGGCAGTAGTGGCGCTCGCTGTATTGCAGTAGTTCAAGTAACGAAGATTTTTGTGAGGTAAGTGATTTGTGAAAGGTATAGGTTAATGTTAGTCAGGGCCATTCTTTTGTAGGGATTACTGAAAGTGAGATCGCGTTGCGCTAAAAATATTATGTTTCAGTTTAGTGTTGATCAGAACAGGTAAAGAGCGAAATGTCTGAGTACGTTCTGCTCAGCTGTTTGAACATCAAATAACGTAAGGGATTTACCAGCACAGTAATTCACTAACTTTTCTAAGGGGACGTTTCACTGTTATCGACAAGCGCTGCTGCCATTTACGTGCAGGCAAGCCAGTAGCTTAGTGACGACAGTAAATTGAATAAGAAACGAGGCGACATAATGGTAAAGACAAGAGGACATGCAATAAACGGCATGAACACCAGCCGCGCACGGCTCAATATGATTCGTGTAATTTCTTCACAGATTTGTCGAAGAAACAGAAGAATAAAACATACAATAAGATTGCATCGTTACACATTAGACTCAGAGTTAAATAAATACCCCATACATTCCTTGAAGAGTCAGATGTGTATGTAGCTTCAAGGTTTGGACGACTACCTCTGACAGCATCATCAGGAGGCCGTGTGGTACTTCATTTCGCTGGCCGAATTATGCCAAGGAGGCACGACGAAATCACGTATGATATCAGAGATTGCAGGATCCAGTCGCAACAATGAGACCACCGGCTATGTTGGACGTCAGCGAACAACGACCAATCATAGACGCCAGGTGTTAGAACTGGCAGGGGAGGATATGTGAAGCGGTCGTTGGAGCGCGGAGGACACTGGAGTCGCTTCTGTAATGTGGAAACGTGGCGACTTATCTGACGTCCGATACTTCATGATCAGTGGCTTTAGGGCCAATGGTGAAAGGATTTCCGAAACGGCTAAGTTTGTAAACAAGGGTGTCAAATTAAACACCTTTCAGCCGTAAAATTTCTAACCTTATTCCAAATTTCAAAATAAAGTAAGATTGTAAGATTAAGGCTGAAAGAAGTTTAATTTCAATCGAACAGCCGGGTCCTGCAACCATCTCTAAAAAGATGGACATACAGAGAAGTTTGTAAACTGTTCTCGTGCCTGTGTGATTACTATATACCATGAGTGCCAAAATGGCGCTATCCAAAACTGGCACCGAGGCAACTGTTGATCCACATTTCATAGATGACAGGAGAGAACACATGTGCAGCTGTTGAGCAACTGGACGCCCAGATGAACCAAGGGGCTACCAAGAGCGTTCCGCGAATGTTGTTGCATACGAGCTTCCACAGCTGGCGCCTGTTCCATGCACCCACGGCGACTGCTTTCATCAGCCTGAGGCCCTGTAATAATCCTCGGGTGTGTTCACGCCTGAGGATGGTGCGTTATGGTCCAGGGAATGTTCTCGTGGCATTCCCCTGATGATCTCCTCATACAGTGAGGCAAAATGGCTCAACATAATGTATGTATCTATCCTTGGGAAGCATGCAGTTTGTTTTATCCTCAGCACGATGGCATCTACCAGCAGGACAATGCAGTGTGTCACATAGTTCGCAGTGTACGTGCGTGGTTCGAAGAGCAGCAGGATGATTTTGTCGTACTCCGTTGGCCACCAAACTCACCGAATTTACTTCACGATAAAGGATGACAGCCAAAACCGTTGCAGGATAAAGATTTATTAAAATTCTTGACCCAGGTTTCGGTATGTATAAATATACCTTCATCAGAAGTAAAATATCCTGAACAGGAAGACACTTTCATTAGCAAAACCTTAACATCGGAAATGAGAAACACTAAAGCTTAAGTAACAGTGAAATTACCAGAGTAATACAGGCACTAAATCTTTTAGTTACTTACTAAAATTACATCATGCAACGTAGATTAATAAAACAATTGTGCCAAAGGCGTCGTCCCTAATTAAGACATCTTCCCCATTTGTACAACATGACTATGGGCACAGGGTCAATGCGAACAGTTTAGCACCAGTACTTCGCCTATGAACTATCATGACGAGAGTGTGAATGTACTGGGGCAGATGGTTTCGCCGATAGAGGGCATTTGTGGTATGTGTCAGACACTCGCGCATATTAAAATCCATGGATACCTGCGTAAGCGCCTGAAAAATTATTAAAAGTTGTGTTAATTCAAACCTTCTGTCTTAATAAATAAAACATATCAGACCATTTTAAAAAATTTGTGCAAAATAGAAAATATGGAACCAATTTACCTGTGTCCTAGTGTCAAACAGATGAAGCTTGCGCTATGGAACACATCTAACGAGAGGAGGCACTAGCGTAATGCACGATAATCTCGCGTAACGTAGGCGGTGAAATACATACTAGCGAAAACAACCAGAATGTTACAGTAAAACGAAACCATCTGTCGTAGTGAATAAAAACATACTAGTCAATTAACCACACATACACATCGACAATCACCAACAGCAAAACTCCCAGTCGAAGCCCACCCAGTTAGCCGATCGGTCTAACGCAAGACTTTCCGGAGTGGGAAGGAGCACCTGGTCCCCGGCACGCCCAGCAGACTTGTGTGAAGGTCCAGCGAGATGACCAGTCTGTGGATGGTTTTTAGGCGGTTTTCCATCTGCCTCGGCGAATGCGGGCTGCTTCCCCTTATTACGCCTCAGCTACAATATGTCGGCGATTGCTGTGCAAACAAGTTCTCCACATACGTCTTTACTCTAACACGCAAACATAGGGATTACACTCGTCTGGTGCGAGACGCACCCTGGGAGGGGGCGGGGGTCCACCGGGGGCCGAACCGCACAATAACCCTGGGTTCCGTGTGGGGCGCGGAGGGGTGAAGTGGACTGTGGTAGTCGTCATGGAGTTGTGGAATACTGAGGTTGCGGTGGGGACAGAAACACTCGGTAGTTTCTAGGTCCCCGGTTAACGTACAACATATAACTGCAGTCGATAACCTGTAGGATCCTCTCGACCGGGTTGTTCGCGCCGTGAATACCCTCTACCGTGAAACATAATACTGCTGTCGCGGCAGTGGGGTCGACGTGGCTCTACGTGCCTGTCAGTATCTTCTACAACCTCATTGGCTCTCTTTCCGCATGTCTCGCTTCGGCCCACGGTGCAGAAGGTGGTTATCCAGGCTTCTGACAGACAGTCACATTACTCTGACTACACCGTATATAATTTTGCTGGTAAAATGATCAGTATACGTGGGTACTGTCTGAAAACCTTGTCGCAAGTATAGTCGGCACTCCAGAATGAGATTTTCACTCTGCAGCGGAGTGTGCGCTGATATAAAACATCCTGGCAGATTAAAACGGTGTGCCGGACCGAGACTCTGCTTCGGGACCTTATCCTATCGCAGGAAAGTGCTCTACCAACTGAGCTACCGAAGCACGAGTCACGGCCCGTCCCCACAGCTTTAATTATGCCAGTATCTCGTCTCCTACCTTCCTAACTTCGCAGAAGCTCTCCTGCTCGCGGAAATAACGCTGTGAGGATGTGCCGTGACTCGGGCTTCGGTAGCTCAGTTGGTAGAGTACTTGCCTGCGGAAGGCAAAGGTCCCGAAGTAGAGTCCCGGCCCGGCACACAGTGTTAATCTGCCAGGAAATTTCATAGTCGGTACTAATGAAGCAGCAAATTAAAATTTTATGTTTGATGATGAAGTTTTACTGCAAGAACAGCTTCAATGTAGTGAGCGAAAAACTGTTTTCGTTTCATCGTTTTTGTGTTTCTATGTGTATAGTGTTAATTCTAGCAGGTGGTTGTTTTGCATTACCCCTAGTAACTGCATTGTGCCCTAGTGCAGTCAGAGTCAAAGTCAGTTTTGTGTTACTTTTTAATCACGTTATGATTACGTGAGTAGCGCATTGTGATATGTTTTTGTACAAGTCTTGAGGAGAGGACGTGGTTTTACGAGTAAAAAAAGATGTACTGCTTCTCATATCTTCGTAATGAACCAATCATGCTAGTTAATGTCCCCCTTGCTAAACAATATTTATTTAATAATATTTTTTATTTTGCTTCTGGACAAAATGTTATTTAGGTTGATCAAGGTAAATGACACCCTGTATCTAGGATAGCGCCCGCTGCTCCGCTTGTGTCGATTGTACCACGGTCTTTTGTGAATGTACTTCTGCTCAGAAAGCCATTCTAAGAGCTGGGTTGGAGATTTCTGTTAATTCTGCATTTTGAGTTTTTGTCGTGACATTTCTCCAGAAACTGTCAACCCCAACACTTATTTCTAACCGAAAATTCAAGTACCAGTTTTCAAATATTTAGCTTTGAAAATGTTTTAACGTAACGAAATAGTTTAACAAAAATTCTCATCCCATATTTTATCCCCTTAGTAGTTGTTTTTTCAGAAACACTGAAACAAGTATTTATTTTATTTCTAACTTAGAAGGCAAATACAAATTTTCAAATATTTAGCTTAAAATGTTTTAACTAAGTACTCCCAAAAAGTTCATGAAGTAAAATCGGTTCTGACCAGCCGCCATGTCATCCTCAGCCCATAGGCGTCACTGGATGCAGATGCGGAGAGGCACGTGGTCAGCACATCGCTCTCCTGGCCGTATGTCATTTTCCGAGACTGGAGCCGCTACTTCTCAATCAAGTAGCTCCTCAGTTTGCCTCACAAAGGCTGAGTGCACCCTGCTTGCCAACAGCGCTCGGCAGACCGGATGGTCACCCATCCAAGTACTAGCCCAGCCCGACAGTGCTTAACGTCAGCTGTCTGACGGTAACCTGCGTCAACACTGCGGCAAGGCCGTTGTCCTCAAAATGTTTTTACAGTTAACTATTTCCATAAAAACTTTCATCTACTATTTCACTGCATTAGTGGACGAATTACCAAACACACAAATTCAATTCTTATTATTTCTAATTGAGAAGCCAAAGATAATTTTAAATAGAGTTTGCCTTAAAAATGCTTCTATAACGAAATCTTTCCATAAAACTTTTAATCCCTTGTGTCACCACCTTCAGGAATAATTTCCAACGACACCGAAGCACATAATATTTATTACTAACCGAGAAGTCACAAACCAGTGTGTTAAAATGCTTTAGCTATTCTTTAATAATGATTTACTTTAGAAAGTGCACTATTTCAGTCGCTGAGGGGCTGGTACCGAAAACCCCATTTATGTATTCCTAGCATCAAAATTGCCTTAATAGCGACAAATTTTCAAAAAAAGTTTCAACCCCAGTTTCGAGATCCTTTCTTAAACAATGCCTACTGTACAAGACCAACACCCTCTCCAAACTTCAAGTTTTTTGTTCTTTGGATTGGGAGATGATGAGTGAACGATTTAAACATTTCCTTCATTTTCTTCTATATATACCTAAGATTGAACCCTGTAGTACTCACCTACACGCTACACGATTCTTGTCTAGTCAGTAAAACGTGAATTAGTAGAAAGAGACCATCTGTCCAGATATCTTCGTGATTTTCGTTTACCAAGAAATTACGTGCGTCGGCCAATCTTAGAGAGAAGGGAGGAAGGATCTGGCAACTTCTATACAATTATTCGTCTGCCACAGTTTCGTCCCTGCTGCCAAGTATGACTTCAGAGTGACGCGTGAGCGCGTCACGTCACATTACGTATGTACAAGACCAACACCCTCTCCAAACTTCAAGTTTCTGTTCATTGGATTGGGAGATGATGAGTGAACGATTTAAACATTTCCTTCATTTCCTTCTATATATATATATATATATATATATATATATATATATATATATATATGTGTGTGTGTGTGTGTGTGTGTGTGTGTGTGTGTGTGTGTGTGTGTGTGTGTGTGTGTGTTGTAATTGACCTAAGATTGAACCCTGTAGTACCCTCCTACACGCTACACGATTCTTCTCTAGTCAGTAAAACGTGAATTTGTAGAAAGAGACCATCTGTCCAGATATCTTCGTGATTTTCGTATACCAAGAAATTACGTGCGTCGGCCAATCTTAGAGAGAAGGGAGGAAGGATCTGGCAATTATTCGTCTGCCACAGTTTCGTCCCTGCTGCCGAGTATGACTCCAGAGTGACGCGTGAGCGCGTCACGTCACATTACGTATATCGACCCTGACGGATTCGGCAACGCCGCCGCCGCAGCATCAGCGACGCCACTGCCGCTGGCGACTCGGGCCCGACTGTCGGCCACTTGGCAACGCGGCCTGCAAAAAGGGTTCGGCTGCTGCCGCTCAGAGCGGCCGTGGTGGAGGGGGCGACGCGGCGGGTGGTGGGGGCAGTGGGTGGCGGGTCTGGCGCGGTGGTGGGGGCAGGCCGGTGGCAGGGTGGGGGAAGGCCGCTCAGGCCGGCCTCAATCAAACGCGCGCAGGACAGCTATGCGGGCTGCGGGCCGAGCTGTGCGCGCCGGGTTGCCTACCAGCTAGGCTTCAGTAAATACAAAAGCCCACGTACGGCGCCCGTCTTCTCAACTCTTACTGTTTCGGACTCTGAAGATGGCAGCGTCTTATTAGGAATCCGAATAAAGATTACGATGAATGTGCGGTGATTTTTGTGTTATGCGCGTTAGGCGGCACTGCAAAGCGTATTTCTCTGCTTAACGTTACGTCTTCCAGTGCTGCAGGCATCATGAAAGGCTATAACATCCCAGACGCAGGTTTTAAATTAAACAAGTTCACCAAGCTGAACTATTTATTTCGTATCGACCAAACAGCCGGCTGATTACGTCAAAACCCCACTTCTTAAGGTTGTACTCACAGTGGCAGTGCCCCCAGAATAGCCTTGAGGTTGCCCACTTGCTGTCTTCCCTCCTTTTGTTTTCACTATTGACAACATGACTGCACTTTTATGTTTTTTAGCCTTTGACCTTTTATCGTTATGACTCTTCTTAGATGTAAATCCATCCGAATGGACCATCTTTGAAACAAGCTGTTTGGTCCCTTCGACCCCAATCATCCAACCAAATGTGGTAAGCTGGGAGACATAGTCTGCAGCGCTATGGATGAACAGACCGAGGTCATTTCCGCAAGTTCTCTGTTTGCAGAATCCATGCTGATCTTCACACGGGAGGATTCCTATCATTCGAGCAGGGAGGGAGGGGGGAGGGTTAGGCGGGACGATGGAGATTAAACATTGACATTGCTACGGCTGAAAATGTCAACTAAATGGCCATCAGAACGTCGAGACTGGTTGTTACACATTAACAAAAGGCAATAACTATTATAGGTACAGAGTTCAGGGAACACGCCACACTAGTATTTCAACAATATACAGTGTTACTGTACTTATCTTCAGTAGTATTTCAAACTTAACATACTGGTTTCCAAAACTGTACTTAACTTCAGTAGTTTTCAACATTAACACTCTGGCATGCGAAACTGTACTTAACTGCACTGGTATTTCAACATTAATACATTGATGCGCAAAACTGTACTTAACACTGTACTCCTTCCATTGTGCATCTTTTCAGGGAGTACATTCGGCCGTGACGTCATTGTTACAGAATACGGGACTCCATCTAACTGCGCAGGTGGAGCAGCTCTTGGAACTATAGGATATTCGGTGAAAAGACTGGTCTGTCCTTTACCCTCGTTTAAATCCCATCGACCACCTCTGGGCTGTATACTTATATGGATATCGTGTCTGTTCTTTCGGAAATGTCCCAAAGAAGAGACACCATAAAAGTATATAGTTCTGGCAGTACCGGCCATGACCTTCTTCTTCAGTGTGGATGCACACATATTACCCAAACTCTTACAGGACCTGGTAAGAATGTCTTCCACGAGTAATGAGTGTGTTGGGGTGGGACACAACGAATGTAGTGTGTGGTCATATAAGGTGAGAATGTGGTCTCGCGGGAGGCGTGCACGAGATAGTCCCTGCAATCGCACTATCCTCTGTGCCCTGGGTGGCTTCTGATGGATAGAGCGTCTGCCATGTAAGCAGGAGATCCCGGGTTCGAGTCCCGGTCGGGGCACACATTTTCACCTGTCCCCGTTGATATATATCAACGTTCGTCAGCAGCTGAAGGTATTACTATATAATTTTAATTCTAATTACCTCTGGACTGCGCTAGGGAAATGTAATGTAGCACGTCCACTCACATCAACAACAATCCTGCAGTTGTGAACCGTGGCGCCGGAGCAATGGATCGCCCTACCAGAAGAACTCACCAAACTTGTGACCAACACTCTAACACTTTGCAGATCATGCGCTGCTGTGCGTGGTGATCACACACACCCTATAAACAGCCATGTCCCGCAGCTTTTAATGTCCAGGGGACCATCATGATCCCACTCGCTCGAGTGTATTTATTGTCTTTGAATAAAAGTGTCATTTCTCTTCGTCGCATTGCACAGTTCTCTCAGTTACATTCTGTACAATGTTCCAGCATTTCTTTCTATATATGATACAAGTTTCACAAAGCTATGTGATACATTAGTGTGTAATCAGAATGAACTTGCATCTGGACGTGCGTCGGTTTCCAACAAGATGCGGCACCACCTCACGCAGAGCATTACCCCGTCGTTCAATACCCCATATTCACTCTGCATCGTCGTAACAATCTGAAATTCAACGTTGAAGCTATTGCGCTTGGGGTAGAGGCAATAGTCAAAGAGCGAAAACAGCAGACTTCTAGCAAATAATTCGATCTTACATCTCACAAAACAGTCCAGCCGCTGGTGGAAACTGCACCAGTTACGACAGTTAGCTACAGCTCTGTGTGCAACCTTCGTAACGCTGCTGCAGGCGGTACGGAGCAGAACGGAACTAACGGCAGAACCGAGTTGCGGTCGCACATTTCTCCTCAAAGAGAGCGTAATTTCATTTAGCTATAGTGGTGATCAGTGAATTACCTCTCTGAGAAGCTAATGGACAATATTTCTTTTTTGTTTTGTTTTTTGTGCTGTTTTCAGAGCACGAAGCGCAGAGAATGAACTTAGCAAGAGGGCTGTCCATGTTTGGGAGTGTACTGCCTTCCGCTGATGACCAATATGTAACGCACCGCTGGTCATGTGTGTGAGAGAGCGTGTATGTGCGCGTCTGTGTGTGGGGCAGTGAGGAGGGGGGATGGAGAGGGGGGGGGGAGGAGCGACTGGCCCTAGGCGAGTCTGCACATCGTTTGCCGCAGGAAATTGGAACGGAAGACCAGGAAAGCAAGTTTGTGTTTGTGCGTATGTGTGTATGTGTGTGTGTGTGTGTGTGTGTGTGTGTGTGTGTGTGTGTGTGTGGCCGCCTTTCTTCGGACTCCGTCGTCCCATTTCGTGCTTCAAGTGGCTGCGATGGCGCGCTTTACGTGCTGGCAGAAACAAAAACGCTGCGCAACGTCGTCTTTGTGTAGTGCTGGACAATTCGGGACGTTCTGGACTTGACGGCGCCCACCTTTGGGCTACTTAGAGGGCCGTTTCGGATTCTAGGCCTCCCTTCATGAATCAGTGAAAACACTTCTTTTACACTGCATCACAACTGTGTGTTGATATTCTCTTTTGCAGACTGAATTGATCGATACCGGTCTCTAAACTTAAGGAATTTTTTTGTAGTTTCTGTGCAATTTGGGGCCTTTACATGGCAACTTTGTTTATCGTTGCGTTTATCCAGTATAACTATTTCTTTATCCTCCTTAGTATTTATGAGATCAATGGGTATACTCTCGAAGCAGGAATTGGCACACTCCAGTAACTAGTGATCCTGACACCGTTTTTTATGTTGAGTTTAAGAGTAAACAAACAAAGTCATACAGCCCGTAAAGTAAAAATAATTGAATGAAACAGATTGTTGCACGAATACAAATTTGGTGGACAACTCTGTGATACGCAGAGCATATTTTTTTCGGGCTAAATATTCAAACATTTGTCTTTCGCGTAACGTTGCCTTTGAATTCATCATCGTGTCAAAATACCATAGGGTAACTCAGGGCAGAACGGGATAGTTAATGTTAACAATTTTTGTAAAATTAAAAAACACAGGAGAACACTCGTTAAATGTATTAAAAATGACCTTGTAGTATAACCTGCCAAACCTTACTTAGAAATCACTTACAACACTGTGTTACGTGTTTGTTTATATATTTTCAATGAAATGATAGCATTCCTTGCACGCGAAAGGCGGAGGTCCGCAGTTCGAGTCTCTGTGCGGCTCACAGCTTTAATCTGCCAGGAAGTTTCATACAAGTGCACACTCCGCTGAAGAGTGAAAATTTTACTCTGGAAACATCCCCCCGGCTGTGGCTAAGCCATGTCTCCTCAATATCCTTTCTTTCAGGTGTGCTACTCTTGCAAGATCGTGGGAGAACTTCTGTGAAGTTTTGAAGGTAGGAGTCGGGGTACTGGCGGAAGTAAGACTGTAAGGAGAGGTCCTAAGTCGTGCTTGGATACCTCGGCTGGTAGAGCACTTGCTCGCGAAATGCAAAGATCCCGAGTTCGAATCTCGATCCGCCATACAATTTTAATCTGCCAGGAAGTTTTAAATGTTTGCATATTTCCCTCTCTGCCCCATCTACGTGGCAGAATGTGTAAGCCAATTTTTATGAAATTATTACATAAGCGTGGAACTGGTTAGAACTCTTATCTTAAAACTACGACATAAAGTCCTTTACAGAACAAAAGACTAAGGAATATGCTATTCAAAAAAAATCGTGAACTATAAAAAATCTGTCACTTTCTAAAATATACAATTATTTTTAATGCTTAATACCAAGTTACTGTTAGGGTTACTTTATTGAATCCCATCGCTCCTGCACAGGTGTATATACTGGCTTGCCAACAGACAACTTACGGTGCCTAGTAATACATCCTATAACGCAGTTTGACAAATCGTTTCCCATCTAATACGTCAAGTCTGTGGTTTGGATTATTCTTACTTAGTCTTACGAATGTTTCTCTCCCTCCAACTTTGATTAGGCTAAGTGAAACTCCTTAGTTGCTTGTAAAACCCCCAATTCAGAAGATAGCTGACATTGCCACTTCCATTGATTTAATACCCCGCTGCTGTCTCTTAGTCTTTACAACGTAAGTTCACATCATCTAGAAAAACTAGCGAAATAAAGTAACAGACAGTTGGGTGACATCTACTTGCACTAAAAATGACTGGGCATCACGGAACATTATTCCGTTCCGACTCAGAGCAGCTTTTTTCAACCACAATAACTGAAGTATTTAAACGCATTATATAACTAACGTGCAGAATATGGCATTCACTGTAAGATTATGTCTCATTCAAGGGGCGTGCAATTAAGAATTAAGGTTTATCACGCGTTGAAATTCACGTGAAGTAATAATAACACGACTGGAAACGTGAAAGACAACCGTCCATTTACCAGTCGCACTCAAGAGACACGTTGGAGCCCTCTTAGCCTAGAACAAAAGTGCACTACCGTTGTGCTCCGATGCCGGCCGATGTGGCCGAGCGGTTCTAGGCGCTACAGTCTGGAATCTCGCGCCCGCTACGGTCGCAGGTTCGAATCCTGCCTCGGGAATGGATGTGTGTGATGTCCTTAGGTTAGTTGGGTTTAAGTAGTTTTAAGTTCTCGGGAACTGATGACCTCAGAAGTTAAGTTCCATAGTGCTCAGAGCCATTTGAATCATTTTTGTGCTCCGATTTCCCTTAATTCTGTCTCAGTCACTTACCTGCCGTCCTTGAAGCTGGCTTTATGTGCTTCAAGGTGGTTTCATGTGCTTGAGGGAATGACACATATTTAACTCAGACTGTTCCGAACTGCAATAGTGCAAGTTTCTGCGTTTTAAGATGCTGTTTACTGTTGTATTTCTGAAGAAATAATTGTTTTTACATGAGTCTAAGTGGAAGTCAACACAACAGATCACCGAGATAAATATGAAAAACATGTCTCATCGTTATTAAGTGAGAAACTCGGACCGTCATACACTGAAGCGCCAAAGAAACTGCTACAGGCATGCGAATTCAAATTCAGAGATATTTAAACAGGCAGAATACTGCACTGCGATCGGCAGCGCCTATATAAAATGCTGTCTCGCGCAGTTGTTAGATCGGTTACTGCTGCTACAATCGCAGGTTATCGAGATTTAAGTGAGTTTATAGTCTGAGCACGAGCGATGACACACAGCACCTCCGGGGTAGCGATGAAGTGGGGATTTTCCCTTACGACCATTTCACGAGTCTACCGTGAATATCAGCAATCCGCTAAAACATCAGATCTCCGACATCGCTGCGGCCGGAAGAAAGAGACAAACGACGACTTAAGAGGACCGTTCAACGTTACAGAAGTGCAACCATTCTGCAAGTTGTTGCAGGTATCAATGCTGGGCCGTCAACATGTGTCAGCGTGCGAACCATTCAACAAAGTATCATCGATATGGGCTTTTGGAGCAGAAGGCCACTCGTGTACTCTTGATGAATCCATGGACCCTGCATCTATTGTGCATTCCGACGGACTTGGAAAATTCCAGCACGACAATGCCACGCCCGACACGTCCAGAATCGTTACAGAGTGGCTGGAGGAACACTGTTCTTAGTGTAAACACTTTCGCTAGTCACCCATCTCACCAGACACGAACACTATTGAGCATATTTCGGATGCCTTGCAACTTGCTGTTCAGAAAAGACCTCCAACCCCTCGTACTCTTACAGATTTATGGACAGCCCTGCAGGATTCATGATGTCAGTTCCTTCCAGCACTACTTCAGACATTAGTCGAGTCCATGCCACGTTGTGTTGTGTCACTTCTGTGTGCTCGTGAGTGCCCTACGCGATATTAGGCGGGTGTACCAGTTTCTTTGACACTTAAGTGCATTAGGAAATATGAATTTACATTTCAGGCCCTAGACTACTGTAACGATCCAAAAATAAATAGAGATTGATTTTTTCATATAACTTCCACTCAATGGGTTATTTTTATTCTGAAAAAAGTTATGATACACTAAATTTTTTTTGTCGAGTACTGTCAATAGCACCATGGAATGTGTACGAAAGGTAACATCATCCTCGTCACTTAATAACACTCTTTATTTTCATTTCTGTAGTGTTAAAAATAAAACTGAAATCAAAGCAGCAGACCTCAAGGTAGCAAACTGAGTGAATTCTGCTATCTCTTAAGCGGAATTACGCATTACGGGCTGAGCAGCGAGAAGATGAGAAGCAATGTCGCACTCTGCCCTTCGTTAAGCCTGCGTTACTTGGTATCAGGGTACGACTTAAAGTAATGTTAGCTGTGTGCACTGTAAACGTTCATCGCATATTTTTGACATCTTCGGAAATACAATTTTCGACTTCATTATGATGATTTGAAAATGGGTTTCAGCCCAAAACTAGTCATGGAATGAATAAAAAAGTAAAAATTTGCATTTTGGATGTGGTTTTTGTTCTACTGATTAACAGAAGTTGCTGACCTAAGTTACTGCAGCATGCTAGACGTTCTTCAACTAATGTCATTCTAAATTGTCAAAACAAACTAATATGACATTTACAGTGTTGAGATGGCTATATGGGTACGTTTCCGAAGCCAATAATTTAAAAAAAATAAAGACGTAAGAAGTAGGCTTCTATCAAACATCGACCTTAATATGAGCAGTTAAGTATTCTCATTTTTATTCTATAGCATCCATTGAAAGACTGCAATTTATTTGAGCGATTCTATTGTGGCTACAGTGAACTGTTACCGCGTAACAGTTTAATCTGGAAAAGCAGTATGGCAATGGAGAAGTTGCCTGTGACAGGGGAACTGAATTTAACTGGTAATATCACATGGTTGGCACGAAAACATTTTAGCTTTTTTTTTAGGTACGAACGCGATAAATGACTGTGTAAACTGTCGTCCTCTCAAAACAACTTTTTCTTCTAAAACGAAGACCTGATGAATGCAGTATTTGTAAAGAAATGAGACATGTATTCCTTTAACACAACGCGGTCAAGTTTTGTACAAGGCGTGTTCTCTCTGTTAACCAACCGTTGCCCACGTCCGATTTCCGCAAAGAAACCATGCAATATATTACGGGAGGGAGGTTAAAATAGACAATGATTTATTAAATTACCGATGGTTGTTCGGCCAACTGTTGCAAGTCTTTCTATATCAAGCCACTTAGGCGCTTTGCATGGCTTTGTGACTAATGTGAGGTGAAATGGTGAGAAAAACACGAACACCCAGAACCGGGGCGAAGGAAATCTCCGCCGTGGTCGGGAGTCGAACCAGGGAAGCTCCCACCTAGACCCATCGTCGCTACTCGCTTGCTGGCAGCGGTGGTCTTGCGGTTCTAGGCGCGCAGTCCGGAACCGTGCGACTGCTACGGTCGCAGGTTCGAATCCTGCCTCGGGCATGGAAGTGTGTGTTGTCCTTAGGTTAGTTAGGTTTAAGTAGTTATAAGTTCTAGGGGACTAATGACCACAGCAGTTGAGTCCCATAGTGCTCAGAGCCATTTGAACCATTTGCTACTCGCTTTTTTTCTCCTCTTTCTTTCGATCTGTTTTAGAGATGCTTTTCGTCAGTATATCTGTGCAGATGTCGTCTAACGTCTTTCAGATGTCATCAATGAGAACTTGTCTCTGTTTTTTTCTTTTTTTTGCTTCTTTTTAAAAATTACAGTGAGGACCAGGTGCAGACAAAATGGAGAGTACTTTACAGAGGCAGGAGTGATTTCATCTTTAGGAAACTGGAGTGTGACAGGGCTAATAATGTATACGTTATGCATTTATGACTTCGCAAATTGAACATGGTCCCCAGAAGGGAACAGGCGAGGTGATTGCTCCAATCTATAGTACTAAAGGGATCCTCACACACTCGATGTTTATTGCACAATACTTAGCACAGCGCAAAACTATTGACCTGCTGAGAGTGGTATCGACGGTTTGCGCAATACATTGAAGGAGACTGCACAGGTTTAAAGGTATTGACGGTTGCACAATATATGCACAATATATTGTACCGTGTAGGTGTGACGGCCCATGCCGCCGGAGGTTCGAGTCCTCCCTCGGGCATGGGTGTGTTTGTTGTCCTTATCATAAGTTAGTTTAAGTAGAGTGTAAGTCTAGGGATCGACGACTTCAGCAGTTTGGTTACTTAGGAATTCACACACATTTTAACATATGTAGGTGTAATATCGTGCAACATATGGCAGTCAGTACAGAGACTTCACACTTTGCGGACATGTAAACAACTGATACAGCGATGCAGTATGAAAATGAATACACCAGGAAAGATGCATGAAAGGAATCATGAGTTGGACTACATTCTGGGAAATAATTTGATTACATATTTAGTACTTACTCATTAACGTACGACAAAAGCGATTAAGAGCAAGGAAATAACGCTGTAACAGCTTGAATTATGTATTGTAGAAATATGTAACAGAGCTACTTGAGAACTTCTGTTACATGGGGAGCACAGTCACTGACGACAATAAATGTATCACAGATATAAAGAGAAGAATAGTTTTGGCAAAGCAAACTTTCCAAAATAAAAGGAATTTACTAACAGACAGTCATATTAGCCTAGGAAGTAGGAAAAAGTTTGCCAAAACTTTTGTCTGAAGTGTCTTAACATACGGATGTGAAGCGTGGACTCTGGTAACGGCAGAGGAAAAAGAGACTGGAAGTAATGGAAATGTGGATATGTAGAATAATGACGAAAACAAGTAATGAACAGGTCTTAAGAGAAGTGAATGAGAACAGAACGCTGCTAAATTATATAGGTAGAAGGAAATCAAAAATGATAGGGCACATAATGAGACACAACCAGTTCCTAAAGAATGTATTTGAAGGAAAAGTTTTAGGGAAAATCCAAGAGGCAGGCCAGAGCAACATATTTTAATAAGATGAAAGAAGGTATGGGGATAAAATCGTATTTTCAGGTATACTGACCATCTTAAGCATTGTGAAAATGGAAGCCGACGAGTACATAAACAGTATTTTCGCTCTTTACAAAACTTAGTTATTTCATTGGAAGATCCATCCTTTACTTCTAAAAAAATCAGATAGTCACCTGGATCGTTATTGTGTAAATTGAAGGTGGATGGGAGAGAAAAGAAAGGAAAGTAAAGGAAAAGAACTGATGGTATCGACTACATCGGAACTTTATGCGGAATAAGCGGTGACGAGGGAAAATGCGTGCCGGCTCGAGACTCGAACCCGGCATCTTCTGGTTAGTAGGCACCTGCGTTAACCACTGCTCCACCAATACACACAGTTTATAGGAAATGCACGGACTACCTCGGGATGCTCCCTCGCCGACTCACATTCCTACTCAGCGCCACCTGTCCGCAGCCCCGTGCAGGCCTCCATGCTGGCTCAGTTTGGATTCCCGCTGGAGGCCGAATGTTATACTGCATCCGTACCGAAGGTTGTGAATTCATTGCCCATCGAGGCGAATAAATTATTTGAATGCGTGGTGTACAGACACCAAGCATTCATATCACCCGGTTCTGTTGGAAGTTCCCTTAGGGTGTAAGTGTGGTGGCACTATGTACAAAGAGCTGATAACCACCTTTTCGCCCATTGCCGCTTCGTCTTTCCTTTCTTTTTGTAGCACGTAGCTACTGCAGTTACATGCGAGTTCTGTATCATCAAGCACCTACACGTTCGCTACGGAGACACGCTTCTAACTGACGCGTCCATTGCATAAATCTTGTGCAATAATACTGTTCTTGGCCTCGCGCTTTCGCAAACTGTATTGACACTTTATTCTTGCACAATAAAAGTAATGAGTGTGTGAGGGACCCCTTAAGCGACGACCCCGGAACCCGCAAAGCACAACAAGAACGAGGTTGCCTAACTAACAGCTTGCAGGGGCAACAAATCATTTATTTTTCAGTATTTCGTGTAACTGTTAACCGAATTTCAAAATTTAAAAATGCTATGTTAATTTCCTCATTTACGAGTATAATCTTACGTTAAAAGTCAGCCAGAATAAAATAAACACCATAGTTAGAAACTGTGTTTGTCTTGAGGCAGCGTAATAGATGCCGCCCGAATACCCAGAATTTATTCACTTTGTACTTGAGACTAATGGGAATTAGCGACTTCAAACTAAATTTACACGTAATACCGAAACTTTTAGAAACATTTTTCGCTGTTCATGGCGCATCATGTATGACGTTTTAATCCATTACTTCTTTAATACTAACTCTGTTGCCAACAGAGTTTGCAGACAGTATCCGCGTACACTACTGAATGTACTCTGTTTTACCTCCTGAAAAGCCTTCTAAAAGACGTACTAAAATTTTACGATTACGACAAGTGAACTGTGTTAATAACGAATAAAACTATCCGTGTTTATGAATAGAAACGTGCTATCAACGGGTAAATATTATTTTGGAAGGAGAAAACACTCCACCTTTACTTGTTTTGAATATGAAAATATTAATAACAGATATATTTCTGTGTAACGAATGCTAAGAATGACAGAGACTGCAAGTATATCAAGTCATGGAATTTCTCTATATTTGTGGGATAAAAACTTCGATAAATAGTATGGGTAAATCGCCGACTGCTAGAAATCTTCTTTTCACTGCAGTAAATATTTCTCAAATTATAATTTACAGTATAAAAGGTAAGGGATTAATAAAGAATTTATATAACATTGAGAATAATAGCGCAGCTACTTAGGTTATTATATTGTGTGTGTCTCTGCAAACAATATTTATTTATTGGGCATTAACTACTGCAGTTTCTCAAACAAACCACGCGGATTTTTGAGCTAGCCGTTTGTGTTAACAAACCAGCCTCGTACTCTTACTCAGAATTATTTGCCTATGTAGCTACAATGATGATTGATAGCTAAATTTTAGGCGCTGCTACGAATGTGAGAAAGAAACGCGAAGTCACGAGTTATAAATATTTTCATTCACGATTCCAAACGTAATAAACCGACAACTTTTATAAAAAAGAAGACAGAGAGAGGAGGAAGAGAGATATGGAGAGGGGGAGAGAGGGGGAGGGAGAGGAGGAGGAGAGAGGGGGGAGAGATGGAGAAAGACGAAGAGGGAGAGAAAGAGAGACAGAGAGGGGGGAGGGAGAGAGGAGGAGAGGGAGAGAGATGGAGAGAGGGGGAGAGAGAGGGGGAGGGAGAGGTGGAGCGAGGGGGAGAGGGGGAGTGAGGGGGAGAGGGGGACGAGGGGAGAGCGAGAGAGGGGGAAAGAGAGATGGGAAGAGGGGGAGAGAGAGAGATGGAGTGAGAGAGAGAGAGATGGACAGAAATAGAGAGAGAGAGGGAGAGAGACAGACGAGGAGGAAGAGAGAGGTGGAGAGGGAGAGGGTCATGGAGAGGGACATGGAGACGGAGAGGGACTATGTAACATTCAAAATTATAATAATCTACGACACGCAGTTGAGGCAATTGTCATCTTTACCCATTGAGATGAATGAAAAACTAGCTTCTGCTTAAATGACGTGCAAATTATCCCAAAGAAGGTTAATCATAATTTCGAAGGTTTCCTAAACTTTTTCTCGGTTGCATGCTCAGTGTTAAATTTAACGCACTAACTCAATTCTAAGGTAGCCAGACGTCTGAAGCTGCTTTATACACGGGTGTCGGACTCGTTAAGGAACCGGAGCTTCGCTGCCGCCGACACTGCCCAGCCACGCGCCTTCCGCCTGTCGTGGCAGTACAGGTGGCGGCGCAGACACACAGACAGAAGGCAGGCCGGTGGCGGCCGGCTGCGGCGCCCTGAGAGCGGCCCGGAGGGGTGGGGGCGGTCCGGGGTCCCGCGCCGCCCCCTCCGCCGCCCCCGCACAGTGGTTTAAAGCCGCGCTGCCGCCTCAGCCACGGGGCTCGCACGCTGCCGGCTCGGTTCACGCCGACCGCTCACGACTACCGCTCGCCAGCTGGCCGAGGACTCTGTGCCACGGTGCAGCAGTCAGAGCAGCGCTATAGCAGTACAAGCAATAGTTCTATTCGCGTGTCGATCGGTTTTACCGAGTATACAGCTCATTGAGATCTTCAGCAAGTAAACGACCACCCACGAACTCACATTTCTGCATTCCCAAATAATCAACCCCTGTGCATATTGGTAAGCATGCGGCAGCTTGTACAACCTAATGTGTTCCAAAACGTCGCGCATAAAGCATGTCATGACAAGATTTCAAAGTAGTGCAAAGAGTTGCCCTAAATGTGCAGAAATGTAAAATTTTGCCGGCCGCGGTGGTCTCTCGGTTAAGGCGCTCAGTCCGGAACCGCGCGACTGCTACGGTCGCAGGTTCGAATCCTGCCTCGGGCATGGATGTGTGTGATGTCCTTAGGTTGGTTAGGTTTAAGTAGTTCTAAGTTCTAGGGGACTGATGACCACAGATGTTAAGTCCCATAGTGCTCAGAACCATTTGAACCATTGTGTAAAATTTTCCCCTTCACGAAACGAAAAGGCGTAGTATCGTATGACTATGGTATCTATATTAAAATACAAGGTGAAAGGATATCAATGATACGATTCGCTGATGACATTGCTATCCTGAGTGAAAGTGAAGAAGAATTAAACGAACTCCTGAACGGAATGAACAGTCTAATGAGTACACAGTATGGTTTCAGAGTAAATCGGAGAAAGAGGAAGGTAATGAGAAGTAGTAAAAATGAGAACAGCGATAAACTTAACATCAGGATTCATGGTCACGAAGTCAATGAAGTTAAGGAATTCTGCTACCTAGGCAGTAAAATAACCAATGACGGACGGAGCAAGGAACACATCAAAAGTAGACTCGCTATGGCAAAAAAGGCATTTCTGGCCAAGAGAAGTCTACTAATATCAAATACCGGCCTTAATTTGAGGAAGAAATTTCTGAGGATGTACGTCTGGAGTACAGCATTGTATGGTAGTGAAACATGGACTGTGGGAAAACCGGAACAGAAGAGAATCGAAGCATTTGAGATGTGATGCTATAGACGAATGTTGAAAATTAGCTGGACTGATAAGGTAAGGAATGAGGAGGTTCTACGCAGAATCGGAGAGGAAAGGAATATGTGGAAAACACTGATAAGGAGAAGGGACAGGATGATAGGACATCTGCTAAGACATGAGGGAATGACTTTCGAGGGAGCTGTAGAGGGCAAAAACTGTAGAGGAAGACAGAGATTGGAATACGTCAAGTAAGTAATTGAGGACGTAGGTTGCAAGTGCTACTCTGAGCTGGAGAGGTTAGCACAGGAAAGGAATTCGTGGCGGGCCGCATCAAACCACTCAGTAGACTGAGGACCAAAAAAAAAAAAAAAAAAATGATATCTATGAGTCACTGTTGGAATCGTCCAACTAATACAAATACCTGGGTGTAGCACTTTGTAAGGATATGAAATGGAATGACCACATAGGTTCAGTCGTGGGTAAAGCAGGTGGTAGACTTCGGTTTATTGGTACAATACTGGGGAAGTGGAATCAGTATACAAAGGAGATTGCTTACAAATCACTCGTGCGACCGGTTCTAGAATATTGATGAAGTGTGTCGGACTCATACCAGATAGGACTAACAGGGGATACTGAACGTACACACAGAAGGGCAGCAGAAATGGTCACGGGTTTGTTTAGTCCGTGGGAGAATGTCATAGAGATACTGAAGAAACTGAACTGGCAGAATCTTAACACAGTCATAAATTGCCCCCAGAAAGTTTCAAGAACCGGCTTTAAATGATAGGAATGCATTCCATGCCAACAGCCTTGCCGCAGTGGTAGCATCGGTTTCCGTCAGATCACCGAAGTTCAGTGCTGTCGGGCTGGGCTAGCACTTGGATGGGTGACCGTCCAGTCTGCCGAATTCTGTTGGCAAGCGCGGTGCACCCAGCCCCTGTAAGGCAAACTGAGGAGCTACTTGACTGAGAAGAAGCGGGAACTGACCAAACAGCCGGGAGAGCGGTGTGCTGACCACATGCCCCTCCACATCCGCATCCAGTGACGCCTGTGGGCTGAGGATGACACGGCGGCCGGTCGGTACCGTTGGGCCTTCATGGATTGTGCGGGAGGAGTTTAGTATAGATACATTCCAACCTCTACGTATCGCTCTCACAAGGATCGCAAGGTTAAGATTAGAATAATTACTGCACGCACATAGGCATTCAATCACTTTTTCCTGCTCTCAATACGTCAATGGAACAGAAAGAAACCCGTATAACTGGTATCCTCTGCCATGCATCTCACCACGGTTTGAGAATATAAACGTAAATGTAGATGCAGATGAGAACGGGATTTTTCCGGCGATAATACCTTGGGTTCTGTTAGGCATAAAAATGGTCGGTCAAATGTTCTGGGTAGCCATAGCCCATGGACCATTTATATAGTCAACAGAAGGAACGTCTAACTGTAATTATCCTGCAATACAGGGTCAAAGTTTGAATATTACACACTTTCTCTAGCTTATGCAAATGGAACCAATCGGTTAGTTCTTTTTGCGTTAGATACGATCTACGGCGGGCCTTAAAGAATTTACGGGGCCACCATTTACTATGTGGGCGGTTCCTGAGAAAATCGAAAAAAACCGCTTTTCACCGTTTTTCCGCCATCTGCAGCGGATATCTAAATAACTAACCGTAGCAAATGGCTCCAGTTTTAACGATATATGCTCTAGCCACTTATCTAGAAGTGCCATCTTCCCGTTTCAAAAATATACATCTGTTTTCGAATAAAACCCAAAAACCATGGTGGTTTAGGTACAGAAGCCGATCAGCGAATTCCAATCATAAGGCTGAAGTTTTACGATAAGAAGTCCTAAGACCCCGATCGCAAACAACCTTGAAAATGTTCTTCACATCTTTATCCGGTTCTGAGATAGAGAGTTTCAAAGTTACTCTAGCTCTACGCGCTATAGGTATGTAAAATCTGGTGTGAGACGGAAACGTAGGAAACGTAGTTTATAATGCGTCTCGGTTATCATCAGGAGGTATCTGGTAACCCTATATTGCAGTACTGAAGCACATGCAAAAGTACATGGACGTAAAATGCAGCCTTAGGTGTAAAATTGTGTTATTTCAATTTCACGTAAGCAAACTATCAAAATTTTAGCGACCTTTAAGTTTCTTACCATATGAGTGGGAATCCCTACCGTATCTTGAGCATACTCCTGTCGGAGCCAAAAAAGGCGTACACTCAGAAAAGTGGGCTAGCAACTGTTTCATTCTACCTTCCTTACCACCTTTAACGTTTTTCCCAAAATTTTGGCATTTTTGAAATTGTAGGTTGTATTGTCAGATTGCTGCCCATTCCTTTTCAAGGCACTATTCATTCCGTTCAGCTGTTTCTTTAACTCATTTCCTCTTTCTCAAACAACTGCAATATCATCGGCAAATCTCAAAGTTTTTGTTTCTTGTCCCTGAATGTTAATTCCTTCTACAAAATATTTCTTTGACTTCCTCTACTGCCTGCTCAATTTCAGGATTAATAACATCGGAAATAGGCCACAACTACGTCTCACTCCCTTCTAAACTACCGTTTCCCTTTCATGTCCTGCTATTCTTGTAACTTCAGTATGGTTTCTTTACAAATTCTGAATAAGATTACACTTCCTGTATTTCATGTCTGCCACTTTCAGAATTTCGGACATTATCAAAACTTTCTGTAAATCTCCAAATCATATCTACGTACATATATTTGATGAAAATTAATGCCTCCGAATTTTTCATGTGAAAACTCTTTAAGCTTTTTCAATAAAACAAACGTTATTACTGTGGTGTCACCGCCAGATACCACACTTGCTAGGTGATAGCCTTTAAATCGGCCGCGGTCCGGTAGTATACGTCGGACCCGCGCGTCGCCACTATCAGTGATTGCAGACCGAGCGCCGCCACACGGCAGGTCTAGAGAAACTTCCTAGCACTCGCCCAGTTGTACAGCCGACTTTGCTAGCGATGGTTCACTGACTACATACGCTCTCATTTGGAGAGACGACAGTTTAGCATAGCCTTCAGCTACGTCATTTGCTACGACGAAGCAAGACGCCATATTCTGTAATGAGAATGAATTCTGAACAGATAATATTGTGAATGGTGTACCGTCATCATTAATCCATTAAACTTAGGGATCAAACTAATTACGTCCGCTTTCTGAATTCTCATTCCTTGTCACGTTCCAGACTTCACGTCAGTATAGTTCTTCCCTCCTCACGCCAGCCTGCGTGAGCTGAAACGCGTGCATCTCGGCCTCCTTTAGTTACCCACGGTTGGCTCTCCTGCCGACCATAACAATTACCATTCTATACTTTTATTTTCGTGTCTACGTGCATCAGCACTATGCCGGTATTGTATCTACATGTACATATATAACATGGATACTCTGCAAATCACTTTCAAGTGCCTGACAGAGAATTCGTCGAACCACCTTCACAATTCTCTATTATTCTCAAATCGTATAGCGAGCAGAAAGAATGAACACCTACATCTTTCCGTACGAGCTCCGATTTCCCTTATTTTATCGTGGTGGTCGTTCCTGCCTACGTAGGTCGGTGTCAAGAAAATATTTTGAATTCGGAGGAGAAAGTTGGTGATTGGAATTTCGTGAGAAGATTTCGTCGAAACGAAAAACGCCTTTCTTTTAATGATTTCCAGCCCAAATCCTGTATTATTTCGGTGACACTCTCTCCCATATTTCGCGATTATACAAAACGTGCTGCCTTTCTATTTCGATGTACTCTGTCAGTCCTATCTGGTAAGGATCCCACACCTCGCAGCAATATTCTAGAAGAGGACGGACAAGCGTAGTAGGTCTGTTACATTTCCTAATTGCCCTGCCAATAAAACGCAGTCTTTGGTTAGCCTCCCCCACAACATTTTCTGTGTGCTGCTTCCAATTTAAGCTGTTCGTAATTGTAATACCTAGGTATTTAGTTGAATTTACGGCTTTTAGATTACAGTGATTTATCGTGTAACCGAAGTTTAACGAGTTCCTTTTAGCGCTCATGTGGATGACCTCACACGTTTCGTTACTTAGGTTGAACTGCCACTTTTCGCACCATTCAAATATCTTTTCTAAATCGTTTTGCAGTTTGTTTTGATCTTCTGATGACTTTATTAGTCGGTAAATGACAGCGTCATATGCAGACAACCGAAGACGGCTCAGATTGTCTCCAAACTCATTTATATAGATAAGGAACAGCAAAGTGCCTATAGTACTACCTTCGGGAGCGCCAGAAATCACTTCTGTTTTACTCGTTGACTTTCCGTCAATTACTACGAACTGTCACCTCTTTACCGGCCGGGGTGAGCGAGCTGTTCTAGGCACTTCAGTCTGGAACCGCGCGACCGCTACGGTCGCAGGTTCGAATCCTGCCCCGGGCATGGATGTGTGTGATATCCTTAGGTTAGTTAGGTTCAAGTAGTTCTAAGTTCTAGGGGACTAATGACCTCATAAGTTAAGTCTCATAGTGCTCACAGCCATTTGAACCATTTTTTGAGCACCGAACACCCGCCGTGTTTCACTCTTGTGACGTAAATAGAAGTTGGACACATTGTGAAACAAGACTCATCACAAATCCACTCACATAACTGAGACGATATTCCATAAGCTCGCAATTTCACCACGAGCCACTTGTGTGGTACAGTTTCCAAAGCCTTTCGGAAATTCAGAAATACGGGATCGATCTGAAATCCCTTCATGTGAATAAAGAGCTAGTTGTGTTTCACAGGAACGATGTTTTTATAAAGCCATGTTGACTGTCAGTCAGTAGACCGTTTTCTTCGAGGTAATTCATAATGATCGAACACAATATACGTTCCAAACTCCTGCTGCATATCGACGTCGATGATAACACTATGTAATTTAGTGGATTACTCCTACTACCTTTCTTGAACATTGGTGTGACCTGTGCAACTTTCCAGTCTTTGGGTACGGATCTTCCGTCGAGCGAACGGTTGTACATGATTGTTAAGTATGGAGCTAATGCATCTGCATACTCCGAAAGGAACCCAATTGGTATACAGTCTGCACCAGAAGACTTACTTTCATTAAGTGATTGAAGTTCCTTCCCTACTCCGAGGATATTTACTTCTACGTCACGGCATTCGCTTCAGAACTGCTATGTATGCGTAGGCCAATGGACTGCGCCGCTCGAACTGTCAACACAACTGGCACTGCTACGAGTATCCTACGACTTCCACATTGCTGGCAACGCTCGTGTCTAGTTTGAAGGTCAGTAAATTTTTGAAACACTTATCTGTCTTGTACAATCTGTAAATAAATAGTTGCCAGTATTAAAGTTCAACCCTCATATACATACCGCCCCAATGAAAGTGAAGCATCCTGGAGACAGGGTCAGATGGCAGTAACTTCGTACCTGTGTGTGTGTGTGTGTGTGTGTGTGTGTGTGTGTGTAAATAGTTAAAGCTGCAATTTTCTGTGACAGGTAGACCGGAGGAGGGAGCATTATGGTATGGGAAATGTTTTTGTGGGATTTCCTGTGGATCTCGTCATTCAGAAAGACATATTGGGTAAATACAAGATGACCCAGAACTCTAACATATTTTCGAATATAGTAGTGCGGAGCAAAACAATAAAAGAGATCAGGAAACACTTCACTATTGTGAAACATATCCCTACTGCTGAGAAGCTGTTTTTAGCTCTTAAGGTATGCGTTTTAGAGCCCATGTTTACTCGACATTTTTTTCTTGTTTGTGGTCCATACTGTCACCTCTGAAGGATAATCGGTGGTGAATTATCAAGTTTCATTGTAATGTAAATCCAACATTGTAGAAAAGCACAAACAAAAAACACACACACACACACACACACACAAACGCGCGCCTATGTGTTTTGTTTGTGAGCTTCTGCAACGTTGGATATACATTACACTGAAACTTTATGTCCTGTTTTCATACAATAAGCGCGAATGTTGTCCAGGTGCGAACTATAAAATTAAAAACATTGTTTTCGTTGTTCTTTGCTCCATAGCTATCAGACATCTGGTAAAAGAAGTTTTGCTTCGGCATGAGCCTATCTGTTAGATGAAAATTACGTTTATTGGTCACTATTGGTCAGTCCACCCGAACAGTCATTAGTAAGTACCAAGCACATATGAGTGACCATTTAGACCACCACGACTGTCAGAAAACGGTTTTGTGTTGCACATTTTGTTTGGAAATAGATGTATCCAGCGTAACCTGATATTAGGTTCCATAATTCGATTTTCAGCCAACTGGGTCAACTTTGTATCTTCTTTTTTCCTTTCTGACTGCCCGTACGTTCTGCCGTTAAGTGTGATCATATACGCATAACAGCTGACGGTGAGCACGTTGTCGAAAATCGAAAATAATGAAGAATAAAATGTTTACTGAAATAACATATAGCTTCGGTGGAACGACATCTTCTTTGTAAAAACGGTGGTACCGCTTAGACCTTATTTCAGTCCTCGTTTAGCGGAGCGGAACTGAATAAAAGGGAACCTCGTAAGTTCCCTGAACTTGGCACTGACCTCATGAAGAAGAAGAGTGGAGTGGTGAGGGAGAGATTGCGAGAGGGAGGGAGGGAGGGTCAGAGAGGGAGCACAGTAGGCAGGGCTGTCCCGTCAGCCTAGATCCATCCTGGCCCTCCCACGCACCCCTAATCAATACCCCCCTCCCCCTCTCCCCCCGCCCCCATTACAGCGCCCCGCGGCCTTGTCTCTCAGCGTCCGTCTCGGTCCATTGCTTTCCAACAACTGCTGCTCCTGAAGACGAACTCATTCCTACCACACGAAACGCTCTCTCAGACGCACGAGCAAGTTCATTGCAGATTTCCGCTACGCTCCGTTGCTGCGCACTAATCTACAGAATGACGGCTTTGTTCTTGCTAACCCCAAAACGTTAAATAAGCTTTCTTCCGCCTGTACTCCCTTCAAACTCAGGCCAAATTCCTGTAGATAATACCACTACTGTCTCTGTATCCTCCATTAGTATGTAGATCACAGACGAACAAGGCTACTGAGGTTCGTGCCTCGTGTCTTTCAGGGTAGCCTCGGTCCGAGTGGCTTCCGTCGTGGAGGGGTACTTATACCGGGGAGAGGGGGAGGGGGGGGGGGGGGAAACAGGATTTTCTCGCGCAAGAAACAGTAAAGGTGCAGTTACAGATTAGTCAAGCCTTTAAATTATATGAAAAATAATACTCTCTCTGGTCATTATATCGTTAGACCCTGAACAGCTAGCCACGAAAGTAAGCATCGCAGACTCATCTCTGATACTTACAGTATTGCCACTTACCGATAATTTTAGATGTTAATAAAAATTCTGAAAACCGTATGAGACACCTCGATTTTTGATCTAGAATATAATTTCCAAATCAACATATTTGTAAATCGTTATGATAAAAACTAAAAGCTAACTTTACAAGAAAATTTCGGCAGATAATATTTTTACTTCATCCTGTAGAAAAAATACAGAAAGTCTAACATATTTGAATTGAAAAAAAAAATGTGTAAATAGTTTCAACTTTTATAGATCTAAGTGATACATATTTTATCGTAAAAACATAAAATTATTCCTAGATAAAAAGTAAATTCCGTAAAGGGTCTGAACTCGTTTCAGCTTGTATAATGAAAAGTGTCGTAGCTGGTGAATTTGCGTTGTGTTTGACCTTGCAGAAACATCCAGCGAGAAGATTGCTAAGAAACGTACAAAATTAATTTTGGTAACGTCTGTGACATCATTATTACACCCTGTCGGTCAGGGAAGCGATTTACTTACGACAAATTTCGCGAACGAAGATGTGGTTACCGCTGACAGAATTCTCGTTCCGACGGCTCGCCTTAATAATAGGACTGAGAATATTTCACAACTACCAAAGAGATAATATTTGCAGCTTACTCTTCATCACTTCACGAAAATTCAAATATATGCTATGCCGATGTACCTCTAGGTGCTTTTATGCTACCATTTTCCTTCAAATGGTTCAAATGGCACTGAGCACTATCGGACAACATCTGAGGCCATCAGTCCCCTAGAACTTAGAACTACCTAAACCTGACTAACCTAAGGACATCACATACATCCATGCCCGAGGCAGGAATCGAACCTGCGACCGTAACAGCCGCGCGGTTCCGGACTGAAGCTCCAAAACCGCTCGGCCACAGCGGCCGACCCAGTTTCCTTAGAGACGTTCTAGCTATACAGAAAATTCCTGTAGGAACGGCCAGTACTCAGTGGTATGAAAGGAACGATTATTAGAAGCAAAACAATGTGGTAAACGCACACCTTAAGAGCTGTGAGGTCTTGTTCAGTAAAAAGATATGCATTTCATATTATGGAACATGAGAAAGTCCTCACAGCCCGTAAGGTATGGATTTTAGAGCCCCAGTTTACCACACTGTTTTGCTAATAATTATCGTTTCTGTCATGGCCATGAATACTCACCATCCCTCCTGGCACACTCTGCACTTGTACGTATTGTTTTGCAAAACCCAAGTTCCATACTGATAAAGCACTGGCCTGTTATATCCTATACGTCGTAAATGGACAGTGTGCAGAAATGTAGCTCTCGCAGAGTCAGTATCTTATCTCTAAAGCTGAATGTTCATTGAACACGGAAGTACCGGACAGTGATGGTTAAGGAGCATGCATCTTATTTGGAAACACTGCCAACCCAAGCGCAAAGTGAGGTACGATGTGAGTGGCTGTCATATCCAACCTTGAGCTGTCCAATGTTATCGCGACTGTAGTATTTTTTAGATAGTATAATAATAATCATCGTCATCATCATCATCACCTACATCATCGTCATCATCATCATCATCACCAACATCATCATCATCATCATCATCATCACCAACATCATCATCACCAGTGCCACAATCACTTGCCATTTTATGCCCACATGTAGAGTAAGGCCTCTAGTATAAATCACTATGCATTGCCCTCTTCTGCTGTGACCATGCATGTTGCTCCTACATGTTTCCAAATGTGTTTGCCCATTTTGCCTTACATTAGCTGGGCGCCTCTGTGTGTTCCTGCACTGACGAGACAAAACATTTCGACCATCGTCCACTGTCGCTGCAGGCACGTGACACTATAAGGAAACTGCGAAGGATGTTCAATAAGTTATGCAACACTTTTATTTCTCCGAAAATTTCAGTCGGAGAAAATGCGTAATTTGTTGAGGAACTTCGTGAAATATTTTCGCTTCAATTGCTATAGTTTCATGAAATTCCGGCTGGTGACGGCGCTGTACGTAGTCTTCAAAAGTCGTCTGTAACAGAAGTCCGTTCGAAGCAGAGAACTGTCACTGATTTTCTATTGGAGGAAAACCAGAGCATCGTACATATTCATAGGCTCCTGCAGCTGGCACTGAACAAAAAGCACGGTGAGCCGTTGAGTGAGGCGTTTGTCAACAAGGTCGCGCAAACCTGTCCAAATTCCCACGTGCCAGCCGGTCGTTCAGAGCTGTGGCTCCTGCAATTCTGAAACGTGCGGACACTCTCATTCAAGGTTAGTGATGGATCACTGTTGCTCAACTGGACGTATTGTTGGTAGTGATGACGCAGTCGTCCACCACTTGGTGAACTCAAAAGTGTGTGCCCGCTGGATGGAAATCCGCCTAACAGAAGACCGTGAAGAGCAACAAATGACCATTGCTTGTTCCTTTCGAGACTGATAATAACACGTTTCTGTCGAACATTATCGTACTCCATGAAACATGGGTCCATCACTTCGAACCGGAAACAAAAGGGGAATCGATGGGGTGGCGCCACACTACCTGTCCAAAGTAGTAGTTCAAAGCGTCACCCTCAGAGGTAAAGACTCTGGTGGGTTGATACTGTTTGATGTCCTCTCTCATGGTGCAATGATCAACTGTGAAGTTTACTGTGGTGCTCGCAGGAAGCTGAAGAAACGACTTCAGCGTGTTCTTCACCATAAAATTGCAAGCGAACTTTTCTGTCTGTACGACAACACAATGGCTCACGTGAGACTGCGCTGTCGAGAGGAACTCACAAAACGTCATTGCATAGTTCTTCCTGTCCGTGGTCAGCGTGACGGATTGCCGTCCTACGGGCCTGGGTTCGATTCCCAGCTGGTTCGGGGTTTTCCCCGCCCAGGGAATGGATGTTGTGCTGCCTTCATAATCATTTCATCCCCATCCAGAGCGCGGGTCGCCAGATGCACCAAGGCGGCCGGACCTGCCCCGCAAGGGGCCTACCGGCCAATGACGCCAAACGCTTAATTCCATTTCATAGTTCTTCCTCATCCTAGATCCTGGATGTCGCAGCTTCCATCTGTCTGGCCCAATGAAAGATGCACTCCACAGGAAGCAGTACGTAGATGATGGGGTGGTTACTGATACAGAAAGACGTTTGCTCCGACGTCGGCCAGTAGAGTGGTACCATGCGGGAACACAGGACAATGTTGAGTGTTTATGGAAAAATTTCAAGGCAATCGTAAAGTGCGTTTTAGACAGGTACGTGCCGAGTAAAACTGTGAGGGACGGGGAAATCCCACCGTGGTTCAACAACAAAGTTAGGAAAGTACTGAAAAAGCAAAGAGACCTTCACTCCAAGTTTAAACGCAGTCAAAACCTCTCAGACAGACAGAAGCTAAACGATGTCAAAGCTAGCGTAAGGAGGGCTATGCGTGAAGCGTTCAATGAATTCGAAAGTAAAATTCTATGTACCGACTTGACAGAAAATCCTAGGAAGTTCTGGTCTTACGTTAAATCGGTAAGTGGCTCGAAACAGTGTATCCAGAGACTCCGGGATGACGATGGCATTGAAACAGAGGATGACACGCGTAGAGCTGAAATACTAAACACCTTTTTCCAAAGCTGTTTCACAGAGAAAGACCGCACTGCAATTCCTTCTCTAAATCCTCGCACAAACGAAAAAATGGCTGACATCGAAATAAGTTTTCAAGGAATAGAAAAGCAACTGGAATCACTCAACAGAGGAAAGTCCACTGGACCTGACGGGATACCAGTTCGATTCTACACAGAATACGCGAGAGAACTTGTCCCCCTTCTAACAGCCGTGTACCGCAAGTCTCTAGAGGAACGGAAGGTTCCAAATGATTGGAAAAGAGCACAGGTAGTCCCAGTCTTCAAGAAGGGTCGTCGAGCAGATGCGCAAAACTGTAGGCCTCTATCTCTGACATCGATCTGTTGTAGAATTTTAGAACATGTTTTTTGCTCGCGTATCATGTCGTTTTTGGAAACCCAGAATCTACTCTATAGGAATCAACATGGATTCCGGAAACAGCGATCGTGTGAGACCCAACTCGCTTTATTTGTTCATGATACCCAGAAAATATTAGATACAGGCTTCCAGGTAGATGCTATTTTCCTTGACTTCCGGAAGGCGGTCGATACAGTTCCGCACTGTCGCCTGATAAACAAAGTAAGAGCCTACGGAATATCAGACCAGCTGTGTGGTTGGATTGAAGAGTTTTTAGCAAACAGAACACAACATTTTGTTATCAATGGAGAGAAGTCTACAGATGTTAAAGTAACCTCTGGCGTGCCACAAGGTAGTGTTATGGGACCATTGCTTTTCACAATATATATAAATGACTAAGTAGATAGTGTCGGAAGTTCCATGCGGCTTTTCGCGGATGATGCTGTAGTATACAGAGAAGTTGCAGCATTAGAAAATTGTAGCGAAATGCAGGAAGATATGCAGCAGATAGGCATTTTGTGCAGGGAATGGCAACTGACCCTTAACATAGACAAATGCAATGTATTGCGAATACATAGAAAGAAGGATCCTTTATTGTATGGTTATATGATAGCGGAACAAACACTGGTAGCAGTTACTTCTGTAAAATATCTAGGAGTATGCGTACGGAACGATTTGAAGTGGAATGATCACATAAAATTAATTGTTGGTAAGGCATGTACCAGGTTGAGATTCATTGGGAGAGGCCTTAGAAAATGTAGTCCATCAACAAAGGAGGTGGCTGAGAAAATAGTCGTTTGACCTATACTTGAGTATTGCTCATCAGTGTGGGATCAGCACCGGATCGGGTTGACGGAGGAGATAGAGAAGATCCAATGAATAGCGGCGCGTTTTGTCACAGGGTTATTTGGTGACTGTGATAGTGTTACGGAGATGTTTAGCAAACTCAAGTGGCAGACTCTGCAAAAGAGGCGCTCTGCATCGCGGTGTAGCTTGCTCGCCATGTTTCGAGAGGGTGGGTTTCTGGATTAGGTATCGAATATATTGCTTCCCCCGACTTACAGCTCCCGAGGAGATCACGAGTATAAAATTAGAGAGATTCGAGCGCGCACGGAGGCTTTCCGGCAGTCGTTCTTCCCGCGAACCATACGCGACTGAAAGAGGAAAGGGAGGTAATGACAGTGGCACGTAAAGTGCCTTCCTCCACACACCGTTGGTTGGCTTGCGGAGTATAAATGTAGATGTAGATGTAGACCTGCCAATAAGGTGGCGTAAGGCCGTCGCATTGAACGGAGATTACGTTGTAAAATACGGTGTTGTAGACAAAAGAGTAGGGAATGATATGGCGCATTGAAATTGATGCGTGGCGGCTGGCACTAGTGTTCTACCTGCATCGCTGATATCGATATTCGGCTGTCCTGCTATCTTTGACTGCTCCCCCCTGGCGGGTTTACCGGGTGAACGTGTGACAGGGGAGTCTCCAGTCGGCGTTCAACGAGCCAACTTGAGTTGAAAACAAGCCCGCGTTTCTAACTGTGGTGCATGGGCCTCGCCGTGCTCGCCGTCTCCGTAGTTTACAATAAAAACAGAAAGTATTTGGTCTGCTGCCTGTGTCGACATAATATGCCTTTATCTGCTTGTACCCCTTCCAAACAGCACACTTAACATGAAAAATACAGTTCTTCAGTTTCCGTTTTCATTTCTTAATACTGAAAATTCGTAAAACGCAAACAGTCTTACTATCCTCGGTTACAATATGATTTGTAGGCAGGGTTTAAAAAAATTTAGAATCGATTGGAGAATACTGAGCACTTTTTTGTCGTATTCAGCCGTAACTACTTTTCGGGAACATGAGTGAACTACGCATGGGCTATTTTTTCTTTTATTTATCTCTTTATTTTCTATTTTTATTCCAAGCATCTTGCGACGTATAATACGAAAAACAGTGCGAGTCTTAGAATCTTTTTGCTCGATGTCTACATTTATTCTTGCACATAATAGCAATTAAAAAGCATGTATAGGTTATTTCAGAAACCGATTTTTCGAGCGGTTTTAACATTTGTGTTAAACTGGGGATGAGAAAAAACGCTACAATAGAAAAAAGGTTGATTCAGCGATAACCGCTATCCCTAGGAGAGATACAAAATAAGAGAACACAGGATCAGATGTAATACATATACTGCAAAGCAACACTTACATACATGAGCCGTACAGAAATTACGTTTGTTGTCTGATGCCTCCTGAACAACAGTCTAAAGCATTCTTCTTTGCGTCAGTGATACCGAGTTTTCTCAGGGACGTTCTCCAATGAAGAGCCAACGAAATTGGTACACCTTCCTTAGATCATGTAGGCAGAAGTGCTGCAACACGACGTGGCATGCACTCGACTAACGTCTGAAGTACTGCTGGAGGGAACTGACACCATGAATCTTGCAAGCCTGTCCGTAAATCAGTAAGAGTACAGGATGTGGAGATCTCTTCTCAACAGCACGTTGCACCCCAGATACGCTCAATGATGTTCATATCTGGGGCGTTTGGTGGCCATCGGAAGCATTGTCCTGCTGGAATGTACTGCACAATGGACATGAGTCGATGTAGTTAATACTTAGGTATGTGTTACCTGTCAGACTCAAATCTAGACCTATCGCTCCAACTGCACACGCCCCACACCACTACAGAGCCTCCACCAGCTTTAACAGTGCCCTGCTGACATTCAAGGTCCATAGATTCATGAGGTTGTCTCCATACCAGTACACGTCCACCCGGTCGGTACAGTTTCAAATAAGACTCGTCCGACCGGGAAACATGTTTCCAGTCATGAACAGTACAGTGTCGGCATTGACGGGCCCAAGCGAGGCGTAACGCTCTGTGTCGTGCAGCCAAAAAGGGTACACGAGTGGGCCTTGGACTCCGAAAGTCCATATCGATGATGTTTCGTTGAATAGTTCTAACGCTGACACTTGTTGATGATCCAGCAGTGAAATCTGCAGCAGTTTGCGGAATGGTTGCACTTCTGTCACGTTGAAACCTCTTCAGTTGTCGTTGGCCCCGTTCTTGCAGGATCTTTTTTCGTTCGCAGCGATGTCGGAGATTTGATGTTTTACCAAATTCCTTATATTCAGGTACCCTCGTGAAATGGTCGTACCGGAAAATCCCCACTTCATCTCTGTATCAGAGATGCTACGTCCCATTGGTCATGCGCCGACTATAATACCACATTCAAACTCACTTCATTATTGATAAACTGCCGTTGTAGCACCTGTAACCGACGTAACAACTGCACTAGACACCTGTTGTCTCATACAGGCGTTGCCGACCGCAGCGCCGTATTAGGCCGGTTTACATATATCTGTACTTTAATACGCATTCATACGAGAGTAATCCCAAAAGTAAGGTCTCCCTTTTTTTTTTGATAAGTACAGAACTCTGTTTGTGTGGCAGTTAGTCATACTGTTATGAAGAGTGCTTCACACGCTGTGTGTAAACATGCGCACGCCGCGCTGAGGCGCTCAGTCTTGGCTTGGCAGCCGTTGAGAATGGAGCTCCCGTTGGATGTTACCGCCAAGCGCGAATTCGGTTTTTGAACGCAAAAGGCACTGCACCGATTGAAATCCATCGCCAATTGACGGAAGTGTATGGTGAGTCGTGCGTGGATGTCAAAAATGCTCGTAAGTGGTGTAGAGAGTTTGCAGCTGGACTACATGCGGCAACGAGTTGATGCTTCCCGTACATTTCTTCACCGCCTTCCAACCGAACAGGACAACTTTCTGGACTCAACTGTCACGGGTGACGAAACCTGGGCATACCACTTTACACCTGTGAACAAGCAACAATCACGATAGTTCATAACTTTCTGAACAGCATGGCGGGGAGCTGGTACGACAATGGCATACAAAAACTGCCACAGTCTACAAAAATACATCAACACAAATGGTTATTATGTCGAAAAATAGCTAAATGTTCAAGTTGTAAACTGATGTAAACTATTGTAGAAATAAACAGGTCTATGTACTTAAAAATAGGAGACCCTACTTTTGGGATTACCCTCGTATACGAGTTTATATAAAAAAAAAAGGAGGTCTTACTTTTGGGATTACCCTCGTATACGAGTTTATATAAAAAAAGGAGATCTTACTTTTGGGATTACCCTCGTATACGAGTTTATATAACAAAAGGAGATCTTACTTTTGGGATTACCCTCGTATACAAGTTTCTGTGACGCTTCAGTGTACCAGTATGGACTATCTCAGTGCATAAGTAACACATGATTACATTTTTTATGCACCATAATAACTAAATCCACCGTCCTTTCGCCCCGGTTTCAAATTTATTTAGATCGGTGCTTAATTGTTGTTTTGAGATCAACACTCAGTTTTCCTTCCTCTTTCGTTATTACACTTGTTCCATGGGACAAACTTTTAATACAATTTTTCCAGGTGGCGATACACTAGTTAATTAAATATTTCATTAACCCACGCAAAAATCGCAACTACCATAATTACACATGGCGATCCGTCAAAATTAAATACTTCGGCGAATGTTTGCGATAAGAGATTGCCATCTGTTTTAGCTCGCTGCAGGTTTAATGACACAGCGCGCCCTGGACAACACGGCACCAAATAATGAGGCGGTTCTGCGTTTGTCGTGGACTGTGTGTGCGCGCCCGGGGAGCCACTCCACTCGTACCCTAACGGCGCGACGCTCTACAACTGCGCCTATAAATTCCGCGAGCATATTAATTTCAGAATTCCGCCACGCGTATAATCGTAACCTCAGACAGCTCGTAAAAAGCACCTGCACTACAGAATACATTTTTTTCCGCTCCCGTGCTTTCTCAGGTAATTATGTCCCGTAAGTTATAGCCGCAATTAACGGCCCATAGCCAATTGCTGGAATGGACAGTGGAAACAGGGAGAGCGGAAAAAAATAATACAGATAGCTCTTTTTGGTGGCGGTTTCAGTTAATATAATATTTCTCTCCCCGCGGAGAAAGGCAGAGGACCGCTATACAAACTGTGAATGAATTTTTTAGGGAAGATTGATGCGAAATCGGGAGGGTGAATTAAAAACGGAGCGGGTATTTGGTTAACAAGGAGCATGATCATTCCCTTTCCTCCTTTATTTCATACTTGAATCAGGAACGGTTCATTTACGTTTACAAATTTCGCATGTGTTTTGTAGAATTTCTCAGATGATGATCAATTTCTATGGTTTAGGTGAACACGCGAACAAAATGCGTTTCAGTCTCGAGATTTCGTATTTTTAGGGACCCACAGCCTCCAGATGCTTAATAAACGCAAACATGGTCCGTAGTAAGCTGTAATACTATGTTTATTTATAGTGTCATTAACTACTTTAGACTAAGCGTCATTGTCCTGCACATTTGCAACCTCTCACGCAATATGGTTTAAAAAAAATAATGGTTCAAATGACTCTGAGCACTATGGGACTTAACATCTGAGGTCGTCAGTCCCCTAGAACTTAGAACTACTTAAACTTAACTAACCTAAGGACATCACACACATCCATTCCCGAGGCAGGATTCGAACCTGCGACCGTAGCGATCGCGCGGTTCCAGACTGAAGCGCCCAGAACCGCTCGCCCACACCGGCCGGCGCAATATGATTGATTTTTACTTTTATTTAAGAGTGATTTGAAAATGACATGAAATACACAAGTTACAAATGTGCTTGACAACGACGCTTAGTCGAAATTAGCTAATCGCACGATTAACTAAACATCGCATTGCAGCCTATTACGGGGCATGTTTCAAACTTGACAGTCTCCAAATTTCAGTGAATTGCAAATAACAACAAACCTGTTGTGAGACACTACTTTATCAGAGCTTTACCTTGGTTTCGACAGTTCTGAAACTGTCATCGTCAGAAGATATTGTCTCTTTTAACAAATATTACGACATTGTCTGTTGAACAGATATGGTATCATCGTAATAAACAAATTTACAAGAAGTGTTTACAAATAATTTAGGTGAAACATCGTATATTATCTATACCTAATGTGGGAGACGTTGACTAGCACTCTTACCTGTCATCCACTTAACCGCTATTTAAATTACACGGTTTTAAAGTAGTAGCTGTCTGCTTTAGAGCTTCGTCATAAAAAATTTAAAATACCACATGTATGACAATTGATCCAATAACGCGTAGTGCGACATTTAAAATATTTGTGTACACAAGTATATCACATTTAAATTTAAAACGTGGCATCGGATACTACACAGCGTAAGAATGCCACGTTCACAACTAGTTACTTGTGCCTCTGGTAGATGACGCTCCTGCGCATCCCGTATGCGTGTAGCCGGAATGAGCAGCCTATGTGATGTTCTTTACTAGAATTAACGTATCAACTAAAATGTTGAATGGGGCAGATGGGTAAAAAAGCGTGCCGTTAAAGTCATACGGCTTACAAAGAGGCAGGGGGCTCAGATAAACATAGCAAAAACGCACAAGAAACACTTGTACATGAATAATCAACTGTGTCAAAGCAAAAACGTTACAAGAAAAGTTATGAAGTGTAAGAGGTCCAATACTTGACGTAATAAGTTGACCCCTGACATGAAGGAATACTGAAAAAGGTACTAAAAGGTACTCTGTGACGGAGAACTGTAAATATATGAAGACAAATACAAATTCGAGAGAAATGGAGGAGGAAGGAGGGGGGGGGGGGGGAGAAGATCATCGCTTGTGAAACATCATCCTAAGGAATTGGTCATACTGATAAAGCAGTGTATATATGCCTGGGAATCAGGACGTTGTTGCTAGCCTAAACACACTAAAATAAAAAAGAAGGAAGAGGTCGGAGTTGGTTTATTGCTAAAATTTTAAACAGCCATTCAACTGTATATGACGAAGTGTACATTGTAAAATAACAAAATAAATACGTATCCTTACTCAACACAGAATATTATAATGAGGCATAAGACATATTTGTTTACTTTCATTTTTCCACAGTAACAATACATTTTGGACACATTGTTCCAAGTAATACAGGGTATTTCAAAAGGCTTCTATCCCATTTCAGAAAATTGCATTACTGACGACATCAAACTTCGGTCGATTTTTAACCTCAGAACCGAAACAATGTTTATCTTAGCGCCAGTTGTAAGTTGCGGGTTCGTGTCGTTGCCGGTAGATGTCTCCCTGAAGCAACTAGTTTTGTCACTCCTTCACTACTTTTTCCTCCGAGTCGAACTGAAGTTACGACTTCACGGTGTGATTTTGGTCGAGAGTACGACATTGTTCCTTCTCACTGTCTCAACGATGAATAGCTCGTGGGATACAGAAAGAGAAATTTCACTCTGCAGCGGAGTGTGCGCTGATATGAAACTTCGTGGCAGATAAAAACTGTGTGCCGGACCCAGACTCGAACTCGGGACCTTTGCCTTTGACGAACAAGTGCTCTACCATCTGAGCTACCCAAGCACGACTCACGGCCCGTCCTCACAGCTTTACTTCTGCCAGTAGTCTCCCACTTTCCAAACTTTACAGAAGCTCTCCTGCAAAGAGGGAGCTTGTGCAAAATTTGGAAGGTCTCGCACCTACCAATCAGCTTACAAGAACAACTTTCACAGCACATTTTATAGTTTACAGGCCATTGTACAATCGTTTAGCAGCATACCGTGTATTTTTCTCCACTCACACATACACACAACTGTTACAAATCGCAGAAAATATGCATCAACCAAAGAGCTTGCTTGTTTTTCGGGGACTAACTTAACGCCACAGGGAGCTGCAGTCATGTGATCACAATCTTAATCTTGTTACGTGATGGCCTTTCTGTGTGGATACTGTACCACAGAGACAGTCCCTTTGACTGCTCGGAGATGTCACTACCGGCCGGAGTGGCCGTGCGGTTCTAGGCGCTACAGTCTGGAGCCGAGCGACCCTTCCGGTCCCAGGTTCGAATCCTGTCTCGGGCATGGATGTGTGTGATGTCTTTAGATTAGTTAGGTTTAATTATTTCTAATTTCTAGGCGACTGATGACCTCAGAAGATAAGTGGCATAGTGCTCAGAACCACTTGAACCATTTGAAGATGTCGCTAAACCTGCCCAAAGCGGATCATTTCCAGTCATTCCACTAGGAAGGAGGTACACGGCTCGTGTTTCCTGTACTTAAACCATGCCTAGATGGTCAATATTGCGGTTAGATCGCGCCAGCATTGTTACTTTGTGCCAGGAAGGGTTCTCAGCAAGGAAAGTGTCCAGGCGTCTCGGAGTGAACCAAAGCGATGTTGTTCGGACACGGAGGAGATACAGAGAGACAGAACTGTCGATGATATACATTGCACAGGCCACCCACTGCAGTGGATGACCGCTACCTACGGATTATGGCTCGGAGGAACCCTGACAGCAACGCCACCATGTGAAAAAAAAAGTTCTAATGTGTGTGAAATCTTGTGGGACTTAACCGCTAAGGTCATCAGTCCCTGAGCTTATACACAACTTAAATTATCCTAAGGACAAACACACACAGTCATGCCCGTTGGAGGATTCGAACCTCCGCCGGGACCAGCCGCACAGTCCATGACTGCAGCGCCTCAAACCGCGCCACCATGTTCAATAATGCTTTTCGTGCAGCCGCAGGACGTCGTGTTACGACTCAAGCTGTGCGCAATGGACTGCATGATGCGAATCTTCACTCCCTACGTCCATGGCGAAGTCCATCTTTTCAACCACGACACCATGAAACGCGGTACAGATGGGCCGAACAACATGCCGAATGGACCGCTCCGGGTTGGCATCACGTTCTCTTCACCGATATACACGAAGGTCGTTCAATAAGTAATGCCCCACATTTTTTTCTCAGAAGATATTTATTGTTAAAAGTCAGAATTTGTGACAATAAATGTCAACATGTGTTGTCCATGTCCTGTATTCTACGTTGTCTCCATCACGTTCTATGCCCGAACGCCAGCGTTGATGAAGAGCATGTATTCCCTGCTGGTAAAAGCTCCTGTAGACGTAGCCACGTTTTCAGTGCATGACTGACACTCTCGTCATCTTCAAAGTGTGTTCCCCGTAGAGAATCTTCAAGCGGCCCAAAGACATGGAAGCAAAAGGTCGCCAGATCACTGTAGTGTGGTTGAGACAGTGATGTCCAACACAATCTGTCGATGTCTTCCCGGGTTCTCAGACATGGATGTGGGTGTGCATTATTATTTAGGAGCAAGATTTCTGCTGGATTCTTGTCCGATCGAACAAGTCAGTCACGGTTCTTGAATTTATTCAGAGTCTTCAAGTATGCCTCTGAACCGATGGTTGACCCTCTTGGCATAACATACGCGAGAATGACGTCATAAATATCCGAGAAAACTGTCACCATGACTTTTCCGGCAAATGGAATTGTCTTGAATTTTTTCCATTACGGTGAATGATGCTGATGCCACTCCATCGACTGCCTTTTTGTTTCCGGCGCAAAGTAGTGCCCCGTAACGATCCGTGACAGAAAGGCCTCTCCGTCGGTCTCAAAACGCTCCAACAATACAGACGAAATGGCCCATCTTTGAATCTTGTGCTCCGCTGTGACCATTCGTGCAACCCATCTCTGAATGTGCGAGAGTCTCGACCATTGCAGACGAACAACTGTAGAGCCAGTTGTCGAGTTGCGATGTGCCGGTCGGCATGAATAATGGCGTCCGCACGATTCAGGACGTCTGGAGCAATGGCTGTGACAGGACGTCCCGAGCGTAGCTGACCGTGGAGCTCTGTTTCTGCATTTCCTGAGGCTGTGGCTTTCTTTACCCGTCGCCCAGCTGTACTCCCATCGACTGCAGCATCGCCACACACTGTACACAAACATCTGTGGATGTTCACCGCGCTTTCCTTTTCTGCACACAAGAATTCAATAACAGCACGCTGTTTGTAACGTGAGTCGTCTGTAGACGCCATTTTGGCGCTGTACTACGGCTCTGCCATGTGCCAGAGGGGTGCTAAGTTCACCGGCGCACGGAACAAACACCAAATACGAAGCTTTTTTAAGAGAAAAATGGGGCATTACTTATTGTGCGACCTTCGTATATATACACTACTGGCCATTAAAATTGCTACACCAAGAAGAAATGCAGATGATAAACGGATATTCACTGGAAAAATCAATTATACTAGAACTGACATGTGATTACGTTTTCAAGCAATTTGAGTGCATATATCCTGAAAAATCACTACCCAGAACAACCACCTCTGGCCGTAATAAGGCCCTTGATACGCCTGGGCAGTCAGTCAAACAGAGCTTGGATGGCGTGTACAGGTACAGCTGCCCGTGCAGCTTCAACAACACGATACCACAGTTTATCAAGAGTACTGGCTTCTGACGAGCCAGTTGCTCGACCACCATTGACCAGACGTTTACAATTGGTGAGAGGTCTGGAGAATGTGCTGGCCAGGACAGCAGTCGAACATTTTCTGTATCCAGAAAGGCCCGTACAGGACCTGCATCATGCGGTCGTGCATTATCCTGCTGAAATGTAGGGTATCGCAGGGATCGAATGAAGGGTAGAGCCACGGGTCGTAACACATCCGAAATGTAACGTCCACTGTTCAAAGTGCCGTCAATGCGAACAAGAGGTGACCGAGACGTGTAACGAATGGCACCCCATATCATCATGCCTGGCGATACGCCAGTATGGCGATGACGAATACACGCTTCCAATGTTTGTTCACCGCGATGTCGCCAAACACGGATGCGACCATCATGATGCTGTAAACAGAACCTGGAGTCATCCGAAAAAATGACGTTTTGCCATTCCTGCACTCAGGTTCGTCGTTGAGTACACCATCGCAGGCGCTCCTGTCTGTGATGCAGCGTCAAGGGTAATCGCTGATAGTCCATGCAGCTGCAAACGTCGTCAAACTGTTCGTGCAGATGGTTGTTGTCTTCCAAACGTCCCCATCTGTTGACTCAGGGATCGAGACGTGGCTGCACGATCCACTACAGCCATGTAGATAAGATGCCTGTCATCTCGGCTGCTAGTTATAGGAGGCCGTTGGGATCCAGCACGGCGTTCCGTATTGCCCTCCTGAACCCACCGATTCCATATTCTGCTAATAGTCACTGGATCTCGATCAACGCGAGCAGCAATGTCGCGATACGATAAACCGCAACCGCGATGGGCTACAATCCGACCTTTATCAAACTCGGAAACGTGATGGTACGCATTTCTCCTCCTTACACGAGGCATCACAACAACGTTTTACAAGGCAACGCCTGTCAACTGCTGCTTGTGTATGCGAAATCGGTTGAAAACTTTCCTCATGTCAGCACGTTGTAGATGTCACCACCGTCGCCAACCCTTTGTGAATGCTCTATACAGCTAATCATTTATATATCGCAGCGTCTTCTTCCTGCCGGTTAAATTTCGCGTCCGCAGCACGTCAACTTCATGGTGTATCAGTTTTAATGCTCAGTAGCGTGGTGTGGCAATTTTAATGGGCAGTAGTATATATATATACACTCCTGGAAATGGAAAAAAGAACACATTGACACCGGTGTGTCAGACCCACCATACTTGCTCCGGACACTGCGAGAGGGCTGTACAAGCAATGATCACACGCACGGCACAGCGGACACACCAGGAACCGCGGTGTTGGCCGTCGAATGGCGCTAGCTGCGCAGCATTTGTGCACCGCCGCCGTCAGTGTCAGCCAGTTTGCCGTGGCATATGGAGCTCCATCGCAGTCTTTAACACTGGTAGCATGCCGCGACAGCGTGGACGTGAACCGTACGTGCAGTTGACGGACTTTGAGCGAGGGCGTATAGTGGGCATGCGAGAGGCCGTGTGGACGTACCGCCGAATTGCTCAACACGTGGGGCGTGAGGTCTCCACAGTACATCGATGTTGTCGCCAGTGGTCGGCGGAAGGTGCACGTTCCCGTCGACCTGGGACCGGACCGCAGCGACGCATGGATGCACGCCAAGACCGTAGGATCCTACGCAGTGCCGTAGAGGACCGCACCGCCACTTCCCAGCAAATTAGGGACACTGTTGCTCCTGGGGTATCGGCGAGGACCATTCGCAACCGTCTCCATGAAGCTGGGCTACGGTCCCGCACACCGTTAGGCCGTCTTCCGCTCACGCCCCAACATCGTGCAGCCCGCCTCCAGTGGTGTCGTGACAGGCGTGAATGGAGGGACGAATGGAGACGTGTCGTCTTCAGCGATGAGAGTCGCTTCTGCCTTGGTGCCAATGATGGTCGTATGCGTGTTTGGCGCCGTGCAGGTGAGCGCCACAATCAGGACTGCATACGACCGAGGCACACAGGGCCAACACCCGGCATCATGGTGTGGGGAGCGATCTCCTACACTGGCCGTACACCTCTGGTGATCGTCGAGGGGACACTGAATAGCGCATGGTACATCGAAACCGTCATCGAACCCATCGTTCTACCATTCCTAGACCGGCAAGGGAACTTGCTGTTCCAACAGGACAATGCACGTCCGCATGTATCCCCTGCCACCCAACGTTCTCTAGAAGGTGTAAGTCAACTACCCTGGCCAGCAAGATCTCCGGATCTGTCCCCCATTGAGCATGTTTGGGACTGGATGAAGCGTCGTCTCACGCGGTCTGCACGTCCAGCACGAACGCTGGTCCAACTGAGGCGCCAGGTGGAAATGGCATGGCAAGCCGTTCCACAGGACTACATCCAGCATCTCTACGATCGTCTCCATGGGAGAATAGCAGCGTGCATTGCTGCGAAAGGTGGATATACACTGTACTAGTGCCGACATTGTGCATGCTCTGTTCCCTGTGTCTATGTGCCTGTGGTTCTGTCAGTGTGATCATGTGATGTATCTGACCCCAGGAATGTGTCAATAAAGTTTCCCGTTCCTGGGACAATGAATTCACGGTGTTCTTATTTCAATTTCCAGGAGTGTATAAGAGAGGGAGAGGGAGAGAGAGAGAGAGAGAGAGAGAGAGAGAGAGAGAGAGTTTAGGAACAGACTGTTCGTCGCGAGCAGCGGAAGGCGTTTTGCGGTCACGTGGCGGAGGCCCAGCAGATGGCAGCGTGTGTCCCCTGGGACGGTACGCACTCTGCCCTCCATTCTGCTGATGACGCGCCGGTCGTGGGGGCGGGCTGCCTACGGTTCCCGGATTTATCGTACAACCGGAGAGATACACACAGACACACACGTAGAAATGAAAGAAAGAGATAGAGAGAGAGCGGGAGGGAGAAGAAGTACAGATAGAGACGTGTGGAGGGGCGGGCAGGAATGCGGGGAAGACACGTCCTCACTTCTTCCCCCGGCCTCTTCTCCTCTTTTTTATTTTGCCTCCCCCTTTTTTTCTTTCCGTGCCTCCGCTCGCCGCCGCTCCACAGACACGGTGACAGGGCGGGGTGGGTGGCGGATGGCGGCTGCCAGATGCTCTCGGCCGTAATTAGAACAGATCCCCGGCCGGGCTGCTCTCGCGGGCATAAAGGGCTGAGGGCCCGACCACGGCTTCATCACCGCCGCGACGCGTCGTTCGCGTCCCGACGCCGACGCCGGCGTCGGCGGCGCAGACTCGACTCCGCCGGCGACCTTTCGCTTTACTCCTTTTCTGTTTATTTTTCCTTTTTTTTTCCCCACGCCACTCACTCCGCGCAACCCGTCTTGCGGAACTCGAAAACTTCCACCAGGTGGCGCCTGCTGCTCTCCGCTTCTCTTTAATGCGAGCGAGCGGTCGCTTCGCGTCACCCCTGCAGTCATCGCACAGTAGACTGTAACAGGGCACTGCACATCCCGCGATTTTCTGCGGTGTCACTACCCGTCCCTCGTATTTACATTCACATCCACGCCCATTGGCATCAATCCACTGTATGGTGCTTGGGGGAGGATACTTTGTAACAATACTAGTGATTTTCTTTCCTGTTACACTCCAAATAGACCTAGGACAAAACGACTGTCTACAAGCCTTTGTAGCAGCCCTAATTTCCCTAACTTTCACAAGCTGCGACTTGGCCTTCAATGGAATAGTGACCCGAAAATGTAGAATAAATTTCATTTGTAACACGACTACGCTCACAAACTTATAAGTTCTCAGACTACCTGTTTCGGTCACCAATGACCATCTTCAGACCTGTTTTATGAAAAACATGCCCTATTACATTGGAACTAAGTGGAACCGTCAAATACAAAACAAATAATCAGCGCCAGTGAGACGATGCTGTCACTGATTTAGTTTTTAGCATTTGATGACGCCACTTTGGTTTCAGTATAACGGGACATGCAGATCTGAAGATGATGATTGCTGACCGAAACAGGTAGTCTGAGGATCTACAGGTTTGTGGCCACAGACGTGAAATAAAAGAAATTTATTCTCTTCTCTCATCTTGGTGGTCCTTATGTGCAATATACGTCGGCAGCAGTAGAATCGTCCTGCAGTCACATTCAAATACCGGTTCTCTAAATTTTCTCAGCTGTGTTTTGCGAAAAGAACGTCGTCCGCCTTCCAGGAATTCCCGTTTGAGTTCACAAAACATCTCCGTAACACTCGCGTGATGATCGAATCTACCGGTAACAAATCTAGCAGCCCGCCTCTGAATTGTCACGATGTTGTTGTTGTGGTCTTCAGTCCTGAGACTGGTTTGATGCAGCTCTCCATGCTACTCTATCCTGTACAAGCTTCTTCATCTCCCAGTACCTACTGCAACCTACATCCTTCCGAATCTGCTTAGTGTATTCATCTCTTGGTCTCCATCTACGATTTTTACCCTCCACGCTGCCCTCCAATACTATATTGGTGATCCCTTGATATCTCTGAACGTGTCCTACCAACCGATACCTTCTTCTAGTCAAATTGTGCCACTAATTCCTCTTCTCACCAATTCTATTCAATACCTCCTCATTAGTTATATGATCTACCAATCTAATCTTGAGCATTCTTCTGTAGCACCACATTTAGAAAGCTTCCATTCTCTTTTTGTTCAAACTATTTATCGTCCATGTTTCACTTCCATACAAGGCTACACTCTATAAAAATACTTTCAGAAACGACTTCCCGACACTTAAATCTATACTCGATGTTAACAAATTTCTATTCTTCAAAAACGCTTTCCTTGCCATTGCCAGTCTACATTTTATATCCTCTCTACTTCGACCATCATCAGTTATTTTGCTCCCCAAGTAGCAAAACTCCTTTACTACTTTAAGTGTCTCATTTCCTGATTTAATTCCCTCAGCATCACCCGACTTAATTCTATTACATCCCATTATACTTGTTTCGCTTTTGTTGATGTTCATCTTATACCCTCCTTTCAATACATTGTCCATTCCGTTCAACTGCTCTTCCAAGTCCTTTGCTGTATCTGACAAAATTACTATGTCATCGGCGAACCTCAAAGTTTTTATTTCTTCTCCGTGGATTTTAATACCTACGCCGAACTTTTCTTTTGTGTCCTTTACTGTTTGCTCAGTATACAGATTTAATAATATCTGGTAGAGACTGCAACCCTGTCTCACTCCCTTCCCAACCACTGCTTCCCTTTCATGTCCCTCGGCTCTTATAACTGCCATCTGGTTTCTGTAAAAATGGTAAATAGCCTTTCGCTCCCTGTAGTTTACCCCTGCAAGGAATTTGTAGAGAGTATGCCAGTCAACATTGTCAAAAACTTTCTCTAAGTCTACAAATGCTAGAAACGTAGGTTTGCCTTTGCTTAATGTTTCTACTAAGGTAAGTCGTAAGGTCATTATTGCCTCACGTCTTTTATATTGGAACCAAATTGGCATCGTCAAATGCAAAACATATAATCAGCGCCATTGTGACGATGCTAGCACTGATTTTGTTTTTAGCATTTGATGACGCCACTTTGGTTTCACTATAACAGGACATGCTGCTTATAAAACAGATCTGAAGATAATCATTGCTGACCGAAACAGGAAGTCTGAGGATCTACAGGTTTGTGGCCACAGACTTGAAATAAAAGAAATTTATTCTCTTCTCTTATCTTGGTGCCCCTTACGCGAAATGTACGTCGGCAGCAGTAGAATCGTTCTGTAGCCACGCTCAAATGCCGGTTCTCTAAATTTTCTCAACTGTGTTTCGCGAATTAATGTCGTGTTCTCCCAGGGATTCCCGTTTGAGTTCACTGAACATCTCAGTAACACTCGCGTGTTGATCGAATCTACCGGTAACAAATCTAGCAGCCCGCCTGTTAATTGTTACTGTGTCTTCGCTTAATCCAAACTGATGGGGATGCCAAACACTGAGGAACGTGTCACACTAGTATTCTATACCACACGTCCCTAAATACAAATCTCCCGTTCAACCGCACCGCTGTTGCCTCGAGGAGGGCCGTTTGGTTTTGGGGCGTCCTGTCACGGACTGCACCCCCCCCCCCCCCCCCCCCCCCGCCGGTGGTTCGAGTCCTCCCTCGCTCATGGGTGGGTGTGTTGTTCTTAGCATAGGTTAGTTTAAGTAGTGTGTAAGTCTAGCGACCGATGACCTCAGCAGTTTGCTCCCTTTGCAATTCACACACATTTGAACGTTTTGAATCCGCTGTCGACCGTTAGCCTTCCATTCAGCTGATCTTAAATGTTCGTTCCATCTCATATCGCTTTTCAACGTTAGGTCATGGTATTTAATCGACGTTTTACTGTGTTAAGCAGTAGAGTATTAATCCTTTATTCCAATATTACTGGTTTCGTTTTCCTACTCATCCACATTAACTTACATTTTTCTACATTCGCAGCTAACTGACATTCACCACACCTGCTATAAATTTTGTCTGTCATCTTGTGTCCTCCGACAGTCACTAATAGATGACACCTTTCGCTACAAGCTCGAATTCCAGTATTTCGCCGATTGCAGTTATTTATGGAATCTAAAAATTTAAAATACTGTCTAATCTATTGATTAAGAAGTGTAAAATTACGTATGTTAAAGTTTCAACACAAATACGAGAGCGTGCTGAGAAGTAGCGATTCCGACTCTTTTATGAGAAAATTCTTAAGGCTTTTTAATGAAAACAGACGTTATGAAGATTCTATGTATATATGCGCGAGCAGGGTGAGTCACCTAACGTTACCGCTGGATATATTTCGTAAACCACATCAAATACTGACGAACCGATTCCACAGACCGAACGTGAGGAGAGGGGCTAGTGTAATTGATTAATACAAACCATAAAAAATGCATGGAAGTATGTTTTTTAACACAAACCTACGTTTTTTAATGGAACACCGTTAGTTTTGTTAGCACATCTGAACATATAAACAAATACGTAATCAGTGCCGTTTGTTGCATTGTAAAGTGTTAATTACACCCGGAGACATTGTAACCTAAAGTTGACGCTTGAGTACCACTCCTCCGCTGTTCGATCGTGTGTATCGGAGAGCACCGAATTACGTAGGGATCCAAAGGGAACGGTGATGGACCTTAGGTACAGAACAGACTGGAACCGCACATTACGTCCACATGCTAACATCTTTTTATTGGTCTTTTTCACTGACGCTCATGTACATTACCATGATGGGTGAGGTACACGTACACACGTGGTTTCCGTTTTCAATTACGGAGTGGAATAGAGTGTGACCCGACATGTCTGGCCAATAGTTGTTCAATGTGGTGGCCATCATTTACTGCACACAGTTGCAATCTTTGGAGTAATGAATGTCGTACACGCCGCAGTACATCTGGTGTAATGTCGCCGCAGGCTGCCACAATACGTTGTTTCATATCCTCTGGGGTTGTAGGCACATCACGGTACACATTCTCCTTTAACGTACCCCACAGAAAGAAGTCCAGAGGTGTAAGATCAGGAGAACGGGCTGGACAATTTATGCGTCCTCCATGTCCTATGAAACGCCCGACGAACATCTTGTCAAGGGTCAGCTTAGTGTTAATTGCGGAATGTGCAGGTGCACCATCATGCTGATACCACATACGTCGACGCGTTTCCAGTGGGACATTTTCGAGCAACGTTGGCAGATCATTCTATAGAAACGCGATGTATGTTGCAGTGCTCTCCGATACACACGATCGAACAGCGGAGGAGTGGTACTCAAGCGTCAACTTTAGGTTACAATATCTCCGGATGTAATTAACATTTTACAATGCAACAAACGGCACTGATTACGTATTTGTTTAAATGTTCAGATGTTCTAACAAAACTAACGGGGTTCCATTTGAAAAAAACGTAGGTTTGTGTTAAAAAAACATACTTCCGTGCATTTTTTTATGGTTTGTCTTAACCAATTACACTAGCCCCTCTCCTCACGTTCGGTCTGTGCAATCGATTCGTCAGTATTTGATGTGGTTTACGAAATACATCCAGCGGTAACGTTAGGTGACTCACCCTGTATATATAGAAACATTTTGATTTCTTGTGCACATCACACATTCCACATCATAACGGCTACCGTACCGTACGATTGATCAATGGAACACGCAACCAACTAACTAAAACTTAATATGTCGATATATATATATATATATATATATATATATATATATATATATATATTACATAGTTAAAGATTAATATTTATATTATTTATCCCATTCGCTTAAATGGCACAAAATGCATATACTATATTTATAGATTTGTTTACTCCTATTCAATAATTCATCTATGGTATAGAAGAAGTTGTCAAGGAGATATAATTTCGCTTTATTTTTGAAGCTATTACTGCTGTCTGTCAGACACCTTATTCCATCTGGTAAATTGTCGAAAATTTTTATTGCAGCACATTTTACCCATTTCTGGGCCAAAGATAGGTTGAGCAAAGGATAGTGTAAGTCTTTTCTTCTGGTATTATAATCATGAAAGCCACTGTTGTTTTTAAACTGGTCCATGTTGTTCAGAACAAACTTCATTAGTGAGTAGATGTATTGTGAGGCTGATGTAAGAATTCCCTATCTTTTAAAAAGATGCCTACAAGATGTGCGACTATGAGCCCCGCAAATTATTCTAACCACTTTCTTTTGAGAAGTGAATTTTTTTTGTCTAAATGTTGAGTTACCCCAAAATATTATTCCGTATGACAACAGAGAGTGAAAGTATGCACAGTATGTTAGCTTACTAATTTCTACATCCTCAAAATTGGCAGTTATTCTGATGGCAAAAGTTGCTGAACCTAGTCGCTTTAGGAGATCCAAAATATGAATTTTCCAATTAAGATTCTCATCTATATGTACACCCAAAAACTTAGTATGCTCTACCCTGTCTACTGACTTCCACTGATGTGTTATATTTGTTGAAGGAACTGTACTTTTTGCAGCAGAAATTTGGATGTACTGTATCAAAGTTTAGAGCAAGCCCATTTGCAGAAAACCAATTAATGACTTTTCCAAAGACCTTATTTATATCATTTTCAATTGTACTTTCTTTTACTGGATTAATAATGATGCTTGTATCATCATCAAACAGTGTCAGTTCAGCTTCCTGTTTCAGATAGGAAGGGAGCTCGTTCATATATATGAAGAACAGAAGGGGGGCCGTTGATTGAACCCTGTGGAACACCTAATGTAATTTCACCCCAGTTATCTTGACCCGTATAAGGAAACGTTTTGCTTCCTGTTCTGTACGTATGACTTAGACCACTCATATGCTATTACATTTACAGTTATGCTGACTATGAACACATTTCCCCCGAACAGAGATACCACACTGTTGAATCTCTGTCGACGGAACCACAACCTGACCTCTGTCTGAACCGCTTCATCACTATCAAAGTGGAGTCCTCGAATCCTCGAATGCAATCTATAAGTTCTGTAAGCAGCTGAAAATCGGACTGGACCACGTCGGGACTCTATCGAGGATGATCGATTACAGGGAAACTATGGGGTCGCGTTGATGCAGATGTCGCAGCGCTCGTGTGAGGTCTGGCATTGTCATGCTGAAGAACAGTTTACGCTACGTGTCGAGGAACTCTGCGAGTTCGAAATTCATTTACAGCAAGCTGCTTTTTACGCATCGAAACAGACACGCTACACGCCGCCACGTTACACGCTACAATTCGGAAGCCTCCAGCGGGAGAGAGCTGCAGATGTGTAGACATGAAGAATAAAAATGTACCAATGTCAATAATATTTGTTTTGTTTAAAAAGATTAAAACATTGTCACATAAAACGTTCGGTAGCAGTACTTTCCAGGACGCCTGGGATCCTCTGTAAATTTGTTCTCCGTTCTCCCCCTCTCCCGCCCGACTTCCCCCCCCCCCCTCCCGTCGCCCGCACAGTCTCCTCCTTGATCAAAGTGATGATTGCTTGATGCATCAGGATGTTTCAATCGGTCCCTTCCTGTCGTTAGGTTGTGCCGTAAATTCATCTTCTTCCCAGTACGATCCAATAGTTATTCGATCCATCCACCAAGTCATCGGCATGCTTCTGCAGTAGAACACTTGAAATTACTCTATTCTCTTCTTATCCGAATTGTTTACCGTCCTTGTTTCAATTATATAGACGGCTAGTCTCTAGAAAAATTCCCCCAGGACAGATTTCCTCATACTTAATATTACATTGCATGTCAACAAATTTGCCATTTTCAGAAATATTTTTTCTTGCTATTGGCGTTCTTCATTACGTATCGTCTCAACCTCGGCCACTATCAGTTATTCTCCTGCCGAAATACCAAAACTCACTCACTAATTTTAGTATTAATTTTAATTTTAATAACCAACAGCCTCAGTTGCACCGTTTACCTAGAATTTACGTAGGTTTCAGTCGGCATACCTTCTTCAGAATAAAAGTAACTACCGTTTGTCCATAGTGGACATCGTCAAGCTAAAACTACAAATCCGTAAATTATCGTCTGACTGTAAAAACATATCTGAAACTGCCTCGGCCCCAGTTTTTTATTCTGAAAAATGTTGGGTTATCCCGACTGAAACCTAGGTAAATTCTAGGTAAACAGTGCAACTGAGGCCGTTGGTTATTAAAATTAAAGTTGATATTTATACAGTTGCTGACAGTGCCGCGAACTGTTGAAAATATTTAACTAGTTTTAGTGTTTGACTTCCTGATCTAGTTCCCCATGCGTCTCCTGCTTTAATTCGACTTCATTCCATTATCCTTGTCTTGCATGTGTTGACGTTCATCTTATAACCTCCTTCCAAGAGACTAACCATTCTGTTCAACTGATCTTCCAAATCTTTACCCATTTCTCACAGATTCGTAACGCCATCGGCGTTTTTCATGAACATCGATGAATTTTCCAAATTTCTCATTCATTTCCTTCACCGTTTGCTCAGTGCACAGACTGAATCACGTCGAGGATAGTCTACAACTCTTTCACAGTCCCTTCTCAATTGCTTTCATGTCCTTATACTTTTGTAACTGGTGAGTGGTTTCTGTGCAAGTTGGTAAATTTTCGCTTCCTGTATTTTATCCTTGCTACTTTCACAATTTCCAAGAGTGTAGCCGATTAATCTAGAAGTGTAGCCCAGTCATCTACAAGTACTATAAATGTAGATTCGCTTATCTTTAGCTTATCTTGTAAGATAACTAAATTCTGCATTTTCGGTGAATCAAGATTGAGTAAGGTACAACAGGTGTGAATCAATATCCATCCAAACTTAAAATATTCACTACATTAATTTTCCGTAATGTGACTACTTTTACAGAATCACGCGACGTTTAAGCGGCGTTTCTGTTCTCGTCTACGGCATACAGCTGAGTACGTGAGTTCGTAATATCGGGGAGCCCCTCTTCAATCCCCTGCATTGCGTGACGAAGCTAATCCACTCACACGCAATTCCGGAGTCGGCGGAAAACAATTTGCGAGAGAAAAACACCCGACCCCTGGGCACCTGTTTTGCGTGACGCAAAAACCCCTCCTCGCGAAACCCTGCCCCGACTAAGTAATTAAAAATCCCGGTTCCAACCACCTCCCCCACCCGCCACACGCCGACAAGAACGTGAACGTGAGAACGGCAGCGCAACGCGTGCAGGCGCCGGAGATCGATGCGGGTCGCGTATTTCGTCCGCAAATTTTATTCAGATCAACCCCCGCGGGCGTACGTTCGAGTAATTTCTCGTCTGCGCTCGCGAGTACGTAATCTACTTAGTGGCAGGCCGGGAGCTAATTTTCGTCGGCTCCCGAACACGCGGTTCCCAGTGTTCGCCCCGCCTACCCCTCCCCCCACCACCGCACGACTGCCGTTCTCTAGTGCGGAGCGCCTTCCCCCACCACACGACGGACCCCGTTACGTCACGGCCGCGTAGAGGTGGTGGGGATGGCGGTGGCCGTGAGGGGGAGAAGGCTGCAGTTGGGGGAGGGGTTACGGCAGCGGCGGGAGGGTAGGAGGGGAAGGCGACTGATAAAGGAGTGTCGCGCGTTATCACAAAACACTCGCGCAACAAAGAATTTTCGCGGTCGTTACAATTGTCGACGCGAAGAGAGGTTGTAATTGTATCTGGACGGCGCGAGTGAATCCGCAATTGCAGCCGCGTCGGCGCTTGAAACCACTGCATGGGACCCGGTGCGTGTGTTCGTGTGAGTGGGGTACACGGCAGCACGCGCGTCGCCTAACCAACCACACACACACACACACACACACACACACACACACACACACACGGGGAATTCCCCAGGGAGGGGCCACGTGCGGTGGCCTGCCGTAATTAACTGATGACGCAGAGGTGTTGCCGCCGAGCTCTGAAACCACACGTTTTCGCCGCTAACTGTGACTAATGACTTGCGCCGCTGAGAGGAAGAAAATCCGGTTCTACAAGTTCTGTGGTCTGCTAATTGTCCCCCCAAGCCCTTCGCCACCTTTCCATGCTTGTATGGCTTTTGTCACGTTATCCACCACATAAAAAAATACGAGTGCTACTCGATCACTTAGAAGCTTAAATCACATCGTAAAGGGACCGTACACTTTAGTATTCGACATAAATGTCTACTACATACCTCCACCACTTTCTGAGAAAAAGGGAGTAGCAGATTGTGGTGTGCGTACTGTAAGACCTTCGGTACACACACCATTAGATTATTTGACTCGTCGCTCTAAAGAAGTAGGCGAGTGTCAGCAATATGTCTCGTAGTCTTATCGTGGCGTGTTTATCTTCTGCCGTTAGGTCAGACGACAGAAATGCCACTTGCATGCTTAGAGTAGCAGATTGACGGTGACCAACTTTAAACAGAACTTGATTAATTTTCACACGCATTTATTAAAACAACAATAACGTTAAACCTTACTTAACTTGATTCTGGATGCTATTTACAATTGACAATATGAAGTTCCTTTGATCTTGGTACGTTAATCTTATTCTCACATATTTCTGATACTTGACAAAAGTGTCTATACATTTAGCTTCATGGCTGTGTGCAGGAATATGGTAATCTTATTAGGCACAGACTGAAATTTGACAATAGCCTGGTACAGACTGGTGCAGACAAATGCAGACTGACTGATCAGAGATCTGTTCACTCGTTATAATACCTTGCACGTTCAGGTATCACTGCGCGAGAGTGATCCACGAGGAGAAAAGGTTCTACGTTAGCAGCAATCTCATTGGCTGCGTTACATATTAATACGCGAATCGGCGGAAGCAGAATTTGGTCCGTCTCTATGGCAGCGCCATCTCGTAGTGTGGAGACGGACGAGCGCTGCACCTGCGCTGTTGTGCTTAGCGGGGCGCGCTCTATTGGGAAAGTTGTGTACGCGCTGACTACGCAGAACTATGTACACAACACAGATAGACAAATAAAGTAATCCGGTAAGGGTACCGTTTTCACTTATTGACATGTGGAATCGTAAAAGTGAATACTTGTTTGCCTTGTGCACGGTCCAATACCGTTCTACACCATTACGATCAAATTTTGGTGAGACGTTTTGCTCACGTCCGTGGTGGCAGGAGTAAAACGAGGGTAACATATAGGCTTTAACTCAGAAACGTGTGGAGCAATTTCAATCAAATTTTCATGCATTTCTCGCTTTGTTTCCACATTTTTGTCAAACCCCTGTACATCATTTATTATTTGTACAGAAATACTGTTGTAGCGACTAACCCCTACTAACGCTTGGGGCGGGGTTGACAATGGGTCGGATGGCATGTGGAAACGATTGAAACTGACCTGTTGGTAACGAATATGGTGGACAATGCTGGACGTTCCCTCATTTGGCGTGAGATTGGAACGAGTAATGTATCCACGAACAGCCTTCAACTTACCTACATTTTAAAAGCTGTCACTCAATGCTGAGATTTTTGGTGATACGAACTTAGTATCGCGATGTACGTGTTGTCAGCTGCTTCACGACAAACTCGTGGTGCTGTGTTACGGAGCTGCATACCGGTGTTAATTATCATCGACGCTTAAAGCCACAATTTGGCCGTGCAGTGGTCGATCATTTGGGTTTCACGGCTCCCACACTTGAATCTTGAAGTCCGTATGGGCAGTGTGTGATTCGACACATATTCAGATGCCCTTGTTTCCCACACATTCTTTAATTGCAGCCTCTTACGCTCTCTTTATATGTGTTTTCTCAGTGCGGTTTTTAATTATAATTAATATGTGAGATCATAACACACGTACGTTCACTAACATAAAGTGTATCTTCAGTACGCTGAAACATTTTTAATTGTAGTTCCCACTTACTTTTACAGATTATTACATCCAAGCTAATAACTCTCCCTATATTTCCTTCTACGGACCCCGAAACTTGTAATCAAACACGTTCGCGGCAGCTAATTCCTCATACGCTTCGTGTGTAAAAACGAACCTGTTCCTTTTCAAGGTAGCTGATAAGTAGCTACTGGTCGCCGTACTATTCTGCGAGATGCAGAGCAGACAAGCCGCAAAATCACATGTTCAATTTAAAAAAAAAGGCTTTTTAGTTACAAGGGATAATTCTATCAGTAAATTCAAATTGAAGATTAATCTTTTAAAGAGTAAGTTCAGAGTATTCAGAGAATGCCGAGTTCAACTCATATTAGCGCCTAAATTACACGCGTTTAAATGACTGTCTTGTATGATCCAAATTAATTTCAGTACGATCTAGGAGAGTAACTTACAAATGGTTCTGAGCACTATGGGACTTAAGACCGGAGGTCATCAGTCCCCTAGAACTTACAACTACTTAAACCTAACTAACGTAAGGACATCACACACATCCATGCCCGAGGCAGGATTCGAACCTGCGACCGTAGCACTGAAGCGCTTAGAACCGCTCGGCCACCGCAGCCGGCAGTAACTTGCAACCATACTCCTACAAAGAAGGTACAGTTAATCTCATTAAGCAGTAGATGGTTAGCCGGCTAGTTAGTGACATGTTCCATAGGTCATGTTTAAGATTATTTTATCAAAATGACGTGAAACGAGTCAGTTTACGTGGTAAGTATACGTGATTAGTGTTAACGTTAAAGAACACATTAATACTAATAATAACAACTGTTAAGGAACTCCAAACACTTGCTAAGTAACAGCCTCCAATTGATACACAACAACGGACCAGCTATATGTCAACCACGCCATCGTCGAGAAAGAGTTCGATGGTGTAGGGAGCATGTTGGTTGTGGTTAGCAGTTGTGGCCCAGAGTGATGCTCTCCGGCGGATCCCCCTTTACTATAGCAAGTGATTGTGGCCACCAGTTAGCGTAGAGGAGAGGGGAATACGTTGCACACAACACTATGTTCACGAACATCATCGGTATGGCCTGGGCATAATCGCATTGACAAGCATTATGCACAGTGGCCTAACACGGCTGCATATTTTTGCGCCAGGTGCCGTTACAGGGAGATTCTTCTGGATCGTGTCCGTCGCTTTAGGTGTTCGTTAGGCCCCGACTTTCTGTTAACGGACGACAGTGTCCACCTACATGGGACTGCCGAGGTATCGGACACCCTGGAAAGTGAAGATATTGAAAGTATGGAATGGCCTACGTACTATCGGTACCTAAATCCCACAGGGTATGTCGGGGATGCTCTTGGCAGAAATGTCGCGCAAGGAACACCCGCGTCCCCGAACCTTGCAACGGCTGAAAATCGCCTTGAAAGATGAGTAGGACAATATCCCCAAGGGCTCCTCAACAGGTAGGCATGATAGAAAAGAAGGAGAAATATTCTTCCACTTCAAATGGTCATTATTATATACACCTAACAATTTTAGAGCATTGTACCTTATTTACTGACTCCTGCTCATGTGCCACATCAGTTTTCGGTTTGAGTATTTGTTGTAGCCTACTGAACTATACTAGTGCCCATTAAATTGCTACACCACGAAGATGACGTGCTAGAGACGAGAAATTTAACCGACGGGAAGACGACGCTGTGATACGCAAATGATTAGCTTTTCAGAGCATTCACACAAGATTGGCGCCGGTGGCGACACCTACAACGTGCTGACATGAGGAAAGTTTCCAACCGATTTCTCATACACAAACAACAGTTGACCGGCGTTGTCTGATGAAACGTTGTTGTGATGCCTCTTGCAAGGAGGAGAAATGCGTACCATCATGTTTTCGACCTTGATAAAGGTCGGATTGTAGCCTATCGCCATTGCGGTTTATCGTATCACGACATTGTTGCTATAGTTGGTCGAGATCCAATGACTGTTAGCAGAATATGGAATCGGTGGGTTCACGGGGGTAAACGGAACGCCGTGCTGGATCCCAACGGCCTCGTATCACTAGCAGTCGAGATGACAGGCATCTTATCCGCGTGACTGTAACAAATCATGTTTGGCGACATCGCGGTGAACGCACATTGGAATCGTGTATTCGTCATCGCCATACTGGCGTATCACCCGGCGTGATGGTATGCGGTACCATTGGTTACAGGTCTCGGTCACCTCTTGTTCGCATTGACGACACTTTCAACAGTGGACGTTACATTTTCAGATGTGTTACTACCCGTGGCTCTGCCCTTCATTCGATCCCTGCGAAACTCTACATTTCAGCAGGATAATACACGACCGCATGTTGCAGGTCCTGGACGGGCCTTTCTGGATACAGAAAATGTTCGCCTGCTGCCCTGGCCAGCGCATTCTCCAGATCTCTCACCAGTTGAAAACGTCTGGTCAATGGTGGCCGAGCGACTGGCTCGTCACAATACGCCAGTCACTAAACTTGATGAACTGTGGTATCGTGTTGAAGCTGTATGGGCAGCTGCATCTGTAGATGGCATCCAAGCTTTGTTTGACTCAATGTCTAGGCGTATCAAGGACGTTATTAAGGCCAGAGGTGATTGTTCTCGGTACTGATTTCTCAGGATCTATGCACCCAAATTGCGTGAAAATGTAATCACATGTCAGTTGTAGTATAGTATATTTGTCCAATGAATACACGTTTATCATCGGCATTTCTTCTTGCTGTAGCAGTTTTAATGGCCAGTAGTGTAAATACGGTGTCAATTTCCTGACAGCCACTTTATAATTCTTTGGAAAATATCATTTACCACATCTTTCTGTTGCTTTCTCTCTAATGAGATTTATTGTAACACTAGTATCACCTGTACAAAGTAGCTACCAAGTTGCTTGTGTTAAGTGGAAGGTCATTCACATATAAAGGAATAGGAGAGGACCCAAAATTGAACCCTGCGGGACTCCGTTTGTGATTTATTCCGAGTCACTGAAATTTTCCTCCCTTCCGGAATTGTTGGAATTGTTCAGCTAACCAATTGCGTTATGTTTGTTTAGTACGATTCAGGCCAGCTGTGCACAAGGCACTCTATTCCATAAACTCTACGTTTCTGTAAGAGATTAACAAGATCTACACCGGCAGATTAAAACTGTGTTCCGGACCTTTGCCTTTCGCGGGCAAGTGCTCTACCAACTGAGCTACCCAAGAGCGACTCACACCCCGTCCTCACACCTTTAATACCGTCATTACCTCGTCTCCTACCTTCAAAACTTCACAGATGCTCTCCTGCGAACCTTGCAGAACTATGTCACGAGTTCGAGTCTGGGTCTGGCTCACAGTTTTAATCTGCCAGGAAGTTTCATATCAGCGCACACTCCGCTGTAGAGTGAAAATTTCATTCAAGATCTACACCATTAAGCATCTTGGTAAGGTCACAAAAAATAGCATCTGGCAATATTTTATTGATTAAGACTTGTACTATTTGATAAGTGAACGTATAAATAACATTCTCAGTCGAGTAACCCTTGAGAAATCGAAACAGTGATAGGCCTAGTAAAATGTTTCCACGTAAGCGCGACACTGCTTTTCAGTACATTACTTTATCGAATTTTTTTGGAAAAAGATATCGGTAAGCACGCCTCAAGCATTCTCATGAGCACATGTAGCAATAGGCACATACTTTCAATCTACATCTACATAGATTCTCCGCAAGCCACCGTACGGTGCGCGGCGGAGGGTGCACTGTACCACTGCTTGACATTTCCTTTCCTGTTCCACTCGCAGACAGAGTGGAGGAAAAACAACTGACTGTATGCCTCCGTATAACCACTAATTTCTAGTATCTTATCTTAGTGGTCCTTACGCCAAGTGTATGTTGCCGGCAGTAGAATCGTACTGCAATCTCCATTAAATGCCGGTTCTCTACATTTTCCCCAACAGCTTTTCTCGAAAAGAACGTCGCCTTGCCTCTACGAATTCCTATTTGAGTTCCCCAAGCATCTCTGTAGCACTTCCATAGCGTACGGATCTCCGTGCCAGCACGTTCACCGGAGCTGAGTCCGTCAGTTCACCTGACGATGGCGACGTGTATGATCGCCGAAATATTGTGCCCGTTTGACACTGGAGACCGGCAGTACACCCGTGGATATTTTGATTATCAAATACGCCGGGAGAAACTTAAGAATCACACTTCCGTGTTGTTCGAACCTACCGATAACAAACCTAGCAGTACGCCTCTGAATTGCTTCGGTATCTTCCTTCAAATCAGACCTGGTACGTATCCCAAACAGAAGTAGTACTCAAGAACGGGTGGCACCAACGTTCCTTTACAAGTGAACCCCTCTTTCCTAAAATTCTCCCAATAAACCGAAGTCTCCTTCCCTACCACAGTTGCCCCATATCGCTTTGGAGTAGGTACTAAAATCCCCGGAGAAGAAATTAAAACTTTGAGGTTCGCCGATGACATTGTAATTCTGTCAGAGACAGCAAAGGACTTGGAAGGGCAGTTGAATGGAATGGACAGTGTCTTGAAAGGAGGATATAAGATAAACATCAACAAACGTAAAACGAGGATAGTGGAATGTAGTCGAATTAAATCTGGTGATGCTGCGGGAATTACATTAGGAAATGAGACAATTAAAGTTGTAAATGAGTTGTGTTATTTGGGGAGCAAAATAAATGATGATGGTCGAAGTAGAGAGGATATAAAATGTAGACTGGCAATGGCAAGGAAAGCATTTCGGAAGAAGAGAAATTTGTTAACATCGAGTATAGATTTAAGTGTCAGGAAGTCGTTTCTGAAAGTATTTGTATGGAGTGTAGCCATGTATGGAAGTGAAACATGGATAATAAATAGTTTGGACAAGAAGAGAATAGAAGCTTTCGAAATGTGGTGCTACAGAAGAATGCTGAAGATTAGATGGGTAGATCACATAACTAATGAGGAAGTACTGAATAGGATTGGGAGAAGAGACGTTTGTGGCACAACTTGACTAGAAGGAGGGATCGGTTGGTAGGACATGTTCTGAGGCATCAAGAGATCACCAGTTTAGTATCGGAGGGCAGTGTGGAGGGTAAAAATCGTAGAGGGAGACCAAGAGATGACTACACTAAGCAGATTCAGAAGGATGTAGGTTGCAGTAGGTACTGGGAGATGAAGAAGCTTGCACAGGATAGAACAGCATGGAGAGCTGCATCAAACCAGTCTCAGGACTGAAGACAACAACATCAACACCACTTAAAAGACTTGACTGTGTCTAGCAGGACACTAGTATTACTGTAACCGAACGTCACAAGTTTGATCTTCCTACTCATCCTCATTAACTTGCATTTTTCCACCTTTAGGACTAGCTGTCATTCATCACAGCAACTCGAAATGTTGTCTAAGTCGTTTGTTATCTTCCCACAGTCACTCAACTTCGACACCTTACAGTACAGTCTAAAACGCTTACCGTGAGGACGAGTGAACTCTTGCAGACAGCGCTAGCTAGCATTGCAGCTTTAAGACACAGGACCCACCCCATGCTCCCTGCCTCCCCCCCCCCTCTGCCCCCCTGGCCCCAGCGCCCTCTCTTGGCAGTAATTCGGTTTCGGCCCCTCAGCACGAGTATGAGGCAAGGCGCCAGGGTGATCGCATTTGTTACACGGCGATAGGCGGCGGCGCTGTATACAGCGGGAGATTGATGGCTGCTTCAGAGATGAACGATCCGCGGACGCACCCTTCAACCTTCCCCACCCTCTCTCCACCACCCCCAACCCCTGCGCCCGCTTACTGCTCCTTCATCTCGACCCCCGACGTGAGCCGCTACCCTGTTCTCTTCTTCAAAAACTCGTACACACCCCTCTCCCACGCTCAGGACCTACAATTGTTGTTGTGGTCTTCACCTGGAACACTGTTTGGACGCGTTTCTCCACACTATTCCGTCCAGTTCAGCCCTCTTCACCCTTCAGTAACCTCTGGAACCTACACCCACCAGAACCTGTCTTCTGTAGTCGATCGTCTGTCTCCCTCCAAATCCTCCTCCACACTTCCCACCATTATTACACTACTGGCCATTAAAATTTCTACACCACGAAGATGACGTGCTACAGACGCGAAATTTAACTGACAGGAAGAAGATGCTGTGATATGCAAATGATTAGCTTTTCAGAGCATTCACACAAGGTTGGCGCCGGTGGCGACACCTACAACGTCCTGATATGAGGAGAGTTTCCAACCGATTTCTCATACACAAACAGCAGTTGACCGGCGTTCCCTGGTGAAACGCTGTTGTGATGCCTCGAGTAAGGAGGAGAAATGTGTACCATGACGTTACAAACTTCGATAAAGGTTCGATTGTAGCCTATCACGATTGCGGTTTATCTTATCGCGATATTGCTGCTCGTGTTGGTCGAGATCCAATGACTGTTAGGAGAATATGGAATCGATGGGTTCAGGAGGGTAATACGGAACGCCGTGCTGGATCCCGATGGCCTCGTATCACTAGCAGTCGAGATGACAGGCATCTTAACCGCATGGCTGTAACGGATCGCGCAGCCGCGTCTCGATCCATGAGTCAACAGATGGTGACGTTTGCAAGACAACAACCAGCTGCACCAACAGTTCGACGACGTTTGCAGCAGCATGGAGTATCAGTTCGGACACCATGACTGCAGTTACCCTCGACGCTGCATCACAAACAGGAGCGCTTGCGATGGTGTACCCAATGACGAACCTGGTTGCACGAATGGCAAAACGCCATTTTTTCGGATCAGTCCAGGTTATGTTTACAACATCATGCTTCAAATGGCTGAGCACTAGGGTATTTAACTTCTGAGATCATCAGTCACCTAGAACTTAGAACTACTTAACTAACCTATGGACACCACACACATCCATGCCCGAGGCAGGATTCGAACCCGCGACCATAGCGGTCCAGACTGTAGCGCTAACAACCGCTGGGCCACTCCGCCGGCACCCCATCATGATGGTCGCATCCGTGTTTGGCGAGATCGCGTTTATTCGTCATCGCCATACAGGCGTAACAACCGACGTGATGGTATGGGGTGCCATCGGTTACACGTCTCGGTCACCTCTTGTTCGCATTGACGACACTATGAACAGTGGACGTTACATTTCAGATGTGTTACGACCCGGGGCTCTACCCTTCATTCGATCCCTCCGAAACCCTACATTTCACGCCTATTGCACTTCCTGTACGGGCATTTCTGGACTTTTTTTTTTTTTTTTTTTGGGTCGTCAGTCTACTGACTGGTTTGATGCGGCCCGCCACGAATTCCTTTCCTGTGCTAACCTCTTCATCTCAGAGTAGCACTTGCAACCTACGTCCTCAATTATTTGCTTCACGTAATCCAATATCTGTTTTCCTCTACAGTTTTTGCCCTCTACAGCTCCCTCTAGTACCATGGAAGTCATTCCCTCATGTCTTAGCAGATGTCCTATCATCCTGTCCCTTCTCCTTATCAGTGTTTTCCACATATTCCTTTCCTCTCCGATTCTGCGTAGAACCTCCTCATTCCTTACCTTATCAATCCACCTAATTTTCAACATTCGTCTATAGCACAACATCTCAAATGCTTCGATTTTCTTCTGTTCCGGTTTTCCCACAGTCCATGTTTCACTACCATACAATGCTGTACTCCAGACGTACATCCTCAGAAATTTCTTCCTCAAATTAAGGCCGGTATTTGATATTAGTAGACTTCTCTTGCTCAGAAATGCCTTTTTTGCATAACTTCCTTAACTTCATTGACTTCGTGACCATCAATCCTGATGTTAAGATTCTCGCTGTTCGCATTTCTACTACTTCTCATTACCTTCGTCTTTCTCCCATTTACTCTCAAACAATACTGTGTACTCATTAGACTGTTCATTCCGTTCAGTAGATCATTTAATTCTTCTTCACTTTCACTCAGGATAGCAATGTCATCAGCGAATCGTATCATTGATATCCTTTCACCTTGTATTTTAATTCCACTCCTGAATTTTTCTTTTATTTCCATTATTGCTTCCTCGATGTACTGATTGAAGAGTAGGGGCGAAAGGCTACAGCCTTGTCTTACACCCTTCTTAATACGAGCACATCGTTCTTGATCGTCCACTCTTATTATTCTCTCTTGGTTGTTGTACATATTGTATATGACCCGTCTCTCCCTATAGCTTTCCCCTACTTTTTTCAGAATCTCGAACAGCTTGCACCATTTTATATTGTCGAACGCTTTTTCCAGGTCTACAAATCCTATGAACGTGTCTTGATTTTTCTTTAGCCTTGCTTCCATTATTAGCCGTAACGTCAGAATTGCCTCTCTCGTGCCTTTACTTTTCCTATAGCCAAACTGATCGTCACCTACCGCATTCTCAATTTTCTTTTCCATTCTTCTGTATATTATTCTTGTAAGCAGCTTCGATGCATGAGCTGTTAAGCTGATTGTGCGATAATTCTCGCACTTGTCAGCTCTTGCCGTCTTCGGAATTGTGTGGACGATGCTTTTCCGAAAGTCAGATGGTATGTCGTCAGACTCATATATTCTGCACACCAGCGTGAATAGTCGTTTTGTTGCCACTTCCCCTAATGATTTTAGAAATTCTGATGGAATGTTATCTATCCCTTCTGCCTTATTTGACCGTAAGTCCTCCAAAGCTCTTTTAAATTCCGATTCTAATACTGGATCCCCTATCTCTTCTAAATCGACTCCTGTTCTTCTATCACATCAGACAAATCCTCACCCTCATAGAGGCTTTCAATGTATTCTTTCCACCTATCTGCTCTCTCCTCTGCATTTAACAGTGGAAACCCGTTGCAGTCTTAATGTTACCACCGTTGCTTTTAATGTCACCAAAGGTTGTTTTGACTTTCCTGTATGCTGAGTCTGTCCTTCCGACAATCATATCTTTTTCGATGTCTTCACATTTTTCCTGCAGCCATTTCGTCTTAGCTTCCCTGCACTTCCTATTTATTTCATTCCTCAGCGACTTGTATTTATGTATTCCTGATTTTCCCGGAACATGTTTGTACTTCCTCCTTTCATCAATCAACTGAAGTATTTCTTCTGTTACCCATGGTTTCTTCGCAGCTACCTTCTTTGTACCTATGTTTTCCTTCCCAACTTCTGTGATGGCCCTTTTTAGAGATGTCTATTCCTCTTCAACTGTGCTGCTTACTGCGCTATTCCTTATTGCTGTATCTATAGCGGTAGAGAACTTCAAATGTATCTCGTCATTCCTTAGAACTTCCGTATCCCACTTCTTTGCGTATTGATTCTTCCTGACTAATGTCTTGAACTTCAGCCTACTCTTCATCACTACTACACTCCTGGAAATTGAAATAAGAACACCGTGAATTCATTGTCCCAGGAAGGGGAAACTTTATTGACACATTCCTGGGGTCAGATACATCACATGATCACACTGACAGAACCACAGGCACATAGACACAGGCAACAGAGCATGCACAATGTCGGCACTAGTACAGTGTATATCCACCTTTCGCAGCAATGCAGGCTGCTATTCTCCCATGGAGACGATCGTAGAGATGCTGGATGTAGTCCTGTGGAACGGCTTGCCATGCCATTTCCACCTGGCGCCTCAGTTGGACCAGCGTTCGTGCTGGACGTGCAGACCGCGTGAGACGACGCTTCATCCAGTCCCAAACATGCTCAATGGGGGACAGATCCGGAGATCTTGCTGGCCAGGGTAGTTGACTTACACCTTCTAGAGCACATTAGGTGGCACGGGATACATGCGGACGTGCATTGTCCTGTTCGAACAGCAAGTTCCCTTGCCGGTCTAGGAATAGTAGAACGATGGGTTCGATGACGGTTTGGATGTACCATGAACTATTCAGTGTCCCCTCGACGATCACCAGAGGTGTACGGCCAGTGTAGGAGATCGCTCCCCACATCATGATGCCGGGTGTTGGCCCTGTGTGCCTCGGTCGGATGCAGTCCTGATTGTGGCGCTCACCTGCACGGCGCTAAACACGCATACGACCATCATTGGCACCAAGGCAGAAGCGACTCTCATCGCTGAAGACGACACGTCTCCATTCGTCCCTCCATTCACGCCTGTTGCGACACCACTGGAGGCGGGCTGCACGATGTTGGGGCGTGAGCGGAAGACGGCCTAACGGTGTGCGGGACCGTAGCCCAGCTTCATGGAGACGGTTGCGAATGGTCCTCGCCGATACCCCAGGAGCAACAGTGTCCCTAATTTGCTGGTAAGTGGCGGTGCGGTCCCCTACGGCACTGCGTAGGATCCTACGTCTTGGCGTGCATCCGTGCGTCGCTGCGGTCCGGTCCCAGGTCGACGGGCACGTGCACCTTCCGCCCTCTCGCAGTGTCCGGAGCAAGTATGGTGGGTCTGACACACCGGTGTCAATGTGTTCTTTTTTCCATTTCCAGCAGTGTATATTGTAATCTGAGTCTATATCTGCTCCTGGGTACGCCGTACAACCCAGTATCTGATTTCGGAATCTCTGTCTGACCATGATGTAATCTAATTGAAATCTTCCCGTATCTCCCGGCCTTTTCCAAGTATACCTCCTCCTCTTGTGATTCTTGAACTGGGTATTCGCTATTAATAGCTGAAACTTGTTACAGAACTCAATTAGTCTTTCTCCTCTTTCATTCCTTGTCCCAAACCCATATTCTCCTGTAACCTCTTCTTCTACTCCCCCTACAACTGCATTCCAGTCGCCCATGACTATTACATTTTCGTCCCCCTTTACATACTGCATTACCCTTTCAATATCCTCATACACTTTCTCTATCTGTTCATCTTTAGCTTGCGATGTCGGCATGTATACCTGAACTATCGTTGTCGGTGTTGGTCTGCTGTTGATTCTGATTAGAACAACCCGGTCACTGAATTGTTCACAGTAACACATCCTCTGCCCTACCTTCCTATTCATAACGAATCCTACACCTGTTATACCATTTTCTGCTGCTGTTGATATTACTCGATACTCATCTGACCAGAAATCCTTGTCTTCCTTCCACTTCACTTCACTGACCCCTACTATATCTAGAATGAACCTTTGCATGTCCCTTTTCAGATTTTCTAGTTTCCCTACCACGTTCAAGCTTCTGATATTCCACGCCCCGACTCGTAGAACGTTATCCTTTTGTTGATTATTCAATCTTATTTCTCATGGTAACCTCCCCCTTGGCAGTCCCCTCCCGGAGATCCGAATGGGGGACTATTCCGGAGTCTTTTGCCGATGGAGAGATCATCATGACACTTCTTCAACTACAGGCCACATGTCCTGTTGTTACACGTTTCGTGTCTTTAATGCAGTGGTTTCCATTGCCTTCTGCATCCTCATGTCGTTGATCATTGCTGATTCTTCCGCCTTTAGGGGCAATTTCCCACCCCTAGGACGAGAGAGTGCCTTGAACCTCTATCCGCTCCTCCGCCCTCTTTGACAAGGCCGTTGGCAGAATGAGGCTGACTTCTTATGCTGGAAGTCTTCGGCCGCCAGTGCTGATTATTTAGCAAAATTTAGGCAGTGGCGGGTATCGAACCTGGGACCGAAGACGTTTTGATTATGAATCAGACGCTACCCCTAGACCACGTTTCTGGATACAGAGAATGTTCGACTGCTGCCCTAGCCAGCACATTCTCGAGATCTCTCACCAACTGAAAAAGGCTGGTCAATGGTGGCCGAGCAACTGGCTCGTCACAATGCGCCAGTCACTACTCTTGTTGAACTGTGGTATCTTGTTGAAGGTGCACGGACAGCTGTACCTGTACACGCCATCCAAGCTCTGTTTGGCTCAATGCCCAGGCGTATCAAGGCCGTTATTACGGCCACAGGTGGTCGTTCTGGGTATTGATTTCTCAGGATCTATGCACCCAAACTGCTTGAAAATGTAATCACATGTCAGATCTAGTATATTATATTTGTCCAGTGAAACCCGTTTATCATCTGCATTTCTTATTGGTGTAGCAATTTTAATGGCCAGTAGTGTACTTGGTCTACTCACTGATGCCTAAAGACGTGCCCCGATCGACAGATGTAGAATACAGGTCTAAAGAAAATTCTTTAGGCAGTGTGACCACCAGCAACTGACAATTCCCTACTGTGTGCTCGTTCTGCTTTGCACCATGCTAATCTGAAAGGACATTCCGTCGCCTAATTCGGCGGGGCGTGACATTTACCTGCTACACATTCAACGCATGTTTCTAAAGTGGGAAGTCATTTAAATTTACCATAGGCGTAATGCAACCACTTTTTGTTTCTAGGCCGATATACGAATTTTCTTGTAGGAGGTATTGGAATATCCCCGCTTGTGCACCTATAGTTTCATGAAATTCCTGTGGGTGTTGGCAGTCTAGGCGATAGGGATTTTGCAGTTGCGCATATTTCGGAAAGAGCCCTACGGGCAGCTCCCTGGGGAGCACGGCTGGTACAGAGAGCAGCACAGGCCACGGGCGACGCTCCACACGCAGCAGAGCTTCCGGCCACAGCCAGACCGACCGCAGGTCGCGGCCGCGGTGTGTGGACGGGGGTGCTTCACCACACGGCACATCGCACGAACACGCGCTCGCTGTTCTCTGCGGTGGACTGGCAGCTCGATTGACAGCCTCTGTCCGCTGCAGCGTTATCGCAAAATTAAAAAACATGTACATACAAAAAGTGTATATGGCATGTTGGCTGGGCTCAGCAACAGCGGTTTCGAAATCAGCGCGCCACAACGTGGCTGATGATACAAGTAAGAGCCGAAGGATAACCAGGAGGTAACCTGTAGTTGTGTAGCAAACACGTAACGAATCGAGTGATTCGGTGTCTTCACAGTTAAGCATCTAACTACGAATCCAAAACTCTAGAACTCGTAGGTTAGGTCTGGTTAGGTTCGACCTCAGTGATCCTAGAATTTTTATGTGTCACATACCACCTTTTTTAGTCCCTGACTAAGTTTATTAACGTGAAGAAAGACGACATATTGCTAAAATATTTCCGGCTATCACGCCTTGGTAGAACGGATTTTACATTTTTTTTAAAAATGGTTTAAATGCCTTTGGGTACTATGGGACTCAACTTCTGAGGTCATCAGTCCCCTAGAACTACTTAAACCTAACCAACCTAAGGACATCATATACATTCATGCCCGAGGCAGGATTCGAACCTGCGACCGTAGCGGTCGCGCGTTTCCAGTCTGTAGCACCTAGAACTGCTCGGCCACCCCGACCGGCTCACATTAAAACCCAACGTTTCGTCCCCACCGACGGAAGATGTTTAAAGGGGAAATGTAGCTTCTGTGAGTGTCCATTCTACATCCTGGCTCGCTACTGACTGCTGAAAAATTCCGTGTACGCATGATCCTGCACAGTGACGTGGTGTCAGATGTTTTGAATGCTGGGGCACAACTGGCTGTTGTCGATTGGCGTCGTCCGCTGTTGCCATCACTCCATGGTGGAACACTCGACAAGTCTTCTTCAGCACTTGGATCCAGTCGTCATTCAATTTCACACTCTCCTCTGTCCTACTGAAATTCATTTTCACGCCCTCCTTCTCGTTACTGAAATTCCTGGGTGTTTAACATTCACTATGTCCTCTCTGTATAGCATTTCATGGTATCCACTTGTGGCTGACAGTACTTTAATGTGATGGTCTCCTGGCTTCCACAACAGCTGGTCTGTCAATCTGTCCCTTCAGTTGCCCTTGTGCCCTTCTAGTCGCTTTTTTTCAGCATTTCTTTTTGTAGTATGTGTGGTGGCATAATCTGTCGCCAGCATGCCATGTGACAAAGAGGTTGTGAGAAGATCGACACCAGGCACCAGCAACGTCCTTATCAGGAGAGAGGCCAGAGACAGACTCGCAGGCAATGCGCCGCCAACGCACTCTCCACCGACAGTATGTAGATCGCCGCCACGGAGCGGATGACCCAGTGCCAGTGAGTCATCCAGTGACATAATGAGTCGAGTCCGCAGGCTCAGCCCAATCACTAACAGACGCAGTCAGAGTCTCCATCTCAGGCAGCACTTGGCGACCGGAGTAGTGTACATAGCGGACTTGTACTTCAGCAACAGTGAGGCTATCGTGGACTATTACAGAAGAACTTGTACCACATGGACTAGCTCAAAGACGAGTAATTTCTCATTCTTGTGCATAAAGAACCCTATTAACATACGTGTGCAGTTTGTGTTATAGAAACTGGATGCCACCATACAATACCCTCTCCTTGCTTCCCACGGCATTTTTATTTAATCGTACGGCTAGCGTCCCCTGTCGGGAAGACCGTCGCGTGTCAGTCTTTGAATTTGACGCCACTTCGGCGACCTTTAGTCGATGATAGGATGACGATGACAACAGCACAACAACCAGCCCCTGGGTGGAGAGAATTCCCCAACCCAGCCGAGAATCGAACCCAGGCCCAGAGTTTGACAATCTCTCACGTTGACCATTCACCTACTGGTGGAGGACATTCATGGTATAAGCTTACAGTGACAAGGAGACGACACAAAAGTATCCACATACCCCTCCTCACAATTATACGGAATCCTATAAATTAGTGCTTTTTCCTGGGGTTTGCGAGCATCCGTGGCCAATTTAGGGCCATCCGGTATTTTCGTGGCGGGTTTGTCGACTAACACGATGTTCAGTTTCGTCAAGAGAAAAAGCGAGGAGTCTTAAAAACAGTGGCGGATAGAGCAAGGAATGTTTGCGAACCAGACCTTCTTGACGCGGAGTTTAAACACCTCAGCAACGCATTGCTCAAGAATAATTATAGACCTCCGCGCAAATGTCATAGCAAAGCACAAGCGCCTGTGAAATCGGAAGTTTTCCTATCTTTACTGACCGCAAAGGAAATATTTTGACAAAACACAGTGGGTAGCACAATTGCTAGCACACTGGACTCGCATTTGGGAGAACGAGGGTTCAAACCTGCAATCAACCATCCCGATTTTTTCGTGATTTCCCTAAATCGCTTCAGGTAAATGCCGGTATGGTTCCTTCGAAAGGGCACGGCCGCTTTTCTTTCTCCATCCTTCTCCAATTCGAGCTTGTGCTCCGTCTCTAGCAAACTCATAGTTGACGGGAAGGTAAACACTAACTCCCCCTCCCTCCCCCTCCTCCTCGACGAAATAGAACATGGCGTTAATCGGCATATCTACCCGGAAGATACATAGTACTCCGTCTGCAGGCCACAAGTGGCCCATCGGGACCATCCGACCGCCGTGTCATCCTCAGCTGAGGATGCGGATAGGAGGGGCGTGGGGTCAGCACACCGCTCTCCCGGTCCTTGCGATGGTTTTCTTTGGCCGGAGGCGCTGCTATTCGGTCGAGTAGCTCCTCAATGGCCACCACAAGGCTGAGTGCACCCCGAAAAATGGCAGCAGGGCATGGCGGCCCAGGTGGTCACCCATCCAAGTGCCGGCCATTCCCGACAGCGTTTAACTGCTGTGATCTGACGGGAACCGGTGTATCCACTGCGGCAAGGCCGTTACCGCGGAAGATACATAATTTAAAGGATTCCGTATAGTTGTCAGAGGAGAGGGGGGGAGGTGTGTAGTAGCGCCTAGCATCTAGCGCACGTTGGTCTATTGTTTATTCATATGATTTTGAAACGTATCCCTGTTGTTTTTTAACGATTTTTGAACACATTCTAGGTTTATTTCTGAACTAATCCTAAGTCGATTTTTGAATGCGTGAATAGTATACGTGATGTCTCTTCCAGGGGAATTCCCACCGCATCAAGAAATAAAAAACATTCCCGCAGACAAAAGGGGTCGGGGCTAACACGAACTGACCCGAATAAACCCGAACGGGCGAATGCCAATCGCTCTTTTTTTATTTGGTTGATTGGATGTGCGAGTGATCAGCGTTGCTATAATTTTTAGCGAAGGCCATAGATTCAGACTACCAGAGTGGAAACAAACGACTAAAAGGAGTAACAGGCGAAAAAGATTACGTTTTCTCTCTTCAGTATATCCAAGAAAATGAAACTTTGACAGAAATTTTTTGCCTCGTCGCTACACTACGAAGGGACAGTTGTACAGTAACCGCTTAAATTCTATTCTCAGTATAGGGTGGAAAATGCGTTTTACGAACACTTAATAGTGCCTAACCAGAGAAAACGCGGGGTAACTAAACCGATGATTATGGCAGGGTTAGTCAAGTTAATTGGAGAATAAATTTGGATAACGACAGGAATAGCAACAGAATTAATTATGATTACATTGTTTCTTATAACGAGGAAGGAGAAGAAACGGGGACATGACACAAATTATATTGAAGAATATGACGATTCCAAATTTATATACAAATTTCGTTCTACTAGTTTTCGATGTCATGTTTAAGGAACTGGAGCATATGAATAAATTTGAAAATATTTCCTAAGATAAAACTTTTTCCAGAATGAAATTTACACTCTGCAGTGGAGTGTGCACTGGTATGAAACGCCCTGGCACATTAAAACTGTGTGCCTGACCAATACTCGAACTCGGGACTTTTGCCTTTGGCGGGTAAGTGAGCTATCCAAGCACGACACGGAACCCGTCATCACACCTTCAGTTCAGCCAGCACCTCGTCTTCACTAAAGCTCTCCTGCAAACCTTGCAAGACTAGCAGTGCAGGTAGAAAGAATACTATAAAGGTCCTGAGTTCGAGTCTCGATCTGGCACACAGTTTTAATCTGCCAGAAAGTTTCATAAAAATTTTCTTCTAGTAGGCCTAAATAGGCATTTGATACAGTTACTTCGCGAATTATATTCTGTCGTGTTATTTATGTAAATGAGGTACAAAGAAATGACCATTTGTGCCGAAACAGTTGTAAGTAGGCTGTTTAGGTTTTTTTATTGGTAACGCCGCCGCCACGTAGCGCTCTGTATAAAAATCACTGGCTGTGCCGTGTGCAGTCTGTGGCTGGTTTGCATTGTGGTCTGCCATTGTAGTGTTGGGCAGTGGCAGCTGGATGCTAACAGCGCATAGCGTTGCGCAGTTGGAGGTGAGCCGCCAGCAGTGGTGGACGTGGGGAGAGAGATGGCGGAGTTTTGAAATTTGTAAGAATTGGTGTCACGAACTGATATATATATTATGACTATTAAGGTAAATACATTGTTTGTTCTGTATTAACATCTTTCATTTGCTAACTATGCCTATCAGTAGATAGTGCCTTCAGTAGTTTGAATCTTTTATTTAGCTGGCAGTAGTGGCGTTCGCTGTATTGCAGTAGCTTGAGTAACGAATATTTTTGTGAGGTAAGTGATTTGTGAAACGTATAGGTTAATGCTAGTCAGGGCCATTCTTTCGTAGGGATTTTTGGAAGTCAGATTGCGTTGCGCTAAAAATATTGTGTGTCAGTTTAAGCACAGTCTTGTATAATTTTTTCTAAGGGGACGTTTCACAGTCTAGCTTATTTGGTGTGTGTTACTATTGCTGCAATATTAGAAAGGCCTGTTTTGTATTATCTAGCAGACAGTAACAAAACAGACGTAATTAAATCGAGAAATCAGACCAGTCTTGGGTACCATCTGTATTAACAGCGTTTTCACCATTAGACAAGGATTTTTAGGTTTTTCATGTGGCTACACGTTTCACAAACGTCAGTGGGGTAATAGATCCTTTCGCCGGAAGGAAAGCACGCCGTGTAAAGCTGTGTAAAATCAGAGGAAAAACTGTGCTGGGACATAAGGGCTGAAGAAACATGTACTGTCTTCATTGTGTCTTGCCTTTAACGGTTCCCTATATTTAATTTAATGTCACACAAAAGAGAAAGTATTAGCTAATAGGCAATAAAGAGTGCATATTTTCTTAATAGCTCTTGTTCTCCAGATCACAAATAAGTCCCACCCGCTATTAATTGTGTTTTTGTTAAGGTGGGGTAGATTGCCCAACCGGCCGACTGGGAACAGGAGAGGCACCACAGAACATTCAATTTTCATTACCTAAATCCAGGCTTTGGCACCCTTAAGAGCAAATTACATGTCTTACGTTTCCTGAAACATACAGGTTCATACATGAAACTGTTCAGGAAGATATGCGATACGAAATGAAAATGTTTCTGAAAAAATCAGTTTTTTTTATCTTTTTGACGTAATATGCTCGACGGAGCTAGGGGGCACCAGTATCTAGTTTTTGCCCCCTTCGGAAGCACCGCAGGTCGGGGGCTGTTACCGCCCATTGTGTGGTGCTTTGGCATGCAGATTAGGGTGCGACACTTCTTAACAGACTTTGTTTTTTGCTCTCAGACAAGAGGGAAGCAGTTCATTTTTCAACCGAGTTGCCCACTACCTTAAATGACAATTGCACTAATGTGGTACGTCTTTTAAGGCTTTCTGCTATGTCCTCAATGTCCCCTAAAATTTTGGAGTAACGTCCTTAATGTGTTCTCACTTTGGCTGGCTCATCCGTGTTTTTTGTAAGTGGTCAGACAGCCAAATACTCCTGTGCGTCTATTTTAGTGTTCCTCTTGTCTTACTTGTGTGTTAATTGACAGTTTCAGAAAATCTGATCATTTTTAACGCTTTTCAATTCATAAGCTTTACCTACAGCTGTATATTTTAGGTTATTTTATTTTATTTCGAACGCGATCAGTTTCAGCAATTCATTTTGCCATCTTCAGGCCTCTGCGTAATAAAGGAGTATACATATAAGCCTGTAAAAATCAAGTTTACAAGTGACATATAATCATAATACCGCTTAAAAATGATGGAAGTAACAGTGTTAAATCAAATCTTTGTGTACATCCAGCACGTGTGTATATATTCGAAAACTACGGCCTCTAGCAAGACGTATGTCAGTACAAAATTTGACTACATTAAATTTGTACAGAAAGCTTCTGTTCATTTTTGCTATAGGAGTAATAGCTTGCGCATAGCGAAAGAGAGAATATAAAAATATTTTGTGTGCTATTGATGACGTTGTGGGTTGCATAAAACCCATACGTGAATCACACTGTATTCATTGAGGATATCAATAAGGCATGGGAACAACAAGTTAATCCAGGTTTGATATTACTCACATCACATAATTTCTAATACAATGGCTTTAACAAGAGACATTGCAATTGTACAGGACAGAAAAACTTCGCTACAAGGTTTCACATATAGATTTAACCAAATTAGTAAACAATGAAAATATCCATCCCAAAAACAAAATTGATAGCTTTCAAAGCGAGAAAACCTCTGAGGAGTGCACAACAAAATAACTAATCAAGTTAGTCGTATCAGTTACCTGGTAAATATTGTAAGCTACCATAATGAACTCTACATCGACAACAAATAACAAATGGTATGCTGATCAATGAATGTTGAGAAATAATGTTACAAAAGACACAGGAATCAAGTTTTGTAAGGTAACTAGCCAAACCGGCAATGCTTCGCAACTGCTAAATATATATGGGAATTAGAGATATCTCCTGCACTCCCCTTTTTCTGTGCATCTCCCCCCCCCCCCCCTCTTCACCTTCCTCTCCGTGTCCATCAACTCCTCACCTTTTCACAATTTCTCTCCATCTCTTCCTTCCCCCTTTCTGTGTCATTTCCAGATTTTCACAGCACAGCGTTTTCTTTCTTGTAGTCGCCTTTAATAGACAATCTGTGCACGTGTCATTTAAAAAATATTTTGCCAATGTTGATCCAACTGTTTATTAGACTTTCGTGTAAAAATCTGAAGTAAAACAGTTCAGAAGTTTTCGAGCTTTTTGATAACAACATTAAACAACTTGTCTTTTCTTGTATATAGCAGTATACGTCCCCCCCCCCCCCCCCCACACACACACACAATAGTATTTCGAGGTGAAACATAGACAGGTACTACGAACCAAGAAAGTAGAATGCAAGCGCCAGAAATGAAATTTCTAAGAGGAGTTCTTTTTTTTTTTTCTTTCATTCTTCTTTTTCATATTCTGCAACCCTTTCCACCCCATAGATGTGGCTAAGCCGTGAATTTTGTACCTAATTACTGTTAATTTCTTGTGATGAGATCGTTTGTTTTAAGTTGACCCCGACTAGTATCATGTTTATCAATATATAAGAGGTCTGAATAATCTTACTTTTAAGACTCTTTGATAGCTGAAAATAATCTATGTAGTTAAAAGATAAGGTATTCGGTTTTGCCCTATTTCATCATATGAGTAGTGCAAGCGAGTGTTGTCACGTTCGTGCACCGTATACACAGTACACTGCCCGAACATTTCCGTAATCTCACTTGGGGCGAAGCCAGATAGTCGCAACAGCAAAACAGGGCCGGGGCGACCCTTGAACCCGCGACAGTGTGTCCCTGGAATCGAAAGCGAGCCCCTCTCGCAGATAAGGGCGGCACTTTGGCCACACAACAGGCGGGCGCATTGTGCAGCTCCGGCCCTGCGGAAACAGCCGGTTTTTGCGAGGCGCAGCTGCGAGCCCCTTGCAAAAACAAAAGGCTGTCCCCAGCGCCGGAGACCGGCCCCTCCGCCCCCGCCGCCCCCGGGGGCCAATTAACTGCGCCCGCGGCCGTATCTCAGCAGCTGGGAATCCCCGTCTCTCCCCCTCCCCCTGGCCGGCCGAGGCTTCATTGTCCGCCTCTCTAACTCGTCCGCGGAGGCACAGATTCCTCCACTGGAGTCCGACCAGCGCTCTCCCTGGCTGCTGGAGAACTCCGTGTTGTGTACTGTACACTGCCGGGGGAAAAAATACAACACCCGCAACGAGCGTGTTCAGTAGCTGCAGCGTATAACAAGGTAATACCGAAGAGTTGTAACGCTAGTGACTCGTTTGTAAGGTGTCAGGCACATCCAACACCTTCCATGAAAACCCTGACATGATAAGCAAATCCAGTAGTATGTCACATAGCTCCGAATAAATCGTGAGATTAAATTAACCAAAGTAATATGTGTAACGAGTGAGCAACTGGAATACCACAGACTAACACAAGAATGCCTAAATGCATGTCGTACCTTCCCACCGTGAGACAGACGCAGTTCCGAGGGGAGAAATGAGAACAGAAGCCGTGAGCAGAACTGTGTTAAGCTAGAAGGCCCTACGATAAGGGACGGACTGGACACCCACCTCGCCAGCTAACCAGTAGGGCCACACCACCCGCACGTTTTAGCGTGAGACTTTTTCGCGTCTCTGTTACGTCAAGGATCACCACCCCCCACCCCCACCCCCTCCCCATCACATATTAAAAGCTACAGCCCTCCAGAAAAACAGTATAGATCTTACGATAACACTAAAAGGACCACACCAGCTGCAGGTTTTAGCGTAAGACTTTTTCGCGTCTCTGCTACGTTGCAAACTTTAAAAACATTGCCCCACCACGAAAAGTATAACGTTTCTCATTGGATAGAAAGGATTTTTGTAGGCGGAGCTTAAGGTTAACATTGAGACCCTGATTGGTCAGATGAAAACACAGCCAGATAGTTTTTTTAAACCAACTTCGGTAAATTGTAGTAAGGAGAAGTTAGGGGAGAGTTGCTTCCGAGATGGCGAGCTGAGGGGAGCTGTGCTGCCCGCCGCTGCCCTGACGCTGCCTAAACACCGACAAGGTAATGAACGCACGCGATGCCGCATTTTTGAGCGCTTCACTCAGAACTGCAGAAGTCTCATCTGTTACACCCCCTTTTTGCGTAATACTAGTGTCGATCGTTAATTAAAACTCATGGTGTTCACATTTTCCACATGAAGTAAAGATCTGAAACGCGATGATTTTTCTATTTTATAGTTATTGAGAAGCCACATCAGCCACTGTAATTTACGACAGGTTAGATAAGTAATTAAAGATAATTGAGGGTCACTGTAGACCATTTTGATAGTTTTCTCTTTTGTGAAACTTAATTTAAACGTAGATTATAGACGTGATGTGGCATACGTCATCCTTCGATCCATTGTAGAACTTGGAAACCCATTCAGGGAATATTCGTTCACATTTATGTTGAACGCAGTTGGTTTTTACCATCCTGTATTAAAACATTTCCTTATATCAAGAGTGCAATTTATAAACAATGTTTTGTGAGTAGAATAAAATTTCGAATGGTAAACTTAACTGCTTTTTCGACGTTATTTTACCAGCTAACTAAAAATAAGAATGCCTTGAACCCCTCCCACTAAATTTAGTTAGTATTAAGATTCTTTTACAGGGAGTGCAGTGGATCTGACGCTGAGATCATTAAGTATTTGGTTATACCGTCGCTCGTCTCACTGAACTCTTCTGAACTCTACATGTCATGTGTGGTCTTACGTCTCCTTACCAGCAACAGGTCCCAGGTTCAAACTAGTCAATTCCCTAAAAAAAACGCTCAGAGCGTCGTTGCGCGAAAGTGGTAGGGAGACACGATATAGAACAAACCGACACCACCATGAATGTTTAGACGATTGTCGCCGTCATCGGCAATCAGGTGTCGCTCAGGAGGCCTTTGTTTTGATTCTGCAGACAGTAACTGTGACGAGTTTAGAGGGGCAGCATTCATTCTAGGATACACCCATGCCCCACCGACATGTACTCCTGCTGAAAAACCATTTGAATGGGGTAGCAATGTAGGCCTGCAGAAAGCTGGTTGAACATATCGAAAGACTGCTGTAGATATTGCACACAATGCATCGGTGATGTATCACTGCTTTGAACGTAGGTTTGTGGAATATTTCCAGGTCCTGGACTTGAGTGCAGTACAGGCGCATATTAACATCGACACGTTGTGCAAGTAGCTAGATTTCCAGAAGGTTTTTTATACCGTTCCTCACAAGCGACTATTGATCAAATTGCGAGCATATCGAGTATCGCCTCAATTGTGTGACTGAATTCGTGATTTCCTCTTAGAGAGGGCTCAGTTCATAGTGATAGACGGTAAAATGGCTCTGAGCACTATGGGACTTAACATCTGAGGTCATCAGTCCCCTAGAACTTAGAACTACTTAAACCTAGCCAACCTAAGGACATCACACACATCCATGGCCGAGGCAGGATTCGAACCTGCGACCGTAGCAGTCCCGCGGTTCCGGACTGCAGCGCCTAGAATCGCACGGCCATAGACGGTAAATTATCGAGTAGAACAGAAGTGGTATTTGGTGATCCGCAAGGTAGTGGCATAGGCCCTCTGCTGTTCCTGATTTACATAAATTATCTACGTTATAATCTGAACAAAATCATCACACGATCAATTCCAATTACAAAATAATCTAGAGAGAATTTCTGCGAGGTCATCAACATGGCTACTAAAAGAAATCCGATAAATTTTGGGCATACGATAAACCGCACAAATCTAAGGACTGTCAATTCGACTAAATACCTAGGAATTACAATTGCGAGCAACTTAAATTGGAAAGACCACATAGATAATATTGTGGGGAAGGCGAAACAAAGACTGCGATTTGTTGGCAGAACCCTTAGAAGATGCGACAAACCCACTAAAGAGACAGCCTACATTACACTTGTCCGTCTTCTACTGGAATATTGCTGCACGGTGTGGGATCTTTGCCAGGTAGGATTGACGGAGGACATCGCAAAAGTGCAAAGAAGGGCAGCTCGTTTCGTGTTACCGGGCAATACGGGTGAGAGTGTCACTAGTATGATACGCGAGTTGGGGTGGCAGTCACTGAAAAAAAAAGTGGTTTTCTTTGCGGCGAGATCTATTTACGAAATGCAACATTCTCTTCCGAATGCGAAAATATTTTTTTGACACACGCCTACGTAGGGAGAAATGATCATCATAATCAAATAAGAGAAATCAGAGCTCGAACGGAAAGATTCAGGTGTTCCTTTTTCCCACGCGCCATTCGAGATTGGAATGGTAGTACGAAAATGGTTCGATGAACCCTCTGCCAGGCACTTCAGTCTGAACTGCAGAGTAACTATATAGATGTAGATGCAGCAATGGCGAACCGAACGTCACGGATTCTGAGCCCATGTTGCAATTCCAGGGTCATCAGAGCCTCTGGAAAACCCGCAATAGAAATAATAACACGTGGGCTGACATCACGACACCGCCGAGCACAGCTACTCTGGTGTCGTGAAAGAGTTGACTGGAGGAACGAATGGTGCTGTGTTGTCTTCAGCGTTCAGAGTAGATTTTGTGTGTATGTGAGTCACAGAAATACAGTTGTATGGCACAGACATGCTGAGTTACTTACTCCATGGTGCATTTGCCCACGACACACAGGTCGCAACCAGTACTTCATGGTGTGTGGGGAGATCAATTACAGCTCTCTGTCACCTTCGGTGTTTATGCAGGGTGAAGTGACGGGTGCCAGCTACACTGCAGAGGTTGTTATTGACATTTCTTCGACATGGAGGTGATATGATATTTCGACGGGACAATGGACGTCCACATACGGCTGCTGCCCTGCCACTTGCTCTTCACGGTGCACAACTTCTGCCCTGGCCACCAAGATCACCAGATCTCTCGCCAATTGAACACGTATTGGACAGGGTGAAGCGGAAAGTTGCTTGCTCTCCAGGGCCTCCAAGATCCACTGCTAAATTGCTACAAACGGAGCAATTTGCTTGGGACAATGTATTACAGGCTGCCATTCGACACCTTTATGACTCGATTCTCTTCTGCCTCATCTCTCATCCCTCCAGTGCTTTTCGAAGTCCAACTCGAAGTCCAGGTCCACTGCCATCTACATCTACGACTACTCTGCAATTCACATTTAAGTGCTTGGCAGAGGGTTCATCGAACCACAATCATACTGTCTCTCTACTATTCCACTCCCTAACAGCGCGCGGGAAAAACGAACACCTAAACCTTTCTGTTCGAGCTCTGATTTATCTTATTTTATTTTGATGATCATTCCTACCTATGTAGGTTGGGCTCAACAAAATATTTTCGCATTCAGAAGAGAAAGTTGGTGACTGAAATTTCGTAAAAAGATCTCGCCGCGACGAAAAACGTCTTTGCTGTAATGACTTCCATCCCAATTCGCGTATCATATGTGCCACACTCTCTCCCCTATTATGTTACAATACAAAACGAGCTGCCCCTTTTTGCACCCTTTCGATGTCCTCCGTCAATCCCACCTGGTAAGGAACCCACACCGCGCAGTAATATTCTAACAGAGGACGAACGAGTGTAGTGTAAGCTGTCTCTTTAGTGGACTTGTTGCATCTTCTAAGTGTCCTGCCAATGAAACGCCTTCCCCACGATATTATCTATGTGGTCTTTCCAACTGAAGTTGTTCGTAATTTTAACACTCAGGTACTTAGTTGAATTGACAGCCTTGAGAATTGTACTATTTATTGAGTAATCGAATTCCAACGGATTTCTTTTGGAACTCATGTGTATCACCTCACACTTTACGTTATTTAGCGTCAACTGCCACCTGCCACACCATACAGCAATCTTTTCTAAATCGCTTTGCAACTGATACTGGTCTCCGGATGACCTTACTAGACGGTAAATTACAGCACCATCTGCGAACAACCTAAGAGAACTGCTCAGATCGTCACCCAGGTCATTTATATAGATCAGGAACAGCAGGGGTCCCAGGACGCTTCCCTGGGGAACACCTGATATCACCTCAATATTACTCGGTGATTTGCCGTCTATTACTATGAACTGCGACCTTCCTGACAGGAAATCACGAATCCAGTGGCACAACTGAGACGATACCCCATAGGCCCGCAGCTTGATTAGAAGTCGCTTGTAAGGAACGGTGTCAAAAGCTTTCTGGAAATCTATAAATACGGAATCAACTTGAGATCCCCTATCGAAAGCGGCCATTACTTTGTGCGAATAAAGAGCTAGCTGCGTTGCACAAGAGCGATGTTTTCTGAAGCCATACTGATTACGTATCAATAGATCGTTCCCTTCGAGGTGATTCATAATGTTTGAATGCAGTATATGTTCCAAAACCCTACTGCAAACTGACGTCAATGATATAGGTCTGTAGTTCGATAGATTACTCCTACTACCCTTCTTAAACACTGGTGCAACCTGCGCAATTTTCCAATCTGTAGGTACAGATCTATTGGTAAGCGAGCGGTTGTATATGAGTGCTAAGTAGGGAGCTATGTTGTCCACCCAGCATCATGATGGTGGCATGTGTTACTGTAATCTCTAACTGCGGGGCTAGGAGGACAGAAGCTGAGGAAATGACATGAAACCGCTGCAAATGCCAGGATCTGAACTCGTGTCTCCTGCTTGCTAGGCAGATGTATTATTCATTTCACCGTCCTGGCATTGTGGCTAACAAAGCTGCATGCATTACCCTAGTCCATTGCCCTCCCTAACGCAACTGCCTAGAAGCAAGAGACCCAGGTTCAACTCCCGACCTTTGCACTAATTTTAATTCATTTCTTCAGCCTCTCTCCTTCTCGAAGATAAAGCTGTGCCACAATACATCTCCAGGGAAATGTAATTACACCGTTATGTTTGTTTGCATGCGAGAATACAAGTTTACGTTTCCGCCAGACAGGCACACAATGTGTATCGACACGACTGTTTATATACCCTTCACTGCGCTCCAATGTTTCATTAGGTCTTAATTTACGCCTACAATGATGACCTACCTGTCACATCACTTGTCAATAAAATTGTCTCACCTCTGAGGGTGTTTCACTGCTTTTTTCGACAGAGTATCAACAGAATGAAACCGTGAAACAGTTGCTGCATTCCTGGGATACTTCCTGATATTTTTCACATGAGAAACCTGCGGTCTCTGGTGGCTTCCCAGAGTGTAATTGCATTTCGTTTGATTTCGTACCATCACTTGTCTTTGTTCTAGTACTGCACTCAAAACACTTTCCTAAATGCGTAAATGTCGACTGCTTGCTCCGTGTATGCGATATGGAAACAAGCTTATTCCATTCACGCACTATTGTTTCTGTGAATACTGTTATTCTTCACCCTCAAGCTAGCATACAGTACTGCTCGGTTCTATCTAGGGTTTGTTTTCTGGGAATGTTAGTTGTGTGTCAACATTGATACCCAGCAGCACTACGCATAGATTTACTGATGAAGACCTGGCCGATATGAAAGTCATGTACGGGTTCACTGAAAGCAATGGGACAGCAGCACAACGACGATTTGCTGCTCTGTATCTATTTCCAGAGCGACGGCAACCACGTCATCTGAGCGCTTTTGAATTTTTCAGTTTTGTATTATGTAAATTGAAGGTTGAGAGGGAAGAAAGGAAAGAAAAAGTAAAGGGTAGGGAAGGAACTGTTGATGTCAGCTGCTTCGGGACTTTTTGCGGAATGGCTCTCAAATGGCTCTGAGCACCATGGGACTTAACATCTGAGGTCATCAGTCCCCTGGAACTTAGAAATACGTAAACCTAACTAACCTAAGGACATCACACACATCCATGCCCGAGGCAGGACTCGAACGTGCGACCGTAGCGGTCGCGCGGTTCCAGATTGAAGCGCCTAGAACCGCTCGGCCACACCGGCCGGCTTTTGCGGAATCAGTGGTGATGAGTGAAAATGTCTGCCGGACCGGGATTGAAACCCAACATCTGCTGCTTAATATAGTCATTTGCGTTAATCACTGCGCCATCTGGACACAGTGTTTATCGAACACGCGCGAACGATATAGGCACGCTCTCGGCCAGCACTCATTCCCACCTAACACCATTTATCTGCAGTCCTATTCCACGGCCTCCATGCTCACCACTTTGAGATTCCCGCAGGAGGTCGGATGTGATTGTGCACACTCGCACTGCAGGTGGTGGATTCATTGCCCGCCGGGGCGAATCAGTTATGTGAATGCGCAGTGTATTCTCTTTCGAACTCGTGGTCTTCAGTCCGAAGGCTTGTTCGACACAGCGGTCTTATCAGGCCTCTTCATCTCTGAGCAACTACTACTACCTATATCCACTTCAACCTGCTTACTACCTCAATCTCCAATATTTACTCTCCACAATTACCTCCAATACTACAAACATGATTCCTTGATGTCTCATCAAGTGCCCTGTCAACCAATCACTTCTTTTACTCGAGTTACGCCACAAACTTCTTTTCCTTCCTGTTCTGTTCAGTACTTCCCTGTTGATTACACGATCTACCCACCTCATCTTCAGCATTCTTCTGTAGCACCACAGTTCAAAAGCTTTTAATCTCTTCTTGTCTGAACTGTTAATCGTTCACGTTCCACTTCCATACAAGGCTGCTCTCCAAAAAATACCATCAGGAAAAGTATACTTAAATTTATACTCAGGGTTAAAAAATTTCCCTTCTTCAGAAATAGTCTTCTTGCCATTGCTGCCTGCATTTTATATTCTCTCTACCTCGTTTGCGTCCGTTACTTTACTATCCAAATAGAAAAACTTATCTACTACTTTTAGTTTTTCAGTTTGCAGTCTTACCCTCCCACACATCACCAGTAAATTTTCAGTCTGTTCATTAATTTCAAAAACTTTGAGAGGCGTAAGATACACTTTTTTACGTATCTTCATTTTCCCGTTGTTGGTTGCAGTACGTGTAGGGGTAGATTCTTCAGGTTACAATTTTGGTTCTGTGGGTTCCAATTATAATAATTGATGAAGTCCAATCTGTTTCTACAATCTTCTTTTATTTTATCCCTTTCTTCCATATCACACTGACTTCACAATTTCCACTTTCATAAAACCAAAAATTCCATAATTACTGCCAACATGAAAAACATGTCCGTTTGCATCAGAGGGATGCCCACTGCTACTCAACCAGTTTACAAAACGAAAGAGTTTACAAACTTTCTTGACAAAAGAAGAGTCATCACCAACTTATATCATTATTTTGCAAATGAATCAAGAAATAAATTTAATAATTAGCGGTAGATTGCGCAATTAGTAGTATGAATTTTAAGTGTGCTCAAATAGTTCAAATGGCTCTGAGCACAATGGGACTTAACATCTGTGGTCATCAGTCCCCTAGAACTTAGAACTACTTAAACCCAACTAACCTAAGGACATCGCACACATCCATGCCCGAGGCAGGATTCGAACCTGCGACCGTAGCAGTCACGCGGTTCCGGACTGAGCGCCTTAACCGCAAGACCACCGCGGCCGGCTTAAGTGTGCCAGACATTTCGCAATTTCAAATATTTCTAAAATAAGAAGAATTTTAGTTGTACAGACAGAGCTAGTAAATATCAATTATAAGAAACCAATTTCTGTTTATACGTTTTGGCCTGAAATACAACACATCGTATAAAAAATCATATGAAATTCTTTCAGTGAAACAGCCGAGCTCATGTCCACGTAATACGAAATTCAGAAATATTCCGGCATCGGATATTTCTAAAAGGAAAGGTAATGTCAGAGGAGGGTGATCCATTACAACTTTCTAATCTATTTCCCTTCGAACTGTCTGAAGTAGTTCTGCTACATCTACTATATCTCATCTCATACCAGCTCGTTCTTTTGCTTTATGTGTGGTGTAGGATGGGCGTTGGGCGGGTTACAAAAGCACGTTTTGTTCCTGGGAGACTCCCGACAAAACCGTGATTTGATGAGACAGTGGAAGTGGCAGTGAAGGAGGGAGTGGTGAAGAAAAGTGAGAGAAACGGACAAAGACAGTGACCGTGGAAGACGCAGACAGGATAAAGTGCCCATGGGAGGAAAAGGAGACAGTGGGAGAGTGACTGATATAGAAAGTGGCCGTGACAGGGAGATGCTGAACACGATGGGTTAACTACAAAGGAAGTCTGGGTAAAAAGATTAGGATGTTTTGTGTTGCAAGTGCACGAATATGTCACCGGGGAAGCAACCGATCCGTGAAACTTTTCCCTGTCGGGCACCTTCAGAGGTGTCGGTGATCCATCACTGAAGTTTACGTTGGCCTGCAACTGGTCATAGACTTGTAGAAATACGGATATATGGAAAATTCCGCGACCAGTTTCGACGCTGCCTTAGTGTCACCTTGAGGCCTCTAAGCAGATTGAGCGGTGATATCTAATCCTCGCTGCATTGCGACGTATATTCACTGGTCTCACGGATTTCTACACTTTGTGATCGAAAGTATCCTGACACCCCCAAAAACATACGTTTTCCGTATTAGGTCATTGTACTGCCACCAGGTGCCAGGTACTCCATAACAGCGACCTCAGTAGTCATTAGGCATCGTGAGAGAGCAGAACGTGGCGCTCCGCGGATCTCACGGACTTCGAAAGCGGTCAGGTGATTGGGTGTCACTTGTGGCATAGGTCTCAACGTGAGATTTCCACGCTCCTAAACATCCCTAGTTCCACTGTTTTCGATGTGATAGTGAAGTGCAAACGTGAAGGGACAAGTATGCTGTTCATTTTTGGGACACAACCTACAACCAGCTTAGAGACAGAAGTGATGACACTTTCTGAAGGACCTGACCATCATTTTGCAGGACAATGCTCAAGCACGTACAGTGAAAGTTGTTAGTGATATGTTTGCCTGATGGGGCTGCTTAGTGCTATACCACCTACTACACTCCCCTGACTTAAACCCTCATAAGTTCAACTCGATTTCTAAACTGAAGAAAACACTTCACTGCATTCGCTTCAGGACTGCTAGGGCAGTAGACCGTGCCCCTCGAACTGTCAACAAAAGTGGCACTGCTAAGAGCATCCTTTATACACAATGGTTTGAAGCACGTGTCTGTTTAGTACAAGCTGTGGATAAACAGTTGCCACTATCAAAGTTACAACCCTCGTATAATGGACATTCGCCACATATCGGATGACGCGGTCGAATGGATCAGCGAACTAGGTCTGGAGATGTAAGATTGTACTAATTTGTGATTCTGCACATTTGCCACAAATGCTGTGCATCTCATTTTCTTTTTGTCATACCATAAATAATAACAAAACAAGATTTTCGCAAGTTTGCCACCATGACATACACAACTCGTAGAGTGCTGCCAGGGCACACAGAACACGCACCGAGATAAACATACCCAGACCCGTAGAGAATTGCGAGAGCAGACCTGCGTAATTTTCTGGCTACTGCGGGCATTTTTTGTCTCTCCTGCGGTCAGCGTCTGCGGATGTTTCGCCCTGAATTCTGCTCCTCAGAAACCTCTGCGCCCAAGCGGTTGTTCCCCTCGGCCACAGGAATCCCCCATTTATCGGATTTTAGCCGCATTATCCGAATTACATTAAAAATAAAACAACACGAAAGAAACTCCGCTACGCAACAGCTGCAGCCTACAGTGGTGTTAGCGGACTGGCGTCTGCTGGGCTATTGGACTGAGCTGAGGCACTCGACGTTGATCATACGTTTTCTGAATGGAACCTTAAACAGGAAATACAGTTATGATTATTACTCTCACACCACTACCACCATCGTCAACATCACCGTGTACCAAAGGAATAATAATTCAGTGCGACGTCAAAATTGAATCACTGGAGTTTCGTAGCCAACAAGCAGAAAGAAAAAAAATCATTATCTACATATACGTCCATACTCTGCATATCACTGCGAAGAGTGTGACTGATGGTACATACAATAAGAGAGCCATGAAAAACCGGAAAGACAAGGGCTGTCAATAGGAGCAGCAGTTGCCTAATACGTGATCGAAGAAGAATTTCACGAGGAAGAATAGGAGGCTCTAATACACTTTGAGAGCGTGTAATAGGCCAATGGTAGGGATATTGGACTGCTGAAGAAATTTTAAGGCTTTATGTTGACTTCTATCAAATACAACAAACGGCTTGGAGGATTGGTTAAGTGGAATAGCCAGAATCTTGAAAATATGAATACCAACAGGGGTAAAAGATAGGTAAAGAAATGCGGTACCGGAATTGAGAGAATGTTGAAAATATGTATACAAACAATGGTAAGACATGGGTAACAAAATGTGATAGAATGAAATCAAGCGGTGCTGAGAGAATTAGTAAAATGAGAGTTCACATTACGAAGACACCGGAAACCGGATTACCAAGAAAAATTCTAGAAAAACTTTGGAACAAGTAAGATAGATAAACGAAATGAGGGAGCATATGAAAGAGCTAGAAACAACCCTGGACCATTTGCAAAACAAAACAGAAAAATTACAGACATTGAAAAACATAAAAAATAAGACTTAAATCAAAAACAGAGAAACGACAAACAATAAAATAAGATATTTACAGATGAAGAGGACAAAAGGGTCAGAACGAATGAAAAGAAAACGTACTGTAGAAGATTACTAGAAAATGAGCAACTGAAGTGCAGAAGACGGAGGAGAAGGAAGAGAAGAAGAAGATGATGATGACAATTATAATTATTATGTTTGTTTTTTGGGCAGCAAAGTAATTGATGATGGCCGAAGTAATAAAAATATAAATCGTACAAGAGTACAAACAAAAAAATCATATCTGAGAAAATAAATTTGAGAACACAGAATTCAAATTTAAGTGTTAAGAGCACTTTTCTGAAAAATGTATCTCTGGGAAGGGAAGTGAAACGTGAACGGTGAACAGCTCGGGCAAGAAGTGAAATGTAGTGCTTGATAAGTATATTGAAAATTAGACGGGTTGATTGAATAACTAATGAAGAGGTATTGGATCGAAATAGGGAGAAAAGAATTTGTGGCGCAACTTGATTGTCAGAAGGGACCAGTTGATAGGATACAGGATGAAGCTTCAAGGAATCGCCAGTTTGATAGTAGAATTAAGTATGGCGAGTAAAAACTGTAGACAGACATCTAAGGATTCACTACAGCTAGCAGGTTCGAATGGGTGTAAGTTCCAAAAACTATACAAAGATAAAAAAAAAGTAGCACAAGATGGACCACAGTGGAATATTGCCTCAAAGCAGTCGCTGGAGAGAATACCACAGTAACACTGTGCACCCATTCGCCTAATCTTTCCCAGAAAAGTTCTGTGATAACCACAGTCTAAGGGAACGGATCACTGGGCATTAGTGCTGTGTAGAAATTATAAAAATTGCTAGCATCTATTTTATTTTCAGACGTCTACAGGGACTTCAGCTCGTGCAAGTTCGGTACAGGTGATAAATTTCGCGGAAGCTCTCGATGTGCCGGTTTGGCAGTTCGTTCCCCGCCATCGGTAATCGGTAGCTGGGCGCCCCTGGCGAGCAGGCAGCCCGCCACACACCCGCGGTGTGCGGAATGCCTATCGGACGCCGATACGGGGCGCCGGTCGCCAATTCCTGCGGTGGCGCCTGCTCTACCTATCCTCAGCCGCACACCGCGGACCATTTCCAGTATTCTCCCTCCTCTCCCCCCCCCCTCTTTTATCATCCCACCCACTACCACCACAAGCCCTCTACAGACTCTAAGGCACAAGAGTTAGCTGACTCCTGGGCTAACAGCCGATGTTCTCGACACCGCCGTGAACTTTGTTATTTACCTAAAAAGAAAGACAGTGTGGGAGGCGACTGTCATTACTAATTAATTTATATTCATAAGTAAATAGCAGAGATAATTTTTTTCTGTGCTCTCAACTCTCGTGAAAAGAACGCGGGATGTGCAACTGCAACTGGTTTCATGTGTGTACTAGCTTCCACATGCCCACGCTCTCCAGCTCCACAGCTGGTTACCTAATTTCTGTTAACTTCTGTGTCTGAGTCGATTGGTGAGAGAAGCAAGGATTTTCTTGTGTAAGTTGCACTTAAGTACCAATTCGGGTAACTTTTGCCAGAAGACACTCCTAGTTTTCTTTGTCCATGAATCAGGATGTTTCCCACTTTCTGATGCTGGGAGATTTCTCTAGAACATTCGGGCGACTGCTTTGCCAGCGAATCATGGCGGTAATCGCTTAGCAACCGGCATTTCGAAGGGTCGAGCCCTCACCCCTATTTTTAAAAAATGGTTCAAATGGCTCTGAGCACTATGGGACTTAACTTCTGAGGTCATCAGTCCCCTAGAACTTAGAACTGCTTAAACCTAACTAACCTAAGGACATCACACACATCCATGCCCGAGGCAGTATTCGAACCTGCGACTGTAGCGGTCGCGCGGATCCAGACTGTAGCGCCTAGACCCGCTTGGCCACTCCGGCTGACAAACCAAACATCATCATCATCATCATCATCATCATCATCATCAGGATGCTAAAAAGCTCCAAGTTTTAATGTTAAAACACTTATTAAATAAAACAACCTTAGTTAACATGCTACATCTTTGTTGTTAATGTCTACATGCTTATTTATCAACATAATCACTCTGACTTAAAACAGATTTCTCCCAACTAGAGCGCAGTTTCTTGACAGCGTCACTTCGTTACAATCCAAATGAAGCCCTCAGACGTATTGTATAAGTTTCAGAAACAGATGAAAGTCGGATGGGGCCAAGTCGACACTGTATGGAGGACGCCCGATCTCATCGGGACTGTATTATGGATGACCGATCAATAAGAACCCACCGCGTGAGATTGTTGCAGGTGTCGCAACGGTCTGGTGTGGTCTGACATTGTTATACTGAAGGACAGGGGGCTCCATGTGTGGACCAACTCTACGAATTCAAAACTCGATTAAAGCGCGCTATTCCTCACGCACTGATATAGTCAAATCACACACCGCCATGTTAAACGCTAGAATATGGAGCCCTCTACCGGTAGAGGGGTACAACGTGCATCAGCGAAGTGGGAAAGTCGATCGAGTACTACACTACTAGCCATTAAAATTGCTACACCACGAAGATGACGTGCTACAGACGCGAAATTTAAACGACAGGAAGGAGACGCATTGACACGCAAATGATTAGCTTTTCAGAGCATTCACACAAGGTTGGCGCCGGTGGCGACACCTACAACGTGCTGACATGAGGAAAGTTTCCAACCGATTACTCATACACAAACAGCAGTTGACCAGCGTTGCCTGGTCAAACGTTGTTGTGATTCCTCGTGTGAGGAAGAAACATGTGTACCATAACGTTTCCAAACTTTGATAAAGGTCGAGATCCAAAGACTGTTAGCAGAATATTGAATCGGTGGATTCAGGAGGGTAATACGGAACGCCGTTCTGGATCCCAACGGCCTCGTATCACTAGCAGTCGAGATGACAGGTATCTTATCCGCATGGCTGTAACGGATCGTGCAGCCACGTCTCGATCCCTGAGTCAACAAATGGGAACGTTTGCAAGACAACAACCATCTGCACGAACAGTTCGACGACGTTTACAGCAGCATGGACTATCCAGCTCTGAGACCATGGCTGCGGTTACACTTGACGCTGCATCACAGACAGGAGCGCCTGCCATGGTGTACTCAACTACGAACCTGGGTGCACGAATGACAAAACGTCATTTTTTCGGATGAATCCATTTTCTGTTTACAGCATGTAGATGGTCCCATCCGTGTTTGGCGACATCATGGTGAACGCACATTGGAAGCGTGTATTCATCATCACCATAGTGGCGTATCACCCGGCGTGATCGTATCGGGTGCCATTAGTTACACGTCTCGGTCACCTCTTATTCGCATTGACGGCGCTTTGAACAGTGGACGTTACATTTCAGATGTGTTACGACCCATGGATCTACCCTTCATTCGATCCCAGCGAAACCCTACATTTCAACAGGATAATGCACGACCGCATGTTACAGATCGTGTTCGGGCCTTTCTGGATACAAAAAATGTTCGACTGCTGCCCCTGGCCATCACATTCTCCAGATCTCTCACCAATTGAAAACGTCTGGCCAATGGTGGCCGAGCAACTGGTTCTTCACACAACGCCAGTCACTACTCTCGATGAACTGTGGTATCGTGTTGAAGCTGGATGGGCAGCTGTACCTGTACACGCCAGCCCTGCTCTGTTTGACTCAATGTCCAGCCGTATCAAAGCCGTTATTAGGGCCAGAGGTGGTTATTCTGGGTACTGATTTCTCAGAATCCATGACCTCAAATTGCTTGAAAATGTAATCACATGTCAGTTCTAGTATAATATATTTGTCCAATGAATACCCGTTTATCATCTGCATTTCTTCTTGGTGTTGCAATTTTAATGGTCAGTAGTGTATATATGACATGTAATACATCAACCGATATTGAGAACAGAATAAAAATACGTAGACATTACTTTTCAGCGCACCCTCGTGTTTCTTAATACTCTCTAAATAGCCATCGATGAGCCATACACATAAAAAAATCATATACACAAAACTGCAAACAGATTCATTTCACATTGCTTCCACAGAAATCTTGCAAATGATCTATGGAATATCCAGCTAATTATTTTCGCATTCGAACTTGCAGACAATAACGCCACATTGCTTTACTGACACCAATAAACATATTTTCGTCTTGGGCTATTGTTTCGCGTAATGATACACTGGCCAATGAAGTAGCAGCACGAGGTATGAGCTAAACTGCACATTACGGTCCGGATGTGGCAGATGCAGAAGGAAGGGCCAACTACGTCACCAGGCTGGGACGGCGAATATCTCTGGAGGAAGTGGCACACGTATTATCTCTGGTCGTCCGGACGGCCAAGCGTCGGGTCGCTCATTAAGCGTAACAAATGCCTGGCGATTAGCAGCGCTCAGAGAGGGTGGAGCGGAAGCGTCCGATTCGAGTGGTCGACGCGAAGGCTGGGAATCTGTAACGACTCCCACAGCCTCAGCTATCATCACGTTATACGACGGTGATTATTACACAATATCTCTGGATGCCGCTGATCAGAGATAAGGGCAGCAGACAAACTTTACTTCGGCCTTCTAACTGCGCCACAAGTCGAACTGCAGTTGTCTGAGATTCACAAGCCACCATGCCGTAGTTATACGAGGTTTGCCCAGAAAGTAATGCACCGCATTCTTTTCTTTTTTTCTCAACCGAAACTAATGCTACGAATGCCAAACGTCCCGTACGTATTATTTGAAGTCTTCTGAATGAGAGCGCCAAGTTTCCAGCACTTCCGACAGATAACGTAGCTGCAGGACAGTTTCAAAATGGCGTCTGTAGGTGATGTACGTTACAAGCAACGTGCCGTCATTGAATTTCTCACTGCAGAGAAAGAAACTATGGGGAATATCCACAAATGCTTGTCAAAAGTCTGTGGAGCCTCTGCTGTCGACAGAAGTACAGTTAGTCGCTGGGCACTGAGGGTGAAGTCATCAGAAGGCGGTTCGGCGGAGCTCCACGATTTGCAGCGGTCGCGGAGACAATCCACGGCTGTCACACCTGACATGTTGCAGCGAGCTGATGTTGTCATTCATGAGGACAGACGCATTACGACTCGGCAGTTCGCGTTACATCTATAGATCAACAAACGAGGTTCACACAGTAAAGCACTGGCTTCGCAACCAGCTCAAGGACAACCACGGACAGGGCATGCACGCCCTTGTTTCGCCCTGAAGGAAGGTCATAGAACGGGATGGATATTACGTGGAAAAATAGGGTGTCTAGACAAAACACCATTCTTTCACGAGTGCAGTTCTCGTTATGTTCAATAAAGAAATGTTGAAGAAGAAAAATGCGGCAAAATACTTTCTAGGCAACCCTTCTACCTGAAGGATCAGCTGAACCTTCCAATAACGGATATCATCCACGTCCCATTCTAGTATTATCCTGCCACAAGTCACGATTAAAATTCTCTGTCCCTGCACAAGCTTTGAAAGCGAGAGGAGTAAGATATAGAAAAGAATTTATTTTTTTTTACTGATCTTCATTTTCTCTTCTTGTTGACTCCGGTTCTTCCGTCTAGGCTTACATTCTTGAGGCTAACATTTTGACTTAGTGGGCTCCTGGTGACTAAATAACTGATCCGATGATTTTCTTTTATTTTATCCCATTCTTCTTTAACACACTGACTTCGCAATCTCCATTTTCATACAACCATCAAAATTACATTGTCGTAGACGACATTAAAAAACACTAGCGTTTCCATCAGAGGCATGCTCACTGCTAGTGACATTCTGCTGTACTCATAATATTCCAAAGAGATTATAAAGCAAAAGAGATTACAAACCTTCTTGACCAAAGAAGAATCGTCACCAAGATATAACATTATTTTATAAATGAATCCAGATATAAATTTAATAATTAGCGTTAGATTGTCCTGGGACTTCTGCTGTTCCTGATCTATATAAATGTCCTGGGTGACAATCTGAGCAGTTCTCTTAGGTTGTTCGCAGATGATGCTGTAATTTACCGTCTAGTAAGGTCATCCGAAGACCAGTATCAGTTGAAAATCGATTTAGAAAAGATTGCTGTATGGTGTGGCAGGTGGCAGTTGACACAAAATAAAGAAAAGTGTGAGGTGATCCACATGAGGTACAAAAGAAATACGTTGGATCTCGATTACTCTCAAGGATGTCAATTCAACTAAGTACCTGGGTGTTAAAATTCCATACAACTTCAGTTGGAAAGACCACATAGATAATATTGTGGGGAAGGCGAGCCAAAGGTTTCGTTTCATTGGCGGGACACTTAGAAGATGCAACAAGTCCACTAAAGAGACAGCTTACACTACACTCGTTCGTCCTCTGTTAGAATATTGCTGCGCGGTGTTGGATCCTTACCAGGTGGGACTGACGGAGGACATCGAAAGGGATGCAAAAAAGGGCAGCTCGTTTTGTATTATCACGCAATAGGGGAGAGAGTGTGGCAGATATGATACACGAGTTGGGATGGAAGTCATTACAGCATAGACGTTTTTCGTCGCGGCGAGACCTTTTTATGAAATTTCAGTCACCAACTTTCTCTTCCGAATGCGAAAATATTTTGTTGAGCCCAACCTACATAGGTAGGAATGATCATCAAAATAAAATAAGAGAACTCAGAGCTCTAACAGAAAGGTTTAGGTGTTCGTTTTTCCCGCGCGCTGTTAGGGAGTAGAATGGTAGAGAGATAGTATGACTGTGGTTCGATGAACCCTCTGTCAAGCACTTAAATGGGAATTGCAGAGTAGTCATGCAGATGTAGATTGTCTAATTATTATTATTAATTTGTCCGCCCCCGGTAGCTGAGTGGTCAGCGCGACAGAATGTCAATCCTAATGGCCCGGCTTCGATTCCCGGCTGGGTCGGAGATTTTTCTCCGCTCTGTGACTGGGTGTTGTGTTGTCGTAATCAACATCATTTCATCCCCATCGACGCGCAAGTCACCGAAGTGGCGTCAAATCGCAAGACTTGCACCAGGGGAACGGTCTGCCCGATGGCTGGCCGTAGTCTCTCGACATTTACTATACTAATTTTAAGTATGCCAAATATTTTGTCATTTCAAATATATCGACAAGAAGAAGAATTTTAACTTTACGTATATAGTACTACCAAATCAATTATGTTTTATACGTTTTAGCCTGAAATATGACGCATTGTACACTAAATCATATGCAGTTCTTTTAGTTAAACAGATGAGATAAATTCCACCTACAAAAGAATCGACATTATAAATGGTATCGGTTATTTCTATAAGATAATGAATGTTAGAAAAGGGTGTCCCATTACACCATGGCGTAATAACATTGTAGCGAATGATATCATAGGTGGACATACAGAACAATTACAGTGCTTTGTTTGCAACTATATTATTTTATGGAACGCGAGTATTACAGATTGGTTGGTAGTGTAGCCCGAGGTCTAGGTTAGGTTCGGACAGTTTGGTTATGAGTTGGCAACCTACAATTAATCTGGCATCCAACGAAGTCCTACGGGATTGTTAACAACATACTCACTTTGGTTTGAAAGGGAGTGTCACCAGAACGCAAAATTAAATATTTGGTTAAGGAGAACGAAGGTTCAACGTTTATTCCAGTAAACTGTGTTGTTTTTTTTTTCACTCCATCTTCACGCCACGAGTGGCCTACCGGGACCATCCGACCGCCATGTCATCCTCAGTTGAGGATGCCGATAGGAGGGGCGTGGGGTCAGCACACCGCTCTCCCGGTCTTTATGATGGTACTCTTGACCGAAGCGCTACTATTCGGTCGAGTAGATCCTCAATTGGCATCACGAGACTGCGTGCACCCCGAAAAATGGCAACAGCGCATGGCGACTGGATGGTCGCCCATGCAAGTGCCGGCAACGCCCAACAGCGCTTAACTTCGGTGACCTCATGGGGATCGGTTTCATTTATTTTCGTTCACTTTCAAAAGAACTGCAGCTTTTCCCTCCAATAGTTTAGCACTGTGTTTGATGTACCATACCAGCACAAGTACATACATGGAAAAAATGAAACAATCTCAAGGGAAATGCCATTTTACTGACCGGTAGTTCACAATTGTAGGAATATATGACGATAAATTCAGACTAAATGGAACAGGCATGTCACAGTGAAGACTGCCGAAAGAGTCGCATCGATACAGAGTGTACACCCTCCCACTCTGACCACAACGCAGTCGTGTATTCTAGTGTGCAAACCACAGTGGTGCGGCAACTTTCCTTGCTTGGTCACAAAACGGTGCTACCTGTCAATTACGATGCGCTACTGCAATAAAGCAAAGTACATACTGTAGTTGTCGTACACTGTTTTAACGGTCGATCGTCGAGGGCGCAAGCGCATTGATAGCAGTAGGTTTATAGTATTCGCGATTATAAAAATTTCCTTATCACGTTCTTGTTTATTATTTTGTCGCCTTAGCAAACCAAAGATACTCACTTTCTGTGAAGCTTCCACAGTGACTGATCTTTGGTCTTGTAACAAGTAGGTCTGAGAAGGCCACGTGCATCATCGCTGTTTGGCCGGATCTTCATGCTTGGTTCCTGCTTGAGCTAGGAGCATGCGGTAAGACGTTTTTGGTTCAGTCCGGACCAACGACATCTGTATCCCATTCGAACGTCTGTTTTACTGCAGCTATATTACCGTATATTAAGCAAAGTTTGAACGCCGAACCATAGTTGTGCGAATCGATCAGTTCCTATTCCAAAAGATTTTGGTTCGTCTGAATTTAATGCTCAGCTAATGGTAACATTTTTACGTATACCGTTCGAATTTTACGTGCAAAAAGAGTCATCCGTTAATAACTCGAGACTGATGGTTCAAATTTGGTCCACCGGTGTATCAAACCTTGCTCTAGGATTTGTTTTAACAGTTTAAAAATATATATCGTCGTTTGCGTTTTACGTGCAAAAACACACATTCCTGTGTGGTTTTTGAAGCGCGCCGTTTCTATAGTTTAAACTTCTACAAATCGGTTCAAATTTTGCACGAAAGTAGGCAAACGGATAAACTCAAAACGAAATTTTTTATCCAATAATCTGTATCCGTTGTCATAATACGACTGTTTAAAGAAGCCAAATGTAGCACGCAAAATTCGTTTTTACGTGAACTTAATACGCGGAAACTGTTTAAAGTGAATGAAATAAATAAAAAATATATTCTTACGAAGAAATTGAAAATTCAGCTACAATAATATAGCTTTATTCGAATTTTATGGGCAAAAAAGGCGCTTTTGTGAGTTTTTTATGGGCGCTAATGTTCAAACGTGCGAATGGGCTGAAATTTTATGGAGGTAGATAAATGCATGTAATTTACGGTCGTCGTGTTCTTTTGTGAAAGCTTTATCCGTTGCCACGATATAAGCAACATGGTTCGAAAGACATTAAAAAACCTTTACTCGATCAGTCGACGCCCGAATCAACAAAACTGTCAAAACTATTGGGAAGCAGAAGGAAAAATTTAGCAAAAAGCAGGCGAATATATTCCGGATAGAGTTCTGGATCTAAAAGAAAAGAACCAGCGTTTCAACTTATCTACGAGGGTTATTCGGAAAGTAATGAACGTTCATTCGCGAAATGGGAAATACAGTGAAAATCTGATGAAACTTTGCACAGATGAGTTGGGCACTGTGTCTAGTACACCCGTCGATCGCATCATGTCGCTCTTTTCAGTTCTGAGCTCACAGTGAGAACATAAAGATGGCTAGAAATTACCGTCACCCGCCAAGTATGAGGGCCGGGTGAAAGACTTCGCCTAAAGCTATGCAATCCACATCACACAACTGTCATGCAGTTCGTTCTACTCGACATTTCTCTGCCGCACTCTGCAGGGGCAATGAAGATGCTCCCACAGCGTTTTAGGTGGGAAGCGTTTGATCACCAGCAATACAGCCCATAACTGGCTACCATGAGGTTCACCTCTGCTCAAATGAACCGCAGGCTATTAAGACAATATTTTGACACAGACAACGAGCTGCAGTCCACAGTAAAAAATTGTCGAAAAGCACTGGCAGCAGTCTTCTATAACGAGGGAAATGAAAAGTTGGTACAACGATAAGAGATGTCTAAGTCTGAGCGGCGACTGTGTAGAGAAGTAGCTGGAAGGTGTAGCTAACCGTCGCAAATAAAACAGTTTTGATTTTCACAGTTGCTTTCATTTCGCGACCTATCGTTCCTTACGTTCCAAATAGCCCTTGTAGCAGTTTCAAAGACATTGAAATCAAAACATCTTAACATTTTCACCCTTTTTTGCGAGTTAACCTTACTTTCGCTGCGCAGTGAACTCTCTTAGACCCACGCCCTATTACAAGTGTGTTGTAGGCTCTAAGAACAAACAGACACAAATCTGTGATTCTGGAGAGTGGGAAGCATGTATATTGTGAGCTGATTTCCACCTCCGCTCACTAAATACATGTCGAAGCAGCACGATGTAACTGACTCAGACTAGTGCTGGGAGAAGCGCAACAAATAAGGTGGACTGACAAAGTTTTGAAATGTAAAATGCATATCACGTAATCGCTCTACGCTGTGAAATTAGTTAAAATTCTCGGACTACTTCTCCGAATTAATGCAGGTTCAACTTTACAATAAGCGAGAGTAAAAGACTGAAAGTTTGTAACAAAATCACGCCAACGGTGGTTCGGTGAAACGTAGAAGTGCTGCGTCTGTTTCACAAAAGGCTGAAAAATAAATCTGTTCAAAAACGGTTCTAAGCACTATGGGACTTAACATCTGAGGTCATCAGTCCCCTAGAACTTAGAACTACTTAAACCTAACTAACCTAAGGACATCACACACATCCATGCCCGACGCAGGATTCGAACCTGCGACCATAGCAGCAGCGCGGTTCCGGACTGAAGCGCTTAGAACAGCGGCCGGCAAATAAGACTGTAAACACATTAGTAGTTACCAATAAATATGTGGACTGGTATGACAAGAAAGTACTGGAATTCATCTTGTTAGCGTAACGTATCGTTAATTATACACACCTCCAAAGCAATATGCTTACATGATGACTGGGATGGCAAAAGACAAAAGCGAACAGCCAGTTATCTTCTACCTGCCCTCGAAATAAGTGAAGGCAGCACCTTTGTTTGTTGGTACGGATCATGTAAATGTTATCATATGAGCTCTTCGGTTTTACACCAAAAAATATAATTTTTGGCAAAAGGTATTAAAAATAGGAAGTATCCGAGAGCGGGGATGCATCTACAACAGAATGTGTTCTAGAGTGTGGATGCATAAACTGATGTTGTGGGACATTCCACGACACGGGGAAATGCCATGTTGGTTGACATGATGGCATGTGCCACGTCATATTAAATGAATTCATTTATCACGTTACTTTAGTCGAGACTATGCATTATAAACTGAAGCGCCAAAGAAACGGGTATAGGCATGTGAATTCAAATACAGAGATATGTAAACAGACAGAATACGGCGCTGCGGTCGGCAACGCCCATGCAACGCCTACGTAAGACAACAAATGTCTGGCGCAGCTGCTCGATTGGTTGCTGCTCCTACAATGGTAGGTTATCAATTCTGAAGTGAGTCTGAACGCGTGTTATAGTCGGAGCACGAGCGATGGGACACAGCGTCTCTGAGCGATAAATTGGGGATTTTTGCGTACGACCACTTCACGAGTGTACAGTGAATATCAGGAATCCGACATCGCTGAGACCGGAAAAACGATGATTGAAGAGAATCGTTCAACGTGACAGAACAACAACCCTTACGAAAATTGCTGCAAATCTCACTGCTGGACATTAAGAAGTGCGTGCGAGCCATTCAACGAAACATCTTCGATATGGGCTTTCGGGTCCGAAGACCCAATTGAGCACCCTTGATGACTACACGACACAAAGCTTCACTCCTCGCCTGGTCCCGTCACTGCCGACATTGGACTGTAGATGACTGGAAACACGTTGCCTGGTTGGACGAGTCTCGTTTCGTATTATATCGAGCGGATGAACGTGTACGGAGACAACCTCATGAAACCCCGGATCCTTCATGTCAGCAGGGAACTGTTTAAGCTGGTGGAGGCTCTAATGTTGTGGGGCGTGTGCAGTTGGAGTCATTTGGGGCCCCCCAAAGGTCTAAATATGACTTGACAGGTGACAGGTTTGCAAGTATGCTGTCTAATCACTTGCGTCCATTCATGTCCATTGTGCATTCCAATTTATTTGGGCATTTTGGGTTAGGACAGTGGCACGCCCCACACGTTGAGAATCCTACACAGTGGCTCCAGGAACACTCTGAGTTTAGACGCTTCCTCTGACCACCAAACTCCCCTGTACATGAACATTATTCATCATATCTGGGATGCCTTGCAACGTGCTGTTCAGAAGAGATTTCCACCCCATCGTATTCTTGCGGATCCATGTTGTCAATTCCCTCCAGCACTACTTCAAACATTAGTGGAGTCCACGCCAAGTAGTGTTGTGGCACTTCTGCGTGCTCGTCGGGGAGCTACACGATATTAGGCAGGTGTACCAGTTTCTTTGTCTCTTCAGTGTATTACATGACAGGGAGACTGAGCCGTGCTCTCTCCCAACTACGCGTTTCCGTGAACTTCGCTGTCTGTCTGTGTTTGGCTTCCCACCCTTGTCGCGGTTACGTCGTGGTTCTTCTTCCTTCTACGTGTGGTAACAGTGATGTGTCTCGGTATTTGCGCCGTGTACCATCTCTGGTTTGGTGCATATACACTCCTGGAAATTGAAATAAGAGCACCGTGAATTCATTGTCCCAGGAAGGGGAAACTTTATTGACACATTCCTGGGGTCAGATACATCACATGATCACACTGACAGAACCACAGGCACATAGACACAGGCAACAGAGCATGCACAATGTCGGCACTAGTACAGTGTATATCCACATTTCGCAGCAATGCACGCTGCTCTTCTCCCATGGAGACGATCGTAGAGATGCTGGATGTAGTCCTGTGGAACAGCTTCCCATGCCATTTCCACCTGGCGCCTCAGTTGGACCAGCGTTCGTGCTGGACGTGCAGACCGCGTGAGACGACGCTTCATCCAGTCCCAAACATGCTCAATGGGGGACAGATCCGGAGATCTTGCTGGCCAGGGTAGTTGACTTACACCTTCTAGAGCACGTTGGGTGGCACGGGATACATGCGGACGTGCATTGTCCTGTTGGAACAGCAAGTTCCGTTGCCGGTCTAGGAATGGTAGAACGATGGGTTCGATGACGGTTTCGATGTACCGTGCACTATTCAGTGTCCCCTCGACGATCACCAGAGGTGTACGGCCAGTGTAGGAGATCGCTCCCCACACCATAATGCCGGGTGTTGGCCCTGTGTGCCTCGGTCGTATGCAGTCCTGATTGTGGCGCTCACCTGCACGGCGCCAAACACGCATACGACCATCATTGGCACCAAGGCAGAAGCGACTCTCATCGCTGAAGACGACACGTCTTCAATCGTCCCTCCATTCACGCCTGTCGCGACACCACTGGAGGCGGGCTGCACGATGTTGGGGCGTGAGCGGAAGACGGCCTAACGGTGTGCGGGACCGTAGCCCAGCTTCATGGAGACGGTTGCGAATGGTCCTCGCCGATACCCCAGGAGCAACAGTGTCCCTAATTTGCTGGGAAGTGGCGGTGCGGTCCCCTACGGCACTGCGTAGGATCCTACGGTCTTGGCGTGCATCCGTGCGTCGCTGCGGTCCGGTCCCAGGTCGACGGGCACGTGCACCTTCCGCCGACCACTGGCGACAACATCGATGTACTGTGGAGACCTCACGCCCCACGTATTGAGCAATTCGGCAGTACGTCCACCCGGCCTCCCGCATGCCCACTATACGCCCTCGATCAATTTCCGTCAACTGCACATACGGTTCACGTCCACGCTGTCGCGGCATGCTACCAGTGTTAAAGACTGCGATGGAGCTCCGTATGCCACGGCAAACTGGCTGACACTGACGGCGGCGGTGCACAAATGCTGCGCAGCTAGCGCCATTCGACGGCCAACACCGCGGTTCCTGGTGTGTCGGCTGTGCCGTGCGTGTGATCATTGCTTGTACAGCCCTCTCGCAGTGTCCGGAGCAAGTATGGTGGGTCTGACACACCGGTGTCAATGTGTTCTTTTTTCCATTTCCAGGAGTGTAGATTCCGGCAAGGGGGTCTGGAGGGAGTCGGTCGATTGTTGCGCACGAGGGAAGTTATCTGCGCGCTGTAGTCGGCTGGGTCCGCTGCCGGTGCCTGCACAGTGTCAGAGCGAGTGTGGAGCTGTCCGATCGCTACGAATTTCGTCGTTCACAGACCCAGGGCGTCAAAGTTGAGTAGTGGTTTCAACTACCCAAGCCACGTCTACTCATGTTGTGTTGGTTCGCTTCGGTGGTTTGCTGTTGGGGAGGTCTCCTGGTGAGCAACGCCAAATGGTTCTACTGCTGAGATTTAGCCGCCATGCTGTGCAATTAACTATTTTGGTCGCCTACCATTTGAGTGCACCAGTGGAATTTTCTGTCTTGTGGCCGTTGGTGCTCTGGATACCTGCCTTGGGCGCTGACGTAAATTCAGGCAGTGTTCTTTTGAGCGAGCTAACTATTACCGTTTTTCAAATTTAAGTGTACCAGCGGAAATTTCTGCCTGGTGGCCGTTAGTGTTCCGGTTACCTGCCCTGGCTACTAACGTAAAATCCTTGGTACACGAAACAGATCAGAACATTATTGCAGAAACAACGAAATAAACATGCCAAATTTAAACCTCCGCGAAATCTCCAAGTTTGGCGGTCCTTTACAAAAGCTCGAAAATTAGCGGACTACAATGCGAGACGCTTATAATAGTTTCCACAACGAAACTTTGTCTCGAAACCAGGCAAAAAATTGAAAGAGATTCTGGTCGTATGTGAAGTAAGAGTATGTTAACGGCAACGTACAATCAATGCCTTCCCTGCGTATTAGTAATAGTAGTACTGTCTAGGACGGTGCTACCAAAGCAGCATTGCTGAACACAGCCTTCCGAAATTCGTTCACCAAAGAAGACGAAGTAAATATTCCAGAATTCGAATCAAGAACAGCTGCCAACATGAGTAACATAGAAGCAGATATCCTCGGAGTAGTGAGGCGGCGGTGGCCGAGGGGTTCTAGGCGCTTCAAGTCGGAACCACGCGACTGCTGCGGTCGCAGGTTCGAATCCTGCCTCAGGCATGCATATTTGAGATATCCTTAGGTTAGTTAGCTTTACGTAGTTCTAAGTCCAGGGTGTTGATAACCTCAGAAGTTAAGTCCCAAAGTGTTTAGAGCCATTTGTACCAAGTACTGAGGCGACTTCAATCACTTAATAAAAGCAAGTCTTCCAGTCCAGACTGTGTACCAGCCATGTTCCTTTCAGAATGGTCTGATACAAGAGTTCCATACGTAACTATGATATACAATTGTTCGGTCGACGAAAGATCAGTACCCAAAGACTTGAAAGTTACACGGGTTATACCAATATTCAACAAAGGTATAGTAGGAGTAATGAACTAAATTGCAGGCCCGTATCATTAACTTTGATATGCAACAGGATTTTGGAAAATATTTTGTGTTCCAACTTTATGAATTACCTCGAAGAAAATGGTCTATTGACACTCAGTCAACACAGATTTGGAAACAATCGTTCTCGCCGGATGCGGTGGACTAGCGGTTCTAGGCGCTCAGTTGGGAACCGCGCAACTGCTACGGTCGCAGGTTCGAATCCTGCCTCGGGAATGGATGTGTGTGATGTCCTTAGGTTAGTTAGGTTTAAGTAGTTCTATGTCTAGGGGACTGATGACCACAGATGTTAAGTCCCATAGTGCTCAGAGCCATTTTGAACTATCGTTCTCGTGAAGCACAACTAGCTTATTACTCGCGCGAAGTGTTGAGTATTATTGACAAGGGATTTCAAGTCGATTTCGTAGTTCTAGATTTCCAGAATATAATATCTCGTGCGACTGTTTTTGCTACATTTCGTGTGAAATTTATACGTCAGAACAACGTTGACATAAGATGAGATCCAAAGATAGGATACACATACACGGACACCTAAAATACAATCACTTCTGACCATAACCTGTTACTATGTAAATATAAAACATCTATGGTGTGAACTGTCAAAAAATTACAGGAAATATTTACAATATTATTTCAAAATATTACGCTACACTGCTTAAAACAGGACAAAATCGACGTGAAATCGATGTTTTAGAATTTCACGTGAAATATAACGAGAACAGATGTTACATATACGTCATGACAGTGTAGACGTACGACATCCTCTTATTTACATAATTTAGAAATATAATAATTAATGAAGTCTAAAATTTCTATAGAACTACAGCACATTGTAGCTCTCAGATTTTGTACACGCAGATACCTGAAAATGGAAATTTTTTGAATCAGATGTCGTAATAACCAATAAATGTTTTAAACAGTCATACTGGAACCTTATTTCAATGTTCGTTCGAGATGTATAACTCACTGCATACCAACCATCAAGGAAAATTTTGGGTTTGGCAAATGGCTGGAGAACGTTACGTGCCTTCACATGTAGTGCCAACATTATGAAGGAGGTGGTGTTGCTAGTGAGGAGGTGTTTGCACTTAAGGGGAGACGGAAGGCAATTTTTATCCTTATTCTGCCAACGCTTTTTTACCCTTTGGATAGGCACACTTTTCAAAAGAACTACAAGTGATAAAACAATGAAATTTTTCATTAATTAAAACTTCTGGGCTGAATTGCCGTGGTCCATATATAAAACTACTTCTCCATCCTGACGTTTTGTTGCCTACTGCGTGCAACATCTTCTGAGATGAGTCGGCGACTGGCTGCTAGGCGCTGGAGGTGCCGCTTACATAGAGCGCTTAGATGGCGCCACCACTCATCACGCGCTTTCGACTTTAAAACTCTCTCTGACAACTCGGCCCGGAAGTTTTAATTAATGAAGACGCCGGCCGTGAAAGCTTACATGTTATGAATGAAATTTTTACTGCATACATATATAGCACATATGCCTCAATTTACAAGTAAAATGAACAAATACCTCTTATGGTTTTGAAGAAAGAAAATTTTATTCTTTCACTAATAAAATTTAACCTTTTTTGTACATTACTAAGTATAAAACATTTTGTGATTAGTTGGTGGTTCTCAATTTACTTGTAATAACGTATTAGCATCTGCAGTACAAATTGACGAAATTTCATGTTTCTAACCCCAATAGTTTATCAAATAATGGTACCTGAAAGTAAAATAATGTAGTTTTGAGAAAAATCCATTTAAAGTTTAATATTGCAATTCTAGTATAGTTATATACTGTGTAGACTAATCCTTGTAATTCTTGAGTATGGTTAGATTCTATTAAACTATGATATGCCCATGTTACGGTTACTCCTGAGGCTAAAAGTATAACTGTATTAAGTAATGGAATTTATATAGGACTAAAAGGTTGAATTCCTATTGGAGGTCATAATATTCCTAGTTCAATTGTTGGTGCTAGTCTTATTCTAAAGAAGGATCAGAAAAATGAAATGAAGAATAATACTTCTGATGCAATAAATAGGATTATTCCTCATGGTAATCCAATTGTTACAAACCCTGTATGTAGTCCTTGGTGTGTCCCTTCTCGTACTACATCTCGTCATCATTGAATTACAGTTAGTAGGGTAATTCCGAATCCAATTATAAATAAGTTAATGTTAAATAGGTGAAATCATTTTGCTAATCCTGATACTAGGACTATTGCTCCAATTGTTCCTGTTAGTGGTCAAGGTCTATAGTCTACTAAGTGGAATGGGTGATTTGAGTGAGTTGTTAACATAGGTTTATTATACTTCTCTAGAATATAAAGTTCTTAAAATTGAGAAAACATAAGCTTGAATTATTGCCACTGCTGATTCTAGAATTAATAGAAGTATTTGTCCAATAATTGGTAGTGAGACTAAGTTTATTGCTATAGATGGTCCTGTGTTTCCTAGTAATTACATTTGCTGCTAGTCGTACTGCTAGCGTACCTGGTCGAATGACATTTCTAATTGTTTCAATTAATACTATAAATGATATTAATGCAGTTGGTGTTCCTTGTGGAACAAGGTGTGTAAATATGTGATTAGTATGGTTAATTCATCCAAATAACATGAATCTTAATCATATAGTTAGAGCGATTGCAAATGTTAATGCTAAATGTCTTATTCTAGTAAAGATGTAAGGGAAGAATCCTATAAAATTATTAAATAGTATTATAATAAAAATTGAGATAAAGATGAATGTTGTTCCATTAAATGATTTTGGTCCTAGTAGTGTTTTGAATTCGTTGTGTAAGGTTAGGTTTAGTTTATTTCAGATAATATTAATTTGTGATGGTGTAAGTCAGAACATTGATGGGATTAATAATAGTCCTAAACATGTTCTAGTTCAATTTAATGATAAATTGAAGATTTTAGTTGATGGGTCAAATGTTCAGAATAAGTTTATCATTTTCAGTTTAAGTTTTTTATCTCAATTGTTCTTTTTTCTGCTCTTTTAATAAGATTAGGCTTAAATGAGAAAAAGTTTATTTGATTAAATAGGATTAATATAGCTGAAAATATAATGAATATGGGGAATCATATCAGAGGAGATATTTGAGGGATTTGGATTTAATTTCCCCATCAGAAGTAGTTGTTAATTTACTATTGTTTGGTTTAAGAGACCATCACTTATGTTCAGTCATCTGATGTTTTCAAGGTGTACTAGTTGTTTAGTTATTTTAGATTGACACTCTAATGTTATATATTTTAACTAACTCCTTAGATTATCTTAGATAATCACTTGATAAATAAATTTACTGAAGTTCTTTCAATTACAATTGGTATGAATCTGTGGTTTGCGCCACAGATTTCTGAACATTGTCTGAAGAATAATCCAGGTCGGTTTATTGTAAATGTTCCTTGATTTAGTCGACCTGGTGTTGCATCAATTTTAACTCCTAATGCAGGAACTGCTCAGGAGTGTAGAACATCTGATGCTCTTGTTAATACTCGTACTTCTGTATGTATTGGGAGAATTGTTCGGTTATCTACGTCTAGAAGCCGAAATCTATCATTTTCTAGGTCTCGTTCTGGTGTTATGTAGGTGTCGAATTCTACGTCTAAAAAGTCTGAATATTCATATCTTCAGTATCATGTCGTCCAATGGTTTTGATTGTAATTATTGCATCTACTGAATCGAGTAAGTATAATAGTCATAATGATGGTAAAGCAATAAAAATTAGGGTAATTGCTGGTAATGCTGTTCAGATTGTTTCCATTAAATGTCCATGAAGTATGTTTCAGTTTGTATAGGCAATAAATAATATATAACTTAGGGCATAACCTACAATTACTGTAATTAATAATAATACGACCATAGTATGATCATGAAAGAATAATAGTTGCTCCATTAATGGTGAAGTTCCATCTTGAAGGGATAATTTGATCATGTTGCCATTTGAATATTTTTCTAATAAAAGGTCAAACCTTTATTTGTAGAGCTTAAATCTACTGCACTAAACTGCCATATTAGAATCTAGAAATTAATGGTAATTCTGAGTAACTGTGTTGTGCACGTGGGTTATTTTGTAGCCATTCTGTATATACTGGATGCAACAGTTTTGTTATGTAAACACTCTTATCGCTTGACCTTGTTGACCTCTCGCAGCCGCTGCTGGCTTACGCAATCGTGGCGGCGCGCCAGCGGACGCGCATACTCTAGAACATCCAGTATGCGCGTCCGGGATAACGTTCCACTGGCACTGTGAAAATTTTCCAAGTCCAAGCTTCTGCATATACTATATAAGCGGGCGAGAGCCGCGCAGATGCTCATTCGCGCTGCTGCTGCACAGGAAACTCCATTGAACGCCGCCACGATGCCTTACAGAAGAATTCGTCGCCGTTCTAAACAGACAGTGTATAAAACCATCGAGAACATCGAGTTCGCTACAACTGCTGGAGACAAGAAGAACCGCATACCAGTTAAGAGTGTTGCTGCTACTGCACTTGTCGACGGACCTTGTGTTTTCTGTGGTTGTAGACTTAATTTTAGTATTGGCATTAATGATACATTCGACCATAGTAATGGTTGGCTCACTGTAGCCATTGTACGAGGAGGTACCGGAGTTCCTAACGTACCTGGACTTGAAAGTTTTGTTGATAGAGACAGTATTGCCTATCGTACCTACCACATGGCAGAAGTTGCAAATAAAGACTTTGGTAAATCCGCTTATATGTCGCCTTCTGCATTGTTTCTGCTGTCACCCTCACCAGGTAGTATAGAGCGCCAGGAAAACGATATCTCACGAAAATACTGTCGTATTTACATAAAACAAAAACTGTTTCACGCAGGAAAGACCAGGCATTTCAAATATGAGAAAATCTAAAAATCAATTTTTGAAGCCCACTTGGCAACGGCCTCGTCGCAGTGGATACACCGGTTCCCGGGAGATCACCGAAGTTAAGCGCTGTCGAGCGTGGTCGCCACTTGGGTGGGTGACCATTCTGTTGCCCTTTCTCTGGGTGCACTCAGCCTCGTGATTCCAATTGAGGAGCTACTCGACCGAATAGTAGCGGCTTCGGTCAAGAATACCATCATAACGACCGGGAAAGCGGTATGCTGACCCCAAGCCCCTCCTATCCGCATCCTCCACTGAGGACGACACGGCGGTCGGATGGTCCCGGTAGGCCACTCGCGGCCTGAAGACGCAGTGCTTTTTGTTTTTTTGAATGGCATTTGCCTTTCGACTCCCTTTAAAACGACACTGATTGCTGAAGCATACGAACCACATTTCACAGCGCCGTGTAGTGTGTCCGGAACGACGTTTCTTATTTTCAGCATGACAATGCACCCAGTTGTAAATGACCATCCGTGAGGCAATGTTTTGTGGACAATACCGTTCCTGAAGTGCCTGTCCAGAACCGCCCCCTGAACTCGCTGGAATGAAAAAGAACGTCCATTTCGCCGTAGAGCGCAGCGTCCAATATCATTAACTTCCCTGGTTTCGGCTCTTGAAGAAGAACGGACTGCCATTCCATTTGATTAAGGTATCTCAACGAAAGGGTCCGCAGCAGTGTCCAAGCCGTCATAAAGTGAAGTCTGGGCACACCGATACTAATGCCGACTAACATGTCTCCGGGTCCTACTGATCACACACTGCATGCAGTGGTAGAAGTTGTGCTACGGTTCCGCCGTATTGTTTCTCGGTTCCAGCGCTGGCGCCGGCTGCGTACCCGGGACCGCATGAAGAGGAACTTTGCGGCGGGCATCAGATGCAGCCTTCCTCCCTCCCACTCATCGATATGCGTCCCCTCCACCCCCCCCCCCCCCCCTGCCGCGGTCCTTGCGCCACCGCAGATCCCCGCAAAGCCCGCGACCGCAAATTCGCTTTCAGCCGCGCGCCGTGTGTGACATTAAGATTCCCCACTGACTGCGCCGCTCCTCGCAGACTTCTGCAGCCTCCGGGGAAACTTTCCTTCTCCTTCAAAAAGAGCTCCCTCCTCTGTTCGGGCGCTCCTTGGCTGCTTCCCCGTGGTATCTGCAGCTGTCGACGCTTCTGTTCTGGCGCATATAATAAAATTTTATTTTATTATATTGTAACCAGTTTCGTTGATCAGTACAGGATCTTCAGGCTGGTTAACTCCAATTGTATACACGATCTCACAAATGGCTAACATCTATGAATGTTGTAAGGAAACGAAACACCTACAGCCGTCCTTATGTTGTCATTTATTCTGTGGCTGCCAGTTTCGGCGCTTCAGTGCACCACCTTCAGGCCATAGTTGATGCTGAGGGGATTTTCACAATGCATATACACGATGCGTCAGTGACCAACAATCTCGTTTATGCAGACTATAACCGTGACGCCGATTCACCAAAAATTAACGATCAACTGTCAACAGTTGACAATTACTGGTTGGAGAGTCGAGATCACAGCTACAGTATGCGAAACCAGGCCGTAGGCCAACGTTGTGTATTCCCTGCTGGTAAGAGCTCTTGTCCTGTAAGCGCAGCCACGTTTTCACCTTATGACTGACACTTTCGTCATCTACAAAGTGTGTTCGCCACAAATAATTTTTGTTGTTGTTGTGGTCTTCAGTCCTGAGACTGGTTTGATGAAGCTCTCCATGCTACTATGTCCTGTGCAAGCTTCTTCATCTCCCAGTACTTCCTGCAACCCACATCCTTCTGAATCTGCTTAGTGTATTCATCTCTTGGTCTCCCTCTACGATTTTTACCATCCAACCTACCCTCCAGTACTAAATTGGTGATCCTTTGATGCCTCAGAACATGTCCTACCAACCGATCCCTTCTTCTAGTTAAGTTGTGCCACAAACTTCTCTTATCGCCAATCCTATTCAACACCTCATCTTTAGTTATGTGATCTACCCATCTAATCTTCAGCATTCTTCTGTAGCACCACATTTCGAAAGCTTCTATTCTCTTCTTATCCAAACTATTTATCGTCCATGTTTCACTTCCATACATCGCTACACTCCATACAAATACTTTCAGAAACGACCTCCTGACGCTTAAATCTATACTCAATGTTAACAAATTTCTCTTCTTCAGAAACACTTTCCTTGCCATTGCCAGTCTACATTTTATATCCTCTCTACTTCGACCATCATGAGTTATTTTGCTCCCCAAATAGCAAAACTCCTTTGCTAGTTTAAGTGTCTCATTTCCTAATCTAATTCCCTCAACATCACCAGACTTAATTCGACTACATTCCATTATCCTCGTTTTGCTTTTGTTGATGTTCATCTTGTACTCTCCTTTCAAGACACTGTCCATTCCGTTCAACTGCTCTTCCAAGTCCCTTGCTGTCTCTGACAGAATTACAATGTCATCGGCAAACCTCAAAGTTTTTATTTCTTCTCCATGGATTTTAATACGTACTCCGAACTTTTCTTTTGTTTCCTTTACTGCTTGCTCAACACACACATTGAATAGCATCGGGGAGAGGCTACAACCCTGTCTCACTCCATTCCCAACTACTGCTTTCCTCTCATGTTCTTCGGCTCTTATAACTGCCATCTGATTTCTGTACAAATTGTAAACAGCCTTTCGCTCCCTGTATTTTACCCCTGCCACCTTCAGAATTTGAAAGAGAGTATTGTCTTTAAGCTCCAACAATTCACATGAAATGGCCTTTCTTTGAATCTTGTCATCCGCTGTGAGCATTCGTGGAACCCATCATGAGCACCTCTTTCAATATCGTATTCGTTTATAGACTTCGCCCTTCAGCCACACCCGTAGGGAAATGTCTGAAGGGGGTCATTGATCGGCAGTTGTTTCTTGACTCGCAAGACGCACTTCGTCAGGTCGCAGTCGGCGCCAAAGCGTCCGGCAAGTTGTCGCATTAGCGACGCCACCCTGACCCTCTGCTGATGCGGTGCTTAGGCGGCCGTCCGCGGTTGGGGGCGACGCTAATCTGTTCCGCTAGGAGTCGCGGGGGTGAAAGGGGAGGGGTGTTGGTGGGCCACGGAAGGAGCCGAAAAACAAAACTCCAGCGACGGAAAACTGGATTACTGGGCAGCGTCGGTGAGGGGAAATGTCAGCGACCTCCAGACTACCTGAAAAATAGAGAACTCTGCTCTTCTAAGGCTGCAGTTACGTGATTACTCGTACTAGAGTGCTTGACAGAGGGGTCATAAAACAATTTCAGACTTCCGAAAAGCTCTTTTGAAAAAAAAAATACGAACACCTAAATCTTTCCGTGTGAGCTCTCATTTCCCTTATTTTATTACCAGAATGAAAGGTCTTCTATCGTAACACAAAAAGTAGAATATCTCCGGGACAGAGTTAGGGATGTAAAAGAAGCGAACTAGCTTCGTCTAAACTAGCAGCTTCAACGACACTGAACTCTTGGAATATTCGCGCTTTTTTACTTGGTGGTATTAGTGTCTGAGACGCTGGCTAAACCCGCTGGGCAGAACAGGTAATAGCATTGTGGAAAGGGCCAAGGGTTGAGGTCAGTTTCTGCTTCAAATTGTCATTTATTTTAATTTGATAACCTTTACAACCAAAGCGGCATATAGCCGATTCTTTACCGAATGCAACTCTTTCTTCGGCTGAAGGCCTTCAACAAAAAAATCTTAACAAGATAAAAATTAAAAAAACAACATACGCAAGGTGCAATACAAAAGGTTGACGGCCACAATTAAATTCCAAATTTTTAGAATACATTACCATGGATCTTTAAATGCAGAAGGCCAACAAGAAATTTTAAAAAATCAAAAATTCAATTAAGATAGCAATAAGATGATTTAAAACCCACGAAAAAGCAACATATGCGAGGTGCCACACAATGGCTGAAGGCCACAATTAAATTCCAAAATTTTAGGATATATTACCATAGACCTTTAACAGCACAAGGCCAGCATGTTTAATAACAGGATAAAAAAACAAATTAAGGTAGCAATAAAATAACTTAAAGAAGCAACACATGCAAGGTGCAATACCAATGGCTGGGGGCGACAATGAAACTTCAAAATTTTAAAATATAGTACCATAATCTTTAAAGGCAGAAAGTCGCAGTGTTTTAGCTTGAAAGATAAATTTAGAAATTAATTTTGCCAAATTTTAAGAAAAAACAAATAACCATAGGCCTAAAATTTAAAATAGTTGACAACAGATAATTAATCACCTATGGCACTCAGAAGGTCTCCAGGGGGTCGGTCTGCCCTCGTTCACTTAGGTGAGACAGGTGGTGAGCCCAACTACTCTTGATCCGTCGGAACCCAACCAGGGGACAGCCACGGACCGACCGACACGACGACTTGTTTCCCGTCAATCAGTACATGCAAAGTTACAAACGTGATAATCCACAATGGAGTATGTTTCAGCTGTCAACCTACACGCCATGTTGGACAGCGACAACAGGTGAGGAAAGTGACACACATCATTGGTACCGACGTGAGCCACCGCCTGCAGTTTGCTGCACCCTGTGCTCTTCGTGGCATATGAAAAAAAACGTTCCATTTCTGGAATGACTCGACCCGATATGCACACGGAGTGCACATTGGCTTTCTTCCCCTTCTTGGCAGACATGTCCCAAAGATGCCCCATAACGCGCCTAACACTGTAAGGCCTCCAAGGGACAGTAATGCTACAACATATCACGAAATATAACGGATCTGTGCCTCACTGGGCGAATCAAATCTCTAGCGTAGCTACATGATAAAGAAGAGAGTATGAAACGAATGCTTGTATATGAAAATTACATTTCTGCGTAGAGGCACAAAGTTGATAGGAGTGTTGTTGTAGAGAGTGTTTCCGTAAGAGCGCCCAAAAATTTAACAGGACATAGAGGATGGTTCAAATGGCTCTGAGCAGTGTGGAACTTATCATCTGAGACCATCAGCCCCTAGAACTTAAAACTACTTAAACCTAGCTAACCTAAGAACATCACACAGATCCATGCTCAAAGCAGGATTCGAAACTGCGGCCGCGGCAGTCGCGCGGTTCCGGACCGAAGCGCCTAGAACCGTTCGGCCACTGCGGTCGGCACATAGAGACTGCCCCACTGAGCAATTTCAGGCGGGGAACCTGGAGGCGGAGAGGCCAGCTTAAGCAGACAACAGGAATAAAATCTACATTTGTTAACTTAAATGCAGATACCATCACGACACAATCAAAGTATCTTTTGTACTGTATCTTACAAAATGTTTTGAAACTGATGGCCATCAACCTCAATGCAAGCATGGCATGGGCGAACATGATTCTAATGCACCCTAAGATCCCTGGTATCTTTGTAATCAGGATTCTGGAAACTACTTTCACCTCCGTATCCACTGGGCTCTCATACACAAGTGACTTCAGATACTCCTATAGGAAATAATGAAGTGGATTCCGGCCATGGAATTGGATCTCCCTCACCAACCCAGCGACCAGCAAATACAGCACTGAGACGGTTGCGGGCATCAACACTGAAGTGAGTCCAAAACCCCAGGTTTCTTCTTTCCGATGAGCCAGTCTCCTGCATTCGTCGATCGAGAGGAATTAACACTCGTCGTGATGGATGATACCTGTTAGTAAATCGTTCTCTGTACAGTATTTCAGCAGCGAGAGCATTCCAACGTACTTTCCCACACGCAAGGTGCGTCAGTGAGTTGTGCGAAACTGTACCGGTACTGCTCCATCGTATTGTACTGCACGTCTCTGAATATCACTGAGTAATCAGTGTCGTTGATTCATAGCACAGTCTGTCGTGGGGCAATGTAAATACGATACAACAGAGCCACCTTACGTACAAATAAAGTAAACAATACCTGCATCATGACTTCCTAGTAATCAAGCTCGTCGTCCTTGTTTCCTTGCAGGAAATAAAGAATGTGCATGTAAAGAAACAGCACATTACATGTAAACTCTCTTTCAAATTCTAAAGGTGGCAGGGGTAAAATACAGGGAGCGAAAGGCTGTTTACAATTTGCACAGAAACCAGATGGCAGTTATAAGAGTCGAGGGACATGAAAGGGAAGCAGTGGATGGGAAGGGAGTAGGACAGGGTTGTAGTCTCTCCCCAATGTTATTCAATCTCTATATTGAGCAAGCAGTAAAGGAAACAAAAGAAAAGTTCGGAGTAGGTATTAAAATCCATGGAGAAGAAATTAAAACTTTGAGCTTCGCCGATGACATTGTCACTCTGTCAGAGACAGCAAGGGACTTGGAAGAGCAGTTGAATGGAATGGACAGTGTCTTGAAAGGAGGGTATAAGATGAACATCAACAAAAGCAAAACGAGGATAATGGAATGTATTCGAATTAAGTCGGGTGATGTTGAGGGAATTAGATTAAGAAATGAGACACTTGAAGTAGTAAAGGAGTTTTGCTATTTGGGGACAAAATAACTGATGATGGTCGAAGTAGAGAGGACATCAAATGTAGACAGGCAATGGCAAGGAAAGCGTTTCTGAAGAAGAGAAATTTGTTAACATCGAGTATAGATTTAAGTGTCAGGAAGTCTTTTCGAAAAGTATTTGTATGAAGTGTAGCGATGTATGGAAGTGAAACATGGACGATAAATAGTTTCGACAAGAAGAGAATAGAAGCTTTCAAAATGTGGTGCTACAGAAGAATGCTGAAGATTAGATGGGTAGATCACATAACTAATGAGGAAGTATTGAATAGGATCGGGGAGAAGAGAAGTTTGTGACACAACTTGACAAGAAGAAGGGATCGGTTGGTAGGACATGTTCTGAGGCATCAAGGGATCATCAATTTAGTATTGGAGGGCAGCGTGGAGGGTAAAAATCGTAGAGGGAGATTAAGAGATGAATACACCAAGCAGATTCAGAAGGATGTAGGTTGCGGTAGGTACTGGGAGATGAAGAAGCTTGCACAGGATAGAGTAGCATGGAGAGCTGCATCAAACCAGTTTCAGGACTGAAGACCACAACAACAACAACATGTAAACTAGTACTCCTGTTTATTTAAATTAGCTAGAAAACAATAATACTAGACAAGTTTACTTTCATACGTCCTTAACCTGGCTTCTCCGATCCCAGGTTCCCTACGACAAGTTGTTCAGTGGAGCACGCTCTACTTCCTGTTACATTTTTGCAGGCTCTTACGGAAACACCGTGTACAAAAATAGCTCTCAGCACTATGGGACTTAACATCTATGGTCATCAGTCCCCTAGAACTTAGACCTACTTACACCTAACTAGCCTAAGGACACCACACAACACCCGGCCATCACGAGGCAGAGAAAATCCCTGACCCCACCAGGAATCGAACCCGGGAACCCGGGCGTGGGAAGCGAGAACGCTACCGCACGACCACGAGATGCGGACACCGTGTGCACGTTAGTCTTATAAGGAATGGTTACAGAGCGGCTTTATCAGCCAGAAACTGCATTGTAGTCAGTCTGCGTGGAGGAACTGTTCATATATTTTTGTCCCACTACCAACTGCAACTCAGGAGCGTCCAGACTCGACAGCATCGAATGTTCGAACATTGTATTAGTGTTGTGCCGCATGTCACAGTCACCTCGCTTAAATGTCTAGGTATAACGTTGCATGTGAAATGGAACGAGCACGGAAAAATGATAGTGGGAAAGGCGAATAGTCGACTTCCGTTCAGCGGGAAAATTTCGGAAAAGTGTAACTCATTTATGAATGAGACTGCAAATAGAACTCCAGTGCGACCCATTCTCGAGTGCTGCTAGAGTGTCTGCGGTCTCCACTGAGCTGGTACGTTGCTGGCGCCAGTTTCCATCGATTGTCTTTTCATCGTTGAGTCGACTTCGATGCTTATTTGTCTTCTTCAGAACTTTGGCGGCGGAGGATTTTAGCTGCTGGTGGCTGGTGTACGGGTATCCGCGGTGTGAGTTGGAGTGACGTGGGACGGTGTTTGTATGCAGCACGGCTAGAGGCCTGATCGGCATGACGAAGGAGCGTGGCCAGCCGCTATCGCGAGTTTGTTACAGTGGAAATCTTCTGTCGATGGTGATGGTGATTTCCTCGAGGGTCGAAGCCCAATTTCCGCCGAGTTGGTTACAAGTTGCACAGGTCGAATGGAGTCGTCGAGTTACTTCGGTCGCTGCTGTTCATATCAAATATTCCAGTGTACTAAAAACGTTTGGAATTGCTCCAGTAGCTTATCAATGAATATGGTGTCGTCACTTGATACCGTGACGGCAGTTAAGGAAGTGCAACGACGCCCACCAAACAGACACGAAGAATGGCTAAACACGTAGCTATAAGTGTGACTAAGTACTGCGTAAGTCTGTGTTTGGCGTTCCAAGCTGCACTGAAATATTTTTCCCATTCTGCCTGTTACGTCATCATTTCAGTTTGGCCTTTACATCTGCACCGAGATTATTCTTGCTATTCTAACCTTTATGGCATTATTTTACTGATGGTTTTAAGGGATTGGCTAACCAAATCTTAAGAGCCGTGACTGCACAAATAAGTCGCGGAGGTCAATTCTGTTGGTTTCACTTGTGGAGTATATCGGTGCAAGAGACTGATAACTAGTTGAGCAGTCGGGATTGTTTATCTCATGCCTCAGAATATTGTCTGTCGCTGATGTGATTTATGTTGCAGATAATTGGCAGTGGTTGACGAGAGCAAACTGGGATCGGACTACCACGGTGGCAGAGTGACATTTAAGGCCCTGCCCCTCCACCCTGTCTCGGATTATGTTGTTACTGTCCTGTAATTCCGTCCTTTCGGTGGAGAGTTGTGGTTTCTGAAACTCAATCGCAATGCAAAGTTCAGTACCGTTTTATTTCATTTCCTGTCCGGTGAATTTTTTGTATTGGTTAAAATCTTTTGGTGTGCTCGCGTCCGTCACGAATTCTCATGTAGAGTGGAAGCGGCCCCTGTGAAGTTTTTCTTGGGAAGATCTTATTGTTATAGTCTGGTACTGAAATCATACGAACCAGGTATATGCAAGTAGTATCGTTCTAATTAATGTGAAGTTGACCGAGTAAACTTTAAAAACTTTGGGGCTTGTTGAGCTCAGAACTTTGATGTGAGTTAGTCATATTTTATGAATCAGCATTTTATGAACATGGTATTAGTTAATGAAAAGTTGGCCGAGTAAACCTTGAAATTTTATTGAACTCAGAACTTTTAACTAGGACAGTTATATTAGTCATTTTTACGAGCATAGTTTTATGAATATTGTTTTTAAACGATGTGAAGTTGGCCAAAGAAGCCTTAAAACATTACTGTCAGTTGAATTCCGAACTTGGATGTGATGAAAAGAGTTTCCATGTAAGTGTTTGTAATAAATAAGTGTTCGGCAACAACTGATTTCGATTGAGATTTAGGTGTGTTCTGGGACCACACCCCACTCACCATGGTCACGTGACTAGGGCCTCCCGTCAGGTAGACCGTTCGCCAGGTTCAAGTCTTTCGATCTGACGCTGCTTCGGCGACTTGTGCGTCGATGGGGATGAAATGGTGATGATTAGGACAACACAACACCCAGTCCCTGAGGGGAGAAAATCTCCGACCCAGCCAGGAATCGAACTCGGGCCCTTAGGATTTACATTCTGTCGCGCTGGCCACTCAGCTACCGGGGGCAGATACTCACTATGGTGAATTAAAGAAAGACATACCAGTCATTTGGAAGCTGGAAGATTTGTTACCCGTACGTTCGATCAGAACGCGAGTGTTATGGAAGTACTTCGTGACCTCTTATGGGAATCCATGGAGGGATTCAGATTTGGAGAACCGAGATTTGTGGGACCGTGACGCTCTGAGCGCTATGGGACTTGACTTCTGAGGTCATCGGTCCCCTAGAACTACGTAAACCTAACTAACCTAAGGACATGACACACATCCATGCCCGAGGCAGGATTCGAACCTGCGACCGTAGCGGTCACGCGTTTCAGACTGTAGCGCATAGAAATCGCTCGTCCACCCCGGCCGGCCAGTGAGGACAGGATAATAGAAATTGGGGCTCAGAATCATATAAGCAGTCGTTTTTCCCTCGCTCTACTTTCGAGTGGAAATGGAGAAGGAATGACTAGTAATGGCACAAGGTACCCTCCGTCATGTACCTACGATAGCTTACGGAGTTTGTTTGTAGTTGCAGATGTAGGTAACTCGCAATAAATACTCATCCTGTTAGAGGTATGCTATATCGAAACTCCCAACGAGTCTTTTCGCGCTGCGGCGGGCCATGGCAGGATAGCTGCGGAGGTTTCGGGGAACCACTGACGCACACATCGACTCCTCAGCACCGTAACCCGCCTAACTCACTATCCTCGATCCCCTCTCTGGCTGGGGAAATCACCGGCGGGAGTTAACGAGGCGACAAGTACTGTGTGACGTCACGCCTGCCAGGGATCCCAAGTTGCTGCTCTCCGTCAAAGCCCGGAATTAGCGGCCCCGCCCTACACTACGCTGTGTGTGTGTGTGTGTGAGAGAGAGAGAGAGAGAGAGAGAGAGAGAGAGAGAGAGAGAGAGACCTCTCGCAAATTTCAACGTCGCGGAGCATCGCGCTTACTCGGCACTTCTTGTGCCAAAAGCCGTCACGGACTCTTCAACCTCCCTCAGCCAGTAGCGTGTAATAGCAGCCAGAGTCGTAACCGGAGGGACTCTGTAAAAGACTGCCGCCAGCCATCTCCAAGATACCCGACGCGCACAGAAAAGCGACGCTGCAACTTTTCCGTGTCACGATAGCGTCGCGGTGTCTTCTTACGCTAACGGCAGGAGCACTCTGGTAGTTAATTTTAGATACTTCTCTCAGCCATACATCATTAATACAACACGCTCTAGCCATGAGTAAACCGTAATTTTGCAAATTGTTAACACATGTCATCTTTCAAAAATACAGTGTTGATCAGTAAAACAGCAACACCAGAAACTCTAGCAAATAATTAAAAAGCGGATTAAATCGTTCTGAGCACAATGGGACATAACATCTGAGGTCATCAGTCCCCTAGAATTTAGAAGTACTTAAACCTAACTAACCTAAGGACATCACACACATCCATGACCGAGGAAGGATTCTAACCTGCGACCATAGCGGTTGCGCGGTTCCAGACTGAAGCGGCTAGAACCCCTCGGCCACATCGGCCGGCAAAATAATTAATTTTTATTTCTTTTCCGTGTACAAGACTGTGCGAAAATCACATGATGAAATTTATGCTGGGAGCCATCTCTGGCAGCAATAATGCCTCTTCCCTGATGGACCTTGTATCCAGACAGTATAGCACCCGGTGCGGAAGTTTAACTTCATAATAAAATGTTACCAGTTGTTATTTTTGATGATCTTTCCAAGGCGTCTGATTCTGTAGATCATATTACACACTTAGAAAACCCCACACTTCACCGAAATGGTGGCTTTATGTATATATGGTTTGAACCATACATAACAAACACAGAGCAAAATGTTGTGCTGAATAATTCAAACAATACTGGAAAGGTAGAAATTTAAGTAACTGGGGAGAAATCACAACGGGAGTCCCAAAAAGGTAAAGAGACGCACGACGAAGGAATTATCCGAATGGAACTACAATCGGTAGATGTGATGTACAAGTGCAGCCAAACAAAGGCTACATGAAACCTGGTGGTCAAAGGAAGGCAGGATTCGGTTACAATTGTGGACGGGGCCGTAACAGCTACTACTGGTTGCCTTTTACAGTTACACACAATTTATTTTAAATCAGTAATTCCAGAGTCAACAACAAAAACAAGTACCATACGTTATTAATGAAGTAATAAAGAGCTGTGTATATAATAGTGTCTTCACTGAGTTACAATTTAGCAAATCACTATAAATACAGATACTAAAGAAATGTTTCAAAAACAAGCCACTGTGATCTGGGTAAAAAGCCTTACACTCCAGGAATGGCAATAAATTAAGAACTGTTTAAAATTCGCTGCAGCTTACAAATTACAGGTATTGAAATATTAAAGGCAAGTCGCCGCAAGCACAGCAGAAGGCATCAGACTCCAGGAATGGTAGCAAATAAGGTTCTGAAGGCTTATTGCGTAAATACAAATACCAAATTAGAATTTTAAGGCGAGCGACGACAATCACGGCTGAAGGCTTTACACGCCAGGTACGGGAATAATATACAAAATTTAGAATCCTGCTGTAAAACAACAATACAGTAGCAAAGGTTAATTAAAAAACAAGCAACTGATCACCAAGTGTGTGAAATAAGATGATGGTAAACTTTGTTACACAACCTTTAACATCCACTGAACATTACACTGCTGGATTTATTGCAGAAGGCTACCAGAACTATTAACTACACATATATAACCTTTAATGTAGGCATTAAAAGGCACTGTAATAAATAATACAATAATAAATCACTAGGACCAGTATGTAAGTCCCCTAAAGAGTACTGAATCAAATTAAACCGCAGAAGGCGTGAACTGAAGGAGTGTTACAATGAACTACTAGTCTTCCGACATCGTTTTAGAACACATATGTCTTACGAGAACCAAGGGGCCACAAACGGTGCTCCAGGAATGAGGCTCTGAGAAGGTCCGGCAACAAACACTTTCGCGAGCGAAGAAATAGGCTGCCAAAAGTTGCATTCACTTCACAAGACGGTAATTCAGACTAGTAGCAGTCTAACGAATGACTGATGATAATTCTGCTGAAGCTACCTGACGTGCGATAAACCAAATACAACGATGGAACAATACGCCAAAGCAGAAACCGGCGGTTTCTTCTGCGTCCCCAGAATACTGTGTTTAGAGCGTCCGGAACAAGGAAGAAATCACTACCACCAGAGTAGAAGAATCACCAACCGGCCGCTGGTTGAGCTTAACAAATCGTAACAAGTTGAAAGCAGTAAATAGTAATAATAAGTCGAGGAAAGCTAATCAGATACACCTTCCCCAAGCACTCCACTCGCTGCTCTTCGCCTCGGCGACATTACGAGTCACTGGAGAATCCCGAGATGTCACAATGGTGGAGGTTTGTCTACTCGAATTGAAATGCACTCACCTTAAAGCTTGCTGGATCCGGTTTACGACGAGGTCGTGAACTCTCGTGACCACAGCCCTTCCATCCAGCAGTCCATGTGTGCCGCCAGCGGTCCCGGCGTGTTCCGGCACTGCGCGGACCTGCCACACTCACACGACCCGGCAGAACAACGATGTCGCCCCAAAGATAGGGCAACAAAACAGTTACTACATATCGATAACCGCCGTTGCTGCCACTGGCGGACAGGCAACGCTTGCGAAACCGAGCGGCGCTAGTCAAAACAAGAAGAAGACAAACACCCGCAACCATGCCAACAAAACGATACCGTCTGTCCTCCAACAGAGGGCGGAAACCTACAAAAAGCACCAAACCGAGCTGCAGCACGGCTCAATTTTACTATTGACTACAGCCTTCCCATGTCGGCCTGACCTCAGGACACCATCCACTGTAGTTTCCGAACCGCAGGGCGCTACAGTACTTTTCTGGGTAACACAGGAAACAGATTCGAGTTCATTGGTAGACTACTAGAGAAATACCATCAGTCTATTGAGGACCAGTGGTCTGCACTACGCCCCAGAATACTGTGTTTAGAGCGTCCGGAACGAGGAAGGAATCACTACCACCTACAATCGGGAAAGCTGTCGAAACTAAACGCCTTACCGGACAGCAGCGGCAAGGCGAGGAAACGTACACTGCCGTTACATACACTTACCCCCGGGGCAGGTAACTGGGGCGTTTCGGCCACCAGGCAAGAAAAATTACCGCTGGTTGTGTAAGTAGGCTGTTTAGGTTTTCTTCTTGGTAACGCCGCTTAGCGCTCGGTATGAAAAATCACTGGCTCTGCTGTGCGCAGTCTGTGGCTAGTTTGCATTGTTGTCTGCCATTGTAGTGTCGGGCAGCGGCAGCTGGATGCTAACAGCGCGTAGCGTTGCGCAGTTGGAGGTGAGCCGCCAGCAGTGGTGGACGTGGGGAGAGAGATGGCGGAGCTTTGAAATTTGTAAGAATGGGTGTCACGGACTGATATATATATTATGACTAGTAAGGTAAATACATTGTTTGTTCTGTATTAAAATCTTTCATTTTCCAACTATGCCTATCAGTAGTTAGTGCCTTCAGTAGTTTGAATCTTTTATTTAGCTGGCAGTAGTGGCGCTCGCTGTATTGCAGTAGCTTGAGTAGCGAAGATTTTTGTGAGGTAAGTGATTTGTGAAACGTATAGGTTAATATTAGTCAGGGCCATTTTCTTGTAGGGATTACTGAAAGTCAGATTGCGTTGCGCTAAAAAAATATTGTGTCTCACTTTAAGCACAGTCATGTATAAGTTTTTCTGAGGAGACGTTTCATATTTGAACTTGGCAAATTATAACAATTTGAACGCAGTAAACAGCAATAATAAGTCGAGGAAATGTAATCAGATCCGCCTTCCCCAAGCGCTCCACTCGATTCTTTTCGCTTCGGCGACACTACGAGCAGCAACACGAACCCAAGCCACTGGAGAATCGCGAGGTATCACAATGGTGGAGGTTTCTCTACTTCGACTGAAATGCACTCATCTTAAGGCTTGCTGGATCCGGTTTATGCGAGGTCGGGCACCCTCGTGACCACAGCCCTTCCATCAGGCAGTCCACGCGCCCCGCCAGCGGTCCCGGCGTGTTCTGGCACTGAATGGACCTGGCTCCTCCTGAGTCCCCAACCGAACTGCCCACTCACCCGACCTGCAAGAACAACGACGTGGCCCCAAAGATAGGGCAACACAACAGTTACTACATATCGATAACCGCCGCTGCTGCCACTAGTGGACAGGCAACGCTAGCGACACAGAGTGGCACCAGTCAACACGAGAAGAAGACAAACAACCGCAACCATGCCAACGAACGATACAGTCTGGCCTCCAACTGGGGGCGGAAACCTACAAACAGCACCAACGTGAGCTGCAACACGGCTCACCATAATTTCTGAAAGGTTCGATATTTATTCCAGAGAAAGAGCTTCACAAATTGAGCAAGTCAATAACGCGTTGGTCCTCCTGTACCCTTATGTAAGCAGTTATTCACCTTGGTATTGATTGGCAGAGTTATTTGATGTGCTCCTGACAAATACCGTGGCGAAGACTGCCCAGTTGGCGCCATGGATCGTCAAAATTCCGAGATCGTTGGAGGGCCCTGCTCACAATGTTCCAAACATTCTCAACTGGGGAGACATCCTTGCTGTCCAATGTGGCGTTTGGCACGTACGAAGACAGGCTGCAGAAATTCTCGCCATTACGACGCGGCCGTTCTCTTGCTGAAACCTAAGCACAGGGTGGCTCGGGGAGTAGAATATCATCGACAAGCCACTGTAGTGGTAGGGTGCTGCCGATGAAGACCAAATGGAACTCACTGTTAAGTGGAATGGCGACGCAGACGATCACTCCTTGTTCTCCGTCTGTCTGTCTGTTGGTCCCATTACTAAGACCCCTTTTCCTCAAGGACGGGTAGAGGTATCAAGTCGTAATTTATGCTAGATACTAAGATCTACAGTACCTTGGCGATGCAAAAAATTTAAGCTTCTAAGTCAACGTAATCAAAAGATTTGGCTATATATCGCACATATAATGATACTCGCAAACTCACTGAGCAAAAGCTGTAGATTTATTGCACCTATAGAGGTCGCGTCTAATTGTCTGTGGTAAGACGAGTGTCTGGTAACGGATAAGCCACGGTGTCAAGGTCCGTCGCAAAAGTGCCATCCAGATGAGACTTCCACCAGGCTATTGAGCCAAACGTAATAATTATTATTATCTGTCAACATAGTTAAGTTTGTACGAAACTCAGAGGGCGCGTTCTAGTCGCATTTGTCCTGTTTTATTTTAGTTCAATTAATATTTAAATATTATATTATTTAGCGTAAATATTTATGCAAATGTTACAAAATTAATGCTAAGGGCCTTGCCGCAGAGGTAACTCCGCTTCTCATCAAATCACCGAATTTAAGCGCTGTCGGACTTGGCTAGCACTTGGATGGGTGACCATGAGCTTTGCCGAGTGCTGTTGGCAAGCGGGGTGCACTCCGTCCTTGTGAGGTCTATGAAGACGTGCTGGTCTGTGAAGTAGCAAAAACAGACAACGGCCCATCGATAACTGCATCCAGTGACAGCTGTAGGCTGAGGATGCCACGGCGGTCGGTCGGTACAGTTTTGCCTTCAAGACCTTTTCGTACGGAATTTAGCTTACAAAATTAATAAGAAAATGGTTCAAAGGCTCTGAGTACTATGGGACTTAACATCTGAGGTCATCAGTCCCCTGGAACTTAGAACTACTTAAACCTAACTAACCTAAGGACATCACACACATCCATGCCTGGGGCAGGATTCGAACCTGCGACCCGTAGTGGTCGCGCGGTTCCAGACTGTAGCGCCTAGAACAGCTCGGCCACCTGGGCCGGCACAATATTAATATATTTGTGTCTTATTTGATTTTAACTACACAAACTTTAATTGTGTGTTCTTTCAAACAGTTGTTAACAAGGCATATGACGATCGATTTTTATACTCTGCTGTCCCTAGCGCTCAGTTTTTCCAACCCATACTACCTTCAAATACCATGTGCAGGAGTTTCCTATTCTCTCAGTCCCAACTTGCAAAATACTAGTCCTACAGAAAAAATGACCATGACTTTTACTAGGAAGTTTAATTCAATTACATTTTCCACTGGCATACGTTTTCACCGGAGGCCACAGTTTTAGAGCTATTCAAGATAAACGCGTTGGAAGGTCACATTTTTATATTTTTCTTGAATAATTTGAAAACTACGACCTCTAACTCAAACGCATCGCAATAGAAAATTTAACTAATCGGTTTTCTAGATAAAACTCTTGTTTATTTTTGCCTGCAGTGGCACTACGTCTTTGTCTCTCGAACGCTGGAAAGGTGGCATCTGGAATAAAATTCTGAGCCTCTGTTTCTATAAACTGACGTCAAATTTCAGGTACGTGAAATAGTACAACCAATTACTACCCTCTATTAGGGAGCATCCCTTACTTCTGTTTAGGCAGAAGCTAACCCTTAAGTCGTCCGACACATTTTGTCACTTAGCTAAGAAAGAGCATGCTACAAACTGTCATATGAAATACTTTGAAATTAATTCTTACCTGCTTTGAGGAAAGGCTTGCAACTCAACTCTGAAGAAAATATTTATCTTGACCACAAAACAAAAATAGCTGTGGAGAACGAAACTTTTAACAGCACTGGCGCCAGGCACACAATGGCGTATCAGAAAGACCTTCAATACAGGAAGTGACAGTTCGGAAAAAGCAAGAGGGATGTTCAGTTACATGGAATTAGACAACCAACCAAAATAAGGCCAACTGACACTGTGTTGCTTTTTTGATCCAGAGCTCTTACAAATAAAAAACAAAATTCATGACAAATATAAAAAATGCACCAAAATACATAGAAACACAAATAGGTGAAACAGAGCGAGTAAATGAATTTAAATATCTTGGAGGAAATATACAACAGAATGGACTAGAAAAATCTGCAATAGATGTAAGAATTAACAAAATGGAGCATATGGTTTGATCAAAAATATTTACAGCAAGAAATGTATATCTAGAAAAATAAAAGTAAAACACTACACCACAGTGGTACGACCAGAATGTTTATATGGATCTGAATGCCTAACGATGAACTGTAAGAGGAACAAACTAGAGGTACTGGAAAGAAGGATTATTAGAAAAATAATGGGTGCAATGAAAACTGCAGATGGTTGGAAAATGAGAAGTAACGAGGAGATCTACACAAATATAGAGAAAATATGTGAAATAATGGTCAAACGAAGATTAACCTTTTTTGGACATCTCTACATAATGAATGGAAATAGACTAACAAAACAAATACTCCTATATTTCTGGAAGAAGAAATCGACAATAGCATGGATTAGAGAAGTAAGAAAAGATATTGAAAGAAACAACATCAAAGAATCTGAAATAGCAGAAAGAAACCTTTTTAAAAACAAAATACTAAATTTGGAAGGCTTTCAAAGCAGAAGAACTAAAAACTCCGGAACAACATGGACAGAAGAGAGAAAGAGAATCCATGGGGAGAAAATGAGGGAATACTGGAAAATAGGAAACAACAACAAAGGAAGAAGAGGAAATGGAGCTGTTAACGTGATCCTAGTTGGTCAATACGATTGTTGAAAAAAAAGCCACACAGTCAATTTTTGTCCGCTTAGATATCGGATGGTAGAGAGCAGGAAACACATGCCGCCAGTTCCGTGGTGGAAGTGAGGAGCGGAGAAGTGCTGTGGCAGCTTATATCGACTGCTGTGCGCCTCTGGACGCTTACACTAGAGAAGAGCAGGAGCTGCCACGGCTCCTGAAGATGACGCCAGCAGCCGGGGCAGAAACGTCCGCAGCCATCAGCGGCGCGGCGCTACCGACCTGCCAGGGGCTGTTACCTTACAGTGGTGGTCTGTGTCTGTGGAAGCCGCCACACCCTGTCCTTCCTGTTCTATCCTCTCAGGATCAGCACTAGGTTCAGACAGTGGCGACTTCCTTTGTGTGCCGCTCAACGAGCATTACGTAGTGCGTCGAACTGTACACTACTGGCATTAAAATTACACTATTATAAAGGTGACATGCAAGAAAAGCCAAGTTGATATGTCTATTCTACTTGCTTGTGTACACGAATGGTCAGCATTTCAGCGCTGTAACGGAAAGGAGGCAGGAGCTGTGCCATCTGTTGGGTTGGCACTAGAGGAAGCCGAAATGCACGCGTTTTAGCTCACACAGGCTGGTGTGAGGAGGCAAGAACTATACTGACGTGAGGTCTGGAACATGACAAGGAATGAGAATTCAGAAAGCGGACGTAATTACTTTCATACTTTAATCCATTGATGATGAACGTCGCTCTTGACGGTACACGATTCACAATATTATCTGCTCAGAATACATTCTTGAAGATAGTAATTATAGTAACTGAATATGGCGCCTTGCTAGGTCGTAGCAAATGACGTAGCTGAAGGCTATGCTAAACTGTCGTCTTTGCAAATGAGAGCGTATGTAGTCAGTGAACCATCGCTACCAAAGTCGGTTGTACAACTGGAGCGAGTGCTAGGGAGTCTCTCTAGACTAGACCTGCCGTGTGGCGGCGCTCGGTCTGCAATCACTGATAGTGGCGACACGCGGGTCCGACGTATACTAACGGACCGCGACCGATTTAAAGGCTACCACCTGGCAAGTGTGGTGTCTGACGGTGACATCACACCATCTACACATTCGGTATGGCAGGAGAGATTGTGCAGTGGGGAGGTCTCATTCCAAAATCTCATCTGGATGTTGTTTGTTTCGGAGAAGATCGTCTGTGAAGCAGAAACGTGTATCTGCCAGTGCTTGATATCGACAATTACAAATAACCTAAATTGGAACGGTCACACCTACAATGTTGTGGGTAGAGCAAACCGAAGACTGCGATTGATTTCCGGAACACAGGTCTACTAAAGAGACTGCTTACAATACGCTTGTCCGCCCTGTTCTGGAGTAATCCTGTGCGGTGTGGGATCCGCATCAGGTTAAACTGACGGATGACATCGCAAAAGTGCAAAGAATGGCGGTTCGTTTTGTATTATCGAGAAGTAGGGGAGATAGTCCCACAGACATGATACGTGAACTGGAGTGGCAATCATTTGGTTGCGACGGGATCTTCTCATGAAATTTTCTCATCCGATTGCGAATATATTCTGTTGGCACGCAGCTACATAAGGGGAAATGATCATCGCGATAAAATAAGAGAAATCAGGGCTCGCACAGAAAAATGTAAGTGCTCGTTTTTCCTCCGCGCCGTTCGAGAGTGGAACGGTAGAGTGACAGCATGAAGGTGGTTCACTGAACCCTCTGCCAGGCACTTTATTGTGAATAGCAGAGTAATCATGTAGATGTAGATATACCTTAATCTATTTAACTTCGGGCATGCAGCCGCGAAATACTATTCCCTGAACTGATATTTCGGTGTCGTGTCTCCTAACCATACTTAGATTGAGCAACGAGAAGCTGAAAATGCACATTATCGACGTTTTACCCACAAACCTCTGACGTTAGAGGTCATGAATTAGGCATACAATTAGTCAATGCTGGAGTGAAACGTTCTGTGGAAAGAATTTTCATTTAATATAATTTTAAGGAATTTATGTAAGACAAAAACCATAAAATTTTTTGCACTTTTTCACTAATATTCGGAGAGCTGTAAAAATCCAGCAACAGAAACTATCTAACTTCTGTTCAACCGGTATCTGTGGTAATGGTACTATTTAGCAGACTTTAAAAAAAAGGGGTTAATTTCGCTCTGATAGATTTTGAAAGAAGGATAACTTATACTCACCTTGTTGAAACAAATTCGTTTGCTTGTAATTAAAACCGTATGGCCTCAATAAGCATGAAAACATATGTGTATACACATAACATTTCTTAACAACTGTGCCAGATTTAGTTACAAAGTCTTGAAAACCTTAGACTTTATAAAGTTTTTATCCAAAGAAATACAGTTTCGCATAAGTGCCCTCTTATATTCTTTGAGATGCTCAAGCATGTGGTGCGCCGGCCGGTTCTAAGCGTTTCAGTCTGGAACCGATCGCAGGTGCGAATCCTGCCTCAGGCGTGGATGTGTGTGATGTCCTTAGGTTGGTTAGGTTTAAGTAGTTCTCAGTTCTAGGGGACTGATGACCTCAGATATTACGTCCCACAGAGCTCAGAGCCATTTTTGACCACACGTTGCAAATTCCTTTTCGTACCTACAGTACTTTTCTTGTGGACTCGCATTCGGGAGGACGACGGTTCAATTCCACGTCTGGCCATCCTTATTTAGGTTTTCCGTGGTTTCCCTAAATCGCTCCAGGCAAATGCCGGGATGGTTCCTTTGAAACGGCACGGCCGACTTCCTTCCCCATCCTTCCCTAATCCGATGAGACCGATGACCTCGCTGTCTGGTCTCCTTCCCCAAACAACCCAACCCCCCAGTACCTTTCTTGTGAGAGGTTGTTTCGCCACCAGAGTAGGAACCTTCAGTACGTCTGGCACTTACAAGGACAAACCTTCATCAACATAAAATATCAGTCAGAGGAGGTGGAGAGGAGAATTTCCCCTCTGTCCAGAGCACGACAAGCACCCTTGTGTACGTCAGCCGCTGTCTGCGGCAGTGACGGAGTGCGGGCCCCCTGCCTGCTACGCGCGCGTCTGTTTCCTCCCGCCGTCACGTCATCGTCAGTACGAAGTCCAGAGAAAGAGGCGGCGAGCTCGTTAGCGGGCTTTGTGCAGGTGCCGCCTCGCCAATGCGTAAGAGCAGTGGCGCGCCAGTAGCTGCGCCCGCCACAATGGTCACGCTACACTCACGTGCCACGCCGGATAGACACGCACTGCTGTCCAGTGTGACGGCCTTATCGCGACGTTGTAGGCGCGACCACCGAGACCTGCGCCCCTGTCTCCAGCAGCGTGGCTGTCACACGTCTCTTTATGACGTCCAGGCCGCAATGCTTTTCGGAGATGATTTATTATACGTGCGCGTTGAGCGAGCGGTATAGGAAACACACGAGAAATTTGGATAGGTCATTAATATCGTAATACACTACTGGCCATTAAAATTGCTACACCACGAAGATGACGTGCTACAGACGCGAAATTTAACCGACAGGAAGAAGATGCTGTGATATGCAAATGTTTAGCTTTTCAAAGCATTAACGCAGGTTTGGTGCCGGTGGCGCACCTACAACGTGCTGACATGAAGAAAGTTTCCAACCGATTTCTCATACGCAAACAGCAGTTGACCGGCGTTGCCTGGTGCAACGTTATTCTGATGCCTCGTGTAAGGAGGAGAAATGCGTACCATCACGTTTCCGATTTCGATAAAGGTCGGATTGTAGCCTTTCGCAATTGCAGTGTATCGTATCGCGACATTGGTCGAGATCCAATGACTGTTAACAGAATATGGAATCGGTCGGTTCAGGAGGGTAATACGGAACGCCGTGCTGGATCCCAACGGCCTCGTATCACTAGTAGTCGAGATGACAGGCATCTTATCCGCATGGCTGTAACTGATCGTGCAGCCACGTCTCGATCCCTGAGTCAACAGATGGGGACGTTTACAAGAAAACAACCATCTACAGGAACAGTTCTACGACGTTTGCAGCAGCGTGGAGCATCAGCTCCGAGACCGTGACTGCGGTTACCCTTGACGCTGCATCACAGACAGGAGCGCCTGCGATGGTGTACGCAACGACAAACCTGGGCGCACGAATGGCAAAACGTCATTTTTTCGGATGAATCCATTTTCTGTTTACAGCAACATGATGGTCGCATCCGTGTTTGGCGACATCGCGGTGAACGCCCACTGGAAGCGTGTATTTGTCATCGCCGTACTGGCGCATCACCTGGTGCGATGGTATGGGGTGCCATTGGTTACACGCCTCGGTCACCTCTTGTTCGCATTGACGGCACTTAGTGCACGTTACATTTCAGATGTGTTACGACCCGTGGCTCTGCCCTTCATTCGATCCCTAAGAAAACCTACATTTCAACAGGATAATGCATGACCGCATGTTGCAGGTCTTGTACGGGCTTTTCTGGATACATTCTCCATATCTCTCACCAATGGAAAACGTCTGGTCAATGGTGGCCGAGCAACTGGGTCGTCACAGTACGCCAGTCACTACTCTTGATGAACTGTGGTATCGTGTTGAAGCTGCATGGGCAGCTGTACCTGTACACGCCATCCACGCTCCGTTTGACTCAATGCCCAGGCGTATCAAGGCCGTTATTACGGTTGGAGGTGTTTGTTCTGGGTACTGATTTCTCAGGATCTATGCACCCAAACTGCGTGAAAATGTAAGCGCATGTCAGTTCTAGTGTAATATATTTGTCCAATTAATACCCGTTTATCATCTGCATTTCTTCTTGGTGTAGAAATTTTAATGACCAGTAGTGTATTTCCAGCTTTAGTAGCCATAATATTCCAGCCCGATGTTCAGTCCATAGTTAGCTGAGATTGCATTAACTGATACGTCACACAAGAAGTGGTTCCAGGTGAAGAGAATGAACAGAGAGGACACCGATTCTGTGAGAGGCAGCTCCAGTTTAGTAGGCGTATAATTAGATTGGCTGCCACGACTGGAGACAGCGAGCCAAATCTCTGATTTTATTTTGTTTCTGTTCTTAAGGCTTCTGTACCTCAGTATGGGAAAACGGAACCCTTCTAAGATCTGTTGGTAGGGAGTGGGGTAGAAATATCAACCCAAAATTTATGCCATGTAATAAGGACTAAAGTCCCTTGGTGCTGTGAAAAACTTAAGCTTCCAAGTCAACCCAATCAAAAGATACGGCCATTTATTTCAGATGTTTTCGATACTCGAAAACTAACGCATCAAAACCTACAAGTTACTTCCTGTTGACCTAGAAACACCAAATTTTACGAGAAGCAACGTTTCGCAGTAAAGGTAAAGGACAAAATCCGAAAATCGTTAACTTGTGATTTTATCACAAAATTTTTGTTTCCATTTGTTATCTTTCTGTCCATTTGTTAAGACCTCTTTTCCTCTTCAACGGGTAGAGATATAAATTGAAATTTATGTCAAATACTCAGGTCTATGGTCCCTTGGCCCATAAAAAATTTAAGGTTCTAAGTCTATGCAAACAAAGGATAGGTCCATATATGTTGCATATTTTGATACTCGCCAACTCACTCATCAAAGCGTTGTGATATTGCTGGCTGTGGTCGCCAGTATTTCATTTTGCTAGAAACTCGTGTTGGTGCAGCTCGATACACGTGATGTAGCATACGGCACAAAAGTGCAGTGAGGTACAAGCAGCAGGTGGTACAATATGTACTATTCCCGTGGCAGAGTCCGCCAGTTGTATTGAACTTGCTTCTGATGGTCGGCACATTCGGGTGTTAGGGGCCAAAACGCGTAATTCTCTTATTAATTATTGGCCGACCGCTGTGGTCGAGCGGTTCTAGGCGCTTCAGTCTGGAACCGCGCGACCGCTGCGTTCGCACGTTCGAATCCTGCCTCGGGCATGGATGTGTGTGATGTTCTAGGTTAGTTAGGTTTAAGTAGTTCTAAGTTCTAGGGGACTGATGACCTTAGAAGTCCCATAGTTCTCAGAGCCATTTCAATTATTCTTTTTTTATTAATTTTTTATATACTCTCCATTGTATTTAACCCAGTTTTCAGTATGACAATCTCTCACGATTACCCTACGAGTCTACCGTTTTTGTCTATTACATTTCACTAGTTTTGAGAAACATAAGGCTAACGCTATTACAAGCGAATTGCTTCGGACACCTTCGGGTCGCTTTGGCGCGCCACCAGATCGATTCCGTATTCCTGGATTTCCGGACGGCTCGTAGTGAAATTGCGTGTTTATGGAATATTGTCTCATTTATGTGACTGGATTTGTGATTTCCTGTCAGAGAGGTCACAGTTCGTAGTAACTGACGGAAAGTCATCCAGTAACACGTAATTGATTTCTGGCGTTCACCGTGGTAATGTTATAGGCCCTTTACTGTTCCTTACCTGTATAAACGATTTTGGAGACAATCTGAGCAGACGTCTTCGTTTGTTTTCAGATGAGGCTGTCGTTTATCGACTAATAAAGACATCAGAAGAATACTGCTCCGCGGTGTGGGATCGTGGGATCCTTAGCAGATAGGACTGACGGAGGACAGCGAAAAAGTTCAAAGAAAGGCAGCACGTTTTGTATTATCACGAAATACGCGAAAGAGAGTCACAGAAATGATACAGGATTTGGACTGTACATCATTAAAAGGTGTTTTTTGTTGCGACGGACCTCCTCACGAAATTCCAATCACCAACTTTCTCCTCCGAATGTGAAAATATTTTTTTGGTACCGACCTACATAGGGAGGAACGGCCACCAATATAAAATAAGGGAAATCAGAGCTCGTACGGAAAGATGTACGTGGTCATTCTTTCCGCGGGCTACACGAGATTGGAATAATAGAAAATTGTGGAGGTGGTTTGATGAACCCTCTGCCAGTCACTGAAATGCGATTTGCAGAGTATCCATTTAGATGTAGATGTAGAAATACTTCGGCTGCGCTAGTCACTCTGTTTCGGACGGACATGTCTTACTCCTGCAAGTAAGTTGTCAGATCAGTTACCATACAACTAAGAAAGCTATGTCGAATGTTGTAGAAGACAGTGCAAAAAATGATATTTTGAAATATAAACAAACAGGGTACATTCATGAGAGGTGTCACCTACCATAATTGTCTGTACTACATCATCTCGCCCTCTGTAGATACAGAGACTAACCTGGGCAAGTGGCATCCCCCAAAAAAAACCACAAACACAGGTTCAAGTTAAAGATGACAGCATAGCAGCCTCCACCGAAGAAGATCCCATGACGGACGAGCTGGAGACACAACTTTAGGGAACGATATGTTGATTGTAAGAACGGTTAGGGACCCTTATTCAACCTCTACATATCTCTCCAGCTTCCAGAACTGATTTCCAACACGACAACGTACATTTTATAACGTGTACACAGACTGTCTAACAGGGCGATTGAGCTGCCTCTGCCGACACATTTTACGTAATGTGCAACGCCTTCAAAAACCATGTGCAAAGTTTTGATATTCTCTCGCTCACTACGCGCAAACTGAAGCTCTACAGAAAAAATGAAGAGTATCTTTAATCATGTCAAATTTTGTTCTGGGATAAGTTTTCGCTGGAGGCCACGGTTTTCGAATTATTCAAGAAAAATGAGTTTGAACGTGACTTTTTTACGTTTTTCTTGTATAACTCTAAAGCTACAGACCCTACCGAAAACGTATGCCAGCTCAAAATATAACTAAATTAAATTTCCTACAAAAGGATGCTGTCCATTTTTTTCTATAGGACTAACAGTTTGCGCACATCGAGCCAGAGGATATGAAAATTTGTACTAAGTATTTGAAGGTACTGAGTGTTGCATTAAACTCATGGGTATGGGCAGCTGTACACAGGTCAGGCCTGGTGGTCTAGCAGTAACTGGAAGGTTGCACCATCAAATTTTGATCGTTGTGCAGTTTTTTCAGTCTTGCTTTTATCTCAGCCTTCATCCCTCAATGATTTGACGATCCTCCAGAAACCCGTGGTTCTTATTCCTAATAAAACTATAGGTCCCCTTCCCCCAGTAGGATTTATTTGGTTGGGTTAGGAACGCACAAGTCACCGAAGTGACGTCCAATAGTAAGACACTCACTAGGCAAAATTGTAATTGTTATCTGTACACAATTAAGTTGATCCGGAACTCAGACCTCGAATCCTGCTCCCACTTTCTTATTACGTTTTTCAAAAATGTAACTCAGATTTGATTGACAATCATACTGGCTATAGCTGCAACAGGACGCTTAATCCATTCACTCCAGGGATCATTTAATAACGACTCAGTAACATTAGAATGATAATAGAGGTAAGTTTCTATGGGACCAAACTGCTGAGGTCATCGGTCCCTAGGCTTACACACTACTTAACATAAGTTAGACTAACTTACGCTACGGACAACACACACACACACACACACACACACACACACACACACACACACCAGGGAGGACACGAACCGCCTCAGACCGCGCGGCACACGATTATGATCTCAGTTGTGCTCCGTATACAGTGATCTTAACTAATCGCGACTCTGCAAGCGGTGCGGAGAAAAACCGAGTATAGAGCGTATAAATTGATTTGTGAATGTGATTTGTCCTATTTCTTTCTTCTACCAGCTGCGTATGTGTTACATAAATCACCCGGATACGTGTGATTTTGCGGTTGTACATTTGTATAGTATATTGTTTGCAGTTTATGGCTTTATCCGCTTCGTGTGGGTTTAACTAAACAAAAAGCCACTGGCATCCCAGTTAAATCTTGATTCTCATTTAATAGCGTAGAGAGCCTTGCCGACATAGTAATAAATTTTACAGCCTCATACCAAGAACAAAGCGTTCGCGAAGTGAGTGCTAGTTCTGCACAGGACAAGGACATCTTTAGAATACACCAGGTGGATTAATGAATCTCAGTGTTCTCTTTAATAGTCGTCTGGCATGTTCTATATTTTCAGTACAAATGACAAATGGGAACAGTTACAGGCTATCTGCACTAAAAAATCTGTACTAAATACAGAGCTGAAAGAAAATTGCATTGGACACTGTAATCGGCACATTCGGATGCTACATCTACTCTTTCGATCTGACAGTAGTGTTTCCTCATTTTATCGCCTTAATGTCCAGTGAAAAAAAATAAAAAATTGAGGGTCTGCCGACGACAGTGTAACTCTGAACGGAATGTATACTCTCTTGACGAGAGGTGACGAATATGAGCAACAGTGAAGAAAGAGTAATGCAATCGAAATAAATCAGGTGACTGAGGGAATTAGATTAGGAAACGGGGCACTAAAATTAATTGATGAGTTTTGCTATCAGGGCAGCAAAGTACGAGTAGCTGATGATAGAGAGTATGTAACACGCAGACGGCCAATAGCAAGGAATACATTTTTCGGAAAGAGAAATATCTTAACATTGAATGTAAACTTAAATGAAGTCTTTTCTGAAGATACCAGTAAACACCCGATTATTTAAAGAATGTATAAAACTAAACACCTGATTATTTAAAGAACCCAACTCACATGCATAAAACATCTTCTAGTCACGTTACAAATGAGTTAATGTGTTAAATACGTGACATTAAGCATCTAAGGCACAAATAGTTTAGAAAAGGTTTGAAATTATGATTTAAGTTTGTTGGAAGTCGTTAGTTGCTCTCATTGTGAAACGTTGGATGAATACAGTCTGGGTAATTGGCGCTCTCTTTTAAGCGAAAGCAGCTTTTTCACGCAACTCAGTGTTCATGACGCCACAGCTCGTAAACTGTGGGTCGTGCAGCGGTATAATTTTTCAGATACATTGCGTGATATCCGTAGACAATGTTTGCAACGTATGCTGCGCATAGAGTTGGTAGTGAAAAAGTGATAAATTAAAATGTCATCCGAAATGTTGAAGTCTGACTTCGTACCTTTTTAAGAAAAAGCTAGTTTCTCACACATCTAAATGCACCGGGTGATGAAAATAAACCACGGAATAATGTAGATATAGAGGTAAAAATTGACACACATGCTTGGAATGACATGGAGTTTAATTAGAACAAAAAAAATCACAAAATTTCCGACAGAGGCGCGTTGTTTGGTGATGATCGTGTGCTCAGCCGCCACTTTCGTCGTGCTTGGCCTCCCAGGTCCCCAGACCTCAGTCCGGGCGATTATTGGCCTTGGGGTTACCTGGAGTCGCAAGTGTATCGTGATCGACCGACATCTCTAGGGATGCTGAAAGACAACATCCGACGCCAATGCCTTACCATAACTCCGGACATGCTTTACAGTGCTGTTCACAACATTATTCCTCGACTACAGCTATTGTTGAGGAATGATGGTGGACATATTGAGCATTTCCTGTAAAGAACATCATCTTTGCTTTGTCTTACTTTGTTATGCTAATTATTGCTATTCTGATCAGATGAAGCGCCATCTGTCGGACATTTTTTGAACTTTATTCTAATAAAGGCCCATAAACCAAATGTCATTCCAAGCTTGTGTGTCAGTTTGTACCTCTCTATCTACGTTATTCCGTGATTTACTCAGTTTTCAAATTTATACTGACTTTTTGATCACCCTGTATATTATGTCATATCTCCTGAACTATTTGTCGTACAACTACATAATGGTGCAGATATTATAACATTCAATCGCACACACTGAGTCGACAAGCCATGGGATACCAATATGGACATGTAAAGGTAACGGTAGTATCGGTACACAAAGTATAAAAGAGCATTGCAGTGGCGGAGCTGCCATTTGTGATTCATGTGAAAATGTTTCCAACGTTGTTATGGCAGCACGACGGGAATTAACAGACTTTGAACGTGGAATGGTAGTCGCTGCCAGAAGCATGGGGCATATCATTTCCCAAATAGAGAATTCAATGAAAAAAAAGTTCAAATGTGTGTGAAATCTTACGGGACTTAATTGCTAAGGTCATCAGTCCCTAAGCTTACACACTATTTAACCTAAATTATCCTAAGGACAAACACACACACACACACACACACACACACACACACACACACACACACACACACCCATGCCCGAGGGAGGACTCGAACCTCCGCCGGCACCAGCCGCCCAGTTCATAACTGCAGCTCCTCAGCCCGCTCGGCTAATCCCGAGCGGCAGTTCAATGAAACTTCCTGCCAGATTACAACTGTGTGCTGTGTGTGGCTGAGCCATGTCTCTGCATATCCTTTCTTCCCCAAGTCCTAGTTCTGAAAGGTTCGCAGAACAGCTTCTGTGAAATTTGGAAAGTAGGAGACGAGATACTGGCAGAATTGAACCTGGAGGACAGGTCGTGAGTCGTGCCTGAGTAGAGCCCTTGCTCGCGAAAGGCAATAGTCCTGAGTTCGAGTCTCAGTCCGGCACACAGTTTTAATCTGCCAGGAAGTTTCGTATCAACGCACGCTTCGGTGCAGAGTGGAAATCTCATTCTGGAAACATACCCCAGGCTGTGGCTAAGCCATGTCTCCGCAATATCCTTTCTTCCAGGAGTGCTAGTCCCGCAAGGTTCGCAGAAGAGCTTCTGTAAAGCTTGGAAGGTAGGAGACGAGGTACTGGCAGAATTGATGCTGTGAGGACGGGTCTTGAGTGGTGCTCGGGTGGTAGAAGACTTGCCTGCGAAAGGCAAAGGTCCCGAGTTGGAGTCTAGGTCCAGCACACAGTTTTAATCTGCCAGAAAGTTTCATATCACCGCACAGTCCGATGCAGAGTGGAAATTTCATTCTAGAGAATTCAATACTTCGAGATACATAGTGTCAAGAGCGTGCTATTTCAGGCATTACCTCTCACCACAGACCACGCACCGGTCGACGGCCTCCACATAACGACCGAGAGCAGTGTTGTTTGCGTAGGGTTGTCAGTGCTAACAGACAAGCAAACACAATAGCCGCACATATCAATGAAGGAAGTACGACGAACGTATCCGTCAGGACAGTGCGGCGAAATTTGTCGTAACTAGGCTATGACAGCAGAAGATGGACGCGAGTGCCTTTGCTAACAGCACGACATTGCGTGCAGCGCCTCTCCTGGGGTAGTGACCAAACCTGTTGGACCCTAGAAGACAGGATAACTGTCGCCTGGTCGGATGAGTCTCGATTTCAGTTGGTAAGAGCTGATGGTAGGGTTTGAGTACTGCGCTGACCCCATGAATGCATAGACCCAGGTGGTCAACAAAGCACTGACCAAGGTGTTGGTGGGTCCGTAATAGTGTGGGTTGTGATCACATGTAATGAACTGCACCGATCGTCTATTGGAAATGGTTGTATTCGGCTACTTCGAGACTATTTGCAGCCATTCATGGACTTCATGTTCCCTAACAACGATGACCATCTCACCAGGTCACAGCTGTCCGCGAATTGGATTGAAGAACATTCTGCACATTTGGAGGGAATGGTCTGGCCACCCAGATCGCCCGACTTGAATTCCGTCCAACATTTACGGGACATAATCGACAGTTCAATTTGTGCTCAAAATGCTTTGTCATCTCAGTGTATGTGGGTACAGTCTACAAACTGTGTTGCGAATAGAGTCGGTATTAAAGACGTAATAAATTCAAACGTCATGTCTAACGGTGAAGTTTCGCTGCATGAACAGTGGAAATGTAGAAAACGCTAAGTTGTGATTGATGAAACAAATAAACGCAAACAACAAGTAAATACCTTCGTCTCTTCTTCTGTGATTCCGTCGTCAATATAATCATCGCCCTAAGGAGGATACGGAAAAAAAAAAACTATTTTCGCACTCTGAAAAGAGTGTCACAACGATAAGCACCTTTGTTTTAATGACTGCCATTACATGAGAACGCAGGCTTTCTCGGCGAATCTTGATGATAAATTCTTCTCGGGTTGACAGCCGAGACAATGCGTTGTTCTCCAACATTATCAAGAATGAGACGAGAGCGCTCCGAAGGAGGTAGGTCGGTGGCGGCGTATGGAATAAACAGGCCGCACCGAGACGAGACGCCAGGACCCGGCGCCCGCGGCTCTCCCCCCCCCCCCCCCCCCCCCCCCCACAGACCACGCGCCGCCGCGCCGATTCCGCTGGCGCCTGATTGGCCCGACCCGCGCCAAGTATGCAGAGATGCCCGTGGTCCAGCGGCTATAAAGACCTGGACGAGACGTGAACCCGACATTCCCGCTCACGCTGCGGTGAGGTACGCACAGCTGATTGTCGCTGTTGCCACTCGTGATGCCGGGACGCGTAAGGGGACGCAAAGCTGCTGCCTTGGCGGAGTTGCTGCTCACGCTAGCAGGGACACCCGGAAAGTAGAAGAGGAAGACTGCAGCGCAGTGCTTTCGTTGCCAAAAGCTTGGCCACGTCGCCAAGCACTGCAGCGGAGCAGTTGCGTGCTTGAAGTGTGCGCAAGCACACGACACGCGCGACTGCAAAAAGCAGAAGGACGCCCCCTGTACCTGCGGCGGCGCACATGCGGCCAACGCTCGTTCCTGCGCCTACAGGAGAAATTGGCGCGGGCCGGAGAAGAAGACGCAGAAGCAAGTGACCACCACACACGAAGAGGTGGTCACTTGCACGGAAGACGTCATGACCAGGCGCCTTAACGACGCCGTACAAGAAGCCATGTCCGCCTTCAAATGTGCTATGGCGGAGGAGAGGGCGGCCATGCTGGCGGAACTGGGCGATGCTCGGCGTCAGATTGCTGTGCTGACGCAGGAGCTTCGCTCAGCCAAAGAAGTTCCCGCCACAACTGAAGACACCGCCACCCAGACGACTCCTTCACGTGAGAAGGAGTTAGCGACGGTGGCCACGCAGACCGACGAGCCTGCCGAAGGAGAGGCGACACAGCACAAGGAGGACACCGAAGCTGCAGCGCAAGCGCTGTAACGAAGAAGATCGCTGGGTCGCTTCACGATGGCACATACCCCCACCACGACAACCCTTATCCCTTCGTTCCACCCAACCATCCTAAACCTACACTCCCACGCCACCCACTTGGGTATCCAGAAGGCCTTATAGGTCTTTCTAGAGAGGAATTCAACCTGATTGATTCCTGCCCTATATTCATAGAGCTGCAAATGCACTGCATCGTCATCTCTCTGGTCCACGGAGAGCTTGATAAAGAGGGAATCCGTATGCACGGGACCCCAACCGAGGCACAGCCCTCTGCAACCAGCAAGAAGAAGAAGAAAAGTCGTCATATCGACAAGACCAAGAAATAGGCCACCGGCACTCCTTGCCAGTCCAGATCCAATCTAACAAGTATAGACAGAAGATCCTACAAGATTCCCAGGGGAGTAAAGGCCAACAGGCCACAAACTTCCACCCGATCCTCCTCACAGTCATACTAGGAGCAGCAGCAGTGAACCCGACACTTCGCTTGAAGATGGCAAGTAATAAACTTGCTGAAACGTTGCTGGAGAACAACGCATTGACTCGGCTGTCAACCAGAGAAGAATTAATCAACTGCCATTACCGTTCATGAGTCATATGGAAGACTCCCTCTCCTGTGCTGTGCGGCAGTTCAAAAACGAGCTGCTCTTCTTTTATCTTTTACGATGTTCTCCGTCGATCCTGTCTGACGCAGATCCCAAACCACACAGCATTATTCCATAGCACGACGTACAAACACAGTATAGGCAGTCTCTATAGTAGACCTGTTGCTTTTTCTCAGGGGTCTGTCAATAAACCGTAGTCATTCGTTAGCTTCACTCACAACATTATCTAAGTCATAATTCCAACGACAGTTTTTCGTAATCGTGATCCCTAAGTATTTAGTTGAACTTACAGCCTTTAGTTTTGTATGGTTTATCGTGTAAGAGAAATTTAGCGGATTCACTCACGTGGATGACTTCACACTTTTCGTTATTTAAAGTCAATTCACAGTTTTCTCATCATACAGATATCTTATCTAAATCTTTCTGTAATTTGCTTTGATCAACTGATGTCTTTACATATACATCTACATGACTACTCTGCAATTCACATTTAAGTGCTTGGCAGAGGGTTCATCGAACCACAATCATACTATCTCTCTACAATTCCACTCCCGAACAGCGCGCGGGAAAAACGAACACCTAAACCTTTCTGTTCGAGCTCTGATTTCTCTTATTTTATTTTGATGATCATTCCTGCCTATGTAGGTTGGGCTCAACAAAATATTTTCGCATTCGGAAGAGAAAGTTGGTGACTGAAATTTCGTAAAAAGGTCTCGCCGCGACGAAAAACGTCTATGCTGTAATGACTTCCATCCCAACTCGTGTATCATATCTGCCACACTCTCTCCCCTATTACGTGATAATACAAAACGAGCTGCCCTTTTTTGCACCCTTTCGATGTCCTCCGTCAATCCCACCTGGTAAGGATCCCACACCGCGCAGCAATATTCTAACAGAGGACGAACGAGTGTAGTGTAAGCTGTCTCTTTAGTGGACTTGTTGCATCTTCTAAGTGTCCTGCCAATGAAACGCAACCTTTGGCTCGCCTTCCCCACAATATTATCTATGTGGTCCTTCCAACTGAAGTTGTTCGTAATTTTAACACCCAGGTACTTAGTTGAATTGACAGCCTTGAGAATTGTACTATTTATCAAGTAATCGAATTCCAACGGATTTCTTTTGGAACTCATGTGGATCATCTCACACTTTTCGTTATTTAGCGTCAACTGCCACCTGACACACCATACAGCAATCTTTTCTAAATCGCTTTGCAACTGATACTGGTCTTCGGATGACCTTACTAGACGGTAAATTACAGCATCATCTGCGAACAATCTAAGAGAACTGCTCAGATTGTCACCCAGGTCATTTATATAGATCTGGAACAGTAGAGGTCCCAGGACGCTTCCCTGGGGAACACCTGATATCACTTCAGTTTTACTCGATGATTTGCCGTCTATTACTACGAACTGCAACCTTCCTGACAGGAAATCACGAATCCAGTCGCACAACTGAGACGATACCCCATAGCTCCGCAGCTTGATTAGAAGTCGCTTGTGAGGAACGGTGTCAAAAGCTTTCCGGAAATCTAGAAATACGGAATCAACTTTATAAGAGGGTAAAGGACAGCATTATGTGCAGACAATGTGAGAGTGCTACTCAGATTGTCTCCTAGATTAGGAACAGCAGTGGGCCTATAATACTTCCCTGGGGAACGCCGGATATTACTTCTCCCTTACTCGATGACTTTCTGTAAGTTTCTACGAGCTGTGGCTTTTCTGACAGAAAATCACTAATCCAGTAGCACAACTGAGACGATACTCCAGAGACACGCAATTCGATTAGATGTCGCTTGTGAGCTACAGTGTCGAAGGCCTTCTGGAAAGCCGGCCGTTGTGGCCGAGCGGTTCTAGGCGCTTCAGTCTGGAACCGCCTGACCGCTACGGTCTCAGGTTCGAATCCCGCCTCGGGCATGGACGTGTGTGATGTCTTTAGGTCAGTTAGGTTTAAGCAGTTCTAAGTTCTAGAGAACTGATGACCTCAGGTGTTAATCCCCATAGTGCTCAGAGCCATTTGAACCAACCTTCTGGAAATTTGAAGATACGGAATCAGTTTGACATCCCCTGTCAATAGCACTCATTACTTCGTGAGAATGAAGAGCTAGTAGTGTTTCACAAGAACGACATTCCTGAATCTGTGTTGGGTCTTTGTCAATAAATCATTTTCTTGAAGATAACTCACAGTGTGCGCCTGGAACCGCTCGGCCACTCTGGCCGGATGGTGTTGGTGTGACTTACGCAACTTTCCAGTCTTTACGTAGGGATCTCTCAAAGAACGATCGGCTGTATGTGATTGCTAAATATGGAGCTATTTCATTAGCACACTCTGAGAGATCCTCACTGGCATACAGTCAGAACAAGAAGCCCTGCCTCTATTGAGTGATTAGGGCGTTTTGTTTTCGTTGTAATTATTTACGTCTGTCACAGTGCGTAGAACTCAAGTAGCTTAGGCCTACGAAGCTATGCGGAAATGAAGGTCGTAGGCGAGGGCGCTGCCCATCTGATGGTCACAACCCATCCGCTTCTGGCAAACGACTGTCTTGAATCCGCTCTCTCAGCGATAGATCTGTACCTACAGACTGGAAAATTGCGCAGGTCGCGCCAGTGTTTAAGGGGGGTAGTAGGAGTAATCCATCGAACTACAGATCTATATCCGTTTGCAGCAGGGTTTTGGAGCATATACAGTATTCAAACATTATGAATCACCACGAAGGGAACGATCTATTGATACGTAATCAGCATGGTTTCAGGAAATATCGCTCTTGTGCAACGCACCTAGCTCTTTATTCGCACGAAGTAATGGCCGCTTTCGATAGGGGATCTCAAGTTGATTCCGTATTTATAGATTTCCAGAAAGCTTTTGACACCGTTCCTTACAAGCGACTTCTAATCAAGCTGTGGGCCTATGGGGTATCGTCTCAGTTGTGCGACTGGATTCGTGATTTCCTGTCAGGAAGGTCGCAGTACGTAGTAATAGACGGCAAATCACCGAGTAAAATTGAAGTGATATCAGGTGTTCCCCAGGGAAGCGTCCTGGGACCTCTGCTGTTCCTTATCTATATAAATGACGTGGGTGACGATCTGAGCAGTTCTCTTAGGTTGTTCGCAGATGATGCTGTAATTAACCGTCTAGTAAGGTCATCCGAAGACCAGTATCAGTTGCAAAGCGATTTAGAAAAGACTGCTGTACGGTGCGGCAGGTGGCAGTTGACGCTAAAGAACGAAAAGTGTGAGGTGATACACATGAGTTCCAAAAGAAATCCGTTGGAATTCAATTACTCAATAAATAGTACAATTCTCAAGGCTGTCAATTCAACTAAGTACCTGAGTGTTAAAATTACGAACAACTTCAGTTGGAAAGACCACATAGATAATATCGTGGGGAAGGCGTTTCATTGGCAGGACACTTAGAAGATGCAACAAGTCCACTAAAGAGACAGCTTACACTACTCTCGTTCGTCCTGTTAGAATATTGCTGCACGGTGTGGGATCCTTACCATGTGGTATTGACACAGGACATCGAAAGGGAGCAAAAAAGGGCAGCTCGTTTTGTTTATCATGTATCACGTATTAGGGGAGAGAGTGTGGCAGATATGATACGAGAGTTGGGATGGAAGTCATTAAAGCAAAGACGTTTTTCGTCGCGGCGAGATCTATTTACGAAATTTTCAGTCACCAACTTTCTCTTCCGAATGCGAAAATATTTTGTTGAGCCCAGGCTACATAGGTAGGAATGGTCATCAAAATAAAATAAGAGAAATCAGAGCTCGAACAGAAAGGTTTAAGTGTTCGTTTTTCCCGCGCGCTGTTAGGGAGTGGAATAGTAGAGAGATAGTATGATTGTGGTTCGATGAACCCTCTGCCAAGCACTTAAATGTGAATTGCATGGTAGTCATGTAGATGTAGATGTAGATGGCAGTGGACCTGGACTTCGAGTTGGACTTCGAAAAGCACTGGAGGGATGAGAGATGAGGCAGAAGAGAATCGAGTCATAAAGGTGTCGAATGGCAGCCTGTAATACATTGTCCCAAGCAAATTGCTCCGTTTGTAGCAATTTAGCAGTGGATCTTGGAGGCCCTGGAGAGCAAGCAACTTTCCGCTTCACCCTGTCCCATACGTGTTCAATTGGCGAGAGATCTGGTGATCTTGGTGGCCAGGGCAGAAGCTGTGCACCGTGAAGAGCAAGTGGCAGGGCAGCAGCCGTATGTGGACGTCCATTGTCCCGTTGAAAAATCATATCACCTCCATGTCGAAGAAATGTCAATAACAACCTCTGCAGTGTAGCTGGCACCCGTCACTTCACCCTGCATAAACACCGAAGGTGACAGAGAGCTGTAGTTGATCTCCCCACACAACATGAAGTACTGGTTGCGACCTGCGTGTCGTGGGCAAATGCACCATGGAGTAAGTAGCTCAGCATGTCTGTGCCATACAACTGTATTTCTGTCACTCACATACACACAAAATCTACTCTGAAAGCTGAAGACAACACAGTACCATTCGTTCCTCCAGTCTATGAATCCACTGCCAAGCACTTAAATGTGAATTGTAGAATAATCATGTAGGTGTAGAAATCAGTTGTCAGGAAACTCTGGTCGGAAAACCCGACGTGCAAAACTGGTCGGTCGGAAATGCCATGGTACCTGTGGAAACACGACGGCCAGAGGCCCCACGTAGCCGACTACACGCCGTCCCGCTATGAGCTGGGGGTGGCTTCAGGGTCCTCAGTCGGAAAGCGCGGCTACGCCAGCAGGTATCAACACGTAATCGTAGAGCTGAGTCAGGTAGCAGCGTTCCGGGCTGTCGTCAGACGCGGAGGTCTTAGCGGCGAACCAGTTCCTGTTGTGGGAGATTAATCCCCGCCCGCAAGCGGTGACCGCCGAGGACGTAGTCTCAGAAGTTGGTGAGGCTGGTCGGCGGTACGTCGTCCCACAGGAGGCGGCGATTTCACTTGCAAATGAGCGCCGGAAGAGCGCGCGACGCCGCGCCAGGGCGCCGTGTGGTGTGTGTGTGTGTGTGTGAGGCGTGCATTGTGCGCCCCGGGCAGCAGCGAAGAGCACAAGTCACGGGGCCCTGTCGTGTCCTTGAGTCGACAGCGAAGCCCGCAACAGTTGGCACCACTGGCTGCACAGCTAGGTAAAGGAGGCTAAACATTCAGACACGAAAGTTTAATGCTTCGTCAGCAGCATTATTAGTTCTATATTACCGAGACGAGCCCCGTCATTTCTGAAGAATCCTTCCCAGCATGATATAAAAGATGTATGTTTAACTTTTGCCTGCTGCACCTGATCACAAAGTTACAATATACCGGGTGATCAAAATGTCAGTATAAATTTGAAAACTAAATAAATCACGGAATGATGTAAATAGAGAGGTACAAATTGACACACATGCTTGGAATGACATCTACAGTAGCCAATTGACCAGCAGTTGGCACCACTGTTACACAACGAAGTGTTACAAATGAGCATTCCACTGACCCCAAACCATCGTTATTTGCGACTTCAGTGGGTCGAGGGAGAGCTCATTGGAGGGCAGGGGCCATTCTGTCGTTTTTTCTGATGAAAGCTGGTTCAACCTCGGTACCAGCGATGGCCATATGTTGGCTACAACGAAGCCAGAAGCCAACCTGTCAGCGAACTCACTGGGCCTACACCTATAGTTATAGCCTGGGGTTATCTTGAATGAGATTTTCACTCTGCAGTGGAGCGTACGCTGAAATGAAACTTCCTGCCAAATTAAAATTGCGTGGTGGACCGGGACTCGAACTCGGGACCTTTGCCTTTCGCGGGCAAGTGTTCTATCATCTGAGCTACCCAAGCCCCGTCCTCACAACTTTACTTCTGCCAGTACCTTTGCATGCTTGCATTCAACATTCTGGCGGTTACACCGGATATTAAAGTACCAGCATTCCACATTTGCAGTGCTTTACCTCACACTTGCATTACTGTGTGATCCTACAATATTAATCGCCGTGCGTTTCTAGGCGCTTCAGTCTGGAACCACGCGCCCGCTACGGTCGCAGGCTCGAATCCTGCCTAGGGCATGGATGTGTGTGATGTCCATATGTTAGATTTAAGTAATTGTACGTTCTAGGGGACTGATGACCTCAGAAGTTAAGTCCCATAGTGCTCAGAGCCATTTGAAGCATTTTTTGCAATGTTAATCACATAAACACGTGAACTAGACAAATGTATTCCCAAACTTTCATTGCTCTACATTAATTCCTTTTTGGGTATACAAATTTTTTTTTCCGTCAGCGTAGTTATAACCAGTGACCCTCGTGCAAAATGTTACCAATATGCTGCATTGTTCTGGCCTATAGCCTTTTGGCTTACGAGGGCAGTAATCGTAACTAAATTGAATGCGCTAGATTTGTGTATACAAATAAGGAATAAAATAAAATGATAAAAGTTGGTGAAAGTAGAAATCGAACCTGAATTGACGAATTGCCAATCCGTGCACAAGTCCACTCACCACAGTTCCATTGCAACTGTTCCTCATAAATTCCTCTTGCCCTACGCTTGTATAATATTCTTCAATGAAGTTTCAAAGATAATGTTGACCTGGTGCTGTGAGCAACGTAGCACCCGTAATGCCGGAATGGTTCACGACCCATCAGATCATGCGTAGTCTAAAACGGATAGCTGTGTCTCTTCTCGTAGTTCATCGTAGTGCAGCTGAACCATCAATTCAGCACTTGGACTGGTTTCTAATTATCGTGGCGAGAGATCTACAGAACATGTCTTCGTCCAATTTGTTTGCATAGCAGCATGGATTATAAGAGAAACGGTGTCATCTCAGTGCGATTTCTGGCTCGCATTCGAAGAGAAATGTAATTCTAGAGCGATATTTACAGTACCTGTAGGAAATCAGCACATAACAGCTGTCCGCCACTGGCTGAAACATCGTGAAGGAAAGAAAATAATTTCACTAATTATGTGAATACAGTATAGTAGAAATACAACCGTCACCAATACACATCATCAAGAACTTTCAAAAGAACTTTGGGAAATAGACTGCAAGATTAGACAGATTATAACGTTGATGGACACAGTAACGGTAACGGCATGTTAGAAGGTAGAGGCCGATCGTGGCCAAAATATAATCAGCCACAGCAGTCCTTTAGATGTAAGGTTGGTCAGCCAAGAATTATGGATTTAAGGGGGGTACGACGTGAAACGGGCCGACTTCGAGCAGGAGAGGCACCACAGGACATTTTAATTTACACTGTCTATACTTATACAAATAAATTGATAAAACTTTGTTAGCATGACCAGGAAGGATTCAGGATTCACACTCATAGCAGAGAAAGTTCAAAAACATAACAAAATAATTTTTTTTACATGTGAATTTTCATCTTTTTTTCACTTGCATTTGTTGCTGTAGGTACACTTTTCTTCGTAAGCAAGAGAGATTCTTCGATGAATTTTGCACAGAATACAAACCATACATACAGGTGTATAAAAATCTAGAATTTCCCAAATTTGTTAAAAACTGTGGTAAAAATTGAGATAATGAAATATAAAATTTGAGATTTTTCTTAACACAAAGTTTAATACGTAACAGCCCATTCATTTTTCCATAGATTAAATAAATTCTAGAGTTACATACACCTGTAAGTATGTTTTGTAAGCTGTGCAAAATTCATCGAATAATCTCTCTTACTTATGAAGAACAGTGTACCTATACCAACAAATGCAGCCAACAGTAAGTGAAAGAAATCATTAAATTTCACATTTAAAAAATATTATTTTTCTGCGTTTTTGAACTTCCACTGCTTTGAGGGTAAATCCTGAATCCTTCCTGGTCACGCTGACAAAGTTTTATGAATTAATTTGTAAAATTTTAGACAGTGCAAATTAAAATGTCCTTCTCGAAGTCGGTTCGTTTGACATCCTACCTCCCTTAACCGCGATAAAACAGGCATAAAAAAGTTAGGTACATATAAGTAGCTACTTGAGCGGAAGGATGATGGCATAATAGACAATAACTGATGTGCTTCAGAGGGATATTTAGTTAAATAAAGATGTTTAAGTGAAGAAATGAAGAAGAAGAAGAAGAAGTGAGTTATCATGTTAGTTTAAATGAAGATATTTTGTTAGAGGAGGAAGACAGTGAAGTTTCAGATGCACTGAAGTTGTTAGTTACTATGAGCAGCTATGAAGAAGATATGTATTATCTAAAATCTGTTATGCTGCGAATACGAAATTCTGTTCATGATGCACATAGTAGTGGAGTTAAAGGTCATTTAAATATTCAACAATACTAGCAATTTTAAAAACGAGATGTTTCTATGGACATAAAGGAAAAGTTTCTTTTGCAAAATTTGGGCGAGTTTTAAAAAGTGACTTGCACTAATTCCTTTTCCAAAAAAGCCAACGGTAATAATTAAAACAACTGTATCCAAAATAATGGAAAAAATATGAAGTGTGTTTCACTTTAAAGAAAGTTTAATCTTGACGAAAATTCAATAAATGGAGAAACTCTGCTTGAAAATGATAGTGATTAGATAAAGGACCATAATTCTGAGGCAAGTATTAGAGTAATTGAGAGAGAAACGTATGTTAGTGATGATATAGGGATTAAATCTGATAACGTATAATGCGGTATTGATGCTAACAAATTTCTCTTTTCAGAAACGCTCTGCTTGCTATTGCCAGTCTTAATTTTATATCCTCTCGACTCGAGCCATCCTCACGTTTTTGCTGCTCACAGAGTAAAATTCGTGTTGCCAGCCTTGCCTGATTTAAATTGACTATTTTCCATTACCTTGTTTTACTCGTGTTGCTATTTACCTCACACCCTGTTTTACAGACATTGTCCATTCCGTTTAACTGATGTTCCAGCTCCCTTGCCGTGCCTCACAGTATTATCGTCTCATCGCAAACCTGAAAATGTTTCCTGAACTCTAATCGCTTCACAAGTTTCCTTGATATCCTTTACTGCTTGCTCAATGATAGATGAAATAACATTGGGGAAACGCTACAGCCCTGCCTCACTCCCTTCTCAAATACTTCTTCCCTTTACTATTTTTGCGTCATCAGTCTCCTGACTCGTTCGATACGGCCTTCTCTTGCCCAGACTTTTCATCTGTCACTAGCATTTGCAATCTACTTCTGAACTGTTTGCTGAATGTATTCCAGTCTTCCCCTCCAATTTTACCTTTTACAGCTCCCTCTAATACCATAGATATTATTTGCTGATGTCTCAAAACACGTCCCATCAGCCTGTCAGTGTTTCTTCTTCTTGTCAATGTTTCCCATATGTTCCTTTCTTCCCCAATTCTGAGGAGAACCTCCTCATTCCTCATCTCAACATTCTTCTGCAGCACCACACCTCAAACGCTTCGTTTATTTATTGTTCCGGTTTTGCCATTGTCCATGATTCACTAGCATAAAATGCTTTGCTCCAGACGTATTCATCCGCGCGGGATTAGCTAAGCGGTCTAGGGCACCGCAGTCATGCTGCTGGCACCGGCGGAGGTTCGAGTCCTCCCTCGGGCATGTGTGCGTGTGTTTGTACTTAGGATAATTTAGGTTAAGTAGTGTGTAAGCTTAGCAGTTACGTCCCATGAGATTTCACACACATTTGAACATCTGAACAAGACGTACTTTCTTAGAAACTCCTTCCTCATATTAAGGTCTATATTTGACATGAATTCACTTTTCTCTTTTGTTAATCTGCATTTTATGTCATCCTTGCTTCGTCCATCATGTTCACGTCCTCGTGGTAACTGACGTATTTTCTACAAAATATTTTGGCTCTGAGAACCAATATTTGAAAAGCTTACTGCAGAAATGTAATTAGTCCGAAATTTATAAATTTCCATTATATATATATACATATATATATATATATATACATTTTTTTTTTTTTGCAGTCAGGGTTCTGTGTGGATCAATGCATCCTTTATCGCAAAGCCGGCCGCGGTGGTCTCGCGGTTCTAGGCGCTCAGTCCGGAACCGCGCGACTGCTACGGTCGCAGGTTCGAATCCTGCCTCGGGCATGGATGTGTGTGATGTCCTTAGGTTAGTTAGGTTTAATTAGTTCTAAGTTCTAGGCGACTGATGACCACAGATGTTAAGTCGCATAGTGCTCAGAGCCATCTGAACCATTTTTATCGCAAAAAGGAAACCTGTTTGTATGTTGACACGGGTCTAGCAACGCCGTTAGTTTTCCGTTTGCTGCAGATAGCAAAATGGTGCACGACGTGGTTGGAGAAGGAAAGATGCTATACAATGGAAAACCTTCTTTAACTCAAACAACACTCCTCAAAAAACAATAAATTTTCCACTGTCCAAACGAAGGTCGAATCTTTTATCGATTACAGTTCCTGGTTTCCCACCTTCCATAGAAAAACCTGCCTGAGCCATGATTCGTATGGTGACACCTAACAGGGTTATCACTATTTCGAACGACCAGGAGATGACCTTTTCAGCTGAAGATCCGCATAGTATTACGTGCAACATAAGTACTGGGCTGTTTTTGGGGGAGGAGACCAGACAGCGAGGTCATCGGTCTCATCGGATTAGGGAAGGATGGGAAAGGAAACCATCCTGGGATTTACCTGGAGAGGTTTAGGGAAATCGCGGAAATCCTAAATCAGAATGGTCGGACGCGCGATTGAACAGTCGTCCTCCCGAATGCGAGTCCAGTGTGGTAACCACTGCGCCACCTCGTTCGGTAAACATGACCATTGCTGGCTTGATGGTGGACAGTTTTGGGCTGAGGAAAGATATACGACCTTGGGAACTCCATTAAAAAAATCCTACGTAACTGTACTATCAGTAAATAAATAACAACCCAATTGATGACATCAAGAAAACTTTGGCCTATATCCCTAAGGGCAAGATGCAGTTTTGGTACGCAATCACATTATGGCCGACAACAACGGCATCTCGTTATATAGATGAAAATAACTGACTACTGCAACCATGCAAAATGAGTTAACCCAAAAATTAAACTGAAAATCCAGTGCTTTGCAGAATGGAATAGGTCCAAGTCCAAAAACGTCGCCCCCTGTTTCCCTTTAAGCCATACCTGAGTTTTAAGTGCTTATAATAAAAAAGTATACCTACATCAAGAAATATGTGTCAGGAAATAAAAGTGCATTTAACCTGTTTTTTTAGTTTTTTCTTTGCTGTAAAAGTAGGAAATGTGGACATGTTGCCTTTTCTAAGTAAACTGTTCATTTAATCTTGCGGCACTTAGTACTTGCGTTCCATACATCTACTAACAGTTTTCACTTGGCGATCCGTACACAGCTTTCAACTATCGTAAGTTCAGTTCAGTGGCTTGCAGAGTAGAGATTTAGATACAGACACAGGATGTAGATACGGATTGTATGCGCAGAGGTAGAAACACTCTGAGATTTAACCCTGAGAATGTTCCACACTGGCGTCGATTTTCGCTCCTCCCAGATGCGACACGGCCGTCTCTCGGCTCCTTCCACTAGAGGTAGCAGAACTAGCGCGTCTTGGGAAGTCCCCACGTCTCAGCCAGTTTGCACAAGTTGGGCAGCAGTAGATTCTGCGGCTCCTATCGGCCAATCAGGGCTGCCCATAACCCCGGATTAGCGGCCAAGTTGGGTCGACTTAACGGACATTGTTTAATTGCCGGCAAGTTGGCTGCACTGGACTCTCGGTAGAGCCCGTCACAGCATTAATCGTGGGACAATGGGCTGGGGGCAGGGGGAACGGTTTTGTCGCCCGCCGCAGTTCGTCATTTGTTCGTTGTCCTAGGCGCGCCGATAAACACTGAATTTGGTCACTCCTAATTTCTGGAAAACTATGGCTATCCCATGCTGTTGTCGTATTTAAAGTAGTTGGCATTTCACAGCTATAGTGGACCTGACCGCCACTAACAGCTGTACACGAGTGCCAGCCCAAATACTGTTGTGGGCTAAAAAAAGCGTTGTAACTTCCGCTGTGCGAACCGTTGGTCTGGTCTGTTGGGGCTTATGGGCGCTCAACATCGAGGTCATCAGCGCCCTGACACACAATAAAAGGAACGAATGTGGACAGACTTAAGAAAGCTAAAGCACACACTCAAAGAAAGCAGGAAAAGAAGGAAAATGCTACATAAGAAAGTAAAACCTAAGGAAAGAGTCAGTTCTCAAGTAGGAGCCATCTTCGCAGGCCAACATCCCGCCTAATACATTGTAAACAGAAACTTTCACACCAATGAAAATTACGTACAGATTTGGTTCAAATGGCTCTGAGCACTATGGGACTTAAAATCTAAGGTCATCAGTCCCCTAGAACTTAAAACTACTTAAACCTCAGGACATCACACACATCCATGCCCGCGGCAGGATTCGAACCTGCGACCGTAGCAGTCGCGCGGCTCCGGACTGAAGCGTCTAGAACCTCTAGGCCACCGCGGCCAGTTATCCAGAAAGGCCCGTGCAGGACCTGCAACATGCGGTCCTGTTGAGATGTAGGGTTCGCAGGGATCGAATGGGTGTAGAGCCACGGGTCGTAACACATCTGAAATGTAACGTCCACTGTTGAAAGTGCCGTCAATGCGAACAAGAGTTTTACTGAGACGTCTAACCAATGGCACCCCATACCATCACGCCGGGTGATACGCCAGTATGGCGATGACGAATACACGCTTCCAATGTGCGTTCACCGCGATGTCGCCAAACACGGATGCGACCATCATGATGCTGTAAACACAACCTGGATCCATCCGAAAACCATGACGTTTGGCTATTCGTGCACCCAGGTTCGTCGTCGAGTACACCATCGCAGGCGCTCCTGACTGTGATGCAGCGTCAAGGGTAACCGCAGCCATGGCCTCCAAGCTTATAGTCCATGCTGCTGCAAACGTCGCCGAACTGTTCATACAGATTGTTGTTGTCTTGCAAAGGTCCCCATCTCTTGACTTAGGGATCGAGACGTGGCTGCACGATTCTTTACAGCCTTGCGGATAAGATGCCTGTCATCTCGACTGCTAGTGATACGAGGCCGTTGGGATCCAGCACGGCGTTCCCTATTACCCTCCTGAACCCACCCATCCATATTCTGTTAACAGTCATTGGATCTCGAACAAAGCGAGCAGAAATGTCGCGATACGATACACCGCAATCGCGATAGGCTACAATCCGACCTTTATCAAAGTCGGAAACGTGATGGTACGCATTTCTCCTCCTTACACGAGGCATCACAACAACGTTTCACCAGGCAACGCCGGTCTACTGCTATTTGTGTATGAGAAATCGGTTGGAAACTTTCCTCATGTCAGCACGTTGTAGGTGTTGGGACTGGCGCCAACCTTGTCTGAATGCTCTGCAAAGTTGATCATTTGCATATCAGAGCATCTTCTTCCTGTCGGTTAAATTTCGCGTCTGCAGTACGTCATCTTTGTGGTGTAGCAATTTTAGTAGCCAGTAGTGTATCTATAGAGAAAAACAGCGGTCCTATCACACTTCCCTGAGGCAGTCCTGGCTATACCCTTATGTCTAACGAACGCTCGTCGTCGATGACAATTTACTGTGTTCCATTACTTAAGAATTCTTGCATCGACTCACATATAAGTGAACTTATTCCATATGCTCGTACCTTCGTTAGCAGTCTGCAGTGGAGCACCGTGTCAACACGCTATCCGGAAATCTAGAGATACCGAATCCGCCGTCTTCGTCCGTCGTTCTCAGTATACCGTGTGGGAAGAGGGCAAGCTGAGTTTCGCATTTCTTCCTAAAACCATGCTGATTCGTGGACTTACGCTTCTCAGTCTCAAGCAAGTTTCTTACATTCGGAGTGAGAATAAGTTCAAGGCTTCTGCAGCAAACAGAAGTTACGGATATTGGTCTGCCATTTTGCCGGTCTATTCTTTTACCCTTCTTTCCAGTCGCTTGGAACTTTGTGCTGGGCTAGAGATTCACGATATGTGCACTCTAGGTAAGGGGCTAGTGCCGTAGAGTACTCTTTGTAAAATCGAAATGGGATTCTATACAAATCTTTTAGATGTTTCTCTTCGTCTGGTATGCTTATTACTAATTCGTCCATACGGGAGTCTGTCCGATGGTGAAATGACGTTATGTTTGAACGACTCTCCTGTGTGAACGATTTCTAGAACGTGAAATTTAAAACTTCGGCTTTCGTTTTGCTATCTTCAACTGCCACGCCAGAGTGGTCAACAAGGAACTGAACGGAATATTCGACCTTATCAGCGAATTTACATACAACCAGAATTTTCTCGGTTTCTCTGCCAGATCTTTAAGTAAGACATGACGGTGGTAGTTGTCATACGTTTCGCCCGTAGATCTAATTCACAGACGCACGAATCTCTAACCTTCGCTTGTCGTCATCCACAGGATTTCATTATTAAAATATGATGGGTCAGTATTCAAGGGCTACAACAAGGACGATCATTCGAAGAAAAAATGTCTAGTAAACGTGGCTCTAAAATGCATTTTTATGAGCTGTGAGCACTCCATCTTCGATACTATGAAAACATTTCTTCTACAACAAGCTACACTCATGGAAATGGAAAAAAGAACACATTGACACCGGTGTGTCGGACCCACCATACTTGCTCCGGACACTGCGAGAGGGCTGTACAAGCAATGATCACACGCACGGCACAGCGGACATACCAGGAACCGCGGTGTTGGCCGTCGAATGGCGCTAGCTGCGCAGCATCTGTGCACCGCCGCCGTCAGTGTCAGCCAGTTTGCCGTGGCATACGGAGCTCCATCGCAGTCTTTAACACTGGTAGCATGCCGCGACAGCGTGGACGTCAATCGTATGTGCAGCTGACGGACTTTGAGCGAGGGCGTATAGTGGGCATGCGGGAGGCCGGGAGGACGTACCGTCGAATTGCTCAACACGTGGGGCGTGAGGTCTCCACAGTACATCGATGTTGTCGCCAGTGGTCGGCGGAAGGTGCACGTGCCCGTCGACCTGGGACCGGACCGCAGCGACGCACGGATGCACGCCAAGACCGTAGGATCCTACACAGTGTCGTAGGGGACCGCACCGCCACTTCCCAGCAAATTAGGGACACTGTTGCTCCTGGGGTATCGGCGAGGACCATTCGCAACCGTCTCCATGAAGCTGGGCTACGGTCCCGCACACCGTTAGGCCGTCTTCCGCTCACGCCCCAACATCGTGCAGCCCGCCTCCAGTGGTGTCACGACAGGCGTGAATGGAGGGACAAATGGAGACGTGTCGTCTTCAGCGATGAGAGTCGCTTCTACCTTGGTGCCAATGATGGTCGTATGCGTGTTTGGCGCCGTGCAGGTGAGCGCCACAATCAGGACTGCAAACGACCGAGGCACACAGGGCCAACACCCGGCATCATGGTGTGGGGAGCGATCTCCTACACTGGTCGTACACCTCTGGTGATCGTCGAGGGGACACTGAATAGTGCACGGTACATCCAAACCGTCATCGAACCCATCGTTCTACCATTCCTAGACCGGCAAGGGAACTTGCTGTTCCAACAGGACAATGCACGTCCGCATGTATCCCGTGCCACCCAACGTGCTCTAGAAGGTGTAAGTCAACTACCCTGGCCAGCAAGATCTCCGGATCTGTCCCCCATTGAGCATGTTTGGGACTGGATGAAGCGTCGTCTCACGCGGTCTGCACGTCCAGCACGAACGCTGGTCCAACTGAGGCGCCAGGTGGAAATGGCATGGCAAGCCGTTCCACAGGACTACATCCAGCATCTCTACGATTGTCTCCATGGGAGAATAGCAGCCTGCATTGCTGCGAAAGGTGGATATACACTGTACTAGTGCCGACATTGTGCATGCTCTGTTGCCTGTGTCTATGTGCCTGTGGTTCTGTCAGTGTGATCATGTGATGTATCTGACCCCAGGAATGTGTCAATAAAGTTTCCCCTTCCTGGGACAATGAATTCACGGTGTTCTTATTTCAATTTCCAGGAGTGTATTTGCTTTCCATATTCTGAGAGTTCTATGGAAGTATGGAACATGGAAGTACAGTGGCATTGAACAAAACAAGAAACACAATATACATGCGTTCTAAAGTACACATGAGAACGCGTTCATCTTCTCTACTGTGAAACACGTGTCTTCTACTGATCAAGTTCTCATAGCCCTTAAGGTATGCATTTTAGATCTCATGCTTGCTTGGCAGTTTTATTCTACTGCAGTGCATACTAATTAGTTTCAAAATGTGGAAAGCAAAGAGCTTGCAGGAAGAGAGATTTGATTCAAAGTATCTGGGATGAACAAGTGTTCATAGCTCTTAAAGTATACGTTTTAGAGCGGATGTTTACTGGACATTCGTTTGCCTCGAATGGCCGTTCTTGTCCTAAGCCTGAATGTTGACTATTCCCCCTGTGTGTGACACACTGAGTTATAGAGCAGTATACCATGTGTAAATTTCAGAATTTTTACACGGCTTTTGTAGAAGACAGAGATTTTACGTACATACTACGAGTTTAATAATGATAAAATTTCGGAAAAACGGCGTTTTTCAAGTTAAGGATGAAATTCGCTTTCGCATGATGTGCAGTAGCCAAGTAACACAGCTCAACGAAACTTGAACCATATATAGAAACAACTGCTACAGTGTAGTACGAAAGGTAACTCAAAGAAAATCGCAATGATACGAACAGGAATGACATTCTCATTCAAATATAGTAGTTAGCTGCATGTTACAATCGAGCCAAAAAAACAATCCTCTAGAAAGAATGGGCTTATGTCAGGGTGTTCATATGGTCTTACCCTTTTCTTGCACATTTTAAACTCAGGTACAATCAGTACCATGAGAACCCTCGTTACGTTGCGTTTGTAGTGTTATATCCGGGAAAGGAAATTCAAAATTTTTTCAGTAAAGTAAAATTTGAAAATTAACTGAAGAAAGGTCCTCCTTGACAACCCTTTCCATTCCGTGAAAGATATTTCTATTACTGTAATGTGCCACAATACGCCAGTCACTACTCTTGATGAACTGTGGTATCGTGTTGAAGCTGCATGGGCAGCTGTGCCTGTACACGCCATCCAAGCTCTGTTTGACTCAATGCCCAGGCGTATCAAGGCCGTTATTACGGCCAGAGGTGGTTGTTCTGGGTACTGATATCTCAGGATTTATAAACCCAAATTGCGTGAAAAAGTAATCACATGTCAGTTCTAGTATAATATATTTGTCCAATGAATACCCGTTTATCATCTGCATTTCTTCTTGGTGTAGCAATTTTAATTGCCAGTAGTGTATACTTTACAAAAAAAAAAAGAAAACGTAAAAGATCAGCATATAGGCATATTTACGAAATATCTTGTAATACGAATATAAAATCACTCGTTCCACATGTTAACCATTTGTCGTGTATATTATCCATACAACAACAAAATAACTAACGATAAGATGGAAGTCATGTAAGAAAACTGGAGGACTACAGGTGGGATGTGGAAGCAAAGACCAAAAGAACATCGTCGCTGAGAAAAAGTCCGTAATTACGGCGCAGTTGACGAAATATACGTGTGGACAAGTGGCAGAAGGGGAGAAAGCAAAAAACTGCGAGGCATACATTTCGTCACTTACGTCGGACACGGTCGTTTAAGGTCGTATTGAATACGTTGCTCTGAAAAACTTAAGCAATTCAGCTCCTTCGCAGTCAACAAACATTTCCGGACTAGGGAAGAAGTACGTCCCTTCTACCGACTCGAAAACAGCGGCCAGAAATCCGGCGGCGATCAGGAAGCCGTGCGTTGGGGGAGGGGAGGTTAGACCCCGTTCATTGCTGCCAACTTTGCAGCCGCAAATCCGCCGGCTCTTCCCCCTGTCGTTAGTCCCTGTGGAACTCAGGCTACGTGGTCGCAGCCTGTCCGACACTTAGTCTCCCAAATCCCACCGGGGATTCCCCCCAGACCTTGAGAGCGACTTCGCCAAGACGGGCGCCAGGGCTGCCAACTTCGGCTGTGCCGTCCACGCGGGCGATCACCGTTACGATGGGATAAATGGGCTGATATCCCGTCCCCGATACCCGCGTCCATCGCCGCTCGTCGGTTTAAAGCGGCCTGCGACCAACCGTTGGCAATTCCGGCGGCTTCCGGGCCATTAAACTTCTGTCTGCCCGCATCCGACACACAGAGCCTACGGCACAATCCGCCTCTCTTACTATCAGGCTGACAACATACCCACCCTGTCTGGCTTGTATCGTAAGAGTTCAGTACGCTTCTCTCTCTCTCTCTCTCTCTCTCTCTCTCTCTCTCTCTTTCTCTCTGTGCGTATGTGTGTGTGGGGTGGGGGGAGGGGAGTTACACAGAAGGAGGTACGAAGACAGGGAGGTTTGGATTCATACATTGGAACTGGGGACAGAGACGTCCATTTGTTGTGAAATCTTTGAACTGGCATACATACTCCCACTTTTGTAACAAAACATCTTGAAAATCATGAATTGCAATATCCACATAGATGCAGTGTTCTTTCCACATCTCAATCAGTTCACTACCACACCAACACTTATTAACGAAAGTACGAACAAATAAAGTTTTTTTTTGTGGCCTTCAGTCCTGAGACTGGTTTGATGTAGCTCTCCATGCTACTCTATCCTATGCAAGCTTCTTCGTCTCCCAGTACCTACTGCAACCTACATCCTTCTGAATCTGCTTAGTGTATTCATCTCTTGGTCTCCGTCTTCGATTTTTACCCTCCACACTGCCCCCCAATGCTAAATTTATGATCCCCTGATGCCTCAGAACATGTCCTACTAACCGGTCCCTTCTTCTTATCAAGTTGTGCCACAAACTCCTCTTCTTCCCAATTCTATTCAATACCCCCTCATTAGTTATGTGATCTACCCATCTAATCTTCAGCAGTCTTCTGTAGCACCACATTTCGAAAGCTTCTATTCTCTTCTTGTCCAAACTATTTATCGTCCATGTTTCACTTCCATACAAGGCTACACTCTATACAAATACTTTCATAAACGACTTCCTGACACTTAAATCTATACTCGATGTTAATAAATTTCGCTTCTTCAGAAACGTTTTCCTTGCCATTGCCAGTCTACATTTTATGTCCTCTCTACTTCGACCATCATCAGTTATTTTGCTCCCCAAATAGGAAAACTCCTTTACTACTTTAAGTGTCTCATTTCCTAATCTAATTCCCTCAGCATCATCAGACTTAAAGTACGAAACGAAAGTCATGTCTGGCTTGAAGATTTGTTGGCAGCGAATGTACAGCAAGTAATATAGGATGGAGTGTCACACACAGAAACAATAATTTTTTTTTCTTCTTTTGACATTGTATATAACGGTCTTGCAGACAGTTGTAACAGTAATCTCAGATAATATTAGACGATGAAGTTCTCCATAATTTACTGATATCTGAAAAAAGGTGCACAAATGGTATATCTGTCTTAACAGCAGGTTTAATTATGAATAAAAAATAGGAACACGGATAAGTTACTACGAATAGCACAGTCAACGTATTACTGCAGCCAAGACAGACACAAAGGCCACGCCTACCATAGTAGTACAATTTTGTATGTCAAGTAGTTCCTCAGATGATGATGTATATGATGTGGTAAAAGAAAATGTTTAGGTAGTTAAGGGAGACTAAACTTTAATATTCATAGTAGTAGTAGTAGTGGAGGGGTTTTGGGCGTACGACAGCAAGGTCTTCAGCGCCCGTTCAGTAACTTAGTGAGGCGGGTGTAAAGAAAAATCCCAGAACAGGAATATAAAACGGAACAGAAAACATGGGTAACAATCGTTGAAAAACATGTGCTCACTCACACCAAAGCGTGGGATGAAGCAAAGCGTCAGCAGTAAAACATGGACAACACAGGAAGAAAATGATAGAGGAAGCGAAAACAATGTAGCAGATGGAAGTGGCTGGCTGACCGCAAGGAAAAAAGGGGAGGAGTCAGCCACTCTGCAATACACTAAAACCTCCAGCCTAAAATTTTCGGCCAGAGTCCAGACACATCACAAAACTTAAAAACCCTAGACACACACGTCTCATCATTAGGTAAAACAGAAGGCAGATCCCCAGCAACTTGTGCTTCTGCCCGTGCATCACGGTATAAAATGCAGTCTGTTAAAATGTGCCGGACAGAGATGTGCACACCATTTAATATTCATAGGGGACTGGAATTCGATAATAGGAAGAGAAGGAATAGTAGGTGAATATGGAATGGGGGTAAGGAACGAAAGAGGAAGTCGTCTGGTAGAATTTTGCACAAAGCATAACTTAATCATAGCTAACACTTGGTTCAAGAATCATGAAAGAAGTTTATATATGTGGAGGAGACCTGGAGATACTGGAAGGTTTCAGATAGATTATACAATGATTAAACAGAGATTTAGGAACTATATTTTAAATTTTAAGACAGTTCCAGGGGCAGATGTTTTTTGGTTATGACCTATAGATTAAAACTGAAGAAACTGCAGATAGGTATCAGGGGTTGTAGAGAGTTTCAGAGACAGCATTAGGGAACGATTGCCAAGAACAGGGAAAAGTAATACAGTAGAAGAAGAATGAGTAAATTTGATCTCTCAAATAGTGAAGGCAGCAGAGAATCAAGTAGGTAATAAGACGAGGGCTAGTATTAATCCTTGGGTAACAGAAGAGATATTGAATTTAAGAAGAAAGGACAAATTATAAAATTGCAATAAGTGAATCAGGCGAAAAGGAATACAAACGCCCCAAAATATGACATCGACAGGAATTGCAAAATGGCTATGCAGGAATGGCTAGAAGACAAATGTGAGGATGTAGAAGCATATATGACTAGGGGTAAAATAAATACTGCCTACAGGAAAATTAAATGGACCTTTGGAGAAAAGAGGACCACCTGTACGAATATTAAGAGCTCAGATGGAAAACCTGTCGTGAGCACGGAAGGGAAAGCAATAAGGCGATGTACGTGGGGGCAGTATTATGGAAATGGAAGAGGATGAAGATGAAATGAAAGATACGATACTGCTTGAAGAATTTGACAGATCACTGAAGCACCTAAATCGAAACAAGGGCGCGGGAGTACACAAGATTCCAATAGAACTACTGACAGTTTTGGGAGCAAGATGTGTGATAGATGTGAAATGCCTCAGACTTCAATAATATAATAATTCCAATTCCAAAGAAAGCATATTTTGACAGGTATGAAACTTACCGAACTATCGGTTTAATAACCCATGGCTGCAAAATATTGACACGAAAGATTAGCAGAAGAATGGAAAACTGTTAGAAGCCAACCTCGGGAAGACCTTTTCGATTCTGTAAAAATGTTGGAACACCCGAGGCTATACTGACTCTAAGACTTATCTTAGAAAATAGGTTAAGGAAAGGCAAACCTACGTTTCTGGCTATTACAATTTACAATTTGGACAGAAACCAGATGGCAGTTATAGGAGTCGAGGTGCACCAAACGGAAGCAGTGACTGAGAAGGGAGTGAGACAGGGTTGTAGCATATCCCCAATGTTATTCAATCCGCATATTGAGCAAGCAGTAAAGTAGACAAAAGAAAAATTTCGTGTAGGAATTAAAATCAAAGGAGATAAAATAAAAACTTTGATGTTTGCCGACAACATTGTAATTCTGTCAGAGAAGGCAGAGGACGTAGAAGAGCAGTTGAAAGGTATGGACAGCGTCTTCAAAGGAAGATATAAGATGAACATCGACCAAACGAGGATAATGGAGGGTTGGGTTGGGTCGGGTTGATTGTGGGATGAGACCAAACTGCGAGGTCATCGATCTCGTCGGATAAGGGAAAGAGAGTGAAGAAATTCGGCCGTGCCCTATCAGAGGAACCATTCCGGCATTTTCCTGGAGCGATTTAGGGAAACCACGGTAAACCTAAATCAGGATGGTCAGACGGGCGATTGTCCAGTGTGCTAATCTTTGCGTCACCTCGCTCGGTGAGGATAATGGAATGTATCGAATTAAATCAGGTGTTGCTGAGAGAATTAGATTAGAAAATGAGACACTTTATGTAGTAGATGAGTTTTGCTACCTGGAAAGCACAATAACTGATGATGGTCGAAGTATAGAGTATATACAATGTAGTCTGACTATGGCAAGGAAAGTGCTTCTGAAGAAGAGAAATTTGTTAACATCGAGGGTACATTTAAGTGTCAGGACGTTCTTTCTGAAAGTATTTTTATGGAGTGTAGGCATGTATGGAACTGAAACATCGGCGATAAATAGTTTAGACAAGAAAAGAATAGAAGCTTTCGAAACGTGGTGCTACAGAATACTGCTGAAAATTAGGTGGGGAGAGCATGTAACTGATGAAGAAGTATTAAATAGAATTGGGGAGAAGAAGAATTTGTGGCACGACTAGAAGAAGGAATCGTTTGATAGGACATATTCTGAGGCATCAAGGGATCACCAATTTAATACTGGAGGGCAGCGTGGAGGGTAAAAATCATACAGGCAGACCAAGAGATGAATACACTAACCCGATTCAGAAGGATGTAGGTTGCTGTACTTACTGAAAGATGAAGGGGCTTGCACAGGATTGAATAGCATGAAGAGCTGCATCAAACCAGTCTCTGGACTGGACACCACAACAACAAGAACAACAGCGTCTCAGTAAGATTTCAAAGTGGTTCCAAGATAGAAAAGTTGATTTAAATGTTAAGAAACATAAAATTGTACACTTCTCCCAACACAGAAATTTAGTATCCATGGTCAAAATATCAATGAGTCAAAACTGAAATCAGAGCACTTATGTAAATACCTAGGTTGTAACCATTTGTAATGATGTGATATGGAATGACCGCACAGCCCTTGTTGCACAGCAGAATAATGTACTTGACGCAGAGCCACAGCAAAATGAGTCAACAGCATGGCAGAATCCCATCGAGGAAGAACCGATGGAAGTGATGCAGCAAACATGAAAGCTATTATGACATCCTGAACGGACTGTGCACCCAAGCAAGCAACGTAGCCATAGAACGTCATGGCGAAGAAGACATATTATCACAATTGTGCCTGTGCTAAGTGTTACAAGAAAACTTAAATCAGACACAAGGGTAATTGCTCAGTTTACTGACATGGCAGTAAAGAAAGTGTGAAAGACGAAGTTGTCTAATGCTAAAGCTACCAAGGCAGCTGACAACAATGGAATGATGCCACTGTTGTCTCACCGTAGCAGAGCACGTGATCTTGTCCTGTGTAAATACTACTCCAGTTCTGGTGGAGTTCTGTTCACTAATTAGCTGTCCTGTCAAGAAGGGAGGCCCGTGACAGACACCTCCAAACACCTATAGAGCAGAAAGTCCTGTCTAGCGGGACTTGGTCACTGAGAGCTGCAGCACTAATTACTGACTCACGAGCTGTAGCCATAATTATCCAGCATGCCTTGTGGGGCAGTAACTAGCAGGGCCTCGGGGCTGATCGTCATCTGTCATCGAGTATGTGAGTCATTGCTGCCACCCAGCTTCATTCCTGTGACAGTGTTCAATGGTGTCAGGCTCTCTCTCTTTATGGGAAGCCACGACACGTGCCTACGCGACTTCATGAACTCTGAGAAGTGGTAGACGCCCTCCCCATTTGCAGTCTACGACGTGATCATGGGTACCCTGGTCATCATATTCCAGAAGCTGTGTGCAGGAGCCTGACACAGATGGAGGTGACCATACACAGGCGAGGTGACTGGCCTTGTGACGTCGATGGTGCCGAGTCAATGTGATACCGACAGTGATCCGACTGATGATCAGTCCACGCCCTACTGCCAGTTCTGCCCACACTGGCTGCTTCACTGTTATAGAACCAACTAATGTATTTTACGGTTAATAATTATTTAATACTGTTGAACCCTGGTAATCAAGGGAAGGCAGGATACGGTTTATGATTGTGGACGGGGCCGTAATCAGTTACTATTGGTTGCCTTTTACAATTACACACAGTTTATTTTAAACCACTAGTTCCAGATTCAACAATAAATAAAAACTACCACACGTTATAAATGAAGGAATAAACAACTGTGTAAATAATAGTGTTTTCAGTGAGTTACTATTTAGCAAATCACCATTAAATGTAGATACAACAAATAATGTTTTAAAAGCAAGCCACTGTCATCTGGGCAGAAAGCCAGGAATGGCAATAAATTGTTTAAAACTAGCTGCAACTGACAAATTATACGTGTTCAAATATTAAAGGCAAGTCGCACACAAACACAGCAGATGGCATTAGACGCCAGAAATTGCAGTAAATAAAGTTATAAATGCTTACTGCGTGAATAGAAATGCACTCCGTCTGCAGGCCACGAGTGGCCTACCGGGACCATCCGACCGCCGTGTCATCCTCAGTGGAGGATGCGGATAGGAGAGAAGTGGGGTCAGCACACCGCTCTTCCGGTCGTTGTGATGGTATTCTTGACCGAAGCCGGTGCTATTCGGTCGAGTAGCTCCTCAATTGGCATCACGATGCTGAGTGATCCCCGAAAAATGGCAACACCGCATGGCGGCCTGGATGGTCACCCATCCAAGCGCGGACCACGCCCGGCAGCGCTTAACTTCGGTGATCTCACGGGAACGTGAATACAAATACCAGATTAGAACTTTAAGGCAAGTGACCACAATCACGACTGAAGGATTTACACGTCAAGCACGGCAGTAATATAAAAAATTTTCGAAACCTGCTGTAAAACGGCAAATACAATAGCAAAACGCAATTAAAAAAACAAGCAACTGATCCAGACGGTGATCCACGAATCGACCTCTGAGAAGGTCCAGCAACAAACACTTTCGTGAGCGATGAAATAGACAGTCAAGAGTTGCATTCACTTCCCAAGATGGTAACTCAGACTAGGGGCAGTCTAACGAATGACTAATGATAATCTTGCTGAAGCTACCTGACGTCCGGTTAATCAAATGCAACGATGGAGTAATACGCCAAAGCCGGAACCAGTGGTCTGCACTACGTCCCCAGAATACTGTGTTTAGAGCGCCCGGAACGAGGAAGAAATCACTACCACTAGAGTAGAGGACTCACCAATAGAGCTGTCAAACTGGACGCCTTACCGGACAGCAGCGGCAAGGCGAGGAAACGTACCCTGCCGTTACACACACTAGCCCCCAGGGCAGGTAACTGGGGCGTTAGCGGCCATCGGGCAAGAAAAATTACCGCTGGTTGAACTTAGCAAATTATAACAATTTGAACGCAGTAAATAGTAATAAGAAGTCGAGGAAAGGTAGTCACATGCGCCTTCCCCAAACAGTCCACTCGCTGCTCTTCGCCTCAGCGACACTATGAGCAGCAACACGAACCCAAGCCACTGGAGAATCTCGAGATATCACGAATAGTGGAGGTTTCTCTACTTGGATTGAAATGCACTCATCTTAAAACTTGCTGGATCCGGTTTACGACGAGGTCGGGCACCCTGGTGACCACAGCCCTTCCATCAGGCAGTCCATGCGCGCCGCCAGCGGTCCCGGCGTGTTCTGGCACTGCGCGGACCTGGCCCCTCCTGAGTCCCCAACCGAGCTGAACCCTCACACGACCCGATAGAACAACGACGTTCTCCCAAAGATAGGGCATCAGTTACTACATATCGATAACCGCCGCTGCTGCCACTAGCGGACAGGCAACGCTTGCAAAACTGGCGCCAGTCAACACGAGAAGAAGACGAACGACCACAACCATGCCAACCAAACGATACCGTTTGGCCTCCAACAGAAGGCGGGAACCTACAAACAGCACCAACGCGAGCCCCAGCACGGCTCAGTTTTACTATTGACTACAGCCTTCCCATGTCGACCTGACCTCTGGACACCATCCAGTGTAGCTTCCTAACCGCAGGGCACTACAGCACTTTCCTGGGTAACAAAGGAAGCGGATGTCAGTTCATTGCTAGAGCACTAGGGAAATGCAGTCTGTTGAGGAGATTGCCTCCGAAAATTCGTGCGACCAACCGTGAAATACTGAAGACTGTGGCACCCATATCAAATAGGACTAGCAGGGGATACTGAACTTATATAGTGAAGGGCACCACTAATTCTCGCAGATTTCTTTGATAGACCAAACGTTGAAAGACCTGACTGATATAGACTTGAAGATTCACAGAAGGTACGGGTAGGAGATATAAAATAGGGCACAACGGCAACTGAACAGCGCTGATGCGTCACAGTTGCAGTGAGTGCAGGCCAGGGCAGCAGCGCAAAAGTCGCTGGTGGAGTACTGGTTATTCTTCGTGTTTTACTGTAGCTGTTCGTCCATATCAGTCTAACGAATATCGAACTAGACTGAGTTCGGAACGCGCTACCGAATAGGCACATTTTTTTGTCGTGAGAATGAAATCAACGCACTTCATCGGCAATGGGAGTCGAAAGAAAGATGTGATAAGCAGTACCGGGCTGAGGCCAGCTATACATTGCAAAAAGAAAACTACAAATATCTGCAGACACATCGGAAAACATGAGCGTGACGACTCAGGACCAACACCCCAACTCTGTCCGCGTACGACAGCACACGTACCAATGTGTTCCAAAAGTCCACGTGCGAAAATGTGATTTTTCAGGGAGACCTATGTCGGATTTTATTGATTACAGAGATAAAGGAGTCAGTGTGTTGGACAGCTCTTTACATCTACATCTACATGTCTACTCCGCTAGCCACCAAGCGGTGTGTGGCGGAGGGCACAATTCGCACCAAAGTCATATTCCCCCTGCGGTTGGTTCTGGCGGACGTTCGAGTCGTCCCTCGGGCATAGGTGGTGTGTTTGTCCATAGGATAATTTAGGTTACATAGTGTGTAAGCTTAGGGACTCCTGACCTTACCAGTTAACTCGCATAAGATTTCACACACATTTGCAGCTTTTGAACATATTCCCTCCCCCCCCCCCCCCCCCCCCCCCTTCGTTACCTCGCGGATCGCGCGAGGAAAACACGACTGTCTGAACGCCTCAGTACGAGCTCTGACTTCCCTTATCTTAGAATGGTGATCATTGCGGGATTTGAAAGTTGTTGTTAATAATATATGCTCTACATCCTCGGCGAAAATCGGATTTCGAAATTTAGTGAGCAGCCCCTTCTGTTTAGAGCGCCGTCTATCTGCAAGTGTGTCCCACTGCAAACTTTCTATGAGATTTGTAACGGTGTCGCGATGGCTAAATGTACCAGTCACGAATATTGCCGCTCTTCTTTGGACCTTCTCAATCTCTTGAATCAGACCGAACTGGCAAGGGTCCCATACAGACGCACAATACTCCAAGACTGGACGAACTAACGTATTGTAAGCCATTTCCTTTGTTGAAGGACTGCATCGCTTCAGGATTCTACCAATAAACCCCAATCTAGAGGTCGCCTTACCAGTTACTTGTGCAATCTGAACATTCCATTTGAGATAATTTCGAATAGTCACCGCCACATACTTCACTGATGTTTCCGCTTCCAAAGACTGGGCATTTATTTTGTACTCTTACATTAATGAGGATTTTCGCTTTGTTATAAGCGTTAGATTACACTTACAAATATTGAGAAATAACTGCCAGGCATTAGACCACGCATTTATTTTCCGCAAATCCTCATTGATTTGTTCACAACTTTCGTGTGATACTACTTTCCTGTAGACTACAGCATCATCGGCAAACAGTCTAATGCCGCTGTCAATACCATAAACCAGATAGTTTATGTAAATCGTAAAAAGCAGCGGACCTATTACGCTGCCCTGGGGCACACCTGAAGTTACGCTTGTCTGTTGAAGCCACCTTATTCAGGACGACATACTGCTCCATGTCTGTAAGAAAACTTTCTATCCACCCGCATCTGTCATCGGCTAGACCGTAAGCGCGCACTTTTTGGAGCAAGCGACAGTGCGGGACTGGGTCGAACGCCTTTCGAAAGTCGAGAAATATGGCATCAACCTGGGAGCCGGTATCTACAGCCTGTTGTATATCATGCACGAAGAGGGCCAGCTGTGTCTCGCATGACCGCTGTTTTCTAAAACCGTGCTGGTTTCTGCAGATGAGCTTCTCAGAGTCTAGAAAGGTCATTATGCCTGAACACAAAATATGTTCCACGATTCCTCAACAAATCGATGTCAGTGAAACTGGCCGGTAATTATGTGCATCCGAGTTTCTACCCTTTTTATAGCTTGCTATAACCTGGGCCAGCTTCCAGTCCCGTGGAACTTTCCACTCTTCCAATGATCTCTGACAGATAATGGATAAGAATGGGGCTATATTTCTAGCGGCAGTCTGTATACCTATGGAAGAACAGGCATGCTAGAATTGTCCTGCAGTATACGGTAAGATCTTAACATTACACACATCCTCCATCCCCGGCAAACTCAGCTAATCGGTCGGTTCTTTTGCATTATATGTAATAAAGTATTGGCCACAGATTGCTTATAAAACCACGTTTTCTTCATGGGTAGTTCCCGGGAAAACCAAGAATTTTGGGTATCAAAAGTAATAATTGTCGTGATTACCACTTCTATAATTTATGTTCATAAGAAGTGGTAGAAATTTTTATTGTATGTTCTTAAAATCATGCTCTCGGGGAATCTCGAGTCGGTGTGAGATGTAAATATGTTGTTTTAATTGTGATAGTGAACACGGTTGTAGGGCTCTGAGGTGATCAAGCAACGTTTTTAGTCGGTTTTTCAAAACAAAAAAAAACTTTATGTAGCGCTGTCTTTCTATAATGCTCACTTCACACCTGTACCGGCTGTCTTACCTGTAAATTATTCGATGGTGCTGCCTGGTAGAGTAACAAAATTATTTTGTCGTATGAAATGTTTTATTCTTGCTAGTCTAACACCGCTGTATTTGGTATTCTCTAGGTGTAGCTTAAAATGTTGGGCATTTTTATGTAAAGTAGTGTACTGTGAACCTGCGTTGGATGGGAGACCATTTTATGTTAACCTTATATTATGAGTACTTTATTGTTTATACACAACTGGTCATTAAAATTGCTACACCACGAAGATGATGTGTTACAGACGCGAAATTTAACCGACAAGAAGAAGAAGCTGTGATATGCAAATGATTAGCTTTTCAGAGCATTCACACAAGGTTGGCGCCGGTGGCGACACCTACAATGTGCTGACATCGGGAAAGTTTCCAACCGATTTCTCATACACAGCAGTTGACCGGCGTTGCCTGGTGAAACGTTGTTGTGATGCCTCGTCTAAAGAGGAGAAACGCTACATTTCAGATGTGTTACGACCCGTGGCTCTACCCTTCTTTGGATCCCTGCGAAACCCTACATTTCATGCATTGTATGTTCCAGGTCCTGTACGGGCTTTTCTGGATACAGAAAAAGTTCGACTGCTGCCCTGGCGAGCACATTCTCCAGATCTCTCACCAATTGAAAACGTCTGGTCAATGGTTGCCGAGCAGCTGGCTCGTCACAATACGCCAGTCACTACCCTTGATGAACTGTGGTATCGTGTTGAAGCTGCATGGACAGTTGTACCTGTACACGCCATTCAAGCTCTGTTTGACTCAATGCCCAGGCGTATCTAGGCCGTTATTACGGGCAGATGCGGTTGTTCTTCGCACAGATTTCTCAGGATCTATGCCCAAATTGCGTGACAATGTAATCACATATCAGTTCTAGTATAATGTATTTGTCCAATGAATACCCGCTTATCATCTGCATTTATTCTTGATGTAGCAATTTTAATGGCCAGTAATGTAGAAGTATGTAAATGTGTCGAAATATGAATGAACGTCACAACTTTCTTGACCTACATAATTCGTTGCATGTAAGCAGTATCCCCTGCTGCAACAGGGATAAGAAGGGAACAGGAGGAAAAATTCTCCTGTAGCAGCACAAAATACCTGAATATCCTCTTCTTTAGAAGGCTTTGACAGAAAAGCCGAGAACTAGATGTCTCATCCTAACTCCGCCTCCCTCACCCAAAGTTTTAGCATGTGAACGTATTCCTACTTTTTTGTGCTGAAAGAGAGTGATAAAGAGGCAGTGATTGTGGAAGAGAGAGCACAGCCAGCGTGAGAAAAACAGGAGAGAGGGGCAGTGAAAGAGAAAGAGATATGGATGAAGATATTGGCAGTGGGAGTCAAAGAGAGAGCAGATAGTGATGATCAATGAGAATCAGCAACAGTAAAATAGAACGAGAGGTTGATGGAAATAGCGTGAGAACAAAAGAGAGAGGAGACAGCGCAAATGAGAAAAACACAATTTTTTACCAGCGTACTGTACCGTGGTGTGGGGATTTCAGTGTGGACACGTACCTGCTAGCAAAGAAAACTGTATTGTGTCACATTTTTAGCGGCGATAATTAAAATGTTATGACTGCTCCTTGTAGTATTATGAATATGTTAAAGAAGCATCCTATAAATATAAGTATATAAGATAGTAAATAACCTCTGGATAATGTCGGCAGAAGTGTTGTTACGTCACCAAAGTACAGTTGCTGTGGAGACCGTCACGAAGTGCCCTGGAAGCAGCAGGGAAGGCGCAGTAGAAAAGACGGGGAAAAAAACACGAAAACCGAGGCGCTGTCCGCAAGACGTTGAGGTAGTGTAATGACCGCGAGGTCAACAGCGCCCGCAGCTGCCGAGGGCATTAGCGGCAATGGGCCGGCATAATGAAGGCATTCCTCCAGCCGCTGCAGCCGGGGGCTGTGGCGAAAGCGGAGTGGGGTGGGCTGTCTGGAGCGGAGTAGCGGTGGGCCGAGAGCAGAGCCCTGGGGGACACCGCGCCAGTAGCGGCGGCCCGAGAGCTGAGCCCCGAGGGACGCCAAGCGAGGCACGTCCGCCGACGCGTCGCCGCCGCGCTCACACACGACGCAGCTTGCGCCAGACCAGAGGCGAGGCGAGGAAACAAGTTTTCGCTGTCATCTGCATGTCTTCAGCATGATACTATTTTTTTCTTTTTTTTCACAAATAACCACCAGTTTGAATAAACGACAGACACTAGTAAAAGTAATCATTTTTTGTGTTTGTTTGGTTTACAGCGTTTCGATCCTTGCCACAGATCATCTTCAGATCCAAAACTAAAACAAGACGAGAACTGGGTCTGACAGTACAATGTGATGGTAATGTGACATAAAAAACACGTACAGTGGTAGTATACAAAAAAAAATTAAAAAATGGAGTAAATCGTACGTAATAACTGAGACCCCGCATTTCATCATCAGTGTGAAACTTCATTTAAGAAGTTGTCCAAACAGAATCATAAATATAATTAGGCACATTGTCACATGGCTGACAGAATCCTCTTTTGCTGTCCTATAGTAAAATACACCTACATAGTAAGTTAATATTTAAACTAAAAATCCTAATAAATAAATAAATAAATAAATATTTTCATCCAATACAGGACCCAAAAATTACCTTAGTTTTTTCTTTTCTAAAATTAACAGCTCCTACATCTTTCTTTATAAATATTAATGCTTTACATCTGCATAATGTTACTGGCAACGGAAAACGTCTGGATAATTCCAGTTTCACGATATTTCATTAATTTCTAAGGGCAAAACAAAAATACTTCAAAAACTTGCAGCTGGCACTGGATTACAACTGTATGATAAAACTAAATACATTTAACATAAGCACAGCAGAGAAATATATAAAGAAACACGATTTCCAAACGTTGAAGGAGTTTATAAGCACAAGTGGTTGGGAGAATTGGTATAACCACACGGATTAAACTACAAGTAAAGGAAGATTAAGGAAAATTGAATTAGTCTACAAACTCCTCCGAAACTGATACAATAAGGGAACAGTATCGTTCTCAAAAAGAATTAGACAGTATGGAACAGTAATTAAATCAGACTCACTCTATGGCCTGAATGTGTTACTCTTAATAAAAGAGCTGAACAACAAGAACTGGAAAAGAAGGTAGCAAATATTGAGAAAAATTTTAGATCCACAGGCGAACAAAGGTAACAACTGGACGAAGGCAAGAAATGAATATTTTTTCACAACCACAGAAAAAAATCACTGGCACAATAAGGAAGAAGAAATTACAGTATTTAAGTCATATTTACAGACTGAATGACAACAGGTTAAGCAAGAAAATGTTCAACTACATTTCCAATTAAAGGAAAACGCAACGAGATGGCTGGGAGAGACAAGAAGGGATTAGAGAAGGTTTAATATCAGAAGATACGACACGGGAAAGGGAAAAGCTCACGCTACTGACCAATACAGGAAAGTTTCCCGTCCAACAACAAAAACCTCCAAGTGGAAGAGTGGCGTCAGGCGTGTAGAAGCAGGCCATCAGCCACACACGAAGAAGTTCAGGGAAGATAAGAAGAAAAGCATTGAACCATAGTCTTAGGCCATTATTATTTTTTCCAGTCAGAAACAAATACAAATACATGATAATTATCACTGCAAACAAATTAAAAAAAGAATTGTCGCGCTACACTACGCTTGACCAAAATCTTGGAACTTCAATAGCACTCGGTGTTGCAAGCAAGAGATCTTCTTCTGTGCAGGATGTAGAGCGTAGCTGACAATCCAGTAGGTGCTCCGCAGTTCTAAGCGAGAGATATTTAAAAACCTTATTTAACTGCTCAACGCGTGCACAAATGTTTTATTGCACCTGTGTAGTTCCTGTGCGTTGCGGGGTAAAAACTGTCAAGCCCTAGCTGGTGGAGCGGTAGTATACTCCAACATTTTATAAACTTGGAGGGGTTAGAATTCTGTAGCATCAGTTTAAATTAATTCCCACTACAGTGCACATAATTACTAATTTTTTGCAACGTCCATTGCTTGTGAACTAGAAGTTTTGCTTTAATATTAACAGTGATAATGAATACAGTAGTTTTATAAATTAGTCAGCTCCACAAGACAGTGGTTGCATTTTTGAAATTTATTTCACGTGGAAGAACTGTAAGAGGAGTATAGCTGCGTTTGTATTCATCCACTTGACTCCGAACTGTTGAAAATCGAGCAGACTTCATATAAATCCTACGACAACGTTGGTAGGAGTAACTTTCGCTGTCAAGAATCAATACAAAATAATAATGTATTATTAATTACTTCGGGTATTGATACTGCTCTAAATGGGCTCTTACTGTGCTGCTGATGATGCATTTGTTCCGCCTGTAGCGCTAAACAAAATTTGAAACATAGTACATAATCAACGCACACTCTTTTCTATCACATTAATTGTTTAGTGTTATGCAATGGAATGTGTTATATGATGTGTATCTGATGTGTATCGTCAAAGAGTGTATTATGAGTATGTTTGTGTGTGTGTGTGTGTGTGTGTGTGCGTGTGTGTCAGGTTTAGTAGTGAGCTGTTGTTTTTTGTATGGGTGTGCTGTCTGTGCCCTGCGCTGAAAATTGTGTTTAGCGCTGCAGGCACAACAAAGGCTTCACCAACAGCACGGTGAAACCATATGCAGAGCAATTTCGACATGCCAATAGTAAATAATAAAACAATATTTTGGCCAAAAGGTGCGAAGTCGGACCTCTTTGTAGCAGAAGATGAACGTTGAAAATGTAGCCTACAAAAGAAAAGTATATGATTTTAAGACAACTGATAATACCTTAGAAAAGCGGCCTAAAACGCCTCTGGCAAAACAAATAGCGCCTTGATTCAGATTCACACAGGTGATCCTTACGTCTGTATACAAGGTGAATCAGCTAAGCCTACCGATGTCTTTTAATGCAACCCAAAATGTAATATGTGGCCTTCGGAAACCACGAGCGAAATTTTGGTAATGTCTCGCTCACTAAGCGCTATCTAGTAGCCCTACAGATAATATAACGTGACCTTCTTTGCATGACATTTCATGTAGCACAGAACAAAATTTGACTTCATTAAATTTCCCAAAAAAAAAGTGTCCCAATCATTTTCTACTGTGAGACTAATAGTTTGCACGTAGTGATGAAGAGAATTTGAAGATCTCGCTCGTGGTTTTTAAATGCCAAACATAACATTGCGGGATGCATAAAAAGACATCGGTAGGGGCAGCTGAATCGGCGTGTATCATTCTTGTTCTTTTTTCGCTTCACCCGACATTCGGGTACGTTACATCAACCACTTTTTAATGATATGTGACTTTCTATTAGCCCAGTATTGTTTCATTTTTTCTGACCTTGCTTCCCTTACATTTTCCAGAGATTTGGATTGTTATACTGGTAGTGGTTTTGACTTGGAACCTCCTTTCTTTTTTTATGTATTTATATATGTGAGTATATTTTCTGTAATTTGGAGCTCTCTTAAGTTCTTCTCTGCTTTCTTAAACCAGTTTCATTTTCTTTTCCTTTTTTTCGGAAGTAGTAAAAATATTTTTGGATAGTCTATTTGAGCTCATTTTCAGGATATGTACATAGCAGTCAATTCTTCTTTTCCTCATTGTGTCTGGCAATTGTTTCCATTGTTTGGTAAAGGATGTGTATTAGTTTGTTGTTACGGAATTTGGGCTCTAGGATTTTTCTTAATATTTTCCTTTCTTTTATCGCTAGCATTAAAATTTAGTTCGTGATGAGACGTGCTTTGGCTGTGTGTAGGGCTTCAGGTTCGATTACAATGTTACAGTGCCTTATTTTTGCATTCCACGAGAGGGACTTTACGTTAAGTGTGTTTGTCCTGAGTTGGAAGGCCAATTCCACTTCATTTCTTTTAGATTCCACAGCCTTTCTCTTGAGGCCATTACAGCTGATCCATTCTCTTAATATACACTCCTGGAAATGGAAAAAAGAACACATTGACACCGGTGTGTCAGACCCACCATACTTGCTCCGGACACTGCGAGAGGGCTGTACAAGCAACGATCACACGCACGGCACAGCGGACACACCAGGAACCGCGGTGTTGGCCGTCGAATGGCGCTAGCTGCGCAGCATTTGTGCACCGCCGCCGTCAGTGTCAGCCAGTTTGCCGTGGCATACGGAGCTCCATCGCAGTCTTTAACACTGGTAGCATGCCGCGACAGCGTGGACGTGAACCGTATGTCCAGTTGACGGACTTTCAGCGAGGGCATATAGTGGGCATGCGGGAGGCCGGGTGGACGTACCGCCGAATTGCTCAACACGTGGGGCGTGAGGTCTCCACAGTACATCGATGTTGTCGCCAGTGGTCGGCGGAAGGTGCACGTGCCCGTCGACCTGGGACCGGACCGCAGCGACGCACGGATGCACGCCAAGACCGTAGGATCCTACGCAGTGCCGTAGGGGACCGCACCGCCACTTCCCAGCAAATTAGGGACACTGTTGCTCCTGGGGTATCGGCGAGGACCATTCGCAACCGTCTCCATGAAGCTGGGCTACGGTCCCGCACACCGTTAGGCCGTCTTCCGCTCACGCCCCAACATCGTGCAGCACGCCTCCAGTGGTGTCGCGACAGGCTTGAATGGAGGGACGAATGGAGACGTGTCGTCTTCAGCGATGAGAGTCGCTTCTGCCTTGGTGCCAATGATGGTCGTATGTGTGTTTGGCGCCGTGCAGGTGAGCGCCACAATCAGGACTGCATACGACCGAGGCACACAGGGCCAACACCCGGCATCATGGTGCGGGGAGCGATCTCCTACACTGGCCGTACACCTCTGGTGATCGTTGAGGGGACACTGAATAGTGCACGGTACATCCAAACCGTCATCGAACCCATCGTTCTACCATTCTTAGACCGGCAAGGGAACTTGCTGTTCCAACAGGACAATGCACGTCCGCATGTATCCCGTGCCACCCAACGTGCTCTAGAAGGTGTAAGTCAACTACCCTGGCCAGCAAGATCTCCGGATCTGTCCCCCATTGAGCATGTTTGGGACAGGATGAAGCGTCGTCTCACGCGGTCTGCACGTCCAGGACGAACGCTGGTCCAACTGAGGCGCCAGGTGGAAATGGCATGGCAAGCCATTCCACAGGACTACATCCAGCATCTCTACGATCGTCTCCATGGGAGAATAGCAGCCTGCATTGCTGCGAAAGGTGGATATACACTGTACTAGTGCCGACATTGTGCATGCTCTGTTGCCTGTGTCTATGTGCCTGTGGTTCTGTCAGTGTGATCATGTGATGTATCTGACCCCAGGAATGTGTCAATAAAGTTTCCCCTTCCTGGGACAATGAATTCACGGTGTTCTTATTTCAATTCACTTGAAGGTGTTTCGTTGGGGTTTTATGTTTGTCATTATCTTGGTCATTTCGAAGGACCAATATTTTCTGCTTGTTTTTGTAGTTTGAAGGTCAGTTCTTTGGCATTTTCCCAGGTAACATCATCTGCTAAGGCTAGGCAACTGACTCTGATGCCCTTTTGTTCCTGGCCGTATTCCACTATGGGTCTTCGTGTTCCATTCTCTAACTTAACATAACTAAGAATTTCTTTTTTCAAGTTTTTACCAGAACAGTATCCTATTTGATGCTGGTCTGTTATTGCCTGGCGTTATAGATCGATGCCAGTTTAGAAAATTACTGCAAAATATAGTTTGTTTTCTCTTTAATAAGTATGAAATGATTAAATAAATACAATGAAACATAAGTAAATACAGATTTGCATGATACTACCACTAAACGACCGCCATTCTACACACAAGACCCAAAGGTATTGGTACACATGCTTAATATCGTGTAGGGCCCCCGCGAACATGCAGAAGTGACGCAACACGACGTGGCATCGACTCGGCTAATGTCTGAAGTGGTGCTGAAGGGTACTGACACCATGAATCCTGCACTGTAAGAGTAAGACGGGGTGGAGATTTCTTCTGAACAGCACTTTGTAACGGGTCCCAGAAATGCTCAATAATGTTTATATCTAGGGAGCTTGGTGACCAGCGGATGGGCTTTAACTCAGAAGAGTGTTGCTGGAATCACTCTGTAGCAATTCTGGACGTGTGGGGAGTCACATTGTCCTGCTGGAATTGCTCAAGTCCGTCGGAATGCACAATGGACACTAATGAATGCAGTCGATTAGGCAGGATGCTTACGTTCGTATCGCCTGTCAGACGTATCAGAGGTTCAACATCGATCAAACTGCACACGACCCACACCATTACAGAGTCTCCACCAGCTCGAATAGTCCCCTGCTGACATGCAGGGTCCATGGATTTATGAGATTGTCTCCATTCCTGTAATCGTCCATCCACCATATAACATTTGAACTGAGACTCGTCCGACCAGGCAACATGTTTCCAGTCATCAACGGTCCATTTCTGTGTTGACGGGCCCAGGCGAGGCGTAAAGTGTGTCGTGCTGTCATCAATGGTACACGAGTGGACCTTCGTCGTCAAAAGCTCATATCGATGTTGTTTCGTTGAATGGTTCGCAGGCTGACACTTGTTGATGGGCCAGCACTGAACTCTGCAGCAATTTGTGGAAGGGCTGCACTTCTGTCACGTTGAACGATTCTTTCCAGCCGTCGTTGGAGCCGTTCTCGCAGGATTTTTTTTCGGATGGCAAAGATGTCGAAGATTTGATGTTTATTGTATTCCTGATATATACGGTACACTCTAGAAATGGTCGTACGGAAAAATCCCCATCTCATCGCCACCTTGGAGAAGCTGTGACCCAGCGCACGTAAGTCGACTGTAAAACCACGTACAAAATCGCTTAAATCTTGATAACCTGCCATTGCAGCAGCAGTAACTGATCGAACAACTGCACCAGCACGCGTTGTCTTGTACAGGGTGTTACAAAAAGGTGCAGCCAAACTTGCAGGAAACATTCCTCACACAGAAAGAAAGAAAATACGTTATGTGGACATGTGTCTTGAAAGGCTTACTTTCCATGTTAGAGCTCATTTGATTACTTCTCTTCAAATCACATCAATCATGGAATGGAAACACACAGCAACAGAACGTACCAGAGTGACTTCAACCACTTTATTCCAGGAAATGTTCAAAATGTCCTCCGTTAGCGAGGATACATGCATCCACCCTCCGTCGCATGGAATCCCTGATGCGCTGATGCAGCCCTGGACAATGGCGTATTGTATCACAGCCGTCCACAATATGAGCACGAAGAGTCTCTACATTTGGTACCGGGGTTGCGTAGACAAGAGCTCTTTCAAATGCCCCCATAAATGAAAGTCAAGAGGGTTGAGGTCAGGAGAGCGTGGAGGCCATGGAATTGGTCCGCCTCTGCGAATCCATCGGTCACCGGATCTGTTGTTGAGAAGCGTACGAACACTTCGACTGAAATGTCCAGAAGCTCCATCGTGCATGAACCACATGTTGTGTCGTACTTGTAAAGGCACATGTTCTAGCAGCACACGTAGAGTACCCCGTATGAAACAATGATAACGTGCTCCATTGAGCGTAGGTGGAAGAACATGGGGCCCAATCGAGACATCACTGACAATGACTACCCAAACGTTCGCAGAAAATCTGTGTGGATGACGTGGTTGCACAATTGCGTGCGGATTCTCGTCAGCCTACACATGTTGATTGTGAAAATTTACAATTTGATCGCGTTGGAATGAAGCCTCATCCGTAAAGAGAACATTTGCACTGAAATGAGGATTGACACAGTGTTGGATGGACCATTCGCGGAAGTGTACCCGTGAAGGCCAATCAGCTGCTGGAGGTGCCTGCACACGCTGTACATGGTACTGAAACAACTGGTTCTCTCGTAGTCAACGTTACCTTGTACAGCAGCAACTTCTCTGACGCTGACATTAGGGTTACCGTCAACTGCAAGAAGAACTGCCTCATCCATTGCGGGTGTCCTCTTCGTTCTAGGTCTTCCCCAGTCGCGAGTCATAGGATGGAATGTTCCGTGCTCCCTAAGACGCCGATCAAGTGCTTCGAACGTCTTCCTGTCGGGACACCTTCGTTCTGGAAACCTGTCTCGATACAAACGTACCGCGCCACGGCCATTGCCCCGTGCTAATCCATACATCAAATGGGCATCTGCCAACTCCGCATTTGTAACCACTGCACTGACTGCAAAACCACGTTCGTGATGAACACTAACCTGTTGATGCTACCTACTGATGTGCTTGATGCTAGTACTGTAAAGCAATGAGGCGCATGTCAACATAAGTACCGAAGTCAACATTACCTTCCTTCATTTGTGCCAATTGGCGGTGAATCGAGGAAGTACAGTACATACTGACGAAACTGAAAAGAGCTCTAACATGGAAATTAAGCGTTTACGGACACATGTCCACATAACATCTTTTCTTTATTTGTGTGTGAGGAATGTTTACTGAAAATTTGCCGTACCTTTTTGTAACACCCTGTATAGGTGTTGCCGACCGCAGTGCCGTATATAGCCCGTTTATATGTCTTGTATTTGAATACACATGCATATACCGGTTTCTTTGGCGCTTCAGTGTAAGAAGACAGGTTAATATTTTTTTAGTCCTGCTTTGTTGTTTCGACACTCGTGCGCTACCTGTCTGACTATGTGAGTCCTATCATAAGTAGACTACAAGAGATAGCCAGTTACTCGGAAATTGGCTATTGTCGTTCTTCACCCTACCAGGCATGTGGCTGGTGTGGTCTGCTAACGGTAGGCAACCGCGCTTGTGCAAAGTGGTCGTGCAGAACAACCCCTCCCCCTTCCCCCCCCCCCCTCGCGTTGTTAGGGCAGGCCCGTCCCTCCCCGCCGTCAGAAACTACGGTCATTACCAGCGAAGGGCAAAGGCCAGACCGGCCCTTAGACTCAATTAGCTCGCGTCCTTCCTTGTCTTCTTGCCAGCAGAAGACTCGACTTCCAGCGTAGAGGGACCCCGCATTAGCGCCGAAAATCCCTATTTAATTGGACACATCCGTCAAGGAACTTCAACCAGTTTCCGAAGCTTCTGCCAAGAAATAGTGACGCTGCGGGCGTGAATTTCTGAGTACCAACGAGAGAGCGAGACATTCCATATACGTCCAGGACAGCTCGTCACTAGGCTGAACGCACGAAACGGGCTGAAATTTTGAGCCTAAACGGGACTCGAACGTCAACGTCAGACGTCGCTGAGCACTGAGGTCTCTTGGGGCTCGCATCATTCCTTTCGAAAGTCGTCGTTTATTTGCCATTGTCTCAGCCCCACATACTCATAGGTGACTAGCAGTGTGAAAAGGGAAATGCAAAGGCTCAATCTAGTTATAGTAGGGGTCAGTGAGATGAAATGGAAACAAGACAAGGATTTCTGGTCAGTTAAGTATAGGGTAATACCAACATCAGCAGAAAATGCTGCAACGGCAGTAGGATTCTTTACGAATAGAAAGGTAAGTCAGAGGGTATGTTACTGTGAACAGTTCAGTGATAGTGTTGCTCTTATCAGAATCGACAGCAAACCAACACCGACAACAATAGTTGAGGTATACATGTTAACGTCGCAAGCTGAAGAGGAAGAGATGGAGAAAGTATATGACGATATCGAAATGCTAATACAGTTCACAAAAGGAGATGAAAATGTAAGAGTCATGGGGGACTGGAATGCGGTTGTAGGGGAAGGAATAGAAGAAAGGGTTACAGGAGAATATGGGCTTGGGACAAGGAATGAGAGAGGAGGAAGACTAACTGAGTTCTGTAATAAATTTCAGCTATTAATAACGAATACTCTGTCCAAGAATCACACGAGGAGGGAGTATACTTGGAAAAGGCCGGGTGATACTGGAAGATTTCCGTTAGATTACATAATGGTCAGACAGAGATTCCGAAATCAGATACTGGATTGTAAGGGTTACCAAGGAGCGGATATACACCAAGATCACAATATAGTAGTGATGAACAGTAGGCTGAAGTCTAAGACATTAGGCAGGAAGAATAAATACGCAAAGAAGTAGGAAACGGAAGTACTAGTGAATGACGAGATACGGTTAAAGTTCTCTAAGGGTATAGATATAGCAATAAGAGTAGGCAGTAAAGTTCAAGAGGAATGGACATCTCTAAAATGGACAATCACAGCATTTGGAAAGAAAAACATAGGTACAAAAAAAAGTAACTACGAAGAAACCATGGGGTACAAAAGAGATACTTCAGTTGATCGGTGAAAGAAGGAAGCAGGAAAATGTGCAGACAAATTCGGAAGTACAGAAATACAAGTCGCTGAGGGATGAAAGAAACAGGAAGTGAAGGGAAGCTAAGACGAAATGGCAGCATGACAAATGTGAAGAAATCGAAAAAGAAACGATTGTCTGAATGACTGACTCAGCATACAGGAAACTCAAAACAACCTTCGGTGAAATTAAAACCAATGGAGGTAACATTAGGAGTGCAAAGGCAATTCTGCTGTTAAATGCAGAGGAAAGAGCACATAGGAGGAAAGAATACATTGAAGGCCTGTGTGAGGGGGAGGATTTATCTACATTTACATCGGTACTCTGCAAATCACATTAAAGTGCCCGGCAAAGGGTTCATAGTACCACCTTCACAGTTCTCTGTTATTCCTGTCTCTTACAGCACACGGAAAGAACGAACACCTATATCTTTCCGTACGAGCTATGATTTCCCTTATTTCATCATTGTGATCGTTTATCCCTATGTAGGTCGGCGTCAACAAAATGTTTTCACATTCAGAGGAGAAAGTAGGCCATTGGAATTTCGTGAGAAGATTCCTCCACATCGAAAAAAGGCCTTTGTTTCAATGATATCCATCCCAAATCCCATATCATTTCATTGACACTCCTTCCCCTATCTCGCGATAATACAAAACGTGCTGCCCTTCTTTGAACTTTTTCTCCGTCAATCTGGTAAGCATCCCACACCGCGCAGCAGTATTGTAAAAGAGGACGGTCAAGCGTAGTGTAGGCCGTCTCCTCAGTAGATGTGTTGCACTTTCTAAGTGCCCTGCCAATAAAAGACAGTCTTTGGATAGCCTTCCCCACAGCATCTTCTCTGTATTTCTTCCAAATTAAGTAGTTCGTAATTGCAATTCTTAGGTATTTAGATTTGACTGATTTATCGTGTAAACAAAGTTTAACGGATTCGTTTTAGCACTCATGTGGGTGACCTCGCACTTTTCGTTATTTAGGGTCAAGTGTCAATTTTTGCATAATGATGTGATTGAAGAAGAAACAGGTGCCGATTTAGAGCATATAGGAGATCCAGTATTATAACCAGAATTTAAGAAAGCATTGGAGGACTCGATAACAGATAATACAGAATGGGTAGGTAACATTCCATCAGAATTTCTGAAGTGTTTGAGGGAACAAGCAACAAAAGGACTGTTCAAGTTTTTGTGCACAATGTATGAACCTGGCGATGTACCATCTGACTTTTGAAAAAAATAGTAATTCTGTTACCTATGAAGCAAACAAACCAATGACGGACGGGGCAAGGAGGACATCAAATGCAGACTTGCTCTGGCAGAAAGAGAATTCCTGGCCAAGAGAAGTCTACTACTTTCGAACATAAGCCTTAATTTGAGGAAGAAATGTGTGACAACATACGTTTGGAGCAGAGCATTCTATGGTAGTGAAACATTAACTGTGGGAAAATCGGAACACAAGAGAATCGAAGCATTTGAGATGTGGTGCTACAGACGAATGTTGAACATTAGGTGGACTCATAAGGTAAGGAGTGAGGAGGTTCTGTGAAGACTCGGAGAGGAAAGGAATATGTGGAAAACAGTGACAGGGAGAAGGGACAGGATGATAGGACACCTGTTAAGACATAAGGGAATGACTTCCATGGTCCTAGAGGGAGCTGTAGAGGACAAAAACTGTGGAGGAAGATAGAGATTGGAATACGTCCAGCAAATAGTTGAGGATGTAGGTAGGAAGTGCTACTCTGAGATGAAGAGGTTGCCACAGGAGAGGAATTCGTAGCGGGGCGCATCAAACCAGTCACAATTTTTGGACATGGTTGTGGAGATGAAGCAGCGATTAGTATGATTAATCAATCATTCAAAAACAGTCTTAACCGCATTTATTATTATTATTGTACCGTCAAGCGATTTCAACCCGACGTAGGGGTCATCTTCTGGGCGTTTACACCACTGGTCGACTGCTGGTGGTGTCACTCCTGTCTACATAAGGACAGGAAACCAATGGTGTAAACACGCAGAAGATGACCCCTACGTAGGGTTGTAGCCGGTTGGCAGTATAATAATAATAAATGCATTTCACTGTTTTTGAATAATTGAAAAACCAGTCAGAAGACTGACGACTCAAAAATACGTACCAGTACCCGGCTACGCGTTGTTGCGGCTCAATCCGCTTAAATGGAAAAGAAAGAAAAGAGAAATCACACGTTTCTAATATGCATGGGGCTTGGATATGCGTCCTAAACTACATCCCTCTCTTGCCTCTGTCCATCTTCCTTATCGCCTTCCTTTATCCATCGCTCCTGCCCCCCGTCTTCCCCTCCTCTCAGTCCATCACTTCCTCCCCCGCTCTCTGTCCATCTTTTCCTCCCACCTTCTCTCACCATCTCCTCCTGCCCTCTCTCTCACCGTATCTCTCTTTCTTCCCGTTTTCCATCTCCATTTTCTCCCACCACTCTGTCCATCTCCTCTTCCACCGTCTCTCTGCCCCCAATTTTGATCCTGTAGTAATATTGTAATGATAAACCAATAAGGCATAAAAACAACTTATTTATGCCTTATTGGTTTATCATTAATATGTATGGTTGTGACACCACAGAACATTGCAGCAGTTGAAGCCATAGTGAAGGAAAACCGCCGAGTGACACTGAATGACATTGCAGCGTGTTTACAGGTTGGTCATGGGTCAGCACACCACATTGTGCATAATGTGCTCCAGTTTCACAAAGTGTCTGCAAGATGGGTGCCACGGCAGCTGACTCCTGAAATGAGAGAATGACGTCTTGAACTTCTTCGGCGCTTTGAACGAGAAGGTGATGTCTTTCTTGCAAGAATCGTTACTGGGGACAAAACCTGGGTTCACTTCCACCAACCGAAAATGAAGAGAGCGAACAAGGAATGGCGCCATTCCTCATCACCAAAACCAAAAAGGTTTCGAGCAGAATCATCAGCAGGGATGAAAAAGAGGTCATTTAGGAGCATTACATGCCTAGAGGGACCACTGTCACCAGTGTATCATACACAGATCTCCTAAAAAGTAATCTGCGGCCTGCAATCAAATCAAAGCGACGTGGATTGCTGTCAGCAGGTGTCCTTTTACAACATGACAATACAAGGCCCCACACTGCCCGTACAACAGTGCAACAATCATAGACCTGCATTTTGAGTGTTTTCCTCAGGCTCCATACTCACCAGACCTTGCACTAAGTGATTTCCATATGTTTGGACCACTCAAAGACGCAATGGGAGGAAAGAAGTTCCGTTCTGATGAAGACGTACGCCACGCGGTTCACGAGTGTTTCCGCGGACTACCAAAAGAATTTTTTTTCGAAAAGAATTTATGAACTTTGTAAGCGCTGGAGGACTTGCATTGAGCGTGAGGAGATTAATTTGAAAAGTTATACAGCTTTGTACCACTTCTGTACAATAAATAATATTTAAAAATATTTCAAGGTTTTCGTTTGACTCTCCCTCGTACTTATGAACCAATCTGATGAAGTGTACATTGCGATACTACGTGACTAGTATAACTGGTGACGTCATGAACCCTGCAACTGTTTAGCACTCTACGTGTTACACGTGGCGAGTGTATCGTGTTATCTTCCTGGAAGATTAGAACAGTGGACTGGGTCGGGACTTGAACCGGGAACCTTTCCCTTTCGCGAGCGAGTGCCCTACCGATTGAACTATTCAAGCACGACTCAAAAATCTTTCTCACAGCTTCCAGGAGTGTTAGTCCCTCAAGGTATGCAGGAGAACTTGTATGAAGTTCGGAACATAGAACATGAGCAATGGGCGTTGGAGAAACATGTGTACACCACGAAACACGCAGGCTTGAACATATAAGGAGATGATAAACAAGACTGCAGTATCTTCAATATGTCGCATGTGTCAGTCGTTGCAGTAAAGAGCGTTATTTGTAGTTATGAGTGCGTTATGTCGAAGGTAGGCGAATTCGAACGCGAGCAAATAGTCGGCACTTGTCTGGTGAGTGCTTCCGTACTCAACGTTTGTTGAGCCCAACCTACATAGGTAGGAATGATCATCAAAATAAAATAAGAGAAATCAGAGCTCGAACAGAAAGGTTTAGGTGTTCGTTTTTCCCGCTCGCTGTTCGGGAGTGGAATAGTAGAGAGATAGTATGATTGTGGTTCGATGAACCCTCTGCCAAGCACTTAAATGTGAATTGCAGAGTAGTCATGTAGATGTTGCCCAAGAGTTCGGTGTTTTAAGAGGCACCGAATCGGAGATACACACCGCATACAGGGAAAGTGGAAAAACATCACCAGCTAAATCATAACGCGGACAAAGAGTTGAGTGACAGTCACGGGAGATTATTAAAGAGAACTGAGGTGAAAAATGAGAGGACAACAGCTGCAAACGTCACCTCAGAGCTGAATGTCGCACTCGTGATACCCTGTCAGCACCAAAACAACACGAAGGACGCTAATTAATCTGTGAATTGCAAGGCGATCTAGAATTCCGTAACCACTCGTCAGTGATTCGTGCCCGTAACAGAAAAACGTGGTCCGGAAGCCGTAAAACATGGCTGTGGAGCAATGGAAGAAAGTCACTTGGTCAGATGAGTCTGCACTCACGCAGTTTCCAACATATGGACGTTGTTTGGGGGTGGGGAGGAGAGCGAAGGGATGATTTGGGCAGTCATGTCGTGGCAGTCCATGTAAGCCATCGGTTCTCCACGAGGTTGAAATGAAATGATCGTATGGCATTGTTCGCCTGCCATATTGCAAGTGCTTTTTAGTTGACGCCACTTCGGCGACTTGCGAGTCAATGATGGTGAAAGACACACAACACCTAGTCATCACGAGGCAGAGAAAATTCCCGAACCCGCCGGGAATCGAACCCGGGACCCCGTGCGCGTGAAGCGAGAACGCTACCGCAAGACCACGAGCTGCGGACTCCACAAGGCTGCTTTACTCCAACAATTATGTGACTGTTTTGACTGGTCTGGTCCACCCCCTGGTATAAAGTTTGTTCCCAATGGCGATGCTTTGTTCCAAGACGACATGGTTGCAGTTTATGTGACTGTAGGCTTTCCCGGCGTAAACTATTGATGAAGGTTTCTCGGGTCTCCAGCCGGGTGGTAGCGTTGACATCTCGCGACGTTTCGGGAAGGGTCATACTACCCATCTTCTGGCGAAGTCACTTCGGCAGAAGATAGGTAGTATGACACCTCCCGAAACGTCGCGAGATGTCAACGCTACCACCCGGCTGGAGACCCGAGAAACCTTCATCAAGAGTTGCAGTTCTTACATCTCGCATCGTCCACGACTGGCTCTGTGAACACGAGAATGAATTGTGACACCTCTCCTGTTCACTACAGTCATGACATATCAATGTTTTTCAGCCTTTGTGGCCTGCTTTGCGAAGAAGGGTGGTTGATCGGTATCCACTTCCATCATAATCATCACAACTTGCCACTATTTTGCAGGAAAAAAGCTGTAAGGTTCCCTTGAAGACCATAGCGGGTCCCTATTTATCCATTCCAGAAACCTGGAGGCTGTTTTCAATGTGAAAAGTTTTCCTACACAGTCTTAGACGCTGTAAGGTACCGTGTTTTTTTGGATGTTTCCATATTTTTACTCACGCTGTATAACAGCGGAAGCAAAGGTGAACAGAAAGGCCGTGAATCGTGCTTGGATGCTCAAATGCTAAATAAAGGATCAGCGTAACTTTTACATTCATTTAGTGTGTTATCGAGAACTGAGGTGGTTTAGTAGTGATTGCGTAGAGACGATTATGGCGAAGGAGATATTATCAGATCACTGTGCAACCATTTTTGAGGAGTAAATACACTTTTACTTCAATGTTCTGTACTTACGCTTTTAAAACAATCACACACAAATCAAAAAATGTTTTGCATCACCCCATTTCCCAGTACTCCTGAAGATAGACATTGACTGCGGGTATTGTATCACTGAAACAGTCCCTTTGACTGTTCAAAGATGGCACTCACTTCCCCCCCCCCCCCCTCCCTCCTCACCAAAGATGTCAACAACCATGTATGAGCAGCGCGTATTAGATGGAGGGGGTCCAACAGCCGATCAGTTCCAGTCATTCCACCAGGAAGGAGGTACACGGCTCGTGTTGTCTGTAGTTCAACCATCCCTAGACGGTCAGTACCGCGGTTCGATCGCATCCGCATTGTTACTTTGCGCCAGGAAGGGCTCTCAGCAAGGAAGTGTGCTGGCGTCTCGGAGTGAACCAAAGCGATGTTGTTCGGACGTGGAGGAGATATAGAGAGACAGGAACTGTCTATGACATACCTCGCTCAGGCCGCCCAAGGGCTACTACTGCAGTGAATGACCGCTACCTACGGATTACGACTCGGAGGAACCCTGACAGCTACGCCACCATGTTGAATAATGCTTTTCGTGCAGCCACAGGACTTTGTGTTACGACTAAAACTGTCTGCAATAGGCTTCATGATGCGCAACTTCACTCCCGACGTCCATGGCGAGGTCCGTCTTTGCAACCACGACACCATGCCGCGTTGTACAGATGGATCCAACAACATGTCGAATGGACCTCTCAGGATTGGCATCACATTCTCTTCACCGATGAGTCAATCGTCGGAGACGTGTTTGGAGGCAATCCGGTCAGGCTGGACGCCTTACACAGTCCAGCGAGTGCAGCAAGGTGGAGGATCACTGCTGGTTTGGGGTGGCATTATGTGGGGAGGACGTACCCCGTGGTGGTCATGGAAGGCGCCGTAACGGCTCTACGTGAATGCCATCCTCCGACTGATAGTGCAACCATGTTGGCAGCACATTGGCGAGGCATTCGTCTTCGTGGACGACAATTCGCGCCCCCATCACGCACATCCTGTGAATGACTTCCTTCAGGATAACAACATCGCTCGACTAGAGTAGCCAGCATGTCCTCCAGACATGAACCCTATGGAACATGTCTGGGATGTGTCGAAAAGGGCTATTGATGGACGACGTGACCCACCAACCACTCTGAGGGATCTACGCCGAATCGCAGTTGAGGAGACCGCTACCCTTCAATCGCTTTCGACCACTTCTATCTCCTGATGGACCATGTAAATGAGTAATCTTACCCAGACGCATGGATAACATCACAGCCTGCATCCTGTGACTCCTGATTCTAAAACTAACATGTTATACGGAGGTGACAGTAGAACTTTTGGTTTGGTCACCACGTTGGTGCGGGCGTAGAGGAGCCCCATCCTATTAAAAAAAAAAAAAAAAAAAAAAAAAGCAGTTGAGGAGTGGGACAACCTGGACCAATAGTGCCTTGATGAAGTTGTGGATAGTATGTCACAACGAATACAGGTGTGCACCAATGCAAGAGGACGTGTTACTGGGTATTAGAGGTACCGGTGTGTACAGCAATGTGAACCACCACCTCTGAAGTTCTCGCTGCATGGTGGTACAACATACAACGTGTGGTTTTCATGAGCAATAAAAAGGGCGGAAATGATCTCTATTCCAGTATTCTGTACAGGTTCCGGAACTATCGGAACAGAGGTGATGCAAAACTGTTTTTCATCTCAACTTCAGAATCTTCTGAATCCTTATCCTTTCTATTTCACAAAACTTGAACCTTTGCTTTGATATGTAACCAGTGACTGCACAGAACATTGCGGGACAACATTAAGATTCTCCTGTGCAGTGAAAGACTTTGGCCTTCCTGAAGGAGGAAGCTCCAATGTCGACTCGTCTCTTCAAATCTTAAGTGTAATTTGTGAATACCTTGTCGAGATGGATGTTTGGAAAACATTCCACACTCAGATCACATATATTACCACAACTATGGTCATGGATGCAGTATTTTTCGGAAACAAGTAGACACTAGAATGAGATTTTCACTCTGCAGCGGAGTGTGCTCTGATATGAAACTTCCTGGCAGATTAAAACTGTGTGCCCGACCGAGACTCGAACTCGGTACCTTTGCCTTTCGCGGGCAAGTGCTCTACCAACTGAGCTACCGAAAAACGACTCACGCCCGGTACTCACAGCTTTACTTCTGCCAGTACATCTCCTACCTTCCGAAATTTACAGAAGCTCTCCTGCGAACCTGCAGAACTAGCACTCCTGAAAGAAAGGATTCTGCCGAGACATGGCTTAGCCACAGCCTGGGGGATGTTTCCAGAATGAGATTTTCACTCTGCAGCGGAGTGTGCTCTGATATGAAACTTCCTGGCAGATTAAAACTGTGTGCCCGACCGAGACTCGAACTCGGTACCTTTGCCTTTCGCGGGCAAGTGCTCTACCAACTGAGCTACCGAAAAACGACTCACGCCCGGTACTCACAGCTTTACTTCTGCCAGTACATCTCCTACCTTCCGAAATTTACAGAAGCTCTCCTGCGAACCTGCAGAACTAGCACTCCTGAAAGAAAGGATTCTGCCGAGACATGGCTTAGCCACAGCCTGGGGGATGTTTCCAGAATGAGATTTTCACTCTGCAGCGGAGTGTGCTCTGATATGAAACTTCCTGGCAGATTAAAACTGTGTGCCCGACCGAGACTCGAACTCGGTACCTTTGCCTTTCGCGGGCAAGTGCTCTACCAACTGAGCTACCGAAAAACGACTCACGCCCGGTACTCACAGCTTTACTTCTGCCAGTACATCTCCTACCTTCCGAAATTTACAGAAGCTCTCCTGCGAACCTGCAGAACTAGCACTCCTGAAAGAAAGGATTCTGCCGAGACATGGCTTAGCCACAGCCTGGGGGATGTTTCCAGAATGAGATTTTCACTCTGCAGCGGAGTGTGCTCTGATATGAAACTTCCTGGCAGATTAAAACTGTGTGCCCGACCGAGACTCGAACTCGGTACCTTTGCCTTTCGCGGGCAAGTGCTCTACCAACTGAGCTACCGAAAAACGACTCACGCCCGGTACTCACAGCTTTACTTCTGCCAGTACATCTCCTACCTTCCGAAATTTACAGAAGCTCTCCTGCGAACCTGCAGAACTAGCACTCCTGAAAGAAAGGATTCTGCCGAGACATGGCTTAGCCACAGCCTGGGGGATGTTTCCAGAATGAGATTTTCACTCTGCAGCGGAGTGTGCTCTGATATGAAACTTCCTGGCAGATTAAAACTGTGTGCCCGACCGAGACTCGAACTCGGTACCTTTGCCTTTCGCGGGCAAGTGCTCTACCAACTGAGCTACCGAAAAACGACTCACGCCCGGTACTCACAGCTTTACTTCTGCCAGTACATCTCCTACCTTCCGAAATTTACAGAAGCTCTCCTGCGAACCTGCAGAACTAGCACTCCTGAAAGAAAGGATTCTGCCGAGACATGGCTTAGCCACAGCCTGGGGGATGTTTCCAGAATGAGATTTTCACTCTGCAGCGGAGTGTGCTCTGATATGAAACTTCCTGGCAGATTAAAACTGTGTGCCCGACCGAGACTCGAACTCGGTACCTTTGCCTTTCGCGGGCAAGTGCTCTACCAACTGAGCTACCGAAAAACGACTCACGCCCGGTACTCACAGCTTTACTTCTGCCAGTACATCTCCTACCTTCCGAAATTTACAGAAGCTCTCCTGCGAACCTGCAGAACTAGCACTCCTGAAAGAAAGGATTCTGCCGAGACATGGCTTAGCCACAGCCTGGGGGATGTTTCCAGAATGAGATTTTCACTCTGCAGCGGAGTGTGCTCTGATATGAAACTTCCTGGCAGATTAAAACTGTGTGCCCGACCGAGACTCGAACTCGGTACCTTTGCCTTTCGCGGGCAAGTGCTCTACCAACTGAGCTACCGAAAAACGACTCACGCCCGGTACTCACAGCTTTACTTCTGCCAGTACATCTCCTACCTTCCGAAATTTACAGAAGCTCTCCTGCGAACCTGCAGAACTAGCACTCCTGAAAGAAAGGATTCTGCCGAGACATGGCTTAGCCACAGCCTGGGGGATGTTTCCAGAATGAGATTTTCACTCTGCAGCGGAGTGTGCTCTGATATGAAACTTCCTGGCAGATTAAAACTGTGTGCCCGACCGAGACTCGAACTCGGTACCTTTGCCTTTCGCGGGCAAGTGCTCTACCAACTGAGCTACCGAAAAACGACTCACGCCCGGTACTCACAGCTTTACTTCTGCCAGTACATCTCCTACCTTCCGAAATTTACAGAAGCTCTCCTGCGAACCTGCAGAACTAGCACTCCTGAAAGAAAGGATTCTGCCGAGACATGGCTTAGCCACAGCCTGGGGGATGTTTCCAGAATGAGATTTTCACTCTGCAGCGGAGTGTGCTCTGATATGAAACTTCCTGGCAGATTAAAACTGTGTGCCCGACCGAGACTCGAACTCGGTACCTTTGCCTTTCGCGGGCAAGTGCTCTACCGACTGAGCTACCGAAAAACGACTCACGCCCGGTACTCACAGCTTTACTTCTGCCAGTACATCTCCTACCTTCCGAAATTTACAGAAGCTCTCCTGCGAACCTGCAGAACTAGCACTCCTGAAAGAAAGGATTCTGCCGAGACATGGCTTAGCCACAGCCTGGGGGATGTTTCCAGAATGAGATTTTCACTCTGCAGCGGAGTGTGCTCTGATATGAAACTTCCTGGCAGATTAAAACTGTGTGCCCGATCGAGACTCGAACTCGGTACCTTTGCCTTTCGCGGGCAAGTGCTCTACCAACTGAGCTACCGAAAAACGACTCACGCCCGGTACTCACAGCTTTACTTCTGCCAGTACATCTCCTACCTTCCGAAATTTACAGAAGCTCTCCTGCGAACCTGCAGAACTAGCACTCCTGAAAGAAAGGATTCTGCCGAGACATGGCTTAGCCACAGCCTGGGGGATGTTTCCAGAATGAGATTTTCACTCTGCAGCGGAGTGTGCTCTGATATGAAACTTCCTGGCAGATTAAAACTGTGTGCCCGACCGAGACTCGAACTCGGTACCTTTGCCTTTCGCGGGCAAGTGCTCTACCAACTGAGCTACCGAAAAACGACTCACGCCCGGTACTCACAGCTTTACTTCTGCCAGTACATCTCCTACCTTCCGAAATTTACAGAAGCTCTCCTGCGAACCTGCAGAACTAGCACTCCTGAAAGAAAGGATTCTGCCGAGACATGGCTTAGCCACAGCCTGGGGGATGTTTCCAGAATGAGATTTTCACTCTGCAGCGGAGTGTGCTCTGATATGAAACTTCCTGGCAGATTAAAACTGTGTGCCCGACCGAGACTCGAACTCGGTACCTTTGCCTTTCGCGGGCAAGTGCTCTACCAACTGAGCTACCGAAAAACGACTCACGCCCGGTACTCACAGCTTTACTTCTGCCAGTACATCTCCTACCTTCCGAAATTTACAGAAGCTCTCCTGCGAACCTGCAGAACTAGCACTCCTGAAAGAAAGGATTCTGCCGAGACATGGCTTAGCCACAGCCTGGGGGATGTTTCCAGAATGAGATTTTCACTCTGCAGCGGAGTGTGCTCTGATATGAAACTTCCTGGCAGATTAAAACTGTGTGCCCGACCGAGACTCGAACTCGGTACCTTTGCCTTTCGCGGGCAAGTGCTCTACCAACTGAGCTACCGAAAAACGACTCACGCCCGGTACTCACAGCTTTACTTCTGCCAGTACATCTCCTACCTTCCGAAATTTACAGAAGCTCTCCTGCGAACCTGCAGAACTAGCACTCCTGAAAGAAAGGATTCTGCCGAGACATGGCTTAGCCACAGCCTGGGGGATGTTTCCAGAATGAGATTTTCACTCTGCAGCGGAGTGTGCTCTGATATGAAACTTCCTGGCAGATTAAAACTGTGTGCCCGACCGAGACTCGAACTCGGTACCTTTGCCTTTCGCGGGCAAGTGCTCTACCAACTGAGCTACCGAAAAACGACTCACGCCCGGTACTCACAGCTTTACTTCTGCCAGTACATCTCCTACCTTCCGAAATTTACAGAAGCTCTCCTGCGAACCTGCAGAACTAGCACTCCTGAAAGAAAGGATTCTGCCGAGACATGGCTTAGCCACAGCCTGGGGGATGTTTCCAGAATGAGATTTTCACTCTGCAGCGGAGTGTGCTCTGATATGAAACTTCCTGGCAGATTAAAACTGTGTGCCCGACCGAGACTCGAACTCGGTACCTTTGCCTTTCGCGGGCAAGTGCTCTACCAACTGAGCTACCGAAAAACGACTCACGCCCGGTACTCACAGCTTTACTTCTGCCAGTACATCTCCTACCTTCCGAAATTTACAGAAGCTCTCCTGCGAACCTGCAGAACTAGCACTCCTGAAAGAAAGGATTCTGCCGAGACATGGCTTAGCCACAGCCTGGGGGATGTTTCCAGAATGAGATTTTCACTCTGCAGCGGAGTGTGCTCTGATATGAAACTTCCTGGCAGATTAAAACTGTGTGCCCGATCGAGACTCGAACTCGGTACCTTTGCCTTTCGCGGGCAAGTGCTCTACCAACTGAGCTACCGAAAAACGACTCACGCCCGGTACTCACAGCTTTACTTCTGCCAGTACATCTCCTACCTTCCGAAATTTACAGAAGCTCTCCTGCGAACCTGCAGAACTAGCACTCCTGAAAGAAAGGATTCTGCCGAGACATGGCTTAGCCACAGCCTGGGGGATGTTTCCAGAATGAGATTTTCACTCTGCAGCGGAGTGTGCGCTGATATGAAACTTCCTGGCAGATTAAAACTGTGTGCCCGACCGAGACTCGAACTCGGGAGAGCTTCTGTAAAGTTTGGAAGGTAGGAGACGAGGTACTGGCAGATGTAAAGCTGTGAGTACTGGGCGTGAGTCGTGCTTCGGTAGCTCAGATGGTAGAGCACTTGCCCGCGAAAGGCAAAGGTCCCGAGTTCGAGTCTCGGTCGGGCACACAGTTTTAATCTGCCAGGAAGTTTCAAGTATACACTGTTCTCAAGTTAACTCTTATGTTCATCCTTTTTCAGGTACTAACAAAGAACATGACATCAAACTGTTAGCGTCGACTGACTTACGGATGCTATGCACTGGTTCAATTTTATATTCCTTGTTTCTCAGATAAGAATAAACAAAATGGTATCAACTGCGACATAATCGCGTGTACAAACAGTGATCCAATACTGTAAAGTGCTTTTTTATTCCAGTCTCTGATCGCAAATGAATTCTTTAGACGATACTCGGTTTCAGTCTGTATTGACCATCCTCAGATATTTTTTCCATGTCCTAAAGTGATACGGCCATAATGGAATCGTCAAAACATAAAAATAAAATCAGTATAGCATCGTCTGATGAATTTAAAATATGGTGTAGAATAGGTCAGATCGTCCACATATTGATACAGGGCAATAATCACTATGTGGACGATGTGGCCTATTCTACACCATATTTTAAATTCATGTGTCGATGCTATGCTGATTATATTTATATGTTTTGACGATGCCATTATGGCCGTACCACTTTAGGACATGGTGGAAGAAATATCTGAGGATGGTCAATACAGACTGAAGCCACTGACTTGTGGCCCACGACAGTACACTGACGGTTGTAAAATAAAAGCCACGCGGTGTAGCCGCGTGGGCTGAGGGCCGTGTCATGGCTCACGCGGCTACCCCCCTCAGATGTTCGAGTCCTCCCATTGGCATGGCTGTGTGTGTTGTCCTTAACGCAAGTCAGTTAAAGTTAGATTAAGTAGTGTGTAAGCCTAAGGCCCGATGATTTCAGCAGTTTCGTCCCATAGTCCTTACCACAAATTTACAATTTGTAAAATAAATTGGGGCGTTATTATAACGACCTTCGTAAATAAACCAGCCATACAGCGGCTCTCCGCCTATTTATGCACAACACTGTGCATTTGTTTACGTTGACGATCAACTACCATCCCCTGTGAAACTGTATGTTTACTTTCGAGATTGCTCGGGAGCTTTATTAGCAACGCCTGTTATACAAAATAATCGAATTACGCAGGCGTGCGCAGTATTTCTTCTTGGCCCACCTCGATGATCAACGTATCTGTCATAACGCACGGCGAGAAGGGAGAACGATTTAGCGGGTGCGTCCTTCCGCCGCCACGGAACTAATTTGAGAGTGCGGTACTCGGAATGAGAGAAGGGGGCGGTGGAGGGCTGGTGGTAGGACGTTGCAATAGGGGGGGGGGGGGAGGTTGAGATAGGACGCTCTACAGGGGGAGGAGGAGCAGGGGTGGCGGGAAGGTACTAAAATGGCGGCAGCTGTCCATCACGGTTGTCGATAGCCGCCGTCGGAATGAGAATTTCTGGCGCCGCGTTGTAAGGGGGATGGGGTGAGGGAGACTGTTTCCAGGCTGGAGTGTAGAGGGGGAGGGGGTAGAAGCGTGGTGGTGGGAAGGGAGGGTGCCAGGGGCGGTTTACGGGGGGGCGAGGACCGCCGCAGACATGCGTCAGCCAGGGGTGGGCGCCTCCCTTATAATTGCCGGATTCCCTGTCACCTGACAGTTGGGATTCGGTTTGGAACAAGACGGACGGAAAAAAAGAGTGAGAGAGAAGCATGCCACGCAGATCTAGTTCCAAGCCTGTATTACACGACCGCTGGAGTGCTAAATTCGCAGGAATCCTGGTCCCATTCATTCTCTCCCTACGCAGCTCACTTATTATCCAATCAGCGCCGCCCAAACCCCATCAGGGCATCGACTTATTGCACGAATTGTGCTCTGCCCTAAACTAAAGCAGAATTCACTACGCTCAACACGATCGTCGCCATAATTATACGCCGGCCGCGGTGGGCGTGCGGTTCTAGGGGCTGCAGTCCGGAACCGTAGGGCTGCTACGGCCTCAGGTACGACTCCTGCCTCGGGCATGGATGTGTGTGATGTCCTTAGGTTAGTTAGGTTTAACTAGTTCTAAGTTCTAGGGGACTGATGACCTAAGATGTTAAGTCCCATAGTGCTCAGAGCCATTTGAACAATAATTATACAGGGATACTTAAACACCAGAGACACAACACGTAAACATGCCTAATACGGTGTAGAAAACCCGATGGCATTCTAAACAGCTTCCTGTAGTCCCGGAATGGATAAGTACCGCGCCCAAATGGTTTTCAAGAGAATCTTATACTAATATTCCTGAAAGGAAGTGACAAGTTCAGGTAATGATGGTAGAGGTGGATAGCGATCACTCACCATTCTCTCCAAAGTGGACCACAAAGGCTCAATAACATTAAGCTGTTGGTGACTAGTGTGGACAGGAAAGATGCGACAATTCAGACCTGGAAGATGCGTGCAGCGTGGACAGGATCCCTGCCGTCTAGCAACAGAGCGTCACCACTGGAGAGCAAGCACTGTATTATGGGATGGACGTAATCAGCTAAAAAGCTCACATGCAGTAATGCGACCTTGCACAGTGACCGTGAATCCCATGGAATACCACGATATGTCTGCCCATGTAATCACCGACCATATGCCGTGTTTCACTCTTGAGACGTAATCTCGGCTACAAGTTGGAAACAATGTGGAACAAGTTTCATCCGAGCAAACGAATTCTTTCACTGCTCGCTAGGCTTCGTCACCTCCTTTTCCCGTTACGGCCATTTCCTTCACAGACGAGTTGTTGTGGAATTCCAGTTCACCCTACAGTTACGAAGCTCCTTTCGTGCTGTTTTGATGCTGACAGGGCTCACGAGAGCGACATTTAGTTCTGCAGTCACTTTGGCTGTTGTCGCGCCGGCCATGATGGGCGCTACAGTCTAGAACTGCGTGACCGCTACGGTCGCAGGTTCGAATCCTGCGTTGGGGATGGATGGTTCAAATGGCTCTGAGCAATATGCCACGTAACATCCATGGTCATCAGTCCCCTAGAATTTAGAACTACTTAAACCTAACTAACCTAAGGACGTCACACAACACCCAGCCATCACGGGGCAGAGAAAATCCCTGACCCCGCTGGGAATCGAACCCTGAAACCCGGGCTTGGGAAGCGAGAACGCTACCGCACGACCACGAGATGCGGGCTGGGAGTGGATGTGTGTGATGTCCTTAGGTTAGTTAGGTTTAAGTAGTTCTAAGTTCTAGGGGACTGGTGACCTCAGAAGTTAAGTCCCGTAGTGCTCAGAGCCATTTTGCTGTTGTCGCCCTCTTATTTTGCGTCACAGCTCCCCTCAATGACGGTCCGTCACGATGGCTCAACACACAGTTTCGCCAGCGTCGTGGCTTTGCGGATGATGTTTCCCTGCTTTCCCTGTATGCGGTATAAACATTCGACACGGTGCCTCTCGAAACGACTCAAGAGTTGAGCTACCTTGGTTAAGGAAGCACCTACCATAAACGCATCAGAAATTGTCTCACGTTGACATTCTCTGCGCTCCGACGTGACACACGCTGAACTACACAGAACACATTACTGGCACTTGCAACGTATTAAGGACATTGCGCAGGTGACGTTGATGGTCACTAACAACTGCGCAACCTGCAGGTTTGGCTATATTCTGCGTTTAATTTCAAACAAGCATTTCTCGCATTTCCTCCATATTTTTGTATAACACCTGTTAGTAGGCATGCTGCATACAGAAAAACTCTACCGAAACCTCCAAGGGATGAAAAGTACATGCAGACAGTAAAACAATGTATTAGCACAAGGAAGCATTCTAGCCGGCCGAGCGGTTCTAGGCGCTACAGTCTGGAACCACGCGACCGCTACGGTCGCACGTTGGAATCCTGCCTCGGGCATGGATGTGTGTGATGACCTTAGGTTAGTTAGGTTTAAGCAGTTTCAAGTCTAGGGGACTGATACCCTCAGTTGTTAGGTCCCATAGTGCTTAGAGCCATTTCAACCATTTGAGGCAATCTATTAAACGTCCTGTATAATACGTACACAAATAAGCAGCCGCACCGACAAGTAATACTAGTACATAAATTCATATATGTAGACGACACCGACATTACTGATAGACGAAAGCCGTTTCAGGAGGTTCAAAGAAAACAGAGTGGCCTTGGAAATGTTGAGGAATTACTATGAGGGAAATCATCTGCGACCTAACCAAGGAAAAACTTAAGTGAGCGCGTCTCATCTGCGTATTAGAGAAGCCAGACGGCAGTTGTAAGCAGAATGGAGACAGGCTAGACCGGCCATAGGAGCAGTCCAAAATACTTGGGATTAAGCTTAGACCGTACGGTATCATTTAAAAAAACATTACACTGGATCAACATGAGGAGCGCTGCCTGATGTTTTTCGATTATCAGCAACGGGACTCTTGTTTTTCAGCCGAGAAATATGCGGCACCACCTTTGGAGGCGTCTGTGCACTCTAAATAAGTTGACGCCGCTTTAAGTGAGACAGCCAGGACTGTCACCGTAAACCTGAGCCTTACACCTTTCCACGAAATTTATCCACTGCAGCCATATCACCAGCATGTATCACACGCAAAGGTTCCGTGAAAGAACGACGAAACACTAGCAAACCGATCCACAGCATTTAACGCATAACCACCGAACAGATACACCTCGTCTGAGGTCAAGGAAGAGCTTTGTTCAATGGACAGTAGCGCTAGAAGGCCAACCTAACACCCGTCGCCTACGGTTCGGCCGTCTTCAAAAATACAGAGCTGTAAAATGTAAAGTAATGATTGCCAGGTCCTGCATAAAGTGTCGTCACTTTTGTCTCTAAGCTGGTCGTAGGTTGTGTTCAAAAAATGGACAGCATAGAGACAGGTCACTTTTTGCAGGACCTGACCATCATTTTGCAGGACAATGCTCAAGCACGTACAGTGCAAGCTCTTACTGATTTGTTTGACTCATGGGGCTGCTAAGTACTACACCAGTTACTGCAAAAATGGCTCTGAGCACTATGCGACTTAACATCTGACGTCATCAGTCCCCTAGAATTTAGAATTACTTAAATCTATCAAACCTAAGAACGTCACACACATCCATGCCCGAGGCAGGATTCGAAACTGCGACCGTAGCAGTCGCGCGGATCCAAACTGAAACGCCTAAAACCGCTCGGCCACAGCGGACGGCTTTAATATGGCAATTATTTATTTACAGCTCGTACAAAATATATACATGTTTCAGAGTTTTACTGAGATTCGAAGTTGTCACCCGCAATGTGTATATGCCGTTGCCAGCGATGTGGAAGTCGTAGGATACTCTTAGGAGTGCCAGTTGTGTTGACAGTTCGAGCGACGAATTGGTAGCAGTTCTGAAGCGAATGCCTTGAAGTGTTTCCTTCACTTTCTGCAAGACCTGACCATCATTTTGCAGGACAATGCTCAAGCACGTACAGTGCAAGCTGTTACTGATTTGTTTGACTGATGGTGCTGCTAAGTGCTACACCACCTACTGCACTCCCATGACTTAGGCCCTCGTGAGTTGAACTCGATTTCTAAACTGAAGGAAACACTTCACGGCATTCGCTTCAGAACAGTTACAAATTCGTCGGGCAATAGATGGCTCCGCTCGAACTGTCAACGCAACTGGCACTGCTAAGAGTATCCTACGACTTCCACATCGCTGGCTACGGGTTATACACAATGCTGGTGACTACTTTGAAGGTCAGTAAAACTTTGAAACACGTATCTATGTTGTACGAGTTGTAAACAAATAGTTGCCACTGTTAAAGTTCCAACACTCGTATTACGTTAATTGGGACTGACGTATAGTCGTTTTTTAACTCCTCTCTGTCTTCCTGTTCTATGGTTTTGACTTGGGCGCGCACAGCTTGAGTTGTTTTTGCACCCTAAAGCAAAACAAACAAACGGGCGAACACTACCCGATCTCCCAAATTATGCGAATCAAGAATTCGATCGTTAGCACACTTGGACCGGTTGCCTTCAGCTTGAACTCGGTCACAAACTTCCTTCGAGACACAGTTGGGCTGTTATTGCTCGCACAGTAGGCCTTAACACTCACGCACGCTATATCGTGACATTTACACGTGCAAATGACCGACAACAAAAGGGCGCATACAAATTCACATCATTCCCCGCGGGCAACTGTGCAGTTTGAACGTCCTAACGCTTACTCATCAGAAGTTATAACGATTTTATTTCATGTAATTCAATAATTGACACCCTGCCCAACGGCGCAATCGGCACGCTTGGATAGTGTCTGCTTCAAGCAGGATCTCTCACCGTGTTTCCGTATTTTTGTCCATCTCCCACATGGGCGGCGCCTCGATTTGTAGCGTATGCAACCCTCGTCTGTTGCTGATCGCCAGCGGCTACCTGCAGCGCGCCAGGCCCGCACCAGCACGTGCTCTGCGACCGCTGGCGCGGCGTCGCAGACTCCGAGACAGACGGCGGCGGTGATGGCTTCGACGTGGACAAGCGGACCCCGCCGTGTGCGGCCGCGAAGCCAGTAATTCCCTCGGGTTAGCGGCCAGCGAGCAACAAGTAGCGGACACTCCCACACACTCCTGCAACCTTTATCTCCCCGCTGGCACACACTGTCTCTCCTCGGCAGTACACGCATTCAGACCCTGCCAGCCGCAACAGCTTCCAGCCTTCCCTCTCTCGGTGCGAATGAGTCCAGACAATGTTAAAAACCATATAAAAGCCAAGATCGCACAAAATAATTTTTATTGAACACGACCGCTTTCGACAGTTGTAGCTGGCATCCTACAGCTTCTAAACATTTTTTGTGGTAAAACACGTCCATTGTAATTTTACCTCCTATCTACGTGATTATGTAGCTCTCAATTCGTTCGAGCAACCAGTCATTCATAATATGAAACACAGTCATATCTCATTCACTCAAATGATTCAGAAATTTTACTTGTTAGAATGAAATCAGGCGGTGATTCTTCTTCTCTGCAGGCTCGTGCTTTGCGGCAGTCTTCAAATCTGTACAAATAAAATGCCTCGTATTTTTGGGAGCGTTGTATAATCAGTCGGGAAACGTCACATCAAGCGGATATTTGGCTTTGATGAAGATTAACCTTCCGAAGAAGTAATGGAGCTCTTGGATTATTAAATGCAGGTTCGTATCCAGTCTTTCGGAAGTTCCCTTCTGATAAACAACTACGCAATATGTCGAAGAATATAATTGATTCTCAAATGTCAAATACACATCTTTTGTATGAAGGAGCAATATATATATATATATATATATATATATATATATATATATATATATATATATATATATATATTTCCTTTTTAATCGTACAGTTCGTCTCAGTTATCTTTTGTCATAAATCTCAACATTCAGATTACAATTCTTCAAACCATGCTCAGGCTAGTCGGCACTAAGACAATCTCGGAAGCTTTTTTCTTCTAACAACTACCAGAGAGAGTACTACCAAGAATAATTATGCGCTCATGGCATAGCTATTGTATGAAACTATTTTGCGCATGGATTCTGCGAGTATGAAGATAGAAAATTTGTAAACGCCATTCAAGGGTAGAATTGTATCAGAATAATTCATCGAATATAAAGAGATATTACACCATTTTATGCCGAACCTCATGCACAAATGTCAAGTGGATGAAACTCAGCACATTATAAACCTGTGTCATCGCTAAAAGCTTTATAAACACACAGAACCTTCTCTAACTGGCCATGCCGTATACATATTGCTCACATATGCAATCGCAGTGGCACGACCCATTCATCACCACCATTTCGTGCAATTTGCTTAGCGTAGCATGGTTCGCTTGGCTAATAACGCCGCCATGTTCGCTGTTCTGTCGTCTCGCCGTGAGAACCTCCGTATCAGCCATTCAGACTGGTGCGCTACTACGCTACTGGCCATTAAAATTGCTACACCACGAAGATGACGTGCTACAGACGCGAAATTTAACCGACAGGAAGAAGATGCTGTGATATGCAGATGATTAGCTTTTCAGGGCATTCACACAAGACTGGCGCCGGTGCCGACACCTACAACGTGCTGACATGAGGAAAGTTTCCAACCAATTTCTCATACACAAACACCAGTTGACCGGCGTTGCCTGGTGAAACGTTGCTGTGATGCCTCGTCTAAGGAGGAGAAATGCGCACCATTACGTTTCCGACTTTGATAAAGGTCGGACTGTAGCCTATCGCGATTGCAGTTTATCGTATCGCGACATTGCTGTTCTCGCTGGTCGGGATCCGATGACTGTTAGCAGAATATGGAATCGGTGAGTTCACGAGGGTAATACGGAACGCAGTGCTGGATCCCAACGGCCTCGTATCGCTAGCAGTCGAGATGACAGGCATCTTATCCGCATGACTGTAACGGATCGTGCAGAAACGTCTCGATCCCTGAGTCAACAGATGGGGACGCTTGCAAGACAACAACCATCTGACGAACAGTTCGACGACGTTTGCGGCAGCATGGACTATCAGCGATTTCCCTTGACGCTGTATCACAGACCTATCACAGACAGGAGCGCCTGTGATGGTGTACTCGACGACGAACCTTGGTGCAAGAATAGCAAAACGTCATTTTGTTTACAGCATCATGATGGTCGCATCCGCGTTTGGTGACATCGTGGTGAACGCACATTGGAAGCGTGTATTCGTCATCGCCATACTGGCGTATCACCCGGCGTGATGGTATGGGGTGCCATTGGTTACACGTCTCGGTCACCTCTTGTTCACATTGAAAGCACTTTGAACAGTACAGTGGACGTCGCATTTCAGATGTGTTACGACCCGTGGCTCTACCCTTCATTCGATCCCTGTGAAACCCTACATTTCAGCAGGATAATGCACGACCGCATGTCTCAGGTCCTGTACGGGCCTTCATCTCTGATATAACTACAACAACTAATGACGACGCTAGACACCACCTATTATTCTTGCTTCTCAGTTCACTGCTGACAATATTTTGACGTAAGAATAACTATATCCTCGTTATACACTGAAGAGCCAAGGAAATTGGCACACCTGCATAATATCGTGTAGGGCCGCCGTGAGCACGCAGAAGTGCCACAACGCGACGTGGCATGGACTCAACTAATGTCTGAAGTAGCGCTGGACGACTGTCGTGCAGGGCTGTCCATATATCCGAAATAGTAGGACGGGGTGAAGATCTCTTCTGAACAGCACGTTGCAAAGCATTCGAGATATACTCAATAGTGTTCGTGTCTGGGGAGTTTGGAGGCCAGCGAAAGTGTTTAAACTCAGAGGAGTGTTCCTGAACCCACTCTGTAGCAATTCTGGACGTGTCGGGCGTCGCATTGTCCTGCTAGAATTTCCCAAGTCCGTCGGAATGCACAATAGACACGAATGAATGCAGCATCAGACAGGGTGCTTACGTAAGTATCATCTGTTAGTCGTATCTAGATATCAGGGGTCCTATATCACTCCAATTTCACACGCCCAACACCTCCACCAGCTTGAACAGTCCCCTGCTGATATACTGGGTCCATGGATTCACGAGGTTGTCTCCATGCCCCTACACGTCCATCCGCTCGACACAATTTGGAACTAGACTCGTCCGACCAGGCAACACGTTTCCAGTCGTCAACAGTCCAATGTCGGTGTTGACGGGCCCAGGCGAGGCCTAAAGCTTTGTGTCGCGCAGTCATGAAGTGTGCGCCGGCCGCGGTGGCCGAGCGGTTCTAGGCGCTTCCGTCCGGAACCGCGCGACTGCTACGGTCACAGGTTCGAATCCTCCCTCGGGCATGGATGTGTGTGATGTCCTTAGGTTAGTTAGGTGTCAGTAGTTCTAAGTTCTAGGGGACTGATGACCTCAGATGTTAAGTCCCATAGTGCTCAGAGCCATTTGAACCATTTGAGCCATTAAGTTTCCACGAATTGGCCTTTGGCTCCGAAAGCCCATATCGACGATGTTTCGTTGAATGGTTCGCACGCTGACACTTGTTGATGGCCCAGTATTGGAATCTGAAGCAATTTAAGTAAGAGCTGCACTTCTGTCAAGTTGGACGATTCTCTCCAGTCGTCTTTGGTCCCTTCCTGCAGGATCCTCTTTCTGGCCGCAGCGATTTCGGACGTTTGATGTTTTACCAGATTCCAGATATTCAGAGTACACTCGTGAAATGGTCGTACGGGAAAATCCCAACTTCATCGCTACCTCGGAGATGCTATTTCCCACTGCTCGTGCGCCGACTACACACCACATTCAAAACCCACATAAATCTTGATAACCTGCCCTTGTAGCAGCAGTAACCGGTCTAACAACTGCGCTAGACACTTGTTGTCTAACAGAGATTGCCGATGACAACGCCGTTTTCTACCTGTTTAAATTGTATGTGAATAAGCATGCCTGTAGCAGATTCTTTGGCGCTTCAGTGTAGTGCTCGTCCGTCGAACTTCAATGTGCGACAAAACACTAGTAACTACCAGGCTTATAATGCGTACGCAGTGGTTGAGACCCCAAGGGATAGTTCATATTTGTACTCGCTTATCGTGTAGTAATTGTTTTGCAAATGACGTCACCATACTAGCGTAGGAGTATGTGCATGATTGTTACGAATTAGCTTTGTGTAGCGGGTAAACGAGTTTAGCATGGACATTGGTTGGAGAGTCGTGAACAGTTTGCGAAGGAATGCTAAGAGCGAAACTGCGACAATGAAAATATTCGCTGGAATATAATTTAAAAATCGCTAATGAAATGGAAAGTTACAAAATGATGAAAGACGTCTTTTCACACGAGTTGTAGATATGCTCGAAATTACAGAAAACGCAAGTCAGAGACAAGCTCGCTTCAAAATGAATCTAACAGGCTAGGACCGCGTCGAAAAGGAAAAGAAAATATTCTTTGTGCCCTGTTGGGGTCGGTACTAAACATTTTTCGAGAAAACGCACATCCTTGGTGGGCTGCTCAGTAGTATTGCAATCTCCAGTAGCACCCTCCATCGATATACGCGGCTTGACGCCCGGTATGTCAGCACCGGTTGACAACGCGGTAATAATTGGTGGTCGCGACGCTGTCACGTTACCATCTACGTCTGTATTACCGCTGTTTTCTACATTACCTTCCAAGGACGCCTGCACTTGACCCGAAGACATCTGGGCTGTCGATTACCGCTGCATGTTAGATAGTCCAGTTGCGTAATCACTCGACTTTTTAGGCTTTGTGGAGTCCCTTGGATGGAAGCTTTCCTCTGACTTGCGTTTTCAAATAATTCCTAGCATATTTACGAATCATATGAGACGACATCTTTCATGATTTTCTAATTTTCTATTTCATTACCGATTTTCACTTACATTCTGGCGAACATTTGATTGTCTCACTTTGGGTCCTAATAGCGCTCCGGCAGCACTTCACATCGACACTCGAATCAACGTCCTAGCTGAACGTTTTTACACGCTACACCATTTTAAGATTACACAAAGATAGTTTGTAACGACCACGCGTATGAGCCTACAGTGTTACGGTGACGTCACAAGCAAAAAAAATGCTACGCTAAAACGCGTACAGATTTGATCTGTATGCTGCGAGCTCAAGCACTATATACGCACTACTTGTTTCGCAGTTACCAGTGATTCAGTTCTGACGGTAGTTTGTCACATGAGAAAGTTCGAGCGATGACCACTGTAGCAAGCGTATTCTCGTTTTCGCGTCAAAATACTGTTAGCACAATCGTGAGAAGTTAATAGGTGGTTTCCACCGATTTGGCTGTAGTTGCTATACTGATACGTGAAGAGAAGTTGTCAGTCGATGCACTGAAGTCACCCCAAGAATTTTTCAGTTTAGGCCTGCGATCAGATGATATTAGCGCACCGGTGTGAAGGGCTATATATGTTGTTCTGGTACGGAGGGTCGGACGGCGAGACTACAAAACGACCAACATACTGACGTCGTTAGCGAAGCGACCGATAGGTAAGCTACACAAGTTGCACGAAATAACGCTGGTTTTGTTTGTTTTGTTTTGTTTTAGGGCGCAGAAACAACTGGGGCCATACGCGCCCAAGTCAAAACTAGAGCACACAACCACAGAGACGAGGGGGCGACTATATGTCAGTCCCAATGGACAGAATAGGAGACAGCTAAACAAGACACGTGGGAAAAGAGCTAAAAACACACCATACAAAAATGGAGGTCCAAAACTAAAAATTAAATAGCCTTCGCCATATTGCTTCAGAAGATAAAAAGTAAAACGCGGTCGACAGCCCACGAGTCCTTCGCTAAAATGGCTGATAAATCAGAAGGCAAACCCAAGTTGGAACGTAAATTGGTAAAAAAAGAAGGCATTCGAACAGGAGGTGGCGGAACAGTTAAAATTTGGGCGCAACTCATACAAAGTGGTCGGGCAGCGCCACTGAGCAAATGACGGTGGTTAAAAAAGGCATTGCCCAATACGCAGCCGACTTAAAATGATCTCCTCCCGGCTGAAGGGCCGAGAGGAGGTCGTCCAAGGCGCCGGGAGAGGCTTAGCAAGCCGAAGCTTATCCCCGTGAAGGGAGGACCAACGGCGACGCCAAAGGGACACCACCTCCTGACAGACGGCAATGCAGAGATCATCGGAGGGAATATAGGAACTCGTGGGCTGAGGTACGAGACTGCAGCCTAGACAGCAGCGTCGGCAGCCTCGCTTCTTGGCAGACCGACATGACCAGGGACACACAGAAACACCACACAGGCTCCATCAAGAGTGAGCAAATGACAGTTTACCTGGACCCGCTGCAATAAGGGATGGATGGTGTACAGCGCACATAGACATCAAAGGGCATTTGAGTGAGTCTGAGCAGAGGACACCATTGAAATGGCTGTGTCGCCGGATGTACTCCGTGGCCTGATACAAGGCTAAGAGGTCGGCTGTAAATACTGAGGAGTGTGTCGAAGCCGATATCGAAAGACATCTACATCTACATTTATATTCGGCAAGCCACCCAACGGTGTGTGGCGGAAGGCACTTTACGTGCCACTGTCATTACCTCGCTTTCCTGTTCCAGTCGCGTATGGTTCGCGGGAAGAACGTCTGCCGGAAAGCCTCAGTGCCCGCTCGAATCTCTCTAATTTTACATTCTTGATCTCCTCGGAAGGTATAAGTAGGGAGAAGCAATATATTCGATACCTCATCCAGAAACGCACCCTCTCGAAACCTGGACAGCAAGCTACACCGCGATGCAGAGCGCCTCTTTTGCAGAGTCTGCCAACTGAGTTTGCTAAACATCACCGAAACGCTATCATGCTTACCAAATAAGCCTGTGACGAAACACGCCGCTCTTCCTTGTATCTTCTCTACCTCCTCTGTCAACCGGACTGATGAGCAATAAAGTATAGGCCGAATGAGTGTTTTGTAAGCCACCTCCTTTGTTGATGACACTACATTTTCTAAGGACTCTCCCAATGAATCTCAACCTGGCACCCGTCTTACCAACAATTTTATATGATCATTCCACTTCAAATCGTTCCGCACGAATACTCCCAGATATTTTACAGGAGTAACTGCTGCCAGTGTTTGTTCCGCTATCATATACTCATGCAATAAAGGATCCTTCTTTCTATGTATTCGCAATACATTACGTTTGTCTATGTTAAGGGTCAGTTGCCACTCCCAGCACCAAGTGCCTATCCGCTGCAGATCTTCCTGCATTTCGGTGCAATTTTCTAATGCTGCAACTTCTCTGTATACTACAGCACCATCCACGAAAAGCCGCATGGAACTTCGGACACTATCTACGTCATTTATATATATTGTGAAAAGCAATGGTCCCATAACACTCCAATGTGGCACGCCAGAGGTTACCTTAACGTCTGTAGACGTCTCTCCATTGATAACAACATGCTGTGTTCTGTTTGCTAAAACCTCTTCAATCCAGCCACACAGCTGGTCTGATATTCCGTATGCTCTTACTTTGTTTATCGGGCGACCGTGCGCAATTGTATCGAACGCCTTCCGGAAGTCAAGGAAATTCGTATCTACCTGGGAGCCTGTATCTGCTATTTTCTAGGTCTCATGAACAAATAAAGCGAGTTTGGTCTCACACGATCGCCCTTTCTGGAATCCATGTTGATTCCTACAGAGAAATGACACGGGTGACAACGACGGAGGCACACCCACCCCACGGTCAGTCCGAGAGACATGAGTGCACACAAAGGTACTATCTCGAAGTTCCATGCGAAGGTGGTGAAACTGAAAGCGATAGACCGAGGCTGGAGTAGTGTCCTTAGGAAGCGAATGAAGGCCGAGGTAAACTTGGACCGCTTCACGAAGCGAAGGTGGTGAAGGGTTCACACCCACTGGGAAAACTGCCGTAGCAAGTGGCGAAAGAGGACTCCAGGAGGTAACAGAGAAGAGGGACGAGCCCCAGTAACGATGGTGAATGGGTCATGCCACTGCAGACGTTGTCAAAACGTACAGCATGTTGCACGTTCCAAGAGGAGAAGCGTCTATCGACGCGAACTCCTAAGAGGTAGGCTTGCGGCGTTACGCGCAGCGTCTTACGATCTCCGCAGTCGAGTGACTGATCGATGTGTGGCGATACTGTTGCGACTTGGGTGTGTGGTTATTAAGCGTGCTTGTGTAGTTTTATTTCATCTCGCTTCAGCCACGTTGACGAACACCTTTACGTTAGAGTTTACAGTTATTCAGGGACTACGAACCACTTCGAGAATTGCGGTTGACGCTGGAGTTGTAATCAAACATAGTTGGCACTAACAACGAAGCATTTTCGAAATAGTGTTATACAAGCAAACAAATGATTACAGTTTCAGAAAAATTATATATTCAAGACAAAAACTTCAGAAACTGAGGAACACAATAACGCGTTGTCTGCCCCGACAGCTGAATGGTCAGCGTGACGGACTGCCGCCCTAAGGGGCCCGGGTTCGATTTCCAGCTGGATTAGGGATTTTCTTCGCTGAGGGACTGGTTTTGTCTTCATCATCATTTCATTCCCATCCGGCGCGAAGGTCGCCCGACGTCGCGTCGAATGTAACAAGACCTGCACCAAGGCGGCCGTAAGGGGCCTCCGGGCCAATGACGCCAAACGCTCATTTCCATTCCCAATAACGCGTCGGTCCACTTCTGGTTCTTATCCAATCAGTTATTCCGCTTGGCATTGATTGCTAGAGTTGTTGGATATACTACTGAATTCTGTCCAACTGGCAAGTTGGATCGTCAAAATCCCGAGCTGGTTTCGTGGCCCTACTCCCCATGCTTCAAACGTTCTCAATATGGGAGAAATCCGGCTATCCTGCTGGACAAGGTAGGGTTTGACAAGCACGAAGACAAACAGTAGAAACTCTCACTATGAGCAGGCGGGAATTATCTTGCTGAAATGTGAACCCATGATGGCTTGGCGCGAAAGGCAACAAAACGAGCGTACAATATAGTCGAAGTACCGCTGTGCTAAGACGTTGGTGTCCTACGCTGTATGGGGCGTCTCCAGACACGAGTTTGGCCTGCAATCTCATTGACTGGAGTAGAATTATCTTCAGTGATAAGTCCTGCTTGGAACTGTGACTCGATGACCAGCGAAGATGTGTTGGTGTTGTGATCGCTTGTCTCCCTAATTTCGTCTGTACTGAGTCTTCCAACTGTGTTCATGTCCGCCTTTCTATCAAGGGCCGGATCGTATCTCCGTGTGTAAGGTGAAGCTATCCTGCGCTGAATTCCCACTTATCTCCTCAAAATACGAAAGGAACAACAGCAGTCAATTGCTGTCTTACATGCGTTTTGATCAACGCTGAATTTCTGTAAAAAATGATAATGAAATTGAATACAAATTACTTATGATGATTGTTGATTCCATATCCTTTACTATCCAAGAGCATCGAACTAGTATCAGTGATTTGACCTAGAAAATGCATATTGAGTGAAACTCGTCACTACTCGGTTGTCCATATTCTTAATGCCTCCTTTACCGTCTGCAAACATTTACTCATTTTTGTCAGTCAGAACTAATAGTGAATTGTAGGGCCAAATGTCTCATCATAATCAACTAAGACTCAGTGTGACCCTTGTACATGCAGTGAACAATTCAGCCACCCATGAGGCGAGCCACTGAAGATGAAATCTTGGTCGAGTACCGGCTTCATACGACTCCCAACCCAACACCCACCCTAACGTTCCCTCCTCGTAATGCTGACGCTGCGAGAATTGAGAAGATAAAATATTAGACTGCAGTAATAATACCCCTCCTTCACTTGTACACCTACGTAAAGATCGTTGATGACTTTGGCGGTTCCAGTGGGTTTACAGAAGGTTGGAGAGACGTTCCGCATTAGGAAAGCGACACTCAGAGTCCAAAGTGTCCTGAATGTGACTGGAATAATTATGAGGAAAAACTACTTTGGTACTAGCAGTGTCCACACACCCACTGCACATTTGATGTAGAGCAATTAATTTCCAGTTTGTTGTTTCACAACAAATGCTTATGGTTATGTTGTCACCAATGACAATTTGACTAACTTGGTCTTGACTGTTATTTCTTATCTGTTATTTCCAGTTTCAGTTTAATATCTGCGAAAGTGCTAACTAAATGCTGCAATTAATAAACACATTGGTCCATCGCTGTTGATACACAAATAATGAAAATAGTAAAAATTCTTGATGACGCATCATGCGTTATATCAACTAATCCCTTATTTTAGTCAAGCTGCACCACAAATTTCTTTTCTCCCTAATGGGATCCAGTACATCGACATTAGTTACCCGCGCAACCCACCTAACGTTCAGAATTTCTCTGCTTCATTACGTTTCAAAATCTTCTATTCCTTTCTTGTCTGAATGCTTTGCTCCACGTTTCAGTTCCGTACAAAGCTACAATAAGGCAAACACCTTCCTTTTGTCATAAATATTTTTTCTTACTCAAGCCACTGTGTGTGTGTCACTTCTTCTCTACGGCGACAAACGTGAGTTATTTTGTTGCTCAAATATAAGATATCATCTGTCACTTTTAGTGCCTTCTTTACTTACCTAATTCCCTCAGCATCGTCTGATTTATTTCAACAACGTTGCACTACCCTTGTTTTATTATTGCTGATGGTCATCTTATAACTTCTTTTTATGATACTATTCAAGTGGTTCAACTGCTCGTCCAAGTCATTTAACGTCTCTGACAGAATGACGACGACGTCGCGAAACACAAATTTCTTATTTCTTCTCCTTGGTGTCCTTCAGAGCTTTCCCAATTTGCAGATTGAATTACACGGGCTATAGAGTACAAACCTATCAAACGTCTTTCTCAACCACTGCTTCCCTTCCACATCCGTCGGATCTTACAACTGCAGTATTGCATCTGCACAAATTTCGCACTCTCCATTTTATCCCTGCTACCTTCAAACTTCCAAAGAGTGTATTCCAGCCAGCTAATGTATTTCCAGAATGTTAATTAGGTTATAAAAGAAAGGTTTGTTCAGATTTTCGTGAGTAATAATACAATTTTATGAAACACAATTCTGGTCTCAAGTCTTTTGTACAAGTTAAAGCTCCACCGACATAAATCTCATGTATATTTCTTGAGAATTTCGGCACTCTTTGGCGACTTAAGGGGAGCGGAGGTGACTATGCTGCCCATGTTAAAATCACTAAGTTTGAGGAACATTTATGAATAAACTACCAAATAGAAAAATTTGAATTTTTTTTTACATATAGAATGGTGTAGTATTGCAGTTATGACCGAGGGATTTGGAGTATCTTTTCTAGTTTCCTTCCAATTATTTTTTTTATTAATGACCCAATTTTTTTACAAATAATTGCTTTATAATTAAACTGAAATGAAACTACTGAACATATTGCCAAATGGCTTTGTTACAATGTAAGGTTGACCACTAGGAGTGCTGTATAAAAATTTCATCTCTCTAGCTTGAGTGGATTTTGAGAAAATGTTCCTTATATTCGAAAAATTCTAATTTACGGGAAATGGCTATCAAAGTTTCTCAATATATTCCTGCACTGTAGGATGGATTATCAGGGTCTTCTTGTTCATCCTCCAAAAGCTTCCTCTTCTGTCTTCTTTTCTGGCCTGTTGTTCCATCATACTTCATATACCTTTCCCTTCTTTGTGCTCCTCTTATCCTTTCTCTGTCAATATTTCTTAGTGCTCCTACAGTGTTCACCCCAGCTGTAAATCCTAATGCCTTCAGAACTTCACACTTCACACTGTTCCCTTGGTTGTATGTTGCATCATAAATGCCAAAGTGCAGTGTTTTTATGCTTACAAACACCCTTTTAGGAATCACTTTCCATATCAAATTGTTTACGCTCTCATTAGGATTCTGCGTCTTTCAGTATAGACATTTGTGTAACAATTCTGGCTGTGCTAAGTCATGAAAAATTGGTTTTATTGTTCCCTCCTGATTCTTGTACATACTGCATAGTACCTGCTTTACACAAGAAGTATAATACTACCAACAACAGGCGCTACACTGAACTAATACGAAACGGTAAACAGCAAAGAGACGATGTTCCGCGCTCTTATTCATTGTAGTATCGCAACTTGGTATTAGTGTTAATTTTCTTTTCCCTACGTTCTTCCTCTTCTTATATACACAGTTACTAAAACGTGGCATCGTAACCAGAACAAAAGTGTACGACAATATTAAATGGACCAAGATATTCGAAATTCTGAGGAAAATAGGAGTAAGCTGTAAGGAAATACGGGTAATATTTGTCACAGAAATCAATGTAGCCAACCCTTGCACACTCGCTGTGTGCGTAACATAAGGCGCTGTATGCGTTAACAGGCCGAGAAAATCCCAAGCAGTTCGCCAGGAAGTCACGAGAGGGTGTTAGATGCATTCAGCGGCAGCCCATTTCCTCTGCAGGCGTGGGGGAAACTGGTAATAATTCCACTTCTAGGGCGAGTAGCACAATAATTCAAAGTTTACATTAAAGAGGAATGTACCAATTAATTTTCGGTAGCAAAAAATATCGTAATTTTTTTGAATTTGACCACCGGCTCCCCTTAAATAATACCCCCACATCTTGACGACCTTCAGTACACTATCAGATACTTTTAATAATATTAAAAGCGCAGAGATCCCAGAGTAAGGTCTACACTGTTCCTCTTAGTTACCGACTCAACCCTTCTCCACGCCTACCCCCCCCCCCCCCCCCCCCGCCCCAAATCCTCCATTTGACTGGCCACCTGCCGTATGACGTCAGGGTGAGATCTTCACCGGGCAAACCGCGCGACGCAATCTGCTCCTCTCAGTTGCTGCTCTCCCCCCACCCCCACACTGGCCCCACCTGCTGTGGGGAGGGGGTGGGGCGGTCCGGCAGTCGCACACTCTGCCCGCGCCCGGCCGCCATGTTCCGCGTGATTCACTGCCGGCTGGTTTTGCCAGCGCAGTTTATGGGGCCACTTAATGCCGCGCTAAGCCAGGGCCCTAATAAGCACCGTCCCGGCCGCGCTCGTGTTTGTGTTTGTGTTTGTGTTTGTGCTGGCGCTAACACCGCTGCCGAGCTCTGCCTCATTGTCACCGCTGCGCGCGATGGATGTCCGGGCCGTGACAGGCGCGCGTAAGCATTACTTGCCAGAGTGGACGCTTCCACCACCGTCACCGCAGGCAGATACTGTCGTGTGTCTAGGAATGTGTTATAAACGGACCACTCCTCTACGGGCAGGTTTGAAGACAGTCACTATTTACCTCTGTAATTGTCTAGTTTTTATTCACCACAGATATTAATTTGACTATACATTACGATAGTATCTATTCCCGAAAGAACAGTTACCGTAGATGACCATGCAGCTTTGCTCAGGTGGATAGAGCTCAGATGGATAGAGCGTCTGCCATGTAAGCAGGGGTTCCCGGGTTCGAGTCCCGGTCGGGGCACACATTTTCAACATGTCCCCAATGAAGTACATCAACGCCTGTTTGCAGCTAGGGTGTCCATTTAATTATCGTTTCATTTCTAGCAGAGCTGATTGGTCATCTACGGTAACTGTTCTTTCGGGAACAGATACTATCGTCATGTATAGTTAAAATATGGCTTCCCGGTCATTGACCTTCTTGTGCAAACGCACACACTATGCCCGAACTCGTACGGCACTTGGTAGATTAATCTGCCACGAGTAAAGAGTATGACGGGCAAACATCTCTTAGGCGCACTACGAATGTAGTGGTGCGGACATGTTGGGAATGTGGGTCTCACGGGGAGCGTGCGAAGGATAAGTCCCTGCAGTTGCGCTATCCTCTGTGTCCTCGGTGGCTCAGATGGTCATAGCCGGCACGGTAGCTCAGCGTGTTCGGTCAGAGGGTTGGCTGCCCTCTGTAATAATAAAACTGAGTCAATGGATCAATAACGAACTTCAACGGGCGTCAGGTGACGTCTGCCACGAACAATTGAAACGAACAATAACGAACAAAATGAGACTTAAAAAAAAAAAGGTGGGTAGAGCGTCTGCCATGTAAGCAGGAGATCCCGGGTTCGAGTCCCGGTCGGGGCACACATTTTCAACATATCCCTAATGAAGTACATCAACGCCTGTTTGCAGCTAGGGTGTCCATTTATTTATCGTTTCATATTAATTTGAAATACACTGGTGTGTAGAGATTGAGGACGTTAATAACTCTCCCATGAAGTGTCGCTCCAGCACCTGTTGTTCTATGCGGTCGCGATGTGTCACCCATAAAAAATTAATTCAAAAAGTGCACCGTGTTCATAGGTGTGGATGTCAGCCCAGGCAACATTATGTCCCCCCTCCCTCCCCCCCTTACAGCATAACACATGGACCACCAAAAGAATCAAGTTAACCAACGTTTCTCAGTACATTACGAGTTCCCACCTCTCACCACATGGATGATGATGATGATGATTGCATAAAAAGTTCTCGATTTACTTGCCGCGTCAAATTTGAATAAAATCCCGAGCTTTCGATGACCACCTCCGTGATCTTCGTCAGGGGTAAAACCGACTGTCGTGGACCGTTGTGGCGGGCCGGCTGCAGCCTACATACGCCGCTCTTCTGCCACAAGACACAACATATGGACACGGAAGGTATAGAAAACATAAAAAACATGAAAAACCCAAGATGAACACTCCACAGGAAATCAGAACTCATTCGAAGGAACTGTAATGAAGGATGTCACCAGTTGAAAACAGATGAAGACGTCCAGATGGAGACACGAACGTAGTAGAAAACACTGGCGAAGACACTGTACACAAACGGAGAGACACTGATGCACGGAAAACACTGGCAACGATCATCGGCGAAGCACTCACACTGGCCTCTCACGATGTCTAATGACTACTGATATCGCTGATTCGGAGTACCTGGCAGTAGGTGGCAGCACGTAAGATTCTGAGGGTGTCCGGATGCTTTTGATCACATACTATATGTTTAGGAACTGGATACACGTCCTCATCTCCTTCTCCCTCCCCCTCTCTGTCCATCTCCTCCTCCTCCTCCTCCTCCTGTTTCTTTTTCCATCTATTACTGCCCGTCTCTCTCTCTCTCTCTCTCTCTCTCTCTCTCTCTCTCTCTCTCTCTCTCTCTCATCTCCTCTTCCACTCTCTCTGCATGTTCTCCCCCTCCCTCTCTCTATCCTTCTCCTCTTTCTCACTCTCTATGTTCCTCCGCCTCCCTCTCTCCCTAAGATCGAAACCTTGATATGGACTTGAAATTTTTATAATTACTGGGTAAATCGGCTGAGAACATTGCTATACAGATTGTGAAAGAGACGTCTCCAGATGCTCGAAGTTTTTAGGATAGTACCTTCAATGACGTTATTTCGCATTCTTCTGATCTGGGAACAGTTAGGATCACAAAGTTGCAGATGACGCACATTATGTAGTACTATTATAATCACAAGGCGATAAACCATATATATATATATATATATATATATATATATATATATATATATATATATAGGCGTCTTATTTAGTTTTAAAACCGACTACTAGGAAGAAAACAAAACAGCTCATTTATGTGTACATTAATTTTGTTTAAAGTTAGATCTAAAGGGATAGAATATATATGGGAGAAACAATCCGCCTAACTGCTTAAATGCCCTGCTATCGCATTTCCACAGCACAGCTCGCCATTTTCTTTCTAACAGTCCCTTTTTAACAGAAAACATGTGCACTTAGGAAAAAAAAATGTAGAGCCTCTATCCATCCGAATTCTTTTAGAGCACCGTGTAAGAAGATAATGTAAATCGGTCAAGAAATTTTACAGTTTTTTGCTAACAACCTGTCCCCTTTATATATGATTTATATGTGTATATCATATGTATGTGTATTAACAAAATGTATAGCCCATGGCCTTTCGAATTTTTATTACAGACTCGTATAAAAACCTGATGTAAACCAGTCTGAAAAGTTTTTAAGAGTACTGCAGGGCAAGTCGTGCTAAGAGGTAATTCTTAAAAAAATTCTGTAAGTTGTGCCGTTTCCGAACTAATTAACATTGAATTTCGCCAATCAGGAGGTTGCGCGTGCAAATTCCAGCGGCCCGAAAGATACATTAAGTGTCAGGTGTTCTCACCGTAGATGATAAGCTTACGAGGATCCTTACTACCGTCCCGTGTCCACTTTTTTTTGTCGCTCTCTTGTTCAGTTTTAGAAAATCAAACAAAGAACACGTTTAGCCACACCGTCTCTGGCGCGCCTCTTGAATTTGCATGCACAGCGGTCTGGTTGGCTATCTTCAGTGCCAAATAACTCAGAAACGTAGCGACGTAGCGATTTTTTTTCTTCACAATTATTTCTCAGTACTGCCTACCTTGCAATACCCTTCCAAATTTTGCAGGCTATTTCTGAAATCGCTGTATATTCGTATTGCAAGTACCATGTTTGTATGATGGCAGCGCTATAGACTGCGTTAAAATGGTTCAAATGGTTCTGAGCACTATGGGACTTAACACCGGAGGTCATCAGTCCCCTAGACTTAGAACTACTTAAACCTAACTAACCTAAGGACGTCACACGCATTCATGCCCGAGGCAGGATTCGAACCTATGACCGTAGCGGTTGCGAGGTTGCAGAGGGCACCGCCAAGAACCGCTCGGGGGACTGTGTTAATATCGTTGACAATGCTCTGCATCCTAGGCAAGAGATTCTGTGGTTGGACGGCCTAGTAGTTAGCGAGTGGATAGGGAAGTGTACGGGCATGATTTTCTTAGTGGATGATGTGTTTATAAGAAAATATGCAAGGAAATGTATGAAGATGGATGTCGTTGATAATGTTTGGGTAGTGTAATTATTGACAACTAAATAATTTCTGGAAATGGATGTCATATGAATAGGGAAAATTTTCTAAATACATTACTGCATTTGCTCGTCAACAAAACCTTTCTTTTTGCTAACCATATGCCTCCTAGGAGTTGGAGTCTATATAATAGTTAGAATCTTTTTATTTAGCTGTCTGTTGTTTCTACTTGCTATATTTGCTGCAGTTCGTGTGATGAAGATTTTCTGTGAGGTAAGTGACTTATGAAAAAGAATGGGGTTTCCACCTTCGGGATTCGTGTTTAAAATGAGTTTAGGCAATTAACAGAGTTGTAGATAGTTTCATATTTCTTTAGAGTCATATGCTTTGGATTTTTATTATTGTTAGGATTTCTTGCAATTCAGGGCCATTATTTTGTGTTAAGTCATGTTGTCAACGTATAGCAGTCAGATTGCGTTGGGCTTGTATACTGTGGGTAATAAATGAATAGGTTAAGTTTTGAGTTGTTTTTGTCAGGGAAAATTCTGTAGGTCATTGTTCAATAAAAAATAAATAGTTTCAGTATATTACAAACAGCCTATGTCCGAATGTTTAGCAGATCAAAACTTGAAAAATCTAAAATAAATCGGTCACGAACCTCCGAGATTTTTTGAAACATCGTGATATCCTGACTTTATAGACAAGTCGAGATTATAAATACCCTTGTTTGTGATAACATGTGCTTGCAAAACTCTACGTCATCTCTCCGTGTCTCTGACGGTGCTACAGACTCTGTAATGTTCAACTACTTGGCAAAAGTTCAACACGGAGGGAATGGGTGCTGTCCTACTTTACAGAAACAGGGCTCTGCTAGAGATTGATTTACACACATTAAAAATTTATGATGATTTATAACGCTATATGCCAGCAGAAGATAGAGTCCTGTCAAGGGGAAAGCCATATATAAAACGATTATACGGGGAACTCTGCATGTAATATACAAGTCATAAACGTGTCTACTTTCCAGAACGGTCGTATAAAGTTACCCCGGATTTGAGGATGATGCATGACTAATAGATATGGAAATTAGGCTATTAGTTCTTTTCGTAACACTTTTCTAGCTGTTAGAAAGAAATGCAGTAAAAATGGAATAACGCTGAGTCTAGGATTTTTCTGTTCATTAATTGCATTGTCTAATAGAGTTTTGATCACCAGCCTATCTAGACAAAAACAAATGATGAAATTTCGGAAAAGCACACGTAGGGAATACGGCCTAATTTCCTGTTGTTCCCTAACGTAACTCCACAAATGATAATAACTTTTCAGGATATGGTTCTGAGAAAGACAGAGGCACCTTTTAGCTACTACATCCCTATATATATATGTATGGTTTTTATGTAGAAAGACCACGAATTTTTAGCCATCACCGTGTGCTGATAAACGTTTGGCCGCGCGGCGACTTCATTGTACGCATCTTATAAAATCTAGAAATGAAATACCGGTACTTAAATATTCTTATATAGCATAACACAGACATTTAAATTTATTAATACATTTTGTTTATACCTTTCTCTTAACAAATGAGCCGTCAAAAGCCAAAAGTGGGGTGTGGTCACTCTATATTGTCATTCAGTATTTTTATGCAACCCTACTTCAGTGTTACTGAACCAAATAAGCAACTTTTTTTCAAACTCTTTGTACGTCACTGAATTTCATTTATAACTAAAATAATACTATCTTTTCTTTACTCAAAATTTCAGCTAGCCAAGAGCTCGTATTTATGCATGACAAGTTTGTCCCTTTTGCAGCAGTAATTTACTCACTTTCACTTTACTTGTTACTACAAAGAGAGTAAGAACACTAAAATTGTTGAATTTGTCTGAAAATATCTGTTTTTGTGACAGGTTTACTCGGAATAATCAAATAATGACCCAATATAGGTGACTGATTAGAAATACCAGATTTTAATTTAACACAATAATTACTAAAATAATTAATTTTGAATTAATGCTTCTACAATTCTGATCTCACACTCCGTAACCTGTTGGCTGTAGTTGCTGGATGTGGCGGATGTTAATGGCAGCCACACTACATATGGTACGGCGTACAAGTTTCTTGAAGCATGGACTAATTACTTCTTCTCAGCGTCGTTTTTAACATCCACAACATAGCGCAACGACCTGCACCAAAGTCTTAATTATTCTGCAGTCGTCATCCGAGGGTAATGTGCGACAATTTCCAGGCGAGGCATCGCTTGCTGAGTCCCAGTGTTGCGTCTTTCACTGCTGCCTACAGACTGTGTCATCTCGTTCCGACTCGCTCTGCGAGTGCGTCAAAAATCCAAGCCACCTTTAAAATTCCCACAGTAACTTCCGTATAGTACAAAAGCACTCATCTTTCACAAAACTCATACCCTACACTTCTTTTCAAAGCGTATACCATTTTATACAAATCACAAAATACACAAATACATAAAACACCATTTTATTAATCCATGACAATGTATTGTTTAGCAAATTATAGAATTCACTTATTTCGTCACCTAAGTTACAAACGTACATTAGCAAAACACAAACATCACATATATAAGACTTTCCATACAGTCCTTCCATATCTTAATTATATTACGACAAATTTTAGCGGCCAAATATTTTTATAGATTATATTACCTATTGAATAACACTAGTCTGGCTCCGATAACTGAGTGATCAGTGCGACAGAATGTCAATACAAAAGGCCTAGGTTCAATTCCTGGCGAGTCGGAGATTTTCTCCGCTCAGGGACTGGATGTTGTGTTGTCCTAATCATCATCATTTCATCCCCATCGAAGCGCAAGTCGCCGACGTGGCGTCAAATCGAAAGACTTGCACCCGGCAAACGGTTTACCCGACGGGAGGCCCTAGTTACACGACATTTACTTTTACACTGCCCACTGTGAAGTTGGTGGTGTTGCAAGCATGTGGTGTAAGGTTAAGTGTATAAGCGAATGCGTGACCCCTTTAGTTCACAGGTTCTAGAGCACACATTTGAAACTGTATGGCGGTATACTGGAGCATCCTGCCACTCTGCTACTGCAGTGACGGCCGCTATCCGCCTGTTATGCCCCCGTGTTTCCCACGGCCGCCACCGCAGCACGAGAGCGCTGCCTGCCACGAACGACTACGCCACTACCAATGAGATGCGACCATCCCGTCTCCGGAGCTCCAGTTGCGGGTGTACTTCAGTTCGAACATTCGTGCATTGGGCCCATTTTGTGTGTTTGCCAGTTGAATAACGTTTGCAGACTTTCATAGTGACCAGGGCTCGACATTTTCTGAGTAGATGTTGTACTGAAGACTGACAGATTTATATATCTCTTGTACGTGTATATATTTCAACATTCAAAGCTATTATTAGCAACTAACGCTGCAACCAAAGCAACAAAGATACGTATTATTTTTGCTATTCGATGTTAGATGTAGAATAAATTAATATTGGAATTTTCTGTTCGTGAAAAGCATCTGTTAAACGCTCCTCTGTCCACTGAAGAACCACACATCTTACAAGGAAGACGTAACATCTACCTGAGTCACAATTTACGCACTGCTAGCGGTAATACCACTGTGTTAAAACTACCGCCAAAAATCTGGACACAAACCATTAAGAAGATGTAACTTACACACGAATAATATGATATACGAAGGTACTAATTGAAACTTCCATATTTTTGACTTTACGAAATCAATTAGGTACTTGAAATATTCCACTCTGGCATTATAATTAGCAAAATAAACAAAAAACCTTACTTACAAAGAGCTATTTATACAGTCCTTATTCAAAAGCAAGTCTATCGATTTCCAGAATGAATTTTTCACTCTGCAGCCGAGTGTGTATTCATACGAAATTTCCTGGTAGATTAAAACTATATGCAGGACGGGGCAATGAAACCAGAACCTCTGCCTTTAGCGGGTAAGTGCTCTACCAACTGAGCTACCCAACCACGACCCACGCCCCGTCCTCACAGCTTTACTTCCTCCAGTACCTCTTCTCCTACAATCCAAAATTCACAGAAGCTCTTCTGCGAACCTTGCAGGACTACCACTTCTGTAAGAAAGGATATTGCGGAGACATGGCTTAGCCACAGCCTAGGGGATGTTTCCAGAATGAGATTTTCACTCTGCAGCGGCGTGTGCGCTGATATGAAACTTCCTAGCAGATTAAAACTGTATGCTGGACAGGCGTACGAAAATCGTGTACTGAACTCGTTGATATCACGCTGTGTTCATAACATGAAGAGTCTGATAACCACTGAAACTAAGTGTCGTACCTGGAATACCCTTTTACTTTCTCTTCCTCTATTTCAATATCAATAAATTTTACGGCGTCAACAGAAAAATGGCGAAGCAGCCGTTTCGTTTTCTGTGCTTGCACTGCGAGGTAACAATGAGCACTAAACTGAACTGTAACTTCGGTGTAATCTGTCATGTAACCAAAACGGGTCCCTCTGCAGCTGGATCAATAATCCGCTTAACTGTATTACAGTGCCTGTGTTACAACGTAAAGTTCCTTCGGACACACACGCATGTTTGAAGCAACAGACTCTGCGGTGGCTACAGTCGTTGTGAAATAAAAGAAATGTATTCGCAGGTACGAGTATGGACAGCCAACAGCTGTACAATGGAATGACGACAGTGAAAATTTGTGCCAGACCGGGCCTCGAGCCCAGGTTTCCTGCTTATCGCGAGTGGTCAGCTTACCATGTGACTATGTGAGCATGGCTCACGCCCAGACCCAAACATTCCCACGTCGTCAACCGTGTCTGCACGACCTGTACTTGTACATCCATTGGTGGTAAGTTCCTATGGGACCAAACTGCTGAGGTCATCGGTCCCTTGGCTTACACACTACTTAATCCAATTGAAACTAACTTATGCCAAGGACAACACACACCCCAATGCCCGAGGGAGGATTCGAGCCGCGTGTTGTAGCCGACCGGTCTAGGGAGCCTTGTCACGGACCGCGTGGCTCCCTCCGTCGGAGGTTTCAGTCCTCCCTCTGGCATGGGTGTGTGTGTTGTCCTTCGCATTAGTTAGTTTCAATTGGATGAAGTAGAGTGTAAGCCTAGGGACCGATGACCCCAGCAGCTTGGTCCCATAAGATCTTACCACAAATTTCCAATTTCGAACCTCCGACGGGGTAGTGGCGCGAAGCATTGCAAGGCACCTAATACCGCGCGGCTACCCCGAGCGGCCCCTACATCCATTATGTATACTCCCTTACAGCGGGCACATTATACTTCAAAGTCGTTTGCCCGGTGTCTGCGAATAAATACGACATTGCAGTGCCTGTGTGATTCCGAATTACAATGCTATGTTCCTCCGGACCGGCATACAATTGCGAATACATTTCATGTATTTCATAACGGTTGTAGTCGCCGCAGCGCCTGTTGCTTCGGACACGCATGCACGTATCGTATTGTAATTCGGAATAACAGAGGCACTGGCAGTAGCGTATTTATCCGCCGTCACCGGGAAAACGACTTTCCAGCAAAAACTGTCGCCCCTGTACGGAAATATATTCATAATGGGGTACGAGTACAAGTTGTAGACACATGGTTGACGGCATACGGAAATTTGGGTCTGCGTGTGAGTCGTGATCGGATAGCCAAATAGAAAAGGCGAAAGCTCAGAACAAGCGGGAAATCCCAGTCTGGCACAAATTTTCACTGTCGTCATTCCACTGTTCAACTGATGGTTGTTCATATTAGCAACTGCGACTACATTTCTTGTATTACAATCCGTATTGTTGTATAATAAGTACTGAGTTGTTGCTATAAAGTGTTTATGTCAATGAAAAACAAAATACTTATGTCGATTGCTAGTTCCTCGTCTCAAAGCATAATTTGAGGATTCTGTTTGGCGGGTGTATATTCAATGGCCTTGTTTACTAATCTAAAAGAAGACGTTGCTATTTATAGAAATCTTATATTAACAAGTCACAGACACAGTGTATACACATAAGTACGATATCTGCGATTAAAGACGCACGTCACAGTGAACTTTCTAATTTAAACTACCTGAGGGATGCTGACACTGACGTAAGCTGCCAGTGAGATAGGACCTCGAGACGAGATACTCGCAGTCTCACTTTACTGCGCGCCTCGGGCATTTGGGAGCAGGGAGCTGGCTGGCGGCAATTCGTGATGGCGTCCCTCTGGTTACGACTGCAGCCGCTATTACACGCCACAGGGCCCGTCTCGGATTTTGGCACAAGAAACGCCAACTCGGCGCGATGCGCCACGGCGATGAAATTTGCGAGAGCTCACACACACACACACACACACACGCGCGCGCGCGCGCGCGCGCAGGATAGCGAAGCAGTGCAGGCCGCCTCCGCTAATTCCGGACTTTGACGGAGAGCAGCAACTCGCGATCGCTGACAGACGTGACGTCACACGGTGTTCGCGCCTCATTAACTCTCTCCGGTCATTTCCGCCGTCAGAGAAGGGACCGAGGTTCGGGAGTTGGGCAGGTTACGGCGTTGCGAGAGCACGCGGCTAACGAGTCGATGTGTGCGTCAGTGGTGCCGTGTAGCCTGCGTATTATCTGGACGGGAGAAAAGCAGGAGGTAGCGAAAAAGGATTCATTGACTACCCGATGCGTCACTCCACTAATAGGATTTGCTTTTATCGCATGTTCTAAGTTTCCCACACTGTTGGGTTCCTAGCACTTGGCAGTGGGAAAAAAGTATTGCCAGGTCCTGTAAGTACACTTGCTCCATCAACTACGGTTGCAAATTTGCATTAGATGTTGTTCCAGTTACTAGTCTGACCCGGGTTTGATGCGTTCTATCCTGAAAACCTTCTTCACCTCCGTATGTATACTGCACTCTGCATTCCTTGGAACCTGTCCACTGTATTCCAGCCTTTATCTCCAGCCATAGTTTTCCCTCCCCCTCCCCCCCCTCCCTCACCCCTCATCCCCCCCCCCCCCCCCCACACACACACAAAAACTCCCCTCCGTAACGAAACTAGTCGATGCTCATGCTACTCCAGTAGCTTGTCACAAAGCTTCACTAGTTCATCTAAGTCAACCTTCTAACCTTCAGCATTTTTCTGTATCGCAACACTTCAGTAGCTGCTATTATTTTATTGTCCGTATTGTTTCATGTTCCACTCCTGTATAAAACAAACACTTTGACAAAAAGTCTTCTGAAGATATTTATAGTACTATTCGACTACCTTGGAACCGGGTACCAATTTCACGTTGCCCGTCCAACAGCTTTCAGGAAAATATGGATTCGATTTTAAATATTTCGCTTAGTTACTGACCAAATTTAGAAATTTCAGATGCTATGATAATCTACTCGTTAAGACTATACTCACGTGTAAAAAATTTAGCAAAACAGGTCAAATACGGAAGTTACGAACAGTGTATTTGTCTTAAGGCAACTTACCTGACGGCGCGCGAATTCCCGGACTTACTTCAACCGGTATTTGACAATGAGAGGACTTAGCGACTTCAAACAAATTTTACATGTAATTTCAAACCTTTATGGAACTTTTTCTCTCTGAAATCCCCAAAAAACTACGTAACGAAAAAAGTTTATAGCTTACTACATTTTCGCAGTAAAACTTCAGCATCAGACATGTCGTTTTATTTTATTACTAATTTACTATCGAATCTGTTCACAACAGAGTCTGAAATACAGTATCCACATAAACCACTGAATATACTTGCAAAATTATATCGTTATACTACAAAAAGTTCAGGAAATATAGAGTTATAGATATACTACGGGCCATTAAAATTGCTACACCAAGAAGAAATGCAGATGATAAACGGGTATTAATTGGACAAATATATTATACTACAAGTGCAGTGTGATTCCATTTTCACATAATTTGAGTGCATAGATCCTGAGAAATCAGTACCCAGGACAACCACCTCTGGCCGTAATAACGGCCTTGATACGCCTGCGCATTGAGTCAAACAGAGCCTGGATGGCGTGCACAGGTACAGCTGCCCACGCAGCTTCAACACGATACCACAGTTGATCAAGAGTAGTTCTCAAACGTGTTCCCCTAGTTTAATGAAATTTCGAAGATGAATGTAAATGCCGTGTGACGAGGGCCTCCCGTCGGGTCGACCATTCGCCTGCTGCAAGTCTTTCGATTTGACGCCGCTTCGGCGACTTACGTGTCGATGGGGATGGAATGATGATTGTAAGGACAACCCGGGCTGTTAGGTAGGACACTGCATCCCGCTGACCACTCAGCTACCAAGGGCGGACATTTCTAAGGTATACATACGTAAATAAGTACAAAATTTGTTTCATATATTTGTTTATTTCCGTTGTCTTTGGTACATAGTATTTCTCTTTCACATGATATGCAGCAAAACAGTATCCAAGATGTAACACAACTGCACAAGACTTGCACATTAAGTTTGTTGTTCTTTTCTTTGTTTTTGGAACATACATGGCAGTTTCTTCGTTTTCGTTTATTATTTCGGAAACACGTAGGCCTGTTAGTGGGTGTTGCTTTACGTGACCGGAAAGTCTGTCAACCGGACCATGATGAGGCGTACGTGACGCAGTGACATCGTCCAAGTTTTTCTCCGTGCATTCAACGTAAATAATCGTGTCGTCTGTTTCGTCTGCCACGGTGACAGAGCACAAGTACTTATAAAAACAAAAAACTTGTTGACGTGTGTAACTTATTGTTACCTAAACAAAAGACCAACAGAATGCAAAAGATACTAAAGTGCCGGCCGCTGTGGCCGAGTGGTTCGAGGTGCTTCAGTCCGGAACAGCGCTGCTGCTACGGTCGCAGGTTCGAATCCTGCCTCGGGCATGGATGAGTGTGGTGTCCTTAGGTTAGTTACGTTTAAGTAGTTCTAAGTCTAGGGGACTGAGGACCTCAGATGGTAAGTCCCATAGGGCTTAGAGCCATCTGAAACATACTAAAGTGCTGTCACCGGCCACTGTGGAATAGTATGCTCTAGACACCACTGTGGTGTTTCCGGACGGCAGAGTGTTAAGTAGTGAGAAACGTTTCGATCATCCCCAGATTTGAACCTTTGTCTTGTGCTTTCCATGATAATTTTGTTTAACGCCCTCTCACTGATCAGATTTATCAGGATGCAATGTTTTGTATCTTGACTCAGGTAATGGACATTCTGTGAGCCTGAGTCTGATTTATAACCACAGTGACAAGAAAAACGTTTATGTCACCCGGTACGATTTCACAGGTGCGCCGTGAAGCTTTGTGGACGGGCCGTGTTGCAGTGTCGAGGTGGCAGCAGTCTTCCTTAAGCCTAGTTTACACGACAACACTAGGTTGCAGGCAATTGCGTTAGCGGTGTGTTCCAACTTTGGCGACACCTAATTGCATGAGTTCTGAGGTTATCTGTGTTCGTAGAGTGAAGCCAAACTGAAATACGAAATGGGAAACAGAGAATAATTTTCGTTTTGGATATCTATGCCTTTGCATAGGTGTTTGTGGGATTTCAGTGATGGTGATTACAAAAATAAGCAACATATTGCTGCTGCTGAGACCGTCATGTGCGATGATACCAGATGGTTTGACAACATCTGAGCTGCGGGGCAAAATTTATTGAGTTAGGAGTACATATACAACTGAATTAAGAAAAATACAAGCAAGTGTAATTCTAGTTGTGGCTATGCTCTCGTCTATAAGACTAAAATCCCATCGTTCGAGTTGACCAACTCTTTGTTAAGCAATATTGTTGGCAGGAGGAAAGACTACAAATTCTTTATTCAAGATTCATCTTTTTAAAACGTCGCTGCAATGCTCCCCCTTCACATATGTTAGAATTTTGAAATATTGCCACTGTTGATCTGTCTTCAAGAGAGTAGTCTGCAAACCATTCTCTTCTTAATGCGGCCTGCTTCGAGTAATTATTGCTCTTAATGCTAAAAATTATTACTGTTAATGTTAATAATTATTGGTGTTAATCAAATAGCGTCATCACCAACTAAATCCGAATCTCATAGCACGCCGAGTGTTTTCGATTGTAATGCACGCAACGTGTTGTGTAATTTCAGTTCTGGCGACACTGCTTCATGCATTACAGTAACTTTATTCCTTACCGCATAATTAACTCTATTTAGAAGGAACGTTAACAGTTCTGGTGACATTCTAAGATAATTAAAAGAACTTTTAGGATCTTCCGTTATAAATTATTTGAGCAAGGATACTGAGCAACCGCGCTGACGTCTTTCCTTCATCTAGTCATGAATCGAAACACACAACAAACTTTAACTCCATCACATCTCGTGCGACGTGCAGCTGCCAAAACTTTCACATCAGAGACGACTCAGGTACCCTCAAAACGACGAAACTGAAGTGTAGACTGGTTTCGCCGCGTCTACAGTCAAATATGAAACAATTGGCGTGCAACTCATTCCACGCAACGAGTGGAGCAACCCAACGTCGTCCTGTAAACTAGGCTTTACGGTTCGGCTGGAGCCTCCGTTTCACGCCACCGACGTACCGCCAGCGACGAACCCTTCGGCGTCCACTTGTTCGGGAGCTCCCCCCCCCCCCCTCCCCACCAACTAGACCTGTAGTCTGTAGTCTGTAGTTTGTGCCCGGCCTGCGGGGCGGCTGCACTTGGGCCCAGAGCGCCGCCGGCTGTCCCAGCCGACGGCTGTCCCTAACCAGAAAATGCGGCGGTTGGCCGTTGGCCAGGTGCGCCCCAGACACCGCAAAAAAAAAAAAAAGAAAATTAAAAAAGCTTCGTCTCTGGGGGGGAAAGAGGTAAGCAAAAACAAAGCGAGCTGGGGAGCGCCGGTACGCCGACAGGGAAAAAAAATCAGGCGCATCGAACGGCTCACAGAGGAGCAGTTTCTGAAATGCCTTGTGACGTGTGAGCAGCCTCAAGCAGGGGCGGTGTCCAGTGTGTGGGTGCTGCCATGTCCACCGCCGCCATTTCCGACATTCAGATCTCCTTCGCGGGACATTTAATACGCTGCGGAATGTGTACCATCCTCGCTGGGTCAGTAAAATTATGGGAGACCAGAGGGAATACCGACACCTTATGAGATTTGTCTCCAAACCTGTCACTTCTATGGAAATCCTGGACCTAGGAACGTTAAGCCCATAGCTATGCCAGAAAAACTGAGAAATTCTCAACACCTTGCATAGGGGCTTAATTAAAAATCAAAAGGACTAATATTAATGAATAAATGCAATAATTTTAGTAGCTGTGTGACCGGTTACTAAGTCTCGTTACCGGTTGGCCCTGACTGGTATTAGTACGCAATCTGACAGCATAAAATAAAAATAAAGAATGACAAGGAATTTCCCATCAACACAATTGATTAAGTCCCCTGCAACTATAAAAGCTACGAAACAACGAAGCTCAAGTGTAACTGTTCTGTGGTGGTGGTTAGTGTTTAAAGTCCCGTCGACAACGAGGTCATTAGAGACGGAGCGTAAGCTCGGGTTAGGGAAGGATTGGGAAGGAAATCGGCCGTGCCCTTTCAAAGGAACCATCCCGCCATTTGCCTAAAACGATTTAGGGAAATCACGTAAAACCTAAATCAGGATGGCTGGAGACGGGATTGAACCGTTGTCCTCCCGAATACGAGTCCAGTGAACCACTGCGCCACCTCGCACGGTAACCGTTCTGTGTGTGACTCAACGTACATGTATCTGGCTCGGTTCTTTCTCAATATGACAAAATATTTTAAACGCCATTTACAATGAACTAATTGAAGAACCAGAAATACTATAATTGCACATACAAAGCAGAATTACAAGTCTAATAAATGAACACGAGTCAGATGCTTTGTTGACTGTACCTGTGGGCAAGAGGGATTGTCATAAAAGAAAACTGTAATACCTTTTTACGAAAACACTCCATTACTCCAGCATCATAAATCAAAAGCCCATCTCCTTTCTCAAATATATTCTGAAAATTGCAACTTCTTCCATCTATACATTACACCAACCGAACAGCGTCTACTGTCGCCCAACAGAACAACGACTGCTCTCGACATCCTCTGAACTGCTACTGCGCCCAGTGGAGGCGCGGAATAATAATATTTGGCGCAATCTCTGGCGCTGCGACTCAGTGTAGCCACCTTTCAACCTTTGCGGGTACATAGCCATTTTGTCCAGTCTACAGCCTGACTGTATTCCCCCGAGTGCTTGATTAATGTCGACACCCTTACAGGATAAAACCAACACTGGTCACTGCTGGTTCTGCAACTTCCCCACGCGTCACACCTGTCTGCCAAACCGTCTACTTACTTGGACCTTTGATATTTTTAAAAATATCGGATTCCGATATATCGACATTTAAAAAAATATTGACTGCCAGCTCCCGCCATATCGACTAAAAATATCGATATATCTACATCTCGACGGGAAAAATATCTGCGTTCCAGCCCAGAAAAATATCGCCTTTATACTGTAAATATGCCGCTGGTTTTAGAGCTGTGTACTTAAGTACTGATTTATTATTATGTATTCTACACACCAGCAAGTTATCAGCCCGTCTATTCCACTTAGAGCAAGAATTGAAAGGAAAAGGATGCACCTTCACACTTTGCGGTAACCACGTTGTTAACAATGGTAACTGCATGCAAGGGGCACGTCTCGCATTTGTCCGGAACACTTCATGTAAACTTCCCTCTTTCTTTTTTTCATTTCTGCCAACACCAGCGACTTAGCACTTGTGTCAAATTTCCGTGGTGAAGATAACCGTTGCTGTTTCTGTTGGTAGCGCCTAGCGCCGATTACGTCAGCATTTCTCATTACAATTCTCCGCCACCGCAAAGACCAATCTTGTCAGTTAGCTCTTTGTTCACCATTTTCAGCAACTGTTTTTATATATACTTGCTTCACAAAGTCCAAGAGGAAGATTGGACATGTTGAAAGCTCAAAAAGTAGTAAGATTCCTTCATACAGTGACAGTAAAAAAATTATTTTCTACTGCAATTTCAAAAAACTTCAAATATGTACCGAAAATTATATATATATATATCATTTGAAATTTTTCATATCGACATTTGTGGGGGGGGGGGGGAATATCAAAGATATATACATACAAATAAGGATATTTTTTGAAAAAATGACGATATATCGATACGATATTATATCAACAGCATTACCATGTACCATACCAAGCCCCGTTACAGAATGAAATTCAGGATCAATATAATTCCTCTCCTAAGAAAGTAACGCATTATTTTAAGATGTATCAAAATACGTTCCGTTTTTCCAAAATGACGTTCAAATTGGAAAAAACATAAATCAAATTTAGCTCTGTTTAAACCTAGAACTCTGCTGATACTTAGTTCATGGTTTTCTAAAGCTTATTTTAGGATTTCTCTTTCTAAATTCCGCCGATATACACACATGATTAAATTACGTCATTATAGACACATGGTTAATTCTTGTTCTCGTTCAGGGGTAAAACAAAAATTGTCTCCCCACAGAAGATATCTTGTCCGAATTTGATTTCCATCCATCATAAATTATAATTCTTGCCATTTTCACCTCCTTTGTCATACTGTCCAGAGATCTCAGCGCCTTCACTAAACTTAATACCGTTTTTTTAGTGTTTTTAGTCCATTTGGCCCTCTCTGATTTTCTTTTCCTTGTCCTCAGCACCTGTAATTAGATGCAAAACCATACTGAAGTGCAGACAACTTTTTTTCTGAAGTTTGGAGTATGTCTAAATACCTTAACCCTGTCGATATTGTTCCACATTTGTCTATCTACATCTCAGCATTCCGACATCACGATAGAGACCAGACTTTAATGGCCTTGTTAATGCTCAAAAAGTTATAAAACCCACGGTAACACATGTGAGGGTACATAAATAAAGAGATTAATTGAATTCAATTATTTTCAATTAATCGGACTACTACTTCCGAATGCATGCCGCTTGTGAACCTGATATTGAGATGATGCGCGGAAGAAAATCGTGGTTTTGCACAAATAATAATTATTATTCAAACAACCCAAAAGGCTACCACACACATCTTACAAAAGTACGCCTTCTCCGCTCCAGAACTAAAGACAGAGTCTCTCTGTTAACAAAAAAGTATTGAATGGAGTTTATCATTTGTTATCCACCTTCCGGCGTAGCAAAATATATCTATATTGGCGCTTACGGCAGCCGCGCTAATGATTACTATCTTTGGTTTTACATTTTTGTCTTAGCTCGTTGGGGCTTTTCCTGTGCACCTATACACAGGGGCACTAGAAAATATACCGACTACCGATAACATACTTACTCTCATTAAAAATATATTGAAACGCTTTCCTCGGTTTGAACATAAGCCAAAAATAACGTCGAAATTCAATAAAAATTAATGTTTAGCGCCATGATAAGACTAATTTACAAGAACCTGTTACCATTGCACACTATTTCCGCCAACACCCTCTATGCTGAAGCACTCTCTCCCACTGACTACACCGCTGCTCAGCTGAGAAAACGGCGCTGCCAGTATTTATGTATATGGTGCCTGTTCTTTCGGACATGTGCTGAGGAACAGACGCCACATATATTTATAATTAAGGCGAGACGGCCAATGATCTCTTCAGCGCAGATGCACACACGCGGCACACGGCTCGAACTCTTACGGGAATCGGCGAAATGCGGCGAGTAATGAGGAAAAAGGACGAGAGGCATTACATTTGTAGTGCATGGAGGAGTTGACAATTTGGGTCCGACGGGAGGCTTCCTCGGACAGTCCGTGCAGTTATGTTCACCATTGTGACCGGATGGCGCAGTGGTAAGCGCATTTGCCTAGTAAGCAGAAGATCCTGGTTCGAATCCCCGTTCGGTGAAAATTTTTAACTTTCCCCATTGATTTCAATCAATGCCCACTCGCAGTCAAGGACTGTAGTATCTTTGGGTGTCTTTAATGCCTGATGGTATTACCCTTGTTCCCGCTATACTTGTGCCTTTGACAAATCGTGAAGTTTATGAGGTCACGGTTGTTACGTCTAGATCGGTACGAGAACAAATACATCCCCGAGAATGCGCTTTTAAGATCTTTGGGCTCAACGTAGAGTGTTACGGGCCCCATATACAAGCAACGGATGTTTTCGATCCGTTGCATGCGCGTGCGATGACTTCGTAGATCGCCCGATAGCCTCCAAAGCGGAGAGATCGGTCGCTGATCGCTCATCGCATGGAAATCGCAGGCAATGTGATGGATCGCAAGCGATTCGTTCACGCAAAATGGCTGCCTGGATGGCTGTCAAACATTGTGACAATATGGCTGCCACGCTGTCACTCGGTTTTACTAGCTGTTAAGAGCGGACGTATAGTTTTGCTTCGTTTCGCTTTGGTCATATTTAGTAAAAACTTTACGCTACAACTTTTAGGCATTCAGCGAGTATGAATCACTCTGAGAATTGAGGTTGAAGCCAGAGTTGCCGCTTATAATTAGAAGTGGTAGAACTATAAAAACATCGACACGCTCAGATTTTGCAATGATTACCGTTTTGATGCTTGCGCTGTTGTTGCAGAAGTTCGTGCAAGTTAATAGCAAAAGTTTGTGAAACAACTACACTCAATAATACTGCGGATAACCTTACTGTAGCCACATCGAGACATAAAAACCACTGTGTAAATACTTTCAGTTATACTGGCAGAAGGAGCACTAACTACACTTGACTTGTCTAAGCGCACGTAGCAAGCTGAGGTCTCCTCAAGATTTAGTTCAACTGACCACGTCCTCACACTGCGCGAAACAATTAGTAGAACGAACAATGGATAAAAGTTTCATCTACCTCTTTGTCTTGCCGTAATAGATTTGGAAAAGGCAATCGATTCGTTCAGTGACCGAGCTTCGTTTGACTGTAATAGAAAAAGGTGTATAACAAGACTATATTAAAATTTTATATAATATATACTACACCTTCACAGCGTTTGTATTGTTGAAGAAATCAATAAATTCCCCGCTGAAAAGGGTGTTTGGTTGGAAATTCTGTGACTCCTGAAAGATTGGTATCTTCTATGAACTGATAAGAGGAATCAAACTACAGATGAACACATTACAGAACAAGTATTTAATAACGGATTGAATAAGAAATGTTGGCCAATCAATTAATTCATAACTGAAATTTTAATAGTTACGATGTAATTGTTCCTGCTAAGTGCCATATTGTGTATGCTAACTGAAATGTTCATCTGAATTTTTTTAAAGAGCGTTTTTGGTTTTGTCGGTAACAAACCAGCTGTATTCAATTTCCCATCACATGCTAAAGATATATTTTCGATTAAAAACTAGTTTTTCATGGGAAGTAATAAAATAAACAGAAGCTTATTATTCCTCTGTCACTTCAATGAATAATACAAAAGGAAAGAAATTAAAGCAACAGCAATAAATTAAAATTTTTTAACATTGTTACGTAATTTACAATAAAACTAGAACGTAGCTGATCTGATATGTCTACACGATAGACCTTTATCTCCTAATAAACCTTGGAGACGGACAACTTCGCATGAAAAACAAGCATTTTCCAACCTCAGTTTTCACCCTGTGACACCGACTACTCGTAAGTCCCAAACAGTGGTGTGTTCCTCGATTACAACTTGATTTTTGAGCAGCGATTTAAAAAACTAATATCACTAGGAGAATACTGGTGAGATTTTTGTAGCATTTAACATCTTCCAAAAAGAGGAGCGAACGGTGGATCGACTAAGTTCTTATGTTCACCTATTTTCTCTGCTATTTGGAACCGATGTATCCTGGAACGTCGGCCGCTGTGGCAGAGCGGTTCTATGCGCCTAAGTCGGAACCGTGCTGCTGCAACGGTCGCAGGTTCCAATCCTGCCTCGGGAATGGATGTGTGTGATCTCCTTCGGTTCAAAAAAAAAAAAATGGTTCAAATGGCTCTGAGCACTATGGGACTTAACATCTATGGTCATCAGTCCCCTAGAACTTAGAAGTACTTAAACCTAACTAAGGACAGAATACAACAACAAGTCATCACGAGGCAGAGAAAATCCCTGACCCCGCCGGGAATCGAACCCGGGAAGCCGGGCGCGGGAAGCGAGAACGCTACCGCACGACCACGAGCTGCGGACGATGTCCTTAGGTTAGTTAGATTTAAGTAGTTCGAAGCCTAGGGGACTGATGCCCTCAGATGTTAAGCCCGAGAACTCTCCGCTAACTTTTCGCTAAGTCCCATAGTGCTTACAGATATTTGAACCATTTGAACCATCTCTTGGAAATTACAATGCAAAAGTGTGAGGCACTCTTAGAATTTCGCAAATGTTGTTCGATGTTGGAAATGACAGCAAAGCAAAATCAAAAACTGCTTATTTTGAGTGGTTTTAACAGTCAGGTTAAATTGGAGATGTGCGGTCTAGGGCGTCTTGTCACGATTCGCGCGACTCTCCTCCCCCCCCCCCCCCCCCCCCCCCGTCGGAGGTTCGAGTCCTCCCTGGGGCATGAGTGTGTGTGTTGTCCTTAGCATAAGTTTATTCAGATAAAGTAGTGGGTAAGCTTAGGGACCGATGGCCTCAGCAGTTTGACCCCGTAAGACATTGCCACATATTTCCAGTTTCCAACTTGGAGATGCAAGAAAAGCGGTGTTACCGAAAATAGGTTGTTTCAGCGATAATCGCCATCCGTCTGCTGCTTACGCTCCTCGTACCGCATCCAATGACGCCATTGGCGGAGGATGACATGGCGGTCGGTCGGTACCAGTGGGTCCATCAGAGCCTCTGGACGTGGACTAGAACAGAGAGATGGAGGAAGGGAGAGAGGGAGGAAGGGAGAGAGGGAGAGAGGGAGGGAGGGAGGGAGGGTGGGAGCGAGGGAGGGGGCGAAGTGGCGGAAGATTACGAGACGCATATCCGTCCTCACAGCAGAGAACAATCATCAGAGTGGCTGGAAGCGCGTTGTCTGCTACAGGTTACTCCTGCGTCAGCCCCGTATCGGGGAACGGGTCGTGCTCTAGCCGAGCTGCCCAGTAGGGCAGGGGGCGGGAACAGAGACAGCTTGTCAGCGGCAACAGGCAGCGACCCAACCAACCAAACACAGTGTGCGGCCGACACGCGACCCCCGTGTCGTCACGCTAGCGGCGGCTAAAAGCGGTCCCACCTGGGGCGCGGCGCTCGCAACACGGTTTGTGTCTCCGCGGCGCTTCCCTGCCGTCCATCCCACTCACAACGGAACAGCACCTGTTCCTTACCACCGATTTCGTGTAAATCTGTTGTGTGTGTGTGCAGGGCTTCGACAGAAATGAAAGTGACAGAAGACGGTGCTGCAGACAGCCAAGCGTTTAAGAAGGGAAAAAAAAGGAAATGTACTTCTGGAACACTCCCTCCGATGGTTCCGTACGAACTTAATTATGTAAATACAGGTATTATTATTATTTCATGTGGTTGAACAGCCCAGGCAAGTTTTTTTGCCGCACCGGGACTCGAACGCGGGTTTCTCGCTTACCGCGAGTGGTCGCCTTACCATTCGGCTATCCGTGCACGACTCACAACCAGACCCAAACTTCCATATGTCGTCAATGTTGCGTCTACGACATCTACTCGAACATCCATTATGCATATTCCCGTGTAGATCAGACGTTGTACATGAAAGTCGCTTGACCGGTATCGGCAGATAACTGCGTCACTGAAGTGCCTGTGTCGAAAGAAATAGGTCCAGTGGCGACCACAGCCGTTGCGGGACACTTGAAATGAATTCGCATCTTCGAATGACTACCATCAGCCTAATGTTCGGGTTCGATTCCCGGCCGGGTTAGGGATTTCCTCTGCCAGGGAAATGGGTGTTTGTGGTGTCCTCATCACTTCATCATCATCATCATCATCATCATCATTCGTGACAGTGGCAAGACTGGACTGTGTAAAAATTGGACTATGAAAAATTGGGACTTTGTACGGGCGCTGATGACTGGGCTGTTGAGCGCCCCACAAACCAATCATCATCGTCAATCCAATGGTAAGGCGACCGGTCCCGATAAGCGGGAAATCCGGGATCGAGTCACGGGGCGACGCAAATTTTTACTGTCGTCATTCCATTCTACAGCTGATGGTAGTCATTATTCGCAATTGCGAATTCATCTGAGGTGTTTCGTAACGGTTATGATCGCCGCAGTACCTGCTCTTTCCGACACAGGCACTGCAATATCGTGTCTTCGTTCAAATGGCTCTGAGCACTATCGGACTTAACATCTGAAGTCATCAGTCCCCCAGAATTTAGAACTACTTAAACCTACCTATCCTATAAGGACATCACAGACATCGATGCCCGAGGCAGGATTCGAACCTGCGACCGTAGCAGAGCGCGGTTCCGGACTCAAGTGCCTAGAACAGCTCAATCACAGCGGCCGGCTGCAATACCGTGTCTACACGAAGTTTGTCCACAGCTTTTAATAAGTTACTTTTATTTTACTTTTACATTTTACATTTAACAATTGATCACACATGTTCTACCAACTCCAGTTTAGCGCATGGTTACTTTAAATGTTCAAAATGTTCACTGTTGGTGGCTGTACACATAACAGAACGACGAGCCGTAGCCGCAATCACGTCAGTCAATGCTACAGTGGAGATCGCTTCACATGTCGCTGTAATCTGCTGGCGAAGTTCCTCCAGCGGGCCTAGCTTACGTGGATAGGCGTTATCTTCCAAAGTTCTCCACAAGTAAAAGCCCATAGGTGTTAGATCTGGCGACCGCTGAGGAAACTCAATGGCCCCTCTTCGTCCAATCCAGTTTCTCGGAAAATTGTCGTCCAGGAAAGCTCGTACCGTTAGGCGGTAGCGTGGTGGCGACCCGTTCTGTTGGTAGAAGACTTCTTCATCAGCTCTATACAGCGCACGCGCGCTTGGCGTAATTGATGTGCTTACTATTGCCAAGTACACTTCTCCAATGACCGTAGCACCAAAGAAAAAGGGTCCTACTAAACCCCTAGCTGATAATCCACACGACGCATGACCACTTTATCTACATAAACATGCGGATTTTCCAGCGCCCTGTACACACTGTTACGCCGATTCACGGTTCCATTAACTTTAAATTGTGCCTCGTCACTCCACACTACCTTCGTCACAATTTGCTGATACATTTCGCAAAACTGCGTTCTGCGATCAGGTTCGTTGTCATGAATCGCGTGCAGTAATTGTGTACAGTAAGCTTTCCATCTTGCAGGTTTCAGAATTCTTCTTACACTTGTACTGTTAACCCACACTTCACGTGACATTGCGTAGCAGACTTCTGTGAAGAATTAACAAACCCTTCCAACACGAGAGCCGACGAAGCACGACTTGTAGCTGTACGCTGCCTTACTGATCTTTCTTTGTGAATATCAGAAATCGTTCCATGCAATTCAAACTTGTCAATGGTGCATTTAATTGTTAGATAGGTTGGCGGTTCTGTTTCAAACTCCCGCCTCCACTTCAACGGCATTAACAGACTTGAGAAACCACTTCAAAATACATTTTCGTTGCTCGAATGTCATGGCTGCTCCAGCCATCTTGTTTTCTCAATACCGAGATGAAAGTACTAACATCTGTTGAGCCAAAGACGACACTACAACGCACTCGTAACTGAAATCGAACGACAACATCGATGTCTCAATACATCCTGACAAAGTGTGTATACATTTTTCTGGCGTACTCTGTATATTACTGCTTACGACAGGTTTCAGAATGACATAATTCCATCTTTTCACATATAATGTAACGACGAAACAATATCACCCTGCTTGCAAATTGAAAATGTAACAGCTAACTGATGACTGGACATTACTTACATAAAGGGTACGTGAACGGAGGCTTTCTTCCACGCCATGAAATGTGGGGAAATAAAGTTCTGTGTCCCATTTTATAAAATAGGGAACCTAAGAAGTTGCCAAAATGAAAAAAAGCATTAGAAAACACCTGGCAACAGAAACACTGCCTAAGAAATACTTATTACATACTTCAGGTTACCACTTAGGTTATTTCAGTGTTTTTCCTGTTTGCAGCATTTCCCCTTTCTACTACCGTTTTGTTTATTGGCCTGTGAAACGCCTGGTTAAATCCGAAGGAGAGAACAGGTAGTTGGAATTGTGCAAAGGGGCCAAAAATAACATTATTTAGTTGCCCAAACACTGCAGCGCAAATTCCCAGCTTAACTATCGACTGAATATGTCACACAATCTTATGGCTTAAGGGCAAAATCTCTTTAATTTTTAAAACGGCTGAAGGCCCATGATTTAAAAACACAACTACAATAAATTTTCAAAGACAGAAGGCCCAAAGCTTAATCCTTAAATAATTTTAAAAAAGGAGGCTGAAGGCCCAAACAATCTAAGATTTAACAAGTAAGGAATTTAAATTTTAAGACGGCTGAAGGCCCATGATTGAAAAACACAACTACAATAAAATTTCAAAAAGCAAAAGGCTCAAAGCTTTCTCCAAAAATATTTTAAATGAGGCTCAAGGCCCAAACAATGCAAGACATGGCAAGTAAGGAACTTTCAATTTTAAAACGGGTGGAGGCCCATTATTTAAAACCCAACTAAAGCATACAAATTCAAACCATCGGCTATGAGCCATTAAAATACACAATCACACACCAATAAGAAAAGGCAGTACAGCCAGCGGCGCTCAGAAGTTGTCAGGGGTCGGTCTGCATTTGAAATATTAACGTTTGCTTAGCGGATACAGGTAGTCGGCCCAACTATATCCGATCAGCCGGCAACCCAACCAAGAGACAGTCAACGGACCCACCGACAAGACGACTTGCTTTCTACCCGACCTGTGCACAAGGAACTCCAAAGTCAAAACGTAAAACGTGTAGCCGTCCACAACCAAGTATGCGTAAGCTGTGAAAACTACACATAAGTAACTTCCTGGCAGATTTAAACTGTGTGCCCGACTGAGACTCGAACTCAGGACCATTGCCTTTCGCGGGCAAGTGCTCTACCATCTGAGCTACCGAAGCACGACTCACGCCCGGAACTCAAAGCTTTACTTTCAGGAGTGCTAGTTCTGCATGGTTCGCAGGAGAGCTTCTTTAAAGTTTGGAAGGTAGGAGACGAAGTACTGGTAGAAGTAAAGCTGTGAGCACCGGGCGTGAGTCGTGCTTCGGTAGCTCAGATGGTAGAGCACTTGCCCGCGAAAGGCAAAGGTTTCGAGTTCGAGTCTCGGTCGGGGACACAGTTTTAATCTGCCAGGAAGTTTCATATCAGCGCACACTCCACTGCAGACTGAAAATATCATTCTGGATACATCCCCCAGGCTGTGGCTAAGCCATGTCTCCGCAATGTCCTTTCTTTCAGGAGTGCTAGTTCTGCTAGGTTCGCAAGAGAGCTTCTGCAATGTTTGGAAGGTAGGAGACGAGGTACTAGCAGAAGTGAAGCTGTGAGGACGGGGCGTGAGTCTTGCTTGGGTAGCTGAGTTGGTAGAGCACTTGCCCGCGAAAAGCAAAGGTACCGAGTTCGAGTCTCGGTCCGGCACACAGTTTTAACCTGCCAGGAAGTTTCATATGAGCGCACACTCCGCTGCAGAGTGAAAATCTCATTCAGCGTATAAGCTGTTGTGTTTTAGGTGTTACCATATTTTTTGTTGATGCCCTGTGTACTGAACCTGGTCATAGCAAGCTGTACGCCCAGCTAACCAGGCCGCATGGCTCAACCCGCAGACTGCAGAGGCTCCTGCCTTCCACCGCTGGCGGTCCTGGGTCGATGCCCGCGCGCCGCTCGCCGACAGGTTAAATATTGGAGAGCGCGCCGCCTCGGCTCAGCTCAGAGCCCACCTCAGCCTCTTGGAAATCAATGCGAGGCCGTGCGGACAGACGCCCACGTCCTGAGCAGACACGCCTCCACCACACGTGTCCTCGTCCCTGCCACCAGGTGTCATCTCTCCACGTGTGACCTGGCTTACCTTACGCGTCTAGACATCATCTATGGAACCGAGGTCTCAGGTTTAGACTAGAAGCGTCTACAATTACTCGGTTGACCGTTTTAGAAGGATAGTACATAAATATTACCGTTTCACAGCCGCACAAATTCCTTATGGAAGACACAGAAATAGGAGTTTTGTGACGGCTCCCAAACCCAAGGTCCTCGGCGGTAATTTTGGGGCAGCCACCACCAATTGTATAAAGTGTGGATAACAACCAGGATGTAGCTATGTCTGTTCGCCGAAAAATAATTAATGACTAGAATTGCGCCAGCTAGAATGAAGAGATCACTTATCTTTATTTCTGACGAAACGTGCACCAGCAATACGAGTCCAAGTAATATCCGAGAGTAATCCGTGTACTGAGGCTAGTCGAATACAACAGCAAATATCACACTGCAATGGCTCCGCTATAAACTCCACGAAAGGCTAGCAACAGACAATCGACAATAGACTGTCCGTCTCGGGGCCAGCGCTCCTCCTTGTATGCAAAGGGCAGAGGGCGCTGCGGACCCGAGCTCAGCCACGGCGCGACCTCTTCCGTCGGCGGTAACGCCCTGAGACGCCGGCGGCCGCGGCAGGAACTGTGGCCAGCGATGTCACGGTCAGGGCGTGCGTGAGCGAGTTGGTCGGTTGGTTGGGTCCGTGGATACAACAAGGGGTCCCCGCTGAAATACACTCCTGGAAATGGAAAAAAGAACACATTGACACCGGTGTGTCAGACCCACCATACTTGCTCCGGACACTGCGAGAGGGCTGTACAAGCAATGATCACACGCACGGCACAGCGGACACACCAGGAACCGCGGTGTTGGCCGTCGAATGGCGCTAGCTGCGCAGCATTTGTGCACCGCCGCCCTCAGTGTCAGCCAGTTTGCCGTGGCATACGGAGCTCCATCGCAGTCTTTAACACTGGTAGCATGCCGCGACAGCGTGGACGTGAACCGTATGTGCAGTTGACGGACTTTGAGCGAGGGCGTATAGTGGGCATGCGGGAGGCCGGGTGGACGTACCGCCGAATTGCTCAACACGTGGGGCGTGAGGTCTCCACAGTACATCGATGTTGTCGCCAGTGGTCGGCGGAAGGTGCACGTGCCCGTCGACCTGGGACCGGACCGCAGCGACGCACGGATGCACGCCAAGACCGTAGGATCCTACGCAGTGCCGTAGGGGACCGCACCGCCACTTCCCAGCAAATTAGGGACACTGTTGCTCCTGGGGTATCGGCGAGGACCATTCGCAACCGTCTCCATGAAGCTGAGCTACGGTCCCACACACCGTTAGGCCGTCTTCCGCTCACGCCCCAACATCGTGCAGCCCGCCTCCAGTGGTGTCGCGACAGGCGTGAATGGAGGGACGAATGGAGACGTGTCGTCTTCAGCGATGACAGTCGCTTCTGCCTTGGTGCCAATGATGGTCGTATGCGTGTTTGGCGCCGTGCAGGTGAGCGCCACAATCAGGACAGCATACGACCGAGGCACACAGAGCCAACACCCGGCATCATGGTGTGGGGAGCGATCTCCTACACTGGCCATACACCTCTGGTGATCGTCGAGGGGACACTGAATAGTGCACGGTACATCCAAAGCGTCATCGAACCCATCGTTCTACCATTCCTAGACCGGTAAGGGAACTTGCTGTTCGAACAGGACAATGCACGTCCGCATGTATCCCGTGCCACCCAACGTGCTCTAGAAGGTGTAAGTCAACTACCCTGGCCAGCAAGATCTCCGGATCTGTCCCCCATTGAGCATGTTTGGGACTGGATGAAGCGTCGTCTCACGCGGTCTGCACGTCCAGCACGAACGCTGGTCCAACTGAGGCGCCAGGTGGAAATGGCATGGCAAGCCGTTCCACAGGACTACATCCAGCATCTCTACGATCGTCTCCATGGGAGAATAGCAGCCTGCATTGCTGCGAAAGGTGGATATACACTGTACTAGTGCCGACATTGTGCATGCTCTGTTGCCTGTGTCTCTGTGCCTGTCAGTGTGATCATGTGATGTATCTGACCCCAGGAATGTGTCAATAAAGTTTCCCCTTCCTGGGACAATGAATTCACGGTGTCCTTATTTTAATTTCCAGGAGTGTACTTGAAAGCGTATAGTTGCTAACTCTTACAGCGTCTACTTCTCTTTGTCATTGGCCCTATTCTTACACTTCATTTATCGGGAGTCTCCCGCGAAACGCTCACTTCCAAACGGCTGGGAAAACGCAAAGGTGTCTCTCGTATGAAAGAAGGGTAAGAGGACGATTCCGCTAAATTACAGACCAATATCGGTAACATCTGACTGTTGCAAAAATCTTTAGCATATTCTGAATTCGAATAGGAGAAACCTGTAGCTTTCCGACATGTAAAACTTCCGTCTAACAATTACAAACAGAGGATTACTTAAGAAGCGAGTTAAAAATCCTGCGAAAGTCAGCTCGCTCCGATCCTCCACGAGATCCACAGTGCAGTGCACAACGGCGCTCAGGTCGATGCCGTGTTCCTTGGTTTCAGTAAGGCATTTGACAAGCCCGCCCGGTTGGCCGTGCTGCATGACGCACGGCTTTCCGGAGCGGGAAGGAGCCCGGCACGAATCCGCCCGGCGGATTTGTGTCTAGGTCCGGTGAACCGACCAGTCTGTGGATGGTTTTTGGGCGGTTTTCCATCTGCCTCGGCAAATGCGGTCTGGTTCCCATTATTCCGCCTCAGCTACACTATGTCGGCGATTGCTGCGCAAACAAGTTCTCCACGTACGCGTACACCACCATTACTCTACCACGCAAACATAGGGGTTACACTCGTCTGGTGTGAGACGTTCCCTGGGGGGTCCACCGGGTGCCGAACCGCACAATATACCTGGGTTCGGTGTGGGGCAGCGGAGGGGTGAAGTGGACTGCGGTAGTCGTCGTGGGGTTGTGGACCACTGCGGCTGCGGCGGGGACGGAGCCTCTCCGTCGTTTCTAGGTACCCGGTTAACGTAACATATGAGCATTTGACACCGTCCCGCATTACCGTTTAACGAAAAAAATACCAGCTTACGGAGTATCGGAGCAAACTTGCGATCGGATTCAAGACTTTCTTGCAGATAGAATGCAACACGTCGCTCTTAACGGAACAGAATCGACAGTTGTAAAGGTAATATCTGCAGTATCACTAGGAGATGTGATAGGACCGTTGCTGTAAACAATACCCGTAAATGATGTAGTAGAAAGCGTCGGATGCTCTTTAAAGCTATTCGCAGATGATGTAGTTGTCTATACCAAAGTAGTAACGCCAGATGATAGTAACCATTTGCGGAATGACCTGCACAGAAGTGACGAATGAAGCAGACTCTGGCATTTGACCCTGAACGTAAATAAATGTAACATACTGCGCATACATAGGAAAAGAAACGCACTACTGCACAGCTACGCTATTGATGACAAACAGCGGAGAGGCCGTCTGCCATAAAATATCTATGCGTAACTATCGAGAGCGACCTTATGTGTAATGACCACATAAAACATAAAGTGGGAAAAGCAGACACCAGACTCAAATACATCGGAAGAATCTTACGGAAATGTAACTCATCCACGAAAGAAGCAGCTTATAAGGCTCTTGCTCTCCCGATTCTCGAGTACTGTTCGTCTGTCTGGGATCCCTATCAGGTAGGACTGATAGAGAAGAGCGGCGCGTTTCGTCACGGGATCGTTTAGTTGGTGAGAGAGCGTTAGGGAGATGCTAAACAAACTCCACTGGCAGACGTTACAAGAGAGGCCTTGTGCATCACGGAGAGATTACTGTTGAAATTTCGGGACAGCACTTTTCGGGAGGAGTCGGACAACATGTTACTTCCCCCACGTACATCTCGAGTTTCGGCCACGAGGAGAAAATTCGAGACATTTGAGCCAATACAGATGCTTACCGACGATCATTCTTGCCACGCATTATTCACGAGTGGAACAGGGCTGGAGAGATCAGATAGTGGTACCGAAAGTACCCTCCGCCACGCACCATTAACTGGCTTGCGGAGTGTGATGTAGATGTAGATGAATATTTGACGTTAAGCATTTAAGCGAGAAATATCTTAGAAACAACTATATTATGAATATGTCAAAGATCCGCCTCAGTTGATAAAAGTTGCAGGTCATCACACAGGTTTCAGCTAATATAGCCTTCTTCAGAAGCATAAAATAAACTGATTTTAAGTAGGCTGTTTAGGTTTTTATGTTGGTAACGCCACGTAGCACTCTATATGAAAATCGGTGACTGTGCTGTGTGCAGTCTGTGGCTGGTTGGCATTGTTGTAATATTCCCTATTGTAGTGTTGGGCAGTTGGATGTGAACAGCGCGTAGCGTTGAGCAATTGGAGGTGAGCCGCCAGCAGTGGCGGAGGTGGGGGAAGAGATGGCGGAGTTTTGAGAGCGGATGATCTGGACGTGTGTCCATCAGAGACAGTAAATTTGTAAGACTGGATGTCATGAATTGCTATATATATACATATATAATGACTTTTGAACATACACTCCTGGAAATGGAAAAAAGAACACATTGACACCGGTGTGTCAGACCCACCATACTTGCTCCGGACACTGCGAGAGGGCTGTACAAGCAATGATCACACACACGGCACAGCGGACACACCAGGAACCGCGATGTTGGCCGTCGAATGGCGCTAGCTGCGCAGCATTTGTGCACCGCCGCCGTCAGTGTCAGCCAGTTTGCCGTGGCATACGGAGCTCCATCGCAGTCTTTAACACTGGTAGCATGCCGCGACAGCGTGGACGTGAACCGTATGTGCAGCTGACGGACTTTGAGCGAGGGCGTATAGTGGGCATGCGGGAGGCCGGGTGGACGTACCGCCGAATTGCTCAACACGTGGGGCGTGAGGTCTCAACAGTACATCGATGTTGTCGCCAGTGGTCGGCGGAAGGTGCACGTGCCAGTCGACCTGGAACCGGACCGCAGCGACGCACGGATGCACGCCAAGACCGTAGGATCCTACGCAGTGTCGTAGGGGACCGCACCGCCACTTCCCAGCAAATTAGGGACACTGCTGCTCCTGGGGTATCGGCGAGGACCATTCGCAACCGTCTCCATGAAGCTGGGCTACGGTCCCGCACACCATTGGGCCGTCTTCCGCTCACGTCCCAACATCGTGCAGCCCGCCTCCAGTGGTGTCGCGACAGGTGTGAATGGAGGGCCGAATGGAGACGTGTCGTCTTCAGCGATGAGAGTCGCTTCTGCCTTGGTGCCAATGATGGTCGTATGCGTGTTTGGCGCCGTGCAGGTGAGCGCCACAATCAGGACTGCATACGACCGAGGCACACAGGGCCAACACCCGGCATCATGGTGTGGGGAGCGATCTCTTACACTGGCCGTACACCTCTGGTGATCGTCGAGGGGACACTGAATAGTGCACGGTACATCCAAACCGTCATCGAACCCATCGTTCTACCATTCCTAGACCGGCAAGGGAACTTGCTGTTCCAACAGGACAATGCACGTCCGCATGTATCCCGTGCCACCCAACGTGCTCTAGAAGGTGTAAGTCAACTTCCCTGGCAAGCAAGATCTCCGTATCTGTCCCCAATTGAGCATGTTTGGGACTGTATGAAGCGTCGTCTCACGCGGTCTGCACGTCCAGTACGAACGCTGGTCCAACTGAGGCGCCAGGTGGAAATGGGATGGCAAGCCGTTCCACAGGACTACATCCAGCATCTCTACGATCGTCTCCATGGGAGAATAGCAGCCTGCATTGCTGCGAAAGGTGGATATACACTGTACTAGTGCCGACATTGGGCATGCTCTGTTGCCTGTGTCTATGTGCCTGTGGTTCTGTCAGTGTGATCATGTGATGTATCTGACTCCAGGAATGTGTCAATAAAGTTTCCCCTTCCTGGGACAATGAATTCACGGTGTTCTTATTTCAATTTCCAGGAGTGTATATTAAGGTAAATATATTGTTTGTTCTCTATCAAAATCTTTCATTTCCTAACTATGCCTATCAGTAGTTAGTGCCTTCAGTAGTTTGAATCTTTTATTTAGCAGGCAGTAGTGGCGCTCACTATCTTGCAGTAGTTCGAGTAACGAAGATTTTTGTGAGGTAAGTGGTTTGTGAAAGGTGTAGGTTAACGTTAGTCAGGGCCATTCTTGTGTAGTGATTATTAAAAGTCAGAATGCGTTGCGCTAAAAATATTGTGTATCAGTTTAGTGTTGATCAGAATAAGTAAAGAGAGCAGTGTCTGAGTATGTTCAGTTTTGCTCAGCTGTTTGAAAAGCAAATAATGTAAGAGGTTTATCAGCACAGGCATTTATAAATTTTTCTAAGGGGACGTTTCATAATACATGCCACAATAAGGCACGGTCAAACATAAAAAACCGAAGTACCGTGGTACTGCGTCAAGCTAGGTTACTTGGCTGAGTAACAGCCCCGGCCCCACATCGTGGAAAGCGGTCGGTTAGCCGCGGACAAAAAATGGTTCAAATGGCTCTGAGCACTATGGGACTATACATCTGAGGTCACCAGCCCCCTAGAACTTAGAACTACTTAAACCTCACTAACCTAAGGACATCGCACACGTCAATGCCCGAGGCAGGATTCGAGCCTGCGACTGCAACAGCAACGCGGTTCCGGACTGAAGCGCTTAGAACTTCAGATTGATATATTTACCCTTCTCTATCATCACGGAATCATCTTGTGGGAGCAGAGTGCATAGCAGATCGTCTTCATAACCGAAACTACAGCATTTGACGTATTAGCTAACTCATGTATTACCACAAGTCGGCCGGTGTGGCCGAGCGGTTCTAGGCGTTTCAGTCTGGAGCCGCGCGACCGCTACGGCCGCAGGTTCGAATCCTGCCTCGGGCATGGATGTGTGTCATGTCCTTAGGTTAGTTACGTTTAAGTAGTTCTAAGTTCTAGGGGACTCAGATGTTAAGTCCTATAGTGCTGAGAGCCATTTTTTTGAACCACTACAAAAACAACTACTGAACCTAAACCGCGTTAAAGACTAACTTTAATTTTTTTTCTCATCATTTACCGTTTCAAGTCGCAGATGATAAAATGAAGAACTGCAATTTTTTTAGGAATAAGAGCGAGGTGTTATGTATAGGATGACTGAAAATCCGGTAATAGTTATGGTCTGATAATCAGTACAAATGCGATTACCGAGTAAACTAATTAACCGAGGCGACGATTTTAATTTGGATTAAGCCTGGAAGCTTTTCCCCTCCATCGAACTATTTACGGCCCTGTTGCAAGCCAATGAAGACCACGCGCCGTCTATAGTCTGGTCGAGTGGCAACTCGAGAACACTACACCGCTAGACTTTCTCAAGCGGGACACAAAAGGTCAAGTGCAGCGATTCTGGTCGCCTGTTGAGATGACACCCAAGCGGTGTGCACAAAAACCTCACTGGTCACCTTTGTTCGGCTACGGAATTCGTCGCGATTATTATTCAAACATCTACTGAAGAGCAACAATTTATTCTAATAATAATCCGGGACACCCAGTCCAACCAACAGTACACTTACGCACATTGATAACTATGACCGTTCAAAGTGTGCACACATTTCCTGATCCACATTGTACAGCAGACATGCGCAGAAAGTTAATTTCCGATGGTATTATTTCCTCGGCAGCGCTACAATCGCAGTCAGGCGCATGCGCGGCTGTTGGTCGGAGTCAAGAAGAAGGAGGTGACGCCATTTTGTGGTCTCCGTGCGTTGTTTATGCTGTTTACTGCTTGTTTAGTATGGCGAAGTTGTTAGAAAGTTCCGCAGCTTGTGAGATTAAATTTGTAATTCACTTTATGAATGCGAACAACAGTAAGCCAGGAACTTCCTGACAAATTAGAACTGTGTGCTGGATCGGGAGTCTAACTCGGGAAGTTTGCATTCATGGGGATGTAAAATTGTGAGGACTCGTCGTAAAGTCCTGCTTGATTAGCTCAGTCGTAGCTGGCACGGTAGCTCAGCGTGTTCGGGCAGAGGGCTGCTTGATCACTTTTCTGAAATAAAATTTTAAAAAAACTGAGTGAAAGAATCAACGATAAACTTGAACTGGTATGACATGACGTCCGCCCAGACCAAGTGCAACAAACAGTAACAAACAATATGAAGTGAAAGAAAAGAAATCGGTAGAGCACTTCCAGCCCCGTCCGGCACACAGTTTTCATCTGCCACAAAGTTTCATATCAGTGCACACACAACTGCAAAGTGAAAATTTCATTCTGGAAACAGTAAACCAGTCGGCAGTGGTCGACTCATCTGCGAATATTACAGAGAAATTCGATGAGTGAATCGGTGGTAAGCAGAAGGGTCAGGCAGTTCAATGAAAGAAGTAGTGAAGTGCAAGAAGACAAAATAGTGGCAGTCCATATGTGGTTAACGAATAATTCTTTCTTTGAAGACTCGTAAAGGAAAACCGTAAGTGCACAGTACCTGATCTTTATAAGTACAGCGGTGCGCAAAACTTAAAGACGAAAGTAACTTTCGCGTGATTTCACACTGTCAAGTAACGTAATCCGATGAAACGTGTACCATACATAGAAATAAATGCTGCAGTATAATACAGAAGGTTGTTGTTGTCGTCTTCAGTCCGGAGACTGGCTTGATGCAGCTCTCCATGCTACTCTATCCTGTGCAAGCTTCTTAATCTCCCAGAACCTACTGCAGCCTACATCCTTCTGAATCTGCTTTGTGTATTCATCTCTTGGTCTCCCTCCACGCAGTCCTCCAATACTAAATTGGTGATCCCTTGATGCCTCAGAACATGTCCTACCAACCAATCCTTTCTTCTAGTCAAGTTGTGCCACAAACTGCTCTTCTCCCCAATTCCATTCAAAACCTCCTCCTTAGTTACGTGATCTACCCATCTAATCTTCAGCATTCTTCTGTAGCACTACATTTCGAAAGCTTCTATTCTCTTCTTGTCCAAACTATTTATCGTTCTCCTGATAACGACGTCCTCTAGAGTAGTCCCCACCCGGAGATCCGAATGGGGGACTATTTTACCTCCGGAATATTTTACCCAAGAGGACGCCATCATAATTTAACCATACATTAAAGCTTCATGCCCTCGGGAAAAATTACGGCTGCAGTTTCCCCTTGCTTTCAGCCGTTCGTAGTACCATCACAGCAAGGCCGTTTTGGTTAGTGTTATAAGGCCAAATCAGTCAATCATCCAGACTGTAGGTAACTGATGATGTTTCATTGAATGGTTCGCACACTGACACCTATTCATGGTACATCACTGAAATCTGCAGCAGTCTCCGGAAGGGTTGCACTTCTGTCACCTTGAACGACTCTCTTCCGTTCTTGCAGGATCTTCTTTCTGGTCGCAGCGATGTCGGAGATTTGATGTTTTTCCGGATTCCTGATACTGACGGTACACCCATGAAATGTTCGTACGGGAAAATCCTTACGTCATCGCTACCTCGTAGATGGTGGACCCATCGCGTGCGCCGACTGTAACACCACGTTCAAACTCACTTACGGGGACATCGTATGTGAAATTCGTTCAAATTTGACATTGTCTGTTTTCCACTCCATTATGTACTTTGGACTTATCTGAACATTTTTGTATATATTACATTAAAATCAGACAATTGTGAGACCTTCAAATAATATTTTTAATGTTTACGTGTGACTGTCAAATTTCGTGGCTACGCATATACTGCAACAGTTGAGCATCCATTCTTGGGAGCTACAAAGTATAGAAGCCTACTGCTACGTCTCAGAAGTTGGCATTGCGAATATAAAAAAATGCTTCTGATGCTAGTTTTCGTTGAAAGTAGTGTGATTATCGGCTATTTTCGTAGTAAGCTAACTTCTGTTGCTTTTTATACGTAAATAAAATCATGGGACGGCCATTAGAAATAACAGTGGCAATTTAGAGAAGATGAAAAGAGCTGTGTGGAGCACTTTCTTTCATCGAATATCAACCGATGAAAAGCCATGTCATTCTTTGTGTCCACCTCCACCAAACACTTGGTGTAAATATAGGCAAGCTGAATTTTCCGGTACCCTGAATGAATTTACACTTAAACATTCTCTTCCTTTGACAGTAATGGAGCCAATCACACCTATTTACAGAGAACTGGCAAATGCTGAGCTATTAAAGAAGTGTTTACATGGGAAGACCCAGAATGTCAATGAGTCCTTCAGTAATGGGGTGTGGTTCTGTGTGCCTAAAAATGTATTTGTTGGCCTTATGACTCTAAAGTTAGCAGTGTCTGATGCTGTAGTAACTTCTAATGGTGGGAAGTATGAAAGGTTTAAGGTTCTGGAGAGGTTAGGGGCAAGATTTGGACAGAACATAGCTATAGGACTGCGGGAACTGGATGAGCTTCGTGTACGTGAAGCACTGTTTGCTGTTCAGCAAATAACAGAAGAAGAAGAAGAAGAAGAAGAAGAAAGAAAGGAAAGGAGGAGGGAAACACTGGGCTGTTCTGACACTGAAAAAGACAAGAGACTATGGGCCAGGACAATTCTAGTGCATAAAAGACCCAGAAATGTAAGTCTGTATAAGAATTTGTAATAAAGTTTTAAACCTCAATATTTCTTAACTACATTTGTTGCAATAAATGACCCGTTTACTAAAAAAAGTACTGATGGTAGAAACATGAAATTTTCGGAGCATGCCAAGTGTGAAATTCAACACTAATGGAACTAGAATAATTAAAATATCGTGAGTTGTTTCGTTTTTATGTTCATTTATTTACAAATGTGTGTCAAAAAATTGAGTGTCTGAAAAAAAAAGATAACATGCCTCACAATAAAATTTTAGAAATAATTCTAGTCCAGTTTATCTAGAAAGGTGCCTTCAACAATTATGGAAAATAGTAAGTTGATGTCTTAAAAGTTTTCCAAGATAATGGTTCACAAAATTCGATAATTTAACATTGGCCGCATATAACATACAACGTCAACCTTAAATCTTGATAACCTGCCTCTATAGCAGCAGTAACAGATTCAACAACTGAGCCAGTCACGTGTCGTCTTATACAGGCGTTGCCTACCGCAGTGGCGTATTCTGCCTCTTTGCATATCTCTGTATTTTAATTCGCACGCCTATACCAGTTTCTTTGGCGCATCAGTGTACCATCCTACGCATAGGTTGCCGTTTATAACACAAAACAAATGGCTTTGTTTGGATCGGTTTCGTGGACTGCTGATGACTGCTGGCATCACATTGTGTTCAGTGTTGGAAAGCGGTTCTCCGATACCCGGGGTAACTACCGTTCGCGAATAGGGCAGCGAAGACGGAAGAGCTCGCACTTTTCCGCTGTTTTTGCGGGGACTCCTAGCGTCGTGATGTGGGAGAACGCCAGGTATGAGCTCAGGTCACAGAACTATGACGGCACAACGATACGTCACAGACAGTCTGCGTCTTCATGTCTTACTTCACGTGCGCCAGTATCGCGGTGACATTTTTCAACCAGACTATTCTCGACCCAGCCGACGCGCATCTCTACGAACTGTCTGCAGGGTGCTGAGCTACTCTCGTGGCAGTCGAGATCCACAGACCAGTCCTCCATGTGTGGAATCAGCTGGAACGTTGACTCCATCCCGGTGCCAGTATCCGAGATACACTATTGGACATTAAAATTGCTACACCAAGAAGAAATGCAGATGATTTAGGGGTATTCACTGGACAAATATATTATACTAGAACTGACATGTGTTTACATTTTCACGCAATTTGGGTGCATAGATCCTGAGAAATCAATACCGAGAACATCCGCCTCTGGCCGTAATAACGGCCTTGATACGCCTGGGCATTGAGTCAAACACAGCTTGGATGGCGTGTACAGGTACAGCTGCCAATGCAGCTTCAACACGATACCGCAGTTCATCGAGAGTAGTGACTGGCATATTGTGACTAGCCAGTTGCTCGGCCACCACTGACCAGACGTTTTATGTTGGTGAGAGATCTGGAGAAAGTGCTGGCCAGGGCAGCAGTCGAACATTTTCTGTATCCAGAAAGGCCCGTACAGCACCTTCAACAAGGATGGGGTCGTGAATTATCCTGCTGAAATGTAGGGTTTCGCAGGGATCGAATAAAGGGTAGAGCCACGGGTCGTAAATCATCTCAAATGTAACGTACAGTGTTCAAAGTGCCGTCAGTGCAAACGAGAGGTGACCGAGACGTGTAACCAATGGCAACCCATACCATCACGCCAGGTGATATGCCAGTATGACGATGACGAATACACGCTTCCCATGTGCGTGCAGTGCGATGTCGCCAAACACGGATGCGACCATCATGAAGCTGTAAACAGAACCTCAATTCATCCGAAAAAATGACGTTTTGCCATTCGTGCACCCAGGTTCGTCGTCGAGTACACCATCGCAGGCGCTCCTGTCTCTGATGCAGCGTCAAGGGTAACCGCACCCACGGTCTTCGAGCTGACAGTCCATTCTGCTGCAAATGTTGTGGAACTGTTCGTGCAGATGGTTGTTGTCTTGCACACGTCCCCATTTGTTGACTCAGGGATCGAGACGAGGCTGCACGATCCGTTACAGCCATGCGGATAAGATGCCTGTCATCTCGACTGCTGGGGATACGAGAGCGTTGGGATCCAGTACGGCGTTCCGTATTACCCTTCTGAACCCACCGATTCCATATTCTGCTAACAGTCATTGGCTGTCGACCAACGCGTGCAGCAATGTCGCGATACGATAAATCTCACTCGCGAGGGGCTACAACCCGACCTTCATCAACGTCGTAAACGTGATGGTATGCATTTCTCCTCCTTACACGAAGCATCACAACAACGTTTCATCAGGCAACGCTGGTCAACAGCTGTTTGTTTGTGAGAAATCGGTTGGAAGCTTTCCTCATGTCAGTACGTTGTAGGTGTCGCCACCAGCGCCAACATTGTGTGAATGCTCTGAAAAGGTATATCATTTGCATACCACAGCATCTTCTTCCTGTCGGTTAAATCTCGCGTCTGTAGCACGTCGCATTTGTGGTGTAGCAATTGTAATGGGCAGTAGTGTATTAACGACCAGCTACAACACTTACATTGTCTTTGGAGAGGATTCATTTGCTTTGTGACCCCAACGAATCAATGCATACATCCACCCAATACTGGGTGAAAAGTTGTACTGGTAAGTGGAGTCACATTGCCCATGTCCTTCGTAAACTTGTTTCGACAATGTAATCAGCGAAAAGTTCTTTGGAAACTTGACACTGTAATCAGCGAAATGTCACAAACCATATCAACCCGTGAAGCTTCCTTCCGTTTCCTTCTTCGCTCCTGGCTGTCTCACTTTTTTGTCAGACAGTGTATACGGAACGTTTTACTCGAATTGGCCCGTACTAGCACCTCTAAAATATTTACTGTTCGGCCTGGAATCCCCTGTGCCCGTACCGTAGAAACGTATGGGAGCTGAAGCTCTCTGCATCGCTTTTCACGAGCTCCGCCGCGCAACGCTGAACTCATGCGTGGGAGGGAAGCGGCACGTACGCGTGTCTCCTGCACATATGTGAGTCTGCGTCGGTATTCCAGACTCGACGTCCCGCACAGCGCCGGGATCCTCCTTTGCTTTGTTTTCAGCTGAGTGCTGCGCCAAGGAGTAGGGGAGGGGAGGGGGGCGGGAACTTTTACGATTGTCTTTTACTGCTGGCCAGATATGGGTTAACGTCCCCCGCTAACCCAGCCCTAGTCTACGAAGCCTTTATTTATACGAGTATAATTTTATTACCCTCCCCCCCCCCCCCCTCCCCTGTTCCCGGGAGACTCTGCTGCAGAATTCGCGCTTCGCGCCAGAGAACCGCTTCCTCAAAAGCCCTCCCTTCGTCCCCTGCCCTCCTCTTCCCTCTCCTCTCTGCTGGCCGCCATCAGTTTGATTGCCGCCCAGGCACGTACACAGCGAACAGGGAAGGTGCCAAGGAGAGTGCTCGATATTCCATGTTAGACGCACTGAATGCATTTACAACAGTACATTCGTAGAAAGCAAACCCGCCACAGCTCTAAAATCCTTTTACTGACCAAAGCATTACACGACAGAAGTCGCTATGCACTGTCGTCGTCAGGGGCACCTTAAACATCTTAACCTACTGAAACCTGGAATTCAAGGACGGCAGGATTCGGTTACGATTGTGGACAGGGCCGTAATCAGTTACAACTGCTTCCATTTTGCAACTACACTCATTTATTTTACAACAGTAATTCCAGACACCCCACATGAACCATGGACCTTGCCGTTGGTGGGGAGGCTTGTGTGCCTCAGCGATACAGATGGCCGTACCGTAGGTGCAACCACAACGGAGGGGTATCTGTTGAGAGGCCAGACAAACGTGTGGTTCCTGAAGAGGGGCAGCAGCCTTTTCAGTAGTTGCAGGGGCAACAGTCTGGATGATTGACTGATCTGGCCTTGCCGTGCTGGTACTGCGAACGGCTGAAAGCAAGGGGAAACTTCAGCCGTAATTTCTACCGAGGGCATGCAACTTTACTGTATGGTTATGGAATGTACTCGAATTAAACACTTAAAGTAGTAAATGAGTTTGGCTATTTGGGGAGCAATATAACTGATGATGGTCGATGTAGAGAGAATATAAAATGTAGACTGGCAATGCCAAGGAAAGCGTTTCTGAAGAAGACAAATCTGTTAACATCGAGTATAGATTTAAGTGTCAGGAAGTCGTTTCTGAAAGTATTTGTATGGAGTGTAACCATGTATGGAAGTGAAAAATGGACGATAAATAGTTTGCACAGGAAGAGAATAGTAACTTTCGAAATGTGGTGCTACAGAAGAATGCTGAAGATTAGATAGGTAGATCACATAACTAATGAGGAGGTATTGAATAGAATTGGGGGAAGAGGAGCTTGTGGCACAACTTGACAAGAGGAAGGGACCGGTTGGTAGGAGATGTTCTGAGGCATCAAGGGGGACACCAATTTAGTATTTGGGGGCAGTGTGGAGGGTAAAAATCGTAGAGGGAGACCAAGAGATGAATACACTAAACAGATTCAGAAGAATGTAGGTTGCAGTAGGTACTGGGAGATGAAGAAACTTGCACAGGATAGGATAGCATGGAGAGCTGCATCAAACCAATCTCAGGACTGAAGACCACAACAACAACAACAATTCCATACTCAGCAATAAATAAGAAATCACACGTTATTATGTAAGTCTGCAAGCTTTCGTGGCCTTTGTCATTGAAGTTAAGATCTTCTGGATTATTAGGCCGCGTCATGTTTCTTCTAAAATGGTCTACGTTTCGACCCCTCTGCTGGGATCTTCCTCGGTATCTTTTGGTGTCCACTACTGCTAGAATACTGCGTTCTAGCAGTGATGGACACCAAAAGATACTGAGGAAGATCCCAGCAGAGGGGTCGAAACGTCGATCATTTTAGAAGAAACATGACGCGGCCTAATAACCCAGAATACCTTAACTTCATCACACGTTATTAATGAAGGAATAAACACCTGTGGTCTAGGGCCTTGCAGTCATGGACTGTGCGGTTGGCCCGGCGGAGGTTCGAGTCCTCCCTCCGGCATGTGTGTGTGTGTGTGTGTGTGTGTGTGTGTGTGTGTGCGTGTGTGTTTGTCCTTAGGATAAAGTAGGTTAAGTAGTGTGTAAGCTTAGGGACTGATGACCTTAGCAGTTACGTCCCATAAGATTTCACACACATTTTTTGAATAAACACCTGTGTAATTAATTGTGCTTTCAGTGCGTTACTATTTACCAAATAAGCGTACAATAAAGACACAGGAAATAATGTTTTAAAACCACTCCAATGTGACCCCATTTAGATGTTTAAGGCAAGTAACCACAGTCACGGTTGCAGGCCCTTATCGCCAAGAACGGCAATTATAAAAAAATATAACAAACAGCAATGCAATAGCAAAGGTTAATTTAAAAAATACAGGCAACTGGTCACTAAACGGGTGAGACAAAATGATGATAAACTTGGTAGCACAACCATTTAAAACTTCTGTAACGCCAAGAATGGTAATTATACAAAAAAATTTAAAAAACATACAGTAAAACAGTAAATACAACAGCTTAGGTTAATTTAAAAGGACATCAGCTGATGACGAAACAGATGAGATAAAATGATGGTAAAGTTGGTAGCACAGTCAAATAAACCTGCTGTAACGCCAAGAATGGCAAATATATTAAAAATTTAGAAACATACAATGAAACAGCAAAGACAATAATAAAACACAAGGGCTAGTCACAGACGGTGCACCAGGAATCGACCTCTGAGTAGGTCCGGCAAAAAACACTTTCGCGAGCGATGAGATAGGCAGCTAAGAGTTGCATTCACTTCACAGGACGGTAACTCAGACTAGTGGCAGTATAACGAATGACTAATGATAATCTTGCTGAAGCTACCTGACGTCCGATAAACCAAATGCAAAGATGTAAAAATACGCCAAAGCCAGAACCGGCAGTCTGGACTCTACTCACAGAATACTGCGCTTAGAGTTCCCAGAACGAGAAAGGAATCACTACCAACATAGTAGAAGACTCGTCAACCAACTTACCATCAAGAAAGCTGTCAAAACTACACGCATTACTGGACAGCAGTGGCAAGGCGAAGAAACGTACACTGCCGTTACATACACCAACCCCCAGGGCAGGTAGTTGGGGCGTTAGCGGACACCAAGCAGGAAAAATATCACTGGTTGAACTTAACAAACTGTAACAAGCTGAACGCAATAAATAGTAGTAAGAAGTCGAGGAAAGCTAATCAGATCCACTTTCCCCAACCGCTGCTCTTTGCCTCAGCGACACTAGGAGCACCAACATGAACCCAAGTCACTGGAAAAATGGCTCTGAGCACTATGGGACTCAACTGCTGTGGTCATCAGTCCCCTCGAACTTAGAACTACTTAAACCTAACTAACCTAAGGACATTACACACATCCATGCCCGAGGCAGGATTCGAACCTGCGACCGTAGCAGTCGCACGGTTCCGGACTGCGCGCCTAGAACCGCGAGACCACCGCGGCCGGCCAAGTCACTGGAGAATTGCAGGATATCACAATAGTGGAGGTTTCTCTACTTGAATCCAGAAGTAGTCAGTGCTTGCAGGACCCGGTTTACGATGAGATCGTGCGCCCTCGTGAGCACAGCCCTTCGGTCTGACAGTCCATGCACGCCGCCAGTGGTCCCAGCGTGTTCTCGTACTGCGCAGACCTGGTTCCTCCTGAGTCCCTAACCGAACTGCCCCACTCACACGACCCGGAAAAACAACGACGTCGCTCCAAAGATAGGGCCACAGTTACTACATATCGATAACCGCCGCTTCTGCCAGGCAGCGCTTGCGAAGCCAAGTGGCGCCAGTCGAGGAGACAAACAATCGCAACTAAACGATATGGTCTGGCCTCCAATAGAGGCATCAACACGAGCCGCAGCACGGATTACCTACATTTTTAAACAATTAAACAATCTAAAATTTAGAAACTAAATATCGAATGAAATGATTAAGAAGTAGCCTACGTAGCAGCAGTAGGGCGTCATGTCCACAGCCAAACAATTAGTAGGCATACGTCTACCGAAGGTGGACAGTCATAATAGCATCCCAATTTGTTGCTACAAAAAACCCTCGCTTTCAAGAGCAACCTGGAAAGACGCCTCTCTTTCCAAAACTGACCCTGGGAATGCATGCAGTGTACAAAAATGTACCCATCATAGGATATAAGATGGACGACACACGCTAGACCAGAGTTAAGCTAAATAAAGACCCTGCGCTACAAAAAGAAAATCACTTGATATGGCGAACCACGAGAAAATGACTTGAAAGTTGGGGTCTATTGCAGTCAAAGTTTGGGATGCTATGATGATGGCCCACAAATGGTAGATATTTGCCAACTAGTTGTTTAGATGAAAAGTAGATCATTTTTTAATCATTTCATCTGGTTATTTACTTTCTAAATTTTAATTTTTTAATTGCTTCAAGAAAATTTAATCACATTAGATCTATAGATCACGTATATCTGAGGTAAAAGCAGGATTTCCCCATTACGTCCAATGCTGGGGTGCTATTCCAATACTGGAGAGCCTCAGCAATAGTGGCGATCTAAGAAGGGGAAAATAAGCTGAAGGTGTGAATTGAAGTGAGCACTCGATTAGGGTGATCTGTGAAGGTGTGTGCATTATACTGCTAAAGAGGTGCAATGGCTAGCGCACATCCCTCGCTACCGAGGAGACCTGGGTTCTAGTCCTGCTCGTCGCACACATTCTAATTAATTTGTTCAGCTTCCATGATTGTTGCAGGTAAAACAATTTTACAACTGTCGCTGATGTGTTTTCCATTAACATGTTGCAAAGCATTTGTGTATGTCCCAGAAAGAAACATATATATGTTAGTTAATTCTGCGCATTACTACTCAAAGCAGTACCTTGAAAACTGCGACTTTCAATCTTACTGACACTTGGGTCTTAGGGAAGGCAGGACTTGGTGTGGATGGGGCCTAAGTCAGTTACCGTTGGTTGCTCTTTTTTTTTTAAGTCACATACACTATATTTGTAATCAATTGTAAATGAGGTTGGCAATAAGGAACAATTATAAAATTCGACTTTCAAGACACAATGTCAAATAAAAAATTCTTAAGAAATTGCACTCACAGCTGAAGGCCTTATTGACCAAAAATTCAAATAATATGTCGGCTGAAGGCCGAAGTTAAAAACAATTTAACAACTGAAGGCCCAGATAGAAAATTCTTAGAAACAGTTAAATTCTTCAAGAGATACTAAAATATTTTTAAAGAAAAATGATGTTTGTTATTATTTAAAAGAGTTTAGTATTGGCAATTTAATAAATTGTGTACGGAGTCTGCTGTTCGCATATTATAGGGTGGAAATCGTTAGATAGTTGTCCTGTAAGATCTCACATTGCAAATGGTAGCACAGCGTGGTTACGATCCACGGACCTCTGGCTTATGGGCCCATCACGGTTCCAGGGGAAAATCTGACGAGCCAACCGAGCCCGCACCCTAACCTGGCAGACGACTCTAAAATTCAGCAACTAGTTGTCTCCGGGCCAGAGTGTCACAGGACCCTTCCGGACCTCCACGTCAGACAGGCGGGCAGAACAAGTACGCCAACTCGGTCTAATCACCACCGCCAAGGCCAGCACAGCGGCGAGTCGCCTCCGCCCCAGACCACTCTGCTCATATTGCGAAGCACAACAACCTTAGCCCTCGTCACCAGCAGGTCAGGCAGAGCGAACATCACGTTCCGTGCACTACCCGGAAAACCAACCAACCCCCAGCTTTCCGCTGGCCACTACAAACACACGTCAGCGACGTAATAACAAATCACCACCGGCGCGCCACCCGCAACAGAACAGCGAACCATAACCGATTATAGCACGCGCTCTAAACAAGATCACAGGATAGCGGCACGCGCCGTATCAAAAAATTTTACCATTAAGATACAATATCTAGTTAAAATTTTTTAAGACAAATTGAATTCGTGGGTGAAGGTCTCATTGAACAGAAATTCAAATTATTTTTGGGCTTAAGGCTCCAATAGTAATAACTCAAAAACAATGTAACAGCTGGATGAAACATTCTTAAAAACAGTTAAACTTCTCCAAGAGAAACAAAAATATTTTTAAAGAGAAATTTTACTATTAAGACACAATATCCAATTAAAAATTCTTAAGACAAATTGCATTCATGCCTAAAGGCCTTGAATTTATCAAACTACTTGCCGGCTGAAGGCCCCAATAGTGATAACTCAAAATTAAAATTAAAAAGAAACCATCATCACATTCTGATCAAACCAAGAGAGAAGTGTTCTCAGACAGTGCTGCGAGGATCGGCCTGAGGAAGTCGCTCAGCTTCGTGACCGATGAAACAGGCAGCCAAGAGTTGTATTCACTTAACCGAATGGCAACTCAAACTAGTGACAGTTTAAAAGCAGACCAACACTCTTGCAAACTCTACCTAATATCTGATAACCAATAAAATGATGGAATAACCCAGGCAAGGCGGAACCGGCGGACAGTACTGCGTCTTCAGAATCCGGTGTTTAGAACATCCAGAAGCAGAAGGAACCACTACAACCAAATTAGTCCAAAAGAAACAAAATATCCGAAACACAACGAAGGAGGCTGTCGAACTACACGCCTTGCACGAGAACAGCGGCAAGGTGACGAAAGGTACACTGCCGCGAAAATACGCCAAGCACCAGGGCAGATAACTGGGGCGTTAGCGGCCACTAGGCAGAAAAATACCACCGGTTGAACTTCAGCAATAAACACAAGGAATTCAATGATTATTAATAAGAAGCGGAGGACTCCACTCGTTGCTCTTCGCCTCAGGGACCCTGCGAGCAGCAACGTGCGAAGAAACGGCGTGATCTCAAAGTAGTGGAGGTCCCACTACTGGGTTAATGATCACTCAGCTCAGACGTCCAGGGTGCAGTGGACAACGAGGCTGTGGCCCTCGCAACTGCAGCCCCTCGATCCGCCAATGCCTGTGTGCTACCAGCCATCACGGCATGTCCTCGCACTGCTGTACCTCACTGCTCCTCCGTCCCACCTGAACTCCCGACACACCCGACCCAGAAAACACTTCACGCTCTTCCAAAGATAGTATCACAGTACTAGATAAACACTTCTGCTGCCACTCGCGGACAGACAACACTAGCAAACGTTGCGGCACCAGTAAACAGAAGAAGAAAAACGAGACGCCACTATTCCTATTACACGATGCCAACCTACCAACGGCAGCTACACGAGCTGCACACGGCTCACTTATCACTTTGTTTCGCGAATTACACATTGCAGAAAGTACACAAAGAAGATTTTGTACCAGTATTGGCTAGAGTCAGTCACTAACATTGAAATGCGCCCTCTGTGAGGTTTGGCGAAAGCGTGCTTCACACGTTTACGGGCCTTTCTGCCAGTGGACGTTTAGCCGGTTCGCGAGCGCGCTGTGTTGGTACATCCGAAGCCACTGTTGTTCCTGGTTCTGGGCGGCCTAAGGTGGACTGATGCTGCATGCCAGTCGCAGGCTAGGAGTTTGGGGAGACCGTTCAGACTATTGGGGTTATCTGGAGGCACTGCCTATTTGCAAAGTGTTGCGAAATATTTATGTTACGCGGTTAGATTTCCACTAATTTAAGTTGTAAAGTAGCTATGTCTGACACCCACGAGCATAAGTTGGGGGGGGGGGGGGGGTTGTTTTGGGGGAAGAGACCAGACAGCGAGGTCATCGGTCTCATCGGTTTTAGGGAAGGACGGGGAAGGACGTCGGCCGTGCCCTTTCAAAGAAACCATCCCGGCATTTGCCTGGAGCGATTTAGGGAAATCACGGAAAACCTAAATCTGAATGGCCGGACGCGGGATTGAACCGTCGTCCTCCCGAATGCGAGTCCAGTGTGCTAACCACTGCGCCACCTCGCTCGGTATACGAGCATAAGTATGCTCGGCATGTGATTACTACTTCTTTGTCTTACGAGGCCTATAGTTAATACCCTTTGTACAGCCCTAATTTAGTCATTCAGTTCTGAGGGTAGCACAGTCACTCAACCACTCTTCCATTCCATTTAATTTATTAAATGTTTCATCTGTCGTGTGCATATCTGGTTTACTTGCCGCTGTGTGTATATTATTATGTCCACCTGCTTTTGACTTAATTTTTTCTCGGTCACTGATACGATGTATAGAGTATGATGCGTTTCCTAACTTCCCTACAATACTTCACGTCACATATACAAGGCGACAGTTATTGAACTATATGAAATAAAATCGTCATTAGTTTCTGAACTTGTTGCGTTAGGACGTTCAAACTACATGGCTAGCCGTGTAGCATGATCGGAATAAGTATGGGTATGTAAGGTTTGGTTTAGCGACGAAACCCACTTTCATTTGGATGGGTTCATCAATAAACAAAATGGGCGCATTTGGGGAACTGAGAATTCTCATTTCGCCATCGAGAAGTCTGTTCGCTCTCAACGGGTGAGTGCAATGTCCAGTCACCAAATAATCGGTGCGATATTACTTGATGGTACGGTGACTACCGAACGGTACGGGAAGGTTCTGGAAGATGATTTCATCCACATTATCCAAAGTGATCCTGATTTCGCTAATATGTGATACACTCAATATAGAGCTCGACCCCCATCGACGCAGGAGAGTGATGTCCTGAGGAGCAGTTTGGGGACCGCATTCTGGCTCTGGGGTACCCAGAGGCCACTGGCATGGGCCTCGGTTGGCCGGCATTTTCTGCGTGTCTGAACACAGGCGACTCCTTTTTGTGGGGCTATATCAAAGACAAGGTGTACAGTAAAAACTCCAAAACCACTGCTGATCTGGAAACAATTATTCAGGAGGTCATCGACGTTTCCGGGGATCATGCAGAATTTCGCTATTCGTCTGCGCCACATCATCGCAAATGATGGATTTAGGTTATGACATGTTGGATACGCCTGCCGAGTATCTGAAGTGACGTTTACATGTTGAATTGTTTACACGCCGTAGCTTATAACGAACTTACGTTTCTTTCCATATACACTCCTGGAAATGGAAAAAAGAACACATTGACACCGGTGTGTCAGACCCACCATACTTTGTCCGGACACTGCGAGAGGGCTGTACAAGCAATGATCACACGCACGGCACAGCGGACACACCAGGAACCGCGGTGTTGGCCGTCGAATGGCGCTAGCTGCGCAGCATTTGTGCACCGCCGCCATCAGTGTCAGCCAGTTTGCCGTGGCATACGGAGCTCCATCGCAGTCTTTAACACTGGTAGCATGCCGCGACAGCGTGGACGTGAACCGTATGTGCAGTTGACGGACTTTGAGCAAGGGCGTATAGTGGGCATGCGGGAGGGCGGGTGGACGTACCGCCGAATTGCTCAACACGTGGGGCGTGAGGTCTCCACAGTACATCGATGTTGTCGCCAGTGGTCGGCGAAAGGTGCACGTCCCCGTCGACCTGGGACCGGACCGCAGAGACGCACGGATGCACGCCAAGACCGTAGGATCCTACGAAGTGCCGTAGGGGACCGCACCGCCACTTCCCAGCAAATTAGGGACACTGTTGCTCCTGGGGTATCGGCGAGGACCATTCGCAACCGTCTCCATGAAGCTGGGCTACGGTCCCGCACACCGTTAGGCCGTCTTCCGCTCACGCCCCAACATCGTGCAGCCCGCCTCCAGTGGTGTCCCGACAGGCGTGAATCGAGGGACGAATGGAGACGTGTCGTCTTCAGCGATGAGAGTCGCTTCTGTCTTGGTGCCAATGATGGTCGTATGCGTGTTTGGCGCCGTGCAGGTGAGCGCCACAATCAGGACTGCATACGATCGAGGCACACAGGGCCAACACCCGGCATCATGGTGTGGGGAGCGATCTCCTACACTGGCCGTACACCTCTGGTGATCGTCGTGGGAACACTGAATAGTGCACGGTACATCTTAACCGTCATCGAAGCCATCGTTCTACCATTCCTAGACCGGCAAGGGAACTTGCTGTTCCAACAGGACAATGCACGTCCGCATGTATCCTGTGCCACCCAACGTGCTCTAGAAGGTGTAAGTCAACTACCCTGGCCAGCAAGATCTCAGGATCTGTCCCCCATTGAGCATGTTTGGGACTGGATGAAGCGTCGTCTCACGCGGTCTGCACGTCCAGCACGAACGCTGGTCCAACTGAGGCGCCAGGTGGAAATGGCATGGCAAGCCGTTCCACAGGACTACATCCAGCATCTCTACGATCGTCTCCATGGGAGAATAGCAGCCTGCATTGCTGCGAAAGGTGGATGTACACTGTACTAGTGCCGACATTGTGCATGCTCTGTTGCCTGTGTCTATGCGCCTGTGGTTTTGTCAGTGTGATCATGTGATGTATCTGACCCCAGGAATGTGTCAATCAAGTTTCCCCTTCCTGGGACAATGAATTCACGGTGTTCTTATTTCAATTTCCAGGAGTGTAGTTCAATAATTGCCAGCCTGTAGCATTCTTTGTGCTAAACATCACGTCTACTAGTTCTTTGTATGGATCGTGCAGCCGATAAGGTAAGTTTTGAGGCAGATGCTTCTCGGAGAATCGCCGTATGTGATTCTATAGAGTTTTATCTATGCAGACCTCACAGCCAGTCACTAACAAAATATTTTTCAGGTTTTGTTCTAGCAAATCTTGATAAACCATGGATACCTAACATTGCTATAATCACATAAATGAATTATCAGCCTCACTGATGTTCAATGCCGACTACGCTTTCCATTCCGAAAGCGGATTTTTTCGGCATGCTTCCAACAATGGAGGCACAGTTGGGAGGAAGTGTCTGGAGTCGCAAGGGAATTAGTTCAAGAATGATAGCGGTCCATCGGTCAAAACAAGCCAGTATTTCGTCCGGTCAAGAGTCGGACACTTTTCTAACAGGCCCCGTATTTTACCTTCCACGATTTTTGTGTGTTCTGCTCAATTAACTTTAAATTACTTCATTACAGTTAGTTTACGTTTATTAGTGAATCACATGGGTCATTACTGAAAGTATTGTAAGGCACCGTTTCTTGATGTCACGCCAAGTAAGGTTTACTTTGTAGTAGTAAAACCACTTCTAAAAACAGCAGACACCTAACAGGTTGTTCAAATAGATTTCGGGCTTGCAGCCGGTCGTCGTAAACTTCTTCGCACGATATTTCGGCTGGACAACTGGCAGCCACCTTCAGGTGAGCCGAACGAGGACTGACGAAGACGTTCTCCGTTCCGTCTTATATAGTCTTTTTCCCGGGAAAATTTCAAATTTTACACCTAACAGGTTGTATATCTAGCAAATATGTGTTCTGAAATGTGTACCTTAAAAGCGATAAGCACTTTTTCCATCTTCGCTACTTGGAAACACAACTCTTGTAATGAGCAAGTGCTCACAACGTCTTCGCTACTTCGAAACACTTCTAATGAACAAGTGCTCATAACTTTTAAGTTATGTATTTTATAAGACGCCTTTATTGGACTTTTTTTCTTGTTCTGGTCTATACTACCTACTCCCGAAATAGGAGAAGCAAAGATCATACAGTAGAAGAGACTTGTTTCGCAGTAGCGAAGATTTACAATTGTTCAGAGCTCTTAAGGTATGCGCTTTAGAGCCCATGTCTACTCGAATTTTTTGTTTCGAATGATCATTCCTGTCATATAGCTAAATATTGAACATCACTTGTGAAAAATCCTTTATATCATGTACATTTGAGACTGGAAAACGTCTCTGGAACTCTATAGTTTCATTTGATTGAACACATTATCTCATTTGTAAAGTAATCAGACTTTTGAAGCTGTTTTATACGCTGTAATTCGTCTCTTTATAGAATCGGGGGGTCTACTGATTTCATTTGGAGTCGCTGGTGAGGGACAGTGTTAAAAAGCCTTCTGGGAATCTCGAAATATTCTACTGGCCATTAAAATTGCCACACCACAACGTGCTGACACGAGGAAAGTTTCCAACCGATTTCTCATACACTAACAGCAGTTGACCGGCGTTTCCTGGTGAAACGTTTTTGTGATGCCTCGTGTAAGGAGGAAAATGCGTACCATCACGTTTCCAACTTTGATAAAGGGCGGATTGTAACCTATCGCGATTGCGGTTTTTCGTATCGCGACATTACTGCTCGCGTTGGTCGACATCCCATGACTGTTACCAGAATATGGAATCGGTGGGTTCAGGAGGGTAATACGGAACGCCGTGCTGGATCCCAACGGCCTCGTAACACTAGCAGTCGAGATGACAGGCATCTTATCCGCAAGGCTGTAACGGATCGTGCAGCCACGTCTCGATCCCTGAGTCAACAGATGGGGACGTTTGCAAGGCAACAACCATATGCACGAACAGTTCGACGACGTTTGCAGCAGCATGGACTATCAGCTCGGAGACCATGGCTGCGGTTACCCTTGACGCTGCATCACAGACAGGAGCGCCTGCGATGGTGTACTCAACGACGAACCTGGGTGCACGAATGGCAAAACGTCATTTTTTCGGATGAATCCAGGTTCTGTTTACAGCATAATGAAGGTCGCATCCGTGTTTGGCGACATCACGATGAACACACATTGGAAGCGTATATTCGTCATCACCATACTGGCGTATCACCCGGCGTGATGGTATGGGCTGCCACTGTTTACACGTCTCGCTCACCTCTTGTTCGCACTGTCGGCACTTTGAACAGTGGACGTTACAATTCAGATGTGCTACGACCCGTACCTCTACTCTTCATTCAATCCCTGCGAAACACTACATTTCAGCAGGATAATGCACGACCGCATGTTGCATGTCCTGTACGGGCCTTTCTGGATACAGAAAATGTTCGATTGCTGGCCTGGCCAGCACATTCGCCAGATATCTCACCAATTGAAAACGTCTGGTCAATGGTGGGCGAGCAACCGGCTCGTTACAATACGCCAGTCGCTACTCTTGATGAACTGTGGTATCGAGTTGAAGCTACATGGGCAGCTGTACATGTACACGCCATCCGAGCTCTGTTTGACTCAATGCCCAGGCGTATCAAGGCCGTTATTACGGCCAGAGGTGGTTCTGGGTACTGATTTCTCAGGATCTATGCAGCCAAATTGCGTGAAAATGTAATCACATGTCAGTTCTTGTATAATATATTTCTCCAATGAATACCCGTTTATCATCTGCATTCCTGCTTGGTGTAGCAATTTTACTGGCCAGTAGTGTATGTTGTCAACCTGGATCTCTACCCGACAGCGCTCATTACTTTGCGTGTATACGCAGAGGCCTTCCACCTTGGCTCGGTGCTCCACACACACGCACACACGGCTCTCTACTCCCCCCCCCCCCCCCCCGGTCTCAGTGTAGTCTAGCCTAGACTAGCCTAGCCGAGCCAAGCTGACAACGAGGCGACCCGTCCCAGCCGGCGTGGAGACGCCATCAAAGATTCACGGCGCGGAATTACCGCCTCAAATATTGAAGCGGCGGCGCTCAACGCCGCAACTAGACGGGCAGCGCGCGAGCAACACACCCTCAGACGCCGCCCCAGGCTCAACGGTCAGGGCTCAAGAGAGCAGCGCGGGGCAGCCGAGCCCGTACAGGGGGTGAGGCGAGTGTGTCCGGGGCAGCGGGAGCCCCACCACCCTCTCTGCCTGTAGCCGCGACCCACCTCCAGAGGCAGAGAAAGCTCCGCAAGTCTTTGGAAAACGCCCACAGTCAGCGTCACCGATACGTCACACTTCTAGTGTTGCCAATGTTTTGTAGCCACTAGCCACAGTGCCTATTCTCGGCAAGTCGAATCAGTGACGTAAGAAATAAATGTCACTTCACCCAGTGACCAAAAAAGAAAACCTACTCACCACGAAGGAGTTACGTCATCTGGTCAATCGACGGAAAGCTGTAAATCTGCCTATCTGGTGTGCCCAATACGGGCTGAGAAACTTCAAGGAAGCTGGAACTTTTCAAATAACACTGATCATTCGACGTACCGGATAGGCAGTAGTATTTACTCGATTGTGCCATATGATTGTATGATTATCTTTCGAGATAAACTGATGTTTTAAGACAATGCTCCAGTAGGAATTTGTCATAAAGAGTCGTGAGCTGCATTTATGTTAACTGTGGTTTGTTTTGAGACAGGTAAGTTAATGTGCCCTTTGTTATGTTGTGCCATGTTACCACACTCATACACTAGGGTGCTAGTTGTAGAAATAATGCCAATCATTGGTAGTGTGGCTATGTGCAACGACTATAGTCGGTTGGTAGAATTAGCCCTATAATCTATTAGAGTGTATAATGTAAGCTGAAGTTATATTTTCATATATTAGTCTCGTCTGCGAATCATGCATAAATATGTGATACGACAAGCTTGGTTACATGAAATTGTTAATGTTCTACCACTGTAATGATCGTATGCAACAGTATTTCATCTGTTGGACATTCGTATTAATAAGTATATGGTTCTTCATTTGCACATGTAGGCTTGTTATCAATGTATTGTCGTATGTATTGACTAGTTGCCTGATAAACGGTGCGATGTAGCTCACTGTGGTGAGCGCCACCCATGGTGGGGGAGGGGGGGGGGGGAAGGGGGTGCAGAACATTTGAAGACCGTGCGACCAGTGTAACAGAGGTAGTAGCGGAGGACGTACGGTGCCACGTGTAGTTTTACTTATGTCCGAAACAGGCTTATGTCTGTTGAAGTTATTTTATTGGTTTTTACGCAGCCGCTGGGCTGCGACTTTTCATTTATTAGTTTGTATGTAAGTAATATGTTATCACTTACGTTGTTTTGAAGTTTATATGTAGATTGTACCAGCATGTAGCACTGATGCGAGTAAAAATCAAGCAGAATACGGGAAACGTAATCACCGTGCAATGCTAAGAGTGGGGAAATACACAAGAAGTCATAAAGAGGGACACAACGCGATGAAAGAGGCCTCTGTTTTATACGAAACGAAAACGAATATAGCAGACTTTAAATCATTTAATAAAACCCTGAGATGATGGCTTGATGAACTTACAGCGCTCCAAAGGTCATGGGAACGAACTAAGGTCGTGTTACTGGCAGGCTCTGTATGAGTGTCAGCCCTCTCCACCCTTGCTTTTGTTCGTGAAATTAGAATGTCCTATTATAGGGTTGGTAATGCATTGTGGGTTATCATAATAAAAATTACTGTGAAACACCGACTGAAATATCTTGTAGGGTGCAGCTCATATGTATAAACAGAAACGGACAAATAAGTAAAAGATTGCAAACTATGATTGTGTGCATTACTCGAGCTTTCGCTGGTTCCACGGTCTAGTTACATAATGGTACTATCGCCGAGAAGTATCTTGCCACTTTAATTTATTCTCGCGGTGGCAATAACAGTCGGTTTATCATGATGTATTTCAAATGTTAGGTATTTAATTCTCTATTAATTTTCTTCCTTGTTTCACCTGAATGTTACCCTCTTGTTTCAAACAGTTCAACATCGTGTAACGTTTTTAGCTGTTATTATAATGCGTGAACTGCTCATTTTGCAACACTTTTGGTAAATCGTTACAGACTGTCATTAACAAATAGAATATTGTACTGAGCACAGGCAAGTAATATTTTTTGAGAAAAACGATTTCATCTTCGCCTCTTAACTTCAACAATTAGCATAAATGTTTACGTATCTATACGGGTACCGTATGAGAACTCTCATTGGAAATTGGTTGAGATAGAACAGGACTTTTTAGTGGTAGGTTTTAATGCTAGTTGTTGTTGTTGTTGCTGTTGTTGTTTTGGCTACATTGTAGCTTTTTGCAGGAAGACGTTCGTGTCACTCGACTCTTGCTGCAAAGTGACGTCAAAATGACGTTTCATAGTTGTCGACTGCTGCGCCGTTTCGTGGTCGCCTGTCGCATAGAGGTGGGGAGCAAATCTCCCTCACGGTTGACTAACCTCACCCCTTGGTATTATTGCTGCCCGTTTTATTTACAAAAAATGAATCTGTACTCTCAGGATCCTACCTAACCACAACCTCGGAAATAGCAACGTACTCGGAAAAACCAGCCAAATATTTGTTACTAGAAAGAATACAAACGTCGGCGCAGCTCGTTTTACTAGCAGAAATTTGATCTTTCGTTTTTTTTTTAGTCACACTGGAGGGTCAAAATGGAGGAAAATCAATCGTGAGTGAGAGTGATGTCACATGTAAATATCGAATATTTCGCAATATAGCTTTATTAAATTAACAAGAAAGTCCCAGAATCTGTTAAACAAACAAAAAATTAACATATAGCATGCCCCGAACCTAATGCCTTCCAGTCCATAACTACGTTTGTAATCATTACTCTATGCTTAAGTCATACAGTCTTGAAATTATTTTGCCTTTTACATTGTCCTGAAGTGTAATATCACCAGTATGTCATTAACTGAAATTTAGTTACAGTCTAACTTGCCGTGAAGTAGCATACGGTCATAACACGCGAGCTGTAATACCAAATAACGAGATACATAAATCCAGTATGTCGTCTCCAAACTTCATTTATCGATTGCTTGCGAGATTCTTGCTTCCATCGAATTTTTTGTTGGAAGACACCTCATTTTGACGTCACGCTGCACTAAGAGTCGGACGAAGAGATGGACTCTTTTTGTAGTGTAACCCTCGTGCGCATGCCGTGGGAGTAAAAAGTCACGTGATTGTTCGAGCAAGTTCGATGCGGTAACAAGCGCTGTGACGTATCGGGAAATCTCGTGCCCGTTCAAACGCGAGTATCGTTTGCCCAGCTCTACTAAAGAGTGAGGAACTAGTTGTGCTTTGCAAAAAGGCCCCTCCTCTCCCCCCCCCCCCCCCACCCCTACACCTTCACCCCGTGGTACGAGACTATTCGAAAATGGGTTCGTTCAGCCGCTGAATACTGAAATGCTGAAGTACGCACAACTGAAGCAGACGGAGTTGGCTTTGCTGTAGAGCTGCTTCTATCCAGATTGGAAGCCGATCCCGCAAAAGAGACAGGGCGGGTTATCTCTCAGATTGGAGAATGCTTACATGGTTGGCTCGCGTTCTGCAGACGGGATCGGCAGAGTAGGATTTCAAAGGCCAGACGGCAGGGGAGCCACGAGAGAACGCTACGGAATACAAATATCTCCTATGCGCTCCAGAAATGTAGCTACTCTTTCCATCCCACTTGCTACGCAGAAGAACGAAAGCAGTTGCCGATGTAACGAAACAGCACTGTGAAGCTAAAAAATATGTACTTTTGAATACATTATGGGAGTGACAATGATCAATGTGTTACGAATAATAAACAGTCTTGGTCACAATTTATTTGTTATGGTGATCGGTTTCGACCATTACTGTGGTCACCCTCAGACCAATGAGTAAGAACCTCCTTCTGCTGGAGAAACAGCAGGAGGTTCTCACTCATTGGTCTGACGATGACCACAGTAGTGGTCGAAACCGGTCACCGTAATAAATAAGTTGTGATCAAGATTTTTTTTGATAGTAAATAAAAATTATGTCATTGTTCGATATATTGCACTCCATTCAAACACCACTAAACCCCTGGTTCTTTAAAGAATCAAAGTCCTATGTGTAAAATATATAAAACAGAATCTGTTTACTTTACAAATGTGTTAAATATCGGCCTTTAAGCATGTATGTGAGAAATTGCGCTTACAGTTTGCTGGAAGTCGGTAAGCGTTCTCTCTCCCTCAAATGAGAACATGGTTTCCGTGTTTTCTGACTGAAATCTAAACGTACATCTAAAGGTGAAAATACAATTAAGTTACTATACCTCCAGTGGTCACAGGCTCCTTTCTCACTCTTAACCCGTCACATAAAAACTGTCATATTTTGTCAACAAGGATGATGTCTGGAAACTACTAGATGCAAATTATGAGAAACATTATCTCAGAGTGCAAAGAAAATATAACAACATTATTATTCCAGAATAAGTTTTGAGGGACTGTGGAGAGCTATGATTGCGTTGCTGAATATACGTGTTGGAATAAGTATGTAAAGCGGAATACAAATCCTATTCTGTTACGTTTATGTAGCTTATATTTCATACTCTTTTAAATAGTTCGGTGACACGTTTCTAATTTTAAGTACAGTAATTATGTTTCCAACAATGGTAAAATTATACATAAATAAGTTTTGTTTGGCGGACTTTTAGAGGTATAGAGGTAGACACACACACACACACACACACACACACACACACACACACACACACACACACACACACACAGAGAGAGAGAGAGAGAGAGAGAGAGAGAGAGAGAGAGAGAGAGAGAGAGAGAGCGAGTGAGGTTCATGTATAGAAAAGTGACCGGAGAGGAACAAATTTCTCCAAAGCAGGAGCTCTTACGATTATATCTGTTACATGGAATTACTACAAGTAAAGGCGGAGGTAATACATTGGTTAATGCTTTCAAAATATGCAGATAGATATACAGTTTGTACTATTAGTTGATGTACATATAGTTTTAAGCTGACAGTGGGTACAGGCTGTTGGTGTGATATGGTATATCATCCCATTGTTCACTTGGGGAATATCATGGTAATATAACTAGTTACTTATGAAAATATAAAGGGAAGTGTGTGTGTTCCAAATTTTATAATATAGGCTCTAGTTGAAAACTGAGATGATACTGATGTCCAGTTTTTTCCTTTAGGTTGGACAGTACTTGTGTGGCTGACATGGTGTTTTGTTTCATGCAGGTGTGTGGCTATTGCTGATGTGTAGTACTTTTTGTTTTTCAGTGCTGCCATGTGTTCTTTGATCTAATCTCAAATGTTCTACCCACTTGGGCAATTTTGTATACACCCGTGAGATGAAGTGTATTCTGTGTATTGGCGTTGTTGTGAGCTAACTTCTGTCCAATCTTGTTGTCGATGGTAAAGGCTAAGTTTAACATTTTCGTTTGAAGACATTGGCAATCTCATAGTAAATATTACCTAGAAATGGGATAGTATGGAATATGTTAATTTCTTTTTGTTTTGCATTATGTGATTGCTTTGCCACTGTTGAGCATTTTAGGTTGTATACTATGGAGCTGTTATAACGACTTGCAATAGCTGTTTGTTTTATTTTATTGTTTACATTTATTTTCGGAGAGCGGTAGTTGGAGATCTCTGTTGATCATATATTGGAATGTTGCCATTTTGTGGGTTGTGAGATGATAGGGGCAGCTCTGGATGTTAGTATATGATGTGGTACGCTTGTGATAAATTTCAAACCATGTCTATTATTTTTTATTCTAGTGATAAGGTCTACAAAAGTTTTGTTGTCACCCACTTGGTGTTCAGCTGTGAATGGGAGTTGTTGGTTAATTTATGGATGCCATCTTATTGCGTGGACAAGGGGGCTTAAGCTGATAAGATATATGAGAAAAAGTACCACCACAGCTATATCATGAGAATGTCTTTGTCCTCTCACACAACTAGTTTCGGCGGCACTTTACCCCCATCCTCAGGCACCACTGCTGCCAAAAGATTGATTTCCTTGGCGCATTTACTGAGGAATCCTTGTTACTAGCACATGTGGTCTAGCCTGAGGATGGAGGTAATGTGCCTTCGAAACTAGTCGTGTGGTAGGATAAAAAGATACAGCTGTGGTGGTAATTTTTCTCACATGTTGAATAAATGGTTCAACTCACTGGTATCATCTGTTGTGCCTTTTATTAAAATGGCTGTGTCATCCACACGTCTGTAGTAGTAGGTGATGTTTTTGAGGAGATGGTGATTGGAAGACAGGACTTTGTCTTCTAAATTGTTTATAAATATTTCAGCTTAAATCCAGTAAGGTTTGAGCCCATTGCTAGACCTTCTGTTTGTAGCGTTTATTGTGAATCTGAGTCTATCTCTCTCTCTCTCTCTCTCTCTCTCTCTCTCTCTCTCTCTCTCTCTCTCTCTCTCTCTCTCTCTCTCTGCCTCCATCTTCCCATACCTATCTCTCAATCCCAGCCAAATCTGTTAGTTAAGTATAATTTTACCGCTGTTGGCAACATAATTATCGTACTTAGATTTTAAACATGTCACGTGATTATATAAACAAGTATGAAATTTAAGCTATACAAACTTGACAGAATCGGATTTATATACCACTTGATATATTTATTTCAACACATGTATTCAGCAACTCAATTACAGATCTCCACAGTCCTTTAAAACATACTCGGAAATAATAATCCTGATGCACATTCTTTATACTTCCATATAATATTTCTCTTTTGCTATAAGTTCTTTGCTCCCAGTAGTTGTTTACAAAAAATGGCAGTTTGCATGCGGTGGTTAGGACAAAGAAAGGAGCCTGTTACTTCACTTGTATTTCCCCTTAACATACACGTTTAGGTTTTTAAGCTAAAAGACTCGAAAACCATGTTCCGAAACAGTATGTTTGCTCCTCCACTTGGCGGTGTCACATATTACTCCAAAATCGTAAGACAGCACTCACATATGTCACACTAACACATTTAAATTCATCTGATGATAGAGGTTTAAACCTTCGAAACGCGTTGTGGATGTAAATAAGCAGGGACTGGTAACTGTAAACTTGGTTGTTTTATTTCATATCAATAAAAGTCACAGTAAAGCCTAACCTAAAATGTTCGCATTTAGTGTTTTCAAATGTACTGAGTGAATAAAATAAAAATATTTGCGTGCCATCCATCACACTCTCTCAGGACGAAACAAGCAGTTTTTTCTAACAGTAATACTTGTTTTACTGCGTTACGCTTTTGACACAAGATTATGCCTCTTACTGAGAAGGCTATGAAAGCATTTTAAATTTTTAAATTCGCTCAGTGAATACGGGAAGTATCAAAAATGAAAATTTATGTTGTTCTTGGAAGACATTCTTGATTTTAGGAAACTCGCTTTGAAATTATTTTATAACTATTCCATAGCGTCTAATTTTCGCGTTAATGGAAATTGATTTTTTTGTTATATGTTTTTCTCACATCGTGTGTCAAAAATTTATTAGTTTCTCACATTTGCTGTACAATCATCCTAAATTAACCTCCTTAGTCCAGAGCCTATATTTTATGAATGAAAAGTTTGTGTTGGTGGGCAGTGCATTTTTCGGGAACACAATAAAGTCAAAGTACTAAATTTAAAAACTTAGTATTATTCAGCAAAATTTTAGGGTATATTCAAAGCGAAAACTATTTATACCAGAAGAAAGTGAAGGATGTGCAAAGCTTACAAAACTCAGTATTAAACCCCAAAATTAGGAAAGAAATGGCACTGGAATGAGAAAGTATAGGTTCGTGTCGAGTGTGGACCCGGTGCTACACTAAGAAAAGTAAATGGCTATATTACTGTGATAAAACAATCAGTATTCGATAGTCTGGGGTATATTACCATATTACAACATACTGAAACAGATTATAGTTCAAAATTACTAAAATCACGTAGAAATTACCTTCATTTCTCAAACTTTGATAAAGAGCTTTTTTTAGACAAATTCTGTCACCTGCTGTAGGCCTTAAGTACATGCTACAATCAGTCACAGTGAGTTTAGTTTATATTATAAGCTAGAAATAACACAAAAGCAGGATATATATATATATATATATATATATATATATATATATATATATATATATATATATATATAATGACTCAGGATGTTACATCGCACGATCAGATGATTTCGACGTTGTGCCATTTTCTAGCGTTATTCCTACCCTCGTAATTTTACACCGTCATCCTGTAGTGGGTCTATAAAAATGTGCATTTGTTTCGTATGTAACCGCTGTCGTCGTAGACTTGAGTGATAACAAGGTTCTATATTCGTCAGCGGTTTAAAACAACGTTTCTGCCGCAGTGGGGTATGTATGTGAACACAAAAACTCATATATATCGCACAGAACATTGTTTTACATCCATTGAATCGGCACACTGTAGAGAAATCTACTGTGCCATACATATTTTGAGTTTTTTGTGTTCTCGTGTGTACACTAGACAGAGCGAAAACGAATCTGCCTAGAAATGCACAATGGTTTGTTGTCTGAATTTTCGTAGCCAAGCGGAGAGCGAGAAATGGACAAAAGGCGTATCAAATTGAAAAGTGTCAACTCTAATTTTGCAAAAAAAAAAGGGCTATTAAGAAAAACTTAATTCATGGTTTCAGGAAAACTGAAATATTTCACGAACAGTTGCTGTTAGCTATGCAAACGAAATATCAACAAGTTAACTTCTCGAAAGCCTAGCCATTTAGCGTATAAGAAGTTACATTTGTGTGGTATTGAACTATCTATAGAAATTGAAATACAGGGTTTTGAAAGAAAAAAACGGTCCAATTGTTTCTGCTTCATGTACAGCACAAGCTGGGTTCGTCTCACAGTGTTCTTTGCAAATTTGATCCTGGCCACCAATACAAGTGTGAACTGCTCGATCTAAATGTGTTGTACATATATTGCTCGTATTCTACTTTATTTTTGTTCACATCCGATTTTCATACTTTCTCGCATTGACAGAATTGGTACTTAACTTTATTACATCTGATCACGAAATGAGTATGTATTTCTGGTTTGAACTGTAGTACGTAGTTATTATACCTGGTACTGTGTAGCAAACACATTCAAATAACGTAGATCAACCACCTTCAGCCACAAATCGTGATCTTATTAAAACGCACGATGTATTTCAAGCCCTGGGGCTCATCTTCAGGTGCTTTCACAGTCTACATCAACTTAACATTACGTTTAATTCTGGGCCTGGCAAGATCACATTGTTACATCACAAAATGGTGAGTCATGAAACAATGATAAATCGATAAGTAACTTACTGTTTCTAGTACACCTACATACTCCTTATTAGAAACAGTAAACTACTCTTCGCTTTATCATAGATTTATAAACTTAGTATGTAGTACATCTACATACACCTACTACTAGAAACAGTAAATTACTCTTCGATTTAGCATAATTTTCTAAACTTATACTTCATAATCGACATTTTGTAATGTACCAATGTAATCTTGCCTGGCCCAGAATTAAACGAAATGTTAAGTTGATGTAGACTGTGATAGCACCTGATGAGCCCCAGGGCACGAAATGCATCGTGCATTTTAATAAAATCACGATTTGTAGCTGAAGGCGGTTGTTTATTGTTACGAAAGTAATAGTCGCGGAGAAAAGATGCAAACAATGGATAAAATAAAGTGAAACAACAGTCTAGATACATTGAAATGCTTTCTTGTAGATGGGATTGTGTTGTGTAGTGTGAACTTATTTCCACCTAGTCTGTCGTCAGTGCTACTACAACTGCTACTACTACAACTAATACCGCAACATAGCATACGCACTGGGAAGAGGCAAGAATTAACGAAATTTGTAATTTTTTATTATTTATTTTGGTCATAATGATTATGATGCGCGAGTTGGTGTTCTTCACTACGAGGAGATCTTTACACGAAAAATTTCAATGACTAACATTCTCCTCTAAATGTGAAAATATTTTGTCGACGCCAACCTACACGGGGAAAAATGATCATCGCAGTAAAATAAGAGGTGTTACAGCTAGCACGGAAAGATCTAAGTTTCCGTTATTCCCGCGTGCTAATGGAGAATGGAAGGGTAGATAAGTCGTCTGAAACAGTTGTTTAGATTGTTTCCCGAACCCACCCTCACGCTGGTAGTATAGGTAATGAAAAAGGCGTCGGTACTGCTAGCGCAAAATGCATATAGAATACGAGTAGGGGACTCGGCGCATTCATGACCGTACTATCCGAATACGTAACAGGAACATTTCCTTCTCTATTCCCGCAGGCCACTAAACTTTAAGGTTTGTCACTCACAAAACGATCTGCTATTGAATGATTTGGGGGTTCCAGTGCTTTACAGGACATTAGTACTGGCTTTGAGGGTTGTCCTCCGTCGAGTTTGCTAACACTTGGATTGCCGATGAAACGTCGTCATACGTATGTTGTTTCGTCGACGGTTGTCAGTATGTGATGGAGTCTCTTGCTAAGAAAAAATCTAAATAGTTTTTGCATAATGTCGGTTTGTCAGCCATCTGTTGATCGCAGTATTTTCGCAGAAGCGATAGGATATTGAGGCTGTTGACCTTTCTACTGTGAAACATTCGTAGCAACCGTAGCAGAGCATGTTAAATCAAGTAAGTCATAGTAAGTAAGGTTCCAGAATCACTGCTTAAAACATTTAATGATCAATACGACAGCTGCAACGGATGATTTCCGTACAAAGTAGTTGTATATATAAAATTTTGAGATTACAGTACTATAGTTCTATAGGAATTTTGACTACATTTTTTATAAGTAAAGAATTTCGTAAGTTATTGAAGTATAACTGAAACTGCACTCATAATGTTCATTATCACGAATTACACAACTATGCTATAATTAATTTTTAAATATTTCTAAATTATGTAAATAAGAGGGAGACATATACAAACATATACAACAACTGGTGTGACTGTATCTAGTGCTGTTGTTGTTATATTTCACGTGAAATTCTAAAATATCGATTTCACGCCGATTCTGTGCTGTTTTATAACGTTAGGCGTAATATTTTGGTAAAATATTTTAGATATGTTCTGTAATTTTTTGACAGTTCACACCACAGATAGTAACAGACTATGGTCAGGTGTAATTACATCTTTTGGAATCTGAAGTATGTGTATCCTATCTTTGGTTCTCAACTTATGTCAACGGTTGTTCTGACGTATAAACAATATCTGATGTGACCGTTCTTCTTACATTTCGCGTGAAATTCAAGAAATTTTGTTGCCACGTTGAATTTATGCTGTTAGCTTTCTACAATAGGGCGTGGCATTTTAGTGTAAAATAGTTAAGTATTTACCATAATTTATGACAGTTGACACCACAGATGTTTTTCATTTACGTGAGAACAGTCATTAGTCAGAGATGACGATATCTTTACGCATCTCTGGCGTACGTATCCAATCTTTCACTTCCAGAGCTTTATGGATTAAGTCAGTAAAGTTATCTAAATAATTTTTGTCTTTGCAATCGGCGTGTTCATTAAGAATTTCCTTCAGATACTCTTTAAGTGAATTTATATCTCAAGTTCTTCCAAAATATACATTTCTAATCCTTTCGCTGTTAGATGTATTATTGTTAGAGCGGTCTCGATGTTTGTGCTGAGTGGTTTTCGGTCTCAGATGTAGATATACACTTGATTGGTTGACTCTTACGTGTTCGCGGAATCGTGCAATGAAATTACGTCCTGTCTGACCGATTTAAAAGTTATTGAAGTTATCACATATGATTTTGTGAACTCCTGGTTCTTAGTAGTGGGAATTTCTGGTGTCTGCTAAGTGTAATTTCGTTCTCGAACTGTTGTTAGTGCAACAAACGAATTTAATAACTATGTGTTTGAAAAATGCGTCAGTTTTTGGAAATGTTACCTTAATATAGGGGTATGATTTAAATTGAATGTGTGTCCTGTTTTTGCTGACTAGGTGGATATCTTTGTGTAGTGTCTTGCTTTAGTTTTATACGTTTTTTATATAACTGGGTGACAATTTTAGAGCCAAATTTGTTTTTGTAAGCTATATGTTGTGGTATTACAAGTTTTTTATCGATTGCTTCTTTATTTGGTGGTAATTTTATTAATCTGTTCATCATGGAGTTGAAATATGCAAATTTATGTGAAGTGAGACGACATGATTCGGCATTTATGATACAATCGGTGGTGGTACGCTTTCCGTATATTTCGGAGTTGTGTTCAGGGTTATTTTTGCTAATAGTTAGGGCTAAATAATTTACTGAATTATTCGTTTCCATTTCAATAGTGAATTTTATATTAGGGCGTAGGTCGTTAAAAATGTGATTAATTTTTAGTATGTCATAGTTGGTTCCACTTATAAGTATTAGTGTGTCATCGACATATCTATAGTAGTAAACAATTATTTGTAGTTGGTTAAAGGTGAACAGTATTTCTTCGAGAGTATTTAGAAAGATGTCTGCAAGTGTACTTGCTATACAACTACCAATAGCCGCGCAGTCTGCTTCAATACAGATTTTGTTACTGAATTCTAAATAGTCCTGCGATATATTGTTTTGAGGAAATTAATAATTTCATTTGTTTCTATGACAGAATTTCTGCTGTATTATAGGAAGTTTTCGTTTATTATTTGTGTTGTTTGTTTTGTTGGAATATTGTTATAAAGGCTTCTGATATCTAATGCAATAAATGGAGAGATTGGAGGGATAGTCACGTTTTTTTATTGTGTTAGCTAGTTTCCGTGTCATTTTTATTGAAGATATATGATTTTGTTAGAATTTTATTTAATTTTTTTGCTTATATTAAGCGTTGGACAGTTTATGCAGTTTACCACAGGACGTATAGGAATTGAAGTTTTGTGTATCTTAGGCATGGCGCTTAACGTTGGTGTGCTACGCTTCGTTGTAATTGTTGATTCCTTTTCGAAATCAGTTACTAGTACGTTGAAGTTTTTGATACATGTTTTTAAATTTGTGCCGCTTATTTATTTGCTGGTTTGTGTATCGTTCCTGTTATATTATTCTCATCAAAGAAGTTTAAGATTTTGTTTGTACAATCATTCTGGAGTTTGGAGCATTCCTCGCCTACGTCAGTACCATATGCTTCTTTGATTACTGCACTGCTTCGTTCTTGTGATCGCATCATTACGCATATGTTGCTGAAGTTGAGACTTCTAACAGCCGATGTGCTTGTTACACGCTCGACAGCGAGCACACTATCAGTGGAGAAGGAATCGCATGTAGCGACCAAAACCCTAAGTAAGACGTTAATTTTGATGCAAGAGAAGGCACTGTGGACACAAACAGTCGTTGACTCTATTTGGCAAACTTTTCTTGGCGCACTCACTCACTTCTTCTGAATCGGCAGAAGTCTCTAGCAGTCTGAAAACTTCGGCTCGCTAGTCTCCCACTGCCAATCTGGACAGCACGCGAAGCCCTTTACTACACGCAGTAATGGGTACTACGGTGCTACATCCTGTATTGTTATTCTATTTGCTTTGCTCTTGAGAACTGAAATTCTGAATCAACCTAAAGCGCAATTAACTATGTTTTGCTGCGCTAGAACGTAACTTTTAAAGATAATTTCGGTCTTCATCTTTTATGGTAGTTCGGTTTCGGGTATTTTCCTATGGGAGTGGACTAGTTAGAATATGAGGTAATATAAAGAAGGGCGAAAAGTAAATAACATATCATTTTTTTGTAGCGAAAGTTAAAAAATGTAAACACATGCAATTCTAAATAAATAACTAAAAACAGCTAACGATAAAATCAAAAAAATATTCACGTTGGCAATACAATTCACGAACATTTACACTTTTCATGTGCATAGAAGGGCAACACATGAATAAGTAATTAAATAGAAATTCAGGATCTAATTAACGAGACTGTTTTAAATATGGTGTATTAGGTTGTTCCATTTGTTACTGTAATTTCGTTAGCAATAAAAAGGTGGTTGAGGTATGGTCCATTAACACAGGTCTTTCTTATGTTAGGCGCTGCTGCCTCATGGGAATATCACGTATCACTTCCAAGGGCTCCCATGATGATTTGTAGCGTGCGTCGGTCAGCTCAGAGCATTACTTGGGAAGATAGTTTGTGTTCCAGTTTTACGAAATATTTCGTCGATAAGTCACCAAAACTTTGTATCAGCTATAATATGTGTGGCTTAGACAATGAGATTAAGTGTTACGCACTGCCGGCGTTTTAGTCGCAGACTTTCCATAGCGCTAAAAAGGGAATTTTTACACATTGGCGTGTCAGGTTATATGGCGCATCTATACTGCCCATAAAACTGTTGTATGCTCTTCTATGCGTTCGTATGGACCAGTTTCTTGTTTAGTTCAAACTTAGATCTTGCTCTTGGAGATATCATCACCACCGAATAAGAAGACCCCCAATAGAGGTAGCGGGCGCGGGACATGGTCCATACTAATCGTGTCATGTGTTGTGTTATAGGTAATGTACTCTCTAAGTCTCATTACATCTTTTTTGCCAAATGTATTTTTTTCTGTATTTTCAGCCTTTTATTTCATATTACCCCACTACTTCATTTTTCCTCCATTTGAAAATGTTCCTTCCTTCATTCCTTTTTAATAAGAAGACTCTTTGCAAGTTTTTCACGAGATTAAATTTGTTACAGTTTAAATCTTTGTTTTGTATACAGTTCAGCAGCTACTATTAAAACTGTAACAGCAAATGACGGCTCCAAACATAATATAGTCGATAAAATATACAGAATGAAAATTAGGGCAGGATGTGCAAACGAAGATAAGGAAACAACATTAACGAAAGTAGAAAGAAAGAAAGAAAGTTGTTGCACTACCATACACGGTAATTATTTCCCAAAAAATAAGTGACATTGTAATGTTAAAGTTGACATCGGCACAGAGAATAAAGTCTGAATCAAGATAATTCACATAACAGACAACCCTCAAAAACACTATCAACCAGGAATACAAAAAAATTAGGAACTTTGGGAATTCGCCGTGTATGTGCTTGTTGCGGAAGAATACGAAGCGTTACGTCAAATAAGTATTTATTTCTATCTCACAGACACTACAAAGAACAAAGAGAGATCATACACGGGTTACTATACCGACAGTGACAAATAAAATCCTTTTATACTCGAAAGAGAGCACTCTTCACTTGTTGGCGTGTATCTTCAGATTGATGCCGCCAAAAGGCAATGACTGTGGCACGTTATGCATTGGCCAAACAACAGGAAAATTTCTCACAACAGTCAAAGGTCATATAACCCAAAGTTAAAACAATCACATCACATTTAGTACGCGTCGTCGGGAAAATCAACACTCTATAGTAGGTATAAGAACTAATCTTTTCGTTCTTAATAGTGCCGAAAAAGAAGCTACATAATCAAAGTGAAGGAAATAGAAATCGACACACAAGTGGTAAAAATCCAAGTAACATTCTGAATGAACAAACAAAATTCAAAAATAAAAAATATATGAGCACATTGCCAAAATTTTTATCGGTAACAGATAATACAGGACAAAAGACAATCCGAAATTTTACGTAATATTTAAATCCATACTCATTTAAGATAAAATTTAAAAGCTAACCACGTCTTTGACGCACAGAAGGATAATGTAACGTCATTGACCATCTTACAAATCACATGAACGTGTGAGCTCGACTTTTCTTTCCGCACGTGTCGACACCATCTCATTTGAAAAGTCGTCCAGCCCAAGAATGACGTGGCATGTCGACATCCATTTTCACCGTTATGAAGAAAGGTTGTAGGCACCTATAAGCCAAATTTCAAACATCTGCGTCACAATGGCAGAAAATTACGGGGTTTTGAATACTGAGTCATTACTTGTGCTGCGTAGTGCATGTGGGAGAAATAGTTTGCCTAATGTTTTAAATGCTCTGCTATTGTAGTTACAGCATACTGCGGAAAAGAGAACGAAACTGCACTTATAAAGAGCACAGAATAGCACTTTTCCTCTCAGTCTGTCAGCCTTGTTGGCCCCGGCTTATGCGTTACTTTAAACCTTGACTGTTACTCCCGCGGTTTTTGTGGTTATGCCATGGTCTTCCGCTTTCTACGTGTGGCAGCAGCGGTGTGTATCGATATTCGCACCTTGTACCGTCTTTGCTCTTGTGCTTATGGTTTCTGGCTAGCTAGTGTGCAGCAGTCGGTCGGTTGACGTGGATCAGCCAGGAAGTCTCCGAGCGGCGCAGTGAACCGGGCCCGCTGGCGGTCTCTACGCAGTGTCGGATTGTGTGGGAGCTGTTCCTGGCTCGCCGACCCAGGACATCAAAGTTGAGTGGTGGTTTAATTACCAAAGCCAGACTGTTCACATCGTGCCGTTGGTTTTCATTGTTGGCTGTATCCTAGGGTCTACTCCCGTGGGTCTTGATGTTGCTGCCTCCAGTTGCGTTGTACTTGCGACAGAGCTATCCTGTAGGATTGCTTTGGAGGTGTCGTCTTGTGTGGGGATTGTGGTATTTGTGTTTTGGGGTTTTGATTTATTATCTGGCGTGTGGCTGCTTGGTGTTGAGGTAGGTTGGCTTGTTGTTGCTGATCGGTGACAGATAATACAGGACAAAAGACAATCCGAAATTTTACGTAATATTTAAATCCATATTCATCCAAGATGAAATTTAAAAGCTAACCACGTCTTTGACGCATAGAAGGATAATGTAACAACCATTCACAAGTAAACTAAAGTACATCATATCTGAAAATAGCATTTACAGTCTTGTTACGTAAGTGAACACTGAATATACAGTTAAGAGCTAGATCATATTTAGGTACCACTTGAAAATCAGCCATATTCGAAATGGTAGCAACACGTAAGAATCTACGACGTACTGTCATTACACTGCAGTCCATGTAACTTACGTTCTGTATGCGAGTTGATTTTGCCCACTCTTTTCGCTAGTTTATTATACTAACAAATGTGAATGTACATAATATCCCAGAATTCCAGAATCTCCTATACAGGATTACTCAGAAGTACTTTCGGGGTTTCAGAAGAGAACTACATGAAACTACAAGACAGTCACAAAAAAGTTAGATATCAGTGGATAGAGCATTTCTCCAACCTTGTACCGCACATTACAGACGCTCAATGTGAGGACAGTTTGCGATGTGGCAAACCTGCATATGTGAGTGAAAATCACTTAAGTGTCTGAGGGAAGAATTGCCCGGGAAGTTGTGACAGCAGCACGCTTTGGAAATCAGCTCATCGGGTTGTCTGTCTACAGGCGCGAATTAATTCCATGCGACAGTACGCAGAGGATTATTTATCTACATTTTGCCCCTTAGCGCAACTACCGCTACAGCAGATATAGCGCAACTACGCTACAGCAGTTATAATGAATCGAAAGTGAAAGATATGCTCTGCCCACTAATATGTGCCATTTGGTTCCACCGCAGTCGCCTTCTGAAACCTCGGAGGTATTTATGCACATGCCTGCGTTTCTACTTCTACAGTCCTAACGACGAGAAATCGTTTGCATACATTCAGTTGTTCCACTCAATCGAAAACACCGCCGCATACACCCAAAACCATTTACTGGTGCCATATCGAACCGATACGTACGGTTTTATAAGAGAGCGCGTTCGGCTGGAACTGTAGTTTTCTTAAGTCAACTTGGACCATGGCCTTACTCAACTCGCTGCCCCAATGCTGACGCGACGCCCACTTAAAGTTGGTCGCCATGTATTTCCGGCCCGAGGCAATTTCTGCGGCGCCATATTTAAGCGAACACGCCAACCTGGCAGCTCGCTCTTATTTGATGTTCAGCAGTCAGCAAATTCACGTGCGAGCATTTGACGAGATATTCTGACCGAACGATTCGTCGCTAACATGTGTTATAATTTACTAGCAAATGCGTGACTTGACTTTAACTCGTTAGCGTAAAATGGATGAAGCCATTGAGGTTAAAAATTAGTGAATGAAATAGGCGAAGACTTATACGTTAACCTGCACAGTACAGATTTTCAATCCTCATAGCGGTATCATTAGAATGCAGCCTGAGGAGATTGCACACACGTACACGTGTCTCCCCCTCCCCCATAAACACACTATATATATTTCACAGGTATCTTGCTTACAATTTGTGGCAGGAACGTTAGCGATCACCTTCTTTTCACTCTTATGTTCATATACCCTAGAATGTTTTCATTTTTGTTCTACAGCACGATTAGTGCGTGGTACCTAAAACATTGCATGAATGACATTCGACTTTGTTTGTAGCATTAATTGCCTGCTCATGAATCTTCGAATATTAAGCATTTACAGCAAATGTTAAACATTATACGACTGCTGAACGTCTATATTATGTAACTGTATCTTCCGATTACATTTATAGAAATCAAAAAAACAACTCTGATTATGGAAATTATTCCGATTTTAATGCCAGAAAAACTGATTCACAGCAACTTTCTTGTACCCAGCCGGATCGTTATTCCATTTTTCCGCATAATATTGCGTCTTTTTTTCAAATGCTACGTGAGGCGATCATAGAATTTCTCTATGACTGGATACCATTTCAGTCACTAACTTCGAGAAAATCTTAGTCAATGACAATATCACTAATTGTTGACACTGTTCAGTTTCTCCGTTAGCGGCAGTATAGCTAAAATGACTTTAATCTTCACCTCTTAAATAAAGGGCGCTATTGGTCGTTTGTTGCATCTCAGTTACTTTTTGTTTTTAATCAAACATAACTACTCTTATTCTTTTTAGAAATCTTCTTTAGTCTAAAGACAGATAATGATTATTACGGATTCTTGTAATAATTACCTATCTAGCACCAAATATTTTCTTTTAAAGTTATTTCATCCGTGTTGGATCTTGCGAACTGCGCAGCAGTTAATTCACTAACTAATTTCCTTTAAATTAGAGTCAGACTTTTAGACACATATAATGTGTAAATATCCCTACATACGGAAACAGATATGTAAATTAATTAAAATGTTATATATGTAGATAGATATTTAAATACAAACGACTAAAAATAAAATATTTATAGTCAGGCAAATAATTTTTTAATCACTACCCTTTATGGACCACTGAAGATGCTTAAATGAATTATCCGACACACATTTGATTAAAGAAGTAATAATAGTAATAAAAAAAGAGGCTGTTCCAAAAGACGAGAAACAGTTGTTTTTAACTGGAAGACAAACAAGAATAAACTTGCATTTCAGGTATAATTGCAGCCAAGTACAAAATACATATTCAATGACAACATGGCATGCGAATTTCAGTGTCTTCTTCTCCTTCTTCTTGTACGGTTAATGCGTTGTAATTGTACCGTTCGTTCAATAGGTGCGTGTGGATTTAGTACGTCTATGATAGTTTGAAAGTGTGTGGGACACCGTAACTCACAGGTGGTTTCTACATAATTAGCAGTACCAATCAACATTCCACAGAAAGAAAAGAGATTAAGGAAGAAACAACCAACACCTCTGCTTATCGAGGTAACTTTAATCTGTTTTCGATGTCAGGCATTTTACAATAGAAACAAACGTTAAAACCCTAAATTTCTCTAGTCATTGTAATGAACAAAAATGATAGGATGAGAAGCAAAATTTCATCTGTTGCGTAATATTGCGCTGTTTCCTCGCTTACTTGGTATTTCGATAGATATTTCTTTAAACAAGTGGTGTGACTCCTCGAAATCAGCAACTGGAATGCTTTTGACATCGCGTGAATAAGAAACGTATGCATGCGTTATTAACACTTTTCGAAAAAGTTTGTTCATAGTGTTCCGCGATATCAAAATTATACATGTGCACTTTTATTTCGAACTACAACAGAGCTAACATTTCCAGTTTTTCTTGGCGCAATAGTGGTGGCGCTTTTAATCTCCAGGTGTCTAAGGTGGACTATGACTTACATTTTAATGTCCTGACGATGCCTGTATTTCCTTTTTTTGAGTTAGAGGTTAAGAGACGCACTTCCATTTCCTTTACGAACCTTGGGCACATGTTGAGCCGAAAGTTTTCATTGTTGAGCTTTTTACCTTTTAGATTTCATTACCACCATACTGTCAAAGTTGACATTTCTGTTTCTTTGGGCCTCAATCTAAATGTGCAACATTGTTTCCAGCGTTGATTACGTTGTAACATTTTTGTAAGACTCAAATCGATTAATGCAGTCGCCCTAACCGCCGTCTGCTTCACGTCTGCTGTGCAGCGAGCTACCTTAATTTAAGTATTATCTGTATTTTTCTTACTTGTCACTTCTTCTTCTGCGTGTTTTTGCTTTTAGGAAGCTTCAATAGTAGAGTGCTATTAAGTGTTCCATAGATCTCGTGTTTGTTTTGAATACAGTCAGGGAGAGTCCCTTTAGTCAGCCATAGTGCTAGTAGTGCTAGTGTTTGTTTTCAATACCGTCCAGAGACAGGTAGTGCTATTTTCCTTGTTTCTACAAGAAGTGGTTAGCAATCACAGTTTAGTCAATAATCAACCGCCTTTACTGAATTAGCAGTCTAGTTAAAAGTTGATTAACACTCTATAGTAAAGTGATTTCTTAGGATGGATAGGATTTGTGGCTGCTGTGTACGGACGCAGGAGGAGCTGGCCACTCTTCGCGAACAGCTGAGCGTGTTGATGGCCGCGGTCAGCCGTCTTCAGGCTGCTGCCTCGGAGTGTAGCGGCAGTGGGGAGTCTGGTGCGTCGCATGGTGCACCCCAGGTGTTAGATGCTTCACCCACTGTCCCTGCTGTCGAGACATCTTCGCGGGTACCTGGCGCGGTTGGGCCACCCTCTCCCCAAGGGGAGTGGCGGGTTCAGCGGCGTTCTCGGCGCACGAGGCGGAGGGTCAATGTGGAGGCTGGCCGTGTGGCATCGCCCGCTCTGCCTGTGAGTGGACATGTGGCTGCTCCTTCAGCAAGGTCCGAGCAGGCACACGGGGGGAGGGGTTTATTAGTTATTGGGAGCTCCAACGTTAGGCGGGTGATGGAGCCCCTTAGGGAAATAGCGGAAAGGTCGGGGAAGAATGCCAGTGTTCACTCTGTCTGCTTGCCGGGGGGTCTCATCCGAGATGTGGAGAAGGCCCTACCGGCGGCGATAGAGAGCACTGGGTGCACCCGACTGCAAATTGTTGCTCATGTCGGCACCAATGACTCTTGCCGTCTGGGTTCAGAGGTCATCCTCAGTTCGTACAGGCGGTTGGCGGAGTTGGTGAAGGTGGAAAGCCTCGCTCGCGGGGTGGAATCAGAGCTAACTATTTGTAGTATCGTTCCGAGAACCGATCGCGGTCCTCTGGTTTGGAGCCGAGTGGAAGGCTTAAACCAGAGGCTCAGACGATTCTGCGGAGAGCTGGGGTGCAAATTTCTCGACCTCCGCTATCGGGTGGAGAAATGTAGGGTCCCCCTGAATAGGTCAGGCGTGCACTACACGCCGGAAGCGGCTACGAGGGTAGCGGAGTACGTGTGGAGTGCACATGGGGTTTTTTTAGGTTAGAGAATTCCCTCCCTAGGCCCGACAAGACGCCTCCTGACACGCGGCAAGGCAGGAGTAGGCAAAATGCAACAAGGAATAACAATATTAATGTGCTAATAGTAAACTGCAGGAGCGTCTATAGAAAGGTCCCAGAACTGCTCTCATTAATAAACGGTCACAACGCCCATATAGTACTAGGAACATAAAGTTGGCTGAAACCAGACGTAAACAGTAATGAAATCCTAAACTCTGATTGGAATGTATACCGCAGAGATAGGCTGGACAGTGAAGGGGGAGGCGTGTTTATAGCGATAAGAAGTGCAATAGTATCGAAGGAAATTGACGGAGATTCGAATTGTGAAATGATTTGGGTGAAGGTCACGGTTAAAGCAGGCTCAGACATGGTAATTGGATGTCTCTATAGGCCCCCGGGCTCAGCAGCTGTTGTGGCTCAGCACCTGAAGAATAATTTGGAAAATATTTCGAGTAGGTTTCCCCACCATGTTATAGTTCTGGGTGGAGATTTTAATTTGCCGGATATAGACTGGGAGACTCAAACGTTCATAACGGGTGGCAGGGACAAAGAATCCAGTGAAATATTTTTAAGTGCTTTATCTGAAAACTACCTTGAGCAGTTAAACAGAAAACCGACTCGTGGCGATAATATATTAGACCTTCTGGTGACAAACAGACCCGAACTATTTGAATCAGTTAATGCAGAATAGGGAATCAGCGATCATAAAGCGGTTACTGCATCGATGATTTCAGCCGTAAATATAAATATTAAAAAAGGTAGGAAGATTTTTCTGTTTAGCAAAAGTGACAAAAAGCAGATTACAGAGTACCTGACGGCTCAACACAAAAGTTTTGTCTCAAGTTCAAAATGGTTCAAATGGCTCTGAGCACTATGGGACTCAACTGCTGTGGTCATTAGTCCCCTAGAACTTAGAACTACTTAAACCTAACTAACCTAAGGACATCACACACATCCATGCCCGAGGCAGGATTCGAACCTGCGACCGTAGCAATCCCACGGTTCCGGACTGCGGCGCCTAGAACCGCGAGACCACCGCGGCCGGCTTGTCTCAAGTGCAGATAGTGTTGAGGATCAGTGGACAAAGTTCAAAACCATGGTACAATATGCGTTAGATGAGTATGTGCCAAGCAAGATCGTAAGAGTTGGGAAAGAGCCACCGTGGTACAACAACCGAGTTAGAAAACTGCTGCGGAAGCAAAGGGAACTTCACAGCAAACATAAACATAGCCAAAGCCTTGCAGACAAACAAAAATTACGCGAAGCGAAATGTAGTGTGAGGAGGGCTATGCGAGAGGCTTTCAATGAATTCGAAAGTAAAGTTCTATGTACTGACTTGGCAGAAAATCCTAAGAAATTTTGGTCCTATGTCAAAGCGGTAGGTGGATCAAAACAAAATGTCCAGACACTCTGTGACCAAAATGGTACTGAAACAGAGGATGACAGACTAAAGGCCGAAATACTAAATGTCTTCTTCCAAAGCTGTTTCACAGAGGAAGACTGCACTGTGCTTCCTTCTCTAGATTGTCGCACAGTTGACAAAATGGTAGATATCGAAGTAGACGACAGAGGGATAGAGAAACAATTAAAATCGCTCAAAAGAGGAAAGGCCGCTGGTCCTGATGGGATACCAGTTCGATTTTACACAGAGTACGCGAAGGAACTTGCCCCCCTTCTTGCAGCGGTGTACCGTAGGTCTCTAGAAGAGCGAAGCGTTCCAAAGGATTGGAAAAGGGCACAGGTCATCCCCGTTCTCAAGAAGGGACGTCGAACAGATGTGCAGAACTATAGACCTATATCTCTAACGTCGATCAGTTGTAGAATTTTGGAACACGTATTATGTTCGAGTATAATGTCTTTTCTGGAGACTAGAAATCTACTCTGTAGGAATCAGCATGGGTTTCAAAAAAGACGATCGTGTGAAACCCAGCTCGCGCTATTCGTCCACGAGACTCAGAGGGCCTTAGACACGGGTTTACAGGTAGATGCCGTGTTTCTTGACTTCCGCAAGGCGTTTGACACAGTTCCCCACAGTCGTTTAATGAACAAAGTAAGAGCATACGGAATACCAGACCAATTGTGTGATTGAATTGAGGAGTTCCTAGATAACAGAACGCAGCACGTCATTCTCAATGGAGAGAAGTCTTCCGAAGTAAGAGTGATTTCAAGTGTGTCGCAGGGGAGTGTCATAGGACCGTTGCTATTCACAATATACATAAATGACCTGGTGGATGACATCGGAAGTTCACTGAGGCTTTTTGCAGATGATGCTGTGGTGTATCGAGAGGTTGCAACAATGGAAAATTGTACTGAAATGCAGGAGGATCTGCAGCGAATTGACGCATGGTGCACGGAATGGCAATTGAATCTCAATGTAGCGAAGTGTAATGTGATGCGAATACATAGAAAGATAGGTCCCTTATCATTTAGCTACAAAATAGCAGGTCAGCAACTGGAAGCAGTTAATTCCATAAATTATCTGGGAGTACGCATTAGGAGTGATTTAAAATGGAATGATCATATAAAGTTGATCGTTGGTGAAGCAGATGCCAGACTGAGATTCATTGGAAGAATCCTAAGGAAATGCAATCCGACAACAAAGGAAGTAGGTTACAGTACGCTTGTTCGCCCAATGCTTGAATACTGCTCAGCAGTGTGGGATCCGCACCAGGTAGGGTTGATAGAAGAGATAGAGAAGATCCAACGGAGAGCAGCGCGCTTCGTTACAGGATCATTTAGTAATTGCGAAAGCGTTACGGAGATGATAGATAAACTCCAGTGGAAGACTCTGCAGGAGAGACGCTCAGTAGCTCGGTACGGGCTTTTGTTAAAGTTTCGAGAACATACCTTCACCGAAGAGTCAAGCAGTATATTGCTCCCTCCTACGTATATTTCGCGAAGAGACCATGAGGATAAAATCAGAGAGATTAGAGCCCACACAGAAGCATACCGACAATCCTTCTTTCCACGTACAATACGAGACTAGAATAGAAGGGAGAACCGATAGAGGTACTCAGGGTACCCTCCGCCACACACCGTCAGGTGGCTTGCGGAGAACGGATGTAGATGTAGATGTAGATGAATGCAATAAATTAATCCTGTATAAGTTAAGCAGAATAGTACTTTTCATATATTATGATGATGTTCTACCAAGAACCCATGGAAGAATCATTTAAAAACAAATTTTTCTTCCAGGCAACAATGTCACACTTCTCGAACGGTAAAACTGAAGACGTATTACCAACATTGTGTTTCAAATAATTTAGTAAATAAAAAACGAAGTGTGGAAAACAAATCAACCAAAACAATTCAACACGAATATTTGCCGACGTTTGCGAGTAAACTGAAGCGCGTTTCTAAACCAATCACTAACCTCCGATACCGTACTATAAACAATCAAACTCCCGTGTATAAAACAGCTGCAAACGTCTGTTTACCGTACGAACGAATTAATGTATTAAATATTTCACGTTAAGTATATAAGCGAACTACAGGTTAGGAAACGTTTGAAATTGTGCTTACATTTTTGTTGTAGTTGCTGCGTACATTCTTTCTCAAACATTAGGCGAATTAAGTCCGCTGTGAGCTACAGTGGCTCAAGACACGCACGATTTCTAACCATCATACTGGTATAGAACTTTTAACATAAGATTATACCTCTTAACGAGTAGATTAAGACGGCAGTCGACAATATTGTGAAAAGGACAGATTGCTACCTATATACAATCAAGATGTTACGAGCATTTTAAATTTTGAAATTCGGTCAATAATTACGGATAATACTAAAAATCAAGTTTCTGTTTCTTCTGGGAGATGTTAGTAAGGCAACTTGCAACGGGATTCCAGGATAGTGGTGTAGAGTTATGGATGCCCACAACAGAGGATACGCAGATTATAGCACGACAAGAAAAAAAAACTAAAAATCTAATGAATGTTTTTAATAAAAAAGCGAAGCCTTTCGTGAAATTAACTGTTATTTATTTGTATAAATATTTACTGATGCATTTATTACAAATGCAGCAAGAAAACTGTGTTTGAATTTAAAACTACCTTTCCTATATCTGCTGCGGAAAATGGGTACGCCAACAAACTAGTTACTTAGTTTACTGTTCATCATACGAACACACCTCAGGGTGTATTCATGTATGTTATTTTTTCATTGCACAGCTGAAGAGAAATTGTAGGCTAACTGCGTCATCTAAGAAAATTGGGGATGAACAGTTTTCATTTAAAATTTTCTAAGTCCGCCATTTCTTTCGGTTTAATACCAAAATCTAATATGGCAGAATCAATATACATTAAAACATTAACAACAGAGACAGAATGGGTTCCTCACACCAAAGATACAATTATTAAATGTATGAATATGGAGTATATTACCCATTTACGACGATGAGATCAACATTTGTTTTTCTACACGAAGAAAAATATGTAAGAGATCTGGTTTATATCTACAAGATTATATTTCGCTAGTTAATGCAATTTCATGGCACTGATTGCTAAGGAACTGCAGGTAAATAGCACCATTTAAGGCATCCAAGCAACTTCTCTATGAATACGTTGTTATTGGGATATCATTTGCATCGTACGGCAACGTAAAACATATCTGCGTGTTTTATTCTCCCAATGACAGCAAACGCAGAAAACATGGCACTCTCACTTTATAGTTGTTGTTCACAGTTCTGGGAACATGCTGAACGCAATGGTACGCTTTCTAGTTATCAGCTACGTCATATGTCATCTATTCTTCTCCACATCGGAGACTCATTAAATCTCTGTTATTCTCCATGATGCACACTCTTGATGGGAGAATACTTGTTAATGGACAGTCTTGTGGTAAACAGGGCTAGTGAGCTTTTGTAGGACTGCTGAAGACAGATTTATATACTGTTACTAGTTCAAATTATTAAATATCACTGAATAATAATTATTTCAAAGCTCAGAAGCTTTATTCCATTGAATAATCTTTTGAAATCATCCGAATATAACAATCTTTTCATTTGTTAATTTACTTCCATGACTTTTACAGACGGCAACGAGACAATCACCTGGAAAACCAGCTAAGAAATAACATAGAATAATAGATGTATATCTGCGATACAGTGCAACTTACTTCAAAATAATGATCGACTGGTTCGAAGAAAGATCATTGAATATGACGAGGTGAGGATGTGCATTACAAAATGAAGTCCATGAATATGACTGCAAAGACTCACAGAAATTTGTTTCAGATAGTGTAAGATATGCATATTAGTTTGGTCACTCTAAATTTTAAAACCATGTGGCTGAGTAACCTTTTACTGTTGCTACAATATGTTTGTGATGTTGCAACATCTTTGTATTGCTAAACCTTCTCTGGCCGCGAGCGCGAAGAAAATTACACGCATTGTAAATTCAGCAGTGTTGAGTAGCAGACATATTACGAAGAATAATGAGAAAATTTCGTTTGTAAATGTGATATGAAATTGGTGGATTTGAAGTACGACTATTTTTGATGCAATTACGGAGAGAAAAGCTAAGGAGGTTATTTGTGAATTTTTCTGGACTTTTGAAATTTTGAGGTAAGCACACAACGACGTAGCATTGTTTTGTGCTATTGAGGTAGTAGTAACGAAGCTCAAATAGTAGTATTATTGCTCTGATAGGAAGATGAAATTCCCCTTGCTTGAAATCATTTCTTAAAGTCATGTTACGTAAACACTACTTTGAACATTCCGCAGATTTTTTTTTAAACCATTACTTTTGAATGTAGATTTTCATTTGAATTTTGTCAGATGTCATTTTTTACCAGTTAAAATTCCTACCCTTCATTCAGTTTATTATGTACGAACGAAAACTGCAGTTTATGGTACGGAATTTTCAATTAAGCTTCATTCACGGTAACACCGCGTTTTTATGGAAACAGTGAGCTTCAGTTTGTCAAGCAGTGTCAAGCAAATCATGATAAGTCTTTGTATAATTCAGTATAGTCAGAGTTTTGCACAGGACATGAGTTTAAGTTACGAATTAGCTTGTATACTAATCATTTGTTAGAAGTTTTGGTATATAATTTTACGGAGATTCACTCACATAAGCAGGTAGACAAGTGGTTCAGTTAAAATAGTATTAATTGCTTAGTTCATTGGTTGTGATGTTCTCGCAGGTGGTGTTGTCTAGTACAAGTGGAAATCGTGTAAACAACAGTGTTCTGTGCAGTAGTGCTATTTTTTTCTGTGCTCCGCCAATATCTGCGAGAAAATGGTAAACAGAAGAGTCAACAGCAGCGCGTCCAGCAGCGGGGAAGCAGCAGGTGCGGCGGGCCTGCTCCTGACGGAAGGTGCGGCCGCGGCTCCCGGTATAGCGGAGCTGGTCCGCTCTGAGGTAAACGCTGCGCTTCGCGATAAAAACAATCTCGATCTGATAGCAGGCACCATATCAGATACTGTAACGGCAGCAGTATTGGCCAAAATGCGTGAAACTGTTGAGGCCAATACTGCCGAAATTACAGCACTAAAAAAGTCTGTGTCTGAATACGAGAAAAAGGCACGACGAGCTAGAACAGTACCAAAGGCGAAATAGTCTACGACTGTTTGGAGTAGCAGAAAATAAAGAAGACACGGACAACCTGCTTATACAGGTTGCGCGTGAAAAATTAGGCGTTGAAGTGACCAAGGCAGACATTGACAGGAGCCACCGGGTGGGACGAAAACTATCAGGTGCTACCAAACCTCGTCGAATAATAATTAAATTTGTGTCGTACCGAAAAAGGGCTGAGATCTCTGCCCAGAAGAAGAAGTTAGCAAGGACAGGGCTTACAATAAGGGAAGATCTGACACACGAGTGGCTAAAGATTTTAAACAGTGCCATATCCCATTTCGGTCTTCAGAATGTGTGGACTCAGGATGGCAGAGTAATCATTAAGACTGCAGCTGGAAAGAAGACAGTCACAAACATGACAGAACTAAATAGTATTAAGTGAACCTACTCGAGCCAAAAGTCAAACTTAACACCATTTGCAAATTTTAACAGTCCTATACTCAGATATAGTCTTGTAATTGTATTAACTTTTTAATTATTTGTACCTTCAACTATGTTTTTGTAACTGTATTAACTTTTTACTATTTTTTTGTGTCTTTAGCTGTAGCCATTGCTTAGTTTCAGTTACTGCTAATACTTTTTTCATTTTCTCAGTTTATTCTCTTCCATTCTGTAATAGTTCTATTGCAATTATTAGTCTCTCCTTTAGTTCATTAGTCAACCATCTCTTCGGTTTAAATTGCTCATAACAAAAATGACTATCAGTATCACTTTAGCAAATTTAAATCTAATTGTAGCTTCCTACGATAATCACTACCAGTATCACTCTAGTAAATTTCAATTTAATTCTAGCTTCCTATGATAAACTATTAAATATTAAGCTTACTTCTCTCTGCTGGCAGCATCGGCCTCTTAAATCACTCCCCTTTCCTTTATTTCCACCCTAAGCTGTTTCAAATACTGTAATTACATCTCTCCTCTTACGACATAGGATACTCAGTGACACACAGCCGTCACCATTTTGGTCATATTCTCCCTGCACCGAATACCACTAATCCATTTTCTATACTCCCGCAACCTCAGGAAATCTCTTGCAGTCGCCTTTCTTTCGGCAGTCGCGGAGTCACAAACAGGGCGCACAAAATCTCGGACACCCCTGTATGATGTCACTTGGCGGCAACACCGGCCAGTGCCCCTCGCGGCAGGTAGTGCCTAACAAAGGGACAAACCAGTCTGCCACCCTACTCCAGGCTGCTCAGCGGAACGCGTCCGAGCTTTTAGCAGCTCACTGCAACATTCAGTCTTTACCTGCGCATTACGAAGAACTTAGCCTCCTCTTCAACCAACTAAACTACCATGTAATCCTCTTATCCGAAACGTGGTTGAAACCACACATATCCTCTGCATCTATTCATCTCCCAGGGTACACATTTCTTAGGGCAGACAGATCAAAAAAGCGAGGTGGCGGGGTCGGCGCATATATACGAACAGATCTCAAAGCGAAAGTCTTATGTACGTCAAATCCTGCTGAAGAAAAAGAGGCTGAATTGATGTTCATTGAAATAAATATACAAAGTCGGAAATTCTTGACTGGCGTCGTGTACAAGCCGCCAAAAATAAGCTCAATGAGTTCCTTCCAGTCGGAATTACATTCACTTCAGTGTCAATACGAACATGTCATCGTAATGGGTGACTTGAACGTAGACCTGCTAAGAGACACTCCCTCCGCAATAAACCTAAGAAGATTGTTTAGTTGCAATAGCATGAACATTCTTCCATTACAACCTACACACCATACGGCGCAGTCATACTCTTATAGACGTGATCGCAACGAAACAGACTGACAAAGTAAGACATGTTGGTCAATCATCGGTCCCTGGCCTCTCAACACATGATATAATATTCCTGGCCTACTCTGTGCAGCCCCCAAGGATCAAATCGCGTTACAAAACTTGTAGGAACATGAAACGTATTGACCTTGACGCTCTAACAGCCGATTGCTCAGAAATCTCATGGCATCAAATAATCAGAGAACCTACAATCGACGGCAAAATTAATGAACTTGGTGATAAACTCACTGCCCTCTATGACAAACATGCACCTGTGGGCACAGTCCGTGTAAGAAAATCTCCTGCTCCATGGCTGACAGCTGAATTACGTCAAATGATGACTAATAGGGATGCTGCCCACAGGCGTTTCAAGGCACATCCGACACCCGAGCGTTTCGAAGAATATAGAAAGCTACGGAACAGAGTGAAACAATGCATTCGCAATGCCAAAATCAGGCACGCTCGCTCCCTTGTATGCAGCGATCTGACACCCAAGACTCTATGGAAGAATCTCCTGAGCTTGGGGGTCGGAAAGGCAAAATCGAAAACTACTTTTCATGTGTCGGCTAACGAATTAAATGAATTCTTCTCTGCACCTCTGAATACCAGCACGGCTGATAATTACCGTCCACAAGAGTCCCCAAACAGGATAACCAACAACGATACCTTCCATCTAAAACATGTAACAACAAATACGGCAAGAAAAGCAATAATGAGAATCTCTTCTGATGCAATAGGCAACGACAGTATCGGTATAACCATGATTAAGAATGTTGGCGATATCTTAGTACCTGTCTTAACTGACATATTTAATTTTTCCCTCGTGAAAGGAATATACCCCATTGCATGGAAAAGAAGCATAATTCGACCCATCCCTAAGATCGAAATCCCACAACTGCCTAGTGATTACCGACCAATTAGCATACTTCCTGCTGTTTCCAAAGCACTTGAATGTATTGTTCATGACCAAATCACTGAACACTTGCATGAATTCAGTCTATATGACAAATTTCAATCCGGTTTCCGTAAACATCACAGCACAAACACTGCTCTAATTAAAGTAACTGATGACCTGAAATATGCCATCGACAATCGAAAGGCAACAATATTGACGCTACTGGACTTCAGAAAAGCTTTTGACACTGTTAACTTTGACATATTACTCAGAAAAATGCAACAGCTTAATTTCTCTGATAGTGCAATGAGATGGTTTGAAAGCTACTTAAAAGACAGACAGCAATGTGTTGTCTGCACAAATAAAAAATCTTCCTGGAAACATGTTTCTTCGGGAGTGCCACAAGGATCAGTCTTAGGACCACTTTTGTTTTCTTTATATGTCAACGATATTTCGTCGGTTTTGTCCTCCTGTAAACATCATTTCTATGCCGACGACCTCCAGCTCTACCTAAGCGTCAGACCTGAAGACGTAAACACTGCAATCGCTCTGATGAATAATGATCTGTCTTCAGTAGTGACATGGGCGAAAAACCTGGGGCTTAATTTAAATGCAAAACAGACGCAAGTAATCTTAATAGCCCATCAGAAATTAATAAATTCAGATTTCCGCGAACGGCTACCTCCTATTCTGCTCGAAGGTACTCCAATACCATATCAGAAAACAGTGGAGAACTTGGGTGTAACTTTGGACGAGCATCTCAACTGGGTGGAGAATACAGTCGCAGTGTGCCGAAAGACGTCTGCTTGTCTCTATGCTCTCAAAAAGTTTCGGAACATATTCCCACAGGACTTGAAACGCCAGCTCGTGCAAGCACTCGTTCTACCGAACCTCCACTATTGTGATGTGATTCAACAAGGCATGAGTAGTGAAAACAAAAGACGGCTAGAGCTAACCATGAATGCCTGTGTGCGTTACACCTGCAACATTCGCCGATATGATCATGTTAGTGCTTCATACTCCGAGCTAGGGTGGCTGCGGCCGGACAAACTGCGTGACTACCACACTCTACGTCTACTTCACCGACTCCTCGTCGCGCTAGCACCCCAGTACCTTGCTTCAGAGATTAAACACCTGTCATGCCATCATAATCGAAACACGAGGTCACTCTTATCTGGTATCCTAACTGTGCCCACTCACAAAACAAAAACTTTTGCAAACTCCTTCTCAGTTGCCTCTGGAACAAACTGCCCCTTACCTCGAGGAAAATTCAATCTACTGTTGCTTTTAAGAAGAAGTTGAAGCATTTCCTACTATCATCCGCATAAAATTCTCCACAAAATTAATGTGCAAGGCCAATCCTCTCATCTGTCAAATAGCAAAGCTAGCGTCTCCTATCTTGCTCCTGAGATGCCTTCCACTTCATCTATATTAGCCACGCAGTCTTCTTTTCCTTTATATTTTCCTTAATTATGTTTCATCATGTCTCTCTATTCTTCTCCTTCCTTCACCATGAGTCTCCCTCATACTCCCTGCTGCCAGCACTCCTATCTAAAATCTTTCTCTCCAATAATGTATTTTTCGAGGTGTACCTTTCTAATTGTTTATCTCACTTTTTGTATTAGATGTAGTTTAACATGCCTACTAAAACATATGACTGTAAAATAAGTAGAATGCCTGGTTAGATGTAAGAGAGGGCCTGATGGCCCTAATCTTGCCAGGTTAAATAAATAAATAAATAAAATTATATCTTTGTTTATGGATCCGAACCTCAACCGATAAAAAAGGAACTTTTATGGGAGGACTTTGCTGTCCGTCTATCTGTCTGTTCGTGAGTCTGTCTGTCTGTAAAGACCCCTATTTTCAGGGACGAGTAGACGTATCAAGTTGAAATTTCCGTGACGTATTCAGGTCTACAGTTCCTTGGTGGTGCACAAAACTTAAATGTCTGAGGCAATGCTATCAAAAGGTACGGCCATTTATGTCACGTATTTCGATACTCGCAAACTCACTATAGGATACATCCCGTTCACCTACAAACATAAAATTTGGTGAGCAGCAAGATTTCACAGTACAAGTAAAGAGTAAAAATCATAAAATCTTTATTTGTAATCATATCACACGAAAAAAAATTCAACCAGACTGTCTGTCCGTCCGCTAAGATCGTTTATTGCTGGTATGGTTAGACCTATAAAATTAAAATTTATTTCAAATACTGAGGTCTACAGTCCCTTGGCGGAGTAAAAATTTAAGCTTTTAGGCCAATGAAATGGAAAGATATAGCCATATATGTCACATATTTTGACACTCGCAAACTCACTGATCAAGAATTATAAAGGAATTATCTACATACAGGTCGGACCTCATGGCGATGAAGCTCGTGCCAGGAAACTGAGAGGTCGCAGGATTGAATCTCGGTAGAAGCACCGACTTTTCAGCCTTCGTTTTAACGTAGCATGGTTCGGATTCCACATTAAGTTGTAGGTCCCCTTTCCTCAGTTGAGTAACTGGTATAGGTTAGGGACACACAAGTTGTCGAAGTGACATCCAATTAAAAAACTTACATGAGGCCACTGTGCCACACAAAATTATTACTTATTATCATTTTCTATGCACGTAATTAAATTTGTACAAAACCCTGAGGCACTTGTCCGGTTTACTTCTACTTCCTGTCATCAGACGCTCATTCTTGAAATCACTGAAGCTGGGGAGAACGATGTTCTCGTAACGTACGGAGAACGCACAAGACGTCTTAAGATCCATAGCTCGTTACAAATACGCTACTGACTCGTGACGTCACAGCATTGCCACGCAATCACCGTGAGCTTGTAAGGAGTCAAATAAAGAAATTGCTAAGCAGAATAAAAGATACTTTTCTTCAAAATTCGAAAATTTTTGGTTGGTTTTGTCATGGTTGTTGTTGGTATCGAATGGTACAAGACATTTACTGCTACCGTCACTATTTATTTATTTCCTCGATCATGTGGTGGGTGTCCAAAACGTTTACAGACTGAACTAATGAGAAACAGATAGTTCAGATGGCGGTTTCAATGCTTCAGATGTCTCCCCATACTTGAGTACAATGCACAGAGTCTTCATACAATCACGTGAAACTGTCAGAGAAATCCTTCTTTGATGTATTGTTCGATTCGCGCATGACATTGGCTTAAGCGTCGGTTATGTCCTCATAGCGTTGACCCTTCCTGCGAATTTCTTTCCCCATTTTGTCATTTTAAGATGGGTTCCTATTGATGCCACCACGCCTCACCACCCGTGAGAATTTTTTCCAGAAAAGAACTGAAGCGTTTTTCATTTCAGCCAAGTCACGGCTGTCGTCAACGCGTCGTCGTTTTCTGTTCAGGACTCAAAGCGTGGGGGAAAAACTTGGCACAGACTTTTCTCTTCTTCAGAAAGTTCTGAAGAATGCCTTGAACATTTCATTTAGAGATGTTGCTCCATTGCCAGCCGATGTGGCCGAGCGGTTCTAGGCGCTCCAGTCTCGATCCACGCGACCGCTACGGTCGCAGGTTCAAATCCTGCCTCGGGCATGGATGTGTGTGATTTCCCATAGTGCTCAGAGCCATTTGAACCATTTTTTGTTACTCCATTGCCATTTGTGGCAGACTACAGCCACACGCCGACTACTTAACACAGCGTTCTCACTGCTAACCAGTCGAATGTGCATCTGCTGTTTACAGTTGTTAGTTCAAGCTGTCACGGTAGTTACGCTCCAGGAGTAAAATCAGTCTCGGAACTCTGCGAACGGGATATGAAAGTGGATTAACGCGGCGTGTATGTGTCTTGTTACTTCGGTGGTTAAGACTCCTTTACCTCTCAGAATACAGTACGTACGCCATCACGCTTTCTGAAAGGTATTTTCAGGTCTTCGTCTATATTAATATCAAGGAACCCACTGAGCGCGAGGTCACAAATGACCAATGATGTTTATGCCATTCGACGCCGCACATATTGTCTACCACGCAACCAAAATATTGGCTGCTAACGGCAATAGGAGGCTGGGCTGGAGGTATCTAGTGGTGAGGACAGCATAAGGCTATGCAGCGTATATGAACTGCTTAGTCGACGATTGACTCAAAACAGTTCTACAGTGCTGCCAATGTTGATACGAAACAGAGCAATGGCAACATTGCGTAATATATACAGCAGTTGCCGAAGTTGACATTTCGTCAGAAAAGAACCCAAGGAATTTCATTGAGTGAGGAAGAAGTGGCAGATGAAATATTAGCGTTTCGGCAAGATTAGTCAGTGGAATGAGTGGTGTTGTGTACGATCGAATGCGCAGACATTGTACGTGAGGAGTACAATGATAACGATACTTGCTTAACATGTGAAACTGATACTGAAACAGCTGTCGAGACGTGCAGGTCATCATCCTCGTCAGACATAGCACCACAAATACCGTCTCCAGTGAAACGTAGTGAAGGTTAATCGTCCTCGAAGGAGAGGATATTAAACATAACTACATACATGGAGCGTAGTAAAAAAAGTTATCAACTGATTCAGAATGAGTCAGCAGCAATATAACCGCCAGAGCTTAAGAAAAACTACTCATATTCAAGGAAGGACAAGACGCATCCGTTACACAGACTGGTGTTTGCGCGTTTTAAGGATGCTTGATACAAAAAAATGGTTCAAATGGCTCTGAGCACTATGGGACTCAACTGCTGTGGTCATCAGTCCCCTAGAAGTTAGAACTACTTAAACCTAAGTAACCTAAGGACATCACACATATCCATGCCCGAGGCAGGATTCGAACCTGCGACCGTAGCAGTCGCACGGTTCCGGACTGCGCGCCTAGAACCGCGAGACCACCGCGGTCGGCCGATGCTTGATACATTCACAGGATATGCATGAGACTACTACGTTATGCACATCAAATTGCGTGCGACATAAATTACAGTGATTTCAAAGCTTCTGCCCCTGTGACCGAGCGGTTCTTGGCGCTTCAGTACGGAACCGCACTGCTGCTACGGTCGCAGGTTCGAATCCTGCCTCGGACATGGATATGTGTGATGTCCTTAAGTTAGTTAGGTTTAAGTAGTTCTAAGTTCTAGGCGACTGATGACCTCAAATGTTAAGTCCCATTGTGATTGGAGCCATTTGAATTTTTTGATTTCAAAGGAAGCAGAGGATGGTTCCATAACTTCAAACGCTGGCACAGAATTCGTAGACGTAAGATAATGAGATTTGATACAGAGGGTTAACTGGACAATGCACAGCAAACTGCGTAATCAGCCCGAAAATCTGTAGACGAGATAAACAAACTTATCGCATGGTACAGTAAGGAAATTCTTTTCAACTCTGCCAACAGAGATTTGAAGAGGAAATGCATACGAAAGGAAACCCGGAAATTAGATGTTACAAGAGAGTTGTACCAAGATCAACAAACATCAATGCCTTAAAGCATTCAATACAATTATTCCGACTGTTAATCTGGGTAGTAAATTGGTTGGGTTGGAGAAGCTGGAGGCCCTCTGTCCCCTACGATTCTTTCTCGTGTGGTTAATGAAACAAGAGAAATGTTCAGGAGTGCAATTAAAATTCAAGGTGACAGGATATCAATGATACGATTCGTTGATGACATTGCTATCCTGAGTGACAGTGAAGAATTACGTTATCTTCTGAATGGAATGAACAGTCTAATGAGTACAGAATATGGAGAAAGAGTAAATCGAAAAAAGACGAAAGCAGTGAGGAGTAGCATAAATGAGGACAGCGAAAAACTTAACATCAGGATCGAGGGTCACGTAGAGGATGATGTAAAGGAATTCTACTACTTAGGCAGCAAAATAAACAATGACGGAGGTAGCAAGAAGGACATCAAAAGCAGACTAGCGCTGCAAAAAGGGGCATTACGACCAGGAAAAGTCTACATAGGCCTTATATCTGAGCAAGAAATTTCAGAGATTATACGTTTGGAGTACAGCATTGTAAGGTAGTGAAACAGGAAATGTGTGAAAACCGGAACTGAAGAGAATCGATACACGTGAGATGTGGTACTACAGGCGAATACTTAAAATTAGGTGGACTGATAAGGTAAGGAATGAGGAGGTTCTGCGCAGAATTGGAAAGGGATATGTGGAAAACACTGATAACGAGAAGGGACAGGATTATAGGACATCCCTTAAAGACATGAGAGAATGACTTCCATGGTACTAGAGGGAGCCGTAGAATGCTGAAACTGTGGAGGAAGACAGAGATTGGAATACATCCAGCAAATAAATGAGGACGTAGGTTGGAAATGCTACTCTGAGATGAGGATGTTGGACCAGGAGAGAAATTCGTGGCGGGCCGCACCAAATCAGTCAGACTAAAAATAAAAAAAAAATAAAAAAAGGCATTATATACTCATTATAAGTATAATCTTATGTTAAAAGTTCAGCACAATAATACCAGTATTACAGTTGGAAACTAACGTAAGTATTTGTCTTGAGGCAGGGTAAATCAGGGCGCGCAAATTATCCAATCTACACTTATCCACTATTTGGGAAAGAGAGTACTTACCGACTTCCAACAAACTTCACACATATTTTCAAATGTTTATGGAACTTTTTCTGTCCGACCCACACTTACAAGATGATCAAACGAAAAAGTTTATCACTTACTGCATTTTAACTGTTCAGACCGTTTGTAGACATAATCCACAAAAAGAGCTGCAAAGTTATATCATTGTAATACGCACAATTCAAGAGATATGTCACAGCATATGCTTGAAAGAGTGTGCAGTAAAACTTCGACAGCATGAGTGGTCAGAATGAGGTTAACAATGAGAATCTGCCAGGAAGTTTCCTCAGGAGTGATGTTTTGATTTAGTACTTCTTTGCTTACTTGTAACTGTACTCGCAACACACTTAGCAGGGAGTATCTACATCTTTCACTGAAGGTATCTGCAAAATTGTATCACTATTCGAGACACAGTTGAGGCGATATGACGTCTTAAACATTGATATGCGTCAAAAACGTGCTTCAGCTTAAATGAAGCGCAAATTAGCTAGATTATATTCACCCACTGATGCGCAAGGAAAGCACTTGATTACTTCCAACAAACTTTAAGCGTAATTCCAAATATTTCCTAAACTTTTGTTCGTTTACATGATTAACTTGAAGTATTTAATAGATCAACTCATTTCTAACGTATTTCAGAAGTTGGAAGTTGTTTTATACACTGGAGTTGGATTTTTTAAAGAATTTTCTGGTAAATATAGTACACTCCAAAAATTTGTAAGCATCCCTATTACACCATTATGGTGGTTGTAGCCCTTGTTGTAAGCAAACAAAACCGTCTGAGTATTGTAAAGCTGCCATTGTACTAAAACGGTTTATACATTTTTTTCTTTGTCATCTATTATTGTGGCATGTAAAACAACTACAAACTAATCGCCATAAAAAGAAAGAAAAATTTAAAAGTGAAGTTACCAAGCGGAAGTTCTTTTCACTTTATTGTCTCATCAAACGCTTAAATCATAACCCATAAATCATGTGCAATACCGAACCTTAAATATAGCTTTTGTAATTAGAGGAAATAATACTTTTGTGTTTTAGTTGTAGAAAAATTTCCGCCTCTAGCCACCGTATTGAGAGGATCAACCTAGCGGTTATTTAGATGCAAAATACGCCAGTTCTTGCTACTGTAGTTTCCCTGCACAGAGGAGAAAAGATAAAATGGAGTCTCCCAAACTTATGTCTATGCTTCACCATGAGCTGAACAAGACTGTCGATGCGATACAAAAAACACAACAGTCCTACATGATAAACGAAAGCTTTCCGATTAGAAAAAGCGTGCTGCAGGAAATGTCTAATTTGCAGTATGGAAACCAGACCTTTTTGTGTGCTATTGAGCGGATAAGGTTACGAAGGTACCGCGTCCGCTGTACAAGAAATCGTTCAGTTCGAGAACAACACGTTTCTTTTGATTTCTATTTACTGACAGTTTCAAAAACAAAGTCGTAAGTAGAGACAGTTTATAGATATTCCCGATCTTTGAAGGCGGAGGCGAGAGGCTTTAATGAAGACTGCTAGCGGGCAAAACGCATAGCTGGAGGACTGTTAAAGGAGATATGAAGCTCCAGACCGCTTTGGCGCCCAAAATATCGCTGCACTGCGCGATATATTCGGACGTCGCTCGTAATTCAAGTGTCTGCATAGGAGAGACCTCTTATGTAGCACCTGCTATTATTCGTCACAATACGTAACATCGCGTAGTTCTTAATGCATCCCCTGAGCATATGGTCCAGGTAATGCGACACCAAGCAGCGTTCGTGAATAAATTCTAAAAATTCCGGTGCAGTTAAAATGCTGTCGACGATTTTCGGCAGAGATCATTATTACGCCACTAAACCTGTATTTAAAACTATCACAGCGCACTAATTTCCACAGAAGGAGCAGAAAATATTCATCACGATTCTGAACAAGAAGATTATAGGAATTATTGAGATAAATGTTAAAACAGTAAAACACGCCATTTTGCCTCCGTTTCGCGACTTCTCTACTTATGCGACCTAGGTTTCGAATTGCAAGCCCGTTTTCCAGTTCCACTGTTTCAGTATGTTGTGCGCATTCTCATATTTGTTTCACTATGAAACAAATATTAGTTTACCACCAAACTAATTCAAAGTATGACATCTTTTGCACCAGGTTGTTAGTGTAAATGAGTACTTTATTATGCGCTACTCGCAACTTCAGATCGTTTTCTCACTTCCTAAGGCAGGAATGGACGTGGAAACATCATCTTCGTAAGTAAATAACAAAAAACTTGCGCCTGAAAATGAGCACACTTTTGGAACCGTAAAGTAGTTTTTAAAATAGGACTCATTTAAACTGACAGCCTGGTGATAACCATTTCGAGCTTTGGGTTTATCAAGGTTGTGGTGCTCCTCCAGAAAGAGTTAAGGAAAGAAACATATGGGTACTTGCCAGAATACCAAAAAAAAAAAGAAAAAAGGGAGAGCGACTGGTTAATCTCCCTTTCTATCCCAACTACACTACGCTCTTCATTTATGTAATTTGTACCAACAACCCCGTCCATAAATACTGTGAAAATTACTCATGAAACCCTCAGCCATTGTTGTTTGGTAAATATTCCACTGTTATTCCGTGCCTATGGAGTATGGTTTCTTTTGATGCGACTTGATTTGTGACTTACTAACAAAAAAGTCGTAGTTCTTAATAAATTACAGGAAGTCATCTAGTGAATCCAAAGTGGTATGTGAGGTTCCCCAAGGAAGTGCTATAGGTCCTCTGCTGTTCTTTTACGTTAACCATTTAGAAGACAATCTGAGCAGCCATTTTAGACTGTTTGCAGATTATACTGTGTTTCGCCGCCTAGTAACGTCATCAGAAGATGAAAACGAATTTCAAAATTATGTAGACAAGAGATATGCGTGGTGCGAAAAGTGGCAATCTATCTTGAACAATAGGAATGAGCACTACAAAAATTCCTTAAAGTTTGGGTCACACGACAAATCGCGCAACATTAAAGACCACCGATTCAGGTTAACAACTAGGGAATATAATTACGAACAAGTTACATTGCAACCATCATACAGAACATGTTGTGACGGCGAATCAGAAACGGCGTTTTGTTGACACAACTCTTCTAAGGCATAATAAATCTTCCTATGAGATTTCCAACACTATGCTTCTCTTGATCATTGCTGCGCATTGTAGGATCCTGACCAAATAGAACTAACAGAAGAAATTAAAAAATTTAATAAATTTTGAAGAGTATGTCACAAATGTGATATGCGAGTTGGTGACGTGCCATTTAAAGGGAAGGTGTTTTTCGTTTCAATCACGAATGCCAAAATATTTTGTTGACGCCAGGCTAGGGAGAAATGATGGGCGTAGACTAATAAAATAAGAGAAATGAGAGGTCGCACAAAAATATTTAACTGTTCTTTTTTCTCCACGCTCTGCTGGAGAGCGTAACGTTCGACAAATAATCTGAATGCGATCTCATGCACCCTCTGTCAAGTAATTAAGTGTGAATAGTAGATAATCGCGATTATGTAGATCTATATCGTATCCGGAAGAACTTAAGCACAGAAAATGATTGGCAGTAGCCGGAACAGCTAAAAGAGAAACTTCCCCCACACCCCACACATATGTCGCGTTCAGTTACGCAGTTTTTACCACAGTTCCAACCTTACCTTTCGTGTGAATTACTGATACTTCCCTGACCTGCTGTCTACAAAATGGTATACTACTCTCGATATTGTGTGCTGAGTAACCATATAATCAACCTGAAATGCATTACACCAACAATGTCACTCAGCAAGTTTTAATTTATTTGTTGTATATTGTAAAATATCGGCGTAGGCTTACCTCGATTTCCTAGTTAACATTTCGTTTTGTGGTTGTAGAAACATTTTTCCTAGAAACTTATAAATAGCGAAACCTAGATGATATGAAACAGAAATCGTGAAACGGGATAAAATGCGTCTTTTTTTCCTTGTGATATTATTACAAATTTCCTCCGAGAACGCTATTCAGTTGAAGAGCTACTATATATCGTACACATTTCGCCAAGAAGTAGGAAGTGGTAATTATACCATCTGAGTAACCTCCGGCTGAAATATACAGTAAAAAACTAAAGTTACCGAACAGTCGCTGTACTACCACCCCCACTCCACCCTCTCCCCCCGTCAAGGCAAAACGCTTAAAGCAGGTCAATTAAAATTATTCTCGAGATAAGCTTCATCCAGTGTGAGAATCATTATTCACACTTAGAATTTCACTCTCCATGGATAAAATGAAGACTTATCTCACGAAACGACGCAGCCGTTTCTACGTTACTTAAAAAGGAAGAATTCGCCGTGGTGACATAAAACAACAGCAAGTCGCAATAATGATTATAGTACGCAGTATCCGTATGTAATGTAGACGTGTGACTGTATACTATGTAGGAACCTAAGAGCTCCTGCAAATAGAAAAAATAAGCCCATACATCAGAGTGACGATTGCGTAAAAATGTAGAACAACAAGCTAAATGCGTACACGTGGTTGTACAATGACAAAACAGCCCTTACCTTTCCGCCGTCGCCAGCGTGCCACGTAGATCTTTGCGGACGAAATTTTCAGTTTTTCTTTGACAGCGGCAGGAAACGAGCCCGTTTTCGGGCAGGAAGAGAAGAAGAAGAAGATGAAGAAGAGAAGAAGGAAGAAGTCTGTAGGATCGCGGTGAATCCCACTATCAGGACATTGGGTCAGTGTGTTTGACAAGAGTTGCACACAGTCAGTGCTCCCAGGTTCAGTCTCAGCCACTTCGAACTCAAGCGAATATCGCTCAGTCTAAGACACTCGAATTTTACTCGCTTGTAAGAAAAAAAAAAGTAGCTGGGTTGTTATCACTCACACACTTCGTGATACGCTAGAAAAAGCATTCGAAGAGTCTATCCCTTAGTCCTAGTAAGAAGTTTATAGAAAATTGTCTTCCTCAGTGATACTTCTAGCAGAAAAATGTTTTAATGGAATCGTGTACTTTTACAAATTTTACTTTTTTGTTTTGCTAGATTTCTGTAGCTACACTACTTCTTGACGCCTAACAATTTCTATGTAAGACTAATTTACTTGCCTTATCTAGTTTAGAATTTCTTTTTTTGGAGGAAAAAAATGGTGAGCAAGAGACAAAAAAAACTACCGCCTTCGAAATGGTCGGCGTTCTGTTTGGAAGATATGTTCGTAAGCCACTTTGATTTTCCTTCTCGGTGAGTGCTTCTGGCGTTAAGAGTTTATTTATTTTTGAAATCAGTACTGTGGTGGTTCTTTTTCTTCACCTGTGCTTCGCAGCCAGTCTGTACCTGCTTTGTTTTGGTTTTTTTTTGTTTATTTGGGCAGTTGGCGTTTGTCTTCGGACGTTAACGGCGAGTGGGGGGCGAAATCACAGATTCAGTCTGCTCTCTCTACGGCTAGGAGGGTGCCCGTTTCCTCCTTTTCCGTTTCCTGCTCAAGTTGCGGCCTTTCGGCGCACGGTGACAGCGCAGTCAGATGTTTCGGGCCCGTCTCGAGGTGGCGTGGACGCCGGGAAACACGTCGCCCGTGGTCAGCATGAGGCAGCGAACGGCGTGCGAAAGCCCTCAGGAGCGCAAATTCCGCGTCTGTGCGCAAAGCGAAACGCCGCCGGGAGACCACGTGGTCTGCGAGCGAAACCACCCTCCGTCACGCGCTGCAGAATGCCGGCACGCCCATCGCGACAAGCGACTGATTCAGAAATGGCCGAAAACCTTATTGTCAGCGTCCTATGGGAATTACGCTCTCAAACGAAAATATTGGAGCGATGTACGCACATGGCCTATTGCACTAGCTACTGTGCCCGAGGAGTAAGTTCGGAGTTTTTAGCACGTACAGGAGGGATTCCCTGACCTCGGTCTCGGCAGTCAACTGTTCGCCAGCCGGAGGGAAGACCAGCGCTAAATTGTCAAACGTTTTACAAGAAAAAAAAAAAAAAAAAAAAGTTGATGACGTAAGTAGGGGGGTGTGGGAGTGATCAAGCACGGCACACGAAGGCTATTTCAGCACCGGCAGGAGGTCACGCAACACGCACAAGTTGTCGTCAGAAGGTAAACAGTCCGAAGCACGCGAGCGCAGGATTCGCGACTGTTTCTAGTTGGTTGGTTCGCCACGGTTGGCAGGCCTTCCGTCGCTGTTCGCGGCCGGTTGCTGACTGGAGCCTGCTCGGCGCTACTACACTACTACTGGGCTAGCCAGTGGAGCATCGGGCTGGTGCGAGCGAGAGAGAGGCGGACAGAGAGGGTGGCGCGAGGAGCGGGGGGGAGGGGGGGGAGGGGGGGGGGAGGGAGAGTCGCCGAGAGAGAGAGAGAAAGAGAGACAGTACGTGTCGGCGGCGGGGGAGGGAGACGCCGGCGTCGGATCTGGAAGCGAACGACCTGTGAGAGCCCGCCGCTGGCGCCATCGCTGCAGCCGAAGGCCAAACTACCTATTTTGACCTGCTGCCGCTAGATGGGAGTACGCATCGACGTAGTTCCAGAAATATCCGCCACGCGCCTAGTGTGACAGAATAGCTTTGATTGTCGGACCGGTTAAATTTGAATTTGCCAAGATACTGTTCCTCACTGTCCACAGTATTAAACGGCTATCAGTATTCATCGTTCCAGACTTCGATGTTCAAGTTTCCATGGTTCACTAATTATGATTTCCCCTCCCAGTTCCAGGTTAGGGTGACTAGACATCCGAATTAATCCGGACACGTCCCTCTTTTTAGTTCTTTGTCCGGGGTCCGGGCGGATTTTCACAGTGTCCGGCTTTTACGCAAAGTTGAGCGTAATACAGTTAAATTTGCAATTCGTTTCGTTCTATTGCTCTTTTCTTAAATACTTTAATTATTAGCACGAAGTCGGTGTTAGTAGGTGGCACCAGGATCGTCGATGTTATCGTTGATCGACCTATTTTCGTTTCGTACCTAAGGCCGATATTACACTATCAAATATCTTTATCAAATATCTTTGTCAAAAATCTTTGTCAAAGATATTTGATGGTGTATTAGGAACTTTGTAAAATGTCGTCCAATATTTGATAAAATCTATGGCCTCGCTGTAGATTTGATCAAAGAAATCGCTTGTCTTCTGTTCACTGCAATGTGACGTGATACCACATGGAGCGCTAGCATCGCTGCAGCGTTCAGTCGTCTGTATTGTTTTTATAAACATTGCCGGTAAATACAATTGGTGTGTGCCGACAACTACAAAATTAATAGAGATGTATGAAGCTGATGAGGTGCTTTACAACGTGAAGCATCCTGAATCCTGAATACAAAAATAGATTAAGAAGATTGGAGACCTGACCTGACCTAACATAATCCTCTCCTGTAGCAAGGAATCGGAGTGTCTTCTGTAGATATAGCAGTTCTTAAGTGAATATTGGAATATTGTGCTTTGTGATACGAGGATACACTTCACTGAACGCATACAGAAATATATGCTCATCCATTCTTAAGTAATTTATGTACGACTTGACGTCGTCCACTGTAAGCTCACGTAACAGGTTTTGTTGAATGCTTTTATCGTGTCGTCGTAAAACCCACGGCTTCACCCAGATTAGATTAGTTTTCGAGATCCTCGTGGATGTGGAACATGTCAATTTTTTTAAGCTGAAATAGCAGTACTAATAGTATGAATAAATACAATGCATCATTTGTTTCTATTAAAAATTTCGTCAATGGAGTAGAAGGAGTTGGCCACTACTAAGTCTTTCAGGCTCCTTTAAAACTGATCTTTATTTGTAACTAATTTTTTTATGTCTGCTGGCAAATTATTGAAGACGAGTGATCCTAAGTAGTGGGTCCTTGTGCAGATCATTTTTGTTCCTGGTATTGTATGCAAGAAACTGAGTTGTTTGTTGGAAAAGAGATATATTATTTAGGACAAATTTCATTAAGGAGTAAATATACTGAGAGGCAGTAGTTAGTATACCCAGTTCTTTGAAGAGGTTTCTGCAGGACATCCGTGAATTTACTCCACAAATAAGTCGTGTTACACGCTTTTGGACTCTTAAAATTTTTGTTTGAGTTGAAGATTTACCCCAAGATATTATACCATATGACATTATGGAATGAAAGTAGGCAAAGGATGCAAGCTTTTTCATTTTTATGTTGCCTATGTCTGCTAACATTCTAATTGCAAATATAGATTTGTTACGGCGTTTGTGCAGTTCTGTGGTGTGCTCCTCCAAGCTGAATTTTTTATTAAGTTGTAATCCCAGGAATTTAAGACTGGAAACCTCGTATGTATGGTTCCTTCTTTTTCCCCCACTTCTTTTTCGCATGTGCACACAATGCAATTGCGGTACGTGCAACTGCTGCTGTTAATAACAAGTCGTTGTCAGCCATCTTGAACTCTGACTAAGAACTTGATGACAGTGTAATACCCCTTCCAGCGCTACGTCAAAGATCTTTGTCAAATATATTTGAAGAAATATTTGATCACATCTTTAATCAAATATTTGACAAAGAAATTTGATTGTGTAATACCGGCCTAAGCTTTGTATTGGCCTGGCTTCCTGTAGTGCAGCTACGGTCGCAGGTTCGAATCCTGCCTCGGGCATGGATGTGTGTGATGGCCTTAGGTTAGTTAGGTTTAAGTAGTTCTAAGTTCTAGGGAACTAATGACCACAGCAGTTGAGTCCCATAGTGCTCAGAGCCATTTGAACCTGTAGTGCACGTGTGATTTAAGAGTGTATTTTTTAACCGAGGGAGTTACGTAAAATATTTGGCTATGCCTAAAGGAAAGTATATATTTTCTGATGTCCTTTCCTGCAAATATCCGGCTTTCAAGAAAGGGAGTAATGAATTTGAAGCGGAATGTAAAATATATGGAGCTGGAACGTACATCTCAGTGGCCAATAAAGGTAAGAAATAACTCGACAGATTAACTGTCATGGTTTTATTTCATGGTTTCATAGTTATTCAATTTATTTGTATTCGGAAGGTTAAAGTGCAGTTTACATGTCGTTAGCTGCTGCTTGATGTTGGTAGCGGTGCGTCGAATGAAGGGAGGTGAATGGCGGTACGTTTTTGGCTTTGTAAACAATTCCGTGTTGTTGACATATCAAAACAATTGACGCCACACTGTCACCACAATCAATGTTTTTAATTTTTTTATATTTCTCAGTTAACAACCAACCGGCCATCAGTAACAATTAACTACTACTTTTACCGGTAATTCCCGAAGTCACGTGACTCGTCCAAAGCTGAAGTGTGGTATCATCATCTGCAGTTTACCCGTTTGATGTCTCCTCTTTTTCTTCCTTTGTCCTCCTTTTTGAAGCTGTTTGGCCTCCTTTTTAAACAATTGCATCTGGTCACCCTATTCCAGGTTGTCTACTTAACGTTTTCCAGGGGCAACACATATTTGATTATCAATATCTTGCGAAATTATTGGTCGAATTTAAAAATTTAATATGCTATCATAATCTACCTATTAAGACGTATAATTTTATGCTAAAAGTGTAACACAATAACACAATCAGTACTCTTAGAAACTATGTATTTTTCTTGAGCCAGCGTAACTGGCAGAACGCATATACTCATCTTTATTCATCCAGCGTATTTGATAACGAGAGTACTTAGTAACGTCCAATAAAAATACGTAATTCGAAACCTCTATGAAAATTTTCCACGGTGACACCTCTACGAGGTCGTGAACAGAAAAATACTATCGCTTATTGCGTTTTTTGCTGTTCGTACAGCAAAACTGCCACACCAGCTATGGTGTTTATTTATTGCTTAGTACTAACTATATTGGCAACACGTTTTGCAGACAGTTCCCGCATGTACCACTGAACGTACTTGCAAAATTTCATAATTATATGACACACAGTTCAGCGGATATAACATCATAGACATTTATACCTGTGAAAATCTAGCTTTTGGTTTGAACCGAAAGCAAATTGCGCACATTACACTCAACCAGCGTTTGGTAAGAGAGCTCTTACGCACGTCCAACAAACTTTAAGCATAATTTCAAACCTTTTCTACACTTTTTCTTGTATACATGCTTGATACAAATGTTTAATACACTAATCCATTGGTAAAGCAATTACAAGTTTGATGCAGCTTTAGACATAGGAGTTCGAGGGGTTTATTGCTACGTACCATTCAACGAAATTTGTTATACATATTATTCGTCTCTTTTTCAAATCAGTGAACCATTTCATAGAAATCACTAGAAATAAGAATGATCTTTAAGATTTAAAGAAACTTACTTTGATTGGGAAAAAGTGGCCATTGCTCCGAAGTAACATGTAGTTTCCACACTGCCAGCATCCATAAAAACACTAGTTACCCGTAACGTACAACTTAGTATGAACCTAAAGGATGTACTGATTGCCAATACCATTTACTCCACGAACTAAGTTCTTAATAAATCAGTAGTGAGGTATATGTTTCATCAACTGACTGTTCCATTGGTTAATGATAGAATATTTTAGACATCATGAATGGAAAACATAGGACACAGTATCACAACAGTTATTAGTTAACTAACAGTTTTCGGCTGTTTGGCCATCATCAGGAACAAATATAAATACGTGTGGCTATTAATTAAACAACAACAAATAGTTTAAACAAGGTGCAACTTAAGAGTCTCTCAGTTGGCTGTCAAAGATGCTAAGTATTGAAACGAGAAGAACATTTCGTTAAAAATGTTCAATGAAAACTATTTATCTTATATAAAACGTTCGACAAATTAAGTTAATGAACTATTCATCAAATTATAAGAATACGTCAGACAAGGGAAAAAAACACTGCGCCAAATACAGGAATCTTTGGTGGCATGTTTCGAGTATATAACTGAACAAAATATTATCATCTTTAACAATTGTAATATGTGGAGTCAGGCACTTGAGGAGACCAGAGTGGAAAGTTAAGCAAGTGTAATTATACAAGTAAAACAGGGGTGAATAAAACTGCATCTGTAACTGAAATAAAGTAACCATTGCTACCTGCAGATTTTGCAAATGAACCATCTGGGCTGTTCTGTAATGTATCCTTCCTACTTATATTCTCCATATTTCACTCATGTGTCTCACTAGTAATATACTAGCTCAGAACAATATTATCTCATTGATTCATGACCCTGAAATTTGTCACAGAAGTTTACTGTATTTTGCTCAATTTCTTTTTCTCATTTGACCAACTTTTGTTAATTTCTCATGGAGTTCATCAGCTATTCACTTCACGTTTCTATCTAAATAATTCTCCTCATTTTAGTCTCACATCGGTTTTTAATATGTCAGCCAACTGACTTAAAATCGTAGACCTCATAAAAATGACAACCACACATTTATATTTACAGCATACCTACTTATGGACCAACAGCTGAAATCCGGTTAGTTGACTAATAAATATTGTACACTATTACACAAGTGTCATGTGCTTTCCACTCATGATGTACAAGTTACTAATGTTATAAAATAACCCATGTTTTAAGTAAGATCTGTTGTTTCACATCTTCAGCTCAGTAATGTTATGTGTGTATGTAAGCATCATAAAATGTTTTCAGACATCCACATCCAAATCTACATCTACATCTACATCGACATCACCACCTACACTTATGCTCTACAAACTAGTGTGATGTACATGACATGGTACTTCCAATAGCGCTAGAGTTACCAATGGAAATTTTTTGAAAAAGGACATCAAAGGAGAACTATATTTAAAACGACAGAGATTTCCAAAAATAAATGCAAATTTGAAAATTATTATTAACATTTCGGCTTAAGAGAAAAACAAAACTGAGTACTTTGTCTTAGCCGAGGTGCTGAGTCTGCTTCCTGCAGACATATCACTGAACTCGTATTTCATCATTCTGATCCCTTTAACTGTCGTTCTTTACTTCAGTGACTAATTACTGAAGGAAAAATCTAAAACGTTCTCATTGTGGCATGGAATGGAAAAATATAAACGATTAATTTTCAAAAGTGCTCAAAATGATTCAGCACTGCCACACTTTTTGCAGAGTTTACAACATTTTAAAACAAAAGATTGATCTGTTTTTGCGCCATAATTACCTAAGTTGACGTAAGGACTGATCAAACGGCTTTCAATCATTATACTAATACTCTTGGGTTGCTATGTATCTTATGCATGGCAAGACGCCATGAGACCGAATGTTTGTTATTTTCAAGTTTCATCCACAGGAAGCAGTCAAATTTTTCTATAGGTTCATTCTTTAAGAAAAACAAGAACAGAGAAAACTGTGGCATGTACTTCGGCAACAGACTTATTTTCTCCGATGACATAATGGAACGGAACACAAACATCGCGGAGCGAACGAACTAAAGATACAATGGGCGACCATACTCACGTGCTACTGCTGCTCTAACAGTTCAGGAAGAAGTTTCATCTCCGCTTGGTGAAGTCAGTGCCCGTATGGTGAAGTCGCACGTCGCAATGGCATTCCACGCGCTACTGTTTGCACACCACCAAAGCGTACCCACCAAAGCGTACCCACCAAAGTCATCTGCTCAAAACCCAGTGTTATCATGAACTGTTAGCCACCGATTTTGTGACTCGGAGAGTATCCGGACACCCCCCAAAACAAACATTTCTCATATTAGGTGCATTGTGGTGCCACCTATTGCCAGGTACTCCATATCAGCGACCTCGGTAGTCTTTAGACATCGTGAGGGAGCAGAATGGGGCGCTCCGCGGAACTCACGGACTTCGAACGTAGTTGGTTCAAATGGCTCTGAGCACTATGGGAGTTAACTTCTAAGGTCATCAGTCGTCTAGAACTTAGAACTACTTAAACCTAACTGACCTAAGGACATCACACACATCCACGCCCGAGGCAGGATTCGAACCTGCGACCGTAGCGGTCGGGCAGCTCCGGACTGTAGCGCCTAGAGCCGCTCGGCCACCCCGGCCGGCCGAACGTAGTCAGTTGATTGGTTGTCACTTGTGTCATATGCCTGTACGCGAGATTACGCACTCGTAAAAATCTCTATGTCCACTGCTTCCGAAGTGATAGTGAAGTGGAAACGTGAAGGGACACGTACAGCACAAAAGCGTACAGGCCGACCTCGTCTGTTGACTGACAGCCCGCCGACAGTTGAAGAGGGTCGTAATGTGCAATAGCCAGACATCTATCCGGACCATCACTCACGAATTCCAAACTGCATCAAGATCCACTGCAAGTACTATGACAGTTGGGCGAGAGGTGAAAAAACTTGGATTTCATGGTCGAGCGGCTGCTCATAAGCCATACATCACGCCGGTAAATGCCAACGACGCCTCGCTTGGTGTAAGGAGCGTAAAGATAGGACGATTGAACAGTGGAAAAAAGTTGTGTGGAGTGACGAATCACGATACACAATGTGGTGATCCGATGACAGGATGTGGGTATGGCGAATGCCTGGCCAAAGTCATCTGACAGCGTGTGTAGTGCCTACAGTAAAATTCGAAGGCGGTGGTGTTATGGTGTGGCCGTGTTTTTCATGGAAGGGGCTTGCACCCCTTCTTGTTTTGCGTGGCACTATCACAGCGCAGGCCTACATTGATGTTTTAAGTATCTTCTTGCTTCCCACTGTTGAAGAGTAATTCGGGGATGGCGACTGCATCTTTCAACACGATCGAGCACCTGTTCATAGTGCACGGCTAGCGGCGGAGTAGTTACACGACAATAACATCCCTGTAATGGACTGGCCTACACTGAGTCCTGATCTGAATCCTATAGAACACCTCTGAGATGTTTTGGATTACCGACTTCGTGCCAGGCCTCACTGACCGACATAGATTCCTTTCCTCAGTGCAGCACTCCGTAAAGAATGGGCTGCCATTCCCCAAGAAACATTCCAGCACCTGATTCATCACATGCCTGCGAAAGTGGAAGCTGTCATCGAGGCTAAGGGTGGGCCAACATCGTATTGAAATCCAGCATTACCGATGGAGGGCGCGACGAACTTTTAAGTCTTTTTCAGCCAGGTGTCCGGATACTTTTGATCACATATGTACGTGGTGTAACCTCTTAAAAAATGGGGGAAGCCGACGATTGGTTGTCTAACGTATTGAGGACCGGCAAAGGACATTTCACACACCGATAATCTGTCAACACGCTCAGCTACAGAATATGGGCTACCAAAAGTCCTAAAACTGTCGCGGAAACCCCAGTGCATAACAGGAAAGTCAGGGTGGGGTGTGTATTTACCACATTAATCGTGATGAGACTCTTTTACGTCGATGAAATGGGGGTTGCTGCTTTCCAAACAGTTAGCGTGACGTGTGCGTGGTACGCCGGGATGTTACAGAATCGCATCATCCCTAGCCTGGCTGACAAATACCCCAAACTGTTACACGGGTGACAGATCTCGTGCGCACATCCTTACGTGAGAATCGCATGCTGAGCCGCCAATTCCGGCATGCTTGGCCTCCCAGGTCCTCAGAACTCAGTCCGTGCGGTTATTGGTTGTGGGATTACCTGAAGTCTCAACTCCACCGCGATCGTCCACTTCACCTAAGATGCTAAAAGACAACATCCGACGTCACTTTCTCACCACATCTACTGATATGCTTTACAGTGCAGAGGGATTGTTGATGAAGAATGGCCAACATTTTGGTCATTTGTTGTAAATTACATCGTCTTTTGTACATGTCAATTGTTATACTAATTATCACTTTTGAACCACAGGAAGCACCACGTATTGGTCATTTTTGTTACACTTTTTCGGTTTCAGTAAAACCCCATACCAGTTCAAGTATGTGTGTCAATTTTTACCTCTCTGCGTTCATTATTTCGTGAAGTACCGAATTTTCGAATGTTAACGGACTTTTGGATAACCTGTATGTATTAACGGCTGCAGAAAAGGGGAGCAATATTCATTTTGAAATATTAACTGCCTCACATGTGTGTGTGTGTGTGTGTGTGTGTGTGTGTGTGTGTGTGTGTGTGTGTGTACTCATTTTCTTTTAAAGAAATCAGTGTGGTATATATGTGATTAAATACTTCGGTATATCTTCATTATCAGACAGTTTGATGGCACGGTTCCAGTACCTCGTTATAACAGTGGTTATGAGAAAATATGTTTACAAAGGACGCACTAATAATGTATATAATACACTGAAAAATCTTCAGTATCATTTTTCCACTCAGGATTACAGTTCAACTTTATAAGTACATTGTCATCAGTCTACAAGCTCAAAGCTGATTTTAGTTGAGACATACATCATTATGCACGGTTTTTTATAACTACACTGTTTTTGTCTCATTTACCTCTTTTATTTTAATGTATTCCGTTCCAGAAGTAATGCAAACAGTTTTCAAATCTAGCATGCTATTCTACTTAAAGAAGACCGGTTTTAACATACGGGTGTGAAACTTGGACTTTAAATTGATTTTTCAAAAGGAAACTTAGAACTGCTCAGAGAGCTATGGAAAGGTCAATCTTAGATCTCACTAAGAAAAGTGAAGACGTACGAGCCATAACAGGAGTAAAAGATATTACAGAACGGGTCAAGACTAAATTAGCAGTGGGCAGGACATACTGCACGAACGAAGGATGGAAGATTGACAAAATCAGTTTTAGAGTGGAGTCCCAGAGAGAAACTACGACCACCAGGTAGACCACCTGATCGCTGTGGTAAGGACCACAGCAAAGTTGCGGGCTTCAGCTGGCGAAAGAAGCAGCAGACAGAGGCGCACGGAAACATTTCTTAAAAATGTATTTCATAACTTAGAAAGGATACATCTTGTATGGATTGAATTAGCTGAACAATAAATAAATTTTAATGTGTTCAGACTTGCATATTTCAAATACTTTTCTATATGGTATTTTAAATGCCACATACCAACACTTTGTCCCCTTGGTCAGGTTGGAGTACACAGAGATATCTATTTATATTATTGACAGTGTATCTACCTGCATGTCATATTTTAAACCATAATCTATGTTCTACTACAATCCACAGGTAAATATTAAGGGCTTATTTCAGTAGTGGTACATGTCCATTTTTGTTCATATTGAGATACAGAGTCGTAAAGTTAAATGAGCGCTGAAAAATGTGCAGTTGAGATATCAGAAATAATCAAGCATATGGCTTTTTGCTAGAGATGAACCTTTCTTTCTGTTTGTTTGGCTCATTAATTTCAGAAGTATTATAGACAGAAAAATGGAGGCAATGAACTTGTACTACTGTTGAAATAAACTCTTGATATAGTATCTAACACGTAATGTAAAAAGCCCACAGCCATGGCGTAGCAAAAACTTTGCTTTCCTTGGGTGACTGGGTGACGCGCACACACAGATATATATATATATTGCTCTTAAGGTATGCATTTTCGACCCTATGTTTACTGACACTTTTTTGCACTATATATATAGGGTGCATCATTAGAAGAGTTGTGTTCCAAAGTAGCAAAGATGAACAAGTGCTCATAGTTCGTAAGGAATTCATTTTAGAGCACATGTTTACTGGACTATTTTTTGTTGTTCTGATCCATACTACCAGTTCCGAAAATACGGAAGACAAAGAGATGGCAGTAGAAGGTATTTGCTTCACAGTATCGAAGATGAAAAACTTCTCGTAGCTCTTAAGGTATGCATTCTCGACCCTACGTTTACTAAGCCTTTTTTGCTTCTAGTATCGTGTACTTACAACTGTATGCGTGTACGCCATTAATTATGATACACGATAGGAAATTGTTGTTCATACATAAACTTCGCCACTTTTGACAACATAATTATTACACTTAATGTTTCTAACCTAGCATCCTAATTACTTAGCCTAAATGTGTACAAAGTTTTAAGTTACGTAAACTTGAAAGAAATGATATGTGACCACTGCAGATATTTACACTTACATTCCCTCTCATCTACGCAACCAAAAATGTCTATATTTCTTTTAGTACTTGGCGTTAAAATATTACTGACACCATTTGAAGCGAACGCCAGTATTTCGGGAATCTACATGTCTGTGACAATATCTCGTGAACAATAGGTCGTCGAATTATGTAAGCTTGCAGGTACATATGTGTATACTGCCTGCAAACTGCGTTGCGAACAGAGTTAGTAGCAAAGAAGTAATAAATTAAAACATCATGCCTCGTGCTGCCGTTTTACTGCATTTTCAGTGAAAATGTAGTAAGTAAAGGACTTCTGTATTTCCATCGTTTTGCAGAGGGAGTCAGTGAGAAACAGTATAGAAAAAGTGTGATATTATGTATAACGTTTGTCGGAAGTCGGTAAGTGCTGTCATTCTCAAATAGTGGATGAATAACGTCCAGGTATTTGTGCGCCACCAGCTGTGCTGCCTCAAGACAAACGCGCGTTTTCTAACTGCAGAACGTACTTGTCTTATTTTGTTAAACTTTTAAGATAAGATTATTAAGGAACAGATTATGATAACACTTTCCACTGAAGCGTCAAAGAAACTGGTTGATCTCTCTAATATCGTGTGTGGTCCCCGCGAGCACGCACAAGAGCCACAACACGACGTGGCATGTACTCGACTAATGTCTGAAGTAGCGCTGGAGAGAATTTCCACCATGAATCCTGCAGGGCTGTCCAGAAATTCGTAAAAGCACGTTGCAAGACATCCCAGATATGTTCAATGATGTTCACGTCTGGGGAGTTTGTTTCCCAGCGGAAAAGTTTAAATTGAGAAGAGTGTTCCTGAAGCTTCCCTGTACCAATTCTGGACGTGTGGGGTACCGCATTGTCCTGCTGGAATTGCGCGTCGGAATGTGCAATGGACATGGCTGGATCCACGTGAACAGACAGGATGCTTACGTACGTGTCACCTGCCAGAGTCGTATCTAGACGTATCAGAGGTCCCATATAAGTCCTACAGCACACGCCCCACACCATTACAGAGCCTCCACCAGCTTTAACAGTCATCTGCTGACGTGCAGGGTCCATGGCTTTATGAGATTGTCTCCATACCCGTACACGTCCATCCGCTCGATACAATTTGAAACGAGACTCGTCCGACCAGGCAAAATGTTTCTAGTCATCAACAGTCCAATGTCGGTGTTGATGAGCCCAGGTTAGGCATAAAACTTTTTGTTGTGCAGACATCAAGCGTACACGAGTGGGCTTCGCCTCCGAAAGGCCGTATCGATGATGTTTCCTTTAATGGTTCACATACTGGCACTTGTTGATGGCCCAGCATTGAAATCTGCAGCAATTTGTGGAAGGGTTGCATTTCTCTCGCGTTGAACGATTCTCTTCAGAGGCGGCCGCTGTGACAGAGCTGTTCTAGACGCATCAGTCCGGAACCGCGCTGCTGCTACGGCCGCAGACTCGAATCCTGCCTCGGGCATGGATGTGTGTGATGTCCTTAGGCTAGTTAGGTGTAAATAGTTATACGTCTAGGGCACTGATGACCTTAGATGTTAAGTCCCATTGTGCTCCGAGCCATTTGAACCATTTTTTATTCTTTTCAGTCGTCCTTGGTCCGGTTCTTGCAGGATCTTTTTCCGGCCGCAGCGATGTCGGAGATTTGATGTTTCACCTGCTTCCTGATATTCACGGCACACTCGCGAAATGCTCGTTCGTCGAAGTCCCCACTTCATCGCTAATTTTGAGATGCTGTGTCCCTTGGCTCATGCGCCGACTATAACACCACGCTGAAACTCACTTAAATCTTGATAACATGCCATTTTAGCAGTAGTAACCGATCTAAGAACTTCGCCAGAGTATTGTTGTCTTATATAGGCGTTACCGACCGCAGTGTCGTATTCTGCCTGTTTACATATCTCCGTATTTGAATACGCATGGATATACCAGTTTCTTTGGCGTTTCAGTGTAAATTCGGCCAATAATTACGCGAAACACTGAAATTCAAATTTTGTTGCCCCTGAGAGCTGTTAGGTAGGCAACCTGCAACTGTTTTGTGTTCCGCGATAGTGTCTAACATACAGGGTGCCGCAGATCAAAGCGCCAGTATTCAGGAATATGACAGCTACGATCATTCGAAGCAAAAGCGTATACTGAAGGTGGGCTCTAAAGTGCATAGCTTAAGGGGAGTTAGAAGGAAAACAATTTTTTTCATATTCTCGGATTTTTATCTCATTTTAAAATTTGCAATTTTCTGAATAAAATGATTATATATAAAATCACTTATAAGCTCACATCGGAAGTATTTTAATTTTTTTTTAATATATCTAAGAGATGACTACACTAAGCAGATTAAGAAGGATGTAGTTTGCAGTAGGTACTGGGAGATGAAGACGCTTGCACAGGATAGAGTAGCATGGAGAGCTGCATCAAACCAGTGTCAGGACTGAAGACCACAACAATAACAAATATAATCTACACCAGTCTCAACTCTTAAAATTTTTACCTGCATTACTTCGATATCTAATAAAATCGGTAATTTCTTATATAGGAGGGTGTGGATTGCTGGTTATGAAGGTCATGACCAGAAGAGTATGGGCACCAGGTTGAGGTAGTTTAAACAAAGTTTGAGAGACAAGAAACTTTCTGATGATAAAACCATGAGAGGCAGGCTAGCAGACAAAATGATTGATGAACTAGAGCAGTGTTATGAGATGGCCATTACAAATAATACTGAAGATTTGTTGAAAATTATGCTGGCGGTATGGGCTACCTTCTTCCAGAGACTGTCAACTGATGAAAAACCAGTTCACCACCTTTGCACTCCAAGACCCGATTCATGGAGCAATTACCGCAATGCCCAGTACTCGAACACTTCATACAGCCATAAACATTGCATCCCAGCAGCTGTCATGGGTATCATAAAACCTAATTACAGAGTCCTTGCAAATCCTGAATTACTGAAGAAGTGTCTCCTTGGTCTGACCAAATCCCAAAAGTCGTTCAATACTCTTATATGGACTCCCTTGCCAAGAAATGTTTTTGTTGGAATGAAAACACTAAAGTGTGGAGTCAGTGATGCTGTTATTGCTTTTAATGATGGCAATATTGGTAGGGTGAAAGTGATACAGCATATGAGAATTAATCCACTCAGTCAGAGAACTTGAACGGATGAACAAGGTTCGCTTTGATAAAGCAATGTATGCAGCACAGCTGGCCACTAAGGAGTCAAGAAAGAAGAAAAGAAGGAAAAAACATGGAAAAAGATCAAGAGGATAATATACAGTAAAAGATCATAACGTTATGTATAATTAAAATTACTTAGGGTAACGTACAAAAAAGTACACAAAATTTTAACCGTGCAATTAAAATATTGTATTTCCGGAAGCAGAGGCTCAATTACAATTATTGTAGTTCAGCAGACTCAGAACATACAGTTTAAAGTCCTGTAAAAGTTTCATGTCAATGGCAACAGTGGTTCCTGAAATACAGGGAAGGCGAGTCAGTAAATCTAACACTGTCGGGGTAAGGCGTTCCAACTCCCCTTAAGGGTTACGGGCAAGTGTTCATCTTCGCAACTTGAAACATCGCTCCCGGTCATAGCTATCGTGGTATGTATTTTACAATCCATGTTTACTAGACTTTTTCTCTTGGTATGATTGTTACCGTCTTACCCCTGAATACTGACAGTTTCACCAGCGACACCGTGGGGATGGGGCAGGACGTGAGAAGAAGCCCCGTATTCTCCTAGCCGGATGTGGGAAAACCACATTTAAAAAAAAAGGAAGAGAAAATATGTAGCTGGCCGCACACCGAGCCTCGCCGTTAATCTGCCGAGCGGATTCGAATTGGAGCAGCACTGCTCCCCGAATCACGGAAATGGCGTGCTAACGAGGGCGGCTATCCAATGGGGGATAGCAGCTGAGTAGGTTCTAACAATACCACGACTTGCAAAGTAGGTTAGAAATCAGATTAATAATGTTGCTCGCGCAGCATATGTTCGCTTTATCGGGCAACAACAAAGTTATTTGAAATAATGAGGTCACTGTAAAAAAAGGTCATTAATTTGGCACTTATCTTGAATGGATTCCCACGTAGATTTCGTCGAAGTTATTATGGCTCATCTTGTAGATTCTAAGGTGATTCCACTTTGACTGCTAGAAGGCCCTGATCTGTATTTTAGCAATATTTGAAGACGTAACAAACGTGTTTTACAGGAAATTCTTGATGATCAAACAATCTCAGATCTGAACAATGGTATGGAAGAAATAATTTTTGACTTCGTGTTCACGATCCACAATTTTATTAAACTTCTTGAATATTCACATATACTACTTCTTAATTGTCACATCATCAAGGAAACAGTTTTGTATCAATCTTCATTTATTTAATTTCCACTTTAACCAAACACAAGACTTGACTGTTCATTTTACAAAGCGAAATAACAACTTAACTTCTGCCAAAGTGAAACAAAGGCTGCTCTGTGCCCATTCGCGCCAAAACAGTTACAAGTAACCCAAAGATTATGACACACTCACAGAAATCAATACACACAAGAACCATATCACTGTAATATCTCGATACATCGGAGTACCTATACATTAATAAAACCAAATGTGAATATTGTCACAAAAATATGTCTGTTAGTTCGCAGTAAAGTAGTACGATATTACTGGTATCGAGAACTGGGGTTGGAGTGCCGTAAGGGTCACGTAAATAAAGAACCATTACAAGGTCCACCAATTAGTTCGAACGTTGTCAAAAACATGTCGCGCTGGAGAGTGAATACGTAGGGACGGACTAGCCCCGACACCGAGTTTCACGGGCCCTGTTTGCATACGAGCTTTTCTGACACCCCGTGTCACGCCACTGTGCGATAAACGCCGCGCGTTGGCTGACCTGTCGTCAACTGTGACAGAGCAGCCGGGGTGTTCAGCTGCGCGCCACAGACGCACGCGTGGGGGGGGGGGGAGGGGAGGGGAAGGGGAGGGGGCGCATTGGCATTGCGTGCCGGCGATACGCACGTCTAACTCTGATCATGCCCCTTCCCCCGCGTCAAAGCCGCAACCACACGTGACGGCCCACAAACGCGTGTGCGTGTCGGTGCCAGATAAGGGGCTGGTCGCGGTCAAGGGGAACAGCCGTTAGCGAATCTCGGCTCCCCCTATGGACAGACACATCACGGCACGGCACGGCGCATTCGGCTACAGGACTTAACCTCAGTAGCCTAGGTCAAGCGAACCGAACCACCAACTCTTGTGTCGTCATTCCTCTACAATGTTTTTTTTTTAATGCTAAAACAACTAATGGCAAAGAAAGTGGGTTTGAATCTGACAAGCATCCACATCTACTGGCCATTAAAATTGCTACACCACGAAGATGACGTGCTACAGACGCGAAATTTAACCGACAGGAAGAAGATACTGTGATATGCAAATGATTAGCTTTTCAGAGCAACCACACAATGTTGGAGCCGGTGGCGACACCTACAACGTGCTGACATGAGGATAGATTCCAACCGATTTCTCATACACAAACAGCAGTTGACCGGTGTTGCCTGGTGAAACGTTGTTGTGATGCCTCATGTAAGGAGGAGAAATGCGTACCATCACCTTTCCAACTTTGATAAAGGTCGGATTGTAGCCTATCGCGATTCGGTTTCTGCTCGCGTTGGTCGACATCCAATGACTGTTAGCAGCATATGGAACCGGTGGGTTCAGTAGGGTAATACGGAACGCCGTGCTAGACCCCAATGGCCTCGTATCACTAGCTGTCGAGATGACAGGCATCTTATCCGCATGGATGTAACGGATCGTGCAGCCACGTCTCGATGCCAGAGTCAACAGATGGGAACGTTTGCAAGGCAACAACCATCTGCACGAACAGTTCGACGACGTTTGCAGCAGCATGGACTATCAGCTCGGAGACCGTGGCTGCGGTTGCCCTTGACGCTGCATCACAGACAGGAACGCCTGCGATGGTGTACTCGACGATGAACCTGGTTGCACGAATGACAAAACGTCATTATTTCGGATGATTCCTGGTTCTGTATACAGCATCATGATGGTCGCGTCCGTGTTTGGCGACATCGCGGTGAACGCACATTGGAAGCGTGTATTCGTCATCGCCATAGTAGCATATTACCTAGCGTGATGGTACGGAATGCCATTGGTTACACGTCTCGGTCACCTCTTGTTCGCACTGACACGTCTTTGAACAGTGGACGCTACATTTCAGATGTGTTACGACCCGTGGCTGTACCCTTCATTCGATCCCCACGAAACCCTGCATTTCAGCTGGATAATGCACGACCGCATGTTGCAGGTACTGTACGGACCTTTCTGGATACAGAAAATGTTCGACTGCTGCCCTGGACAGCACGTTCTCCAGATCTTTCCCGCAATTGAAAACGTCTGGTCAATGGTAGCCGAGCAACTGGCTCTTCACAATACGCCAGTCACTACTCTTGATGAACTGTAGTATCGTGTTGAAGCTGCATGGGCAGCTGTACCTGTACACGCCATCCAAGCTCTGTTTGACTCAATGCCCAGGCGTATGAAAGCCGTTATTACGGCCAGAGGTGATTGTTCTGCGTACTGATTTCTCAGGATCTTGAACCCAAATTGCGTGAAAATGTAATCACATGTCAGTTGTAGTATAATATATTTGTCCAATGAATACCCGTTTATCATGTGCATTTCTTCTTCGTGTAGCAATTTTAATGGCCAGTAGTGTATATACTCCGCCAGTCACCAAACGACTGTCTGAACGCCTGAGTACGAGCTCTGATTTCCCTTACCTTTGAATGGCGATCATTGCGCGATTTGAAAACTGGTGGTAATAATATATGCTCTACATCCTCCGCGAAGATCGGATTTCGGAATTTAGTCAGCAGCCCCTTCTATTTAGTGCAAGTGTGTCCCACTACAAACTTTCTTTGAGATTTGTAACGCTCTCGTGATAGCTAAATGTACCAGTCACGAATCCTGCCGCTCTTCTTTGGACCTTCTGAATCTCTTGAAAGAGACCCAACTGGTGAGAGCCCCACACAAACAAACAATACTCCAAGACTGGACGAACTAACGTATTGTAAGCTATTCCTTTGTTGAAGGATTGCATCGCTTCAGAATTCTACCAATAAACCACAGTCTAGGGTTCGCCTTACCCGTTACTTGTGTAATCTGATCATTCCATTTGAAATCATTTCGAATAGTTACACCTAGATACTTGACGGACGTTACCGCTTCCTAAGACTGGGCATTTATTTTCCACTCGTACATTAATGGGAATTTTCGCCTTGTTATACGCAGTAGGTTACACTTACTAATATTGAGAGATAGCTGCTAGTCATGACACCACTCGTTTATTTTCTGAAAATCCTCATTGATTTGTTCACATCTTTCGTGTGATACTACTTTCCTGGTGGCTACAGTATCATCGGCAAACAGTCTCAAGCCGCTGCCAATACCATCAGCCAGATAGTTTATGTAAATCGTAAGAAGCAGAGGACCTATTACGCTGCCCTGGGGCACACCTGAAGTTACGCTTGTTTCTGTTGAAGTCACCCCATTCAGGAGGACATACTGCTCTCTGTTAGAAAATTTTCTACCCAAAACTTTTCTATCTTTCTATCAAGGAGTCCACACAGCCGTCGGATTCTTGATACTTTTTTATGAGAGGTGTTCAATAATTTACGAAACACATCGTTTCTCGACCAGTTTCGATCGAAAAAACGTGTACTTTGTTGCGGAACATCGTGGGATATTCCAGGCTTCAACTGCCATAGTGTCATGAAGTTCCGATAGATGGTGTCGCTACACGTAACTTTCAAAATGGCGTCTGTAAGGAAGATGTGTTCAAAAGCAGAGAGGTGTCATTTAGTTTCTTTTAGCGGGAAATGAGAGTCGGAGATTTTCATAGGCATTTGCACAATGTCTACACAGACTGACAGTGAACAAAACCACGGTGAGTCGTTCTGCGAGACGTCTATCATCACAGCGACAAATCTATCCGGCCGGCCGAACACACCTGTGACTGCTGCAACGTTGAAACGTGCGGACACACTCATTCGAGGGTATCGAGGAGAAATTTGGTGACTGAAATTTCGTGAAGAGATTCTTTTAACGGTTGCCACCTCAAATCGCTCATCGTATCCTTGACACTCTCTCCTTTATTTCCCGATGATACGAAACGAACTGCCTTTCTTCGAATTTTCTCGATGACATCCGTTAATCCTACCTTTGGTACGGCCAAACAGTCCTCACACATAAAAAAAGAAAATATGTTATGTGCACGTGTGTCCAGAAACGCTTACTTTCCATGATAGAGCTTATTTTATTACTTCTCTTCAAAGCACATTGATCATGGAATGGAAACACACAGCAACAGAACGTACCAGCGTGACTTCACTTTGTTACAGAAAATGTTCAAAATATCGTCCGTTAGCGAGGATACATGCATCCACCCTCCGTTGCATGGAATCTCTGATGCAGCCCTGTAGAATGGCGTATTGTATCACAGCCGTCCACAATACGAGCACGAAGAGTCTCTACATTTGGTATCGGGGTTGCGTAGACAAGAGCTTTCAAATACCCCCTTAAATGAAAGTCAAGAGGGTTGAGGTCAGGAGAGCGTGGAGGCCATGGAATTGGTCCGCCTCTACCAATCCATCGGTCACCGCACCTGTTGTTGAGAAGCGTACGAACACTTCGACTGAAATGTGCAGGAGCTCCATCGTGCATGAACTACATGTTGTGTCGTACTTGTAAAGACACATGTTCTAGTAGGACAGGTGGAGTATCCCGTATGAAATCATGATAACGTGCTCCATTGAGCGTAGGCGGAAGAACATGGGGACCAAGCAAGACATTACTAACAATGCCTGCCCAAACGTTCACAGAAAATCTGTCGCATGTCGACACAAGCACCGAAGTCAACATTACCTTCCTTCAATTGGGCCAACTGGCGGTGAATCGAGGAAGTACACTACATACTGACGAAACTGAAGTTAACTCTAACATGGAAATTAAGCGTTTCCGGACACATGTCCACATAACATCTTTTCATTATTTGTGTGTGAGGAATGTTTCCTGAAAGTTTGGCCGTACCTTTTTGTAACACCCTGTATATAAATGACCTAGTAGATAGTGTCGGAAGTTCCATGCGGCTGATGCTGTAGAATACAGAGAAGTTGCAGCATTAGAAAATTGCAGCGAAATGCAGGAATATATGCAGCGGGTAGGCACTTGGTGCAGTGAGTGGCAACTGACCATTAACATAGACAAATGTTTTGTATTGCGAATACATAGAAAGAAGGATTCTTTATTGTATGATTATATGATAGGGGAACAAACACTGGTAGCAGTTACTTCTGTAAAATATCTGGAAGTATGCGTGCGGAACGATTTGAAGTGCAATGATCATATTAAATTAATTGTCGGTAGGGTGGGTGCCAGGTTGGGATTCATTGGGAGAGTCCTTAGAAAATGTAGCCCATCACCAAATGAGGTGGCTTACAAAACACTCGTTCGACCTATACTTAGGTATTGCTCATGAGTGTGGGATCCGTACCAGGTCGGGTTGACGGAGGAGATAGACAAGATCCAAAGAAGAGCGGCGCGTTTCGTCACAGGGTTTGTAAGTAGGCTGTTTGGTGTTTTTATTGGTAACGCCACGTAGCGTTCTGTATGAAAATCACTGACTTGTACTGTGTGCAGTCAGTGGCTGGTTGGCATTGTTGTAATACTCGCCATTGTAGTGTTGGGCAGCGGCAGCTGGATGCTAACAGCGCGTAGCGTTGCGCAGTTGGAGGTGAGCCGCCAGCACTGGTGGACGTGGGGAGAGAGATGGCGGAGTTTTGAAATTTGTAAGACTGTATGTCATGAACTGCTATATATACAGGGTGTTTCAAAAATGACCGGTATATTTGAAACGGCAATACAAACTAAACGAGCAGCGATAGAAATATACCGTTTGTTGCAATATGCTTGGGACAACAGTACATTTTCAGGCAGACAAACTTTCGAAATTGCAGTAGTTACAATTGTCAACAACAGATGGCGCTGCGGTCTGGGAAACTTTATAGTACGATATTTTCCACATATCCACCATGCGTAGCAATAATATGGCGTAGTCTCTGAATGAAATTACCCCAAACCTTTGACAACGTGTCTGGCGGAATGGCTTCACATGCAGATGAGATGTACTGCTTCAGCTGTTCAATTGTTTCTGGATTCTGGCGGTACTCCTGGTCTTTCACGTGTCCCCACAGAAAGAAGTCACAGGGGTTCATGTCTGGCGAATAGGGAGGCCAATCCACGCCGCCCCCTGTATGTTTCGGATAGCCCAAAGCAATCACACGATTATCGAAATATTCATTCAGGAAATTAAAGACGTCGGCCGTGCGATGTGGCCGGGCACCATCTTGCATAAACCACGAGGTGTTCGCAGTGTCGTCTAAGGCAGTTTTTACCGCCACAAATTCACGAAGAATGTCCAGATAGCGTGATGCAGTAATCGTTTCGGATCTGAAACATGGGCCAATGATTCCTTTGGAAGAAATGGCGGCCCAGACCAGTACTTTTTGAGGATGCAGGGACGATGGGATTGCAACATGGGGCTTTTCGGTTCCTCATATGCGCCAGTTCTGTTTATTGACGAAGCCGTCCAGGTAAAAATAAGCTTCGTCAGTAAACCAAATGCTGCCCACATGCATATCGCCGTCATTAATCCTGTGCACTATATCGTTAGCGAATGTCTCTCGTGCAGCAATAGTAGCGGCGCTGAGGGGTTGCCGCGTTTGAATTTTGTATGGATAGAGGTGTAAACTCTGGCGCATGAGACGATACGTGGACGTTGTCGTCATTTGGACCGCAGCTGCAACACGGCGAACGGAAACCCGAGGCCGCTGTTGGATCACCTGCTGCACTAGCTGCGCATTGCCCTCTGTGGTTGCCGTACGCGGTCGCCCTACCTTTCCAGCACGTTCATCCGTCACGTTCCCAGTCCGTTGAAATTTTTCAAACAGGTCCTTCATTGTATCGCTTTTCGGTCCTTTGGTTACATTAAACCTCCGTTGAAAAGTTCGTCTTGTTGCAACAACACTGTGTTCTGGGCGGTGTAATTCCAACACCAGAAAAATCCTCTGTTCTAAGAAATAACCCATGTTGTCCACAGCACACTTGCACGTTGTGAACAGCACACGCTTACAGCAGAAAGACGACGTACAGAATGGCGCACCCACAAACTGTGTTGTCTTTTATATCTTTCACATCACTTGCAGCGCCATCTGTTGTTGAAAATTGTAACTACTGTAATTTCGAAAGTCTGTCCGCCTTTTATTTAGCTGACAGTAGTGGCGCTAGCTGTATTGCACTAGTTCGAGTAACCAAGATTTTTGTGAGGTAAGTGATTTGTGAAACGTATAGGTTAATGTTAGTCAGGGCCATTTTTTGTAGGGATTATTGAAAGTCAGATTGCGTTGCGCTAAAAATATTGTGTGTCAGTTTAAGCACAATCATGTATAATTTTTCAAAGGGGACGTTTCAGGTTATTTGGTAAGTGTGATAGCGTTACGGAGATGTTTAGCAAACTCAAGTGGCAGACTCTGCAAGAGAGGCGCTCTGCATCGCGTTTTAGCTTGCTGTCCAGGTTTCGAGAGGGTGCGTTTCTGGTTGAGGTATCGAATATATTGCTTCCCCATACTTATACCTCCAGAGGAGATCACGAATGTAAAATTAGAGAGATTCGAGGGCGCACGGAGGCTTTCCGGCAGTCGTTCTTCCCGGTAACGAGACGCAAGTGGAACAGGAAAGGGAGGTAATGACAGTGGCACGTAAAGCGCCCTCCGCCACATACCGTTCGGTGACTTGCGGAGTATAACTGTAGATGTAGATGTAACGCGGTCGCGAGTCTGTGAGGGACCTGCCGGGCGCATTGCCTTGGTGCCTGTTTTCTCGCAGAGATTCATCCCTGGAGACCATCTCGAATAACGGTCTCCATCGAAGGTGTAAGCGATTTCGGTGCCTTCGTTTCTATGAACCATTTGCGTTGCAGCGAGTGTACTTGTTGCTTGGTTGCCCTGATGTTCGTGTTGTTGAAGTAAGAACAGCCGGCAAAGCGAGTGACCGCACGGAGACGAGCAGTTACTAAATCCTTTTAAAAATCTGCTGGTTTCATTACTGTTACGGAGCTGATTAGCACGAAGCTGTGTGAGGTATACTTTTTGGCTTTTTGGGACAGTATCCAGAAGTTTATGTATTGTCTGTATGTGATTTTCAGTGTATTTTTATTCTCATCAAGTCGACGTCCCTTGTACATTGCGGCCTGTTTGTGTTCCAGTTTTCTGCGAGTTGCGGTGTGGGAGCGGCTCCACGTTTCGCTTTGGTGCACAAAAGCTGTGACGTGTCGTCTAATAGGAAGTGACTCCCTGTTGGGGCCCGGCGTTTAGGTGTGTTTTTGGACGGCTGGTCTGCTGCTTCAGGCATTTTCAGTTAAGTCACCTTTTGCCCAGGGCAGCCTGGCGTCACTGCCCGTTTAGTAAACTTTAACGTGTAACTTTGGTAACTTTTAAATCACCTCCACATTGTAATTTATTCTTCCTTTAACTATTTAAATCACTGTGGCTCATCTCTTCAAGCCAGTCTTGGTAATTATAATTCGCTGTCTTGCTTCAGAAGCGAGCTATGTGACATTTTGGTATTGTCTTAAACGTGGCCACGTGTTGATTGTCTCTCAGCTATTTTATAACTATAAAATCGTTAACTTATTGTTTTTGTAGTAGTTGTGTTTAAGCAGTGACATTATAGGGGCCTTGACCTTCCATGCGAAGTGTACCATTCATCCCGACTTCCTGAGTCACAGATATGTTGCATCTTCTTACTATTCTGCCAATAGTTTACCTTTCCCATAACATGTTCTACATAGTAATAGATAATGTAGGGATAAGAAGGGATAGATAGAACACACCAGTTTCTAAAATCATTGTGAGAAGTGGCAACAAACTATTCACATTGATGTGCATACTGTTATGAGAGTGGCGATATACTATCAGACTTTTTGGAGTTCATCATCTGCATGCTACAGAGTTCAGAAGATTACGATAGCCTTATAACTGCGAGAAGTTTCGCAGAATCATGTATCCAAGTTGCTAACAAGAGTAATATACAGAAGGATGTAAAAAATAATTGAGAGTGCATCGGATGATGATCAGTTTGGATTTACGAAAAGTGAAGGCACCTGAGAGGTAGTTCTGATGTTGCGGTTGATACTGGAAGTAAGACTGAAGGAAAATCAAGAAGCGTTCATAGGACTTGTCGACTTGAAAAAAAAGCGTTCGACAAGGTAAAAAGGTTCAAGATGTTCGAAGTTCTGGTAAATAGGGGTAAACGACAGGGAAATATGGGTAGTAAATATTATGTACAAGAACCAAGAGGCAACACTCGAATGTAGTCTTTCGCGTCTTCTGTTCAATCTGTACTTCGATGAAGCAATGACGGAAATGAAAAAAAAAAGATTCAAAGTGGAATTAAAATTCAAAGTGAAAGGATGTCAGTGTTAAGATTTGCTGATGACATAGCTATCCTGAGTGAAAGTGAAGAAAAATTACATGATCGCTTCAATGGAATGAACAGTCTAATGACTGCAAAATATGGACTGAGAGTGAATCTACTGGGGTACAACTTTGCTTCCGCCGTTTTTCCTCAAAGTTCGAGGCTTTATTATGAACATCTTACAAAAAATTTACATTTCAAAGTATTAGCCATCGCTGCTCACTACTTTCTCCCATGTTTCGGGCGGCATACGAATCCCTCGGCGGAAGAACTGGCCGCCTTTCGACAAGATCCATGCATCGATCCAATGCTGCAATTGTTTATATGAGAGGAAGCGCTGGGCAGCCAGGTCGTGTGCCATTGAACTGAGAAGTTGGTAGTCAAAGGGAATAATGTCTGGAGAATACGGCGGTTGGGGTCTGACTTCCCATTTCAACATTTCTAAGTATGTTTTGGAGGGTTTTGCGACATGGGGTCGAGCATTGTCATGCTGCAAAATCACGTGTTCATGCCTATGGCTGTATTCTGGCCGTTTGTCTTTCAGTGATCAATTGCCTTCCATAACTATCTCCTGTGATTGTTCCCGTCGGTTGCAGTAGGATCTAAAGCTGTCTCTCTTTCACAACGTCAAAATCACCGCTCCTGAAGTATGGAAACCATTTCCTGCAAAGTTCTGTCACTAACAGGCGTCTCATCATAGGTCTTTTGTAGCCTCATCCGCAGATTTCTTCATATCAAAGCAGATAATTAAAACCTCTTGCAGATGACGAGAATTGGGCTCGTAAGTTGACAAATTCAGCCAAGAATAACTTTACGATTCAATCAAAAATCGACTAATATTTTGATGGCGTTACATTCTCAAATGCCTAAGCTTACTGTATGACACTTACGACCTATGACTTGAGCCACTAATTTCCACTAATACCGTCTACTGCAAAACGGCGGAAACAAAGTTGTAGACATAATATGAAAGACGAAAGTAATGAGAAGTTGCAGAAATGGTAACAGCGAGAAACTTATGATACTAGTTATCAAGCAGTAGATGATGTGAAGTAATTCTGCAACCTAGGTAGTGAAATAAACCGTGTCGAAAGGGGCAAGGGGTACATCAAAACCAGGCTAGCACTGACTGAAACGACACTCCTGGCCAAGAGAAGTCTAATAGTATAAGACAGAGGAATAGTTTCCATGGTACTAGAGGGAGCTGTAATTGGCAAAAACTGTAGAGGAAAACATAAATTGGAATATTTCCATCAAATAATTGAAGACTTAGTTAGCTGCGATGAAGAGGTTGACGCAGGAGAGGAACTTGTGGCGTGCCGCATCAAACCAGTCAGAAGACAGATGAAAAAAATAGCTTCCAAATTCAGTTGTTCGTAATTGTTATACCTAGGTATTTAGCTGAATAGACACGATATAGATTTGATTTGTGTGATTTATCGTGTAGCCGAAATGTAACGGATTTCTTTTAGCACTCCGGTGGATGACCTCACACTTTTCCTTATTCAGAGTCAACTGCCAGTTTTCGCACCATACTGTTATTTTGTGACATGATTTTGCAGTTGTTATTGATCTCCTGATGATGCGGATTTATGTCGAAGTCTGGTGAACCGGCCAGTCTACGGATGGTTTTTAGGCGGTTTTCCATCTGCCTCGGCGAATGCGGTCTGGTTCCCCTTATTCCGCCTCAGTTACACTATGTCGGCGATTGCTGCGCAAACAAGTTCTCCACGTACGCGTTCACCAGCATTACTCTACGCCGCAAACATAGGGGTTACACTCGTCTGTTGTGAGACGTTCCCTGGTGGTTCCACTGGGGGCCGAACCGCACAATAATCCTGGGTTCGGTGGGGGACGGCGGAGGGGTGAAGTGGACTGCGGTAGTCGTCGTGGGTTTGTGGACCACTGCGGCTGCGCCGTCGTTTCTAGGTCCCCGGTTAACATACAACACAACACTATACAATGTTTCTTATAATCCGTCTTGATTGCAAAAATGTTTATTCGCATGACCGGTTTCGCTTCCTCTAGAGCCATCTTCAGATCTTTAAAGACAATGATACTAATTTGCTATTTCACAATTGCAAACCTTTTTCATCCTATCGGATCAACATCAAATGCACCAGAACGTACCTGCAAATTTCGTTACGGGAGTAAACGTCCACGTACAGCAACCTTCACATGCTGTGTCACATTACATTGGTTGGCAGAATGCACGTCATTGATATTAATTATAAAACTATTACCGACAGTTGGCGTCTGGTACATATGTTACATTTGCACATTCTGTATTAAGTAGTCCGCAACTCGTGGTCGTGCGATAGCGTTCTCGCCTCCCGTGCCCGGGTTCGATTCCCGGCGGGGTCGGGGATTTTCTCTGCCTCGAGATGACTGGGTGTTGAGTGATGTCCGTAGGATAGTTAGGTTTAAGCAGTTCTACGTTCTAGGGGATTGATGACCGTAGCTGCTTAGTCCCATAGTGCTCAGAGCCCTGTATTAAGTAGATTTTTCTAATTTACGTTTATCTCTAAAAATACTTAATTAAAATCTGTAGTTGTCAAGGCTAAAATCTATACTTGTCAAAATTAAAATACACAATAAAATTATCGTTTTTGTACGATCGAAAACTAAGGGCGATTCCTATATCCATGGCGCTCGTGTAGACTTGTTTTCGTCCATGATTCCCGCTATTTCAGTGTTGTGCCGAGAGCCGTTCTGTCGTCTGATGTCCATTGCCGTGGGTATGAGGGCCGTGCAGGAGGGCCCCGTCAACGACAGGTCTTACAAAAGTAATAATTTTATTATGTATTTTAATTTTGACAAGTACAGATTTTAGCCTTCACAACTACAGATGTTAATATTTTTAGAGTTAAATTACAAAAATCTACTTAATACAGTATGTGCATATGCAATGTAACAAATGTACCAGACACCACTTGTTGGTAATAGTTTTATAATTAATATCAGTGACGTGCATTCTGCCAACCAAATTTAATGTGACACAGCAAGTGAAGGTTGCTGTGTGTGGACGGTTACTCATGTACCCGAAATTGCAGGAACTTTCTGGTACATTTGATGTTGATCGGATGGGATGAAAAAGATTTGAAATAGTAAAATAGTATCATTGTCTTTTTAGATCTGAAGATAGTTCTAGAGGAACCGAAACCCGTCATGTGAATAAACATTTTTGCAATCAAGACGGAATATAAGTAACATTGTATAACCAGTGATTGCGGTATCCCATCAGACATTATGTCAGTTTTTGCAAAGTGCTGGTACTCTCCATGACCAGCTATTGATACAGATACTGTCAACAATTTATTTTGGAAGACTAGGGAAGCAGTCAAGTTGTTTATTTAGAAAACCGCATTTTTGCCATCTACTTGTACACGTTGCTGTCAACAGTGTTTGAACAACGAATTTCAAGAATGGAACTGTTCTCGTCCTCTGCAACACACACAGAGAAACTGTAGCGCCACGTGCAGTGGCACAGAGAGAGAGAGAGAGAGAGAGAGAGAGAGAGAGAGAGAGAGAGACCGCTAACAATGGCGGCAGTCTCTTTGTGACAGAATTTCTGCGCACAGCTTTTAGCTGCATTGTCGAAAGGCAAGGCAGAGAATGAAGTCGGAAAGAGAGTACCCACCTGCACTCAGAGAGGGCGCGGTAAAGAAACGCTCATCATTTATTTAGACAAAGAATAGCTTTATGCTGGTCGCTTCCAGAGAGTAGGCCAGCGCACACAAAGGAACGCACTCACGCACGCACGCACACACACGCGCAGGAGCTAGGGTAGCGTTGCGTTGCGATCCTCCTTTGTGAAACGCTTCTTACCGCTCGCGACAATGTTTGCAGAATTCTGGCCGCCGGCTGCGTTTCTAAGAGGGGCGAAGATTCTCTGCTAAACGCGAAACATTTAGGGCCTAGAACGCTGTAGAGATAAGTTATCAGTTCTCCTAGATAGAAATTGATGCTGAGTGAGACTTCGTTGATCCTATGCCTGCTGACTTCGCCCCAAACACGAGGCTGCAGAAAACCACTTACGCATTACAAAAAAATTACAATGTCCAATGCATCTAAACTTTGTTGATTTAAGGGGACCACACCATGGGTCAGGTCGAAAAAATCGACTTTCTGTTTTCATCGTATTTCGATAGATTAAGGTTTTATTTAAGTACTCTGAATAGGATTGTATTGAAAAATTTTTTTTCGAGCATTTAAAGAGCATTTTCCTACCACGTGTGTTCATGTGCCACGCCCACTTTTCCGTCACCAAGTTTTCTGCATATATTTTAGATATTTATATCCCTTATATTGCACGTTAGGGATTTTTTTTTAATTCCCGAATGTGTTGGCTATCCTTGCAATTCAACGGTCAGTATTCTCCTGTTTCTGCTGTTTGTAAACAACATTCTTTCAGACATGCAATTAGCTTTGTTCAAGTGTGATTGCGAGTAGTTGTTACAGAAAACTTGCAGCATACTATGGGCAGGCAATGAAGAGAGATGCTTGGGCCATATTCTTCCATAAGTCCTCTGCTGATGATAATCCATGTCATGGATTGTGTCCATCAGGAGAAAATTCGTGGTGCTAATACAATAGGGCTCTGGCAATTGGAGAATCTTATTCTTACCAGCATTCTCTTCCTGCTGCTGTTATTACAGCAGTTAAACCTATTTTCAGAGGTTGGCTCATCCTAACTTTCTAAGGAAATGTCTGAATGGGCAGACACAGAACCCAAATGAATGTTTCTACCGCATAATTTGGAACAGCCTTCTTAAAACTGTATTTGTAGTAATGCATACAATGAAACTAGGAGTTCATGATGCTGTTATTACATTCAATTATGGTAATTTTGGAAAGTGTTGGGTACTAAAATAAGCTCAGAATAAATCCTGATGAAAATATAATCACTGGGCTGCAACATTGCGATAAAATGAGGATAGCCGATGCATACAGGTCTGCATCCACTATGGCCAAGAAAGCAAGACAAACATCCAGGCAGGTGAAAAAAAGCTGGAAGACCTGCTAGATGCCAAAGAAGGGCCATCATATGCAGCAGGACAGTTTTAATTAAGTATAAATAACAAATTTCCATTTTTTTTTTTGTAAAGTCAATTTCCCGCAAACTAAAATTTTCAGTACATATGCCACATTTTATCAGAAACTATCGTAGATAAATTAATGAAATTTTCAGAGAGTCTGCATAACATAAAAATCGACCTGTGGTACTACATTCATTAATATTCCCTCATTAGGAAGTTCACAAAAAATATTTTCTGCAGAAAAAATTAATATTTTTTGTTCATATATGTGGTCTGCGAATTTTCTTTTATCTCGTCTATCGTTGCAAATCTTCGTCATTTAAAGGTGGTTTTCAACTTTGGACATAAAAGAAAGGTCCGCAGGTGTCAGGTCTGGGGAGTACAGTGGATGAGGCAGCGCACCGATTTCTTTTTTTGTGCTTCGTTGTTTGTGCAAGTCACACACGAATCGACAGGGATGAGCGTGCCGGTGCGTCGTTGTGATACAGCAGCCATGAGTTGTCTCGCCAAGTTTCAGGACGTTTCTTTCTCAAATTTTCTCGCAGGCGTCACTACAGCACCGTGGATTAACACTTTGGCCCTGTGGCACGAATTCATGATGAACTAATCCAAACCCTTCAAAACTATAAGCATGGCTTTGACATTTGACCTAACCTAACGACCTCTTTTTGGTACCCTAACTCTTCAAAACTATCAGCATGGCTTTGACATTTGACCTAACCTAACGACCTCTTTTTGGTCTTAGAAAACCTGTCGTGGCCCATCGTGCAGACTGAACCTCGGTCTCACCAACAGAATCGTAGACTCAAGTCTCATCACCAGGTACGATTTTCTTAAGGAACAGCTCGTTCTCATTTTCGTGAACCAAAAGCTCTTCACAGACTGCGGGGCGAAGTTCTGATCTTTACTCGTAAGCCATGGAACGAACTTGGCGGCAGCACGATGCATTCCAAGACGCTGTGTGAGGATTTCATGAAGTGATCCAACTGAAATGTTACTCTTGTGCAACCTCTCGGACAGTCGGTCTTCGACTGGAACGCACAATTTCGTTGACGTTCCTGAAGCGAAGCGATGCAGTCCTTCAACAAATCAAATAGCTTACAGTACGTTAGTTCGTCCAGTCTTACAGTATTGTTCGTCTGTATGAACCCTTACCAGTTGGGTCGGATTCAAGAAATTGAGAAGGTCCAAAGAAGAGCGACAAGATTCGTGACTGATACATTTAGCCATCGCGAGAGCGTTACAAATCTAATTGAAAGTTTGAAGTGGGACACACTTGCAGATAGGCAACGCGCTAAACAGAAGGGGCTGCTCACTAAATGTCGAAATCCAATGTTCAGCGAGGATGTAGAGCATATATTATTAGCACCAACTTTAAAATCACGTAATGATGATCATTCAAAGATAAAGGAAATAAGAGCTTATTCCACAAGATTTCGGGACTGCAGCCGGATCTCGTCGACTTCTTTCCACGATATTTCGGCTGACAACCTTACAGCCATCTTCAGGACATACCATGGATTATTCTGCCACGAAAATCTTGGCCCCGTCGAGATCCTTCTGGGATTCAGTTGTTAAGAAATGCGTGGAAATACGTTTGGCTGAAAATCTCATTAATCGTGATGGCGGCTTTCAATTGAATAAGGCCTGGGACCCATTGATTTCTTTAATATCAACCGAAAGAAAACTTCTAATGCCTTCTGACATGTCGAGCGACAAGTAATTTTAATTTTAATATTGAAATTTTGCATTTTATTGTTTTGGACACGTCTGCCAACAGGGGACGTGCATGTTTTACTTGGACCACGCATTCACTTGCGCTCCATAGATGCAGTAATGTTGTAGAGGGCCTTGGAATCGACAGGTGGCGCGCATGCAACGGTAACTTGCCCATGAGCGTCTTGCAGCACTTTTACGTATAAATAAAGCGACATGCACCAGCAATCTCCAGTGTCAAACACTCGCCTGAAGATGGCTGTAAGGTTGTCAGCCGAAATATCGCGGAAAAAAGTCGACGAGATCCGGCTGCAATCCCGAAATCTTGTGGAATATTCGATACGCCTGGAAAACTTCAAGAATCACAACGAAATAAGAGCTCGTACTGAGGCGTTCAGACAGTCGTTTTTCCCTCGTGCGATCCGCGAGTGGAACAGAGGGGGGAAGGGGGGGAGGAATATGACTTTGGCGCAAATTGTGCCCTCGGCCACACACCGCTTGATGGCTAGCGGAGTGTATATGTAGATGTAGACACGAGCGTCGTCGGTAGACTTCGAAGGGCGTCCTGAACGAGAGTCATCTTTAACTTCCGTCCGGCAATTTTTACAATTTTGAAACTGTGAGAACCATTCACAACACCGAATACGGCTTCATCACGCCTCACCGGAGGCTCCCTTCATCATCTGGTGTGTCTCCGTAAAGGTTTTATGAGTTTCGGGCAAAATTTAATGCAGACGCGTTGCTCTTGTACCATAACTCGGCCATCTCTAAATTCTAAAACTGTGCGACGAAATGTTAAACTCAGTGCAGCACTAAACAATAACAGACATACCAAAACGAAACTTCCGGCAGTTACACATTAAACACAGGCGTGTGCAGGGATGTCAACCGCACTTCGCTCCAACTGGCGCGACATTACGAAAGTTCCGGAATTTTTTGAACAGACCTAGTATATTGTATACGGACAATAAGTAAAATTTTGTTATTTGCTATACGTCCAGCGTGTCTTAAAAGGAGGATGCAAGATGAACATGAACAAAAGCAAAACGAGGATAATGGAATGTAGTCGAATTAAGTCAGGTGATACTGAGGGAATTAGATTAGGAAATGAGACACTTAAAGCAGTAAAGGAGTTTTGCTATTTGGGGAGCAAAATAACTGATGAAGTAGAGAGGATATTAAATGTAGACTGGCAATGGCAAGGAAAGCGTTTCAGAAGAAGAGAAATTTGTTAACATCGAGTATAGATTTAAGTGTCAGAAAGTTGTTTCTGACAGTATTTGTATGGAGTGTAGCCATGTATGGAAGTGAAGCATGGACGATAAATAGTTTGGACAAGAATAGAATAGAAGCTTTCGAAATGTGGTGCTACAGAAGAATGCTGAAGATTAGATGGGTTGATCACATAACTAATGAAGAGGTATTGAATACAATTGGAGAGAAGAGGAGTTTCTGGTACAACTTGACCAGAAGAAGGGATCGGTTGGTACTGGAGGGCAGCGTGGAGGGTAAAAATCGTAGAGGGAGGCCACGAGATGAATATACTTAACAGATTCAGAAGGATGTAGGTTGCAGTAGGTACTGGGAGATGAAGAAACTTGCACGCGATAGAGTAGCATAGAGAGCTGCATCAAACCAGTCTCAGTACTTAAGACCAGAACAACAAAAACAAACGTCCAGCTGTTGAAGTTTTAATGACCAGCGGTGTCCTTTGAGGGCAGCTGACATTTCGCCTCTTCAAGAGAAGATTATGATAGTTTTCCCACTATTTCGGTTTTTCTCTTGCTCCTGCTGCTGCGCGCCTGTCGACGCCTTTGCAGCTTGCGGTGATGTGCGAGCCATTCGCAATGCGGGCCGCAGCGGCAACCCGACCCCGGTGGGCAGTGTGTACGCTGGCCACCGGATAATTCAATTGAGCGGGGCCACACCGAGTCGTGACGTCACCTTCCGGCGGGCTTCCATCGCTGACGTGTGAGTGCGAGGGACAACACACGTGCGTGGGAGCTGTGACACACCAGAATGGACTCTGGCCCTCAAAAGGGGGGCCACGTGTGCAAATACACTCCTGGAAATGGAAAAAAGAACACATTGAGACCGGTGTGTCAGACCCACCATACTTGCTCCGGACACTGCGAGAGGGCTGTACAAGCAATGATCACACGCACGGCACAGCGGACACACCAGGAACCGCGCTGTTGGCCGTCGAATGGCGCTAGCTGCGCAGCATTTGTGCACCGCCGCCGTCAGTGTCAGCCAGTTTGCCGTGGCATACGGAGCTCCATCGCAGTCTTTAACACTGGTAGCATGCCGCGACAGCGTGGACGTGAACCGTATGTGCAGTTGACGGACTCTGAGCGAGGGCGTATAGTGGGCATGCGGGAGGCCGGGTGGACGTACCGCCGAATTGCTCAACACGTGGGGCGTGAGGTCCCCACAGTACATCGATGTTGTCGCCAGTGGTCGGCGGAAGGTGCACGTGCCCGTCGACCTGGGACCGGACCGCAGCGACGCACGGATGCACGCCAAGACCGTAGGATCCTACGCAGTGCCGTAGGGGACCGCACCGCCACTTCCCAGCAAATTAGGGACACTGTTACTCCTGGGGTATCGGCGAGGTCCATTCGCAACCGTCTCCATGAAGCTGGGCTACGGTACCACACACCGTTAGGCCGTCTTCCGCTCACGCCCCAACATCGTGCAGTCCGCCTCCAGTGGTGCCGCGACAGGCGTGAATGGAGGGACGAATGGAGACGTGTCGTCTTCAGCGATGAGAGTCGCTTCTGCCTTGGTGCCAATGATGGTCGTATGCGTGTTTGGCGCCGTGCAGGTGAGCGCCACAATCAGGATTGCAAACGACCGAGGCACACAGGGCCAACACCCGGCATCATGGTGTGGGGAGCGATCACCTACACTGGCCGTACACCTCTGGTGATCGTCGAGGGGACACTGAATAGTGCACGGTACATCCAAACCGTCATCTAACCCATCGTTCTACCGTTCCTAGACCGGCAAGGGAACTTGCTGTTCCAACAGGACAATGCACGTCCGCATGTATCCCGTGCCACCCAACGTGCTCTAGAAGGTGTAAGTCAACTACCCTGGCCAGCAATATCTCCGGGTCTGTCCCCCATGGAGCATGTTTGGGACTGGATGAAGCGTAGTCTCACACGGTCTGCACGTCCAGCAGGAACGCTGGTCCAACTGAGGCGCCAGGTGGAAATGGCATTGCAAGCCGTTCCACGGGACTACATCCAGCATCTCTACGATCGTCTCCATGGGAGAATAGCAGCCTGCATTGCTGCGAAAGGTGGATATACTCTGTACTAGTGCCGACATTGTGCATGCTCTGTTGCCTGTGTCTATGTGCCTGTGGTTCTGTCAGTGTGATCATGTGATGTATCTGACCCCAGGAATGTGTCAATAAAGTTTCCCCTTCCTGGGACAATGAATTCACGGTGTTCTTATTTCAATTTCCAGGAGTGTAGAAGTTGAAAGGGACAGCTGGTGACTTCTGTCCCCGATGCGAGGATCGCCGTGACAAAAGGTCCGGTCCAAAAAGGAAAACTCGTTTCGGTATGGCGAGCCGGCCTGGCACAGACCTTGCTGATCTTTCGCGCCGGTACGACTCTAGGCCGCGTCCTACGTCAAAGCCGTCGTCACACGGACCGTGCTGTCGAACGTCAACGTTGAGCGTGCTGAATTCAGCGTGCTGATTAACGTTCAGAAACGAAGCGACTCGTGCATACGGTACGTGGGCCTCAACGAGCTATGCACCATCACAACGCTCTCCAGTGCCAACTGCGGGATGTTTCTAGCTCGTAAATCACGCTATTTGCTAAACTGGCGCGCGTAAAATTCCTACGTTTGCCCTGTTAAAACGCACTTTTCCTCCATCGTCAGTATGCTAGCCACATTGTTCTATATGTAATATAGTCAAACAAAAACTTATATATCCATGTACGTATTTTAAGATGAAAAGGAAAGTACCATGTCCAGTCAATGAGAACACAGGCTTATAAACGTTCCATTGTAGACAAGGCGATACAAATTTGCAATAGTTCTCCACATAAGACAAACATTATTTCATCATTCCCACATTTTAGTAAAACTCCAAGGTCATTCTTACTTGATCACTAACTGCCTAGTAGCAGAATCTTTGGAGCATGTGAATTACGAAACGTAAAAGAAAAAGGAGCAAAATATCTTTATACAAGTAGCGCAAGCTGTCCTGTAGGTTAAAACAATTGAACAAACTCACTCCTCAAAAACCGGTGAAGTTAAATTTACACAACATCAAATATTATACTATATACTTATATTAAACTAACAATAAAGCATCAGAAACTATTAAAAAGTCAATGTTAGGAAAAACGATGTTAAACGAGGGTAGACGCCAACCACTGTCCATCTCGTTCAGGAATCAGTATCGCTGATCACTACAGTATACTGCCGACGCATATATGGTAGCCAATCTTAGCATGTTGTCGCTTGCTAAAAGCTTTAACCGTAGCTATGTTACTAATTGAACTTTAGTTATAACAAATTGTACCAAGCTAAATGCGTTCTTGATGGATCCTCGGTGCGTCGTTGCCTTCAAATGGCATAGTCTCATAATGCACAAGTTACAATAATTCTTTTGCCTCAAATATGATGTTTCTCATTATTTTATTGCAAGAAAAAAAGGTGTTTTCGACTGATTCTCAATTTTCTGGTGCTCAGAAACGGCATATATACATGTAGGCTTGAAATGAATGCGAGTATGGCGCCTCACAACTCTGTGCTGAAAAGAGATGTCGTGCGTGTGACGTATGTGGCGTTGTGCCATCTCGTTGCTCAACGCTCAGACGCACGTTCAGAATATCTTACATGTCAGATATTGCTCTGCACGTTCGGAAAGACTCCCCAACGTGCTATTCGACGGTATTACGTCACAAACTCGGCACAAAAAAAAATGGTTCAAATGGCTCTGAGCACTATGGGACTTAACATCTATGGTCATCAGTCCCCTAGAACTTAGAACTACTTAAACCTAACTAACCTAAGGACATCACACAACAGCCAGCAATCACGAGGCAGAGAAAATCCCTGACCCCGCCGGGAATCGAACCCGGGAACCCGGAAACTCAGCACACTCAACGCTGAACGTTCGGATGCACGGTCCGTGTGCCGACAGCTTAGACCGTGTTCTATCTGAGCGACAGAAGCGAGCGACAGTGCTCTACAGCTTCAGGCGACGAAACACTATCACAAGTGTAGTTACGGAAGTGTCCTGCGTGAGCGACATCTGTGTCGCTGCCTGTCTACCGCTGAAACTGGCGACGTTTGAATTCAAACCTGTTTGAATGTTGTCGCTGCCGCATTCGCGACACAGAGCGACAGCCACGTGTCTTCTCGGCAAAGCAGTGGAGCGGACGCGGCGGCAGCTATGAAATACCTTTCATCCGATTTTAAGAAAAATATTCGGTGAAAAAATTTGATTCTTCCGCATCTTATAGCTTGATATCTTTAAATGATAAAGGTCTGAATTTATTTTCATTATTCGTCGTAGTTACTGTGCTGCAATGTGCAGCACGAAATTTTTAAGAATTTGCAAAGGTAAAATCACATTGCGTAGTCTTGCCGTATAGTTCATTTAAGGCGGTGCATTATTGCGTATGAAATGTAACCAATATATATATATATAAATTGTATTTAAAGTTCAGACCGGAATGATATCTCTTTTCATTCTTGAGATATTGGTTGTTATATTAGCGGACGGGTCGCTTGCGACGCGTCCGAAGTTTTCCAGCGCTTCTCCATCTACATCTACATGACTACTTTGCAATTCACATTTAAGTGTTTGGCAGAGGGTTCATCGAACCACAATCATACTATCTCTCTACTATTCCACTCCCGAACAGCGCGCGGGAAAAACGAACATCTAAACCTTTGTGTTCGAGCTCTGATTTCTCTTATTTTATTTTGATGATCATTTCTACCTATGTAGGTTGGGCTCAACAAAATATTTTCGCATTCGGAAGAGAAAGTTGGTGACTGAAATTTCGTAAAAAGGTCTCGCCGCGACGAAAAACGTCTATGCTGTAATGACTTCCATCCCAACTCGTGTATCATACCTGCCACACACTCTCCCCTATTACGCGATAATACAAAACGAGCTGCCCTTTTTTGCACGCTTTCGATGTCCTCCGTCAATCTCACCTGGTAAGGATCCCACACCGCGCAGCAATATTCTAACAGAGGACGAACGAGTATAGTGTAAGCTGTCTCTTTAGTGGACTTGTTGCATCTTCTAAGTGCCCTGCCAATGAAACGCAACCTTTGACTTGCCTTCCCCACAATATTATCTATGTGGTCCTTCCAACTGAAGTTGTTCGTAATTTTACACCCAGGTACTGAGTTGAATTGTCAGCCTTGAGAATTGTACTATTTATCGAGTAATCGAATTCCAACGGATTTCTTTTGGAACTCATGTGGATCATCTCACACTTTTCGTTATTTAGCGTCAACTGCCACCTGACACACCATACAGCAATCTTTTCTAAATCGCTTTGCAACTGATACTGGTCTTCGGATGACCTTACTAGACGGTAAATTACAGCATCAAGTAGTCGTAAAAATCGTCGTTTCTCATAAACGGTTCAAGATATCGAAACTACCACTTTTGGAAATGACAGCCACGCTGAAAGGACTATTTTATCGTATGATTAACACTCGATACGTTTTTGTAAACGCGTGAGCAGAGCGAATAAATTACACCACAAGGTTTTGGCCGATTTTCATAGCCAAAGGGAGAGAAACAGGTAAACGGTGTATCGAAGTGACCAGCGTGAGGTAATTAACAGAAACGTACTTAATAAGTTGAGGAAACATTGAAATATTTCACGAAAAGCTGCTATCAAGCTATATAAATGAAATGTCAAAAATTTCGTCTGTTCAAGGCCTAGCTATTCTCCACATAAAAAGATGCATTGGTTCGGTATTTAAACGTCAAAGAGGCTTCCTTCGAACCAAACACATTAGGAAGGCAAACGAGGTAAGATCATTCTTTATTAATAAAATTTGAAAATAAAAAATGAAATAAACCACTCAAATATTTTTTGAAATGATTTGTGTAAAATAAATTAGTAGATTAGAGAAACGGGTCTTTGAATGATGCTCGAAATCGTGAACAGAAAATGAGGTGCACCAAACGTTTCCCTATTTTTTGTTTCATACTTTTACACATATCATTACACAAAACGTTTGAACTTCTTTTCAAATATTTTGTATGCTTTACTATTACATTGAGATTAATTGAAACGCTTGGCCCTATATTGACTGCTGACAAATTACGTTTGCAACATCAAATATCTGTAAAATTTCACGGTTCATTGCAATTTATTAGGAATTAAATGTGTGCGATATACTGAGATAGTATATAAACTATCAGTTTAATAAATCACAACTCCAAAATACCTACGCGATTTCTTTACAGACGAATAGAAAAAATGGTAGAACCTGACCTCGGGGAAGATCAGTTTGGGTTCTGTAGAAATATTGGAACACGTGAGGCAATACAGACCCTTCGACTTACCTTAGAAGCTAGATAACGGAGAGACAAACCTACGTTTCTAGCATTTGTAGAGAAAGCTTTTGACAACGCTGACTGAAATACTCTCTTTCAAATTCTAAGGGTGGCAAGGGCAAAATACAGGGAGCGAAAGGCTAATTAAATTTGTACAGAAACCAGATGGCAGTTATGAGTCCAGGAGTATGAAAGGGAATCAGTGGTTGAGAAGGGAGTGATACAGGGTTGTAGCCACTCCCCGATATTATTCAATCTGTATATTGAGCAAGTAGTAAAGGAAACAAAAGAAAAATTGGGAGTAGGAATTAAAATCCATGGAGAAGAAATAAAAACTTTGAGGTTCGCCGATGACATTGTAATTCTGTCAGAGACAGCAAAGGACTCGGAAGAGCAGTTGAACGGAATGGACAGTGTCTTGAAAGGAGGGTATAAGATGAACATCAACAAAAGCAAAACGAGAGTAATGGAATGTAGTCGAATTAAGTCGGGTGATGCTGAGGGAATTAGATTAGGAAATGAGACACTTAAAGTAGTAAAGGAGTTTTGCTTTTTGGGGAGCAAAATAACTGATGATGGCCGGAGAGGATATAAAATGTAGACTGGCAATGGCAAGGAAAGCGTTTGTGAAGTAGAGAAATTTGTTAACAACAAGTATAGATTTAAGTGTCAGAAAGTCGTTTCTGAAAGTATTTGTATGGAGTGTAGCCATGTATGGAAGTGAAACGTGGACGATAAATAGTTTGGACAAGAACAGAATAGAAGCTTTCGAAATGTGGTGCTACAGAAGAATGCTGAAGATTAGATGGGTAGATCACATATCTCATGAAGAGGTATTGAATAGAATTGGGGAGAAGAGGAGTTGGTGGCGCAACTTGACAAGAAGAAGGGATCGGTTGATAGCACATGTTTTGAGAATCATGGGATCACCAATTTAGGATTGGAGGGCAGCGCGGAGGGTAAAAATCGTAGAGAGAGACCAAGAGATGAATAAACTAAGCAGATTCAGAAGGATGTGGGTTGCAGTATGTACTGGGAGATGAAGAAGCTTGCACAGGATAGAGTAGCATGGAGAGCTGCATCAAACCAGTCTCAGGACTGAAGACCACCACAACAACATACTGAGATGGGTGTGTGTACATTTACAGATGAAGTTCTTTGGAAATATCTTAAAAATATACTTAGCGACGCAGTGTAAACAGTATACACAAAACTTAGTAACAGTTAAAATATGGGGAGAAGCTGGAGTCGAACCCAGAACATTTAATGAAGTACGAATTGCAACGCTACTGCTATACCACAGCTACCTACAGTTTTCTCTTATGAATCTGTATGTTTGTGTCTGCATAGGGCGAGTCATGTAGTCAGTCATTCTTCTACATTTATATAGTCTGTTTTTGATCACGTAAAAAAACATTCATATTTAATTTATTGATGAGATATTCGAATGCACCTTATTCACGTGTATTCGAAGAATTTGTCTGGTGATCTTCGTAGTTGATGATATTTATGAAATTCTCCATGGAGATTCCTCCCTTTTTAAATTTCATGCACAACATTCCTTTTAGCTTTTTTTTCTTCAGTAAACCTAATGCTGTAGCCTCACTTTCCAGCTACAGTGTTCTACAGTTTAGGGCCGCCGTTTTATAGTAACAGCTGGTTGGCCCTAAGCAGCCGTCTTGCAGCGCGACATGGTCGCTCGCACGCAGGACACCCGAGCTTTTCGCCTGATGCTGCTGCCTGTCTCTGGAGTGTCGCATATCCAGAAGTCTCTCGCTGTCGCTCGTGTAGGACAGGGGCCAACAGCGGGGCAGGGTCGGTTGTGATAACAAGATTGACCCTGAAGTACTAGGGACGTTGGCAGGAACGAGATTACTACGGAGGAGTATCTTAGATCACCTTTTCATTTTTTGTACAGGGTATCCTAGGAGGAATGGTTAAGGCTCAGGGATGTGACAGCAACGTTCTTTTGAAGCAAGAAACCTTCGTGTGGCCATATGCCCTATTCCAAATGGTTGCGGAGATAGAACGCATTTAATGAACATATTTGTTTTTGGGCTTAAGGCGCCCCCCTATGTGTCTTACCCATTCAACCTCTTTGATGTTTTATTCAAGCCCAACTTAGCTCGTTGCTTGCAGTCTTTTTATCGAAGTGCCTTTCTGCCATTAAGCTAGGCAGTTGAAAGATCAGTTGTCCATGAAGTGCTGTGAGTGAAGTAGCGGGAGGGATTGAGACAGCGTCAGAGAGAAGGATCGGTTAACTCCTGGAGGCGCCTATTCCCTCTCGCGATTTGAATCCCATTGAGCATGTCTGGGATGCACTAGGGTTGCACCAGGTCAGCATCCACCAACCGCTCTCCAAGACTGGTGAGTAGCTCTGCAGAAAGAATGGGCATTATTGCCTCAACATGAGATTGATGACATCATTCACAGCATGACTGTCGTTATCAGGTCTGTATTGCAGCCAGAGGTGGTCACTCGCCATATTGAGCACATCAAATGGTTGTCGAAATGTATGTGTAAATCTATTGTTTCTACTTTGTATTGCATTGGATGGAACTGGGGACCTAGAAACGACAGAGGCTTCGTCCCCGCCGTAGCCTCAGTGGTACACAACCCCACAGCAGGTGTCAGCAGTGAACCCACCCCATCGCCGCCCCACACCTAACCCAGGGCTAGTGTGCGGTGGTTCGGCCACCAGTTGATACACCCTCCCTACCCCGCTTGCACCACCACCACCACCACCACCACCACCACCACCACCACCAACACGACGACCAACACCACCAACACGACCACCAACACCACCACCCCGGGGAACGTCTCACACCAGACGAGTGTAACCCTAATGTTTGCGTGGTAAAGTAATTATGGTGTACGCGTACGTGGAGACAGTGTTTGCACAACAATAGCCGACATAGTGTAACAGAGGCAGAATAAGCGGCAGCAGCCCGCATTCGCCGAGGCAGATGGAAAACCGCCTAAAAACCATCCACAGACTGGCCGCAACACCGGACCTCGACACTAATCTGACAGGGGGATCCGTGCTGGGGACCAGGCGCTCCTTCCCGCCCGGAAAGCCGCTCGGCTAACCGGGCGGGCGTTCCTACTTCGCTATCACCTCTGTACTCTTTTGCGGCAATAAACGTAACCTTGAAAAACTTCTGTTTGTTGCTTTAGTTTTGGACAGTTGATTTATATAGTTCATCCATCTTGGGAATCGAGAATCTCAACGATTTTTGTGTGTTATCTATATCGCTACTGCCAAGATATTGGCCCCAAGACCGTATCAAAATCTCTTCAGTAGTTCCTCAGACTACCCCGGACGCCCAAACATAAGCGTGCAGGGGACGTCAGTTTATATACATAGATATCGAAGTGCTTGCCTCTCAAACCATAAGCGTCCGCTATCCGTCGGGAACTGGGAGACACGGCTATCCGGGTACACTGGCTCAGACCCAATCGTGCAGAGGTAACTCTTGCCCAATGGCCACGACGTCTCCGCCCAAGAAAGAACCGAGCTACGTCAAGCAAGATGACCCAGCGACGAGACCCAGCAACGGTCATCAGACCAAACACACGTCGCCCAAAGAGGCGACCAACTGAACGACAAGCGGTCGGCCCCGCTGCCATCTCCGTCCATCGGACAGTTCGTCCTGCGCCTCCCTAGCGCTCCGTCCCCGACTGCAGCAGACTGACTGCCAGACCCACAACGACCGGGGAGTAATAGCCGTCCAGCAAAGACAATGCGGCAGGGCAAATACCGATACGCGCTGCTGCTGCTGCTGCTGCCACTCACGGACAGGCAAGACAGCAATTCAGTGCCACCAGTAACTGAAATTAAAATGACGAGGCGGCCGTACGGTAAAAACAAGGATGTTAAATAATAGATGGCACGTACATGAGCCACGCACGGCTCAGATACAAAAGATTTCATAAAACATTTTTATTAACTTACTACAACATGACTACAATGTGCATTTCATGTTTGCCTGCAGTAATATTCTTACATTGTACTTCTGATGGATGATGAACGTAATGTGTGTTCCAATGGCAAAAAGTTGTTTTTATGTTATGTAATTGCAATTTAACAAGTTTCTAATATTTTACTTTATTCGTGCAGTTAAGGCTCTCTTCCTGCAGAATTTCATGATCCTATGTCAACGGGAACGGTTTTTAACAGTCGGACAGACAGACAGGCAGAAAAACTAAAAACGAAGCGAGTCTATAAGAGTTCCGTTTTTACCGATAGTGGTACGGAACCATTATAAAACGAAACAAAACGTCATGTATAATCACAGCTTTGACAACAATAGACGTATGTATTCAAGTGTCTATATGCCGTCATAATGATGCCTGTGGAACTGGGAAGGTTAAGATAAATAACAATGTCTGAAGAAACGAACGCTCCGTTAAATGTGACTGCACACACGAGCCATTGGTCAGAGAGCAGAGAAAGAACATGTGGCTGCAGTATGATCGGGGAACGCGGTACAAGTTGCACGGTGCTGTCTAACTGCACTTACGCTACTGGCCATTAAAATTGCTACACCACGGAGATGACGTGGTACAGATGCGAAATTTAACCGACAGGAAGAAGATGCTGTGATATGCAAATGATTAGGTTTTCAGAGCATTCACACAAGGTTGGCGCCGGTGGAAACACCTACAACCTGCTGACATGAGGAACGTTTCCAATCGATTTCTCATACACAAACAGCATGTGACCGGCGTTGCCTGGTGGAACGTTGTTGTGATGCCTCGCGTAAGGAGGAGAAATGCGTACCATCACGTTTCCGAGTTTGATAAAGGTCGGATTGTAGCCCATCGCGGTTGCGGTTTATCGTATCGCGACATTGCTGCTCGCGTTGGTCGAGGTCCAATATTTGTTAACAGAATATGGAATCAGTGGGTTCAGTAGGGTAATACGGAACGCCGTGCTGTATCACAACGGCCTCGTATCACTAGGAGTTGAGATGACAGGCATCTCATCCACTCGGCTTTAAACGGATCGTGCAGCCACGTCTCGATCCCTGAGTCAACAGATGCGGGCGCTTGCAAGGGAACAACCATCTGCACGAACAGTTCGACGACGTTTGCAGCAGCATGGACTATCAGCTCGGAGACCGTGGCTGCATCACACACAGGAACGCCTGCGATGGTGTACTCAACGATGAACCTTGGTGCACGAATGGCAAAACGTCGTTTTTTTCGGATGAATCCAGTTTCTGTATACAGCATCATGATGGTCGCATACGTGTTTGGCGACATCGCAGTGTACGCACATTGGAAGCGTGTATTCGTGATCGCCATACTGGCGTATCACCCGGCGTGATGGTACGGGGTGTCATTGTTTACACGTCTCGGTCACCTGTTGTTTGCATTGACGGCACTTCGAATAGTGGACGCTACATTTCAGATGTGTTACGACCCGTGGCTCTACCCTTCATTCGATCCGTGAGAAACCCTACATTTCAGCAGGATAATGTATGACCGACTGTTGCAGGTCCTGTACGGGCCTTTCTGGGTACAGAAAATGTTCGACTGGTGCCCTGGCCAGCACATTCTCCAGATGTCTCACCATTTGAAAACGTCTGGTCAATGGTGGCCGTACAACTGGCTCGTCACAATACGCTAGTCACTACTCATGATGAACTGTGGTATCGTGGTGAAGCTGCATGGGCAGCTGTACCTGTACACGCCATCCAAGCTTTGTTTTACTCAATGCCCACGCGTATTAAGGCCGTCATTACGGCCAGAGGTGGTTCTTCTGGGTACTGGTTTCTCAGGATCTATCCACCCAAATTGCGTGAAAATGTGATCACATGTCAGTTCTAGTATAATATATTTGTCCTACGAATACCCGTTTAATGATTTGCATTTCTTCTTCGTGTAGCAATTTCAATGGCCAGTAGTGTATAAGCAGTGTGCTGGGCTTGAAACACTCTGGTCGACGTCGCCCAAACAGCCAGACTTTACTCACTCGGTATTTGAGAATGAGAGCGCTTAGCCACTTCAAACAAAGATTACACATAATTTCAAATCCTTACCAAACATTTTCTCGCTCATACCCCTCCCGAAACGATGAAAAGAAAAATAGTTTATCGCTTACATTTTCGCTGTTGGCGCAGTAAAACTTCAGCAGATACTGCATTTTATTTTCTTTGCTACCACCTCTGTTCGCAAAACAGTGTGCAGGCAGGCCCACATACGCCACTGAATGTATCCAGATAATTTATCACTGTACCTCGCACAGTTCATGAGATATGACGTCATAAACACTGGAATGCGTGACGGACCAGTTCCGGCTCAAAACGGAGCGAAAATTATTCAGAATATTCTAAATAAGTTCTTGATAATGACAGCACTTAGACTACAACAAACATTATTCCAACCCTATCCTAAACATTTCTCGCTTACATTATTAGCGTCAAATATTCAACACATTAACTCATTGGAAAAGTAATTATTCTTTAAACAAGAGCGGTTTATTGATAACATAAGAAATCAGGAGTTGTTGTTGTTGTGGTCTTCAGTCCTGTGACTGGTTTGATGCAGCTCTCCATGCTACTCTATCCTGTGCAAGCTTCTTCATCTCCCAGTACCTACTGCAACCTACATCCTTCCTCGCGAAATCGTTGCTGCACTGGTACAGGTACCAGCTGGCATCCCTTCTCTCCCAGCTTCAGGCAGTGGTCGCTTCAGTCACACAGCTTGAGGCTTTTTGCCAATGGGCATCACTGTCGGGGTCCGGATGGGGGTTTGTCGGGGACGGCCAGCTCGTCCCACGCATCCCCCGATCGGACTACGGCTGTGGCTGCCCGGGATACTGCCCACATTGAGGCTGACCCCTCACCCGTGGTAGTGTGGGAGGTCATCTCGAGGTGTGGCAGGGGGCGAAAGACATTCCGGAGGGCTGAATGGAAGGCCTCTCCAGTTTGTCTGACGAACCGGTTTCAGGCTCTGTCTCCGGCTGATGTTTGGCCGGAGATGTCTGCTTGTCCTGTTCCAGAGGTTGCCCCTCAGTCTGCAAGATCCGGGCGGTCACAGAGGGTGGGCTTACTGGTAGTTGGGAGCTCCAACGTCAGGCGCGTGATGGGGCCCCTCAGGGATATGGCAGCAAGAGAGGGGAAGAAAACCAATGTGCACTCCGTGTGCATACCGGGGGAGTCATTCCAGATGTGGAAAGGATCCTTCCGGATGCCATGAAGGGTACAGGGTGTACCCATCTGCAGGTGGTCGCTCTTGTCGGCACCAATGATGTATGTCGCTATGGATCGGAGGAAATCTTCTCTGGCTTCTAGCGGCCTTCTGATTTGGTGAAGACTGCCAGCCGCGCTAGCAGGATGAAAGCAGAGCTGACCATCTGCGGCATCGTCGACAGCGCTTACTGCAGGCCTTTGGTACAGAGCCGAGTGGAGGGTCTGAATCAGAGGCTGAGACGGTTCTGCGAGCGTGTGGGCTGCAGATTCCTCGACTTGCGCCATAGGGTGGTGGGGTTTCGGTTTCCGCTGTATAGGTCAGGAGTCCATTACACACAGCAGGCGGCTACACTGGCAGCAGGGGTTGTGTGGCGTGGACTGGGCGGTTTGTTAGGTTAGATGGCCTCGGGCAAGTACAGAAAGGGCAACAGATTCAAAGGGTGCGGGGAAAAGTCAGGACATGCGGGGACCAAGCAGCGATCGGTATTGTAATTGTAAACTGTCGAAGCTGCGTTGGTAAAGTACCGGAACTTCAGGCGCTGATAGAAAGCATCGAAGCTGAAATAGTTATAGGTACGGAAAGCTGGCTGAAGCTAGAGATAAATTCTGCCGAAATTTTACAAAGGCACACACAGTGTTTAGAAATGATAGATTGTATGCAACCGGTGGTGGTGTGTTTATAGCTGTTGGTAGTAGTTTACCCTGCAGTGAAGTAGAAGTAGATAGTTCCTGTGAATTATTATGGGTGGAGGTTACACTCAACAACCGAGCTAGCAGCTCCCGACTGAGCAGCATTAGTGGCAGAACAACTGAGAGAAAATCTGAAATATATTTCACATAAATTTCCTCAGCATTTTATAGTCTTAGGTGGAGATTTCAATTTACCAGATATAGACTGGGACACTCAGATGTTTAGGACGGATGGTAGGGACAGAGCATCGAGTGACATTATACTGAATGCACTATCCGAAAATTATCTCGAGCAATTAAACAGAGAGAAGACTCGTGGAGATAACATCTTGGACCTACTGATAACAAACAGACCCGAACTTTTCGACTCTGTAATTGCAGAACAGGGAATCAGTGAACATAAGGCCGTTGCAGCATCCATATGCAAGTAAATAGGAATATAAAAAAGGGAGGAAGGTTTACCTGTTTAGCAAGAGTAATAGAAGGCAGATTTCAGACTACCTAACAGATCAAATCAAAAATTTTTGTTCCGACACTGACAATGTTGAGTGTTTATTGAAAAAGTTCAAGGTAATCGTAAAATGCGTTTTAGACAGGTACGTGCCGAGTAAAACTGTGAGGGAAGGGAAAAACCCACCGTGGTTCAACAACAAAGTTAGGAAACTACTGCGAAAGCAAAGAGAGCTTCACTGCAAGTTTACACGCAGCCAAAACCCCTCAGACAAACAGAAGCTAAACGGAGTCAAAGTTAGCGTAAGGAGGGCTATGCGTGAAGCGTTCAGTGAATTCGAAAGTAAAATTCTATGTACCGACTTGGTAGAAAATCCTAGGAAGTTCTGGTCTTACGTTAAATCAGTAAGTGGCTCGAAACAGCATATCCAGACACTCTGGGATGATGGCAATGAAGCAGAGGATGACACGCGTAAAGCTGAAATACTTAACACCTTTTTTCCAAAGCTGTTTCACAGAGGAAGACCGCACTACAGTTCCTTCTCCAAACCCTCTCACAAACGAAAAAATGGTTGAAATCGAAATAAGTGTAAAAGAAATAGAAAAGTAACTGAAACCACTCAACAGAGGAAAGTCCACTCGACCTCACTGGATACCATTTCGATTCTACACAGAGTACGCGAAAGAACTTGCCCCCCTTCTAACAGCCATGTACCGCAAGTCTCTAGAGGAACGGAAGGTTCCAAATGATTGAAAAAGAGCACAGGTAGTCCCAGTCTTCAAGAAGGGTCGTCGAGCAGATGCGCGAAACTATAGACCTATATCTCTGACGTCGATCTGTTGTAGAATTTTAGAACATGTTTTTTGCTCGCGTATCATGTCGTTTTTGGAAACCCAGAATCTACTCTGTAGGAATCAACACGGATCGTGAGAGACCCAACTCGCTCTATTCGTTCATGAGACCGAGAGAATATTAGATACAGGCCTTTTTCCTTAACTTCCGGAAAGCGTTCTATACAGTTCCGCACTGTTGCCTGATAAAGTAAGAGCCTACGGAATATCAGTCCAGCTGTGTGGCTGGATTGAAGAGTTTTTAGCAAACAGAACACAGCATGTTGTTATTAATGGAGAGACGTCTACAGACGTTAAAGTAACCTCTGGCGTGCCACAGGGGAGTGTTATGGGACCATTGCTTTTCACAATATATATAAATGATCTAGTAGATAGTGTCGGAAGTTCCATGCGGCTTTTCGCGGATGATGCTGTAGTATACAGAGAAGTTGCAACATTAGAAAATTGTAGCGAAATGCAGAAAGATCTGCAGCGGATAGGCACTTGGTATAGGGAGTGGCAACTGACCCTTAACATAGACAAATGTAATGTATTGCGAATACATAGAAAGAAGGATCCTTTATTGAATGATTATATAATAGCGGAACAAACACAGGTAGCAGTTACTTCTGTAAAATATCTGGGAGTATGCGTGCGAAACGATTTGAAGTGGAATTATCATATAAAATTAATTGTTGGTAGGGCGTGTGTCAGGTTGAGATTCATTGGGAGAGTCCTTAGAAAATGTAGTCCATCAACATAGGAGGTGGCTTACAAAACACTCGTTCGACCTATACTTTATTGCTCATCAGTGTGGGATCCGTACCACGTCGGGTTGACAGAGGATATAGAGAAGATCCAAAGAAGGTCGGCGCGTTTCGTCACAGGGCTATTTGGTAAGCGTGATAGCGTTACGGAGATGTTTAGTAAACTCGAGTGGCAGACTATGCAAGAGAGGCGCTCTGCATCGCGCTGTAGCTTGCTGTCCAGGTTTCGAGAGGGTGCGTTTCTGGATGAGATATCGAATATATTGCTTCCCCCTACTTATACCTCCCGAGGAGATCACGAATGTAAAATTAGAAAGATTCGAGTGCGCACGGAGGCTTTCCGGCAGTCGTTCTTCCCGCGAACCATACGCGACTGGAACAGGAAAGGGAGGTAATGACAGTGGCACGTTAAGTGCCCTCCGCCACACACCGCTGGTTGACTTGCGGAGTATAAATGTAGATGTAGATGATATAGACCGCAAGACGTACCGTATTGTTGCTCATGGGATGGACAATTCTCGTGACGCTGGACAAGCACTAAGCGGGATATGTGTTACGTGATAACATCTCCATCTGCATCTACGTGATTACTCTCCTATTCACAATAAAGTGCCTGGCAGAGGGTTCAATGAACCACATTCAAACTGTCTCTCTACCGCTCCACTCTCTTACTGCGCGGGAGGGGGGGGATACGAGCAATTAGCTTTCCTGTGCGAGTCCCGATTTCTCTTATTTTATCGAGATGATTATTTCTGCCTATGCAGGTTGGTGCCAACAGAATGTTTTCGCAACCCGAGGAGAAAACTGGTGATTGAAATTTCATCAGAAGATCCCGTTGCAATGAAAAACGACTTTGTTTTAATGATTGCCACTCTAATTTACGTATCTTGTCTGGCACTATCTCCCCTACTTCGCGATATTACAAACTGAGCTGCCCTTCTTTGTACTTTTTCATCCGTCAGTCTCATCCGATGCGGATCCCACACCCACATTAGAGAGCGCTATCGTGGTATACTGATACGAAGCTTGTTAGGGTATGGGCTCTAATTATACGCAAAAGAGAAACAACAGGTGCTAAACGTTGCACAGTGCTGTTTTAGTTACATTGCGATGCATACTTGTCTTAACAGGTTTTCAGCTGCGCTAAAGATTCACTGCAGTTTCATCATGCAATAGCAAAAATGTAAAATGCATGAAACTAGATAATTGTTGTTAGCTCCAATGTGCTGATAACGAGCATCACAAAGAAAATTGGAACTTACGTCTAATTTTGTTTTATTAAGGAAAATGCTCTGAGGAAGAAATTTATTGATAACATGTATAACAGTTACATCAAAGAAAAATAAAACAATATATTAAAAATATTAGTAAAGTGTCAGGTTATACCAATTCAGTGTTTCATTGCAGCCAGAACTGTAGGTGGTAGTGATTGTAGTATGCCCTTATTTTCTGTTCTAAAGTGATTCTTGTACAACTTTTGAAAAATTTTGTAAAGAAAATTTATCACCAAGGCGAGACCTTCCTACGATCCCACAGATTCTAGACCTTTTCTGAGACAAGCGACGCGATTAAATCTCACACGGTGTCTGTGGATGAACTGTTGACAAGTTATGAAAGGCTTTATACAGTTGCACCTCAGCTGCTTCCCCCAAACTGCGGAGCAGTTTCTGACGGATATGTGAGCAATTTCATAAGAGGAATGGCACCCGCGGACGAGAGGTATGGGGGTTAGTAATCTCCTGCTATTTTGGCAAACTGTTGTTGCGGTATTGCTAGGTATGCTCAAAATGGAACTAACAAGGGGTAAATCAAGTACTTCTAAGCCAGTTATAATTTGATCAAACATTCTTCAAAACTTTAAGCGAGAACATAGATGACGGTATTATATATATTTGGTATGTTTGATAGTTTCAACAAGAAACTGTAAAAACATAGGAAAATCTTCAGTTTCTTAACGATTAAGTAAGTAATTTTGTGACTTGGTATCTACTGGATATCATCAGTGCAAGTGTTTCATACAATTCCAGCGATTCTGAACCTCAGAGTTTTACTATTATTAACAACTTTTCTGTAGAAAACATTTCTTGGTTATTTTGCTACTTAAATGTGTGTGTATATTGATGATATAAGGTAATACACTTATTTCTGAAGGACGAGCTAAACATTTGTTAAATTTTTCAACACATTATGTTTGTCCGCATCTCGTGGTCGTGCGGTAGCGATCTCGCTTCCCACGCCCGGGTTCGATTCCCGGCGGGGTCAGGGATTTTCTCTGCCTCGTGATGGCTGGGTGTTGTGTGATGTCCTTAGATTAGTTAGGTTTAAGTAGTTCTAAGTTCTAGAGGACTGATGACCGTAGATGTTAAGTCCCATAGTGCTCAGAGCCATTTGAACCATTTTTGAACCATATTATGTTTAAATAACTGTACCAATTCCAGATGTAAGTAATTTACAAATCGTCGATAAAAATTTGTTGCACAGTGTGATCCTTCAGAGATTACTGCTACCTTGTGCACCATAAAAACAGCTGTACAGCATTACCTACTGGCGAGTCATACCCCTACGTTATTCATACCACGAGTTGTTCGAAACTATGGGAGAGGACAAGTTACAAGCACTAACTACGGACGCAACCGCTATAACCTTTACGTGACATCACTTACCAAAAACAACATTTCGGTAAGAGCTAATTTACCAATACGGAAATCACCTTTTTCCTGCAGTTAAAGTAGTTGGTAATTTTAATAACTTACATTTCTCTACAAAGCTGTAAAACTGGAAGAAATACTTTTTCATTCATTACTTTCAAGAATAATTTTCACGTTCGCATTATTATTTGACATTTTTATCAGTTATGAAATTCCAGTAATTTCACGGAATTATATAGTAATAGCAAAAAATATGTACATTGCCTCAAAATGTGTGTACGGGGTGATGAACATAGAGAGAAAAATGCCGGAGAGTTTGGACAAACGAACACACACACACACACACACATATACCGGGTGATCAAGAAGTCAGTATCAATTTGAAAACTTAATAAACCAGGGAATAATGTAGATAGAGAGGTAAAAATGGACACACATGCTTGGAATGACATGGGATTTTATTATAACCAAAAAAAAAAGTATCGCTGGACGCGTGAAAAATATCTTGCGCGTGTCGTTTGGTTGTGATCGTGTGCTCAGCCGCCACTTTCGTCATGCTTGGCCTCCCAGGTCCCCTGACCTCAGTCCGTACAATTATTGGCTTTGGGGTTACCTGAAGTCGCAAGTGTATCGTGATCGATTGACATCTCTAGGGATGCTGAAAGACAACATCCGACGACAATGCGTCACCATAACTCCGGACATGCTTTGCAGTGAAATTCACAACATTATTCCTCGACTACAGCTATTGTTGAGGAATTATGGTGGCCATATTGAGCATTTTCTGTAAAGAACATCATCTTTGCTTTGTCTTACTTTGTTATGCTAATTACTGCTATTCTGATCAGATGAAGCGCCATCTGTCGGACATTTTTTGAACGGTTTTGGTTCAAGTAAAACCCTATGTCATTCCAAGAATATGTATCAATTTGTACCTCTCTATATACATCATTCTGTGAGTTATTCAGTTTTCAAATTTATACTGACTTTTTGAGCACTCGGTATATAACAGAATCAACAGATGTTACGCTTGCATCACTTACTTCTTTAGGTTCCCACCGCTTGCGTAACCAAATAGGAAAAGAGATATGAAGTGACCACCGAGTTAGGACAGAAGTCACTCACGTAAACACTGCAGTTAGGGCTAGAGCGCGAGCTGTGTTCCACAGCAATAAGCTCGTGAAGTATCAACACGAAAAAATGTGTCGATGTTTTGTAAGTGAAGTGTCAGTGCAACCTCTAATCTATTATGGCCGGAAAAAGGAATAACAGAAAGTAATAAATTACACTCCTGGAAATGGAAAAAAGAACACATTGACACCGGTGTGTCAGAACCACCATACTTGCTCCGGACACTGCGAGAGGGCTGTACAAGCAATGATCACACGCACGGCACAGCGGACACACCAGGAACCGCGGTGTTGGCCGTCGAATGGCGCTAGCTGAACAGCATTTGTGCACCGCCGCCGTCAGTGTCAGCCAGTTTGCCGTGGCATACGGAGCTCCATCACAGTCTTTAACACTGGTAGCATGCCGCGACAGCGTGAACGTGAACCGTATGTGCAGTTGACGGACTTTGAGCGAGGGCGTATAGTGGGCATGCGGGAGGCCGGGTGGACGTACCGCCGAATTGCTCAACACGTGGGGCGTGAGGTCTCCACAGTACATCGATGATGTCGCCAGTGGTCGGCGGAAGGTGCACGTGCCCGTCGACCTGGGACCGGACCGCAACGACGCACGGATACACGCCAAGACCGTAGGATTCTACGCAGTGCCGTAGGGGACCGCACCGCCACTTCCCAGCAAATTAGGGACACTGTTGCTCCTGGGGTATCGGCGACGACCATTCGCAACCGTCTCCATGAAGCTGGGCTACGGTCCCGCACACCGTTACGCCGACTTCCGCTCACGCCCCAACATCGTGCAGCCCGCCTCCAGTGGTGTCGCGACAGGCGTGAATGGAGGGACGAATGGAGACGTGTCGTATTCAGCGATGAGAGTCGCTTCTGCCTTGATGCCAATGATGGTCGTATGCGTGTTTGGCGCCGTGCAAGTGAGCGCCACATTCAGGACTGCATACGACCGAGGCACACAGGGCCAACACCCGGCATCATGGTGTGGGGAGCGATCTCCTACACTGGCCGTACACCTCTGGTGATCGTCGAGGGGACACTGAATAGTGCACGGTACATCCAAACCGTCATCGAATCCATCGTTCTACCATTCCTAGACCGGAAAGGGAACTTGCTGTTCCAACAGGACAATTCAAGTCCGCATGTATCCCGTGCCACCCAACGTGCTCTAGAAGGTGTAAGTCAACTACCCTGGCCAGCAAGATCTCCGGATTTGTCCCCCTTTGAGCATGTTTGGGACTGGATGAAGCGTCGTCTCACGCGGTCTGCACGTCCAGCACGAACGCTGGTCCAACTGAGGCGCCATGTGGAAATGGCATGGCAGGCCGTTCCACAGGACTACATCCAGCATCTCTACGATCGTCTCCATGGGGAGAATAGCAGCCTGTATTGCTGCGAAAGGTGGATATACACTGTACTAGTGCCGACATTGTGCATGCTCTGTTGCCTGTGTCTATGTGCCTGTGGTTCTGTCAGTGTGATCATGTGATGTATCTGACCCCAGGAATGTGTCAATAAAGTTTCCCCTTCCTGGGACAATGTATTCACGGTGTTCTTATTTCAATTTCCATGAGTGTAGAACTGAAACGATTATGTTTTGAACTGTTATTTAATCTGTAAGTTCGGCATACAAAAACAAAGCTCTACTATTTCAGATGAAATCCACTGCGATTTATGACACGAGTATCCCTGGATACTTGTTAGGCAGTCCACCCATGACAGACCAACCAAATGGTACAATTACGGCGTGGTGAAGCTTACGATGTAACACGACGGCTGCTCTCTGACATTCTACGACATCTTCATATCGGCCCACTTCACCGTGCGGATACCACACACTAGACTGGCATTTACAAAGCGTCATCAGTACAGGGTTCAAAAATGGTTCAAATGGCTCTGAGCACTATGGTCATCAGTTCCCTTAGAACTTAGAACAACTTAAACCTAACCTAACCTAAGGACAGCACACAACACCCTGTCATCAGTACAGGGTCATACGACTAATTTCACAGAGTATAGAGGGTGTAATCCTTAAGAGACATTGACGACTTAAAGTGGGGACCGAGACATATAATTTTGACTTAGAAATTCATGCACTATGTTCCCGTTACACACAAAATATCATCAAGGACGTTGCTCTCTGACTTCTGCTGCTTGTCTTTTGGGTCCACTTACAGGTAGGGCTCGATGTGACATCGACCGACGTCAACACATATGCCGTATCTCTGTAACACGTTCCAGTACACAAGATGACCAATCCCTGATCCTCCAGCATTCTCCACAGCCATGACCGGCGCCAGTTGGTCTTCCTGGATTGCCAGAAGTGTCTCATAACTCGAGGATTTTGTGTGACCCCACAGGTAATAGTCTAGCTCGTTCAAGTCGGTGTTGTTGTGGAAAGGCCGGCCGGAGTGGCCGAGCGGTTCTAGGCGCCACAGTCTAACTGCACTGCTGCTACGGTCGCAGGTTCTAATCCTGCCTCTGGCATGGATCTGTGTGATTTCCTTACGTTAGTTAGGTTTTATCAGTTCTAAGTTCTTGGGGGGGCTGATGACCTTAGAAGTTAAGTCCCATAGTGCTCAGATCCATCTGAATCATTTTGTTGTAGGAAGTTGGTTGTTTGTTTTGTGAGAGTGGACCAAACAGTGACGTCATCGGTCCCATCGGATTAGGGAAGGAAGTCGGCTGTGCCCTTTCAAAGGAACCATTCGAACATTTGCCTGAAGTGGTTTGAGGAAATCACGGAAAACATATAACAGGATTCCAGGACGCGGGTTTGGACCGTCGTCCTCCCGAAAGCCAGTCCAGTGTGCAAACCAGTGCTCCACTTCTTTCGGTAACGTGCAAGGTAAGCAATCGGGGCACCACTACCTGTTAACTGTTGCCCAGATCGTTGGTTCATGACGAAGAGAAATGGGAATTTAGGAAACACATCGTAGTTCCATTCATATATATAAGAAGGTGTTATGGTACTGTTAGAAGGGAAAAGATATGGAAAAATCTGAATAGACTGGAATTGTCAAACGGAATGGAACTGAGAATCAGAAACATGTACAAAAATGCCTAAATTCTGTAACAATAAACAGCAAAGAATCAGAATAATTTATAACAGACAGAGGGGTTTGGCAAGGAAGTGCGCTCTCACCATTGCTTTTTGATATAGTCATGGACAACATCGTAAGGAAAGTTCGCCAATGGGCAACAGAAGATGATATGAAAATCAAAGCATATGAAGATGATGTGATGATTTGAGAAGAAGATGAGCAGAAATTCGAAGAACGAACACCTCGCAGAGAGTAATTGAAGAAGCAGGCATGGAAATAAAGCTTAACAAAAAGTGAAGTAATGAAAATCAGCAGGACAAAAGAAAAAATGGTTCAAATGGCTCTGTGCACTATGGAACTTAACTTCTGAAGTCATCAGTCGCCTGTAACTTAAAACTACTTCAACCTAACTAACCTAAGGACATCACACACATCCATGCCGGCGGCAGGATTCGAACCTGCGACCGTAGCGGTCGCGCGGTTCCAGACTGTAACGTCTACAACCGCTCGGTCACCCCGGCCGGTCTAAAATGAAAAGTGAAGGATATAAAAAGCAATGGAAAAATTATTAAGGAACCAGGGGGGAAACCGACCAAGATCATAATGTACAAGTCGTATTATCTGTCTATTTTCATCAATGGGTCAAATTGTTGGACTTGGATAAATATAAATGTGAGCATAATACAAGTGACAAAGATGCGCTTTCTACGAGAGAGTCAGGATAAGGAATGGAACAATACGAAACGCCCTCCAGATCAAGTCCCTAAAAGAAACTCTGGAGATGAACAGCCTTAAATGGTTTGGCCACATTCAAAGAATAGAAAGGCTTCCGATAACAGGCCTAGAGCAGATAGAATCCGTACGATGACCACGAACAAGATGGAGAGACCAAGTGAAGGACGATCCGAACCGAAAAGGACTGCAATGGAAGGAGACGCTAAGTGATATATTGTGAGACAAAAGAGAAGCTTGGAAGAGGCTCTGTGAACAACTTGCGTAAGCAGAAATGTTTCAGGAATAAGAAGAGATGAAATCGCTCCGCATGTGAAGAATGAGATGGAGCGTTGTGGTGCTGGAATCACGTGCAATGGCACATCTTTCAAGAGTCCATGCAGTACGGGAGATTTGAACATGTGTTGTATTCTGCGTGTGTCTGGAAAACGTCACGTTTCCGGACACGAGTTCCTATGCTAAACTTACAGTCTGGTTTCCCAGCACAAGCTCTCAACGTCTGTAAAGTAATTTAGTCGCACACTGTATAGCTCTCCAAATCGACCAGTGAACTCTTTCAAAGGAGTGATTAACATCTGGTGAGCTTCAAGAGCTTGGACTTTCAAGAGCTTGGACTTTCAAGAGCTTGGACTTTCAAGAGCTTGGACTTTCAAGAGCTTGGACTTTCAAGAGCTTGGACTTTCAAGAGCTTGGACTTTCAAGAGCTTGGACTTTCAAGAGCTTGGACTTTCAAGAGCTTGGACTTTCAAGAGCTTGGACTTTCAAGAGCCTGGACTTTCAAGAGCCTGGACTTTCAAGAGCTTGGACTTTCAAGAGCTTGGACTTTCATTTTAAATTTTCATCACGAGCGTGTCGTTTGTTGCTTTTCTTTTCACATTTGTGTATTTCTGCAAGTGGCTGAATATTGAGAGAACATGTTGGTGGTGGTGGTGGTGGTGGTGGTGGTGGTGGTGGTTAGTGTTTAACGTCCCGTCGACAACGAGGTCATTAGAGACGGAGCGTAAGCTCGGGTTAGGGAAGGATTGGGAAGGAAATCGGCCGTGCCGTTTCAAAGTAACCATCCCGGCATTTGCCTGAAACGATTTAGGGAAAACACAGAAAATCTAAATCAGGATGGCCGGAGACGGGATTGAACTGTCGTCCTCCCGAATGCGAGTCCAGTGTGCTAACCACTGCGCCACCTCGCTCGGTAGCACATGTTGAAACAGGTCTATTTGGAGTCTGTTAATTACGAGGCGTGTTGTTGAAGTTAGTACCATTTTGAAATTAAAAAAAGACGTGTTAAGATATCTCAATAATTTACATGAAAGCCTGCACCTTAATCTAGTTTTCTACATAATTTCCGTCACTATTGACGAACTTGTCATCACGTTGTACCAGTTTTTGAATACCCTCGTCATAGAAGTCTGCCGCCTGACTTATTAACCACTGCATCACCACTGTTTTGACTTCATCGTCTTGTAGACGCTGACCGCCCAGGTGTTTGTTCAAGTGCAGGAACAGATGGTAGTCACTGGGCGCAACATCAGGGCTGTACGGAGGATGATCTAGAGTTTCCCACCGAAAAGATGTGATGAGATCTTTGGTGTGATTCGTCACATTCGGACGGGCTTATTCTTGCAGCAAAAGAATGCCCTTGCTCAACTTCCATGGACTGTTGCGTTGATTCTGGTGTGACGTAGGCCACCCACGTTTTATCGCCGTAACAATTTGGCTTATAAATCACCGTCGTTGTGGTACCGCTCAAGGGAAGTCAATGCACTGTCCAAACGTTTGGTTTTGTGCACATCCGTCAACATTTTCGGTACCCAACGTGCGCACAATTTTCGGTAATTCAAGTACTCGGTCACAATGCCATACAAAACACTACGAGAAACATTAGGAAAGTCATCCCGCAAGGAGGAAATCGTAAAGCGTCTGTTTACTCTCACCTTATTGTCCACTACCTGCACCAAACTTTCATTACCGATAGAAGGGCGTCCACTCCGCCGCTCTGGATTAGCCGAGCGGTCTAAGGCGCTGCAGTCATGGACTGTGCGGCTGGTCCCGGCGGAGGTTCGAGTCCTCCCTCGGCATGGGTGCGTGTGTTTGTCATTAGGATAATTTAGCTTAAGTAGTGTGTAAGCTTAGGGACTGATGACCTTAACAGTTAAGACCCATAATACACTCCTGGAAATGGAAAAAAGAACACATTGACACCGGTGTGTCAGACCCACCATACTTGCTCCGGACACTGCGAGAGGGCTGTACAAGCAATGATCACACGCACGGCACAGCGGACACACCAGGAACCGCGGTGTTGGCCGTCGAATGGCGCTAGCTGCGCAGCATTTGTGCACCGCCGCCGTCAGTGTCAGCCAGTTTGCCGTGGCATACCGAGCTCCATCGCAGTCTTTAACACTGGTAGCATGCCGCGACAGCGTGGACGTGAACCGTATGTCCAGTTGACGGACTTTGAGCGAGGGCGTATAGTGGGCATGCGGGAGGCCGGGTGGACGTACCGCCGAATTGCTCAACATGTGGGGCGTGAGGTCTCCACAGTACATCGATGTTGTCGCCAGTGGTCGGCGGAAGGTGCACGTGCCCGTCGACCTAGGACCGGACCGCAACGACGCACGGATGCACGCCAAGACCGTAGGATCCTACGCAGTGCCGTAGGGGACCGCACCGCCACTTCCCAGCAAATTAGGGACACTGTTGCTCCTGGGGTATCGGCGAGGACCATTCGCAACCGTCTCCACGAAGTTGGGCTACGGTCCCGCACACCGTTACGCCGACTTCCGCTCACGCCCCAACATCGTGCAGCCCGCCTCCAGTGGTGTCGCGACAGGCGTGAATGGAGGGACGAATGGAGACGTGTCGTATTCAGCGATGAGAGTCGCTTCTGCCTTGGTGCCAATGATGGTCGTATGCGTGTTTGGCGCCGTGCAGGTGAGCGCCACAATCAGGACTGCATACGACCGAGGCACACAGGGCCAACACCCGGCATCATGGTATGGGGAGCGATCTCCTACACTGGCCGTACACCTCTGGTGATCGTCGAGGGGACACTGAATAGTGCACAGTACATCCAAACCGTCATCGAACCCATCGTTCTACCATTCCTAGACCGGAAAGGGAACTTGCTGTTCCAACAGGACAATGCACGTCCGCATGTATCCCGTGGCACCCAACGTGCTCTAGAAGGTGTAAGTCAACTACCCTGGCCAGCAAGATCTCCGGATCTGTCCGCCATTGAGCATGTTTGGGACTGGATGAAGCGTCGTCTCACGCGGTCTGCACGTCCAGCACGAACTCTGGTCCAACTGAGGCGCCAGGTGGAAATGGCATGGCAAGCCGTTCCACAGGACTACATCCAGCATCTCTACGATCGTCTTCATGGGAGAATAGGAGCCTGCATTGCTGCGAAAGGTGGATATACACTGTACTAGCGCCGACATTGTGCATGCTCTGTTGCCTGTGTCTATGTGCCTGTGGTTCTGTCAGTGTGATCATGTGATGTATCTGACCCCAGGAATGTGTCAATAAAGTTTCCCCTTCCTGGGACAATGAATTCACGGTGTTCTTATTTCAATTTCCAGGAGTGTATTTCACACACATGTGAACATTTTTTGACGCCCACTCCGTTGTTCATCATCTTTAAATGCTCTCACCCACTTTCTTACCATTCCATCACTCATAATCTTTTCTCGGTAAACTGTACAGATCTCACGATGAATATCGATAGCTTTTAGGCCTTAAGCACTAAGAAATCTTGTAACAGCCCGTACTTCACAGTCGGCAGGACTCACGGTTATCGGAGGCATCTTAAACACTCAGTACACAACGTAAACAAGGAAGAATCAAACTGTAATGGCGGCAGTTCGTAGATTAAGGTACAGGCTTTCATGTAAAAACAAAATTATTGAGATATCTTAGAACGTCTTTTCTTAATTTCAAAACGGTTCTTACTTAAACATGCCTCGTATATTCCTGGAGTTTGCACATACTTTACATGTCTCTAACGCTAAGCGATAATTTTGAAATGCATATTATTGGCGTGCAGTCTTTGGTCAGAGTAGCTGTGTCTGTTTTGTCATCGATGCTTGACAGCGAAGAGTGAGTGATTTCTGTCGTTAGAGGTAGTAGTGAGAGATACGCCGAGCAGAGAACTCATGGCAATGTAGACGTAAAGCTACCTGCATCTGTGTATAAGTAAAATGATTTGTGTTTGAATACTGTGAAACAGAGCAGAAGGATTTGAATAGTGCTCTAGAATGAAAGAGCACGAAGAGGGATGAAGGTAATATTTTTATTTATTGATACTGCAGTCACGAGTATTTACGACTCATTGGTTCAAATGGCTCTGAGCACTATGTGACTTAACTGCGGAGGTCATCAGTCCCCTAGAACTTAGAGCTACTTAAACCTAACTAACCCAAGTACATCACACACATCCATGCCCGAGGCAGGACTCGAACCTGCGACCGTAGCGGTCGCGCGGTTCCTGACTGTAGCGCCTAGAACCGCTCAGCCACAGAGGCCGACTACGATTCATTGTTGAATGAGACATCCACATCAAGGAACTTCAGATGATTCGTTAAAGACTGAGTAATTTTTACTGTGAAGTATTTTCAATGTTTATTAATTATTTGTCTAACATTTGTGAAAGTAAAAGTTTAGTACCAGTGTTAATCTTTGTCACTGTTAATGGGTGTTGTAACATAAATGGCATACAAGTAATAATATATCATATAATTTTAAAAAAACAGTTTGTTAAAGAAATATTTCACCTAAGAGCATTGTCCACATCCACCATCCAAGTCATTTTTATTTAGAAGAGTGTCTCACTCAATGATGTGTATGAAATAGTTTTACTTGCTGTCTAGAGCACTGCATTCAGCTCTCAGAAATTTGCAGCTGGTGCACAGAAAGCAGCAAGCGCCGCGTTTGCAAGCAGTTATATTACAAGATAAGATATTTTCATTTTACAATTAGTTTTCTACGAAAATTATCGACGCACAGAGACCATTTCATAAACTGCACTATTAGGCAGATCGTTAATGGACAGTAAAGTTCAGGATTCAATCAGTTTGCACGCTTTTAAAAAACTTATGAAACAGGGCCAAATTCATTTTGTATTCTCGCAGGCAGATATACGAGGGTCACTACAAAAGAAATGCAGACTATTTTTTTTAATCCAACTTTTACTCTACATGTTTGAAAGTCTTACAGTGTGTAGATACATCCTTTAGGAACAATATTTTCGTTTCTCCACATAATTTCCATCCCTCTCAACTGCCTTACTCCATCTTGGAAAAAGATCCTGTATACCCGCTCGGTAAAATTTTGGACCAACCTGTTGGAGCCACTGTTTGGCAGCGTGTACAAGGGAGTCACCATCTTCAAACCTTGTTCCACGAAGAGAGTCTTTCGGTTTCCCAAAGAGATGATGGTCACATGGAGCGAGGTCAGGACTGTAAGACGGGTGTTTCAGTGTTGTCCATCTGAGTTTTGTGATCGCTTCCATGGTTTATCCACTTACATGTGGCCGTACATTGTCGTGCAACAGCAAAACATCCTGCTTTTGCCGATGTGGCCGAATACGACTCAGTCGAGCTTGACGTTTCTTCAGTGTCATTACATCTGCATCAGAATTTATGGTGGTTCCACTTGGCACACTGTCCACAAGCTAGAGTCCTTCGCAATCGAAAACACCCCTAGCCATAACTTGTCCAGCAGAAGGTGTGGTTTTGAATTTTTTTTTTTTTTTCCTTGGATGAATTTGCAGGATCCCACTCCACTGATAACCTCTTCGTCTTTGGTGAAAAATGATGGAGCAATGTTTCATCACCTGTCACAATTCTTCCAAGAAATTCATCTCCACCACTCTCGTACTGTTCCAAAAGTTCGCTGCATACAGTTTTTCTTGTTTCTTTGTGAGCCACTGTCAACATCCTGGGAACCCATTTGGCACAAACATTTTTTTTAACGCCAACACTTTCAGTATTCTGCAAACACTTCCTTCCCCTATTCCAACGTAGCGTGACAATTCGTTCACTGTGATGCGTCTGTCAGCAGTCACCAGTTCCTTAACTCTCTGCACATTGTCTGGAGTGTGTGCAGTATGAGGCCTGCCGCTGCGAGGACAATCCTCAATATTGCCGTGCCCGCTTCCATCACGTAACCCGTTTGCCCAACGACCGACTGTACTGCGATCGACAGCAGCATCTCCGCACACATTTTTCAACCTCTTGCGGATGTTTCCCACTGTCTCGTTTTCACAGCACTGGAATTTTATGAGAGCACGTTGCTTCTGACGAACGTCAAGTGTAGCAGGCATCTTGAAGACATGCTGTGACGGCGGAGCAGGTTGAACTAAGTTTGGAAACAAGCGGGAAGGATGTATCTACACACTGTAAAACTTCCACACATGCAGAGTGAAAACTGTATTTTTACAAAAATAGTGTGCATTTGTTATGGAGTGACACTCGTGGTTTCTCTAGCAGTTGTAAGCGCACAAAGTCACCCAAAGCTAAAAGACAGCAAAATTACGAGATCAGTATGAAACCTCACCTCATATGAAAAGAATTACTTTAATGGGAACTTTCACTGTAACAAAAAAAAAGTATCGTAGTTCAAATGGAGCGTTTAGTATGAGTGTTTTTATGCCTTAGAGCATAGTTCTAAAAACAGAAAGACGTCTCCTACCTTTGTGCATCCCGGTGAATTTGTCCCGCAGCACCGCAAACTCGTAAATCTCCCCGAACTGTTCGAACATGGGTCGCAGGTGCGTTTCGTCCAGGTAGCGCGGGATCTGGCCCACAAACAGCTTGATGACGTCACGCAAACCACCTCCATTGTTGTCGCCATTGTTGGTATTGTCACTTGAGAGGTCTTCACTGTCGCCCGAGGCTGGGGATGCCGGAGCCCCGTCCTCTCCAACTTCCGATCCGCCACCTCCATTATGTGTGCTATCAGGTATTTCCTGCATAGGTTTGTTGCTGACTGGTAAATTCACGCCTACAGAGATGATGTGCATGCCATTTATTCCACTATCATACAACAATGCACTTTCACATTCATTGTTACATAGACTGTGGTTGTGTGTAATAGCTTGAGTATCCATTGAATCATCATCATGAAGTTCATTTTCAGACACTACCTTATCGAGCTTCTGAACATCATTATTGCTCATATTGTCACCATTTAGAGGGACGTTTTGTCCTGTGCTGGTCTCACTGATATTTATAACAGCTTGTAATATAGTATCCGTCGCCATGCCATCCCTCGATTGACCACTGCTGCCATTAAGGTTAACAATGATCCGTCTGGTACCACAATTCATTACATTGCTGATATTAAACGCAGAATTGCTACTGTGTAAGTCATGAGACGAAGATCCATTAGTATCATTTGCAAGACTTCCAGCACGCATATCATTGTTACCACAGTTTCCAAACACGCTATTGGCTGTAAAATCGCCTATGACAGTGCTGCTGCTAACCATATTGTTAATACTTGTTGTATTGTTTCCAGTTAACACATTGTTGCTACTGAGAGAATGACGACCTCCAACTGCATTCTTGTCATCCCTCATTTTATTTTTATACAGATTATTACCAGAGGTAGAGTTTGTACTTCCACTGGCACGTAAGTCACCCTCATCGAAAATGCCAGTCTTCTCCTCACCATTTGCACTCAGTACAGTATTGTTGTTAGCTGCAGAGCTGTCTTCACACACATCCATTGCGAACATCGCCATCGATGGCAGTAACATTGAAATGTTTGTCAATTCTGTAAGAAATCTTAAATTATCAGTGTCTCTGGAGAGAATGTTGTAGTAATTGATTAGATTAAGAAACTGGTTTTTAACACGCTATAACACTTTGCTCTAGATATTCTGCAGTTTGTATTGATTAAGTTCACAGAATCTCATTATTTGGTAACACCATTTACTGTTTGATGATTCAGTTACCTGAAAATGCTTCACTCGATAAAAGTTGTGTGTCCTCTGAGAACATTCGTTACATCTATAGCAAACAGATTAAGAATGCAGTTCATGAAACTAAATGACGTCTCTTCGTAGTATTTTAGGCTGCCACATGGGTCTCTTGATATTCACTACAGTTCTTCCCTTGTGTTCACTAAACCAAAACTTCTAGGTGGATGCAGTGGTAGTGACTTTTGAAAAAATAGGGTCCTCCACTTCCTTAACAGGTGAAAAATTAACAACAGCTAAAATTCTTTCTGATGCTGACTATAAGCTGCATATTTATAAACAAAAATCTGGGTGATTACTGTGACAGAAGTTTCAATGACTAAAACTTGGGCTAGCGTTTTTCTCTTGAACAGTTCAAAGCATCACATTCAGCATATTTCGATGGAGTATATTTTTTCTGCTAATCGAAAATCTAGATAGCTCTGGTGAGAGATTAATATTAAATCTACAGGCTCACCAATTTTTTTTCGTCTTTAACAATACACTGCTTAATAATCTATATCCGTTTTGCCTACCAAACACTGAAATTTTTGTTTTGATAGACAAAATTTCACACAGTGACAACGACACTGAGGTTTGAGTGCATGAAATCCGCTAACTTATCCCTCCAGAATAATTTAAAGCTTTAAAGTCAGTATCAGTTTCGCTCAATCTTATGTTCTTGTAAGAAGAAATGAATGTAACTGTAGAGGTTTCTTCTTGAACAATTTACAGCTTAATATTCGCTGCGATTTTTCCGCATTGGTGGTCAAAATTTATCTTTTTTTATAGTTTGCCTAATGCTCTGGAACTGTTAAATGTCTTTTATGCACGATGAGTTCCCAGATTTATCGTCGAAATACATGTTTTGTAGCAAAATATCGATGAAGTTTAGGGACAGCATGTTTGATTCACAGGACATTCATTAGCTTCCTTCTCTTGAACAGTACAAATCGTTATTTCCTACTTACTCATTACCATTTTACTCTTGAAATCGAAAATAAACACAGAAGGAGTTTATAAGCCTAGACATCTCCTAGTTTGGCTTCCTCGAACGTTTTTAGATCTCGGTTTTGGTTGCTCAACAGGTGCACCACTACAACAACACTTTCTTATTAATTCACTTATCCTGTGCTGCATTTGAAATTTTCTCTGCCAGTATTACTGTCAACTATATTTATGGAAGTGAACGTTTTCGCTGATTGCACAGCCCTGCTTACCGAGTTAATTGAATACTTGTAGCCAGACTACGGTGATATATTGTATCAAATGAAAAAAAAATCTTTGTCTTACACCGCACAGATTTGGAAGATTCATCCACATGTTTTATTGTCAGGCACTTGTATCAAAAAGTTTTCACCACTTGTTGAGTTGAGAAGTCGAATGTTTGTAGCCTCGCTATAGTGATGAAGCACTGTTTCCGATTTTACCAGTTTCCTCTTCCTAGTCCCAGATGCAACGCCGACTGTTTAAAGTCGTTCGGATTATCGGCGTTTTAAGGCCGTTTCACCACCCGGCTGCCCTTGAACCAGATGGAGCTTCCCAAGGTCGATTGCGGGACCTTGCGTTGCTTCCGGGAGGGGTGTGCTAATGCGAGGGGGTGCCACCCCTGCCCTCTGCGATCGATGAAGCCAGCAGTCCGGCTTTTCCCCTCGCGAACGGCGGTGCGGTGCGTCAGAGATGCGAATGGGGTGTGTCGGACGACTTTCACCAGGAGTCGGCTTGGCGGGGTGGAAGGGATGGCGGGAGGGGAGGCAATCTCGTCACGGGGTAGGAGAGGATCACAGCTCGGCGAACAATGGCAAACAAAGGAGAGCCCGCCTCCCTCGCAGAGCCACTCGTTTTCCTCTAATCAGACGGAAGCGAAGACTCAAACGCGGTTACTTATAATGTGCGTGAGCTCCAGTGGAGGAGAAAGTGCCTCCCAATACAGAAACGTTTCTCGTCTCGCTGTTCAAATCGGAGACACGGTCGTAACTATAGGAACCCACACGTCTGATCCAATTCCAGCGGCTTGAAACACTACTGTTACAAATCGTCAATTGTCTAACACGTAATTTTTTACTAGGTGTTATTTTCTAAATAGTTCCGCTTAAGATAGCACCACGTTCGACACAGTCGCCTTAAACACTCACTTCTACCTGGAACAAATCTTCAAATAAAGAAAGTGTTTTTAGCTAGCTGCACTTTTGCCCCGGATTTGTTGCAAATATCGCTACAGCCCATAGAAGTCGCTCACAACGCCAGGTACTGTCTGCCACAAATCAGTAATTAAATACCTTTTGTTTTTATCTAGCTGTCCTGTGCATAGTATTTTCTTCCTAGGCTTTTTGAAACTGATCCATGTGAGGTACCCAGACGTCTGACACAAGTCACTTTAAACATCGGCTACTGCGTGCTACCAAACATTAAATAATGACAGTCTATTTTTACGTTGTGTCCCGTACCAAGAATTTTCGTCCTATGGTTTCCGGAATGGCACCACGTCAGATAATTCGCCACTACCTGTTACAGATCGTTAAATAAAGGCAGTTATAAAGAATGTTTTTACTGGTTCTATTTTAGCCACCACACTTCAGAATCCACACATTTTATACACGTCACTACAAACGGCAAGAGATCTCTAAACATAGACGCTTTTTTCATCTAGTCCTCCTGTACATAGAATTTCATCCGGATTTCTTTTTACATTACAGCACTATGCAACGTTCTGAACAAAAGACGTAGTTGTTTTAAAGATAAGTTGTCCGGCAATATCCGAATGACAAGTTCCTGGCTTAAGCGGTCTCGGTGCAAAACACAGCAACATTCAGGATTTAAACTGCAGTCGATGTCCTTTTCACTGCAAAAGCCTTACGAACGATCTGGTACACTTCCCGAGTCTCCCTAATTTCTTTATTCCAGAATCAAGTCTTGTGACACTGCACAGCTAGCGTATGTTTCAATAAATTTTCAGAAAATAGTTAACAATGCTTATTTAATTCTGCACTTTTCTAGCTCTGTGTGCTATGGTTAGTATAAATTCCTACAAAAATTACAAGGGTGATGGTTACTGGAGTACTGGGTATCCCTCCAAATGAACAGTACACAGATACAAAGCTTTCAGTCACCAGCAATGCACTCTCCCAATATGACAAACTAAAATAACATACAACTTAAGTTCCGCAGAACTCAAGTTTTATCTTTTCTTCAACGATAGCAAAACTGAAGATTCTTTAACATTTCATGAGCTAATCTGCTTTAGATTTCACACTTCAGCTATCTCAAATTATGGCCAATTGACGAGGCTATAATCGCTAACACTGGAAACGTGATTAACAAGAAATTCGATCTCCTTACAAATCGCAACAGCTCCGCCAGTTACAAAAGCAAAATCGCCTGTACACGAGTAAAATATCTTCAGCGTCACTTCATTACTTTGCAGTCTCTCCCTGTCAGCATTTACTTCCGCTGAAAGATTCTGTTCCACTGTGGCGGAAGTAACAGGTGTCACCAACTCCGACAGCACACAACCAGTGCTCTGTGCAGTATTCCGTTCAAGTGAGTCACAATGAAGTGAACAGAATTAGTGACGCTACACCAAGTGACTGAGGAGGTCACAGTATCCAAGGAGCGATTTTGGTCTGCTCCTACTTCACCATTCAACGGACGAACACTGTACAATTGTACAGTGAAAAATGGTATCTGTTCAGTACGTTGTTGACTGTAGTGTTAACGAAAGAAGTAATCAATTCTTTTAATGTTGACCATGAAAACTGTCACAGAAATTTTTGCTGTCTCAACACTGTATCGTACTTGAGTTCCTCGCAGAAACTTTAGATTATTGGTCTTTTTCTAGATAAATTGTCCGTGTCCGGTCTCGTATCGACAGGCGCTGATTCACGAATATATGAGGCAGATATGCGCAGTTTGTATTTACAAGAAGCAAAGCAGTTTGTGTAAAACGGTAGCTGTCTGCATGTGGGGCCGAGTTTCACAATACTGCGTAAATATATGTCTGCTCTTAATGCATTATAGCATTCAACGTTTGGTGATACTGCTTCCCTTTTTTAGAACTCTCTGAAAGTAACACATGTTCACTGTTTTAAAATGGCGCTGCTACTATCATGTCAGTCTTAGGAATGGAGAATTCCAAACGATAGAAACTAAACACCACTATAGAGATTTCGGTTTATTGTGTCACTTGTCTACAAAAGTTATTGTTTACTAGTGGTATTTATGTCTCCTGTACCTGTTGCACTTTCAAATTCTCACAATGTTGTGCAATAATATGGTGTCTTCATACGAAGGTACTTAGAAAGAAATGCGACGCAAGTTTATAGTTACAACAAGAAACTGAACTGCAAAAATTCTTCACTTCTCATAGACTTTTCTGCTCTACAGGTGTTGTGGCTGGTGTTGCAATTTTGAGCCGTAACATGGCGGCACCTTCTACTAGATGACTGTAGAGATGGTGCTATTTGAAAGTTGGCGAACCTGCTTTTACTCTCCAGAAATCACTGTAAGTAGCTCCAACTGATGCTACCAGTAGCCACTCTCATGTCACTTTTAATGATGGAGGATTCAACGCTACGAGAGTGAATTCAGTTTATTGTGGCACATCAACGGAAGCTCTTGAATTCTTTACTAGCTGTTTCTTCTGTCCGCTTCGGTTACTATACTTTTCAGAGTTACGTGCGACTCTATTGCTGTGTTCTGATACTGCTGGAGGTAGCTAGGCAACAATGTGACGCAGGTATGTAGCTACTGGAACACATGAAGATTCCAAAGATTTCCGCAGTCAGGTAGCTATTTCCTTCCGATTGGTGATATCGCAGATGCTGACAACTACGCGCAGAGGTATTACAACACTTAATGTCCATCCAATGTACAGAAGTCTGCGTTTGACAGTTGGCAGCACTGTTTTTGCTTGCGAGAACTAAGTGAATGAGCGTAAAGCGAGTCCACAGTCCTGTAACGATTATGTCACACGTTACTCTTTATTCTGGCAGTGATGTCGCTAAAAATTATTGTTTGCTGTTTTTGTGTCCCTTCTGTCATTCCAGGAAGGAGTTTCTTCCTTGACGCACAAATTCACTTGCAGACAAAAATTGTTATCAATTACAGATGGAGTCTGCAACAGATGGGGACTTGGACGAAAATACGATAGGCACAGACATGCACTCTTTGGAGGAATAAATGGTAAATGGCGACAAGCATAGAGGCACAACGGTAAGAGGCGAACGTCGATAAAACGGAACGGTAAGAAGTATACGATAGACGACCACACGACGACACGACCACGAGACCGGACGACCACACGCACGCACCAACAACACTAACACTACTGACGGCGCGTAGACAGACAGTCGTGGGGGCGGGCTGCCGTGGGGGAGGTCGGAAATGGAGGCGGGGTGAGGTGGGGGTTGTTATTGCTGTGGCGCGGCGGGGTGGAAGCCAGGGCCGGCACTGCGCGAGGGGGATTCCCCTCCTGACGTCTTCCCCCAGGGAAAGTAAAAGGGGGCGCACCGTCGCGATAAATTAGGGGGTGGGAGTGGGGGTGGGGGAGGGGGTAGCCGCCCACACATGCACACACACATACACACACACATATTGGGGGCGGACACTTGGCGCTTAGGTTCGCCTGCGGCCGGTATGCAACCCGCGACCCGTCCATGTTGCGGTAGGTCGGGGTCCCCGCCCTCAGGCCTTCTCGCTTCCCTGTTGTCCTTACGCAGCAGCTGTTTCGACCCACAAAGCGGTGGAATTGTACGTTAAAGAGACAACCTACAAACACATTGACCTAAAGATCTCAGGGCCTGTATTAGTAAACGCCACTAAATCCCCCTCCAATTGTTTAAAAAATTTGACTCCCATGTATAAAACGTCATATCCTGTTTCTGATTGGGTGATATAAGAACGTAGTCTTCAGCGGCCGGTGTCATAGTGATTAAAATTCTTCTGAGTATTATGCCGCGTCACTGCTAAAAACTAACAACAATAATAAACTAAAAACGACGTTTCGGCCTAACTGCAACGGTCCTCCTCAGGGCACGTCTGGTTTTGCATGGGGACAGGTGCTTCTATTTATTACGCAGTATCGATGTTTGACGTCACTAGTGCAAAACAGTTAATTGGCCCTCTAATAAGAAAAAAAAAATGTTCAAATGGCTCTGAGCACTATGGAACTCAACATCTGAGGTCATCAGTCCCCTAGAACGTAGAACTACTTAAACCTAACCAACGTAAGGACATCACACACATCCATTCCCGAGGCAGGATTCGAACCTGCGACCGTAGCGGTCACGCGGTTCCAAACTGAACCGCCTCTAATAAGACTGGCTAGTCATGACGTAAGGGAAGATGGAAGGAAAGAGGCTATTCGTGGATGTCCATGTCGTCATTGATTGGTAGCTGTCCGCCAATCAACGTTCGGCTTCTGGTCGGCAAGTTTTCCTCCTGGTGTGCGCGCAAGTGGACTGACGGTTGCTCTACAGATACGCCCGTGTCCCGTGTAGCTTCTGCCCCGCGACCGCTCGCGGCCCCTTGGACTGGGATGGCCGGCAGCCAGGACGCCGGGAGTTTGTAGCCATCTTCTCTGTTGGCGTTGTCACGCTGCTTAATAATTTCGATACAACGCATATCCTTCAGCAGAAACAAAAATACACTAAAATCACATCCTGCAGTGGAGATACATAAAACAATCGTGCCAAAGGCGACATCAGTAGTTAAAATTAAAACATCACTTGTACAGCATAATTATGGAGAGATGGTCGATGTGAACACGGCATATTATCAGTACTTAGCCTTTTAAATTAGTAGGAACCATTCGATAGTGGTGCGTATCGATCACTTCATGTACAAAAACTAATAACTTTATGTAAATCGATTTATATGTAGAGGATATACTTTGTGAACTGCTGCCTTCTTTCGATATGAACAGAATATTTTTGAAGTCAATTAAAAATAAGTTTAACTATGTAAATTTCGTGATATTTTAGCTAAATTTTGTCTGAGCAATGTAAAAGATTAGATATTTCATCTACAGTGTAACATCTGAACCCTCTAGTTTGGAGGCAACAGAAGATAAAATCTAACACGCTACTGCGGTCACAAATAGCAGTTGCAGTTTTTGAGCTCGTATGGGCAGCTGGAAATTATTGTGTAACATTTGTTTGAATGTCAAAGAAGTACAGAAGCTAAATTCAATGAACTTTTATTATTTAGTATTTGATGGCACGCGCTGTACTATTTTGATTTTGTAAAGATTCGCATTTCTTCGTATAGAAAAAAATCGACATAACGAACGTACACCGAAGAACACACTTTCAATTTCAAGTTAAATTACACATATCAGTGAAAGAATTGCATGTCATTCCAGTCGTGACCACTTTTGAAGATACATGAAAAAATTGACATAGCGAAATGGCACTTGGTACTTTATGATTGTTGTAAGACAAGCACAATTGCTTGAATAAACTAAATAATACGAAGAAAATGTATCGGACTTTCATATATAAATGTATCTTCGAGTGAATATTGCTCTAAAAGCGTATACATTTAACGGAGTAACTGGCGGCACTGCCTAATTTATCCAGCACTTAAGGATAAGAGTCACAAAGTAGCCTTACAATTATATACCTTAATCATTGTGTGTCTTGATATTAAGTAACACATAAAGCCCTCTTATTAGTGTGGTAAGTATAAACAGACTTTTGTGGTACTTACCGATGTAAAGAAACTCTTCCTCCTTTGATTAATTTCGTAATAGATATCGCAGCAGCAGCTATTCAGCAACATTCCTGTTACAAATAAATGAGTGAAAAACGGTCATATAAGTGTAAGATTAGTTTATATGATGGCGCAAAATATAAACGAAAGTGTCAAATCGGCGTTATGTTAATATTAGGATTGTGCATATGTTTGCAACGATTTTCATAAGTTTAATAATAAACACAACACTACACGAAACAAAGATTTTATGCATCACTAATGTATTATCCTTCACTATGTACAACAGTCTGCCGAAGCAGGGTAACTATTCTATTCCCCGACTGTAGAAATCACACTGTTTAGAGGCGAAGAAGTCATCGAGCCATGTTGTAGGCGCACTTTCATCCGGAAAGGAAGTTCCTTGAAGGTTGTTCGATAGAGAGCAGATACGGTGAACAAGTTGTGTGTGGAATGACTTCCCAACCAAAATCCTGTACAGCGTTTTCATTCAGTCTAACAGAATGCGGGCGGGGCGGTCGTGGAGTAGCATCACTTCACGCAGTCTTCTTGGTCGTGGTTCAAATGGTTCAAATGGTTCTGAGCACAATGGGACTCAACATCTGACATCATCAGTCCCCTAGAACTTAGAACCACTTAAACCTAACTAACCTAAGGGCAACACACAACACCCAGCCATCACGAGGCAGAGAAAATTCCTGACCCCGCCGGGAATCGAACCCGGGAAACCGGGCGCGGGAAACGAGAACGCTGCCGCACGACCACGAGCTGCGGACTTCCTGATCGTGGTTCTCGGACTACGTCTGGAAGACGTCTCAGTTCTTGACAATAAATATCACCAGTGACTGTTACGCCACGGGGGAGCAATTCGTAGTACACAAATACGACGCTATTATCTTTTGCGGATGCGTGCAAGACATTTTATGGGGAGTTGCTTCTTTCTTTGGATTCAACCATTCCTTTCTTTTCCTTACGTTAGCATAAACACTCCGTCACCAGTAATGATACAAGATAGGAATGATCGGTGTTGGTCACCGGCCAACTGATGACGAGCAAATAGAGATGCACATATGGGCACCCACTGAGTTTTATGATCTTGGCTTACAGCCTGCTCTACCCTCTCCCCCCCCCCCCCCCCCCCCCCCCTCCTGCAATAGTGCGCAAATGTAGCACGGAGATGGAATGATCATATTTCACTCCGTATTAATGCATTTAAACGATCTCCATCAAACACCGAAGGTCTTCCTGGACCTGTAGAGTCACTTAAGTCAAAACGATCCCCCTTAAAACGAGTAAACCATTTTCTTGCCGTGCCCTGTCAAATGGTTCAAATGGCTCTGAGGACTATGCGACTTAACTTCTGAGGTCATCAGTCGCCTAGAACTTAGAACTACTTAAATCTAACTAAGGACATCACACACGTCCATGCCCGAGGCAGGATTCGAAGCTGCGACCGTAGCAGTCGCGCGGCTCCAGACTGTAGCGCCTAAAACCGCTCGGTCACTCCGGCCGGCCGTGCTCTGTCCAATGGCACTATCCCCATACACGGTGAAAATGTTTCTGGCTACTCCGCTGCTGTAACCCCTCTACTGAGCTCAAACAGAAAAATATGTCGGAAATCTTCCGATTCCTCCACTTGGCACTCAATTTTCTAGCATAAACAGCTGCACTCTCTGTCTCCAAATGACAAAACGACAGTATGTGAACTCAAATAGCACCAGCGAACTACAAATTAAAAAGTCACAATCGAGAAATAAACCCACAGCAACTGGAATACCAATATGCAAAACGAAAACGCTGTGAACTAAGGTTTCCGTTTGACGGAGCGACGTATGCAGTTGGCTACGCTGACTCCATACTACTCTATGGTGCTTCCAAACGAAATTTGTGACTGAGTGGAGAGATTGTTTATAAGGAGGGCACATTTAAAGATTCAGAAGACAGTCCTGGGGTGGCCCAGGGTTGTGTGTTGTGAACCTTGTTGTTCACGATACATGCTAATGAACTGACAGAAAATATTAACAGTGAAACTTCCCGGCACATTAAAACTGTGTGCCGGACCGAGATTTGAACTCGGGACCTTTGCCTTTCGCGGGTAAGTGCTCTACCATCAGGGCTACCCAAGCACGACTCACTCCCCTTCCTCACAGCTTTACTTCAGTCAGTACCTCGTGTCCTACCTTTCAAACTTTACAGAAGCTCTCCTGCAAACCTTGCAGAACTAGCACTCCTGAAAGAAAGGATATTGCGGAGACACGGCTTACCCACAGTCTGGGGGATGTTTACAGAATGTATCCGCAATATCCTTTCTTCCAGGAGTGCCAGTTCTGCAAGGTTCGCAGGAGAGCTTCTGTAAAGTTTGATAGAAGACGAGGTATTGACAGAAGTAAAGCTGTGGGGACGGGGCGTGAGTCGTGCTCGGGTAGCTCAGATGGTAGAGCACTTGCCAGCGATGGAAAAGGTCCCAAGTTCGAGCCTGGGTCCTGCACACAGTTTTAACCTGGCAGGAAGTTTCATATCAGAGCACACTCCGCTGCAGAGTGAAAATATCATTCTGGAATATACACAGTAACAGCGGTTTTGCAGACGATGTAGTTATCTACAAGGAAAAACTACCTGGTGAAATCTACACAAATATCCAATCAAAATCGGTAAGATTTTAAATTGGCGCAAATATTGACAATTTGCTTTAAATCTTAAAAAAGGTAAAATTGTACGCTTCACCAAACACAAAAGCATCACTGCATTTAGCTATTGATGACAAAGTGGTATGTCAAAATAACACTACCTGAAAGTAGCAGTAATAACATTAGGTTACAATTTATACAGCGTGTAAACGGTAAAGCCGGCCGCGGTGGTCTCGCGGTTCTAGGCGCTCAGTCCGGAACCGCGCAACTGCTACGGTCGCAGGTTCGAATCCTGCCTCGGGCATGGATGTGTGTGATGTCCTTAGGTTAGTTAGGTTTAAGTAGTTCTAAGTTATAGGGGACTGATGACCAGAGATGTTAAGTCCCACAGTGCTCAGAGCCATTTGAACCATTTTTTTGTAAACGGTAAATCTTTACAACGTACTACAGAGGTTAGGGGATGTCGAGACGAACTATCTATATTAATATCATAATTAATGCCAAACTCTTTTTGTCTGTTACCTTTTCAGGAGCAAACCGCTGAACTGCTTTCCATGATATTCGGTATGGATATAGTTTGAACGCCGAGGAAGAACATAGGCTACTGCAGAATGAAAAAAAGGAAAGTCATAGATCCCTAGCAGGGAATGGAAGAGGTATTTTCTACATTAGTCAACATAAACCATGTGAAAAAATTACTACATTCCTTGCACAATTTACACATTGTGTGATGCGTAGCTACTTCAGTAGCACGATGCATAGATGCGCAATCGTCCACGACCATAGCGTAAAATTAACAGTTAAACGGTTTTATTTCTCTGTCCTTCTCGCTATCAGACTACAGTGCTGTAAGAGTTAAGCTAGATCGAATTCGGAAGGTAAGTACTTTTCGTATGACGTGATCGAAAGTCTTTTCCTTTCGTTACCCTCACAGGATAGGTTGACTTAGTAATAGTTTTCTATTGAGGGCAATCGCAGCTGAAGTAGCCCACGTTCCTCACTAATGTTAAGAAAAGTTCGTGACAAACGAGGATGAGAAGATAATCATCTCACGCGGCACGCATTGGCAGTAGCCTTGGTGCCCTCTGCAGACAAATTTTAAGTTGTTTTCCGGCTTGATAGACCGCAAGCGTACAAAGGGAAGGACTCCACCATACCATTAATACGTTGACCAGTGAGCACACCTTGGTCAAAGATCTGGAGGCCAGTACACCGATATAACATTATGCGTCCCTGCACAATAATATGTAGGCCAAATAGCCCATGTTCCTGGGTACTTTACATGTTCTCTGCTCTTGGCATACTGGGGTACTTCCATCATGTCTCGCGTGATGATTTGTGAAATGACAATTAAATCAAGACCCTAGGCTGCCGACAGACGTTGACATACATCAATGGGGACAGTTGAAAATGTGTGCACCGACCGGGACTCTAACTATATGAAGATATGTCCGAAAGAACAGATACCATCTTCATATAGTCAAGGCTAACCACCCATTGAACTACTTCTTCTGTGTGGATGCACTCACATTGCCTGAACTCTTACGGGATTCGGTAAGATTGTCTGTCACAAGTAATGAGTATAGTGTGCAGGGGCACTACGAATGTAGTGTGTGGACATTAAGCTGAAAATGTGGTCTCACGGGGAGCGTGGAAGGGATACGTTCCTGCAGTCACACTATCCTCTGAGCCCTCGGTGGCTCAGATGGATAGAGCGTCTGCCACGTAAGCAAGAGATCCCAGGTTCGAGTCCCGGTCGGTGCACACATTTTCAACTGTCCCCATTCATGTATGTCAACGCCTGTCGGCAGCCTAGGGTCTTCATTTAATTGTTATTTCATTCTAGAGCGCTGCGTGGTCACCGATGGTATCTGTTTTTTGGACATGTCCGAAAGAACAGATACCATCTTCATACATGATGATTTGGTTGCCCATGTGTTGTAGTGTGGGCAGACAATGTTACATGCATACAATGAGCTCCACAACAATGAACGCAGTACAGTCAGTTGCCAACATTATTGTGGTGCTGTAGTCCTTCTCGATGTCTGTCTTCTCATTGTCAGTGACACATCGTGCGAGAGTTGTGTCGTTACGATTTCCTTACCAGTCTAATACTGCTGAAGATCCCATCTAATAACAAGTTTATGTAAGAGGGTCATTGTAAAAATAAAGAACGTTTGTTTCCGCAGACATTTTTTATTAAGGTAATGAAAGAAAACTTATCCCACAACATATTTTGATATCTTTTTGTTTGTATAGAAAGTTGTTGTTCAAATTCAAAGATTTATCGTCATTCTTCATAAGCCTTCCCATGCCTTCTGCACACTCAGATGACGTCAAATTGTTTAACTTATCACTGACATCCAATTTCATGTTGTTGTTATTCCTATAATGCTTTCTCAGTAAAAGGTCATTTAGTTTGTGAAAGAGATGGCAATTATTTGTGGCCAAGTCAAAGCAGTAAGGTAGACATACAACAGGTCGCTAACAAAGCAGATGGATGAATAGGAGGGTGTCAAGATCCATGTACATGTCACGTATTTGATCACAACTCCAAGATTTCTGTGCCATGTACGGGTTATACAGGATAAGGAGCTATGAATCACAAGCAATGCTCCAAAACACTCACAGACTGCAGACTTACATAACGAATTCCGCCTCCAAACTCTCATGGAGGTATTCAGAAACCTCGCCACACAACTGTACAAAGACTCAAGACCCTCGAACAAACCCTTTACCCAGAATCTGGGAATCTACGACCACAATCATAGACAGGCGTAAGCTGTCGCCAGCACACCTGTTGGCAAAGATTTACCGTGAAGATCGATGGTAGCCACCGGAGCAAGCGCGCCTATCACGAGAGAGACCAGAGACATGCTGACAAGCAATACGCCGCCACCGCCCTCTCAACAGCATTTATTTAGGCCGCCACCGCTCACCGGAGAGCCTCATCAAATCACCCTCCAGTTTGGATTCAGTCGGTTCAATCGCGGATCGGGTACAGTTTGTCGCAGATTACAACAGTACATCGTGACCAGAATTGTACTGTACATCAGTCTGCAAGAAGACTATTACTGCTGAGCTTGTACCACGAACATGGACTCTATTCAAGTTAAGTAGCACCGTATTAATCCACGTGTGCATTTGCGTTGCAGCACGAAGATACCAGTCTCCCATAACAACATCCTCTCGGTTGCTTCCTATGGTAAAAGACTACAGTACAGGATACTACAGAAGCCCGATCGACAATCCCCTCCCCCCCCCTTTCCCCGCCTGCAAAAAGAAACTTTTGCTTAGGCGAAACTAGCCACCTATGGGTGGGCTTACATTAAGCACACAAACAGCAATATCAGCTAACCCCTGTATCACTGCACATGTGACTGCCATTGCCAGCTGTGCTCATTAGGATAGGTTACGTTAGGACTGCCTACGAAACAGCACAGATGGGGAAGACCGAACACACGGCACACAAACAAAGCCCACACAACGAGCTGCCGATTTATAACCAACTGACCACTCTGTACACAATCTGTCACGTTACAAGTATGCTGACGCTGCAGCTGGCCCAAGAGACATCGCCGGCAGGAGTGGCCGAGCGGTTCTAGGCGCTAGGTTAGTTAGGTCCAAGTAGTTCTAAGTTCTAGGGGACTGATGACCTCAGAAATTAAGTCCCATAGTGCTCAGAGCCATTTGAACCATGAGACATCATCAGAAACCGGCTATAACTGTAACACAGTAAAACTTGCTTAAAACGGAATCGCCTGGGACTAAATCATTTTCCAAATTGGACAAGTCTCCGGATTACCAAAAACTCACTGGGCTATGTAAAATTTGTCAGGTATCACGCACAGAAGTACAGGAAAAATGTTTAATTATGCATATACTGTATTTACATACCTTCACTCCAGCACAGTAGATGTTCATTTACTGTATATTGGACTACAGATCATTGGACTATTACACTAATTGATAAATAACACGACATTTCTATATTTTTCCTCGAAATTTAAATTCGGTTATTATTGTATGTACATACATATTATTCCCATGTTTATTTGCTTTACATTTCACTTTGTTCCCCACATATCAAGCAGCGGAACTTGTTTTAATTTCCTGTTCAAAATTTTTTTCCTAGGCTTTTTTGCACACCACAAGTTAGGAGAATTTGTGTGTACTGCAAATGGTGCAAATGGCATAACACTGTTTATGCATGCAATGGCTTCTTGAGGCGTATCAATTTTCCTGGCGACATTATTTTCCTCCTCTTCTTCTTCTTCCTTTGTTTCTTCATCACCCTCTGTGTTGCCGATTTCTATTAAATCTCTTGCTTAAGTGAAAATGGAGTGAGTTGACAGAAAGTCCTCACTTCGAATGTAATCATCTTCACTGCATGAAATGTTTCGCACTTTCATTCATTTGGCAACTGGTGCTGCATTGTCGAACTTCGATGGCCATTGAAGCGTCTTGTTCTTGACCCCCAAACCCCGCTTTGTTGAAACACTTGTTGAAAGTTTCGGGTTTTATTTCCTTAGCTGACAAGACAAGCCAACCCAGTTTACTGTATCCAGCACAGAAACGGACTGTGCAAGAGCAAACGCACTTCCGGCTGCTTCAACACTAAGAATAAGAGATTGCATCAGTAATCACCTGTAAAGACACTTGAATGTGTAAATAACCTCTGGTCCATCGGTTGTGAGAAGTTGGTTGAACTTGGAGGGACCGAAGCCAATTTCACGTTTGATAACATTACTTTCGGGTGACAGGTTGCTTGACTAGGAAAAGGAGAACTTGGCGATTTCCTTTTTCCATTTTGGCATTGAAAGAGTCCAGCCATTCTTCCGTAAGACTACTCACCATCCACACCTTTTTATTGCTTCATTGTGTGACTGGAAGCTTACCAACGTCTACATTCCAAAAACCAGTAGCTTCTCCATTTCACCTAACATGTTTCCGCACAACAGTACAACGAGTCTTTCCTTGTACATTTTTCCGCCGGTGCACTTTTCACCTCTTATTGTTAGCGATTTTGAAGGCAGCGCGCAATAGAACAATCCCGTTTCATCGTCACTGAACACGTCTTTCGGGTCATAGTTCAGTTCACAATTAAGATGGACAGTATTTTCTTCCATTCTGTTGCTACACTTTCGTGCAAATCCTTAACTGCCCTACACACTTCATTCCACACGATGTTGTGCCTAGCATTGAAACTGTTCAGCCATCCTGTGGATGCCTTAAACTCCGTAAATCCGAGCACTTTAGCGACTTTCAGAGCCTCACTCTGCAGGATGGGTCCAGATAAAATTAAGTTTTTTGCCCGTGCACTTACGAACCATTGCCACACAATTTCGTTAATTTCTACATTTCCGGTCTTCTTCGCCTTTCTTTTCATCTGCTCGTTCCCTTTCATACATTCGTCCCGAATCTTATCCTTGTTTCTTAAAGTCTCATATATTTGTGTTTTGCCACATTTAAAACGCAACACAAATTCGCGCATTGAGAGTTTGTCTTTCTTACTCGCATCGATTACATTAATCTTTTCGTTAAGTGTTAACAACACATACCGTTTGTTTGACATCATGTTACTGTATCTCTTAAAGTGCTGCAGGTCAACTGAAACTGGCAGAAAATAACGACCTTGCCGTGTAAAACCATTGTTTAACGTAACAATACCCACCTCTTTCACTGCACACATTACAGCATAGTGTTGGTTAGTGCGCAACAATGCTTCTGTATAGGCTGGCGTGCGTCAATAATGAGGGAAACGAGACAGCGCTGACAAATGAACCGTTTCCTTTGATGTACTGTACCGACGCTAAGCGTAACTTATTCGTTGTTGCACAGAGCGGCGCGGTTTTAGGTCCACACGAGCAACGCCGCGCTGCCCTGGACCCCTTTTCTTGGTTTTGCGCCGACTAACAAAGACATTAAAAGTAACGTTGTAACATCCTCCACCCCTCCCCCAGAATTACTATAATAATCGGTACCCAGAATTTGTAGCTGGGTATCGGTACTTTCTGTTGCCACTATGGCACCCTTTCCTGTTATATAATTGTACTATATAATACTATGAATGATATTTAAACAAAATTTACGAATAATTAAGTAATATGTAAATATGTAATATAATAATTACTATGAACCATCAACATTTACTCAGAACTATAATAATCAGTATGTAATTCATTTGATTAGAAGTAGTTATAAGTGTTAGCAACGTTATTACTTTCGTTAATTAACTGCAATTAGATCTAGAAAGTTCAGTTTGGGAAACGTTGTTGTAAATAGATCAAAAAGCAAGAACCAAATTTAAATTCACGTAATTTCAAGTGATGTGTAATTTCAAACACAAATTTGTAAACCGGAATTAATACCATTACTAAATGCAGTTGATCATTGTTAGCACATGTAATTAAGTCGGGTGATTCTGAGGGAATTAGATTAGGAAATGAGACACTTAAAGAAGTAAAGGAGTTTTGCTATTTGGGGAGCAAAATAACTGATGATGGTCAAGTAGAGAGGATATAAAACGTCGACTGGCAATGGCAAGGAAAGCGTTTCTGAAGAAGAGAAATTTGTTAACATCGAGTATAGATTTAAATGTCAGGAAGTCTTTCCTGAAAGTATTTGTATGGAGTGTAGCCATGTATGGAAGTGAAACATGGACAATAAATAGTTTCGACAAGAAGAGAATAGAAACTTTAGAAATGTGGTGCTACAGAAGAATGTTGAAGATTAGGTGGGTAGATCACATAACTAATGAGGCGGTACTGAACAGAATTGGCGAGAAGAGGAGTTTGTGGCACAACTTGACAAGAAGAAGGGACCGGTTGGTAGGACATGTTCTGAGGCATAAAGGGATCACAAATTTAGCATTGGAGGGCAGCGTGGAGGGTAAAAATCGTAGAGGGAGACCAAGGGATGAATACATTAAGCAGATTCAGAAGGATGTAGGTTGCAGTAGGTACTAGGAGATGAAGGAGCTTGCACAGGATAGATTAGCATGGAGAGCTACATCAAACCAGTCTGAGGACTGAAGACCACAACAACAACATATTATAAATCGATCAAAAAGCAAGAACCAAATTTAAATTCACATAATTTTACGTGACATGTAATTTCAAACCCAAATTTGTAAATCAGAATTAATACCATTACTAAAATAATTAACTGGTCATTGTTAGCACATGTAATCAAATCCATTACTTACGTTTGGATGCATATTTCAAAGTTATGAGCCATTAAAGAGGTTGAACAACTTGTGTATATATTACGTAAATGTTAGAAATATTTTTCGATCGATAATTGATTTGTATTTATTAAATTAATGAAACGTATTATAGTTAATTTTCAATCTTAAATTGTACAATTTCTAACCTAAAACTCATTTGTAATGAACCTATATTTTAAGCTGTAAGTAATCTGATTTTCAAACTTTTGGATATTTGTAACTTTTAATTGTAACTATTAATTTTACGATGGTGGAATAATTGAAGTAATGAACACTAATTGTTTGGAATATATACAAGCAAACGCGGAAATGCAGCGTCTTTTCGCCTAGGGGTCCACTTTGTAGCCAAGTCTTTTCGGTCAGTAAGTCAGTCTGTCGGCGGTTGGATTGTCAAAGAGACTATATGTGAAGTTTGATGTATGACTGTAAAAATGTTATCATCAACAAATAAACCTCCGCAAATTGTATGACCTGGAGTTTTAATTAGAAGGAATCACCAGCTATCCGACTCAGGCAAATTACAAGATAAGTACAACAAAAATACTTTGTTATGCATCACCCTTACTTACATCCACTCCGGGTGCAAATATATAAGTAATTATATTAGCGCACCGGTAAATAACTCATATGCATTCGTAAAGTAAGGGAGATGTCATAACGTCCCTGTAGAGTCGTGAATAACTAATGAACTACAATACAGTAGTACTCTACAGGCTCTTTTCCGCATTATAAGTGAACTATTAAGTTTGCTCTAAGATTTGCATATAAAAGTGCACTGAAAGCTTCGGGCCTGAAATACTTGTACAGTCTGGGCAGATTTCCGAATTGTACAGGTTCTGATTTGAGCAAGTTTTACTGCTCCTCTTTGCTAACTTTTCCCTATAACTACGCCTGAACTGGCACAAATCCGCCAGCGGCCCTACTACCTGGCCAGATTCTCAAAATGGTTCAAATGGCTCTGGGCACTATGGGACTTAACATCTGTGGTCATCAGTCCCCTAGAACTTAGAACTACTTAAAACTAACCAACCTAAGGACATCACACACATCCATGCCCGAGGCAGGATTCGAACCTGCGACCGTAGTGGTCACGCGGTTCCAGACTGAAGCACCTAGAATCGCTCGCCCACACCGGCCGGCCTACCAGATTGTCGTAGGCCTCTTTTCCCCAAGGCGCTTGCGGTGACACTTTTTCGCTCTGCTCTAAAAATCGTTATCCTTCAATCGCTTACGTCTGCCATTTACTAGATTGGACCACATTAGGGGGTGATCGTACCCGGACGTACGGACAACGGCACAAACATGCATCCTATGACTCCTAGATCCGAATGAATAACCATATTGCACAGGTGCCAGCTGGTGTGTGCGTAGATGGGTTCCACTTCTACAAAAAACGGCAGATGCTGAAAACATCCCACTTACCTCTTTCAGAGACAAAAATATTTGGTTCAGCGAAGCAGCTTAACTCACTTAGCAAAGGCAGGGCCTCCGATTCAGTCAGGTTCCTTTCACCGTATGCTCACACAATAGTTCCACACTTAGAAAACGTTTACAACCGCTCGCTCGTAGAAAAATCCGTATCCAAAGACGGGAAAATTGCACAAGTCACACCAATACCCAAGAAAGGAAATAGGATTTATCCGCTAAACTATAGACCCATATCATTGTCGATTTGCAGCAGGGTTTTGAAACACATACTGTCCTCGAGCATTATGAATCACCACTAAGAAAACGATTTATGGACAAAGAGCCAACACGGATTCAGAAAAATACAACTAGCTCTTGATTCTCAAGAAGTAATAAGTGCTATCGACAGGGGACGTCAAGTTTATTCCAGACTTTTAGATGTCCAAAAGGATTTTGACACAGTTTCTCATAAGCGACTTCCAATCCCATTGCGTGCCTATGGAAATCGTCTCAGTTGTTTGACTGGATTCGTGATTTCTTGGGAGGTAGGTCACAATTTGTAATAACTGATGGAAAGTCATCGAGTAAAACAGAACGAATATCGAGCGTTCCCCAAGAAAATGTTACAGGATATCCGTTGTTTCTGATCTACATAAGGGATTTAGGAGACAATCTGAGCTGTGCTCCAAGATTGTTTGCAGGTGATGCTGTCACTGTCTTGTAAAGTCATCAGATGATCGAAACCGGTTGAAAAATGATTTCCACAAGGTATCTGTATTGTGCGAAAAGTGGAAATTGACTATACATATTGAAAAGTGTGAAGTCTTCCGCTAAATTTCAGTTAATCACATAAATCAAAGGGTGTAAATTTATCTAAATACTGGAGTACTACATTCAGAATAACTTAAACTGGGACTATCACATACAGGTAGATAATGTTGTGGGGAAAGCAAACTGAATATGGCGTCTTATTCTCAGACGAAATACAACAGGTCTTTTAAAGGTACTGATTACACCACGCTTGTCTTCCTCTTCTGGAGTACTGCTGCGCGATGTGGGATCGTCATCAGACAGGATTTACGGAGGACATCGGAAAAGTTCAAAAAAGGATACCTAGCTCTGCATTATCGCGAAATGAGGGAGAGATTGCCACTATAATTGGGATGGCAGTCAATAAAACGAAGGCGTCGTTCGTTGCAGCACGATCTTGCCATGAAATTTTAGTCACTAGCTTTTTTTCTCAAAGTGTGAAAACATTTTGTTGGCGTCCACCTACGAGAAATGGTTAACATGCTAATATAAAATAAACCAGAGCTCACACAGAAATATTTAAGGGCTTCTACTGGGTTTCCCTTATGACGTAGGTTCTCGCACACTACAGCGCTCAGGCATCATTCAGCACAATAGACGGTTTCCCCATCTCATGGCGAAGATGTTCGTTTCTCAATTCCTGAAGCCTGACGCTTTCTGCCCTATACCTAAATGAGAGCGAAATGCTCGTTAACTCGCAACGTCCAGTTTCAAACGTGACTAACACTCATGACAGTTACAGTATGTCTTTAAAACAAACCTCATTTGTATCCTTATAGTTACTCTAATCCAACTGCCGTGAAGTCTGAGTAGGCATCATCTTTCAGATTTAGAAACATACTAACCAACTTTCGTATACGCCGCACAACTCCTTCTTAATGTTGCTTTTCTTTTTGCGGTCAGTGTATTTCAGTTTGTCCCATTGACAGCTAACCTCTTTAATTTCTTCGTGGCTTGTCCGTAACTAATGACAAGAGTTTAATTGTAAGTCCAGAATATGACAGCTATGTTTAAAACAATTTACTATGCAACATGTACAGGGTGTTACAAAAAGGTATGGCCAAACTTTCAGGAAACACTCCTCACACACGAAGAAACAAAATTCACTCCTGGAAATTGAAATAAGAACGCCGTGAATTCGTTGTCCCAGGAAGGGGAAACTTTATTGACACATTCCTGGGGTCAGATACATCACATGATCACACTGACAGAACCACAGGCACATAGACACAGGCAACAGAGCATGCACAATGTCGGCACTAGTACAGTGTATATCCACCTTTCGCAGCAATGCAGGTTGCTATTCTCCCATGGAGACGATCATAGATATGCTGGATGTAGTCTTGTGGAACGGCTTGCCATGCCATTTCCGCCTGGTGCCTCAGTTGGACCAGCGTTCGTGCTGGACGTGCAGACCGCGTGAGACGACGCTTCATCCAGTCCCAAACATGCTCAATGGGGGACAGATCCGGAGATCTTGCTGGCCAGGGTAGTTGACTTACACCTTCTAGAGCACGTTGGGTGGCACGGGATACATGCGGACGTGCATTGTCCTGTTGGAACAGCAAGTTCCCTTGCCGGTCTAGGAATGGTAGAACGATGGGTTCGATGGCGGTTTGGATGTACCGTGCACTATTCAGTGTCCCCTCGACGATCACCAGAGGTGTACGGCCAGTGTAGGAGATCGCTCCCCACACCATGATGCCGGGTGTTGGCCCTGTGTGCCTCGGTCGTATGCAGTCCTGACTGTGGCGCTCACCTGCACCGTGCCAAACATGCACACGACCATCATTGGCACCAAGGCAGAAGCGACTCTCATCGCTGAAGACGACACGTCTCCATTCGTCCCTCCATTCACGCCTGTCGCGACACCACTGGAGACGGGCTGCACGATGTTGGGGCGTGAGTGGAAGACGGCCTAAAGGTGTGCGGGACCGTAGCCCAGCGTCATGGAGACGGTTGCGAATGGTCCTCGCTGATACCCCAGGAGCAACAGTGTCCCTAATTTGCTGGGAAGTGGCGGTGTGGTCTCCTACGCCACTGCGTAGGATCCTACGGTCTTGGCGTGCATCCGTGCTTCGCTGTGGTCCGGTCCCAGGTCGACGGGCACGTGCACCTTCCGCCGACCACTGGCGACAACATCGATGTACTGTGGAGACCTCACGCCCCACGTGTTGAGCAATTCGGCAGTACGTCCACCCGGCCTCCCGCATGCCCACTATACGCCCTCGCTCAAAGTCCGTCAACTGCACATACGGTTCACGTCCACGCTGTCGCGGCATGCTACCAGTGTTAAAGACTGCGATGGAGCTCCGTATGCCACGGCAAACTGGCTGACACTGACGGCGGCGGTGCACAAATGCTGTGCACCTAGCGCCATTCGACGGCCAACACCGCGGTTCCTGGTGTGTCTGCTGTGCCGTGCGTGTGATCATTGCTTGTACAGCCCTCTCGCAGTGTCCGGAGCAAGTATGGTGGGTCTGACACACCGGTGTCAATGTGTTCTTTTTTCCATTTCCAGGAGTGTATGTTATGTGGACATGTGTCCGGAAACGCTTACTTTCCATGTTGGAGCTCATTTGATTACTTCTCTTCAAATCACATTAATCATGGAATGGAAACACACAGCCACAGAACGTGCCAGCGTGACTACAAACACATTGTTACAGGAAATGTTCAAAATTTCCTCCGTTAGCGAGGATACATGCATCCACCCTCCGTCGCATGGAATCCCTGATGAGCTGATGCAGCCCTGGAGAACGGCGTATTGTATCACAGCCGTCCACAATACGAGCACGAAGAGTCTCTACATTTGGTACCGGGGTTGCGTAGACAAGAGCTTTCAAATGCCCCCATAAATGAAAGTCAAGGGGGTTGAGGTCAGGAGAGCGTGGAGGCCATGGAGTTGGTTCGCCTCTACCAACCCATTCGTCACCGAATCTGTTGTTGAGAAGCGTACGAACACTTCGATTGAAATGTGGAGGAGCTCCATCGTGCATGAACCACATGTTGTGTCGTACTTGAAAAGACACATGCTCTAGCAGCACAGGTAGAGTATCCTGTATGAAATCCTGATAACGTGCTCCATTGAGCGTAGGTGGAAGAACAATTAAAACGAGCTCTAACATGGAAATTAAGTGTTTCCGGACACATGTCCACATAACATCTTTCCTTTATTTGTGTGTGAGGAATGTTTCCTGAAAGTTTGGCCGTACCTTTTTGTAACACCCTGTATATCTGTCCCACTTTCGTAAGGGCTATACGCACCTGTTACCAACCTAGAATTTTGCTTCTAACTCTGTTCCAATTTTCCTATTGTACCAACTTGATAAGGACTAAGCTGCGGGAAAGAACTCTCGAACAGGCTGCACCCCTGTACTGTGTGATTTTCTCCTTTACAGATGAGCACCACTTTGCGAGAATCCTGCCAAAGCTCTGGTATAGTTTTGTGCTTTTCTGAAGGAACGTCGTAGCAGAAGGCGGATATCTAAGGTGGTTGCTAGCTGCGCCGCGCGGTGTGTTCACCCCTGATGACTGAGCGATCCACCCCTGGCTTCTGCCTCCAGGAGAAGCCGTTTCCGACCGCCCTCCCCACTGGCGCGAAACCTCGCACCCCTCGCCGAACACACACACACACACACACACACACACACACACAACAAAAGGACGAATTCGTCAAGGGTCGGACATCATCAGTGTGCCTCCTAGGACCTGACAGCACATTCATTTCCTCGATTTCCATGCGGCTTTTCGCGGATGATGCTGTAGTATACAGAGAAGATGCAGCATTAGAAAATTGCAGCGTAATGCAGGAAGGTCTGCAGCGGATAGGCACTTGGTGCAGGGAGTGGAAACTGACCCTTAATATAGATAAAAGTAATGTATTGCGAATACATAGAGAGAAGGATCCTTTATTGTATGATTATATGATAGCGAAAAAAGCACTGGTGGCAGTTACTTCTGTAAAATATCTGGGAGTATGCGTACGGAATGATTTGTTGTGGAATGATCATATAAAATTAATTGTTGGCAAGGCGGGTGCCAGGTTGAGATTCATTGGGAGAGTCCTTAGAAAATATAGTCCATCAACAAAGGAGGTGGCTTACAAAACACTCGTTCGACCTTTACTTGAGTATTGCACGTCAGTGTGGGATCCGTACCAGGTCGGTTTGACGGAGGAGATAGAGAAGATCCAAAGAAGAGCGGCGCGTTTCGTCACAGGGTTATTTGGTAACCGTGATAGAGTTACGGAGATGTTTAGCAAATTCGAGTGGCAGACGCTGCAAGAGAGGCGCTCTGAATCGCGGTGTAGCTTGCTCGCCAGGTTTCGAGAGGGAGCGTTTCTGGATGAGGTACCGAATATATTGCTTCCCTCTACTTATACCTCCCGAGGAGATCACGAATTTAAAATTAGAGAGATTCGAGCGCGCACGTAGGATTTCAGACAGTCGTTCTTCCCGCGAACCGTACGCGACTGGAACAGTAAAGGGAGGTAATAACAGTGGCACGTAAAGTGCCATCCGCCACACGCCGTTGGGTGGCTTGCGGAGTATAAATGTAGATGTAGATTATACATTTTACATTATAAATTAGCTAAGAGGTCACAGAATCAGATGATCTGCTTTATAATTATGGGTACTGAGAGAAACGACTGGATGCACACCGACAGCAAATAATGACGACGATGTAAGAGACGTGAACTATTTTTGGTAAACTCAACACTCTTTTCTTGATCGCAAAAGTGATGATCAGTGTGTGTTATTAGTTTTCATAAAAAGACAGATCTGCAATTCAAATGAGAAAATCATTAAAAATTATGGTTGCTTAGTGAGCGATGGCGAGATGCCTGCTGGGAACTATTAGGGGTCACTGGATACGACATAGGGATAGCGGTTACCGATTAGACTACCGGTTTTCGATAATATCGGTTTGACCTGGCTGTTAAAACAGCTCAAAAAATGGTTCAAATGGCTCTAAGCACTATAGGACTTAACATCTGAGGTCATCAGTCCCCTAGACTTAGAACTACTTAAACCTAACTAAGGATATCACACACATCCATGCCCGAGACAGGATTCAAACCTGCGACCGTAGCAGCAGCGCGGATTCGGACTGAAGCGCCTAGAACCGCTCGGCCACAACGGCTGGCAAAACCGGTTAAATACCTGGTTTCCGAAATAACCGATTTTCGGTTATTTACATCCACATCTTCATCTACATGGACACTTGGCAAATGGCACTTAAGTGCCTGGCAGAGGGTCCATCGAACCAGATTCACAATAATTCTTTATTATTCCAATCTCGTACAGCAAGCGGATAAAACGAACACCTGTACCTTTCGGTATGAACTCTGATTTCCCGTATTTTAGTATGGTGATCGTTTCTGAGTATATTTTCGCATTCGAAGGAAAAAGTTGCTGATTGAAATATCGTGGGAAGATTTCGCCGAAACGAAAAAACTTCTTTATTTTAATTATGTCCACCGCAAATCCTGTATAATTTCAGTGACACTCTGTCCCCTATTTTACTATAATACAATAATTTATTTCTATTATTCCCTGCAAAAAACGAAAAAGCAGAACGAAGACTGAAACGTTTTTTGACTCTTTCAGTTTCAAGACACATAGAATCAAAATATTAAATTAAATGCGCAAATAAACGAAAACTTAGTCCATTTACCGGTTGGTGATTTTTTCGAAAAGCGGCAACCGGTTAATTACTACAGAAAAATCACCTGTATTCTCGTACCGAGTCTAATTTTTTGAAACTCTGCTCAAGAATCATGTTATAATCGAAGATCATATCAGTATTTGGCCATGACGAATAGTGCCAAAGAGTGAAAACTTAGGTTGAAGAAGTATATATTTCGTGTTAATTTATCCGTTTTCAAGGGCTGCAAGCTGAGAGAGTGGAGAGCCAAAAAAACTGGTACACCTGCCTGATATCATGCAGGACCCCCGACCACGCAGAAGTGCCACAACACGACGTAGCATGGACTCAACTAATGTCTGCGGTAGTGCTGGAGGGAACTGACGCCATCAATCCATAAATCCGTTTCCAGTCATCATCAGTCCGATGTCTGTGTTGGCGGCCCCAGACGACGTGTAATGCTCTGTGTCATAGTCATGAAGGGTATACAAGTGGGCCTTCGCCTCCGAAAGCCCATATCGATGCTGTTTTGTTGAATGGTTTCACACGCTGACACTTGTTGGTGGCCCAGCATTGAAATCTGCAGCAATTTGCGGAAAGCTTGCAATTCTGTCACGTTGAACTATTCTCTTCAGTTGTCGTTCGTCCTGTTCTTGCAGGATCTTTTTTCGGTAGCTATGATTTGCGGAGATCCGATGTTTTACCGGATTCCTGATATTCACAGTACACTCGTGAAATAGCCGTACGGGAAAATTCCCACTTCATCGCTGCCTCGGAGATGCTCTGTCCCAACGGTCGAGCGCCAACTGTAACGCCACGTTCAGACTCACTTAAATCTTGATAACCTGCCATTGTAGCAGCAGTAACCGATTTAAGAACTGCACCTTTTGTTTTCCTTTATTGTAATTTTATGCATCTGCTCCATAAGAGCAGGGGAGGGCTGGCAGCGGCACGGTCCACCGCTCTTCAGCCAAATGGTTTTACAAAAATACATGAAAGGGGAAATCTTACATAAAAAGGGAGGAAAAAAGGGTGACAAAAAAAACACAGTAAATGGAGATCATTGGTGTTAAAATATAGACTAATATGGGGATATGCACTGGTGGACAGTTAAGGAGTCGATGTAAAGTTAAAACCACACAGCTGGAAAGTCGGAGCACACTTAAAACCACTGGAGTCAAAATTTATAGTTGACCACATACAAAAATCTCAGAGAGCAAGACACTTGAAAAACCATAGGAAACAGCAGAGCACGCACAAAGGATAAGACCGACTGGGACCTGCTGAGGGACTGGAGTCCGAGGAGGAGTGTAAAAGAGGGGAGGAAGGTGCAGAAGGGAGGTGGGGGTGGGCGGCAGAGGAAGGTGGGGGGGGGGGGGAGGACAGGAGGGGCACCAACAGGCAGGAAATGCAAGGGGTGGGACATGAAGAGGGAAGACAAGGCAGGAGATAGTGCAGAGACACAGAAGGGGAGCGTGGAAGTGGGAAAGGGTGTAGGAGGGGAAGAGCCACTCGGGGGAAGGGAGGGGGAGGAGATGAGCCATGAGGAGGAGGGAGGATGAAGGTGGGGTTAGAGTTGTTAGGACGGGTAGATGGCAGGGCAAAGCTCATCAGGTCGGGTGAGTATGTGCTGGAACTTGTGTTGAAAAAAAGAGTTGGATGGTGTGGAGATGGAGAGAGGACAGGATACAACGGTAAAGGCGCGTCAGTGGGAAGGGGGACACAAGGGATGATACACAGGGTGTGGATGCGTTTGAGTAAAAGAAGAAGGTGGGGGATGTGGTAACAGATGATGCGTGTGAGAGACAGAAATTGTATATGGAAGATGAGGTGGAGTGCATGGCGTTCTAGTTTTTGGAGGGAGGGATGGAAATCCAGGCGTTGCTGGCATAACAAAGGATGGGTTGTATCAAGAATTTCTAGGTGTGAAGGAAGGTGGATGATGCAATCCCCGGCCAGACAGGGGTTTCAGGAGGCAGAGTCTGTTGTGGGCTTTGTGTTGGATTGTAAGGAGGTGGGGAGTCCATGTGAGGTGGCGGTCAAGGGCGAGGCCAAGGTATTTTAGGGCAGGAGTGAGTTGGATAGGAGGACCACAAACGGTTAGATAGAAATAATGCAGATGGGAAGATTAAGTGATGCAGTCTATGATTATTGCCTGGGTCTTGGAGGGTTTGATAAAAAGGCGGGTTGATCAGCAAATTGGAGGAGATGACCAGGTGGGGGACGTGTGGGCATATCAGCAGTATACAGGAGATAGAGGAGAAAGGACAGAGCCTTGGGGCGTGCTGGATGATGGATGGAGTGTACAGGAGTTGGAAATGTGGATAGTGCCATGGGAGGGACGACGGGAGCAGAAGGAAGCAATGGATGAAATTGGTAGGGAGAGCATAGGTCTTGAGTTTGAAGAAAAGCCCGGCATTCCAGACACAGTCAAGGCGGTCTGGAGTTCGAGGGAAACAAAGCTAGCAGAGCGACAGGAGCTGCAGGAAAGAAGATTAGTAAGTTTAAGGAGCTGGTCGTCGGTTGAGGAGGGGGGCCAGAAGGCACACTGGGTAAGGGGAAGGAGTTGGTGCTCGTTAAGCTGGCGATGAATACGGTGGGAGAGGATGGACTAATATCTTACTGAACACGGAGGTGAGGAAGATGGGATGATAGGAAGGGATGTCAGAGGGGGTATGTTTGGCTTTGGGAACAGCAGGACACGGGAAGCCTTCCACAGGTCGGGGTAAAAGCCGAACTGCGCCAGACACTTGTTGTCTTACATAGGCGTTGCCGTCCACAGCGCCGTATTCTGCCTGTTTATAAATCTCTGTATTTGAATACGCATGCCTATACCAGTTTCTTTGGCGCTTCAGAGTAAAGGCATGTTGTGTAGTCACAAGCAGCAGATCAACTTCTTTCGATTTTTATTGTATACTAAGAATGAACTGTTGTTAAGTTTTTAATTGACTAATGTGACCATAATTTTCTTCCTCTTCACATAAATGGTAGACAAATCTTTAATCTTTTAAAGAGACTGAAGCACTGTGCTTCATTGCTACGGCACTTCATAAAAATACTTCCATTCTAGTTTGGGTGCCATACTGCAATACAACGGATGTTCAGCAACGACAGTGACGAACTACTGTATAGATCAAGTGGGAGCAAGTCTAGTACACTGCACGTTTGTTGCTTGTTGCTCGTTTCTCTCAGCATTATTATTAAAATAGCACTGACTGCTTTTCCCATTTTCTGTAACAACGCAATATTTTAAACCACTGGAAATTTTACGAACAAAAATGACGCCTTTTTTTAGAAACATTGGTTTAAAATCGAAAAACTTTGGACTGCTGGTACGGCTAATTAATATTCCGGTCTTTTTACTCGGTTGATAGTAAAAAGTAAACAACATCGATTATAGCTGAGATCAAACAAATACCGAAAAATAGCGGTTATTCACAACCAAAATACCGGTAAAGGTTTTAAGTGTTCGGTTTTTTCCATGCCTAATATGACAATGAATTAGAATAGGAGATGTAATGTGTATAATGAAAATTAAAATGAGATTGGGGGGGGGGGGAGACCTCGGGAGGAATGCATCCAGTCAAATGAGTGGTAGATGGACCAAGGAAGTTAGATACTGGATTTCAGAGCTAAGAAAAGACTGCTACGGGAACTTAAAAGAAGATAGGTAGGCGACTTTAGAAACATGAAGGAATTACAACGAGGAGCCATTTACCCAGCAGCAGCTGTTGACTGGATGATGATGAAGAAGAAGAACTAGAACAAGAAGAAGAAAGAAACGTAGATTGTAGTTGCTGACGTGGTGGCCTCCAGTCCAGAGACTGGTACGACACAGTCCTCCACACTTCTCTATCCCATACATTCCTCTTCATCTCCGAATAACTGCTGCACTTTACCTCCACTTGAACCTCTTGGTTTATTCTTCCCTTCTTCTTCATCTGCAATTTTTAGTGCTCAAGCTTCCATCCATTACCAAACTGACAATTCGTTGATGCATCAGGATGTGCCATATCAACCGAACCCTATTATTAGAGATTTGTCATAAATTTATTTTCTCCCCAGTTCGATTCAGTAGCTCCTCTTTATTAATGCGATGTACCCTATTTCAAGAATCTACACCTGGACAACTTGTCTAGCATAGCGCTAATAAGTTATACACACAAACCTTCCTTGTCAATCAGTTGATGTAGTAGTAAGAAAACTGGAAATTAAGCTCTCCCTGCCACCTTTTGTCAGCTTACAAGCCAGGAGCCGCTACTTCTCAGTCAAGCAGTCCCTCAGTCGGCTTCACTACGGCTGAGTGTCCACCGCTTGGCAGACCTGGATGGCCACCCGATGGCGTTTAAACTTGAGTGACTTTTTGCTGACCATGGGGGCTAGCAGAAAGGGCATTCCTGGTCAGGAGAAGTCTACTAATAGCAAACATAGGCTATGATAGGAAGATGAAATTTCTGAGAGTGTATGTTTGGAGCACAGCTTTGCACGGATGTGAAACGTAGACTGGTGGAATCGAAGCACTTGAGATGCTGCGCTAGAGACGAATGTTGAAAATAGGTGGATTCATAAGGAACGGGGAGGCTCGGCTCATAAAGGGAGAGAATAGGAATATGTGGGTAACACTGATAAAGAGAAGGAATAGGATGACAGGACGTCCGTTAAAACATCAAAGCATGAATTTCATGGTACTAGGGGGAGCTGTAGAGGGCAAATACTGTAGAGGAAGACAGAGATTGGAATACATTCAGTAAGTAATTGAGAGCATATGTTCCAAGTCTAACCTGAGATGAAGAGGTTGACACAGCAGAGAAATTCGTGGTGGGCTGCATCAAACCAGTCCGATAGTTCAAAAAAGAGCAGGGAAATCCCTGGCGGGCCACATCAAACCAGTCAGAACATTAATGACTCAAAAAAAAGAAAGAAAGAAAAAGGGGGCGGCTCAGTTTGTAGCGGCACTCCTCACTGAAGACAATTTTACTCCCGTCAATGAGATTCCCGGCCGAACAAGTGTCTGGCGACGCACTGGACAGCGGTGGGTTACCAATCTCACTGTCGCCCGCCATACCAGCGACAGCCAGGAGTGATGGCCTGGGATGTCATTTCTTTTCGTAGCAGCACCCCTTCAGTTGTCGTATGCAGCAGCCTTACAGCACAGTCGTACAGTGATGGTATTTTTGCCCCTTTTTTTTGCCCTTCATGGCAAGCCATCCTGGGCTTACACTTCAGCAGGATAATGCACGCCCTCACACGGCGAAAGTTTCTACAGCTTGTCTTCGTGCTTGCCAAAAGGTCATAAACAATTTCGATTTTTCGACCATTTATAACTACCCTGTATCGTTAAGGATAGTCCAGATGTTTGTAAGATGTCGTGGTCTCCTGACCTTCATTGATTACATATTCTGCCCTCAAAATCATATTCCGCACATCAAGACGCTTCATTCGGACCCAAACTTGATGAGATAAAGTCAATGTTGTATTAATTCATGTAAACGATATGCAAATAACAAGCAAGTGCGCCGTGGTTGAAATACTCGAGGCTGGCGTACACACATACATTCCAGAGACGGCAGTCAGAAGAGCTTTTAGTTTGGGAGAGAAACCGCACAACGGGACGCCGCTCCCTTCAGAGGATGACCCAGCCCATGTCGGCCGGTGACCTCCCGTGGAGCGGACAGCGTGGGCCCGAGTGAAAAGGGGGAATGACCCCGTGTTCGGCTTCAAAGCAAATTCCACTACATTTTGTGGGAGCAGCCAGCCTATGCATTCTATACACATAGCATGCAGTTTCAGAGATTTTCACAGGGAGACAGCAAACGCCAATGCTACAGGTTTCTGGATTGGTTGCCTTAAACAAAACGTCATTCTCCCGTTTTAGATGAGCAATGCTGATTGGCAAACGATATTTCTGATGCCTTGAGCTGAAGGAGTAATGGAAGAGACCGAAAGATATACCGCTTCACGTCTGGCATGGAGAGGCGCCGTTCCGTTGTCGCTCTTGAAGCGAGGAACAAGTCTCTCCTCAGTACTTGACTGGGAGAGCACCTCTGTATAGAGGAATCGAAGCGCGACTCTATATTGAGTCCTTGTGATTAAGCGTTGTTTATTGTGTTGGCCGACACACTTATTGTGCGGTGTGAATGGACAGAGTTATAGTTAAACGCATGTGAGCGAATTTTTGAGTGGCATCATGGTGGACTAGTTATCTGACTGGTTTACCAGGCCAATAGTTAGACTAGGGGCGAATAGGAATCCTTAACTTCATCAAGGCGTAGGCAGAGTTTGATTGGCGAAGGTCAATCCAGATAGAACGAGCGTTATCTTATTTGTCAGCAGCAAGCGGCGCAGACAGCAGTCATCGCAGCTTACGGAATTGTGCGCTACAGCTCTTGCGACCCCCATATTTCCTCCACAACAGTACACTTCACTGCATTTCACACGCGACAGCCTTGACTGTACCTAGCAACATTCTAACGAATAATTATTCAAGTTGAGTAGGTGCGGCTCTCAGCCATTCTACCAAGTCAACAACCATCTTAAACTTTGTATAGAAATTTTATTAGCGAATCCTATCCTTGAGAGGTAACTTCACATTCCGAGAAGAACCAGGATATAACTTGTTCAATTCATAACTAAAAGTGCAATTGCGATTTCTCAGAATTTTAGCAAAATAAATAATAATTTTCGTTAGTTTCATGTTTTTCTTACACTAACTAGCACTACTCCAGTACCTAAGTATCCCACTAGTTATGTAAGAAATTTTGTGATTTTTTGTGTCATTTACTTACAGCTGACGACTCCAGTAGTTATTTATTGCTGGAAGTTTTTCAGGCATTTCTCTTTAGAACGTTAGGAGCATCTGCCTGACTTCTGTAGTACTGTGGGTGTAGAAATTGCATCTTGCCGGAGCCCAGGGTAAAAGGTACATCTCAGATTAATCCGTTGCGCAGAATAACAGAATCTCAGATCAACCCCATGCTCACATGTTGTGGTAAAAGCTCTTCCATAATACTCCACATTAGCCTCACTGCTGGTGGCGCCGATCTAAATATTAGTGGTCAAGAGGGCATTGGCGGTGCATTGCTTGCGAGAGTCTATTTGGCCTCTCTCCTAATAGGGGCGTTGCTTGCGCCTACTATAGATCTTCTCGCAGCCTCTTTGTTGCGCGGAGTACTGGTGCGAGCTTACACAGCACAGGGTTGGGGTTGGGTTGCGTTGTTTGGGGGAAGAGACCAAAATGCGAGGTCATCGGTCTCATGGGGTTAGGGAATGACGGGGAAGGAAGTCGGCCGTGCCTTTTCAAAGGAACCATCCCGGCATTTGCCTCGAGCGATTTAGGGAAATCACGGAAAACCTAAATTGGGATGGCCGGACGAGGGATTGAACCGTCGTCCTCCTGAATGCGATTCCAGTGTGCTAACCACTCCGCCACCTCGCTCGGTTTACACAGCACAGCACACCTTAAACTTGTGTTGCAGGGGGAGCCCCATTTGGCGCTACAGTAACATTGACCTCACGCAACGTGACGTCCAGCTTTCTGTGCACGAGTGGGAGACCTCTCGCAACTTACTCTCTCACTTTAGTTCATTTCCAAAAAGTCAAGTTACGGTATGTCTCGTCCTTAAGTTCTGCAGAACAGTACATATTGCTGCAAGAACTGCAAAGCTGAATAAATTAATGACTGTCCTCAAAACGAATTTATGTGCTGCTTACGGGAAAATAGGCCAGCGTCCTCAAAGGTCAGTTTCAACTGCCCCTTCACAAACATAACGATGACTGTGATTTATTTACTGTGAAGGGGAATGATTTGGAAGACGCGACGTGAACAAATAAAATTCCGAGAGGTGCGCCTGGCTGTATGCGTCTGTCTGCATCCCTCACACGTACAGCTATGCTCTGAGCACCAACTAGCCTAGTACAGCTGTTAGGGTTCAGGCGTTTAAAACGTCATCGTAGAATGGTAACGTCACGTACTTGCAATAGGAGCACAATGGATGGGAAATTACTGCTCTACAGAACTGCTCGAATGTTCAAATGTATGAGAATTCCTATTGGACCAAACTGCTGAGGTCGTTGGTTGCTAGACTTACACATTACTTAAACTAACATATGCTATGAACAACACACACACCCATGCCCGAGTGAAGACTCAAACCTCCGACGGGGGAAGCCGTGCGAACTGTGGCAAGACACCTCTGACTGCACGGCTACCTCGCACAGCTAAAGACTATTCAATGTTCGTGGATCTTATCCCCATACTTTTGTTTGTTTCATTCCTACAGAGCCAATAATACAATAAGAACCCTACGATACTAGAAGGTACTGATATCTTTGGTTACATAAATATCACTTCCTACAAATACATGTCCGAAAAGTTATTTTATACTTCAATACTGATACTGTACATAATTCATAAATTAATTTTATCAACTGCAGTGTTTTAAAAGATACACCAGCGATTGTTATTGTCAAAAATGTTAACTCTGTTGTTTATGTGTTATACATAGAAGCGCCACAGGAACTGATATAGGCATGCACATTCAAAAACAGAGATACATAAACAGGCGCAATACGTCGCTGTGGTCGGTAACGCTATATAAGACAGCATATGATCGGTGCAGTTATTAGATCAGTTACTTCTGCTAATTGGCAGTGTATCTAGATTTAAGTGGGGCTTCAACGTGATGTTATAATCAGCACACAGCAATGGGACACAATGTCTCCAAGGCAGCGATGATGTGGGGATTTTCCCATATGACCATTTCACGAGTATACATTGAATATCTTACCCCTAGGAGTAAGACAGATACTGCCTACAGGAAAATTAAAGAGACCTTAGCAGATAAGAGAACCACTTGTATGAACATCAAGAGCTCAGATGGAAACCCAGTTCTAAGCAAAGAAGAGAAAGCAGAAAGGTGGAAGGAGTATATAGAGGGTCTATACAAGGGCGATGTACTTGAGGACAATATTATGGAAATGGAAGAGGATGTGGATGAAGATGAAATGGGAGATACGACACTGCGTGAAGAGTTTGACAGAGCACTGAAAGACCTGAGTCGAAACAAGGCCCCAGGAGTAGACAACATTCCATTGGAACTACTGACGGCCTTGGCAGAGCCAGTCCTGACAAAACTCTACCATCTGGTGAGCAAGATGTATGAGACAGGCGAAATACCCTCAGACTTCAAGAAGAATATAATAATTCCAATCCCAAAGAAAGCAGGTGTTGACAGATGTGAAAATTACCGAACAATCAGTTTAATAAGCCACAGCTGCAAAATATTAACACGAATTCTTTACAGACGAATGGAAAAACTGGTAGAAGCCGACTTCGGGGAAGATCAGTTTGGATTCCGTGGAAATGTTGGAACACATCAGGCAATACTGACCTTATCTTAGAACAAAGATTAAGGAAAGGCAAACATACGTTTCTAGCATTCGTAGACTTAGACAAAGATTTTGATAATGTTGACTGGAATACTCTCTTTCAAATTCTAAAGATAGCAGGGGTAAAATACAGGGAGCGAAAGGCTATTTACAATTTGTACAGAAACCAGATGGCAGTTGTAAGAGTCGAGGGACATGAAAGGAAGCAGTGGTTGGGAAGGGAGTGAGGCAGGGTTGTAGTATATTGAGCAAGCAGTAAAGGAAACAAAAGAAAAATTCGGGGTAGGTATTAAAATCCATGGAGAAGAAATAAAAACTTTGAGGTTCGCCGATGACATTGTAATTCTGTCAGAGACAGCAAAGTACTTGGAAGAGCAGTTGAACGGAATAGACAGTGCCTTGAAAGGAGAATATAAGATGAACATCAACAAAAGCAAAACGTGGATAATTGAATGTAGTAGAATTAAGTCGGGTGATGCTGAGGGAATTAGATTAGGAAATGAGACACTTAAAGTAGTAGAGGAGTTTTGCTATTTGGGGAGCAAAATAACTGATGATGGTCGAAGTAGAGAGGATATAAAATGTAGACTGGCAATGGCAAGGAAAGCGTTTCTGAAGAAGAGAAATTTGTTAACATCGAGTACAGATTTTAGTGTCAGGAAGTCATTTCCGAAAGTATTTGTATGTAGTGTAGCCATGTATGGAAGTGAAACATGGACGATAACTAGTTTGGACAAGAAGAGAATAGAATCTTTCGAAATGTGGTGCTACAGAAGAATGCTGAAGATTAGATGGGTAGATAACTAATGAGGAAGTATTGAATAGGATTGAGGAGAAGAGAAGTTTGTGGCACAACTTGACCAGAAGAAGGGATCAGTTCGTAGGACATGTTCTGAGGCATCAAAGGATCACCAATTTAGTACTGGAGGGCACCGTGGAGGGTAAAAGTCGTAGAGGGAGACCAAGAGATGAATACACTAAGCAGATTCAGAAGGCTGTAGGTTGCAGTAGGTACAGGGAGATGAAGAAGCTTGCACATGGTAGAGCAGCATCGAGAGCTGCATCAAACCAGTCTCAGGACTGAAGACCACAACAACAACAACAACAACAACGTTGAATATCAGGAATCCGTTAAAACATCAAATCTCCGACATCGCTATGGCTGGAAAAAGATCCTACAAGAACCGGACCAACGACGACTGAAGACAATCATTCAGTGATACAGAAGTGGAACCCTTCTGTAAATTGCTACAAATTTCAATGCTGGGCCATCAACAAGCATCAGCATGCGAACCATTCAAAGAAACATCATCGATATGGGCTTTCAGAGCTGAAGGCCCACTCATGTCCCCTTGATGTCTGCATGACACAAAGCTTTACACCTCGCCTTGACTGTCAACACTGACATTGGACTGTTGATGACTGGAACATGTTACCTTGCCGAACGAGTCTCGTTTTAAATTATATCGAATGGATAGATGCGTATAGGTATGGAGGCCATGAAGCCATGAACCCTGCAACGCAACAGGGGACTGTTCAAGCTGGTGGAGGCTCTGTAATGGTGTGGGGTGTGTGCAGTTGTAGTGATATGGAGTCCCTTATGCGTCTAGATATTACTCCAACAGGTGATGCACGTAAGCATCCTGTCTCATCATTCATGTACATTGTGGACTCAGACAGACTTAAGCAACTCCAGCAGGACAATGCGACATCCAATAACTCCATAGCTGTTACATAGTGGCTCCAGGAACACTCTTCTGAATTTAAACACATCCGTTGGCCTCCAAACTACACAGATGTGCACATTATTGGGGATATCTGGGATACCTTGCAGGGTGCTGTTCAGAAAAGATCTCCACCTCCTCGTACTCTCACGGATTTATGGACACCCCTACAAGATTTACAGTGTCAGTTCCCTCCAGCGCTTCTTCAGTCATTAGTCCATGCCACATCGTGTTACAGGACTTCTGCCTGCTTGTGGGGGCTCTACACGATACTATACAGGTGTACCGGTTTCTTTGGCTCTTCAGTGTCTGTTCTTGTTTGTTGTACTGAATCTTGGTGGTAGCGTAGTTGTAGAGCGACAGTCTTAGCGAGGGAGCTGTGATAAATGGAGCTGGTGTGCCTTTGTAGGACCGCTGAAGGCAGATGCATTTTCTGTTATTAGTTCAGAGAGTGAAACATCAGTGAATACAAGTGTTTCAAAGTCTATAAACTTTATTTTATTCAGTAATCTTTGGAAGCCACTTGAAAATCACGATCCTTCATCAGTTGATATTCCTTTGTATGAGAATAGAATCCACATATCATTCTTTGTAGAAGACAACGAGACCACGAAAGAGATAAAAGAGCTAAGTTGGTTGATTGGTTGGGGAAGGAGACCAGACAGCGAGGTCATCGGTCTCATGGGATTGGGGAAGGATGGGGAAGGAAGTTGGCCGTGCCCTTTCAAAGGAACCATCCCGGCATTTCCCTGGAGCGATTTAGGGAAATCACAGAAAACCTAAATCAGGATGGCCGGACGCGGGATTGAACCGTCGTCCTCCCGAATGCGAGTCCAGTGTCTAACCACTGCGCCACCTCGCTCGGTAATGAGCTAAGTAATAGCCTATAAACTGAGAAGTGGATGCGCGGTTCGACGTAACGTACTTCAAAATAATAATCGAAGAACGATTCGAAGAGAGATCATTGAATATTGAGCATTGAAGAGTTGTGTTACAAGTGGAAATAGTCGAACATGAATTGCCGCTGCCAGGCGCTTGGGATGGTGTAATATTTCCTTGTCTTCCCCATCCGCACCCGCTTGTACTGTGTGCGCAATATGTCGTGATCGCTAGATGCGCAGTCGGCTGGGAAGTGCAGGGACGGTGGCAGGGGGGGGGGGGGGTGCGGGGGCGTCGCTCAGAGAGCTGTAGGGGAAATTCCGAGTGCTGGAGGGGGAAGTGCCGTTCTAAACTGAAGCCTATCCTCATTTCTTGTAAATATTAAGTGGGGCCCATCCATGCTCACATTGAATGGTGACCATTCAGAAAGATCTACTGTCACCTCTGCTTTCGTTAGTATCTAAGAAGAATTCCACCTAAAATGCAGCGATTTATTTTCGCCTGGCTTGTTAAGTACTTGTAACTTGCAGAGATGCGCCATGAGTGGCCAATTTTGAGTAAAACCTATACATTTCTCTGGCTGCTATGTCAAAATATACTTCTTTTGCGAAAACACAGTGGAGTTCACACTGTCTCACCTCACTAACATGTTGTACAAGCACAATTACGTGAGAATTCTGAAACAGTGGTCTATTAAGTTTATTAAGTGAGGAACTGAGGAAAAGTAAGACCAGTAGCTCGTTAAAAAGCACATCCACGATAAAAAAAATTAAAAAAAAACATGCAGTGTCTTCAAATATGTTTTTCCAAAGCCCATAGTATATCTCGTTTCACCAGCTATTGACGGCCCTTAAAAATTACATTTTTTTCACCGAAAAATTGTGTAGTTATTGGAGTAACACGGTAGATAACGAAGTTCTGTATAACAACGATATCTACTCTGTAGGAATCAGCATTGGTTTCGAAAACCGTGTGAATAGCTCGCGCTATTCATCCACGGGACTCAGAGGGCCATAGACACGGGTTCACAGGTAGATGCCCTGTTTCTTGACTTCCGCAAGGTGTTTGACACAGTTCCCCACAGTCGTTTAATGAACAAAGTAAGAGCATTTGGACTATCAGACCAATTGTGTGATTGGATTGAAGAGTTCCTAGATAACAGAACACAGCATGTCATTGTCAATGGAGAAAAGTCTTCCGAAGTAAGAGTTATTTCAGATGTACCGCAAGACCGTTGCTATTCACAATATACATAAATGACCTTGTGGTTCACATCGTAAGTTCACTGAGGCTTTTTGCGGATGATGCTGTGGTATATCAAAAGGTTGTAACAAAGAAAAATTGTACTGAAATGCAGGAGGATCTGAAAAGAATTGACGCATGGTGCAGGAAATGGCAATTGAATCTCAATGTAGACAAGTGTAATGTGCTGTGAATACACAGAAAGAAAGATCCTATATCATTTAGATACGATATAGCAGGTCAGCAACTGGAAGCTTTTAATTCCATAAATTATCTGGGAGTAGGCATTAGGAGTGATTTAAAATAGAATGACCATATAAGATTAATCGGCAGTAAAGCAGATGCCAGACAGATTCACTGGAAGGAAATGCAATCATAAAACAAAGGAAGTAGGTTACAGTACACTTGTTCACCGACTGCATGAATACTGCTCACCAGTGTGGGATCCGTACCAGATAGGGTTGATAGATGAGATAGAAGAAGATCCGACGGAGAGCAGCGGGCTTCGTTACAGCATCATTTAGTAATCGCGAAAACGTTAAGGAAAAAAATGGTTCAAATGGCTCTGAGCACTATGCGACTTAACTTCTGAGGTCGTCAGTGGCCTAGAACGTAGAACTAACTAAACCTAACTAACCTAAGGACATCACACACATCCATGCCCGAGGCAGGATTCGAACCTGCAACCGTAACGGTCGCTCGGTTCCAGACTGTAGCGCCCAGAACCGCACGGCCACTCCAGCGTCAGCGTTACGGAGATGATAGATAAACTTCAATGGAAGACTGCAAGAGAGACGCTCAGTACCTCGGTACGAGCTTTTGTTGAAGTTTCGAATACGTACCTTCACCGAGGAGTCAAGCAGTATATTGCTCCCTCCTACGTATATCTCGCAAAGAGACCATGAGGATAAAATGACAGAGATTAGAGCCCACACAGAGGCATACCGACAATCTTTCTTTCCACGAACAATACGAGACTGGAATAGAAGGAAAACCGATAGAGGTACTCAGAGTACCCTCCGCCACACACCGTCAGGTGGCTTTCGGAGTCTAGATGTAGATGTAGGTATGGTAAAATGCTCTCCTCTTTGCGTACTGCCATTTGCTAAAATCTGATTTAGATGTCTGAACCGTTTATGAAACATGAGGAATGTTGTGAATATTTCACTCTGGCTGTTTCATTGGGGAGAGGCGATCACAAACGAGTGTGATATATCAGATCAATTTTCTCAAAATTAATGACAGATACATACCTCTACCCAAGTTTTAATTCAATATGTTAGCTAATTTTCATATGCAGAAACCTACTACAGTATGTAATATACACCAAACGCAAAATGATGGCGACCCCTATTTTTCACTGCACACTTTTCAATTTTCACATAAGTATTACGATAACTACGAGGGAACATGATCGTGTATTCCATACATGGCTACACTCCATACAAATACTTTCAGAAACGACTTCCTGATACATAAATCTATATTCGATGTTAACAAATTTCTCTTCTTCAGAAACGCTTTCCTTGCCATTGCCAGTCTACGTTTTATATCCTCTCTACTTCGACCATCATCAGTTATTTTGCTCCCCAAATAGCAAAACTCCTTTATTACTTTAAGTGTCTCATTTTTTAATCTAATTCCTTCAGCATCACCCGACTTAGTTCGACTACATTCCATTATTCTCGTTTTGATTTTGTCGATGTTCATCTTATATCCTCCTTTCAAGACACTATCCATTCCGTGCAACAGCTCTTCCAAGTCCTTTGCACTCTCTGACAGAATTACAATGTCATCGGCGAACCTCAAAGATTTTATTTTTTTGTTCTCCTTGGATTTTAATACCTACTCCGAACTTTTCTTTTGCTTCCTTTACTGCTTGCTCAATATACAGATTGAATAACATAGGGGAGAGACTACAACCCTGTCTTACTCCATTCCCAACCGCTGCTTCCCTTTCATGTCACTCCACTCTTATGACTGCCAATTGGTTTCTGTACAAACTGTAAATAGCCTTTCGCTCCCTGTATTTTACCCCTGCCACCTTTAAAATTTGAAAGAGAGTATTCCAGTCAATATTGTCAAAAGCGGTCGACATCTATGCGAAAATCCGTCCTCATAAGATGAATCCCGGTCACTTACCATAGCACAGGCTTTAACGAGTACTGTGTCAGGGATTACAACTTATTGGTCTCGCCTTCCGAACAAACGAATGAAATCGCCGAGCGCCTTGGACGAAAACTGCTCATTGCACATCGGCAGCCGTAGCCTGCACGAGCTATAGCCTCTTTCCATAAACCTTACTTTTTATGTAGGATGGTTGCTACATTTTATGCCACGGCTGCGGCAGAAACTGTCGAGACACTAGAACAGGACCAAAGGAAAGCTTCCAGTTCAAAGTATTCTGTCACGACATGACGATTTCTTTCGCAGCTTTTTTTTTGCCGTTCTTTGGCTCTGGCCTGTCTGTCGCTTTTAAAAGCATCTGCTCTCTATTGTCTGCGGACGGCAGAGGTCCGCACCCCGTTCGCCAATAAATCCAGATATATATATATGTGTGTGTGTGTATTTATTTATGTTTTTCAGCCGCCGCCCTCGTCTGTAATCGCACCGTCCCACTTCTCGTGCCGACGGAGCGCCGGCGGGGCTAAAAGCTGCGCCGTAATGCCGTTTACGGCTTTCGTCCCGGGTTGAGCCGAGCGACTGCAGCAAGTGGGTCGTCGCCGCCGCCGCCGCCGTTTTACGGGCGGTCGTATATCCACTCTGAGGAAATGATTTAATGCCCGGCGGGCAACTTCAGCGCTTCTCGCTGTTTAAGACTTGTCCTCAGCTGCCGGCACCGTCGTCTCACTGTCTCGGATCTCCCGTTTTCCTGGTGGGCTGCTGCGGGCAGCCAGTAGACAGTGGGAGAGGTTACCGCTAGAACCTCCTAAGGCGGTATCTTTATGTGTGCTTACGAACTCTAGAAGCTGCACCGCCTGACAAAAGACGTGTAGCCCCCAGAAGGAGACGAGGTAAGGAAATTAAGCCTCAGTGGTTCAGAAGATACGTCATGTTATAAAAACGAGCCACTGTTTCAGATAACTAGCCAGCACCAGCCTGCATATCAGTATGACGTTGCATCCGTTTGGCTTGGATGCATGCACTGATCCGTTTCGGAAGGACGTCTTAAAGCTGTTGTGTCCTCCGCTGAGGCAAGCTGGCTCACGTCTGTCACCACAACACTATCTATGAGAAGCACCACACGAGGATTGTCCTGCTGAAAAATGTCACCACGACCCTGAAGCAAGAGATGTACCATACAAGGAATGTCCTGAAACTTCCTGGCAGATTAAAACTGTGTGCAGGACCGGGACTCGAACTCGGGACCGCAAAACTAGTGTAATGGAATGTAGTAGAACTAAATCAGGTAGATTTGGAAACAAGACACTAAAATTAGTAGATGAGGTTTTCTATTTCAGCAGTAAATCAACGTATGATGGTCGAAGTAGAGACGATATAAAATGTAGTCAGGCAACAGCAAGCATAACGTCTCATAAGAACAAAAATTTGTTAACATCAAATATAGATACAAGCATTAGGAAGTATTTATCTGGAGTGTAGACTTATACGGAAGTGAAATGTAAAGATTAGCAGGTCACACAAGAAGAGAAAAAAAGTTTTTCAGATGTAGTGCTGCAGAAGAATGCTCAAGGTTAGATGAGTAGATCATGTGATCAATTGAGGGGTACTGAATAAAAATGGGAGAAAAGAAATTTGTGGCACAACTTGTCTCAGACTGAGACATCAAGGGATCATCAATTTAATGTCTGACGGGAGTGTGGGGAGGTAAACGTAGAAGGGGACCAAGAGATGAATACATTCAAATGGTTCAAATGGCTCTAAGCACTGTGACTGAGATCTACATAAACCTAACTAACCTAAGAACATCACACACATCCATGGCCGAGACAGGATTCGAACCTGCGACCGTAGCAGCAGCGCGGTTCCGGACTGAAGCGCCTAGAACCGTCCAGCCACAGCGGCCGGCGATGTATACATTGAGCGGGTTCAACGGGAAGTAGGCTGCAGTAGTTATTCTGAGATGAAGAGACTTGCACAGAGTAGCGTAGAGAGCTGCATCAAAGCAATCTTTAAACTGAAGACCAGAAAAATGTTCCACGTAACTGTTCCGCTTCGTAATACAACTGTACTGTTTCGACTGTTAGCTGCATCTATCGTTTATCCATATTTCAAGAGAGCTGACGGCTAGAGAGGTCCAGACAGCCGGCACCAGGAACAAAGACGCGGGGATAGAATGCCTCGTTAGACGCGCGGTCGAGATAAGCGCACGTGAGCGACCTTGCCACAGAGAGGGCGGTGCGTGAGCTAACGCAGTAGCTGCCCGACCGGCGTCGTTTATCTCGATGGCAGAGGCGTAGGCGCAGGAGCATCGATCTCCCGCCGGAGTGAGTCAGCCAGGTTTCGCGGGTTGCCCGCCTCGCAGGGGCCACAAACTCCGACGCCTCCCGCCCGTAAAGTGCTTGCGTCACGAACGTCGCCTACACGTGTCTACCAATTAGCTGTTTAACCACTTGTGTCGTCCAGCTGTCTAGGGTATCCTGCCTCTTTCGGACATCCATATTGTAATTGGAAAAGGGTATACAGCCAGTCCAACGCCGGCGTCCTACCATATAAAAGACAGTGAATATAATATGAATGCTGATACATGAGACGTGCGTGGCTCATGTTCCCGCCATCATGTACTTTACACCATGTTTGTAACATACTTCCACCTCACTACGTTAATTTAAATTACTGCTGCTTTGCCTGACAGTGAGCAGCGCTAACAGTGTGTATCGATATATCTCGCAGTATCTTTGCTCGACCGCTATTACTTCCCGGTCGTTGTCTGTCTTAAGCCAGTTCGGGGGCGCCAGTCAGTAGGAACGCGTCTGGAGCGCAGTCCGGACCTGTCAGTCGGGGAGTTGAAATGCGGCACTGGTGCAGTCGGGTTGGAGCTGTGAGCTGTGAGGTCTACGTCGACTTGGGGCGAGGAACAAGTCTCTCCTCTGTACTTCACTTGGAGAGCACCTCTGTCGAGAGCGAATCGAAGTGCTACTCTATATTGAACGGACAGAGTAGTACACTCCTGGAAATAGAAAAAAGAACACATTGACACCGGTGTGTCAGTCCCACCATACTTGCTCCGGACACTGAGAGAGGGCTGTACAAGCAAAGATCACACGCACGGCACAGCGGACACACCAGGAACCGCGGTGTTGGCCGTCGAATGGCGCTAGCTGCGCAGCATTTGTGCACCGCCGCCGTCAGTGTCAGCCAGTTTGCTGTGGCATACGGAGCTCCATCGCAGTCTTTAACACTGGTAGCATGCCGTGACAGATTGGACGTGAACCGTATGTGCAGTTGACGGACTTTGAGTGAGGGCGTATAGTAGGCATGCGGGAGGCCGGGTGGACGTACCGCCGAATTGCTCAACACGTGGGGCGTGAGGTCTCCACAGTACATCGATGTTGTCGCCAGTGGTCGGCCGAAGGTGCACGTGCCCGTCGACAAGGGACCGGACCGCAGCGACGCACGGATGCACGCCAACACCGTAGGATCCTACGCAGTGCCGTAGGGGACCGCACCGCCACTTCCCAGCAAATTAGGGACACTGTTGCTCCTGGGGTATCGGCGAGGACCATTCGCAACCGTCACCATGAAGCTGGGCTACGGTCCCGCACACCGTTAGGCCGTCTTCCGCTCACGCCCCAACATCGTGCAGCCCGTCTCCAGTGGTGTCGCGACAGGCGTGAATGGAGGGACGAATGGAGACGTGTCGTCTTCAGCGATGAGAGTCGCTTCTTCCTTGGTGCCAATGATGGTCGTATGCGTGTTTGGCGCCGTACAGGTGAGCGCCACAATCAGGACTGCATACGACCGAGGCACACAGGGCCAACGCCCGGCATCATGGTGTGGGGATCGATCTCCCACACTGGCCGTACACCTCTGGTGATCGTCGAGGGGACACTGAATAGTGCACGGTACATCCAAACCGTCATCGAACCCATCGTTCTACCATTCCTAGACCGGCAAGGGAACTTGCTGTTCCAACAGGACAATGCACGTCCGCATGTATCCCGTGCCACCCAACGTGCTCTAGAAGGTGTAAGTCAACAACCCTGGCCAGCAAGATCTCCGGATCTGTCCCCCACTGACCATGTTTGGGACTGGATGAAGCGTCGTCTCACGCCGTCGGCACGTCCAGCACGAACGCTGGTCCAACTGAGGCGCCAGGTCGAAATGGCATGGCAAGCCGTTCCACAGGACTACATCCACCACCTCTACGATCGTCTCCATGGGAGAATAGCAGCCTGCATTGCTGCAAAAGGTGGATATACACTGTACTAGTGCCGACATTGAGCATGCTCTGTTGCCTGTGTCTATGTGCCTGTGGTTCTGTCAGTGTGATCATGTGATGTATCTGACCCCAGGAATGTGTCAATAAAGTTTCCCCTTCCTGGGACAATGAATTCACGGTGTTCTTATTTCAATTTCCAGGAGTGTATTTAAACGCCTGTGAGCTAATTTTGAGTGGCATCGCGATGGACTGGTTATCTGACTGGTGTACCACGCCAATAGTTAGACTAGAGGCGAATAGGAATCCTTGATTTCATCAAGGCATAGGGAGAGTTTGATTGGCGAAGGTCAATCCAGGTAGAACGAGAGTTATCTTATTTGTCAGCAGCGAGCGGCGCAGACAGCAGTCATAGCAGCTTACGGTATTGTGCGCTACAGCTATTCCGAGCCCCATATTTCCTCCACAACAGTACACTTCACTGCATTTCACATGCGACAGCCTCGACCATACCTGGCAACATTCTAAAGGATAATTATTCAAGTTGAGTAGGCGCGCCTCTCAGCCATTCTGCCAAGGCAACAACCATCTTAAACTTTGTATAGAAATTTCATTAGCGAATCCTATCCTGGAGAGGTAACTTCACATTCCGAAAAGAACCAGGATATATCTTGTTCAATTCATAACTAAAAGTGCCATTACGATTTCTCAGAATTTTTGCAAAATAAATAATAACTTTCGTTAGTTACATGTTTTTCTTACACTAATTAGCACTACTCCAGTATCCAAGTATCCCACTAGTTACGTAAGAAATGTTGTGAATTTTTGTGTCATTTCCTTACAGTGGACGACTCCAGAAGATATTTACTGCTGAAAGTTTTTCAGGCATTTCTCTTTAGAACGTTAGGAGCGTCTGTCTGAAACCTGTGTTAGTGTGTGGGTGGAAATTGCATCTTGCAGGAGCCACAGGGTAAAGGGCACATCTCAGATTAATCTGTTGCGCAGAATGACAGATCAGCCCCACACATCAGACTCCTTATTCCGCCTTAGTTACACTATGTCGGCGATTTCTGCGCAAACAAGTTCTCCACGTACGCGTACACCGCCATTACTCTACCTCGCAAACATAGGGGTCACACTCGTCTGGTGTGAGACGTTCCCTGGGGGGTCCACCGGGGACCGAACCGCACAATAACCCTAGGATCGGTGTGGGGCGGCGGAGGGGTGAAGTGGACTGCGGTAGTCGTCGTGAGTTTGTAGACCACTGTGGCTGCGGCGGGGAAGGAGCGTCTCCGTCGTTTCTAGGTCCCTGGTTAACATACAATACAATACAATACAACTGAACTAAATATTTTGGTGAAAAATCGAGTTAATTTTTCGCTCAACACCATATTTGCTCGTTACAAACTTTGAGCAATAATCCACTCCTTAAGCTACTTTCGGGTGACGGAAGTTAAGTTCGCCTTGAAACCTTGGAGAAGGCAGCTGTGTGACATTCTAACTACTTGTTTTGTGATACAGTAGTATTAGAAGCTAGCCACCGCGAAGTATAATCACTTTATACATGAATACCTATTGCTAATTGGAGAAAAACTAAGTGTAGGTAGGACGATTTAGTTTGGTTTCAGTAACTTGTAAGTTAACAAAAGGGCAATACCGTTCCAGTTATCAAATACATCGTCCGTCGCCCTGTTTAAGTTAAGGTATCTGAAGCACCGAGAGTTGTCAGATTGCGTCGTATCTTGTAGAAAGAGCAATATTTTTTTTGGACTTAATCACTACCCAGTGTTGCTCTTTTGACTACAATCAAAAACATTCACTGTACTGAAACTTCCTGGCAGATTAAAACTGTGTGCCCGACCGAGACGCGAACTCGGGACCTTTGCCTTTCGCGGGCAAGTGCTCTACCATCTGAGCTACCGAAGCACGACTCATGCCCGGTACTCACAGCTTTACTTCTGCCAGTATCCGTCTCCTACCTTCCAAACTTTACTGATACCATACAAGCTGTTACGAGACAGATTATCAAATGAATTGGAGAACGCTACTCTTGCAAAAAGACCGTGGATGTGGCTTCTGCAGCGCCCCATTTCCTGCATTTCGTAGGACAGTACGTGAAACAAACGTCGGATGAGCTGAGGATTGTTGGAGGTGGTCCGGTGGTGTGGTTTCCACGAGAAACTCACCGTTAATCCTTGACTTCTCTGGCTATGGGTACATTTGAAGGCAATGGTGTATCCAACACCGGCCAATGTCACAGTAGATGTGCCCTGTGTATGTGGGCACACTGAGGCAGCTAAGGCTTTTCGTACCAGCATGCGATTCTTTGAGGAGGGGGCTAAAGAATGTAGAAACAATAATGGTGAACACACTGAGCATATCATGTAGTGTCAATAGACAGATGGGTCTCATTTACAAATTCGACCGACCAAGTTTCCGGGATTGCTCAGGAATATTTTCTGAGTTTTGGTATCAAGGGACACGTCGTCTTGGAAGGCTGTCACGGGGTAACTGCATTTCACTTGGTTTCTTGTGAGAGATTTCAGGGCACTATCACTTCTAATTTGGTGTTATGCCGCTTCATGTTCTTAGGGAATATGATCTTTATTGCGATTTTGACTTCATACATCATGAAATGGTGGGCAGTAGTTGATGCTCTAGCTTGCATGCTCTAGGGAAGGAACAATGGTAAGCTTTAACTGCATTCAAAGGAATAGGGTGCCAGCGCGTTTTTCTGCAGAACCTGTGGGAAATATTTCTGGACGGCAGAGTTCCGTGGTCCAACTGTGAGTGTTCTGCGAATTTCCGTGAGAGAGGTCACTAGCGCCCAGACTCTGTTACAAAACATATTTGTGAAAGCACGAAGCCTTTAGCGAGTTAATAGCCGCTCTTTGGAAACTCTGAAATGGATGCAACACTGGCGATACCAAGCTTTTTATTGAGGGGTGTTGTTCCATCCTGATCATGTTGTAAGCAAAAGACATGGCATAAACGCCTGGGAAAGGGGCCGCAAATGTAAATCTTTTTTTTCTTTTCTCCCAATTAACTTTAAAATCTCTGATTGGTCAAATCTGTGTATGCAGATCAAGGGCCGCTCTCCCAGCTTCGAATGCCGGGCTCCATCCCGTGATTGGCTTGTGCTAAAGTGGGGGAAGTCTAAGATGTAAATGTGCTTTGCTACCGAGCTGAGGAGGAAGCAGACAGGAAGAGAAGAGACCACTCTCTTGTACTGGCACTTCGCTAGTAAAGAACTGCAGGTCTCTACCTAAGTTGTGAGATTGCGTTCTTTGCTAGTGTGCCACTTGGAGCCTGTGCCAGTCACCTTCTGAACGGTCAGACATACTGCTTCTAGCTTCACGCACACAATGAGTGATGCATGGGTGTACTTATTTGTCTTGAGTCGGCCGTCTAAACATTTGACATATTCAGTCATACACAGTCATGGCATGAAGTCCAACTGGTTTGGCAGACCAGCAAACGGGTCCACCTGCACACTGGAATCCACTGGGCTCTCAGAGGTACCTGCATTCCGAATTAACCAAACGCGAGACCTCGTACTTGCATTTTTCGGGCACGCCCCATTAATAACAGATTGCTGCTGTCCATGACTTCAGTCGCCGAACGAATCGTGGTGTGCCGCCATGACCAGCAGGCGGGTAAAGTATTCGCTGCTTCGGTGTAGGGCTCCAATATATGTTTCTCAGCACCCCGTTCTTTCGAACCATATTTTTCTTTTTGGATTGGTGGAATATAGATGGTCTATTGTGGCGTAGTTTTGTGCCATAAACCGGTTTCACGTGTATGAAGTCAAATGGTTCAAATGGCTCTGAGCAGTATGGGACTTAACATCTGAGGTCGCCAGTCCCCTAGAACTTAGGAGTACTTAAACCTAACTAACCTAAGGACATCACACACATCCGAAGTAGGATTAGAACTTGCGACCGTAGCAGCAGCGCCTTTCCGTACTGAAGCGCCTAGAACCGCTCGGCCACCCCGGCCGGCTATTAAGTCAGATTTAGCGATTAGTGTTCCGGTTAGTGCCGCGTGTCGGTCCCCATCCGATCACTTTGTACACCATAGACCCAATGTTAGTGAAAGCGTTTGTCAAAGAAAAATGTTTGTGTGACGTTTCTTTCGTCATTTTTGTTGTCTTGGGATGTTAAGGATGAATAAATCTATTGTCATGTAGATCACAACTTCTGCCTGAGTTCTGATTAACCGTACATTTCCATTTTATTATTGAAGTCTAGATTTGAAACTTACGTAGAAGGCCTTCACCCTGCATGCATCTTTGCATCTCCGTAGCACTAAATGTATCTGCACAACTGTGAGAATATCGACAGAATACTGTAAGTGTATTTTTTGAAATAAATTTGTTGCGGTTAATGTCGGTAGTCGTTGTTGACAACCGTAATTTCCGCTGCACTGTTACGCTGGAGCCTAAGTTCAGCACAGCTCGCCTCTGCCCAGTGTTTATTTTACTGACGGTGTTGTATAGTAACGGCGGTATTGTATTGTATGTTAACCGGGGACCTAGAAACGACGGAGAGGCTCCGCCACCGCGGCAACCACAGTTGTCCACAACCCCACGACGACTAACGCAGTCCACTTCACCCCTCCGCCGCCCCACACCGAACCCAGGGTTATTGTGCGGTTCGGCCCCCGGTGGACCCCCACAGGGAACGTCTCACACCAGACAAGCGTAACCCCTATGTATGCGTGGACCGGCCGCGGTGGTCTCGTGGTTCTAGGCGCGCAGCCCGGAACCGTGCGACCTCTACGGTCGCAGGTTCGAATCCTGCCACGGGCATGGATGTGTGTGATGTCCTTAGGTTAGGTTTCAGTAGTTCTAAGTTCTAGGGGACTGATGACCACAGATGTTAAGTCCCATAGTGCTCAGAGCCATTTTTTTTTTTTTTTTTTTTTTTTTGTCTGCGTGGTAGAGTAATGGTGGTGTAGACGCACGTGGAGAACTTGGTTGCGCAGCAATCGCCAACACAGTGTAACTGAAGCGGAATAACAGGAACCAGCACGCTTTCGCCGAGGCAGACGGAAAACCGCCTAAAAACCATCCACAGACTGGCCGGCTCACCGGACCTCGACGCAAGTCCGCCGGGCGGATTCGTGAACGGCGGTATACAGCAGTATGGACAGGTTTACTCATCAAGAGATGGCCGACTGGCACCTCGTGTATGGGTTTACTGGAAGCTATGGAGCAGCCGCAGGGCGACGCTATGTTGATGTAGTGCCGCAACAACAACGACAGCTACCCCGTCAGTCTAAGAGTTTCGAGACTGTATTAATAAAAAAAATACAGAGAAGTTAGGATGGTGCTTTTAATGCTTCATTTGTTATAGATAGTCGAACCCTCACTTTATTGTAGCACACAGAATGTTTACTCAACCGTGTAAAAGTCCTCCTCTAGGAACTCCTGGGACGCAGTGGCTTTGAACGTCGGTTGTGTCGTCATACTGACAACACAAGTTTCGTCGCGTGTGATGTGACGCTATTTAAAAAAAAAAAAAAAAAATTGTCCGCTTTTTGCATTTCAATCGAGTTGTAGCAGGCGTCCACGCATCACTAATTTTTTAGTGTATCAAGATGGCTGGACAAATTTTGCGCGCGCACACACACACACACACACACACACACACACACACACACACGTCTTCTTCAAAACAAAATGGAAAATATCTCCAACACTTAGACATGTTGCTCCACTGCTAGCAGCAACAATACAACAACGTTGACACACTACCGTCGCACATCCACTACAGCCGGCCGCGGTTACCGAGCGGTTCTAGGCGCTTCAGTCCGGAACAGTGCGACTGCTACGGTCGCAGGTTCGAATCCTGCCTCGAGCATGGATGTGTGTGTGTGTGTGTGTGTGTGTGTGTGTGTGTGTGTGTGTGTGTGTGTGTGTGTGTGTGTGTGTGTGTGATGTCCTTAGGTTAGTTAGGTTTTAGTAGTTCTAAGTTCTAGGGGATTGATGACCTCAGATGTTAAGACCCATAGTGCTCAGAGCCATTTGAAACAATTTGAACTTTCACTACATAACAATGCCTGCACACAACTAAGTGGTCGAATACTCATGTCTGTTGTTTACAATCGTTAGCTCAAGCTGGCGTCGCTACGTTGGCGACGAAATCAGTCTATCACACTTTGATGGCGGTACGCCAGACTGCATTTGCGTCTGTCAGTGTCTTGTTACAATACGCTGTATTTTATGATATACGTTTTGGTAACTGCGTATTTCAAGCTTATGTATGCTGTTTTTTTGACAGAACCAAAGGTAACTCACATAACAAAGCAAATATATCAAAGTTACACTATTAGTCTGTAAAGAGCCACCAGGAACTTCCGGTCCCTTGACCCCAAATGCTCAGAAAATATCCATGAACAACGTCCGAAAGTTTGGGTTCGCTCCGTATATAATACAATGAAAACAATAATTATAATTTATGAATAACGCAAAAAAATTCTGTCCATTGCATTCAGCAGAACATACGTTGGCGCTACAAACGCCAAACTTAGCACATGAAATTTCGCGATTTAAGAGGAGTTGGAACGCCCTATCCCGACACTGTTAAATTTAGTGACTTGACTTCCCTGTATTTCAGGAACCACTGTATCCATTGGCATGAAACTTTTACAGGACATTAAAGTGTATGTTCTGAGCCTACTGAACTACAGTAATTGCATTTCAGCCACTAATTCCGGAAATAAAATTTTTAATTACAAGGTTAAAATTTACGTTATCCTAAATAATTTTAATTACAGATAACATTATAATCTTTTTTTAGTCCAGTACACTCAGGATATGTATTTTATTACTTCCAGAAAATTTGAATACTCTACTCGAAGTGGTTTCTGAGGGAAAAATGCAACAGAAAATGTGAGTTCTCTGGAACGGCTTCAAAAGTTGCAAAAGGCTGCAACTCAATATATGCTTAATTTTTGATTTTTTGTCACTCAGAAGCACCCTGCACCATACTGTATATCATCATCTTTTTCTAAGCTTTTTCCTTTTTCTGGACTCCTTAGTGGCCAACTGTGCTTTATCAATGCGAACCTTGTCCAGCCGTTCAAGTTCTCTGATGCAGTTTGCTCCAGGATTGCTGTATCACTTCCACCCTACCAATGTTGCCATCATTAAAAGCTGTAACAGCATCACTGACCCCTCCTCTTTAGCGTCTTCACTGCAACAAAAACTTTTCTTGGTAAGCGAGTTAATATATGATTATTGTACGACTCATTGGGATTTTGAGTCTGACCATGCAGATACTTCTTTAGTAATTCAAGATTTGCCAGGTCTTTGTAAATAGGTTTTATGATATCCATGACTGCTGCTGGGATGGAATGTTTATGGCTGTATGAACTGTTTGACTACTGGGCATTGTGGTAATTGCACCGTGAATCGGGTCCAGGCGGGCAAAGGTGGTGTCCTGGTTTTTCATTAGTCTGTGGACGGAGGTAGCCCATGCTGCTTGCTTCATATTCAACAAATTCTCAGTATCATTTTTAATGGCCATCTCATAATACTGCTACAGTTATCAATTATTATGTCTGTCAGCCTGCCTCTTATGGTTTTACCATCAGAAAGTTTCTTGTCTCTCAAACTTTGTTTCAACTTCCTCAACCTGGCGTCCATTTTCTTCTGGACATGACTAACACATTCCATTTTTGTGATAATCATCATAAGACTGAGTAGCTGCTACACTGATACATGCTTTTGAGTCTCTATCACTTAAGAACTTTGTGTAACACACTCCACTTTCGTTCACTTGGGACACGTTGTTTCTGCTGCAGTGTGTCCTTTGGCAACAGCTCTCAATCCATAAAACCACCTAACATTGACTTCAAAATAATTATCTTTACACTTATCAGAATTCCAAAATGTATGAGTATATTTACAACTGGCACATTAGTGATACGTTTCCTGTCTAGTCCACTTGATACCTCACTGTCTTCACGTAAACTAACTGGCCCTCCACATATTTTACAACACACACATTCACCTAACACCATTGTTAAGATGTGTAAATCTATCAGAATATAACCTAACCTACCACTTACATCACTTTCGTTTTGAGAAAACTGTATCACAATGTTTTATTTTCATCTTCGAAGCACTAATGGGTGTTTCTCTAGATGCTGACGAGTTTGCCTGTATTTCATTGTCCGTAACTTCACACGCCACATGTTGAACCCAATGTTTCCCTTTATTCGAAAATCTGTTACCGTGAACACCACGTTTATTAAAAAGGCTCTACTTTTTGAGAGATTTACCAATCTATTAGTCACTATTCCTCCGAAAAACGTTGGCACTTCGACATACAACGCGTGTTTATACTATGAAACGATAGGATACTATTTTAGACAGTGATACCAATACAAACACATAATTTAACCTTTATAACAAAGTAATCCACAGCCCTCTATATAAAAATTTACCTATTTTATTAGATCTTGAAGTAACGCACGTACAAATTTTAACATTTACTACCAATGTATATTACATTTAAAAAAATAAAATAAAATACTTAACATGACAGTCCATAAGTGATATACATATATATATTATTTTATTCGGAAAATTGCAAATTTTATAATGAGATAAAAATTCGAAAATGTGAAAAAAAAATTTGTTCACATTCTAACTCCCCTTAACGAAATGTAAACATTGACTAGACGCACAATCTGAACAGATGTTACAGGGCCATATAACACTGAAACAGTTATGACACCTGGCAGATAAAAACGGACAAGAAAATGAAAGCTAAAGACACACGCACGTGTGAAATGGACACATTGACATCACTTCCCTGTGCACGCGATATACACTCCTGGAAATTGAAATAAGAACACCGTGAATTCATTGTCCCAGGAAGGGGAAACTTTATTGACACATTCCTGGGGTCAGATACATCACATGATGACCCTGACAGAGCCACAGGCACATAGACACAGGCAACAGAGCATGCACAATGTCGGCACTAGTACAGTGTATATCCACCTTTCGCAGCAATGCAGGCTGCTATTCTCCCATGGAGACGATCGTAGAGGTGCTGGATGTAGTCCTGTGAAACGGCTTGCCATGCCATTTCCACCTGGCGCCTCAGTTGGACCAGCGTTCGTGCTGGACGTGCAGACCGCGTGAGACGACGCTTCATCCAGTCCCAAACATACTCAATGGGGGACAGACCCGGAGATCTTGCTGGCCAGGTTAGTTGACTTACACCTTTTAGAGCACGTTGGGTGGCACGGGATACATGCGGACGTGCATTGTCCTGTTGGAACAGCAAGTTCCCTTGCCGGTCTATGAATGGTAGAACGATGGGTTCGATGACGGTTTGGATGTACCATGCACTATTCAGTGTCCCCTCGACGATCACCAGAGGTGTACGGCCAGTGTAGGAGATCGCTCCCCACACCATGATGCCGGATGTTGGCCCTGTGTGCCTCGGTCGTATGCAGTCCTGATTGTGGCGCTCACCTGCACGGCGCCAAACACGCATACGACCGTCATTGGCACCAAGGCAGAAGCGACTCTCATCGCTGAAGACGACACGTCTCCATTCGTCCCTCCATTCACGCCTGTCGCGACACCACTGGAGGCGGGCTGCACGATGTTGGGGCGTGAGCGAAAGACGGCCTAACGGTGTGCGGGACCGTAGCCCAGCTTCATGGAGACGGTTGCGAATGGTTCTCGCCGATACCCCAGGAGCAACAGTGTCCCTAATTTGCTGGGAAGTGGCGGTGCGGTCCCCTACGGCACTGCGTAGGATCCTACGGTCTTGGCGTGCATCCGTGCGTCGCTGCGGTCCGGTCCCAGGTCGACGGGCACGTGCACCTTCAGCCGACCACTGGCGACAACATCGATGTACTGTGGAGACCTCACGCCCCACGTGTTGAGCAATTCGGTGGTACGTCCACCCGGCCTCCCGCATGCCCACTATACGCCCTCGCTCAAAGTCCGTCAACTGCACACACGGTTCACGTCCACGCTGTCGCGGCATGCTACCAGTGTTAAGGACTGCGATGGAGCTCCGTATGCCACGGCAAACTGGCTGACACTGACGGCGGCGGTGCACAAATGCTGCGCAGCTAGCGCCATTCGACGGCCAACACCGCGGTTCCTGGTGTGTCCGCTGTGCCGTGCGTGTGATCATTGCTTGTACAGCCCTCTCGCAGTGTGCGGAGCAAGTATGGTGGGTCTGACACACCGGTATTAATGTGTTCTTTTTTCCATTTCCAGGAGTGTATATAGCCCAATTAAACGGCGAACAAGGGAAAAAAATTGTGTAGTCCCATCATATTTGCGTACAGTGGCAGAGGGGAGTCCGACAAATAACATACACTTCTCAGCCTTAGTATATAGGAACGTATTTTACGTGAAAGCTCGCTTAAAAACTGTAAATATGTATCCATTTCTAATTCTTACATTTCACCCTCTTTGGGGTATGCTGGATCAATCATTTCTTTGTGCTTTGTTCTTTTCTTAGGGCCCAGTATTTCTTCATTCTTTCTGATCTTCTTTTCGTCTCTTCTTCCGAGATGAAGGGTTTGGACTTTTGTGCAGATTTCTCTTGGAACCTTATGTTTTCATCTTTAGTAATTAATTTAGCTGTTCGATCAATAAGTGCATTTTCTGAAATCTTTAATTCTACTAGATCCTTCTCAGTTTCTTTAAACCAGTTGGGTTCCGTTTTGCGGAAAAAGTGAAGCATTTGTTTAGTTAATCTGCTGGAATTCATTCTGAGAAGACGACGATAAAAATTTACTCTCCATTTTCGCATTCTATCTGAAAGTTTTTCAGTTTTGTTGTAGAGAGTTTCATTTTTGATGTATACAATCTTATTGTCTTGAAATTTTGGCCCTATGATTTTTCGTAAAATTTTGCTTTCGTGTAGCTCAAGTTTCTCTATTTGGCCTTTGAAATTCATGTTTAGTGTTTCTGCTGCATACAGTGCTTCTGGCTTAATCGCTGTCTTGTAATATGTAATTTTGGTCCCCCATGAAAGGGATTTTTTGTTGTGTGTATTTTTTGTTAGTTGGAAGGCCAGTCCAAAAAATGATTCAAATGGCTCTGAGCACTATGGGACTTAACTTCTAAGGTCACCAGTGCCCTAGAACTTAGAACCTGCGATCGGAGCGGTCACACGGTTCCACACTGTAGCGTCTAGAACCGCACGGCCACCCAGGCCGGCTGGCCAGTCCAAGTTTATTTTTTCTGGATTCCGTTGCTTTGCTTTCCCCAGCATTCCAACTAATCCACTGTCCGAGATGTTTGAATTCTTTTACTATTTCAATCTTTTGTTCTTGAACTTTGAGGTATTTACATGAGTATCTTCTGGTAAACCTTTCGGGATTAAGGTCGTGGTCCATGAAACTCTTCAGCTCCTAACGTTATGTCCAGCGCAGCTCTGGACGAAACGTTAGGAGCTGAAGAGTTTCATGGACCACGACCGTAATCCCGAAAGGTTTACCAGAAAATATGTCATCCGGTCGTGAAAGCCTTCATACTGTGATTTACATCAGTGTTTGATATTTGTCAATATCTTACTTTTTTCAATGGCGACGTGGAGACCTATTTTAGCTGCTTGTTTCTTTAGTTCAAGGATTTGCTCATGTGCTTCTTCCATTGTTCCAGCAAACGGGGTCATATCATCTGCAAAAGTAATGCAATTTACTTTAAGGTTCTTCTTTTTGCAACCCAGTCTTATACCACTCTTAATACTTAGTACCCATTTAATAAACTGAGAATAACTGTATAATCACAGGTTCACTGAAGCTATTTTGCCGACTGACATAAGAAAACCGGATAAAATTGTCTGCGAGGTATTTCTTGTCTGCAAGACGGATAGCAAGCACCGCTCATGGTGCAGAAGCTGTCTCTCCTGGAAGAAAGCCAGAGGTGCCGCACCTGACTACGAATCAATTTCTACTCTAGCAGCGTAGGAAAGTGTGAAGAAATTTACGTAGATTCTGCCTATATGCGTTCGTGTGAAATCTTATTGGATTTAACTGATAAGTTCGTCAGTTCCTAAGCTTACACACAACTTAAATTATCCTAAGGACAAACACACACACCCATGCCCGAGGGAGGACTCGAACATCCGCCGGGACCAGCCGCATAGTCCGTGACTGCAGCGCCCTAGACCGCTCGGCTAATCCCGCACGGCCTCTATATGCGTTTCTTGCGTTAGTATTAGTAGTAATCCATACATGGATTCCGTGTAGTGTTAATTCATTTTTTGGAAGGTAGACACACTCTGGACAAGTCTGCACACTGCATCCCCAACGAGACGTAAGGCGCGCTGTGGAATGTCGGTGTAAGTCTGTGAAACACACTGTGGTTGGTTCTTGTGACGCACTGGGGGTAGATGGAGCGGGCAATCACCTTCTCGCTGTTCAGTTTGCAGACCTCTGAACAAGGGAAGTGCACGACGACAATCCGGCGACTCACCTCCCTCGCATTTCTACCCACCACCCTCTTCCCCTCCACCTGCTATACTCGCAGAACGCAGTTTAGATCTGGATACGCTTCGGTTCTACTGCACTTAGACTGGGTACACACATTTAATATTTGCTCTTAACCCTCTTTATTTAAAAGAGAAACAATAATTTTATACCATTCACGCACTATTTTTAATAACTTGCTGTTTTTTTTACCCCCTGAAAGCCAGAAACTAAGTCCTAGAGAAAATAATTAATAGTGCCTTTTTGTAGGAATTCTCACAAGGAGAAGCGACCTCTAATTGCTATGAAGAAAATTTAGTAGCCAAAATTGCATTCACTACTATTATTCCTGATTACCAGTTTGAACAGTTAAGACCCTGTGGTGTGCACACTGTAAGACCTTCAGTACACACACCATCAGCTTATTTGACTTGTCGCTCTAACGAGGTAGGCGAGTATCAGCAATATGTCTCGTGGTCTTATCGTGGCGTGTTTATGTTATGTCGTTAGGTCAGACGATAGAAATGCCACTTGCGCGCTTAGAGTAGCACATTGACGGTGACCAACTTTAAACAGAACTTTATTAATTTTCACACAGATTTATTAAAATAATAAAAAGTAGAAAAATTACTTAACTTGGTTCTGTATGCTATTTACAATTGACAATCTGAAGTTACCTTGGTATTGGTACGTTAATCTTATTCTCACATATATCTCTGATACTTGACAAAAGTGTCTATACATTTATCTTCATGGCTATGAACAGGAATATGGTAATCTTATTAGGCGCAGACTGAAACTTGACTATAGACTGGTACAGACTAATGCAGACTGACTAAATGGAGGTCTGTTCACTCGTTATAATACCTCGCACGTTCAGGTATCACTGCGCGAGTGTGATCCGCGAGGAGAAAAGGTTCTACGTCAGCAGCAATCTCATTGGTTGCGTTACATATTAATACGCGGATCAGCGGAAGCAGAATTTGGTCCGTCTCTATGGCAGTGCCATCTCGTAGTGCGGAGACGGACGAGCGCTGCGCCTGCGCTGTCGTGCTTAGTGGGGCGCGCTCTGGTGGGAAAGTTGTGTACGCGCTGACTACGCGAAACTATGTACACAACAGACTGCCATCTTCTTTCTTGTAAAAAAGTTGTTAATATACGTTCTGTTCCATTATGGCTGTATCACGCACACCATATTGACATGAGAGTGGATAGTATGTAGCACATTCCAAGCAAGTCAGTTAAAAATAAAAATGGGTTCGTCAAAAAATTAAAACCATATACTTAAAAATCACCTTGTGTAACTAGAAACGTCCACATACAACATTCCACAGATGCTTCTTTTATGTTGAACTGCATAACATTGCACTTTTTTGCACTAGTTTACGTTTACATAACGAGTTACACTGATGAGCCAAAACATTACGAGCACCTGGTTTATAGCTTGTTTGTCCGTCTTTCGAACGAAATACTTCACTGATTCCACATATCATGGATTCGACAGTTTGTTGGCAGGTTTGTGGAGGTCATGTAATTCGCGTAAACAAAGGGGCCGCTGATTTGTGCACGCGGCAAAGACGGCCGATAGCGGCCCAGATGGGTTACATAGGATTTACATCGGACGAATTTGGTCGCCGAGACATAAATGTCAGTCCACTATAGTGCTCGTCATACTACTGTACCGAGCGAGGTCCCGCAGTGGGTAGTATACTGAACTCGCATTCGGGAGGACAACGGTTCAATCACGCGGCCGGCCATTCTGATTAAGGTTTTCCGTAAAAAGTAATGAAGGAAACCAAACAAAAATCTGGGGAAGGAATTAAAGTTCAGGGAGAAGTAATAAAAACTTTGAGATTTGCCAGTGAAATTGTAATTCTGTCAGAGACAGCAAAGAACTTGATGAATGAAATGGACAGTATCTTGAAAGGAGGATACAAGGTGAACATCAATAAGGGCAAAACGAGAATAATGGAATGTAGTAGAATTAAATCTGGCGATGCTGGGGGAATTAGATTAGGAAACTAGACAGTAAAAGTAGTAGATGGGATTTGCTATTTCGGCACTAAATCAGCTTATGATGGCCGAAGTAGAGATGATATAAAATTTAGTCTGGCAACATCAAGAAAAATCTTTCAGAAGAACAAAAATTTGTTAACATCGAATATAGATAAAAGTATTAGCAAGTATTTATCTGTAGCCTGGTACGGAAGTGAAATATGGAATAAGCAGGTCACACAAGAAGAGAATAAAAGTTAGGTGTAGTGCACGTGATCAATTGAGAGATACTGAATAGAATTGGGAGAAAAGAAGTTTGTGTCACAACTTGACTAAAAGAAGGGATCAGTTGGTAGGACTCATTCTGAGACATCCCTAAATCGCCTCAGGCAAATGCCGGGATTGTTCCTTTGAAAGGACACAGCCAACTTCCTTTCCCCTTCCTTCCATATCCGATGAGACCGATGACCTCGCAGTTTTGTCTCCTCCCGCAAACCGCTGTAACACGGTTCTAGCTCCGAGACACTGATAACTACATTGGTGAAAGATGACATCGCCGTCGGGGAAGACATCAATCGTGAAGAGGTGCAGTTGGTTCACAGCTGTCGGCGTGTCTTCGATTACTGCCACAGGTCTCACGCAAGCGAAGGAGAATATCTCCCGTAGCATAATACTGCCCCCACCAGTCTGTGTCCATGGCTCGCTGCACGTTTCGAGCCGCCGTTCACCTAAATGACGGCATCTGTGGAGGCGACCATCGACCTAGTGTAGCAAAACTGTGTTTCACCCGAAGAGCCCGCAAGTTTCTACTGATCGACGGTCGAAGCCCCATGGTCCAGTGCCGACTGCAAACGTAATTCACGATGCCTTTGGGCCATCATGTCAGCAGGTAGGGGTGGTATGTTGCGGTCTCCATGTTCAACAGTGTACGATGAACTGTGCTAACCAAAACACCTGTACCTGCATTGTGGTCTTTCGGTACAGATACCACAAATCACAATCCATTCTACTTTACAGAGCAAGTAGTTCTCCAAGCCCCACGTTCTGTGTAGAGACGTGGACATCCAACCATTTAGCGCCTAGTGCTAGTTTCACTGTCCTCCTACCTCTTTCCGTACACGCTCACGACAGTAGCACGTGAACATTCGACCAGCTTCGTCGTTCACGAGATTCTCGTTCATAGACACTCCTTAATAATAATCTGTCCATTGACAAAGCCGCTCGTCTCAATATGTAGTGTCACCGACAGACACCACACTTGCTAGGTGGTAGCCCTTAAATCGGCCGCTGTCCGTTAGTATATGTCGGACCCGCGTGTCGCCACTATCAGTGATTGCAGACCGAGCGCCGACACACACGGCAGGTCTAGTCTAGAGAGACTCCCTAGCACTCACCCCAGTTGTACAGCCGACTTTGCTAGCGACGGTTCACTGTATACATACGCTCTCATTTGCAGTTTAGTACAGCCTTCAGCTATGTCGTTTGCTACGACCTAGCAAGGCGCCATAATCAGTTACAATATGTAATATTGTGAATCATGTACCGTCAAGAGCGACGTTTCTCATTAATGGATTAAAGTTAAGTATCAAACTAATCACGTCCGCTTTCTGAATTCTCATTCATTTGCATGTTCCAGACCTCACGTCAGTATAGTTCTTCCCTCCTCACGCCAGCCTGCGTGAGCTAAAACGTGTGCATTTCGGCCTCCAGTTGTAACACGGTGTTGGCTCTTCTGCCAACACAATACAACAGATTTCCCCATTTGCAGCCCATATCTTGGCTAGGTGAGCCCCCGTCCGCGTCTGCACGGCTTACATAATTTTGTTATAACATCGCGTGCCCGCAACGCCATCAGACTGCATCCAACGTGGCGGTGGGCAGCCGTCATAATGTTTTGATTTATCAGTGTAAATACACTACTGGTCATTAAAATTGCTACACCACGAAGATGACGTGCTACAGACGCCAGATTTAATCGACAGGAAGAAGATGCTGTGATATGCAAATGATTAGCTTTTCAGAGCATTCACACAAGATTGGCGCCGGTGGCGACACCTACAACGTGCTGACATGAGGAAAGTTTCCAACCGATTTCTCATATACAAACAGCAGTTGACCGGCGTTGGCTGGTGAAACGTTGCTGTGATGACTCGTGTAAGAAGAAATGCGTACCATCACGTTTCCGACTTTGATAAACGTCGGATTGTAGCCTATAGCGATTGCTGTTTATCGTATCGTGACATTGCTGCTCGCGTTGGTCGAGATCCAATGACTGTTAGCAGAATATGGAATCGGTGGGTTCAGGAGGGTAATACGGAACGCCGTGCTGGAACCCAACGGCCTCGTATCACTAGCAATCGAGATGACAAGACATCTTGCCCGCATGGCTGTAACGGATCGTGCAGCCGCGTCTCGATCCCTGAGCCAACAAATCGAGACGTTTGCAAGACAACAACCATCTGCACGAACAGTTGGACGACGTTTGCAGCAGCACGGACTATAAGCTCGAAGACCGTAGCTGCGTTTGCCCTTTTAGCTGCATCACTTACAGGTGCGCCTGCGATGGTGTACTCAACGACGAACCTGGGTGCACGAATGGCAAAACGTCATTTTTACGGACGAATCCAGGTTATGTTTACAGCATCATGATGGTGGCATCTGCGTTTGGTGACATCGCGGTGAGCGCACATTGGAAGCGTGTATTCGTCATCGTCATACTGGCGTATCACCCGGCGTGATGGTATGGGGTGCCATTGGTTACACGTCTCGGTCACCTCTTGTTCGCATTGACGACACTTTGAACAGTGGACGCTACATTTCAGATGTGTTACGACCCGTGGCTCTACCCTTCATTCGATCCCTGCGAAACCCTACATTTCAGCAGGATAATGCACCACCGCATGTTGGAGATCCTGTACGGGCCTTTCTGCATACAGAATATGTTCGACTGCTGCCCTGGCCAGCACATTCTCCAGATCTCTCACCAACTGGAAACCTCTGGTCAATGGTGGCCGATCAACTGGCTCGTCACAATACGCCAGTCACTACTCTTGATGAACTGTGGTATCGTGTTGAAGCTGCATGGACAGCTGTACCTGTACACGTCATCCACGCTCTGTTTGACTCAATTCCCAGGCGTATCGAGGCCGTTATTACGGCCAGAGGTGGTTGTTCTGGGTACTGATTTCCCCGCATATATGCACCCAAATTGCTTGAAAATGTAATTACACGTCAGTTGTAGTATAATATATTTGTCCATTCCTTTTGATGTAGCAATTTTAATGACCATTAGTGTACATGAAGGATCCACATTCTTTGAAGTAGACAGCTCAACTCACAGGTGTCGTGACGAAGAAACGCATAGTAGTCGCTACGTACAGTTCGTGCTGTAAGTGCTTATAAAGATCAGCGAGTGGTGAATGGGAAAAATGAGGAGAATCAGAGGGGCCCTTCCTGGAAGACAGAAGACAAGCATGCAGAGGCGTGTGGGCTGGGGCGGCTCTTTCTGCCACCTCCCCCCCCTTCCCCATCCTTCCCCATGACGTCCGCTCCACCTCTGCCGACACCTGCTACCCACCCCAGACAGTAACGGCCGCACTACACGCTTCTGCGCTCGGACGAAGGCACTAGGGCCACGCCCTTCCGGACGCCAGCCCGTCACGCACAATGCTTCACTCACAAACGCAGGGCCCTGATTTTTCAGTCGGGGCGACTACATCTACATCTGCACACATACTCCGCAAGCTGGTGGTGCGTGGTCGCGTGGCCGAGGGTACTTCGTACCACAGCCAATCATTGCCTTTTCTGTTACTTGCAAGCCGACCGCGGTGGTCTCGCGGTTCTAGGCGCGCAGTCCGGAACTGTGCGACTGCTACGGTCGCAGGTTCGAAACCTGCCTCGGGCATGGATGTGTGTGATGTCCCTAGGTTAGTTAGGTTTAAGTAGTTCTAAGTTCTAGGGGCCTAATGACCACAGCAGTTGAGTCCCATAGTGCTCAGAGCCATTTGAACCATTTGTTACTTGCAAATACACCGAGGGCAAAATGACTGTCTTCTGTAACGCCCTGATGTGTACATAGTTCCGCGTAGTCCGCTAGTACACGACTTCCCCACTAGAACAGGCAATGCTAAGCACAACAGCACACAACAGCGCACTACGAGATGGCGCAGCCATAGAGACGGACCAAATTCTGCTTCCGACGATCCGCGTATTAATATGTAACGCAGTCAACGAGATTGCTGCTAACGTAGAACCTTTTCTCCCCGCAGATCACACTCGCGCAGTCATACCTGAACGCGCGAGGTATTGTAACGAGTGTACAGACCTCCGATTAGTCAGTCTGCATTTGTCTGCCCCAGTCTGTACCAGTCTATAGTCAAGTTTCAGTCTGCGCCTAATAAGATTACCATATTCCTGTACATAGCCATGAAGATAAATACACTCCTGGAAATTGAAATATGAACACCGTGAATTCAATGTCCCAGGAATGGGAAACTTTATTGACACATTCCTGGGGTCATATACATCACGTGATCACACTGACAGAACCACAGGCACATAGACACAGGCAACAGAGCATGCACAATGTCGGCATTGGTACAGTGTATATCCACCTTTCGCAGCAATGCAGGCTGCTATTCTCCCATGGAGACGATCGTAGAGATGCTGGATGTAGTCCTGTGGAACGGCTTGCCATGCCATTTCCACCTGGCGCCTCAGTTGGACCAGAGTTCTTGCTGGACGTGCAGACCGCGTGAGACGACGCTTCATCCAGTCCCAAACATACTCAATGGGGGACAGATCCGGAGATCTTGCTGGCCAGGGTAGTTGACTTACACCTTCTAGAGCACGTTGGGTGGCACGGGATACATGAGGACGTGCATTGTCCTGTTGGAACAGCAAGTTCCCTTGCCGGTCTAGGAATGGTAGAACGATGGGTTCGATGGCGGTTTGGATGTACCGTGCACTATTCAGTGTCCCCTCGACGATCACCAGAGGTGTACGGCCAGTGTAGGAGATCGCTCCCCACACCATGATGCCGGGTGTTGGCCCTGTGTGCCTCGGTCGTATGCAGTCCTGATTGTGGCGCTCACCTGCACGGCGCCAAACACGCATACGACCATCATTGGCAACAAGGCAGAAGCGACTCTCATCGCTGAAGACGACACTTCTCCATTCGTCCCTCCATTCACGCCTGTCGCGACACCACTGGAGGCGGGCTGCACGATGTTGGGGCGTGAGCGGAAGATGGCCTAACGGTGTGCGGGACCGTAGCCCAGCTTCATGGAGACGGTTGCGAATGGTCCTCGCCGATACCCCAGGAGCAACAGTGTCCCTAATTTGCTGGGAAGTGGCGGTGGGGTCCCCTACGGCACTGCGTAGGATCCTACGGTCTTGGCGTGCATCCGTGCGTCGCTGCGGTCCGGTCCCAGGTCGACGGGCACGTGCACCTTCCGCCGACCACTGGCGACAACATCGATGTACTGTGGAGACCTCACGCCCCACGTGTTGAGCAATTCGGCGGTACGTCCACCCGGCCTCCCGCATGCCCACTATACGCCCTCGCTCAAAGTCCGTCAACTGCACATACGGTTCACGTCCACGCTGTCGCGGCATGCTGCCAGTGTTAAAGACTGCGATGGAGCTCCGTATGCCACGGCAAACTGGCTGACACTGACGGCGGCGGTGCACAAATGCTGCGCAGCTAGCGCCATTCGACGGCCAACACCGCGGTTCCTGGTGTGTCCGCTGTGCCGTGCGTGTGATCATTGCTTGTACAGCCCTCTCGCAGTGTCCGGAGCAAGTATGGTGGGTCTGACACACCGGTGTCAATGTGTTCTTTTTTCCATTTCCAGGAGTGTATATAGACACTTTTGTCAAGTATCAGAGATATATGTGAGAATAAGATTAACGTACAAATACCAAGGAAACTTCAGATTGTCAATCACAAACAGCATCCAGAATCAAGTTGCGTAATGTCTGTATTTTTATTATTTTAATAAATGTGTGTGAAAATTAATCGAGTTCTGTTTATGTGGGTCACCGTCAATCTGCTACTCTAAGTGTGCAAGTGGCATTTCTGTCGTCTCACCTAACGGCAGAGGATAAACACGCCCCGATAAGACCACGAGCCATATTGCTGACATTCGCCTACTTCGTTACATCGACAAGTCAAATAATCTGATGGTGTGTGTACTGAAGGTTTTACAGTACGCACACCACACGCCCCAACGACAGAAAACCCCAATTAACAAACTTTGTGGAAACTTAAAGTAGGGAAGTGAGTTATCTTGATAGTGACGGCAACTATTGACGTAAAACCTACACTGGTAATATTTTGATTAACACCTATATCTTTCGAATACTGAGAATGGCATACAAAAAGGAGAGATAAAATGAAAGGATTATCGTAGATTCTTTATCAAACATCTATAGAGTAAATTCAGAATCATATGAACGAAGGTTAAATCCAAGAAAGTATTTCAGTCAAAGATAACATTTACCATGGAAGAGAGTTGTAGCCGCATCGAAAACGGAATTCAATGCGACTACAGTGCAACTCGGATATGGAAATGTTCAGTTAATTAGTTGGTCTTGAGTCGCTCTATAGTACTTTTGTGATAGTTGTCTGGACGCAAACGCTATTAGATTGTATCAGTTTTGGAAGTTTGGTAATTCGTGGGGTAGAGACTGAAGTGTTGCTCAGTCATTCGACTGATGAAAGTTAATCTTTACCGTTCTCAACGCGACGGTATAGTAAGACGAGTGCTATACTTCAGTTTGAAACGTTCCCTTATAAATGTTAACAAGACTGTGCTTAAACTGACACACAATATCTTTAGCGCAACGCAATCTGACTTTCAAAAATCCCTACGAAAGAATGGCCCTGACTAGCATTAACCTATACGTTTCACAAATCACTTACCTCACAAAAATCTTCGTTACTCAAGCTACTGCAATACAGCGAGCGCCAATACTGCCAGCTGAATAAAAGATTCAAACTACTGAAGGCACTAACAACTGATAGGCATAGTTAGCAAATGAAAGATTTTAATACAGAACAAACAATGTATTTACCTCACTAGTCATAATACATATATATAGCAGTTCGTGACACCAATTCTTACAAATTTCAAAACTCCGCCATCTCTCTCCCCACGTCCACCACTGCTGGCGGCTCACCTCCAACTGCGCAACGCTACGCGCTATTAGCATCCAGCTGCCGCTGCCCGACACTACAATGGCAGACAACAATGCCAGCACAGCCAGTGATTTTCATACAGAGCGCTACGTGGCGGCGGCGTTACCAATTAAAAAAAAACTAAACAGCCTACTTACAAGTTGAGTGATACTGGTTGATCGGACTTAGCCTTCGTACTGATAAACAGTTACAAACCTTTGAGAGCTATGGATCAACGACAGAAAAACGATTCGTAGTCTTGAGTAGGACACAATAAAACGAAGATACAATGAAAGACATGTACGCAGTTATCCAAAAGTTGTCGTCAGCATCGCGATTACTGAACTGAAGTTAATCTTGAATGACATATGGGTGTGCGTGTGTTCTAGGAACAAACAATTAATTAGAGAAACGACAATAAAATATGAGTCAAGAGGAAAATGTTACGCGTGGCTTAACTCATTAAACGGACAATACAGTGTGTATTAACGCACGTTTATTGACTCTTTAAACATTTTAAGTGATTAAGTGAGTGCATTAATAATGGACAGTGAAGAATGATTAGTTTAAACCAGTATTACGGCGTATTAAAAAAAATTACTGGAACGTAAGTTCTCTCCTGAATTACGTCGGGCCGTTGTTAATAACTGGACGTAGCAATGGCATAGTAACAGAACAGTAGACAGCAAAATTTCATCCTCGCTATGTATGATGTGAAAAACGACCGCAATGATGAAATCAAGAATCATGATTTTATTTCATCACGAAACTAACCGGACACAAAAATTCAATTAAACGATTGCAGTTTACCAGTTCGCACAAACTGAGAAGACTGATAACAGAATATTTCTAAACTACGCAAGGAGTTGTGTTCTTACGAGAGTTACAGGTGCTGTTCCACGTCATACCGACGGAGACGAACATCGTTACGAGTCGCGTCTCATACCGGCAAGTGAAGGAGGAGGGAAGGAACGTCACACTTCGTACGCATTCCAATTTCTCTTATCTTGAGGTCCTTAGGCAAAATGAACGTTGTCGGCAGTAGAATCGTTCTGCAGTCAGTTTCAGATGCTGGTTCTCTAAATTTTGTCAATAATGTTCCTCGCCAAGAGCGTCGCCTTGCCCCCAGGGTTTGCCACTTGAGTTCCCTAAGCATCTCAGCAATACTCGTGTGTTCTTCGAACCTACAGCTACCGTATTTCTTTGATATCTTCGTCTAATCCGACCTGGTCTGAGTCCCAAACACTCTGTCAGTACTCAAGAATGGGTCGCACTGGTGTTGCATACGGCATTTCCTTTAGATGTGAGTTACACATCATCAAAATTTCGTTTCATATCGCTGTGCAACGTTAGATATTTAATAGACGTGACTGTGACAAGCAGCACACTGCCAACGCTGTATTCGAACGTTGCAGGATCCTTTATCCTACTCATTTGCATTAACTTAGATTTATCTACATAATGAGCAATCTCCTACTCATGACACTAAACAGAAATACTGTCAGTTTGTAATCTGCAACACCGAATGACAACACCTTCCAGTTCACCACAGCATCATCAGCAGACAGCCCCAGACTGCTTCTCACGCTGTCAGTCCGATCATTTGTTGTTGTTGTTGTTGTTGTTGTGGTCTTCAGTCCAGAGACTGGTTTGATGCAGCTCTCCATGCTACTCTATCCTGTGCAAGCTTCTTCACCTCCCAGTACCTACTGGAACTTACATCCTTCTGAATCTGCCTAATGTACTCATTTCTTGGTCTTCCTCTACGATTTTAACTCTCCACGCTGAACTCAAATACTAAATTGGTGATCCCTTCTTCTGTAGTACCACATTTCGAAAGCTTCTATTCTCTTCTTGTGTAAACTATTCATCGTCCTCGTTTCACTTCGATACATGGCTACATTCCATACAAATACTTTCGGAAACGACTTCAAATAAAAAAAAAATTGTTCTGAGCACTATGGGACTCAACTACTGTGGTCATTAGTCCCCTAGAACTTAGAACTACTTAAACCTAACTAACCTAAGGACATCACACACATCCATGCCCAAGGCAGGATTCGAACCTGCGACCGTAGCAGTCGCGCTGTTCCGGACTGAGCGCCTAGAACCGCGAGACCACCGCGGCCGGCGTTCGAACTGAGAACAGGAATTCTACAGCAAACCGATGTTAAAGATATTCGTCCGCGTACGAAAAGGTACTTACCAGATACCGCAAGCATGTGATTTGAAATGCCCTGGTTAATGTAAGTACTACTCACACTTAAAAGAGCTCATGGGTCGCCTAGGAGAGCTGCATATGCCGTAGGACTGACACCGAGCAAGGTGCTAATGTGATCTTCCATCATGGCACACAAGTGATGTTTTAAGTTGTCTGTTACACAGGACTACTATTAACCATTTATTCGTTTTCAAGGTTCTGTATCACGACATGTGATAGTGTGCTATTACAAGCGGCTGCATTAAAGTACGTTGAGAATCGGTGAGAGAGGGTTTTGTATGAAAGCAGCAGTGGGTTTGTGGGTTTGCATCAGTGAGGCGCCATATGAAATTATATACTTCTTTTCATACGGTGAGAGGTTGGAACACTTAACGCACTTAGGAACATTGTCTACTATGTTGCGTATGTTGCACGGCCGTACTCAGCTCCAAGCCTTTAAATGTCAACGTTACTGAGACACTGCTGTACCCCTTCCCTATGTGCGTCTCTTGAGGGGTGCATTTCGCCATGACTTCATTTTTAGGGATGAGAATGCGCGACTGCATTGTACATAACAGGTAGAGGAGCTCCTGGAACGAGAGTATATTCGATAATAAAATGTAAATGTCGTGTGACTACGACCTCCCGTCGGGCAGACCGTTCGCCGAGTGCAAGCAAGCTAAAACAGTAGCGTTCTGCAGAACGGAGAGATATAACGTTTAAATTCCGAGCACGAATGTTGCCAGAATGTAACATCCTGCCACCGACGTAACACCAAATGAAATCGACTGGGAAGTCAGCCTATCGACAGCTAGTCTCCCACACACTATTGGCGAATGACAGGGGGGAAGAATAGGAAATGATAGTGGCTAAGAGTACCCTCCGCCAAACGCCGCTAGATGGCTTATGTTGTGTAGATATTCATGTAGATTCAGATTAAGTTTCATGAGACTCTTTTGAAAACATGTTTGTATTTTCCGTTGTTAATAAATATCAGTTGTTTACTCTCCGAATGACCACAAGAGGATATGTAAACGTGAGGGAAATAACAGTTGGGAGCGAGGAAAAAAAAGAAAAATGGGGAGAGGGGGAGGTGGAATGGGAGGGAGACGTGAAACGACACCACAAAATTGTTGACGCTCTGCCAATACTGTCAGATCGAACGGGGCTAATTTGTAAATGTGAGTTACCACGCTTTCCATTCCTATCTCTGCCTTGATTAGAAGCGGACGATGGATGGCAGGGCTTGGGGGGGGGGGGGGGGGGGCGGTGGAATGGACGCCGCCTACAAATGGCAGGCAAAAAAAAAAAAATCCATGGTCCGGCTTCTGTGTTGATCGCGAAACGGGCGACTGCGCTTGCGCGAAACATCTGACAGCTGTCCGGGGCATTCAGCAGCTGCGCGAAACAGGCGTAAGAAAAAAAGATTCCAAGTAAATACTCAAGTTTCCACAAACTAATTGAAAAAATCGCAAAAATAATCTTAATTCAAAATTTGTCTCACATACTCATGTGAAAGAAGTTTTAAAATAGAAAAAACCACAAATTGTCGTTATCATCATCATCATGGTTCAGGAGGAGGATCCTTTACTCATCGTAAACTAAATTTTTCCGCAATAAAAGCTGGCACTGATGTAATATCGCATTCAGTTTTGAGCTACTACATTAAATGCTTCTCTGTCCATATCGATTTACTTAACTTCGTTCACCAAGTTTCGTCGAGTAACTTGAAACATCGCCTTAGAAAAATTTTGTAAATGACAGGGCTGGTAAACCTCTACATTATTTGATTTTCAAACAGCTGAGCAAAACTGAATGTACTTAGACATTCCTCTCTTTAACAATCATACTTTCAATAATCCTTACAAAAGAAAGGCCCTGATTAACAATAATCTATACCTTACATGAATCACTTACCTCTCAAAAATCTTCGTTACTCATACTACTGCAATACAGTGTGCGCCAATACTGCCAACTAAATGAAAGATTCTGACTACTGAAGGCACTAACTACTGATAGGCATAGTTAGGAAATGAAAGATTTTGATAGAGAACAAACAACGTATTTACCTTAATAATGTTCAAAAGTCATATATCTATCAATTAATGATAACCATCTTTACAAATTTCGTTTTTCTAGCAGACACACGTCCAGATCGTCCGCTCTCAAAACTCCGCCATCTCTCTCTCCCCACGTCCACCATTGCTGGCGGCTCACCTCCAACTGCGCAACGCTACGCGCTGTTCACATCTAACTGCCAACACTACAATAGCAAAATATTCCAACAATGCAAACCAGCCACAGACTGCACACAGCACAGTCAGTGATTTTCATACAGAGCGCTACGTGGTGTTACCAACATAAAATCCTAAACAGCCTACTTACAAACACAAGTCTTCGCATTTGGCTCCTTTTTCATGAATTATCGCCAGCATTACTAACAAGTATCAGAAGTATCTCTTATTCTCAGGGACATATGTTTTGTCGGGTAGCATTACTAACAAGTATCAGAAGTATCTCTTATTCTCAGGGACATATGTTTTGTCGGGTATAGCTTCCACTAAATGAGGTAACAGGTACTGTAGGTGTGAAACCCTGGTCCGATGGAACAGGAGGCCTGACGGCCCTAAACAGATCAGATTAAACTAAATAAATAACAATCTCGCAACGCCTGATATGATATCTCTGCTCAGCCCAACGATTCCCAGTCATGCAGAGAGCAGTGGCAAAGCTAGGGGGCGAGTTGATAATTTGTGCCATGCCAGGACTCGAGCACCGATACGCCGCTTCTCTAGACCGGGTGCCTTACACGCTTTCAGTCAGATCAAAATTCCCAACTTGCCATTCGCCACACCACAACGACCCCCGCCCATTAACCCCGTACTCGTAGATGTCTGATTCCCGTAGGAGTTTGGACGATAGTTGTGCATCCACATTGATATGTTCATCGAACAGCCGTCGCGCCCGTAGAATTATAGATTTGAGTGGCATCTGTTCTGTCGGACATTTTTAATGGCACCACCACTTTCGCAGATTACCTAGATAAGCCTCAAAAGTATTGTTATAACTAGAAAATAGTCCACTTGTTGAGCATCTACAATCGTTTGGTAAATAGTTGATGTGGCAACAATGTGGAGCACCCCTGGATGATAGAGTTATTGTAAATGAAAACTTTCATGAATGGATTGCACACGGGTGACTACTGAATGACCTCCACGATCCCTAGATGTCACACCCATGGATTTGTCAGTCTAAGGTATACTAAAAAATGATGTTACTCCGTCAAGATTCGTGATGTTCTGCGCTTGCAGGAAGAAATCCGTTCAGTATTTGAAAACGTACAGTCCAGAAAAATTTTTAAATCACTGTTAGAAATATGCAATCTTTGCTTCGAAGAGCGTGGAAACCACTTTGAGAATCTCTCGTAGGTTCATTGGACTTTGGATGTATTCCCGTGTTGATAACAAAATTTGTATTTCCATTTATTCATTGTTATGCAACAAACGCGTTTTTTGGCAACTTGCTTTTGGCCGACGCTTTATTTTAATCATTTTTAGACAGTTAAGCTCATCATCCCACGTTATGCATTAAATTTTAAGTGCGATTTCAAACTGTTGCAAAACTTTTTCTCGCTTCCATGCTTAACGCTAAACTTTTTATACAGTAAATCATTCGTAAAGTAGTGAGACGTCTGAAGCTGTTTTATACCAAGGAGTTCTATTCTTTAAAGAATCGGTCGTTTACTGTCCCATTCCGCTTCGGTTGTCAGCTGACAGACGATATACAGGCCGAAGATTTGCTGTTACCTGCTAGAGCAGGACAGTACAACCACCTCTCCACAGGCACCATTGTTCCGAAGTGCCCAATGACGTCCTAATGTACTGACAAAAACAGAACGAACGGTATATCCGGATGGCGTAACGCAACAACTTAGTCACGCTGAAGACGAGTGTTGCAAAGGCGATAGAAACGGCGGTTTTGACAGTGAATTTTTGTTTGAAAATGACGCGGTTCAATCCCCAAAAAGATTTTATTCGGAGCGACACTCCCCTGGAAATTTGGATGTGATTTTACTTACTTAGAGGAATGGTTTTGGCGAGTTCCATGTATGCGAATTGCTAGGCTTGCTACCAATGATAGTGAATGGTTTTTGTGAGTTCCACAAAGGTCATCCTTCGCAGCTATGCACGTTTCCAGGGCGTTGCTACCCATCCGACGGCCTAGCGACCGCCATAAATAAAGTCCGGTAACTTTCGCAGCGCAATATCACAGAAGACCACAAATTCCGATAAAAGCATTACAGTGTTTGCCGCGCTCACGCCCTGGGCCATCAGGCACGCCCCTCCCTGCTACCCCTTTTACCCCCCCCCTCCCCCCCCCCCCCACACACACACATATCCCGCCCTCTCTCCGCGCCCCACGGCCACAGTGGCAGCAGCAGCAGCTATCCCCTTCGGAAATCGACTGCGCTACATAAAATTCGCATTAGCGGTCGCGCGAAATCTGCCCGCCTTCGTAAATTCGCCGTCCGCTCGGCGCTGGGACCCTCAGATGTGGCCACAGGCCGTGTCATTGCGGCCGTCCTGAAAGGGTCCGACACAGGGGTTACCGTACTGCACACTCACTAATGCAGAGGCACCGATTTTCCCCTAAGAACCTGGAAATCAGTGTACCAAAGGGTAGAGATAGTATTCATCCAAGAGCCAAGCAAAAATTTTTATAAAAATGCGAGGGTGATTCACATGAAGACGTTAAACGGGGTGATTTCGGACGGTTTTGTCGTTATTTTGATTGTAACTTTCGTATAAATTGTTACATTAAATTGATTGTTATGGAAATGGTAGGATATATGTGTCACGAATAAAATATCCCATAACCAGAAAATGTATGTGTAGTTTTATTTATCTGGGTGTAAAGGAACTGAAAATAGTGTGATTTAATCGCAGAGGTGCTGAAAAATTGTTCCAGTGACACACCAGAGAAATATCTGGTAAACTTTTTATCTTTGAGAGACATAGGAACAATTTCGCCCTTCGTTTTTTATTTCTGGTATGAACGACTACTTTTTTTTGTTCTGATGGGCTGGTGGGATGTCGTACTGTCTAATTACTAGTGTGTGTGTGTGTGTGTGTGGTAAATGAATGAGTTAAAAGACGCAAGATGTGTTTTATATTATTTTCATCGCACAACAAGCCTTATTCCCATGCCTATGGAGTATTTATGTTAAGCAGAGAAGGCGAGTTTTAGATGGAACCGAAGATCTTCAAAACGGCGCTGCTCAACAATAGAGGTACGTGATTGTGCTCTCTACTTTCCTTTCGTGGCCGCTAAAATTACTTCCGATTCGTTTTGCCGAGACATTCAGAACCTGCAATCTTCTTTTTCTTATAAAAATACTAGTCCGATGCAAAAGAAATACTCTTAGATTTAAATAATTGCCATTCTTTTACCCAGGCCACGGGGAATGATAGAACGTACGTGCCTCTACTCTGAATGTACGTTCGCAATCTCCGAGTGTGTTACGACGAAATTATTTCACAATGAAAATTTCTCATCAGACCGCAACCACTCGCACGCGAATGTACGTACCCTCTGAATGTGTCTAGTCAGTCACGCGCGTTGTTCAAAAGCTTTACTTTTAATATTCAGTGGATTACATTTCCGAAATTAATTTTTGTTTATGCTGCAAATCGTACTTCACGCGAAGTATTTATTACGTAAGTTTCAGGCTCAATTTAATAAAAAAAAAGATTCCGAATAATAGAAATAAAGAATAACAATCAAACAAATCAAACCTAAATAAACAGAAAGAGGGAACGTTACATGGGGCATCTAAAGTGTCCGAAGTCATGGATTGGGATGATTTCGGACACGTGTTTTTTAAATCTCTGTCCGAAGATGAGAATAACTCACAAGCTGCAAGAATATAACGAGAAAATTTCCAACTAACTGACATTCACAAAAGAAATGTATGTTTACTTTCATATACTTAGTCACTATTATTATTATTATCATTATTATTACTATTATCATTATTATTATCATTATTATCGTTGATTGTTGTAATTATTTTTATTGTTATAACTATCATTGTACTACTGTTATAATCTCAAATTTTTTTCGTTTGACATCAATACTGCATAATACGTTAAATGTTCTTAATGTTATTTAGTAACTGTAACTCGTTCAATCTGAGTATGCCTGGTTAGGTGTAAGAGAGGGCCTGAAGGCCCTAATCTTGCCAGGTAAAATAAATGCATAAATAAATAAATAAATAAATATATAGAGGGCGACTTCGGATAGTTACTGCCTTTTTTTTTAATTTCTACATGCGTTTTATTTAACTTTGGTGACATTTTACACATGGGGGAGAGTTTCCAGCTTTGCCTTGATATTGGAGAAAAACATCTTAACAGTCTCTTTGTTCACTTCTGCATGAGCTCGTTTAATATTTTCGCTTGAGCGAACGGAAAGATCTCCTGACTGTCGTTTGTGGAATAAATGCACCCATTCTTCTCGTGGCAGATTATTACGAAATTTCTTCTCTTTTCTGCCAGATAAATCAAGGTAGCCTTTAAATAAATATCCAATTTAGTTAAGGAAAATCCCCAATGTGCAGCTCTCAAGGTACCTTGCTTCAACATTTCTTCTTCTTCTTCTTTAATTAGCACTGGCCGTCCTCCCCTTTTTTTCGGATGTGCTTCCTGTACTCTATTTTGTAGGGTTGATTTAGGTATACCATACAAATCACACTCTTTTTCTGTACGATAGTTTACCTGAATATCACGAACCGCTTTATCTAAAAGTTCTGGGTCATAATTACACCGTACTGTAGCTCCTCTTGTGCTCTTATACTTTCTTGGCATTGCCCGAAATCACCCCACACAGTACACAGTTTTACAAAAACCGTCGTTATTTTATAACCTTGGACGAGAAACTCGACAAACTTGTACAGAAATTGTCTCAATGCTGTTAGCTACTGAGAGCGTCAACAATTACGGTTACAGTAACTTCCCGCTCGGAGCAAGAACAGAAGGTTTGCACTTTACGATAATGCATAGATTTTTAACAGTGAGACTGTTCGTCAGTTATTGACCTAGGGAATCTATTCACGCAAAATGAAAGTTGTGGAAAGCAATAAATGCATTCTTGCGCTTAAAATAACTGGCGCACGGACGTTAAAATAAGTTACTCTTTGTTTCTACGCAGTGACAAAGAGCAAGTAAGCCATACTGTTCGACTTCGACCCGGTGTCCGAAATCACCCCGTTTGACGGTACTACACTGAAGAGCCAAAGAAACTGGTACCCCAGCCTAATATCGTGTTGGGATCCCACGAGAGCGCCGGAGTTCGGCAGCCCGACGTGGCATGGACTCGACTGATGTCTGAAGTAGTGCTGGAGGGAACTGACACCATGAATCCTGCAGGTCTGTCCATAAATCCGTACGAGTACTAGGGGTCGAGTTCTCTTCTGAACAGTACGTTGCAATGCATCCCAGATATGCTCAATAATGTTCATGTTTGGGAGTCTGGTGGCCAGCGGCAGTGTTTAAACTCAGAAGCTACACTGTAGCAATTTTGGACGTGTAAGGTGTCGCATTGTCCTGCTGAAATTGCCCAAGTCGTTCGGCATGTACAATGGACATGAATGGATGCTTACGTACGTGTCAGCTGTCAGAGTTGTATCTAGATGTATCAGCGGTCTCATATCACTCCTTCTACACACACCCCACACCACTACAGAGCCTCCAACAGCTTGAACAATCCCGCGCTGAAAAGCAGGTTCGACGGATTCATGAGGTTGACCCCATACTCGTACACGCCCATCCACTCAAAACAATTTGAAACGATAGTCAGACTTTCACTCTGCAGCGGAGTGTGTGAACTTCCTGGTAGATTAAAACTGTGTGCCGGACCGAGACTCGAACTCGGGACCTTTGCCTTTCGCGGGCAAGTGCTCTACTAACTGAGCTACCCAAGCTTGGGTAGCCAGGAAGTTTCAATTTGAAACGAGTCTCGTGCGACCAGGTAATATGTTTGAAGTCATCAACAGTCCAATGTCGGTGTTGATGGACCCAGACGAGGCGTAAATTTTTTGTGTCGTGCAGTCATGTCGAGTGGGCCTACTGCTCCGAATGTCCATATCGTCGATGTTTGTTGAATGGTTCGCACGCTGACTCTTGCTGATCGCCCAGCATTGAAATCTGAAGAAATTTGCGGAAGGGTTGCGCTTCTGTCATGTTGAAGATTCTCTTCAGTCGTCGTTTGTCCCGTGCTTAAGCACTCCGTCTTCACGCCACGAGTGGCCTACCGGGACCATCCGGCCGCCGTGTCATACTCAGTGGAGAATGCGGATAGGAGGGGCGTGGGGATAAGCACACCGCTGTCCCGGTCGTTATGATGGTATTCTTGACCGGAGCCGCTACTATTCGGTCGATTGGCATCACGAGTCTGAGTGCACCACGAAAAATGGCAACAGCGCATGGCGGCCTGGATGGTCACCCATACAAGTGCCAACCACGCCCGACAGTGCTTAACTTCGGTGATCTTAAGGGAACCGGTGCAGCCACTGCGGCAAGGCCGTTGTCTCCTTTGTTCCGTTCTTGCAGGATCTTTTTCCGGCAGCAGCGATGTCGGAGATGTGATGTTTTACCTGAAACTTGATATTCACGGTTCGCTAGTGTAATGATTGCACTGAAAAATCGCCACTTCATCGCTAGCTCTGAGATGCTGTGTCCTATCGCTCGTGCACCGACTATAACACCACGTTCAAACTCATTTAATTCTTGACAACCAGCCATTTTAGCAGCAGTAAACGATCTAACAAGTGCGCCAGAAACAGGTTGTTTTATACTGGCGTTGTCGACCGCTGTACCATATTCTGCCTGTTTACATACCTCTGTATTTGAATATGCATGCCTATACCAGTTTCTTTGGCACTTAAGTGTGTAACATTTTTAATTGCAACATTGATCAAAAAATTTGCATACGAGGTGCGGCAATAAAGTAATGAGACATTTTCTTTGCAAGATGTGGCAACCCTGCAGGCTTTCGTTGGTTGGTTTGAGGGATTAAAGGGACCAGACTACTATGGTCATCGGTCCCCTGTTCCATAAAAACTAAAACCACCCGAAGAGAATAAAAAACGAACAACAGGAAAGACAGCAGACGAAACAGGACATGAAATACTCTGACAGAGACCAGACAAAACAAATTAAAACACACAGTGTGACGGTGGTTGGCCGACCGTAGAGAAAAAGTGGAAAAGCCAGCCACCAAGCCAAGAACACTTTAAAAACTCAGTTTAAAATCAGAGTCTAAAAGCCAGAATCAACACTTAAAAAAACACTCAGATTAAAGGATAAAAACCCTCTGTCCGAATAAAACACAAAACCAAGTCCACCATGGCAGAGTCATCTGATAAAAGAGCAGAGAGCGTGTCAGGCATTGCAAAAGTCTGCCTGAGCACGGTTAAAAGGGCGCACACTCCGACAGAATATGGACCACCGTCAAGGACGCCCCACAACGACAAAGAGGGGGATCCTCACGACACAGTAAACAACTGTGCGTGAGTCGGGTGTGGCCATTGCGGAGCCGACAAAGGACGACTGAGTCCCTGCGGTTGGCTCGCATGGATGACCGCCACACAGCCGTCGTGTCCTTGACGGCACGGAGTTTGTTAGGGGTGGCCAGACCGCGCCATTCAGCATCCCAAAACCAGAGAACTTTGCGGCGTAAGACTGCCCGCAAATCAGCCGCCAGGAGGCCAATCTCCAGAGATGGCGCACTGGTGGCCTCTTTCGCCAGGCGGTCAACAGTTTCATTGCCGGGTATACCAACATGGCCTGGGGTCCAAACAAAGACCACAGACCTGCCGCTACGGGCGAGAGTATGCAGGGACTCCTGGATAGCCATCACCAGCCGAGAACGAGGGAAACACTGGTAAAGAGCTCGTAAACCGCTCAGGGAATCGCTACAGATAACGAAGGACTCACCTGAGCAGGAGCGGATATACTCTACGGCACGAAAGGTGGCGACCAGCTCAGCAGTGTAAACACTGCAGCCAGCCGGTAACGAACGTTGTTCAGAATGGTCCCCTAGAGTTTGTGCATAACCGACTAGACCAGCAACCATCGAACCGTCAGTGTAGACAACGCCAGAGCCCTGATACGTGGCCAGGATGGAATAAAAGCGGCGTCGGAAGGCCTCCGGAGGGACTGAGTCCTTCGGGCCATGTGCCAAGTCGAGCCGAAGGTAAGGGCGAGGCACACACCATGGGGGTGTACGCAGAGGGGCCCAGAAAGGAGGTGGAACAGGGAAACACCCAAGCCAGGAAAGAAGCTGTTTGACACGTACGGCGATCGAACAACCCAACCGGGGCCGACGTTCTGGCAGATGAACGACTGACTGCGGGAAGAGGACACGATAATTTGGATGCCCGGGCAGGCTAAAAACATGGGCAGCATAAGCAGCCAGTAATTGTTGGCGTCGTAACCGCAGTGGAGGGACACCTGCCTCCACAAGTATGCTGTCCACAGGGCTGGTTCGGAAGGCACCAGTGGCAAAGCGTATCCCGCTGTGGAGGATTGGGTCCAGCACCCGCAACACAGATGGGGATGCTGAGCCATAAGCCAGACTCCCGTAGTCCAGACGGGACTGGATTAACGCCTGGTAAAGCCGTAGGAGAGTAGATCGGTCGGCGCCACACCTGGTGTGGCTCAGGCATCGCAGAGCATTTAGATGCTGCCAACACGCCTGTTTAAGCTGCCGAATATGAGGCAGCCAAATCAACCGGGCATCAAAAACCACCCCCAAAAACCTATGTGACTCCACCACTGTAAGAAGCTCGCCGTCGAGATAAAGCCGCGGCTCCGGGTGAACAGTGCGTCGCCGGCAGAAATGCATAACGCAGGTCTTGGCTGCCGAAAACTGAAAACCGTGCTCTACAGCCCAAGACTGCTGCTTGCGGATTGCGCCCTGTAGCTGTCGTTCAGCAGCTGCAATGCCAGTAGAGCTGTAGTAAAGGCAGAAGTCGTCAGCGTACAGGGAAGTGGAAGCAGTATTTCCCACGGCCGCAGCGAGTCCGTTAATAGCTATTAAAAACAGACACACACTGAGAACAGAACCCTGTGGCACACCGTTCTCCTGGACTTGGGAGGAACTATATGAGGCCGCGACGTGCACGCGGAAGGTACGATACGACAGAAAATTGCGGATATAGATCGGCAGAGGGCCCCGAAGACCCCATCCATGAAGTGTAGAAAGGATGTGATGAGGCCATGTCGTATCATACGCCTTCCGCATGTCGAAAAAGACAGCGACCAGATGCTGACGGCGGGCAAAGGCAGTACGGATGGCCGACTCCAGGCTCACCAGATTGTCGGCGGCGGAGCGGCCTTTACGGAACCCACCCTGAGACGGAGCCAGAAGGCCTCGAGACTCCAGTACCCAATTCACGCGCCGGCTCACCATCCGTTCAAGCAACTTGCAAAGAACGTTGGTGAGGCTAATGGGACAGTAGCTGTCCACCTCCAAAGGGTTCTTCCCTGGTTTCAGAATGGGGACAACAAGACTTTCCCGCCATTGCGACGGAAACTCACCCTCGACCCAAATGCGGTTGTAAAGATCGAGACGTCGCTGGCAGTCCACTCAAAGGTGTTTCAGCATCTGAGAGTGGATGCTATCTGGCCCAGGAGCGGTATCAGGACAAGCGGCGAGGGCACTTCGAAATTTCCACTCATTGAATGGAACATTGTACAATTCAGGATGGTGAGTGCGAAAAGAAAGACTCCGATGTTCTATCCGCTCCTTAATGGAGCGGAAGGCCAAGGGGTAGTTGGCAGAAGCGGAATTCATGGCAAAGTGCTCTGCCAAGCGGTTTGCAATGACGTCGGAGTCAGTACAAACTGCTCCATTCAGTGAGAGCGCAGGGACACTGACAGGGGTCCGATAGCCACAGAGGTGGCGAATCTTGGCCCAGACCTGCGATGGAGTGACATGGAGGCCAATGGTGGACACATACCGCTCCCAGCACTCCTGCTTGCGTTGGCGGATAATGCAGCGGGCTCGCGCACGCAGCCGTTTGAAGGCGATAAGGTGGTCGATTGAGGGATGCTTGTGACGCTGGAGCGCCCGCCGGCGAGCTTTAATCGCTTCAGCGATCTCAGGCGACCACCAAGGCACAGTCCGCCGCCGAGGGGACCCAGAAGAACGGGGAATGGCAGATTCGGCGGCAGTAACGATGCCCGTGGTGACCGACTGAACCACTGCATCAATGGCATCGTTAGAGAGAGGCTCAATAGCGGCAGTGGAGGAGAACAAGTCCCAGTCAGATTGATTCATAGCCCATCTGCTAGGGCGCCCAGAAGACTGACGCTGTGGTAGTGACAGAAAGATCGGAAAGTGGTCACTACCACACAGGTCGTCATGCACTGTCCATTGGACAGACGGTAAGAGGCTAGGGCTACAGATGGAAAGGTCAATGGCGGAGTATGTGCCATGCGCCACACTGAAGTGTGTGAAGGCACCATCATTTAAGATCGAGAGTGTGAGCTGGGCCAATAAATGCTCAACGATGGCGCCTCGAGCTGTTGCCACTGACCCACCCCACAGATGGTTATGGGCATTAAAGTCGCCCAGTAACAGTAAAGGTGGAGGTAATTGAGCTATCAGAGCAGCCAGGACATGCTGCGCGACATCACCATCCGGTGGAAGGTAAAGACTGCAGACGGTAACAGCCTGTGGCGTCCACACCCGAACAGCGACAGCCTCTAAAGGTGTGTGGAGAGGTACAGACTCGCTGTGAAGAGAGTTCAGGACATAGATGCAGACGCCACCAGACACCCTTTCATAAGCTGCCTGGTTCTTATAATAACCCCGATAGCCACGGAGGGATGGGGTTCGCATTGCCGGAAACCAAGTTTCATGCAGAGCAATGCAGAGGAAAGGGCGAAGGCTGATATGTTGGCGGAGCTCAGCTAGATGGTGGAAGAAACCGCTGCAGCACCACTGGAGGATGGTGTTGTCCATGGCTGAGAAAGGCTTGACGGGACTGGGAAGGGAGATTACGCCGCTGGGTCACCTGCTGCCTCCGATTTAGCACCTGTGATAGTGCTTTCCATGGCGTCTGATGGACTGGCGAGATCGAGGTCCTCAGCGGACGCCAGAATCTCCACCGCATCCTCAGACGCAGACGCAGAGCTGGAAGGTTGCGTTGGGATGGCTGCCACCGCGAGTTCCTTGGGCTGAGAGCTCTTCTTGGGTTTCTCACGCCGTTCCTTGGGTGGCACCGGCTGGGAGGGTTTCACCGATTCAGTCTCCGGGACGGAGGAGGATCGTGAAGCCCTACGACCAGCTGATTGCGGGCACTTACGCCATTGTCGGTCGTCAGGCTTCTCGCTGGCGGAAACCTGGGAAGGGAGGGACCCAAGGGACCCCTTGCGGGCGTGAGAAGCCGAAGAAGTTGGACACTTCTCCGGCTTAGAAGTCCCCAATGGGTGGGATGGCGTTGCTCCTGAGGTAGGTGCCTCAGGAGCAACCCGGTAGGTAGAGCCCCCCACTGGCGAGGGGGCAAGAGGAGTTTTACTACTCGTCGATCCGGCCACAATTGGAGAAACAGATGGGGCTAGCACAGGTGTTGTAGCAGCAGCGTAGGAAGATGTCATTCTTACAGGATGGAGTCGGTCGTATTTCCTCTTGGCCTCAGTATAGGTTAGTCGGTCCAGGGTCTTGTATTCCATGATTTTACGCTCTTTCTGGAAAATTCGGCAGTCTGGCGAGCAAGGTGAATGGTGCTCCCCGCGCTTGACACAGATGGGAGGCGGGGCTCATGGAGTATTGGGATGTGATGGGCGTCCGCAATCTCGACATGTGAGGATGGAAGTGCAGCGAGAAGACATATGGCCGAACTTCCAGCACTTAAAGCACCGCATCGGGGGAGGGATATAGGGCTTAACGTCACATCGGTAGACCATCACCTTGACTTTTTCCGGTAATGTATCCCCTTCGAAGGCCAAGATGAAGGCACCGGTAGCAGTCTGATTTTCCTTCGGACCCCGATGAACGCGCCGGACGAAATGTACACCTCGGCGCTCTAAATTGGCGTGCAGCTCTTCATCAGACTGCAAAAGAAGATCCCTATGGTAAATAACTCCCTGGACCATATTTAAACTCTTATGGGGTGTGATCGTAACGGCAACATCCCCCAACTTGTCATAAGCGAGTAACCGTTGTGACTGGGCAGAGGATGCCGTTTGTATCAGGACTGAACCAGAGCGCATTTTTGACAAGCCCTCCACCTCCCCAAACCTGTCCTCTAAATGCTCGACGAAGAACTGAGGCTTTGTGGAGAGAAAAGACTCCCCATCAACCCTCGTACAAACTAAGAAGCGGGGCGAATAACTGCTACTGCCATCCTGCCCAGGGAGGGGAACGTTTTCGGATCGTACTTCTGAGCGTTAAACTGAGCCCGAGAACGCTTAGAGACTGCTGGCGGCTGTCCACCAGCGAGACACGATGTACCACGCTTCATTGCGGGTCATCCGTCCTGATGCCACCTACTCCGACCAAGGGCCCTCCCAACGGGCGCCACCCAGCCACGGCAAGAGCCACCCGGCAGGATGGCCGTTGCCGGGAGTCCCGATACCCCAGGAGGATAGGCATCTACTCCTTGGCATACGTGGGGAGTTAACGGCGCAGGCATCAGTAGAGCGATCCCTGTGTTGTCAGGGGGCTACAACCAACAGGGTACATGGCGGCCCCACCACAACGGATTGGCTACCGTGATGGATGTTAGGTAACATGTTGTCCATGGTCGCCGTCGGTGCAGAAAGAGGCACTGCACAGTGCAAGGTGTTATCTGCACGCAGAAAAAGAGTCATGCCCAAGAGATGGAGAGCGGACAGGACTGCAGTTCAATAGTGTATAAGCTGGCGAAAGGTCTGATCGCAAGAGGGACACAATGCACCAAGTAAGGCGCCCTTCCCCAATCGGCTCGCTCCTCGGAAAATTTTGAGAGATGGAGGTCAAACCCAACAGGGGACCGTCATATAAGGCCGAAAAGTTTGAGACTCCTTTTAGTCGCCTCTTACGACAGGCAGGAATACAGCGGGCCTATTCTAACCCCCGAACCCGCAGGGGGACTGCAGACTTTCGTAGGCACAATATCTTTGACCTTGGTCTATAAGCTGCTTCTAGTCCAAGCGGCACATCGATGCAACTGCTCAGTCGTGAGGTGTGCTGTAATGAGTTAACACGTGTGTGTGTGTGTGTGTGTGTGTGTGTGTGTCGTCACGGAAATGGAACCGCATAATATTGCGCAACGTTGTGCCATTTATTTTTGCGTTAAATTGGGTGAAAACGCGACGACAACTTACAGTAATCTTCAGATTCTTTTTGGAGAGGAGGTTATGTCAAGAGCTCAAGTTTTTCATTGGCATAAAATGTTTAGTGAAGGCAGAACGAATGTTGAAGATGAAGACCGCAGTGGACGACCATCAACCTCACGGAACTGTTCACAAACAGTGGGTGCCTCCTGGACAAACAGTTAGCCAATATTTCTACAAAGAAATTCTAGAAAGACTGCATAAAAGAGTTCTTCGTGTTCATGCCAACATTGCTGATAATTGGATTCTGCATCACGATAATGCGCCGTCCCATACTGCTCTGTCAGCACAGCAATTTTTAACCTCAAAATAAATTTCAGTACTACCACAGCCACCTTATTCACCAGATATCGCTCCGTGCGACTTTTCCTGTTTCCAAGAGTAAACGGCGGTCAAGAGACACCATTTTCAAACAACTCAAGATGTCCAAAAAGCTGTGACGAGGGTCTTAGAGGATATACAGAAGATGAGTTCCAGAAATGTTACCATCAATAGCAGAAGCGCTGGAAAAAGTGTGTACAGTCAGAAGGGATCTACTTTGAAGGAGGCAACACTAAACTTGACTAAAACGGTAAGTAACATTTTTTGTCACATCAGTCTCATTACTGTCGCATCTCGTATTTTTTTCGGCGTAGTCTACTTGACACTGTAGGCACATATTCCACCGCTTCGGAACTGCATAGGTACCACGATGAAAGACTCTATTGGTCGCGTATGGCCATACGTGCTCCTAGGTTTTCACCTCTTAGCCACTTCTGAAATGCCTGCCTCCCGTTCCTTCTGTAACTGCACCGGACGGATGCAAGTTACCAGGAGTGACGTCTGGTGACTAAGGAGGATGTACCAGACATTCAAATTTAGTTTCCTGAGCCGTCTTATGGGCTGCGTGCCGTAGAACGTTGTTATGCTGTAGCAATACTCCTGAAGTCAGAAATACTTATCTTTTCTCCTGATTTTCAGCATGTCTGAATAATAAGTACTGGTTATCATCACCCCCCTATCTATGCGATGCTCAAAATTACTCCATTTTCAACCCAAAGAGGATAAGAAATGCATCACCTTCAACGCGGAAATGATGCTAAAGTTCTTCATAGTTCTTTCAGTTTGGCAGTCAACTGACGTGGCACCCATCTTGCAGACGACGTACTGAAGTGCAGCACATTCTGAACATTATTCTCCGATGAACGAATACTAAGCCTCAAACTCGAGGCTGTTTCGTTCAGAGTTTCACGTCTGTCCTCCTTTTCGAGGTACTCCAATAACGCAGTGTTCTCTTCTGTCACTACGTGGTGAGTCTGCCTTGGTCTTGGGTCATCTTCCACAGAAGTTAAACCGCTTTTAAACTTCCTACATCACTTGTACTCTTGCTGCAACGACAAACATGGACCTCCGTACTGCGCTGTCATTCATCGATTAATTTAGATTGGTCCGACACTGTCACTACACAAAAGACACGTCACAAATCGCTGTTGAATCGCGGTGCATGCCCACACTGGGGTGGTCATCCTGTTGCGGATGCTGCTGCATTCTTCTGCGTTGTATCATCACTCTACCACCTTTCGGCCACTTTCTGAACCTCTACGAACACGAGTGCCATCTACAAAACGAATTAAACAACTTTTCGAAATTTTATGGATCTTTTGCGATTTCCATTTGAATTTTATCACATCCAAAACATATTAATGAAGAATTTTCTCAAGGATGCACCTTTGGACCATTATTGTTGCAGTTATACCTCAATGACATGTCCGGCATGGAGAAATAATCCCCTTGCAGAAAACAGCAAAACTGTAATTGCACAATTACATCCACACTAGCCACTTTTCGGAGTACGACAGGTGATATTTCATGCAGCAATCTCATTGCGAATGGCATGCGGGAACAACTAACGTATTGGCTCAAATTTCTCATTCGCAATGCATCCCTTGTAGTGTCTGCTACTGGAGTTCGATGAGCATCCCCAGGACGCCTTTCCCCCTTTCTAAACGAATCCATCAAGAAACGATCTGTTGCTTTTTTCTATCTTTTCTGTTTCCTCTATCATTTCTATCTAGCAAGGATCCCACGTTTTTGTCCAAAGAGGGTTAGTATCTTTGACTAGTAACCAAAACGTGATGGGTCCTGGGTCGGAAGAAAGCTACTGTTTAAATTTTGAATAAAATAATGGAAGACTTATAGCCATTTTCGTTCTGCTAACAGTCTTGTCGAAGACAGAAGTTCAGGGCACTCTCCTTGCTTTGGGGTGGGAAACTGTCCCTAAAAGGAGGAAGAATCAGCAATGATCAATGAGGATTCAGACGGCAATGGGAACCACTGCATTACAAACACATAACCCGTATCCACAGGACATGTGGCCTGGAACCAAAAAAAGTTTTTGACAATCTCTCCTCTGGAAAAATGTTCGAGACTACTCCCCCATCCGGATATCTGAGAGGGGACTGCCAAGGGAGAGGCGACCTTGAGAAAAAGACTGAATAACCCACGGAAGTGTAAAGGTCCACGAGTCGGGACGTGGGGGATCAGAAGTTTGCACTTGGTTAGGAAGCTAAACAATATGAAATTAACTCACTCTAGATATAGTTTCGGTCAGCGAAGTGAAGTGGAAGAAGACAAGGATTTCTGGTTAGAAAAGGGGAGGGTAGTAAAACAGCGGTATAAAATGCTATAACGCGGGTAAGATTCGCTGTGAATAGGAAAGCAGGGCGGAGAGTTGTTTATTGTGAGCTGTTCAGTTCGGTGATAGGGTTGTCCTCATCTGAATCTACAGCAAACCAACACAGACAACGACGGTTTGGAAATACATGCCAACGTCGGAAGGTGAAAATGAAGAGATAGACAAAGTATCCGAGGATACTGAACGGGAATTTTAGTAAGCAAAGGGAGATGAAAATCTAGTAGCCAAGGTGGATTGTAATGCAGCTGTAAAGAAAGGAGTGCCCTATAACTGAAAAATAGGAAAAATGGAAATAAGACTTGCGCACTAAGGGTTTCGTTCAAAATTAATTATGTATATAGAGTGTTCATCCATCATGGGAATCGAGGAGCTGAGCGATTTTTCCCTGTCACTAATATCAATACAGGAAAGATAATGATCCTGGGAATTCCAAGAACTTATCAAAATCTGTTCAGTAATTCCGCAGACTAGCCTGGACATACAAAAAGAAGTAAACAAGTGACTCCAGCTTATATAGATAGAAAAGAGCAGATTTTTTTAACATTTTTTTATTTACTTACTCAAACGATTACAGATTACATTTTTTGCTTGCTTGCAGTGGTGTTTGTTTATTATGATTTCCATGGATGATGAATACAATGTATGTTCAAATATCTGTCATTCAGCCAGTTTGTTAAGAAAAGTTTTTCTTAGGAATTGGTCGACGTATCAAGTTGAAATTTATGTGACAGTTTTATGTGATACAATTACAGTAACGAATTGAAAATGTTTCACTTTACTTGCATCGTGAAGCCTTTCTTCTTGCCGAATCGTTTTCATGAAGGAGGCAACGGCCCTGCCGCAGTGGATACACCGGTTCCCGTCAGATCACCGAAGTTAAGCGGCATCGGGTGAAGTCGGCAGTTGGATGGGTGACCATCCGGGCCGCCATGCGCTGTTGCCATTTTTCAGGGTGCACTCAGCCTAGTGATGCCAACTGAGGAGCTGCTCGACCGAATAGCAGCGGCTTCGGTCAAGAATACCATCATAACGACCGGGAGAGCGGTGTACTGACCACACTCCCCTCCTATCCGCTCCTCAGCTGAGGATGGCACGGCGACCGGATGGTACCGATGGACTACTTGTGGTCTGAAGACGGAGTCAGTTGAGTGAGTGTAAGTTTGTATCAAAAGATGTGACCTAAATAGCAGCAACTTTTGGTTTCATTGATTTGGAAGCTTGCGTTTATTACATGTGCAAGAGCCTATAGACCTTTGTATGTGGCATTAACTTCAACTTGATACATTTGCTTGTTCCTGAGAAAACAGTCGGACAGACAGACTGTCAGACAATCACACGATTTGCTATCATATGTGTAGTTCGGCTTTGGAAGTCGTTTAACAACTGAAAATGCTATATTCTCTTTTCTCTGTGAGGTATTGGATGGGTTAAACTAAAAGTTTCGAATGCCTGGCATATTTTTTTTATTTAACTAAGGAATTTGATTATGTTGATCACAAAATATTGCTCCAGAAGTTGGACCATTATGGAATACGGGGAGTAGCTCACAATTGGTTCACCTCTTACTTTAGCAACAGGCAGCGAAAGGTCATTATTCACAATGTTGAGAACGGCTGTGATGTGGGGTATGTCAAGAGGCAGGGGGGTTGTGTGTCCCAGGGATCAGTGTTGGGGCCACTCCTATTCCTTATTTATATAAATGATATGCCCTATAGTATTATGGGTAATGCTATAATATTTCTGTTTGCTGATCACACCAGCTTGGTAGTAAAGGACGTTGTGTGTAACATTACTCCAGTTTCAAATAGTGTAGTACATGACCTAAGTTCATGGCTTGTAGAGTATAAACTAACGGTAAATCACAGTAAGACTCAGTTGTTATAGTTTCTAAGACACAATTCAACAATACCTGACGTTTTAACTTCACAGAATGGGCATATGATTAGTGAAACTGAACAGTTCAAATTTCTAGGTGTTCAGATACATAGTAAACTGTCGTGGAAAGCCCACGTTCAGGATCTTGTTCAAAGACTTAATACTGCCATTTTTACTATTCGAACGGTATCAGAAGTGAGTGATAGTTCGACACGAAAATTAGTGTACTTTGCTTATTTTCATATGGTATTATATTTTGGGGGAACTCTTCCCATTCGAAAAGGATATTTTTGGCTCAGAAACGGGCGGTTCGGGCAATAAGTGGTATAAGTTGAAGAATCTCTTATCGACACTTATTGACGAGTCTGGGTATTTTGGCGTTGGCCACTCAATATAATATATATTCCTTACTGTCATTTCTTGTTAACAATATTACCTTATTGCCAAGAGTAAGGAGCTTTCACTCGGTTAATACTCGGTAGAAATCAAACTTGCATTTGGATCGGCCTTCCTTAACTCTCGTGCAGAAAGGGTGCAGTATACTGCTGCATCTATTTTCACTAAGCTACCACTCGAATTCAAAAATGTTACCAGTAATCCACGCACTTTCAAATCGAAACTGAAGAGCTTCCTCATGGGTCACTCCTCCGTTCCTTGAAAAACTAAGCTCATTCTTATTCTATTGTTGGTTGCGTTTACTTAATCTTATGGACTGACTTTTTTTGGGTTCATAAAATTTTTCTTCAAAATCTGTTATTACTTTTGTGATGTAGTTTCATGAACTAACACGTTGCGTGACCTTGGAGGTTTGATGAACTTGCTCCTACGGATCTTGATGTGTAAATAAAAAATAAAATAAATAGCAACAAGCGATCCTGTAAGGGTCCTGTTTTCACAGATTGAGACACGAAACCCTAGGAAGTGTCATGATGGTATCTCCGTGGCAAAACACTCCTGATTAGTCCCCAATTCTGGAGGGGACTGCCGAGGGGAAGGTGACCGTGGGAAGAAGATTAAATAACCAACGAACATTCTACGATACAAGCTTCTATCTAGCGTATGAGCTTCTCGTCATACAACAGCATCATCCACAAACACCTTCACTGATCTTCTGATGATATCCAATTTGATCATCATACGTATTTTGAATCATTATTTCTGAAGAAGAGAAATTTGTTAACATCGAATATAGATTTATGTATCAGGAAGTCGTTTCTGAAAGTATTTGTTTGGAGTGTACCCATGTATGGAAGTGAAACATGGACGATAACTAGTTTGGACAAGAAGAGAATAGAAGCTTTCGAAATGTGGTGCTACAGAAGAATACTGAAGATAAGGTGGATAGATCACGTAACTAATGAGGAGGTATTGAATAGGATTGGGGAGAAGAGAAGTTTGTGGCACAACTTGACTAGAAGAAGGGATCGGTTGGTAGGACATGTTTTGAGGCATCAGGGGATCACAAATTTAGCATTGGAGGGCACTGTGGAGGGTAAAAATCGTAGAGGGAGACCGAGAGATGAGTACACTAAGCAGATTCAGAAGGATGTAGGTTGCAGTAGGTACTGGGAGATGAAGCTTCTTGCACAGGATAGAGTAGCATGGAGAGCTGCATCAAACCAGTCTCAGGACTGAAGACAACAACAACAACGTATTTTGAATCATTATTTCCCAATAACAAGAACAGACCAGAGAACTAAAGGTACAAAAAGCAAATTGGACCCTTGGTGCAATAAACTAATGTTGAACACAAATAAAACAAATATGGGTTTCAGTTGGTCGAGATAAAATAATTATGTCACATTTAATGCTGATGATAATCCCAAAGAGCCAGACAGTTTTTAAGGAGTAGAAATTGACTGCCAGCCGAAGTGGAAAAACTAATGAAGAGAATACTATCAAAGTGAGTATTTACAGAGTGTACTTTGCATATACCTGGAGTCCTGCCATCACTGTGGGACAGCAAGCACCTCACAGTTACATGCTGTCTGTACCAAGCAAGAGGTCCGCCACAAATACCAAGAGAGGCTGCCGGCACACAGGCACAGCCACTCGCCTGGAGCCTCTCATTTCTCTGCAGCTTCCTCCAGGTGGCAGTGACTTCCTTCCTGCTTCTGCGCCACAACCCTCTCCACGTCGTGCACATCCGCTGACAGTGTCGATAGCAGATAGGGAACGCTGTTAACTGTGGACTGCTCCCCTTCCTCCTGGCATGGGCGAATGTAGTTGGATGATTGTATTAAAAGGGGGGTGGGGGGGGGGAGGGAACAAACTGTGAGGTTTGGTCATTGTGTCGGGCGGTTCTAGGCACTTCAGTCCGGAACCGCGCTGCTGCTACGCTCGCAGGTTCGAATCCTGACTCGGGAATGGATATGTGTGTTGTCCTTAGGTTAGTTAGGTTTAAGTAGTTCTAAGTATAGGGGACTGATGACCTTAGGTGTTAAGTCCCATAGTGCTTAAAGCTATTTGAAACATTTCTTCGGTTCCTTGTTCCCAGTAGAACAATTATCCCAAGGGAAAGAAGAATAAAAACAGAAAGGAAGAACCTGAAGGACAACAAACTCTACAATGGACAAAAAGGACTAGAAAACCGCAGACAGATGCAAGAAACAGGGAGAGTAGATTAAAAACAAGGAAGAATATTACCATGGCTGGCTGACCATGAGAATACAAAAGGAGAAACCAGCCACTCTGCAACACATTAAAACCTCAACCCTAAAAGCCCTAGAGGGAGAAAGGACATGCGCTAAAACTCGGATCCTCACGAATAAAATGTAAAACTAAAGCTGCTGTTGAGGCATTGTCGCCCAACACTGAAGGTAGGGAGCTGGGAAAGTTAAAAGTCCGCCACAGACCAGCTAAAAGTGGGCAGACCAGCAAGAGGTGGACGACTGTCATTTGGAAGCCACAGCGACACTGAGGTGGGTCCTCACGACGGAGGAGATAACCATTTGTTAGGCACGTATGGCCAATGCGGAGCCAGCAGAGGACAACTGATTCCCTGTGAGAGGACCGCATGGAAGACTTCCACACATTCGTAGTCTCCTTAATGACACGCAGTTTGCTGTGCATACTGTTATGCCAGTCCGTCTCCCAAAGCCGGAAAACCTTGCGGCGTAAGACAGAACACAGGTCAGTTTCAGAGATATCCATCTCACGGAGCGGTGTCCACAGCTCGTGATCTCGCGGTCGCCTTCTCGCTTCCCGAGCACGGTGTCCTGGGTTCGATTCCCGGCGGGGACAGGGATTTTCACCTGCTTTGGGATGACTGGCGGTTTGTGTTGTCCTCATCATTCCATCATCACTCATGAAAGTGGCGAGTTTGGACTGAGCAAAGGTTGGGAATTTTTGTGATAACCACACAGTTAAGTGCCTTGTAACCAAACACCGTCATCGTCATCCAGAAGCGGTTTCCGTGTAGCCTATTTGGCCAGCCTGTCACCAAGTTCGTTGCCTGGGATTCCGTCGTGTCCTGGGGTCCACACAAACACCACGGAACGACTGGACCGTTCCAGGGCATAGATGGACTCCTGGATGGTCGCTATCAAAGGAGGCGAGGATAGCACTATTCGACAGCTTGTAAGCTGGTCTGGCACGGGCGAACATGGATATTCTTCAACGGGCAGGATCCAAACACGACGTGCCACAGATACGCAATTCCACATCAGCCGTCAGTGAGTTAACTTCATCGCCTGCTGTTAGGTCAGACAGTACTTCGAAGATTACACTCCAATGTAGCGGTCACTATTTATGGAGAACTAACAGAGTGTCTGGAAACATTACTATCAGTGATACGAAATCATAGATGTCCGAACTGGGTACGTACGAAAAACTGGCCCTGAGTACTAGACTGCTCATTGTCGCCCACCGGTTCTCATTTATTATTTCTAAGCTGTTTCTTGCATTAGCTTGTTTGTTATTTCTTTATTATCTAACTAGCTGGGGTACCTGGCTTTCTCCTTTATGTTGAGCATTGTCTAAAATATAAATCAAATCCACTTTTTATTAAGAAACACGTAAGTAGACTTCACACACTCTTCATACATTATTTTTGATTTATATTTAATTACTCTATCAATTTGACTATTCTCACTTGACTGTTCGTTTTTATTCACTCACTGCATTACTTTTTAACATCTACATCTACATCTTTTACGGTTCTTCCCTTCGTCACTGATAAAAAAAAACTCACGTTCGAACCCACTATGAGTCGCGCTTTATATACCCCTACCAATTGGTAGCCCATCGGTGGAGAAAAGATTTCGAATGGTCCACAATGTTCCAGAAAAATCCACAACATTCGACACTGTTCTGAAATGTTCCACAAGGATCTGGGGTGTTCTGTGATCTCCTGAACATTCTAGAATCTTCCCTAATGTTCCATACTACTCACGAACATTCCAGAACATCTCGAATCATTGTGGAGTATCCCGGAATATTCAGGAATGTTCTTGAATGTTCTCGAATACTCTCGAAGCTTCTGGAATGTTCTAGAAATTTCTAGCAGGCAAAACTTCCCGCCCCCCCAAAAGTTTCCTAAAGTATGTTCAGAAAGAAAGTTTTTCATTAAATAAGAAGCTGCCGTTAAAGTGTTCAGTGAAAAAATGTAAACTGCTTATAGCTGTCTGTAAGTAAAGTTTAAAAAAGACCGCAGTATTATTTCGCTTTGAATAGGTTTGTAAACTTGTAATTATTTTCTTTTTTTTTTTTTTAGTTGTGCAGTTATTTACAAAGCCAGTATGACTACAGTCCAAAGAGAGACTAGTTGCTATGTCCCCTTGTTAAAGGTTGAAATAATTCGTGATACTTAAAGTTGTTACTAAAGGTATTTGCCATTTCTTAATTTTGTGTGGTACCATTTACAATTGATTATGGTTCTTCAAACCATACCAGTTGAAGGGACCTCATAAGCTACTTAACTCATGTAATAAATTAAAGTAAAGGCTCCTACTGAGCAAGTGCAGCAACCAATACAATCATTTATTCTCTACCAAACCTTTTTTTATTAATAATAACTGTTCTGCCCATTGTATAGAGTAACTTAATGCGCAAATTTCTGAAGCCCATAGTAATTAATACTGTTTCACAATCATGATATTTTTTGTGTAGTCAATTAAAATAATATTAGTTCATGCTACTGCCAGCCTGTTGATAGTAGGTTCAGATGTCCTCCTCCATTTGTTAATTACAGTGCATAGTAGTTTCTGCCAACAGCAAATGTTATTGTGAGACAGTGTGTATTGCTGCATTTGTTGGCCATTCTATGTTCAGCACAATGGTTAGCTGTTGTGTTGTTTTCTAGGGCAGGTTACTGTACAATATTGAGAGTAACTGTTTTGAAAGAGATTATTTAGGGTATCAAATGATTTTACGTTTTCTTAGTTGAAGTTTGTTTCCGATTTGCCATAAAAGTTGATATCGCTTTGCCTAATTAGGTTGGCGAACGCATGTATATATAATTGCTGTTTACTTTTGTGTTAGTAGAATGTCAATTCGAACACCGTAGGCTTTGCTGTTGTTACTGTTACACTTCGTGATTACGAAATCATAGTCCCTTGTTATTAGATGCAGTCACAGTCAGGCTAAATCATTCACAGAAGGTTATGGTTATCGGCGATGGCAATTTGGTAGGGGCCGGTTGTGCTACGAAAGCACTAACGCGGGTATATGATAATAAAATACGAAAGAGTTGAAGACAGTGACTACAGAGGAGGAGAGATCTATGTAACATAACCACAATAATTTGCTCCTAATGACAAACGAGAATTACACTCATGCTCCTAAATTAAGGTTAACTGCAGAATGCGGTGCCACACAACGTGGCACTACACAAAACTGGCGCCAATAGCATAGGCACATAGGAAACACTGTCAACGCAGATCTGTAAGTCCACGGTATTGGTGATAAGTTGTGAAAACCGTGCCGAAACACATGTGCTACCAGACGCCACTGTTTCCTGCGCATATACCCCAACATCAATATGGGTTATGATCACCATGCACACGTACACAGGCCGCACAGTGGCTTGGAATACTCTGGATCAGCTGCTGGGGTGTAGCCTCCTATTGTTGCACCAGTGCCTGTCGGAGCTCCTGAACTGTCGTAGGGGTTCGAAGACGTGCAGCGATACGTCGACCGACAGTATCGCTAGGGAGTGGGGGGGGGGGGTAAGTTTGGAGAATAGGCAGACAACTCCATTCGGTTGATATCTTCTGTTTCAAGGTACACCTCCACGATGGCAGCTCGGTGGGAGCGTGCGTTATCATCCATCAGGAGGAAGGTGGGACACATAGCACCCCTGAAACGGCGGACATACTGATGCAAAATGACGTCCCGATACACCTGACCTGTTACAGTTCCTCTGTCAAAGACATGCAGGGGTGTACCTGCATCAATGATAATCCCCACGCCATCAATCCATGACCTTGTAAGTAAGCTGTTTACGTTTTTTTATTGGTAACGCCGCCGCCGCCGCCACGTAGCGCTCTGTATAAAAATCACTGGCTGTGCCGTGCGCAGTCTGTGTTTAGTTTGCATTGTTGTCTGCCATTGTAGTGTTGGGCAGCGGCAGCTGGATGCTAACAGCGCGTAGCGTTGCGCAGTTGGAGGTGAGCCGCCAGCAGTGGTGGACGTGGGGAGAGAGATGGCGGAGTTTTGTAATTTGTAAGACTGGATGTCATGAACTATCATATATATTTTGACTATTAAGGTAAATACACTGTTTGTTCTCTATTAAAATCTTTCATTTGCTAACTATTCCTATCAGTAGTTAGTGCCTTCTGTAGTTAGAATCTTTTATTTAGCTGGCAGTAGTGGTGCTCGCTGTATTGCAGTAGTTCGAGTAACGAAGATTTTTTTGTGAGGTAAGTGATTTGTGAAAGGTATAGGTTAATGTTAGTCAGGGCCATTCTTTTCTAGGGATTATTGAAAGTCAGATTGCGTTGCGCTAAAAATATTGTGTGTCAGTTTAAGCACAGTCGTGTATAAATTGTTATAAGGGGACGTTTCAACCTCCATACAGGTCCCTTTGAAGGACCTTAAGGGGCTGTTCAGGCTATACCTGGACTCGTCCATGAACATAGCCTGGGACCACTGTTCCAATGAACATGTACTGTGTTCTTGACACCAGGCTTTACGGGCTCTAATGTGACTAGGGGTTAGTGGAATGCACCTTGCAGGTCTCTGGGCGAATAAACGATGTCTGTTCAGTCGTCTGTAGACTGTGTGTCTGGAGGCAACTGTTCCAGTGGCTGCGGTAAGGTCCCGAGCAAGGTTACCTGCATTACACCGTGGCCGTCTGCGGGCACTGATGGTGAGATATCGGTATTCTTGTGGTGTTGTACACTGTGGACGTTCCGTACAGTAGCGCCTGGACACGTTTCCTGTCTGCTGGAATCGTTGCCATAATCTTGAGATCACACTTTGTGCCACGTGGAGGGCCCGTGCTACGACCTGCTGTGTTTGACCAGCCTCCAGTCGCCCTAGTATTCAACCCCTCATGTGTTTTTTCAGACATTTTCAACACACAGTCACCATTAGCACGTCTGAAAACGTCTGCACACTTACTCACTGCACCGTACTCTGATATGCAAACACACCTCGTCGTACGTGGACTGCTGCCAGCGCCACCGTGCGTCGACAGCAGGTCAAATACTCTGCATGGTCATACCCCGAGGTGACTTAAATCCGCAAACTGCCCACCAGAGCGTCGTTTCACCATGTATCAGCATTACCCTTAATTTATGAGCAAGAGCGTATATGCCGTCCCCGTAACAGCCAAGTACGAGGGATTTTCACTAAGTAACGCAACATATTTTCTCGGTCAATTTAGTTTGAAAAAATGCGAAATTTGTTGTGGGGCATGGTGGAATATTCCCGCTTCAAACCCTAGGCTGTAGTTTCATGAAGTTCCGTTGGTTAATGGCGCTGCACGCAGCCTTCAAAATGACGTCTGTAGCGGAGGTGCGTTCCAAGCAGAGAGCTGTCATTGAGTTTCTTTTGGCGGAAAACAAAGTAGCGCAGTTATCCATAGGCCCTTGGAGAATTTCGGCGGAGACCTGGCAGTGAACAAAAGCACGGCGTCGTTGGTTACGGCGTTTGCCATCACCGCAACGAAGACCCGCAAACCTGTCCGACATCTCGCGAGCCGGCCAGCCGCACACAGCTGCGACTCCAGCGATGTTGCAATGTGTGGACAGTTAGTTAAGGTGATCGTCGGACTACAAAAACCTCGCTGCACAACTGGATGTCGATGTTCGTAGTGATGACACACTCGTCCACCAGTTGGGGTACTCAAAGGCTCCTCGTCGCCTAACAGAAGAACATAAAGAGCAACGAAGGACTGTCTGTGCGGAATTGCTTGTGGCATTACGAGACTCATTATGACAGTTTTTGTGGAACATTGTCACAGGCGATTAAATTTAGGTTCATCGCTTCGAACCGGGACGGCAATTCATGCAGTGATGCCACACCAACCCTCCTCCGAAGGAAATGTTCAAAGCCACACCTTCGGCGGGAAAAGTCATGGGAAGTCTTAAGGGGTTATTGTTTTGTGTCCTCTTTCACGGTGCAAAGAACCATTGAAGTGTATTGTACTAACTAAAACTAAACTCCTCCTGCACAGGCCATGAAGGCCCAAAGGTACCGACCAGCCGCCGTGTCATCCTCAGCCCACAGGCGTCACTGTATGCGGATACGGAGGGGCATGTGATCAGCACTCCGCTCTCCCGGCCATATGTCTGTTTACGAGACCGGAGCCGCTACTTCACAGTCAGCAGCTCCTCAGTTTGCCTCACAAATTGTACTGAAGTGCAGGAGGATCTGCAACGAATTGACGCATGGTGCAGGGAATGGCAATTGAATCTCAGTGCAGACAAGTGTAATGTGCTGGGCATACATAGAAAGAAAGATCCCTTATCATTTACCTACAATATACCAGTTCAGCAACTGGAGGCAGTTAATTCTACAAATTATCTGGCAGTGAACATTAGGAGTGATTAAAATGGAATGACCATATAGGCTGTCGGTAAAGCAGATGCCAGACTGAGATTCATTGGAAGAATCCTAAGGAATTGCACTCTGACAACAAAGGAAATAGGTTACAGTACACTTGTTCGCCCAATGCTTGAATACTGCTCACCGGTGTGACATCCCTACAAGATAGGATTGATAGAAGAGATTGGGAAGATCGAACGGAGAGCAGCGCGCTTCGTTACAGAATCATTTAGTAATCGCGAAAGCGTTACGGAGGTGATAGATAAAGTCCAGTGGAAGACTCTGCAAGAGAGACGCTCAATAGCTCGGTACGGGCTTTTGTTAAAGTTTCGAGAACACACCATAACTGAGGAATCAAGCAGTATATCGCACCGTCCTACGTATATCTCGCGAAGAGACATGAAGATAAAATCATAGAGAGAGAGCCGACACAGAGGCATACCGACAGTCTTTCTTTCCACGAACAATTCGAGACAGCATTAGAAAGGAGAACCGAGAGAGGTACTCAAGGTACCCTCGACCACACACAGTCGGGTGCCTTGCGGAGTACGGATGTAGATGTAGTCAAGAGCTGACTGTAGCTGGCTTCCCAACAGCGTTCGACAGACCGGAAGGTCACCCATCCAAGTGCTAGCCCAGCCCGACAGCGCTTAACTTCGGTGATCTGACGGGAACCGGTGTTACCACCGCGACAAGGCCGTTGCCCGTGTATTGTACTACCCTCAGGAAATTGAAGAAACGACTTGAGCGTGTTTGAAGCCACAAAAATGAAACGTACTACCTCTTCCCCGTGACAATGCAAGGCCTCACAGAAGCCTGCGCTCCAGAGAGGAGCTCACAAATGGCTTTCTACATCTCTATGGATACTCTGCAACTCACATTTAAGTGCGTGGCAGAGGGTTCATCGAACCACCTTCACAATTCTCAAGAACGAACACCTACATCTTCCCGTGAGCTCTGATTTCCCTCATCTTATCAAGGTAATCGTTTCTCCCTATGTAGGTCGGCGTCAAAAAATATTTCCGCATTCGGAGGAAAAAGTTGGTGATCTGAATTTCGTTGAGAAGATTCCTCCGCAACGAAAAACGCCTTTGTTTTAACGATATCCATCCCAAATCCTGTATAATTTCAGTGAGACACTCTCCCCTATTTCGCGATAATACGTGCTGCCCTTCTTTGAATGTCTTCGCTGAACTCCGTCAGTCCTATCTGGTAAGGATTCCACACCGCGCAGCAGTATTCTGAAAGGGGACGGACAAGCGTAGTGTAGGCAGTCTCCTCAGCAGGTCTATTTGTTACATTTCCTGAGTGTCCTGCCAGTAAAACGGAGCCTTTGGTTATCCTTCCCCACAACATTTTCTATGTGTTCCTTCCAATTTAAATTGCTAGTAATTGTAATTCCTAGGTATTCAGTTGAATTTACGAGCTTTAGACTTGACTGATTTATCGCGTAACCGAACTTAAACTGATTCGTTTTAGTACCCATGTCGATGAGATCACACTTTTTGTTGTTTAGTACCAACTGCCAGTTTTCGCACCATACAGGTATCTTTTCTAAATCGTTTTGAAATTTGTTTTCCATCTTCTGATGACTTTATTAGTCGATAAACGACAGCGTGATCTGCAAACAACCAAAGACAGCTGCTCAGATTGTCTCCCAAATCGTTTATATAGGAAGAAACAGCAGAGGGCCTATAACACTTCCTCAGGGAACGCCAGAAATTGTAAGGTGTCAGGCAAATCCAACACCTTCCATGAAAACCCTGACATAATAAGCAAATCTACTAGTATGTCACATAGCTCCGAATAAATCGTGACATTAAATTAACCAAAGTAATACGAGTAACGAGTGAGCAAATGGAATACCACAGACTAACACAAGAATGCCTAAATGCATGTCGTACCTTCCCACCGTGAGGCAGACGCAGTTCCGAGGGGAGAAACGAGGACAGAAGCCGAGAGCAGAATCGTGTTAAGCTAGAAGGCCCTACGATAAGGGAGGACGGGCCAGACTACCTGTACGACTACCACCCACACGTTTTAGCGTGAGACTGTTTCGCGTCTCAGGTGCGTCAAGGACCACCCCCAGCCCATGTTAAAAGATAGAGCCCTCCAGAAAAGCAGTATAGATCTTACGATAACACAAAAAGGGCCACTACCACCCGCAAGTTTTAGCGTGAGACTTTTTGGCGTCTCTGTTACGTTGCAAACTTTAAAAAACATTGCCCCACCACGAAAAGTATAACGTTTCTCATTGGATAGACAGAATTTTTGTAGGCGGAGCTTAAGGTTAACATTGAGACCCTGATTGGTCAGATGAAAACATAGCCAGATAGTTTTTTTAAACTAACTTCGGTAAATTGTAGTAAGGAGAAGTTAGGAGAGAGTTGGTTCCGAGACGGCGAGCTGGATGGCTGCTGCGCCGGCCGCTGCCGCCCTCACGCTGCTTAAACACCGACAAGGTAATGAACGCACGCGATGCCGCATTTTTGAGCGCATAAGGCTTCACTCAGAACTGCAGAAGTCTCATCTGTTACACCCCCTTTTTGCTTAATACTAGTGTCGATCGTTAATTACAACTCATGGTGTTCACATTTGCCACTTGAAGAAAAGATCTGAAACGCGATGATTTTTCTTTTATATAGTTATTGAGAAGCCACATCAGCCAATGTAACTTACGACAAGTTAAATACGTAATTAAAGATAATTGAGGGTCACTGTAGACCATTTTTACAGTTTTCTCTTTTGTGAAACTTAAATTAAACCTAGATTATAGATGTGATATGGCATAGGTCATCCTTCGATCGATTGTAGAACTTGGAAACCCATTTAGGGAATATTCGTTCACTTTTTTGTTGAACGCAGTTGGTTTTTACCATCCTGTATTAAAACATTTCCTTTTATCAATAGTGCAATTTATAAATGATGTTTTGTGAGTAAAAATAAAATTTCCAATGGTAAACTTGACTGCTTTTTCGACGTTATTTTACCAGCTAACTAAAAATAGGAAAGCCTTGAACCCTTTCCACTAAATTTAGTCTTAAGATTCTTTTACAGGGAGTGCAGTGGAGCTGACGCTGAGATCATTTAGTATTTGGTTATATCATCGCTAGTCTCACTGAACTCTTCTGAATTCTACATGTCATGTGTGGTCTGGCGTCTCCTTACCAGCAACAGGTCCCAGGTTCAAACTAGTTAATTCCCTAAAAAACACGCTCAGAGCGTCGTTGCGCGAAAGTGGTAGGGAGACACGATATAGAACAATCAGACACCACCATGAATGTTTAGAAAATCACTTCTGTTTTACTCGATGACTTTCCGTCAGTTACTACGAACTGTGACCTCTCCGACAGGAGATCACGAATCCAGTCACATAACTGAGACGATATTCCATAGGGACAGAATTTCACTACAAGCAGCTTGTGTGGTACAGTGTCAAAAGCCTTCCGGAAATCCAGTAAGACGGAATCAATTTTAAATCCCTTGTCGATAGCACATCGGATTGTTGTTCTTCGTACTCCCTACAGCCCGGATTTTGCATCTTCCGAGATCCATGTGTTTGAGCCAATGAAGACTGCGCTTCTCGGGACGCAGTATGTGGATGATGGGGAGGTCATTGAGTTGTCTCACACATACGCCATTACGGTGGTGCCCTACGTTCGTAAATGTCCTCCCCGTAAGGTGACGTAAGACCGTCACATTGAACGGTTATCATATTGCTAATTAGACCTTTGTAGCTAAAAGACGGGGAATAATACGGTGTATTGGAATCCTGAATAAAACCAACCTGATTTCATAAAAAATACATGTTGCATTACTTACTGAACGCCACTCGCAGTAATGAAATGACAAAACATCGTTGTCAGTTATGATAAAACTAATTAAGTGGTGTGCAAATGAGTAGCGTTCTATCACAGTATGTAAATAACCAACTCTAAAATATAATCAAATCTTTAACTACAGTAAGGCAGCTACCACTGTACCATCTCATATTAGACGACTATCAATCACCAGAGAAAACGTGTCACTTTAGAAGGGCGTTAAAATTGTCTTTTCCGGAACTGGGTGTAGATTTGAATATGTAACACAGGCTTAAATGAACCCTTTACACTGGCAGAAAAACTAGATGATAGAGTACGGTTTATCTGGGGCACATTACTCTGTTTAGGATACGCAGCCATACGCGCAGTACTTAACTGATTTTTAGGGAATGTAGGTAATTTCTTGCATAATCAAGGACAATAGACGACTTAAATGAAGGTGCCACACACGAAACGGTTTTACGCCGTGTAACGTGTCTATCATAAGCCAGTGTGATTAACCTTCCATTGTAAGGGATTACCACAACTTCAGATTTGTACTACGTAAGCGGGAACAATATGTGTACGTGTTGCGAGTAATGCAGTAAACAAAACAGTTGGATAGGTGGTAAATTTTATGTAGTGGGGAACACCGTACTGCACAGAACAAATGCAGTGCGAAACCTATCTATGTAGTATCGTAACACCATCCGTTTCGCTTTGCCCAACGTAGAAAATATTTTTGCCACCATTACAATCAAGACCTGCTGTACCGTCGATGGAAGACTTTTATACACAAACAACCAATCTCTGTAGTGTCTCTTCGGATCGTATAATTGGAAATATTTAGTCTGTACCATGGAATCATTACGTCATACAAAACGCTTATGTATAAATGAGACCAGTACACAACGTTTTACACAAACACTGAAAACCATTTTACGGAATTCTATTAAGGATGACCACTGATTATCTCTGTACACAGAATTCGGCTACTAGCCATATACGGAAGCTAGTCATGACCAAATTAGAAATCTGGCTCACGTTCAAAGCATCAACAAAGCTAAAGAAAACTATACGTGTAATGACGATAAAACTACTCACCTTTGTACTAAATAGCGCCTGAATTTCCTCAATGACAACAGTATGTGTGTCATACATTCAAATAACCGGACTTTACGCCTAGTAAAGACGTTCAATTATGTAGTAAGGAACAGTACATCAAATACTAGTGAAGCACACACGTTTCTAGCTCTTGCTCACACTGCATTTACACACGACATCTCAAACACAACTGGCACCAGGGAAATGCCCCTTGAAGAAGGTAAACATCACAGTCAATGGCGTATCCGCTACTATCTTAATCGACTCACTGCTAAAGTTTCGCAGTCATTACATCTTTCGCGTAAAAAAGCTGTCATTGTGCACTAAAAACCCGCGCAACTTACCACGCACGTAGTGGATCCCATATGTAGCGACATTGTATAAAAAGGAAATAATTCGCATATGCACAGGTCTCACATCGAGATCTACATGGTCCGAGCATACTCCACTATGATCATATAAAACGAATACAAAGGAATTAAAAACGCATTATAGGAACATGGAATAATTACTGCTACTAAGTTTATCACAAAATTTATCCAAAAAAATGTTTGAATGTGTGTGAAATCTTATGGGACTTAACTGCTAAGGTTATCAGTCCCTAAGCATACACACTACTTAACCTAAATTATCCTAAGGACAAACACACACACACCCATGCCCGAGGGAGGACTCGAACCTCCGCCGGGACCAGCCGCACAGCCCGTGACAGCAGCGCCTGAGACCGCTCGGCTAATCCCGCGCGGCAAAAAAATGATCAGAAACCGTCGAAAAACACCTTATTCTTAAATTCTGTTTGCTTGTTCAGTAACTTCTCAGGCTTCTTGAAAACACTCATGTACATTTCTGGTTCCTCCTGTACGTCTGTAGCACCTCATTTGCCAAATAATTGCGGTATATTGAGATTTGTTTCAACACTAGTAACCGTGTCGCTTTCTGTACGTAGATGTTTTCTGAAGAACGAAAATTTAATTATGTTCATAGCTGTACGATCATGGTGTATCTTTCGTTAAAGGTCCTACACGTTTGGCCTACGTACACAGGATCACTGAAGTTACATGTTATTTTATAAGCATCTCATTTCTGAAACCCATCGAACTGCCCAGAAGAGGGTTTAAGTTCAAATGGTTCAAATGGCTCTAAGCACTATGGGAGTTAACATCAGTTCCTAGAACTTAGAACTACCTAAACCTATCTAATCTAAGGACACCACACACATCCATGCCGTAGACAGGATTCGAACCTGCGACCGTAGCAACAGGGGGGTTGCGGACAAGCGCCTAGAACCGCTCTGCCACAGCGGCCGGCAGGGCTTAAATACCTTAGCCAACCTGATCTTGTTCTGAAAGGGCACACCAACGTTTACCTAGCGGAATGCTTATGCTATCTGCATAAATCGCACCCTTATAACGCGTATGGGACAGTACATGTTTCTTTTTTACCTTTTTTGCTAGGGTAGTTTTATTTAGTATACACCGAAGTGACACAAGGCATGGGGTAGCGATACGTACATGTACAGATGTCGGTATTATCGCATACGCGGGGTACAAAAGAGCAGTGCATAGGCGGAGCTGTCATTTGTGCTCAGGTGATTCACGTGAAAGGGTTTTCGACTTGATTATGACCGCACGTTTCTAGCATTTGTAGACTTAGAGAAAACTTTTGACAATGTTGACTGGAATACTCTCTTTCAAATTCTGAAGGTGGCAGGGGTAAAATACGGGGAGCGAAAGGCTATTTACAATTTGTGCAGAAACCAGAAGGCAGTTATAAGAGTCGAGGGACATGAAAGGGAAGCAGTGGTTGGGAAGGAAGTGAGAGAGGGTTGTAGCCTCTCCCCGATGTTTTGTATATTGAGCAAGGAGTAAAGGAAACAAAAGAAATATTTGGAGTAGGAATTAAAATCCATGGAAATGAAATAAAAACATTGAGGTTCGCCGATGACATTGTAATTCTGTCAAAGACAGCAAAGGACCTCGAAGAGCAACCTAACGGAATAGACATGGTCTTGAAAGGAGGATATAATATGAACATCAACAAAAGCAAAACGAGGATAATGGAATGTAGTCGAATTAAATCGTGTGAAGCTGCGGGAATTAGATTAGGAAATGAGACGCTTAAAGTAGTAAATGAGCAAAATAACTGATGATGGTCGAAGTAGAGAAGATAAAATGTAGACTGGCAATGGCAAGGAAAGCATTTCTGAAGAAGAGAAATTTGTTAACATTGAGTATTGATTTTAGTGCCAGGAAGTCGTTTCTGAAAGTATTTGTATGGAGTGTAGCCATGTATGGAAGTGAAATATGGACCATAAATACACTCCTGGAAATTGAAATAAGAACACCGTGAATTCATTGTCCCAGGAAGGGGAAACTTTATTGAGACATTCCTGGGGTCAGATACATCACATGACCACACTGACAGAACCACAAGCAGATAGACACAGGCAACAGAGCATGCACAATGTCGGCACTAGTACAGTGTATATCCACCTTTCGCAGCAATGCAGGCTGCTATTCTCCCATGGAGACGATCGTAGAGATGCTGGATGTAGTCCTGTGGAACGGCTTGCCATGCCATTTCCACCTGGCGCCTTAGTTGGACCAGCGTTCGTGCTGGACGTGCAGACCGCGTGAGACGACGCTTCATCCAGTCCCAAACATGCTCAATGGGGGACAGATCCGGAGATCTTGCTGGCCAGGGTAGTTGACTTACACCTTCTAGAGCACGTTGGGTGGCACGGGATACATGCGGACGTGCATTGTCCTGTTCGAACAGCAAGTTCCCTTGCCGGTCTAGGAATGGTAGAACGATGGGTTCGATGACGGTTTGGATGTACCGTGCACTATTCAGTGTCCCCTCGACGATCACCAGAGGTGTACGGCCAGTGTAGGAGATCGCTCCCCACACCATGATGCCGGGTGTTGGCCCTGTGTGCCTCGGTCGTATGCAGTCCTGATTGTGGCGCTCACCTGCACGGCGCCAAACACGCATACGACCATCATTGGCACCAAGGCAGAAGCGACTCTCATCGCTGAAGACGACACGTCTTCAATCGTCCCTCCATTCACGCCCGTCGCGACACCACTGGAGGCGGGCTGCACGATGTTGGGGCGTGAGCGGAAGACAGCCTAACGGTGTGCGGGACCGTAGCCCAGCTTCATGGAGACGGTTGCGAATGGTCCTCGCCGATACCCCAGGAGCAACAGTGTCCCTAATTTGCTGGGAAGTGGCGGTGCGGTCCCCTACGGCACTGCGTAGGATCCTACGGTCTTGGCGTGCATCCGTGCGTCGCTGCGGTCCGGTCCCAGGTCGACGGGCACGTGCACCTTCCGCCGACCACTGGCGACAACATCGATGTACTGTGGAGACCTCACGCCCCACGTGTTGAGCAATTCGGCGGTACGTCCACCCGGCCTCCCGCATGCCCACTATACGCCCTCGCTCAAAGTCCGTCAACTGCACATACGGTTCACGTCCACGCTGTCGCGGCATGCTACCAGTGTTTAAGACTGCGATGGAGCTCCGTATGCCACGGCAAACTGGCTGACACTGCCGGCGGCGGTGTACAAATGCTGCGCAGCTAGCGCCATTCGACGGCCAACACCGCGGTTCCTGGTGTGTCCGCTGTGCCGTGCGTGTGATCATTGCTTGTACAGCCCTCTCGCAGTGTCCGGAGCAAGTATGGTGGGTCTGACACACCGGTGTCAACGTGTTCTTTTTTCCATTTCCAGGAGTGTAGTTTAGACAAGAAGAGAATAGAAGCTTTCGAAATGTGATGCTACAGAAGAATGCTGACGATTAGATGGGTAGATCACATAACTAATGAGGAGGTGTAATTTGATCCATTATAGATGGTTTTTGAAAGGTATTGAATAGAATTTGGGAGAAGAGAAATTTGTGACGCTACTTGACTAGAAGAAGGGATCGGTTGGTATGGCATATTCTAAGGCATCAAGGGATCACCAGTTTAGTGTTGGAGGGCAGCGTGGAGGCTAAAAATCGCAGAGGGAGACCATGAGATGAATACACTAAGCAGATTCAGAAGGTTGCAGTAGGTACTGGGAGATAAAGAAGTTTGGACAGGATAGAGTAGCATGGAGAGCTGCATGAACCAGTCTTCGGACTGAAGACGGCAACAACAACATGGCCGCACGAGGGGAATTAACAGACTGAACGCAGAATGGTAGTTGGAGCTAAACGCATGGGACATTCCATTTTGGAAGTGGTTAGGGAGTTACATATTCCGAGATTCACATTGTCAAGAGCGTGCAGAGAATACCAAATTTCAGGCTTTACCTCTCACCACGGACAAAGCAGTGGCCAACGACCTTCACTTAACGACCGAGAGCAGCGGCGTTTGCGAAGTGTTGTCAGTGCTAACAGACATGCGACACTACGGGAAATCAATGTGGGACGTACGACGGACGTATCCGTTAGAACAGTGCGGCGAAATCTGGCGTTAATGGACTACGACAGCAGACGACCGACGCGAGTGCATTTGTTCACAGCAGGACATCGCCTGTAGCGCCTCTCTTTGGCTCTTGACCATATCGGTTGGACTCTAGGCGACAGGAAACTGGATTTCAGTTGGTAAGATCTGGCGGTAGGGTTCGATTGTGGCGCAGACCCCACTAAGTCATGGACCTAAGGTATCGACAGACACTGTGCAATCTGGTGGAGGGTCCATAAGGGTGTGGGCTGTGTTTACATGGAATGGACTGGGTTTTTATTTAATCCTATGGCTAGGGCCCCCCGTCGGGCAGACCGTTCGCCAGGCGCCCGTCTTTCAAGTCCTGCAGTCGATTGGGATGATAGAATGATGATGATAAGGACAGCACAACACCCAGTCCCTGGGCGGAGAAAATTCCCCGTCCCAGCCAGGAATCGAACCCAGGCCCAGAGGATTGACAATCCGTCACGCTGACTATTCAGCTACCGGGGACGGATAATGGACTGAGTACTCTGTTCCAACTGAACTGATCATGGACTGTAAAAGTTTATGTTCGGCCACATCCTATGTGCAGTTCCCAAACGACGATGAAAGGAGGAATCAGGATTGAAACAGCTGTGTTCCCGGTTTTCTGTCACTTTCTTTTAGGGAGGAGCGTATCTGGCATTTTTGTGCTTCAAATGGTTCAAATGGCTCTGAGCACTATGGGACTTAACTGCTGTGGTCATCAGTCCCCTAGAACTTATAACTACTTAAACCTAACTAACCTAAGGACATCACACACATCCATGCCCGAGGCAGGATTCGCACCTGCGACCGTAGCGGTCACGCGGCTCCAGACTGTAGCGCCTAGAACCGCACGGGCACTCCGGCCGGCTTTGTGTTTCAATAGGAGCATTTTTTCCGCTGGTCATAATGCAACCCGTTGAATTAAAGACCAATATCAATTACGTTGATTTGCAGTAGAAGTTTGGAACATATGCTTTGTTCGAAAATCGTGAATTACCTTGAAGGAAACGATTTACTGACAATTAGTCAGCACGGATTCAGAAAATGTCGTTCTTGTGAAACATAACTACCTGTTCATTCTTGCCGGTCTAGGCGGTTCTTGGCACTTCCGTCCGGAACCGCGCTGCTGCTGCGGGCGCAGGTTGGAATCCTGCCTCGGGCGTGCATGTGTGTGATGTCCTTAGGTTAGTTAGGTTTAAGTAGTTCTAAGTCTAGGGGACTGATGACCTCAGATGATAAGTCCCACAGAGCCATTTTTTCCCTTCATTCTAACCAAGAAATGCGTGCTATAAAAGTCAGGGGATCTCAGATTGACTCCATATTTCTAGATTTCCAGAAGACTTTTAACAACGCTACTCACGAGCGACCTGTAATCAATTTGCGTGGCTACTCAGTATCATCTCAGTTGTGCGCTGAATTCGTGACTTCCTGTCAGAAAGGTCACAGTTCGCACCAGCTGATGGAGAGTCATCGAATAAAACAGAAGTGAGATCTGGCGTCCCTGGAGGAAACGTTATAGGTCTTAATCTATATAAGCGATTTAGGAGACAATGTGAGCAGATATGTTTGCAGATAACGCGCTCATTTACCTTCTAGTCAAGTCGCCAGAAGATCAAAATGATTTAGGCAAGATATCAGTGTGGTACGAAAGGCGGCTATTGACCGCAAATGATGAGTAGTGTAAAGTCATCTACATGAGTACTAAAAGGAATCCGCTAGATTTCGATTGCATGATAAGCCACACAAATCTGAAGGCCGTCAATTCACTAAATACTAAGGCATTACAGTTTCGACTAACTTAAAATGGAACGATCGCATAGATAATATTGTGGGCAAAGCAAACCAAAGACTGCGTTTTATTGGTAGAACACTTAGAAGGTGTAACAGGGCTGCTAAAGGGACTGCCTTCAACATGCGAATCTGCCCTCTTCTGGAATATTGCTGTGCGATAGGGGATCCGCAACATATAGGATTGACGAAGGACATCGAAAAAGTTAAAATAAGGGCAGCGCGTTTTGTGTTATCGCGAAATAGGTCGGATATGATGCGCGAGTTCGGTTGGCAATCATGGAAACAAAGGCGTTTTTCGTCGCGACAGGAGCTTTTCACGAAATTTGAATTATCATTTTCTCCTCTGACTGCGAAAACATCTGTTGACGTTCACCTACATAAGAATAAATGCTCTTAATAATAAAGTAAGTCAGAGAACGCACGGAAAGTTTTTGAGTGTTCGGTTTCCCCGCGTGTTGTGTGAGAATGGAATGGTAAAAAAATAGCTTGAAGCTATGAATCCTCTGCCAGGCACTTAATTGCAATTTTCGGAGCAGTAATGTAGATGTAGGTGCAGATATAAGCAAAATTAAGTTTCACGTTTTCCGTTGCACAATTAGGCCTAGTGCTGCGCGTTTTCTTTGCTGCCTACGTTGCTTATTTTTGTAATAAATTGTTGTTAATAACATCCACAAACAGTGATAAATATGCGAGCATTTCATAGTGTATTTATTTTTACGCTGTTTCCAGCGCCAGCTTTGCAGCGATAGCCCGGAATAGGTGCAAACAGAGCGGGCGCTGAAATCCCGCTAATGCGCCTTTCGCCCCGGACACTGCATTCGTCGCGCCTAATGCCGATTTATAGCGACGCTGGCGCCGCCCGCGGCCGAGAAACGAATTACTCGATTCCGCCGTCTGCTGTTTAAACATTTGCGCGCGACTCTCCAGTTTGCGCAAGCGATCTGCGATTAGCACAGCTTGCGCATTCGTGCCCCGGAAGCAGATGTGCGCGCTCACGTGCTAGTTTCGTGCTACCACAGACCTTCAGGGAGCAGAGATGTCGTACATACGGAGGAGGTACCGTGAATAGTAAGTTCCTACTGTCACCACACATAGCTCGAACCAACATGTTTCGACATCTGTGTAGATTCTACGTAAGAAAGTTGCGCAAGGTACTTCATGCAGGACATCGAGATAAGTGTCCAAGGAATAGAAAAGCAACTGAAATCACTCAACAGAGGAAAGTCCACTGGACCTGACGGGATTCGATTCAACACAGAGTACGCGAAAGAACTTGCCCCCCGTCTAACAGCCGTGAACCGCAAGTCTCTAGAGGAATGGAAGGTTCCAAATGATTGGAAAAGAGCACAGGTAGTCCCAGTCTTCAAGAAGGGTCGTCGAGCAGATACGCAAAACTATAGACCTATATCTCTGACGTCATCTGTTGTAGAATTTTTGGAACGTGTTTTTTGCTCGCGTATCATGTCACTTCTGGAAACCCAGAATCTACTCTGTAGGAATCAACATGGATTCCAGAAACAGCGATTGTGTGAGACCCAACTCGCTTTATTTGTTCATAACACCCCGAAAATATTAGATACAGGCTCCCAGGTAGATGCTATTTTCCTAGACTTCCGGAAGGCGTTCGATACAGTTCCGCACTGTCGCCTGATAAACAAAGTAAGGGCCTACGGAATATCAGACCAGCTGTGTGGCTGGATTGAAGAGTTTTCAGCAGACAGAACGCAGCATGTTGTTATCATTGGAGAGACGTCTACAGACGTTAAAGTAACCTCTGGCGTGCCACAGGGGAGTGTTGTGGGACCATTGCTTTTCACAGTATATATAAATGACCTAGTAGATGGTGTCGGAAGTTCCATGCGGCTTTTCGCGGATGATGCTGTAGTATACAGAGAAGTTGCAGCATTAGAAAATTGCAACGAAATGCAGGAAGATCTGCAGCGGATAGGCACTTGGTGCAGGAAGTGGCAACTGACCCTTAACATAGACAAATGAAATGTATTTCGAATACACAGAAAGAAGGATTCTTTATTGTATGATTATATGATAGCGCAATGAACACTGGTAGCAGTTACTTCTGTAAAATATCTGGGAGTATGCGTGCGGAACGATTTGAAGTGGAATGATCATATAAAATTAATTGTTGGTAAGGCGGGTGCCAGATTGAGATTCATTGGGAGAGTCCTTAGAAAATGTAGTCCATCAACATAGGAGGTGGCTTACAAAACACTCGCTCGACCTATACTTGAGTGTTGCTCATCAGTGTGGGATCCGTACCACGTCGGGTTGACAGAGGAGATAGAGAAGATCCAAAGAAGGTCGGCGCGTTTCGTCACAGGGCTATTTGGTAAGCGTGATAGCGTTACGGAGATGTTTAGTAAACTCGAGTGGCAGACTGTGCAAGAGAGGCGCTCTGCATCGCGCTGTAGCTTGCTGTCCAGGTTTCGAGAGGGTGCGTTTCTGGATGAGATATCGAATATATTGCTTCCCCCTACTTATACCTCCCGAGGAGATCACGAATGTAAAATTAGAGAAAGATTCGAGCGCGCACGGAGGCTTTCCGGCAGTCGTTTCTCCCGCGACTTGAAAAGGAAAGGGAGGTAATGACAGTGGCACGTAAAGTGCCCTCCGCCACACACGGTTGGGTGGCTTGCGGAGTATAAATGTAGACGTGGTAGATGAAGGATCGTACAGCCGTACCATCGTTCGACTGTTGCGCAAACCCTCGTATGGATGACACTGAAATACTCACTGCTCAGCTGAAAAGCAATTCAAAGAGTTGAAAACACGTAAGTCGCCTGGCCCGGATGGAATCTCAATTCTGTTTTGCAGTGATTATTCTTCGGCAGTGACCCCTTAGCTGGCATTTATCGCGAATCTCTCGTTCGGCGCAAAGTCCCAAGCGACTAAAAAAAAGTGCAGGTGACTGCGGTATACAAGAAGGGTAAATTACAGACCAGTAACTCGTGCAGAATTCCTGGAGGTATTCTCGGTCTGAAAACAATAAATTTCCCTAAGAGAGGAAAGCTTTTGTCTCCAGATCAGCACGGATTCAGAAGCCATTCCTCGTACGAAACTCAGCTCGCCCTTCTCTCAAATGGCATCCAGCGAACCGTGGATGAAGGGGAGCAGACAGATTTCCCACTGCTAGATTTTCGGAAGACGTTTGATACGGAGCCCTACTGCACACTCTTAACGAAGGTACGAGCATACGGAAGAAGTTCCTAGCTATGTTCGTGACTCGTTCTTAAGTAACAGAACCCGCTACGTTGTCCTCTTCTGTGGTTTTCATCAGAAGCGTCCCAGGGAGGTCTCACAGGACCGCTTATGTCCTATATATACGTAAATCATCTGACGAACAGGTTGAGCGGCAATCTGTTTCCTGATGGCGCTGCTGTGTACGGCAAAGTGTCATAGTTTAATGACTGCAGCAAGCTATAGGATAAATTGGGTAGTTTGTGTGGTGAAACTTCAGCTGTCTCTAAATGCGGAAAGATGTAAATCATTTAAGATGTATAGGGAAGAGTATCCTGCAATGTTGGAATACATTTTGTAGTGTGCAGACTGACACACTCATTTCGGTGAAATATCTAGGCGTAACATTGCAAAGTATTATGAAATGGATCGAGCGTGTAAAGGCAGTAGTAGGCTCGAAGGTGAATGGTGGACTTAGATTAATTGGGAGAATTTTAGGAGAACGGAGCTAATTTGTGTAGGAGACTGCGTTCATATCTCTAATGCAACCCATTCTTGAGGGCCGCGTTGTAGCCGCGCGGTCTTGGGCGCCTTGCTACGGTTCGCGCGGCTCCCTCCTCCCCCCCCCCCCCCCAACTTGGAGGTTCGAGACCTCCCTCGGGCATAGGTATGTGAGTTGTCCTTAGCGTAAGTTAGTTTAAATTATCATTTATGTAAATCAGGAACAGCAGAGGGCCTGTGACACTACCTTGCGGAACGCCAGATATCAAATCTGTTCTATTCGATGATTTACCGTCTATCACTACGAACTGTGACCTCTCTGAGAGGAAATCACGAATCCAGTCACACAAGTGAGACGATACTCCATATGCACGCAATTTGATGAATAGTCGATTGTGAGGAACGGTATCAAAAGCCTTCTGGAAATCTAGGAATATGGAATCGATCTGAGATTCCTTGTCGACAGCAGTCATTACTTCATTGGAATAAAGAGCTAGCTGTGTTGCACAAGAGCGATATTTTCTGAATTGGTGTTGGTTATGAATCAATAAGTCATTATCCTTAAGGTGATTCATAATGTTCGACTACAGTATATGCTCCAAAATTCTACTGCAAATTGAGGTCAGTGAAACTGGTTTGTAATTCAGTGGATTTCTCCTGTTTCCTTTCTTAAATACTGGCGTCCCTGTGCTACTTTCCAGTCTTTAGGAACAGACCTTTCGTCAAGTGAGCGGTTGTATATGATTGCTAAGAAAGACAAAAGATAAGAGAAATCGAGGCTCATAGACCGTCGTTTTTACTGACTCTACCTGCAATAACAAATGGAAATGAAATGACTATCGTACAAGGTACCTTCGCCATGTGCTTGCGAAGTACATTACTGGCCATTAGAATTGCTACACCAAGAAGAAATTCAGATTACAAACGGGTATTCATTGAACAAATATATTATACTAAAACTGAAATGTGATTATATTTTCACGCAGTTTGGGTGCATAGATCATGAGAAATCAGTATCCATAACAACTACCTATGACCGTAATAACGGCCTTGATACGCCTGGGCATTGAGTCAAACAGAGCTTGGATGGCGTGTACACGTACAGCTGCCCATGCAGCTTCAACACGATAACACCATCAAGAGTAGTGACTGGCGTATTGTGACGAGCCAGTTGCTCGTCCACCATTGACCAATTGTTCTCAATTGGTGACAGATCTGGCGCTCCTGTCTGTGATGCAGCGTCAAGGGTAACTACTGCCATGGTCTCCGAGCTGATAGTCCATGCTGCTGCAAACGTCGTCGAACTGTTCGTGCAGATGGTTGTTGTCTTGCAAACGTCCCCATCTGTTGACTCAGGGATCGAGACGTGGCTGCACGATACGTTACAGCCATGCAGATAAGATGCCTGTCATCTCGACAGCTAGTGACACGAGGCTCTTTGGATCCAGCACGGCGTTCCGTATTACCCTCCTGAACCCACCGATTCCATATTCTGCTAACAGCCATTGGATCTCGCCCAATGCGAGCAGTAACGTCGCGATACGATAAACCGCAATCACTATAGGCTAAAATCCGACCTTTATCAAACTCGGAAACGTGATGGTACGCATTTTTCCTTACACGAGGCATCACAACAACGTTTCACCAGGCAACGCCGGTCAGCTGCTGTTTGTGTATAAGAAATCGGTTGGAAACTTTCCTCGTGTCAGCACGTTGTAGGTGTCGCCACCGGCGCCAACCTTGTGTGAATGCCCTGAAAAGCTAATATTTTGCATATCACAGCATCTTCTTCCTGTTGGTTAAATTTCACGTCTGTAGCACGTCATCTTCGTGGTGTAGCAATTTTAATGGCCAGTAGTGTATATAGTGTGAGCCAGCTGCCGCTACCGATGTCGTTTCATGCAATCTGCCATGTTATATCTGGCCTTCATAAACCATGCGCGAGATTTTGCGAACTATTAGCCCTAAAGAAAAAATGAAGAGGACCTTTTCGTAGGAAATTTAATGTGGTTAAATTTAGTACTGGGATACGTTTTCGCTGTAGGTCACAGCTTTTGGGTTATTAAAAAAAAACGTGGAAAAATGACGCTCAAACGCATCGGGTCCCCACAGTATAATAAGGAAATGTAGAGGACGGGACGCGTTAACTGCTGCGAAGCCTGTGCACGAACGCTCCGAATGCAATCGACAGTTCATGAAGTATGGTGTCTAAACGAAGGCTGTTGTAGAACCGATTAGTGAGGCATTTCATGTGGTGCGGAAACATGTCTGCAAGACACTATTCGAGTGCTTATGATGGTGGACAAGCAGTTTCTAACAGTACCACCACTTGCAAAGTAGGTTAGAAATCAGATTAATAATGTTGCTCACGCAGCTTAAGTTCGCTTTATGGGGCAATAACAAAGTTATTGCTTGTGGATGGTATCGTCAGAATGGAAATAATGAAGTCACTGTAAAAAAGTCATTAATTTGGCACTTATCTTGAATGGATTCCCACATAGATTTCGTCGAAGAAGTTATGGCTCATCTTGTTGATTCTAGGGTGATTCCACTTTGACTGCTAGAAGGTCCAGGTCTGTGTTTTAGCAATATTTGAAGACCTAACAAATGCGTTTTTCAGGAAATTCTTAATGATCAAAGAATCCCAGATCAGAACAATGGTATGGTAGAAGTAATTTTTGACTTGGTGTTCACGATCAACATTTTTATTAAACTTCTTGTAAATTCACATATACTACTTCTTAATTCTCACATCATCAAGAAAGCAGTTTTGTATCAATTTAATTTCCACTTTAACCAAACACAAGATTTGACTGTTCCTTTACAAAGCGAAATAACACCGTAACTTTTGCAAAGTGAAACCAGGACTGTTCTGTTCGCATTCGCGCCAGAACGGTTACAAGTAAGTCAAAGATTATGACAGTCCCACAGAAATGAATACACCCAAGAACCATATCACTGTAATACATCGATACATCGCAGTACCTATACATAAAAAAAACCAAATGTTGATATTGTCACAAAAACATGTCTGTTACTGCTCAGAAAAGTAGTACGATATTACTGGTATCGAGAACTGGGGTTGGAGTGCCGTAATGGTCGCGTAAATAAAGAACCATTACAAGCTGGACGACTGGAGTCCGGTAAAAGTGTCACTATTATGGCCACGATAGCCCGTGTGTCCGAGAGTGTCAACATGCGATTAAGAAAAGCCACTGAATGTGGGAATGCCGTGCGGAAGCAAGCCGGTGCTCGTACACCGAGCACCACACCACAAGAAGATCGATACGCGGCCCCAGTGGCAAAAAAATCTCACACCTAAGCAGATCGCTCCAGACCTTCCAACCGCTGTCGGTAGATGTGTGTCTGCCAAAACCAGTTCGTGGTGATGAAATCAGGCCGTTTTGTGTGCTCGGAAGCCTTTCAAATGGATCCCACTTTAATCACGCCATCATCGAGAAAGAGTTCCTTGGTGCAGGGAGCACGTCACTTGAAGTCAGAAACAGCGGTCTAGAATGATGTTGGTCCACGAGTCCTGCTTCAGTGGGGCAAGTGATTCTGGCCACCAATTTTACACGATTGTCCACTGATCGTGACGGGGCCAAATATCTCACGAAATGAGCGTCAAACGAAAAAACTGCAAAGAACGAAACTTGTCTAGCTTGAATGGGGAAACCAGATGGCGCTATGGTTGTCGCGCTAGATTGCGCTGCCATAAGTCAAACGGATATCAACGGCGTTTTTTAAAAATAGGAACCCCCTTTTTATTATATATACGTGTAGTTCGTAAAGAAGTATGAATGTTTTAGTTGGACTACTTTTTTCACTTTGTGATAGATGGCGCTGTAATAGTCAGAAACGTATAAGTACGTGGTATCACGTAACATTCCTCCAGCACTGACGGTATTTGCGTAGTGTTAAAATGGACCGTTTACTAATTGCGGAAAAGGTCGATATCGTGTTGATGTATGGCTATTGTGATCAAAATGCCCAACGAGCGTGTGCTATGTATGCTGCTCGGTATCCTGGACATCATTCGAGTGTCCGGACCGTTCGCTTGGTAGTTACGTTATTTAAGGAAACAGGAAGTGTTCAGCCACATGTGAAACGTCAACCACGACCTGCATCAAATGATGATGCCCAAGTAGGTGTTATATATGTTGTGGGCAGCCATTATGCACAGTGACCGAACGCCGCTCCATACCTTTGCGCAAAGTAGCGTTTCAGTACAGCGGTATTGCAGGGAGATCATTCTGGTTTATGTCCGTCTGTTTAGGGGTGCAGTAGGTCCCGCCTTTCTGTTTATAGACGACAATGCAAGCCCACAGGGCTGCTGAGGTGGCGGACACAACGAGAAGTGAAGATATTGACGGTATAAAATGCCCTGCGTTCTCTCTGGACCTACACCCTACATAGCATGCCTCGGATGCTCTAGGCAGAATTGTTTCCCACCGAACACCCCCTGTTACAACCGAGGAGGAGCTGAAAATCGGCTTGAGAGAGGAGCGTGACAATGTGCCCCGAAGAAGTTGTTTGCAGATGACGCTGTACTTTTCCGTCTAGTAAAATCATCAGACGATCAATTCCAATTACAAAATTATGTAGAGAGAATTTCTGTATGGTGCGAAAAGTGGCAATTGGCACTAAGCGAAGAAAAGTGCGAGGTCATCCACATGGGTACTAAAAGAAATCCGATGAATTTTGGGCATACGATAAATCGCACAAATCTAAGGGCTGTCAATTAGACTAAATACCTAGGAATTACAATTACGAGCAACTTAAATTGGAAAGACCACATAGATAATATTGTGGGGAAATCGAAACAAAGAATGCGCTTTGTTGGCAGAACACGTAGAAGATGCGACAACCCCACTAAAGAGACAGCCTACATTACACTTGTCCGTCCTCTGCTGGAATACTGCTGTGTGATGTGGGATCCTTACCGGGTAGGATTGACAGAGGACATCGAAAAAGTGCAAAGAAGGGCAGCTCGTTTCGTGTTATCGCGCAATAGGGGTGAGAGTGTCACTGACATGGGGTGGCAGTCACTGGAATAAAGGCGCTTTTCTTCGCGGCGAGATTTATTTACGAAACTTCAATCGCCAACTTTCTCTTCCGAATGCGAAAATATTTTGTTGATACCCACCTACGTAGGGAGAAATGATCATCATAATAAAATAAGAGAAATCTGAACTCGAACGGAAAGGTTTAGGTGTTCGTTTTTCCCACGCGCCCTTCGAGAGTGGAATGGTAGAGAAGTAGTATGAAAATGGTTCGCTGAACCAACTGCCAAACGCAGAAGTGTGAATTGCAGAGTAACCATGTAGATGTAGACGAAGAGTCTAGTAACTAGTGCTAATAATAGGTGGAAAACGTGTATTAGTGCCCGACGGGGGCATATTCCACACTGAGAGTCCGATAGCGCCCATTATGTTGAGAGTTTGAACTGTGCAAAACATTAACGTTATTTGTGTCTTTTATCCTGCTTTCCCGTGTGGTGCAATCTGCACCATTTTTCGCTATAAATACACCGCTTCATCTCTGTTAAGTATGTGCTGTGTCTCATGCTGTCCATCATTGCCTGCGATTATTCCTGTCCAACAATGCGTCTGTTCCTTAGCAACTGTGAAGCATTGTAGTTCGCCGAGGTAAGCCTATGACTTCCCTTAAACCACCTCACGATGCGGATGTTCTGAATCTGGCGTATCAGGTGCACCCCGTCCAGATGACTGACTATCTTTACGAGCTGTCACGAGCACACCTGTTTTGTGCCGTTCCCCGCCCATTAAACAGGCATTAGCCGCTGCGTCTAAGGGGAAAGCCGAAAACAGCTCTGTGTACGGACGCAGTTTTGGTCTGCGCCAGGAGCCATGCTGACGTTATTCCTGGTGGCAGCGCTGGCCGTGGTGCTTGTTATGCTCTACAGGGAGCTCCTCGCATGGCCTAAAAACTTCCCGCCCGGTGAGTCAAATGGGACTTTTAACCTCGCTGCTCTTCCCATTAGACGCTCAGAGGACGATGGCGGACGTCAATGATTCGCAAGTTAATCAGCTACTGGTATTTACTTTAGATTCAGTTCTGATCCAGATATCCACTACGAAAATAATTATAAGAAAGATGCTCCACAATTGCCACCTTTAATAATCTTTGTTAACGACTGTTTCGACTCTTATCGTCACCGTCAAGTATCTCCGAATACAATTTTGGTGAAAATCTATACAAATGTGGGTGATTTCCAAGAATGATTGCCTCTCGAAGTCGCGGGGTCCAAACGATACATATCGAACGTGCTATCCTAAATTGAACAACGGACTCTGGTGGCGGGCGTTATGAGTATGTTTACCGTGGTCACTGCAGCATCTACAAAAGAAGAGTGTTACAAAAGTACTGGCAATTACACAGGAGACGACGTCCATGTGATGTGTACGCTAGGGGAACAGTTCCCTTTTTGCCATTAGTTCGCGGAGGAGTGTAACTTAAAGCAACTTAGGGGACGACGGAAAACAGATAAACATGACGATCACAAATAATTGACCATAACGCCCGCCACTAGAGTCGCGTGCTCGATTTACGATCGCACGTTCCGTATGTAGCGTTCGGACCCCGCGACTTCGAGACGTAATCATTCTTGGAAATTACCCAAATGTGAATGTCATTTATATCAAAGTGACTATTCGTCGTTCGGAACTGCAGCGCTCGTATTTATTCCGTGTTTCCATTCGAAATTCCTGGATCTAGGTTCCGCTTTTTATGTAAAACAATGTTTTTTCTTGTTACCCAAACATGTTTCGGCACCTCTGTACCATCATCAGTGGGATTTGTTTATTGAAAAACGTTACAAAGTGACCTTTTTTGAGGTTTAACTGGTCTAAGAAAATGAGGCCTAAATACAGTTTTTTGGCTTTTGGCCTCATTTTGTTAGATCGGGTGTAACTTAAAATATATCACCCTTTTACAGTTTATCTATGAACAAAACCCTCTGATGATGGTACAGAGGTACCGAAACATGTGTTTGGGTAACAAGAAAAAACATTGTTTTGCATAAAAGGCGGAACCTACTTCCAGTAAAGTGGCTAAATTGTACTCACATCTACAATAATGCGACGTCCGCATGACGTCGGTAGCGAACTGTCTTATAATTCACTGATTTGAATCGATAGTAAATGACACACACACACACACACACACGTATATATATATATATATATATATATATATATATATATATATATATATATATATATATGTGTGTGTGTGTGTGTGTGTGTGTGTGTGTGTGTGTGTGTGTGTGTGTGTGTGTGTGTGTGTGCGTGTGTGTGTGAAAATAATACGTTAGTTATGTTTCGACAGTAGTTTGGGACTTCTACTCTAACGACGTATTTACAAAGATTATCCCACACAGATCAACAACAACATAATTTTACTAACCAAATGTTGTCACTATTATCTGTGTTTGTTGCATATGTTATTTCTGATTTATTCTTTTTCCTGTTCTAAAACTTCAATAAAGTATCTGAAGAATTATTTCCGTCTAAAGTCTGTATAATCTGGCAAGACGTAATCCACACGTTCACTGCAAGATAACAACGGTGAAGTCACTGATGACAGTGCCACTAAAAAAGAGTTATTAAACACGGTTTTCCGAAACACCTTCACCAAAAAAGACGAAGTAAATATTCCTGAATTCCAATAAAGGACAAGTGCCAAGGTCATAAACATAGAAACAGATATCCTCGGTGTAGCAAAGCAGCTTAAATCACTTAATAAAGACAACGCCTCCAGTCCAGATTGTATACCAGTCAGGTTCCTCTCAGAGTACGCTGATACAATAGCTCCATATTTAGCCGTTATACACAACCTCTCGCTCATAGAAAGTTCCGTACCTAAAGTCTGGAAAATTGCTGAAGTCACACCCAAACGCAAAAAAGGAAGTAGGAGTAATCCGCTGAATTACAGGCCCATATCACTAACGTCGATTTTGGAACATATACTGTGTTCGAGCATTATGAATTACGTCGAAGAAGGCGACTTATTGACATGTAGCATGGATTCAGAAACTATCGTTCTTGCGAAACACAACTAGCTCTTTATACTCATGAAGTAATGAGTGCTATCGACAGGGGATGTCAAATTGATTCCATGTTTTTTTGATTTCCAAAAGGCTTTCGACGCCGTTCCTCACAAGCCTCTTCAAACCAAACTGAGTGCCTATAGAATATCGCCTCAGTTGTGCGACTGAATTCGTGATTTCCTGTGAGAAAGGTCACAGTTCGTAGTAATAGACGGAAATTCATCGGGCAAAACAGAAGAAATATCCGTCGTTCGCAAGGAAGTGTTATAAGCCTCTATTGTTCCTGAACTATATTAACGACATAGGAGACAATCTGAGTAGCAGTCTTAGGCTGTTTGCAGATGATGCTGTCATTTACCGTCTTGTAAAGTCATCACATGATCAAAACAAATTGCAATATGATTTAGATAACTTGTCAGTATGGTGCGGGAAGTAGCAGTTGACCCTGAATAAAGAAAAGTGTGAAGTTATTCAGATAAGCACAAAAAGAAATCCGCTAAATACTTAGGGATTACAATTACAAATAACCTGAACTTGAACGACCACATATATAATGTTGTGGGTAGAGCAAACCAAAGACTGCGGTTCATTGGCAGAACACTTTAAAGGTGCAACAGTTCTACTAATAAAGAGACTGCTTACACCACGCTTGTCCGCCCTATTCTGGAGTATTGCTGTGCGGTGTGGGATCCGCATCAGGTGGGACTGACGGATGACATTGAAAAAGTTTAAAGAAGGGCAGCTCGTTTTGTATTGTCTCGAAATAGGGGAGATAGTGTCACAGACATAATACGTGAATTGGAGTGGCAATCATCAAAACGTGCTTTTCTTTGCGACGGGATCTTCTCATGAAATTTCAAGCGCCAGTTTTCTCATCCGATAGCGAAAACGTTCTGTTGGCACCCACCTACACGGGGGCAAATGATCATCATGATAAAATAAGAGAAATCAGAGCTCGCACAGAAAAATTTAAGTGCTCGTTTTTCCCGCGCGCTTATCGAGAGTGGAACGGTAGAGAGACAGCTTGAAGAAGGTTCATTGAACCTTCTGCCAGACGCTTTATTGTGAATAGCAGAGTAATCACGTAGATGTAGATATAATATTTCTTGTGACTATTTTCTTATGTGTACATAGATTTTTAATTCTTCAAGAAGGTTCACTTCAAGAGCTTTTGGCATTCTCTGCAAGATTTGCAATTTTTTTATTGAATTAGCAGTGTGGTTTTGATTTTTCAAATGTAACCTGTTCTTTTATATATGACGTTAAAATTTCTTCCTGATTGGCCAATGTAAGAATTATTACTTTAATATAAATAACATTCACATTTATACACGGTATTACCAAAACTATGTTCGCAGGTACTTGACAATGGCGATAAATGCCGAAACAGTATGTCATGAATTAAGATTAGTTATTATAAGCAGCTATTCTGGTTCAACTTTCTAATAATCATGTCATTATCTACATCTACATCTACATCTACATGACTACTCTGCAATTCACATTTAAGTGCTTGGCAGAGGGTTCATCGAACCACAATCATACTATCTCTCTACTATTCCACTCCCGAACAGCGAGCGGGAAAAACGAACACCTAAACCTTTCTGTTCGAGCTCTGATTTCTCTTATTTTATTTTGATGATCATTCCTACCTATGTAGGTTGGGCTCAACAAAATCTTTTCGCATTCGGAAGAGAAAGTTGGTGACTGAAATTTCGTAAGAAGGTCTCGCCGCGACGAAAAACGTCTATGCTGTAATGACTTCCATCCCAACTCGCTTACCATATCTGCCACACTCTCTCCCCTATAACGCGATAATACAAAACGAGCTGCCCTTTTTTGCACCCTTTCGATGTCCTCCGTCAATCCCACCTGGTAAGGATCCCACACCGCGCAGCAATATTCTAACAGAGGACGAACGAGTGTAGTGTAAGCTGTCTCTTTAGTGGACTTGTTGCATCTGCTAAGTGTCCTGCCAATGAAACGCAACCTTTGGCTCGCCTTCCCGACAATATTATCTATGTGGTCCTTCCAACTGAAGTTGTTCGTAATTTTAACACCCAGGTACTTAGTTGAATTGACAGCCTTGAGAATTGTACTATTTATCGAATAATCGAATTCCAACGGATTTCTTTTGGAACTCATGTGGATCATCTCACACTTTTCGTTATTTAGCGTCAACTGCCACCTGACACACCATACAGCAATCTTTTCTAAATCGCTTTGCAGCTGATACTGGTCTTCGGATGACCTTACTAGACGGTAAATTACAGCATCATCTGCGAACAGTCTAAGAGAACTGCTCAGATTGTCACCCAGGTCATTTATATAGATCAGGAACAGTAGAGGTCCCAGGACGCTTCCCTGGGGAATACCTGATATCACTTCAGTTTTACTCGATGATTTGCCGTCTATTACTACGAACTGCGACCTTCCTGACAGGAAATCACGAATGCAGTCGCACAACTGAGACGATACCCCATAGCTCCGCAGCTTGATTAGAAGTCGCTTGTGAGGAACGGTGTCAAAAGCTTTCCGGAAATCTAGAAATACGGAATCAACTTGAGATCCCCTGTCGATAGCGGCCATTACTTCGTGCGAATAAAGAGCTAGCTGCGTTGCACAAGAGCGATGTTTTCTGAAGCCATGCTGATTACGTGTCAATAGATCGTTCCCTTCGAGGTGGTTCATAATGTTTGAATACAGTATATGCTCCAAAACCCTACTGCAAACCGACGTCAATGATATAGGTCTGTAGTTAAATGGATTACTCCTACTACCCTTCTTAAACACTGGTGCGACCTGCGCAATTTATGTGACATTCATTGTGCTTCTGGCTGCTGTACCATTTGAAAGTGTAACAGCTGAACGGAGCGAGTTGTGGTGGTTGCAAGTACTACGAGAAATGCGTGCTTGAACACATCTGGGGAGGGGGGAGGGGGATTTAATTAAAGTTTAGCTAGTCACAGAAATCCATGGTGGGCTGTAATTGTCGTACGGCTGCGAAACTGGTTGGATGTCCTAATGCGTTAATGCGGAATCGATTTACGTTGGAAAAAATATTACTTCCACTTTTGACCATCAGGTGCGTATCTGGCGCTGTGAATGCAAAAAGGACATATCGAAATGTTTCCATACGTAATGTCCTAGCAACGGGACGTGAGCAGAAGAGGTCAGTAAAGTGAAAAAGGCGTAACGTAGATTTTATAATTAACAGTCGCTTACGCAATTTGTTATATATGAGCACCGGAGTCGTCGATGAGATGCTGTACAGCGCTAGATTTGCACCTTGTGGCTAAAACTGAAACGATTTTTTTCCCCTACCAACCAAGTTGTGCTGCCATACGATAACTACAGCCGACAGCGGACCTCTGTGAGTATGTGCTCTTCAATTATAACCACCCGCTACGAGTAAGTCCAGATGGTGGCTAAACCTACTGCTTGCATTGATGTATTTGACCACTAACGGCACGTGTGCACTGTCCTCGATATATCAGGAGTGATCAGCACTGTGTTCTGTGTAAATGTGAGTTCATTAATGTTGGGATTAAGAGAATTAGAACGTGAGCAAATTGTTGTTGCTCGGCTGATGGGCGCTACCACAATCTGGTAGCCGAACCGTTCATTGTTTCGAGAGCCATCATATCGAAGATTTATACCACATACAAGGTAAGGGGAAAACATCATTAGCAAAGTGACGGATATGAAAATTATCGAACTATCAATTTAATAACTCACGGCTGTAAAATGTTGACAAGAATTCTTTACAGACGAATGCAAAAACTGGTAGAACCGGGCCTCGGGGAAGATCAGTTTGGATTTCGTAGAAATGTTAGAACACGTGAGACTATACTGACCCTACGACTTATCTTAGAAGACAGACTAAGGAAGGGTAGCCTACGTTTCCAGCATTTGTAGACTTAGAGAAAGCTTTCGACAATGTTGACTGGAATACTCTCTTTCAAATTCTGAAGGTACAGGGGTAAAATACAGGGAGAGAAAGGCTATTTACAATTTGTACAGAAACCAGATGGCAGTTACAAGAGTCGAGGGACATGAAAGGGAAGCAGTGGTTGGGAAGGGAGTGAGACAGGGTTGTACCCTCTCTCCGATATTATTCAATGTGTATATTGAGCAGGCAGTAAAGGAAACAAAACAAAAATTCGGAGTAGAAATTAAAATATTGAGGTTCGTCGATGACATTGTAATTCTGTCGGAGGCAGCAAAGGACTTGGAAGGGCAGTTGAACGGAATGGATAGTGTCTTGAAAGGAGGATATAAGATGAACATCAACAAAAGCAAAGCGAGGATAATGGAATGTAGTCGAATTAAGTCAGGTTATGCTGAGGGAATTAGATTAGGAAATGAGACACTAAAAGTAGTAAAGGAGGTTTGCTACTTGGGGAGCAAAATAACTGATGATGGTTGAAGTAGAAAGGATATAAAACGTAGACTGGCAATGGCAAGGAAAGCGTTTCTGAAGAAGAGAAATTTGTTAACATCGAGTAAAGATTTAAGAGTCAGGAAGTCGCTTCTGAAAGTATTTGTATGGAGTGTAGCCATGTATGGAAGTGAAACATGGACAATAAATAATTTGGAAAAGAAGAGAATAGAAGCCTTCTAAATGTGGTGCTACAGAAGAATGCTGAAGATTAGATGGGTAGATCACATAACTAATGAGGAGGCACTGAATAGAAGTGGAGAGAAGAGAAATTTGTGGCACAACTTGACTAGGAGAATGGAACGGTTGGTAGGGCATGTTCTGAGGCAACAAGGAAGGGATCACCAATTAAGTACTGGAGGGTAGCGTGGAGGGTAAAAAGCTTAGATGGAGAGTAAGAGATGGTCTCCCTCTACGATTTTGACCCTCCACGCTGCCCTCCACTACTAAGCTGGTGATCCTTTGATGCCTCAGAACATGTCCTACCAACCGATCCCTGCTTCTAGTCAACTTGTGCCACAAGCTCCTCTTCTCCCCAGTTCTGTTCAATACTTCCTCATTAGTTATGTGAACAACCCATCTAATCTTCAGCATTCTTCTGTAGCACCACATTTCGAAAGCTTCTATTCTCTTCTTGTCTAAGCTATTTATCGCCCACGTTTCACTTCCATACATGGCTACACTCCATACAAATACTTTCAGAAACGACTACCTGACATTTAAATCTATACTCGATGTTAACACATTCCTCTTCTTCAGAAACGCTTTCCTTGCCATTGCCAGTCTACATTTTATATCCTCTCTACATCGACCATCAACCATTATATTGCTCCCCAAATAGCCAAATTAAATTATTACTTTAAGTGTCTCGTTTCCTAATCTAATTCCCTCGTCATCACCCGACTTAATTCGACTACATTCCATTACCCTTGTTTTGCTTTTGTTGATGCTCATCTTATATCCTCCTTTCAAGACACTGTCCATTCCGTTCAACTGCTCTTCCAAGTCCTTTGCTGTCTCTGACAGAATTACAATGTCATCGGCGAACCTCAAAGTTTTTATTTCTTCTCCATGGATTTTAATACATACATCGAATTTTTCTTTTGTTTCCTTTACTGCTTGCTCAATATACAGATTGAATAACATCGGGGAGACGCTACAACCCTGTCTCACTCCCTTCCCAACCACTGCTTCCCTTTCATGTCCCTCGACTCTTATTACTGCCCTCTGCTTTCTGTACAAATTGTAAATAGCCTATCTCTCCCTGTATTTTACCCCTGCCACCTTCAGAATTTGAAAGAGAGTATTCCAGTCAACATTGTCAAAAGCTTCCTTTAAGTAGTCCGTAATAGATAAAAATCACTTATCGATTCTGTATCTATGACGAACTATTATCGATAGTTACATTTTATCTTTGACTAGCTTTCTCTCTGCTACTATGTGCAAGCTAGACCACCCCCACTTTCCTCGGTATTTACGCCGCTCTCCGACGCCCGACTCGTCAGTCGGCAGGACTCAGCAGGACCACCCATACCTCTGAGGATGTCCAACATAGTAATGGACGAAACGTTAGGAATAGAATAATTCCATGGACCACGGCCATATAACCCGGAAGAATTATCAACAGCAGTAGCATCCGGTCGTGAAAGCCTTCATTGTATGATTAGCAGTTGATATCCGTTTGACCTACGGCAGCGCCATCTAGCGGGGCAACCTGGTTTCCTCCTTCAAGCTAGACGAGTTTCGTTCTTTGTGGTTTTTTCGGTTGACGCTTATTTCCTGAGATATTTCGCCCGGTCACTATCAATGGACCAACATGTATATCCATTCCGAGGAGACTGGAAGCTGTTATGCATGTCAGAGTGTTTCTTACACGCATTAGGCGTGGTACCATGTCTTACCCACTGCCTGTACTTTACGTAGCGCTTTCCTCGCCTGCCCTGCCCCAGGCCCTTGCCGGCTGCCGGTGTGGGGCAGCTACTGGTGGCTGGTTCTCACGGACTGCCGCCGCATCCCCCAGGCGCTGCGCCGGCTGAGCGCCGACTACCGCACCACCACTCTGGGGCTATTCCTGGGGCCGTTCCCGGCCGTCTACGTCACAGACGAGGCCTCCATCCGGCAGCTGCTCTCCAGGCCTGAGTTCCAGGGCCGCCAGAACAACGTACTCTCCGAGACGCGCACCTTCAACAGGAACCTCGGTCAGCACCGCTCATTACATGCCACACGTGTTTACACCACTGGGTGACTATTCCGTATCTTTCCGCCACTGTGCCGATCGTTTCGGAACTCAATAGTACCGAACGGTCTAGTACTCGAATTAGAGTCTCTGCGTTATTCAGTATGCATTTCGGTAGCGATACCGTTCGGGACTAGAGGACCGAAACGCTGTTGTCGGTTCGTGTCGCACTGCAGCGCGCTCAGCGCCACGAACACGAAGCGGATAGCAGACGTCAGAGGCGCGCTATTCTTCCAAGTACCGAAAATTGTGTTTACGTTGCCATAACGCATTCCATCGACCTGACGTGCCCGCCTTCATCAGCCTTGCCTCCTCCTTAACAGTATCAGGCGCAGTACATCCATTTCCGTGATCCTCAGCTGAAATACATCAAAATTATTACTTTCTCTGACTACATGTTTCCATGCATGCATAATAACAATAGCGTATTTGACTGTATTCTGCATATTGTCGTAAATGCCGCATTATGTCATCTTATTCTCATATTCCTCAGGAGTAGACAACATTCCATTAGAACTACTGACGGCCTTGGGAGAGCCAGTCCTTAAAAAACTCTACCATCTGGTGAGCAAGATGTATGAGACAGGCGAAATACCCTCAGACTTCAAGAAGAATATAATAATTCCAATCCCAAAGATAGCAGGTGTTGACAGATGTGAAAATTACCGAACTATCAGTTTAATAACTAACAGCTGCAAAAGACTAACACGAATTATTTACAGACGAATGGAAAAACTGATAGAAGCCGACCTCGGGGAAGATCAGTTTGGATTCCGTAGAAATACTGGAACACGTGAGGCAATACTGACCTTACGACTTATCTTAGAAGAAAGATTAAGAAAAGGCAAACCTACGTTTCTAGCATTTTAGAGAAAGCTTTTGACAATGTTGACTGGAATACTCTCTTTCAAATTCTAAAGGTGGCAGGTGTAAAATAAAGGGAGCGAAAGGCTATTTACAATTTGTACATAAACCAGATGGCAGTTATAAGAGTCGCGGGACATGAAAGAGAAGCAGTGGTTGGGAAGGGAGTGAGACAGGGCTGTAGACTCTCCCCGATGGTATTCAATCTGTATATTGAGCAAGCAGTAAAGGAAACAAAAGAAAAATTCGGAGTAGGTATTAAAATCCATGGAGAAGAAATAAAAACTTTGAGGTTCGCCGATGACATCGTAATTCTGTCAGAGACAGCAAAGGACTCGGAAGAGCAGTTGAACGGAATGGATAGTGTCTTGAAAGGAGGCTATAAGATGAACATCAACAAAAGCAAAACAAGGGAAATGGAATGTAGTCGAATTAAGTCAGGTGATGCTGAGGGAATTAGATTAGGAAATGAGACACTTAAAGTAGTAAAGGAGTTTTGCTATTTGGGGAGCAAAATAACTGATATGGTCGAAGTAGAGAGGATATAAAATGTAGACTGGCAATGGCAAGAAAAGCGTTGCTGAAGAAGAGAAATTTGTTAACATCGAGTATAGATTTAAGTGTCAGGAAGTCGTTTTTGAAAGTATTTGTATGGAGTGTAGCGATGTATGGAAGTGAAACATTGATGATAAATAGTTTGGACAATAAGAGAATAGAAGCTTCCGAATTGTGGTGCTACAGAAGAATGTTGAAGATAAGGTGGATAGATCACGTAACTAATGAGGAGGTATTGAATAGGCTTGGGGAGAAGAGAAGTTTGTGGCACAACTTGACCAGAAGAAGGGATCGGCTGGTAGGACATGTCCTGAGGCATCAAGGAATCACAAATTTAGCATTGGAGGGCAGCGTGGAGGGTAAAAATCGTAGAGGGAGACCAAGAGACGAATACACTAAGCAGATTCAGAAGGATGTAGGTTGCAGTGGGTACTGGGAGATGAAGGAGCTTGCACAGGATAGATTAGCATCGAGAGCTGCATCCAACCAGTCTCAGGACTGAAGAGCACAACAACAACAACAACAACAACAACATTCTCATTCACACTGACATCGTGTTTTGGATTTTACCTTTCGCAAAATGATATAGGAATAGTGTGTAGTACTACATTGCACTAATGCATCTATAAAAATACCCTAAAAATTGATTGTGAGAGTTTCAAAGAATAAGAAGATAAACAGAATGTGGTTTTAACACGCTCCTAGAGATCCAAATGATTAAGTAGCCACATCCCTACGTGATGCGTCAACGATTTGGGTGTTAAAAACAAAATTGAGAACAAAACGCATTTTCGAGACCTCCTGCAGTTCGTCGAAGTTTATAACATGCATATCATGAATAAAAATGTTTCGTATATGGTGCTACACTCTAAAAATATCACGGCAGAGATCTTTGATCTCTGTCTACTGCGGTTGAGGATTCGTCCGCAGATAAACTCGTGACAAGAAAGATTATGAATCCGACTGCTGGTAGTTATATTCCCAGTAATTTAAGTTGTGCTCTTCGATTCCTGCCTAACCGCATACCCGGAAATCGCTACATATTCGGAAAAAATGGTGAATTATTTCTGACAAGGAAAAATATAAAGGTTACTGTCGGTTGTTTCACTCACAGCAATTTCATCTCCAACGAATTCATATTTCGTATTTTAAACACACAGAAATCACGAAATCATTACTGAGGAAGTGCGCTCTTACATGTAGGTAATAACGAATATTGCAGAAAAATCTTAACTTACACAAATAACCACGTCTCAGAACGTGTTTGCAAATACGAAGAGGAAAAAAAAAATTCGCATCCACCCATGCGCGAACGTGTGACCTTTGGTATCGCATTCCTGCGCGCTAACCACTTTTTTTTTTTTAAGTTTGTTGTTCATAACATTCCACAGTAGTACATAATTTTCAACTGACATTTAAAAGTAATAAAACAAACTAAAATTAATTACAGGTTCCTTGACATTCTGACCACGCCAAAGAACAGACACACAATGCTCATTCTGTAGAGGATCGTAGGCAGACTTCGTTACCAAACGGTGCTCCGTAAGTCATAAATGCGTCATAGTTTGGAAGGTTTCCAATATCTGGCTTCACATAATTGCTTTCCATTGTTACTTGAAAGTTGTAAACACATCTCGATAATTACTAACTAACGTATTTGTGGCAAAAAGTACACACAGACACTAGCAACATCAGTTCACACTCATGTAATATATGTAAGCAGAGCCGATGTCTTGATATTCAATGATCTTTCAACTCTTATTTGCGTAAAAATAACACGTATTTTGAGAGAATATTGACCAAAAACTTTTTTATGTAATCATTCACAGTAACAACCTAACCTAACCATATTTCTAACAAAGTAAAATAGCCTATTACGAACTCACTTTCCAACTGCATGCGTCCTCTGGTGATTCTTTAGTAACACAATCACTAAATCCAAAGCTAAAACCGCTAAATAAGTTTAAAATAACAAATTATACGTGTACATAAACCGCAGCTCACGGATCGACAGGGCCAGACCGAAATCCAAAACCTCTCGGTACAATTGTCGTAAAATCGGTCGGAGGACCGTTCGGTAACAAGTTTCAGAAGCTTACGGTATTTCGAGAATGAACCGAAAATGACGTCACTACCGAGACTAACCTACTACACCGGTCGGTATGAACGATACAGAATAAGGCCCCTGGAGAGCACCGGTTCCTTCAGTCGACATTCGACATACACGTCTACCTCTGCATGCGTACTCGGTAACCCACCGTACGCTACGAGGTGCAATGTAGCTGTGCCGCTACTACCCTTTCGTGTTCGACTCGGAAATAGAGTGAGGCAAAACCGACTGTCTACGGGGTGGTTATAATTAAACTTTCCATATTTAACACATAAGCTATGCAACCGCCTTGCAGCAGTGGATACACCGGTTCCCGTCAGATCACCGAGGTTAAGCGCTGTCGGGCGTGGCCGGCACTTGGGTGGGTGACCGTCATGGCCGCCATGTGCTGTTGCCATTTTTCGGGGTGCACTCAGCCTCGTGGTGCCAACTGTGGAACTGCTCGATTGAATAGTAGCGGCTCCCGTCACAGAAAAGCCAACTACCATACCAAAAAATAGTAAAAGACCTTGGAATAATCTTGGATGAACAACTAAACTGGGTAGAACAAATAGTCACAGCTTGCCGGAAATCGCTCTCCACCCTACATGCAATCCAAAAATTTCGAAAAATATTTCCGACCCATGTTAAACAAAAATTAGTCCAAACACTAGTCTTGCCTAATCTTTACTACTGTGATGTACTTCAACACGGCACAAATAGTGAAAATTCTAGATGCCTCGACCTAGTGATGAATGGTTGAATTAGATACGTGTGCAATATACGTTAGTATGATCATATCAGTCTTTCATATTCCCAGCTAGGTTGGATACGCCCACATAAGGCGCGCGATCTCCACACGATGTGCTTACTTCATCAATTTCTTAGCCACTGGTGCCCCCAATACTTATCTTCTTACATTAAACACCTATCATCATTCCACAATCGCAATGCCAGATCGAATACGTCTATCATCTTTGCTCTACCTTTACATAACACAAAATCTTACTCCGTGTCATTCTCCATCTCAGCCATACGACTATGGAACGCGCTACCCTCTGATCTGCGTCTTGTCCAGAACCATTCAACATTCAAGAGGGAACTCAAAACTTACATATTAGGGACGGTATAGCCACCATTGTTGTGCCCCTCTCATCTCCTCTCCATCATAGCTTCGAATTTTACCATTTTATTTCTCTTCCTCTAACCTAGCTACCTCTTCTATATCTCTTTAACCCCATTCTATCGTCTAATGTCTCTGCTCGATGAGAATAATTCACAAGCTGCAAGAACATAACGAGAAAATTCCCAACTAGCAATAGGACTGACATTCATAAGAGAAAAATAGTCATTGCTATTATTATTATTCTTGATTGATATAATTATTTTTAGATTGTTGTAATTATCATTGCACTACTGTTATAATCTCTATTTTTCTTCCTTAACATTAATACTGTATAACACGTTATATGTCATTAATGTTCTGTACAAACTGAAATTCGTTCAATTTGAGTATGCCTGGTTAGGTGTAAGAGAGGGCCTGAAGGCCATAATCTTGCCAGGTAAAATAAATGCATAAATAAATAAATAACGTCCGGGAGAGCGGTGTGCTGACCACACGCCCCTCCTATCCGCACCTTCAGATGAGGATGACACGGCGGTCGGATGGTCCCGATGAGCCATTTGCGGCCTGAAAACTGCTATTTAACACATAATACGGAAACAAATTACCGTGCGAGTACCAAGCTTGGTAGCACTAACGTCAAGGACATGGGGAAGAGAAATAATGCAGAATCAATTCAGTTGAAACACTTTTAATGTGCCGCTGCGGTAAATCATGCCGCTACCATTATTACTACAAAAGGGGGGCACGACTGCAATTCTGTACAGCAGGACGAATCATGTGCGTGGGTATGCTGGCTACCGCTCTTGATATGCTGTGCTTCAGATCAGCACATACTGTACTGGTCATTAAAATTGCTACACCAAGAAGAAATGCATATGATAAACCAGTATTAATTGGACAAATATATTATACTAGAACTGACATGTGATTACAAAAAGAAATGTTCAAATGCGTGTGAAATCTTATGGGACTTAACTGCTAAGGTCATCAGTCCCTAAGCTTACACGCTACTTACCCTCCATTATCCTAAAGACAAACACACACACTCATGCCCGAGGGAGGACTCGAACCTCCGCCAGACCAGCCGCACAGCCCATGACTACAGCGCCTTAGACCACCCGCCTAATCTCACGCGGCATGTGACTACATTTTCACGCAATTTGGGTGCATGGATTCTGAGAAATCAGTACCCAGAACAAACACATCTGGCGGTAATAACGGCCTTGATACGTCTTGGCATAGAGTCAAACAAATCTTGGATGGGGTGTACAGGTACAGCTGCCCATGCAGCTTCAACACGATACCACAGTTCATCGAGGGTAGTGACTGGCGTATTGTGACGAGCCAGTTGCTCGGCCACCATTGACCAGACGTTTTCAATTGGTGGGAGATCTGGAGAATGTGCTGGCCAGGGCAGTAGTCGAACATTCGCCGTATCCATAAAGGCCTGTACAGAACCTGCAACATGCAGTCATGCATTATCCTGCTGAAATGTAGTGTTCCGCGGAGATCGAATGAAGGGTAGAGCCCACGGGTCGTAAACATCTGAAATGTAACGTCCACTGTTCAAAGTGACGTCAATGCGAACATGAGGTGAACGGCACCTCATACCATCACGCCGGGTGGTACGCCAGTATGGTGATGACGAATACACGCTTCCAATGCGCGTTCACCGCGATGTCGCCAAACACGGATGCGACCATCATGATGCTGTAATCAGAACCTGGATTCATCCGGAAAACTGACGTTTTGCCATTCGTGCACCCAGGTTCGTCGTTGAGTACACCATCGCAGGCGCTCTTGTCTGTGATGCAGCGTCAAGGGTAACCGCAGCCACGGTCTCCGGGCTGATAGTCCATGCTGCTGCAAACGTCGTCGAACTGTTGTCTTGCAAATTCCCCATCTGTTGACTCAGGGATCGAGACGTGGCTGCACGATCCGTTACAGCCATGCGGGTAAGATCTCGACTGCTAGTGATACGAGGCCGTTGGGATCCAGCACGGCGTTCCGTATTACCCTCCTGAACCCTCCGATTCCGTATTCTGCCAACAATCATTGTATCTCGACCAACGCGAGCAGCAATGTCGCGATACGATGAACCGCAATCGCTATAGGCTACAATCCGACCTTTATCAAATTCGGAAACGTGATGGTACTCATTTCTCCTCCTTACACAAGACATCACAACAACGTTTCACCAGGCAACGCCGTTCAACTGCTGTTTGTGTATGTGACATCGGTTGGAAACTTTCGTCATGTCAGCACGTTGTAGGTGTCATCACCGGCGCCATCCTTGTGTGAATGCTCTGAAAAGCTTATCATTTGCATATCACAGCATCTTCTTCCTGTCGGTTAAATTTCGCGTCTGTAGCACGTCATCTTCGTGATGTAGCAAGTGTAATGGCCAGTAGTGTACTACGAAAGTGGCTCAAGATTGCATTCTGTACAGCAGGACGAATCATGTGCGTGGGTATGCTGGCTACCTCTCTTGATATGCTGCGCTTCAGATCAGCAGATGTCTGAATCCCAGAATGAGATTTACACTCTGCAGCGGAGTGTGCGCTGATATGAAACATGCCCCAGGCTGTGGCTAAGCCATGTCTCCGTTATATCCTTTCTTTCAGGAGTGCTAGTTCTGCAAGGTTCGCAGAAGAGCTTCTGTAAAGTTTGGAAGGTGGGAGACGAGATACTGGCAGAAGTAAAGCTGTGAGTACCGGGCGTGAGTCGTGCTTCGGTCGCTCAGATGGTAGAGCACATGCCCGCGAAAGGCAAAGGTCCCGATTTCTAGTCTCGGTCGGGCACACAGTTTTAATCTGACAGGAAGTTTCAGATGTCTGAAAATTCCCCTGTCCCTCAGGTAGCCCCACAATCAGAAATAACAGGAAGTGCGATCAGGTGATCGTGCCGGCTAAGCATTTGGAAACGATCGGGTGATAATTCGATCGTTTGCAAATGTGTTTCTCAGAAGCAGGTGAATTTCATGGGCGATGTGCGGTGGGGCCCCATCTTGCATGAAAATTTTGAGTTCAAAACTTCTCTTTACTGTAGGTGGGTATGACATACTGGCGAAGCATATCGGAGTAACGCTGGCCAGTCACACTACCGTAGAAGAATACTGTCAAATGATTTTTCACAAAACCCTAAGAAATTCCGGTTGTACGTAAAGGCTATTAGTGGTACCAAATTTAGTGTTCGGTCCCTACCGAACGAGACAAGAACTGAAACTGAGGGTAGCAAAGCAAAAGCTGACAAGCTTAACTCTGTTATCAAATGTTCCTTTACAAATGAAAACCCCGGAGTTTAATCCTCGTACCACTGGAAAGATGAGTGAAGTCAGTACCAGTGTCAGCCGAAATCGTTAAAATTGAACAAAGCTCCAGGGCCCGAAGAAACCCATATCAGATTCTGTACTTAATTTCGGCTGAGTTTGCCTCTCTTCAATCATCTACTATAGATCCCTCGGACAAAAATATGCCCAGTAGTTGGTAGAAGGCACAGGTCACACCTTTTTGCAAGATGTGTAGTAGAAGTGATCCCCAGAACTATCGTCCAATATCTTTGACATTGATTTGTTGTAGAATCTTAAAACTTATTCTGAGCTCAAACTTAATGAGGTATCTTGAACAGTATGACCTCCATGCCAATCAGCATGGATTGCGAAAACATCGATCATGTGAAACCCAACTCACACTTTCTCACATGACACACTGAATCAAGCCAGGTAGGTAGCAATATTTATTGATTTCCAAAAAGCATTTGACTCAGTACCACACCTATGCTTATTCTGAAAAGTATGGCTATATGGGGTATCAAGCGAAATTTGTCACTGGATTGAGGACTTTTTGACGTGGATGGCACAGTATGTTATCTTGGATGGAGAGTCATTGTCAGATGTAGAAGTAACTTCTGGTGTGCCCCAGAAAAGTGTGTTGTGATCCTTGCTGTTCATGTTGTATGTTTATGACGTTTCGGACAACATTAATAGTAACCTTAGGCTTTTTGCACATGATGCATTATCCATAATGAAGTACAGTCTGAAAGAAACTGCATAAAAATTGTCAGATCTTGACAAGATTTCACAGTGGTACAGAGAGTAACAACTTGCTTTAAATGTTCAGTAAAGCTAAATTCTGCAGTTCAAAAAAAGTAAAAGTTGTATCCTAAGGCAATAATATCAGTGAGTCACATTTGACATCGATCCACTCATATAAATACCTGAGCATAGCACTTTGTAAGCATATGAAGTAGAATGATCACATAGGCTCAGCGGTAGGTAAAGCAGGTAGTAGACTTGGATTTATTAGCAGGATACTGGCAAGTGCAATCACTAAACAAAGGAGACTGCTTACAAATCGTTCATGTGACCCACTCGAGAATGTTGCTCAAGTATGTGGCACGTGTACCAAGTACGACTAAGAGAGGGTATTGAACGTATGCGGAAAAGGGCAGAACAAATGGTTACAGGTTGTTTTGACACATGGGAGAGAGTCACAGTGACCCTGAAGCCACTGAACTGGAGACTCTTGGAGATAGACATAAACTATCCCGAGAAAGTATACTAATAAAGTTCCAAGGACCGGCTTTAAATGATGACTCTAAGAATATACTGCAACCCTCTACAAATCGCTGACACAGGGATCGTGAGGCTGAGGTAAGAATAATTACTGCATGCGCAGAAGCATTCAAACAGTCATTATTCCCATGCTCCATACGTGATTGGAACTGGAAGAAACCCTAACAAATGGTACAATGGAACGTACCCTCTGGAATGCACTTCGCAGTGGTTTGCAGAGTATGGGTGTAGATGCAGATGTAGAAGCTGATAAGATCTTTACCGTACTATGAACGAAAATTGCGAGGGCTATTCAACAACGAATGATCTTAATTTTTTTTATGGTCATGATTTCTCGTGCTAGATATTCTGCTAGCGTAATGAGTAACAAACAAACGTAGTGGTTTCACTGTTGGTAATCTCGTTGCCACCTGTGAAAGGCGGGCAAGCTGAGACAAATTCAGTACCGTCAACCACAACATTGGAGGTGAATCTCGATGAACAATAGATGGTTTTGAAATTCTGTTTTCGTCTAGAAAAAATCTTAAGCTGAGGCGCAAGCAGTGTTACAATGGGCCTATGGAGAGTCTGTTCTTCCCCAGAGCACAATTAGAAAATGGTTTACATTTCTTTTAAGAAGGGAGTCGATTAATTTCAAAGGAAGGTGGACCCGGCGCTCTAGTTATTGTTTGTAAAGAAGAAAACAATACCGCTACTATCATTATGAGGGAGAATCGACTAATAACTTTACGAACGCTTTCTGAAGTATTCGAAACTTCGTCGGGTGTCATCCACAAGCTGGTGAAAGGCAGTTTACACATGAGAGGTGTTTGTGTGCGGTGGGTCCAAAGACTACTGATTCCTGAACCAAAAGACAGTCCCACGCACGTCTCCATACGATTGAAGTTAAAGTTCGAAGAAAACCTGGAGATTCTTTCGAAGCTAATCACTGACCTATTTTCCTACTAAACTGCGCCAAGACTAGGTCTGTAAGTCGGTTGAAAGAGGTTGAATGAATTTTCAAGGTTGTAAAATCCTTTTAAAACCACCGTATATACAATTTTCTAAAGGTTCTAGAGAACCTGTCAGTATGCTTCCCTCGCATAATACACCTAAGGTTTCTGCAAACGACCAAACTGTTTGTCGAATTATTTGTCTATGAGCAACTTTGTTCGACGTGTTTGGCACACATAGGTTTGCGTCTGAAGCGTTTGAGACAAATTCTCATTGCTGGCCACCATCACGAGGTGTCGGACGTTGCTTTTGTTCATTTTCGTCGTTCTTATTTCGTGAGAAATTTTCCGCCCAGTATCGTGAGTTTCCACAATTGCGGGAACTACTCTAAAGAGAGTACGCGAAAAAAAAACAACAAGGTACAAGCAATTCTTCCCCCCATGAACCATGGACCTTGCCGTTTGTGGGGAGGCTTGCCTGCCTCAGCGATACAGATAGCAGCACCGTAGGTGCAACCACAACGGAGGGGTATCTGTTGAGAGGCCAGACAGACGTGTGGTTCCTGAAGAGGGGCAGCAGCCTTTTCAGTAGTTGCAGGGGCAACAGTCTGGATGATTGACTGATCTGGCCTCCTAACACTAACCAATACGGCATTGATGTGCTGGGACTGCGAGCGGCTGAAAGCAAGGGGAAACTACGGCCGTAATTTTTCCCGAGGGCATGCAGCTTTAGTGTAAGATTAAATGATGATGGCGTCCTCTTGAGTAAAATATTCTGGAGGTAAAATAGTCCCCCATTCGGATCTCCGGGCGGGAACTACTCAAGAGGATGTCGTTATCAGGAGAAAGAAAACTGGCTTTCTACGGATCGGAGCGTGGAATGTCAGATCCCTTAATCGGGCAGCTAGGTTAGAAAATTTAAAAAGGGAAATGGATAGGTTAAAGTTAGATATAGTGGGAATTAGTGAAGTTCGGTGGCAGGAGGAACAAGACTTCTGGACAGGTGACTACAGGGTTATAAACACATGTTTAATAATGAATAGGAAAATAGGAATGCGGGTAAGCTACTACAAACAGCATAGTGAACGCATTATTGTGGCCAAGATAGATACAAAGCCCACACCTACCACAATAGTACAAGTTTATATGCCAACTAGCTCTGCAGATGACGAAGAAATGGAATAAATGTATGATCAAATAAAAGAAATTATTCAGATAGTGAAGGGAGATGAAAATTTAATAGTCATGGGTGACTGGAATTCGGTAGTAGGAAAAGGGAGAGAAGGAAACGTAGTAGGTGAATATGGACTGGCGCAAAGAAATGAAAGAGGAAACCGCCTGGTAGAATTTTGCGAAGAGCACAACTTAATCATAGGTAACACTTGGTTCAAGAATCATAAAAGAAGGCTGTATACATGGAAGATGCCTGGAGATAATAAAAGGTATCAGATAGACTACATAATGGTAAGACTGAGATTTAGGAACCAGGTTTTAAACTGTAAGACATTTCCAGGGGCAGATGTGGACTCTGACCACAATCTATTGGTTATGACCTGTAGATTAAAACTGAAAAAACTGCAAAAAAGTGGAAATTTAAGGAGATGGGACATGGATAAACTAAAAGAATCAGAGGTTGTACAGAGAGGGAGAGCATAAGGGAGCAATTGACAGGAATGGGGGATAGAAATACAGTATAAGAAGAATGGGTAGCTTTGAGGGATGAAGCAGTGAAGGCAGCAGAGGATCAAGTAGGTAAAAAGACAAGGGGTAGTAGAAATCCTTGGGTAACAAAAGAAATATTGAATTTAATTGACGAAAGGAGAAAATATAAAAATGCAGTAAATGAAGCAGGCAAAAAGGAATACAGACGTCTCAAAAATGAGATCGACAGGAAGTGCAAAATGGCTAAGCAGGGATGGCTAGAGGACAAATGTAAGGATGTAGAGGCTTATCTCACTAGGGGTAAGATAGATACTGCCTACAGGAAAATTAAAGAGACCTTTGGAGATAAGAGGACCGCTTGTATGAACATCAAGAGCTCAGATGGAAACCCAGTTCTAAGCAAAGAAGGGAAAGCAGAAAGGTGGAAGGAGTATATACAGGGTCTATACAAGGGCGATGTACTTCAGGACAATATTATGGAATTGGAAGAGGATGTAGATGAAGATGAAATGGGAGATACGATACTGCGTGTAGAGTTTGACAGAGCACTGAAAGACCTGAGTCGAAACAAGGCCCCCGAAGTAGACAACATTCCATTGGAACTACTGACGGCCTCGGGAGAGCCAGTCCTGACAAAACTCTACCATCTGGTGAGCAAGATGTATGAGACAGGCGAAATACCCTCAGACTTCAAGAAGAATATAATAATTCCAATCCCAAAGAAAGCAGGTGTTGACAGATGTGAAAATTACCGCACTATCAGTTTAATATGTCACAGCTGCAAAATTCTAACATGAATTCTTTACAGACGAATGGAAAAACTAGTAGAAGCCCACCTAGGGATAGATCAGTAATGGCTTCCGTAGAAATGTTGGAGCACGTGAGGCAATACTGACCCTACGACTTATATTAAAAGCTAGATTAAGGAAGGGCAAACCTACGTTTCTAGCATTTGTAGACTTAGAGAAAGCTTACTGAAGTAACTGAGATTTCCGATGGTCCACTGGACATTGCAAAAGACAGGATACGATTTTTAACAGGGTGTGTGATCACAATGGATGGCAGCGTGTTCTCTGTAACGCGTTGACTGGAATACTCTCTTTCAAATTCTGAAGGTGGCAGGGGTAAAATATAGGGAGCGAAAGGCTATTTACAATTTGTACAGAAACCAGATGGTAGTTGTAAGAGTCGAGGGACATGACAGGGAAGCAGTGGTTGGGAAGGGAGTGAGGCAGGGTTGTAGTCTCTCCCCGATGTTATTCAATCTGTATATTGAGCAAGCAGTAAAGGAGACAAAAGAAAAATTCGGAGTAGGTATTAAAATCCATGGAGAAGAAATAAAAACTTTGAGGTTCGCCGATGACATCGTAATTCTGTCAGAGACAGCAAAGGACTTGGAAGAGCAGTTGAATGGAATGGACAATGTCTTGAAAGGAGGATATAAGATGAGCATCAACAAAAGCAAAACTTAGGGTAATGGAATGTAGTCGAATTAAGTCGGTTTTGCTATTTGGGGAGCAAAATAACTGATAATGGTCGAAGTAGCTAGGATATGAACTATAGACTGGCAAAACGCAGACTGGCAATGGTAAGGAAAGCGTTTCTGAAGAAGAGAAATCTGTTAACATCGAGTATAGACTTAAGTGTCAAGAAGTCGTTTCTGAATGTACTTGTATGGAGTGTAGCCATGTATGGAAGTGAAACATGGACGATAAATAGTTTGGACAAGAAGAGAATAGAAGCTTTCGAAATGTGGTGCTACAGAAGGATGCTTAAGATTAAATGGATAGATCACATAACTAATGAGGAAGTATTGAATAGGACTGGGGAGAAGTTTAAGGCATAACTTGACCAGAAGAAGCGATCGGTTGGTAGGACATGTTCTGAGGCATCAAGGGATAACCAATTTAGTATTGGAGGGCAGCGTGGAGGGTAAAAATCGTAGAGGGAGACCAAGAGATGAATACACTAAGCAGATTCAGAAGGATGTAGGCTGCAGTAGATACTGGGAGATAAAGAAGCTTGCACAGGATAGAGTAGCATGGAGAGCTGCATCAAACCAGTCTCAGGACTGAAGACCACAACCACAACAACAACAACAACAACACAAGCAGTTACCAAAATGGTACAGGTATTATCTCTTTCCCAGTCATAAATTACGCAGGGAGATGTTAAGAAGAAAAACCAGCAATCTACAAACAATATGCCAGCGGGAGCACAATAAAATAGAAAAAACTCGAAGTGCTTAGGTTGTTCCGTGGGTGATGTACATGTTTCCATATTATGGTATTTTGTTGAACTTTCATTACATTTGTACAGACATATTTCTTTCTCATTTTCAGCTACTCCCTATACCAGCGATTCCTCTGTCTGTCTGTCTGTCTCTCTGTCTCTCTCTCTCTCTCTCTCTCTCTCTCTCTCTCTCTCTCCTGTATACGCAGCACTCAAGTCAAATCAAGAAAGGCTCTGTTGGGATTGGCTGCAATTCCCACTACTGTCAAAACACACTGGTTTGCAAAACTCAAGGACCAAAGTAACTACCGCACTATGGCGTCACCTCTAAGTAACATAGCTGGAGAAAACTTGAAAAACTAAGTAGAAAGAATTGCTGCAGTATACTGCAGAAGGTAACTGAAAGAAATACGCACTGTAACGAACAGAAGTGATCCTCCTATCCAAAGACTATAACCACACTAAAGCAGCTGAGATTCGTGATTGTTCCCTGCGAACATTACAAAATGGCTGAAATGGCTCTGAGCACTATGGGACTCAACTTCTGAGGTCATCAGACGCCTATAACTTAGAACTACTCAAACCTAACTAACCTAAGGATATCACACACAATCATGCTCGAGGCAGGATTAGAACCTGCGACCGTAGCGGTCTCGCGGCTCCAGACTGTAGCGCCTAGAACCGCTCGGCCACTCCGACCGGCTGACATTACAAAAGCCGAGACATGGTTCTTAATAGGGTGTTTGGCTACCACGGATTCAGTACATGCCCCATAACGTGCTCCCATGCTGGTCACAAGGCTGAAAAGGAGTTGTGGTGGAAGGACATTCCATTACTCCACAGCACAGTTGGCAACTTGTAGGTGGTCATAAACAGATGATGTTCCCGCAACAAACTAAGTGTCACCTTTAGCTACGATATTGTCCATGGCGAAGCAGTAAATTAATATTTGTACCAGAGCCGGGATTCGAACCCAGGTCGCTTGTATACTGGGCAGTTGCACTAGCCAGTACGATACACTATCACTGCTGTTACTACCGCTCCACGAATTGCCTTAGCCTTCCCAACTCATGTCTCAGCCATTGCTATTCCCCTTCTAAACTCTCATCAAATGGTTCAAATGGCTCTGAGCACTATGGGACTAAACTTCTAAGGTCATCAGTGCCCTAGAACTTAGAACCACTTAAACCTGACTAGCGGTCGCACGGTGCCAGACTGTAGCGCCTAGAACCGCTCGGCCACCCCGGTTGGCTTAAACTTTCATCAATATTGTCATGTTTCTCCAACATTGGAATAGCACCTTAACAATGAGCGAAATGGGATTAATGCTACCTGAATAATGGCTTGCTCATCTGCTTAGTAAACAGGAGAACGGGTTCGAATCTCGGCGCTGGTACAAATTTTAATTCATTGCTTCCGCCTACATAATTAAGGTACATACTATATGCTCTTTGGTGCGTGTGTGGGTGCTGTAGTACATACCCCTAATGCTTCCCACATGCGCTCGTTGCGATCTCTAAGTCGGCGGAACCCGCAGGCTAGTGCACCTGCCGAATGTCGTCTCGTTCCAGGAACTCTTCCACGAGCGTTGATCGTTGCTGTCGCACATTGTCATCCATAAAAATGAAGTCAGGGCCGAATGCACGTCTGAAAAGAGGCAGATGAGGGAGGAGTTGAGTTTCACAATACCGTTGACTGGTGAGTGTAGTGTGTTCAAATATTTGGAAGTCAGTATGGCCACGCAACATTATGCCTCCCCATACGGTACCTGCACCAGCACAATGATCATATTCAGTAATGTTCGTATGTGCATTACGTGTGCCTTCCTCTCACCAAATGAGGGAACGTCCAGCACTGTTAAACACGATCGTTTGGATGGACCAGGTGTTATGGCGTAGGGAGGTATAATGTTCCGTGGGTGTGATGATGATGATGATGATGAGGTCCCATACTCCGAGGGGACGATGCGGGTATGTCAGTGAGTCAGCCTACTAGGCAAGGCCCTGGCGGAGGTGGTTTGCCATCGCCTTCCTCCGACCGTAATGGGGATGAACCATTATGATGAAGACGACATACCAACACCCAGTCATCTTGAGGCAAGGAAAATCCCTGACCCAGCTGGAAATCGAGCCCGGGACCCCTTGCGCGGGAAGCGAGAACGCTACCGCAAGACCACCAGCTGCCGATGTACTGACTGTGGGTGCACTGACCTCTAAATCTTAAACTCAGTAGAGTCATCCGTCAGTGTTGTTCTGGCACTGTACACCTTGCCCATGTGCAGCTTTAAAGAGGTGCATTGGGCTCTGATTTTATTTTTATAGATGGTGGAGCACGGCCTCTTCAAATAGCGCTGGTGGAGTAGTTCATGGAAACTACTTCTACATTTATACTCCGCGAGCCACCCAACGGTGTGTGGCGGAGGGCACTTTACGTGCCACTGTCATTACCTTCATTTCCAGTTCCAGTCGCGTATGGTTCGCGGAAAGAATGACTCCCGGAAAGCCTCCGTGCGCGGCTCGAATCTCTCTAATTTTACATTCGTGATCTCCTCTGGAGGTATAAATAGGGGGAAGCAATATATTCGATACTTCATCCTGAAACGTACCCTCTCGAAACCTGGCGAGCAAGCTACACCGCGATGCAGGGCGCCTCTCTTGCAGAGTCTGCCACTTGAGTTTGCTAAACATCTCCGTAACTCTATCACACTTACCAGATAACCCTGTGAGGAAACGCGCCGCTCTTCTCTGGATCTTCTCTATCTCCTCTGTCAACCCGTCCTGGTACGGGCCCCACACTGATGAGCAACACTCAAGTATAGGTCGAACGAGTGTTTTGTAAGCCTCCTCCTTTGTTGATGGATTACATTTTCTAAGGACTCTCCGAATGAATCTCAACCTGGCACCCACCTTACCAACAATTAATTTTATATGATCTTTCCACTTCAAATCGTTCGCACGCACACTTCCAGATATTTTACAGAAGTAACTGCTATCAGTGTTTGTTCCGCTATCATATAATCATATAATAAAGGGTCCTTCTTTCTATGTATTCGCAATAGCCGGCCGCGTTGGCCAAGCGGTTCTAGGCGCTACAGTCTGGAGCCGCGCGACCGCTACTGTCGCAGGTTGGAATCCTGTCTCGGGCATGCATGTGTGTGATGTCCTTAGGTTAGTTAGGTTTAAGTAGTTCTAAGTTCCAGTGCACTGTTGACCTTAGTGCTCAGAGCCATTTGAACGATTTTCTATTCGCAATACATTACCTTTGTCTACGTTAAGGGTCAGTTGCCACACCCTGCACCAAGTGCCTATCCGCTGCAGATCTTCCTGTATTTCGCAGCAATTATCTAATGAGAGCGTATTCGGCGAATGGACTGGCCTACCCGTTCCACCGACTTAAATCCCATCGTGTGCGTGTGGAATGTGCCGAGGAGACTTACTAGAGCACGTCCACATGCCCCAAAGACCATCCAGCAGCTGTGAACTGCTTTGTTGGAGGAATGGAACGCCCCACCACAAGAACTCCTTACCAAGCTTGTTCTCAGCACGGGAACGCGTTACAGAGAACACACTGCCATCCATTGTGATCACACACCCTGTTAAAAATCGTGTCCTGTCTTTTGCAATGTCCAGTGGACCATCGGAAATCTCAGTTACGTCAGTGTATTTATTGTTTGTGAATCAAAGTGTCATTTCTGTTCGTCTCATTGTATACAGTGTGTTTCAAAAAGGTACGGCCAAACTTTCAGGAAACATTCCTCACACATAAAGAAAAGATGTTATGTGGACATGTGTCCGGAAACGCTTAATTTCCATGTTAGAGCTCATTTTAGTTTCGTCCACCTACGCTCAATGGAGCACGTTATCATGATTTCATACGGGATACTCTACCTGTGCTGCTAGAACATGTGCCATTTACAAATACGACACAACATGTGGTTCATCCACGATGGAACTCCTGCACATTTCAGTCGAAGAGTTCGTACGCTTCTCAACAAGAGATTCGGTGACCGGTGGATTGGTAGAGGCGGACCAATTACATGGCCTCCACTCTCTCCTGACCTCAACCATCTTGACTTTCATTTAAGGGGGAATTTGAAAGCTCTTGTCTACGCAACCCCGGTACCAAATGTAGAGACTCTTCGTGCTCGTATTGTGGACGGCTGTGATACAATACGCCATTCTCCAGGGCTCCATCAGCCCATCAGGGATTCCATGCGACAGAGGGTGGATGCATGTATCCTCCCTAACGGAGGACATTTTGAACATTTCCTGTAACAATGTGTTTGTAGTCACGCTGGCACGTTCTGTTGCTGTGTGTTTCCATTCCATGATTAATGTGGTTTGAAGAGAAATAATAAAATGACCTCTAACATGGAAAGTTAGCGTTTCCGGACACATGTCCACATAAAATATTTTCTTTCTTTGGTGTGAGGAATGTTTCCTGAAAGTTTGGCCGTACCTTTTTGTAACACCCTGTATTTCTTTTAGTTACCTTCTGTACTATTCTGCAGCAGTTCTTTCCATTTAGTTGTCCAGGTTCCACCGAGCTATATCACTTTCGTCCTCAAGTTTCGCACAGCAGTGTAAGCAACGAAGCGATAGGCACAGCATGGCAAATGCTTCAAAAGTGAGGTTAAATTTGACAAACTTGGTTGGTTCCTATTCCAGCTTTTCACCTTTTACAGAGACCTTAATTCTGTGCAAAGGAGAAATCAGAGTTTGATTTGGCGAGTGCAGGCGTGTCGTTGGCGAACGAGCCTGCGTGGCGGCGCCACCGGCGCTTCTCGCTGAGCCAGCTGCGGGACCTGGGCTTTGGCAGGCGCTTCCAGCCGCTGGAGCTGGAGACCGCCGCGGAGGTCAGCGACCTGCTCGACCTGATGGCGGGCCGCCGACACGACCAGGCGAGTATCCACCCGCACTGCACCACCACACAAACCCACTCGATTTACTTTTTCTTCTCGTACGGTACAATTAAGAACCACACGCCAATTTCAGTTCCTTATTACTTGAGCTTTTCTTCCAGTATTCTACCTTCAACCTGTTTTCTGACCGTTTCATACCAGTTTGTTTCAGTCTTCTCCCTTGGAATCCTTCCGTATTCAATACTTTTTTCCCTAAACACTTCTCAACACTTCTCTGGAAGTTGTCTTTTCAGTTTCTATATTATTATTTTTTCCTCTAAATCAGTTTTTTAGTTCATATGTCCAGCTTCTTGTTGACTTCTCGTCCCACAAATATTGGAAGGCTTTTTGGTTAATCTCCTCTCTTGCATTCGATATAAGTGACCATAAAATACGAGTCTTCTTCTCATTGATTCTGATATGACTTACATGTTACGATTAGTTCCATCATTACTATACAGTTCCCAGCCTTCCATAGCTTTTCGTGGGCCTAATACACTAAAGAGCCAAATAAACTGATACACGTGCCTAACATCGTGGATGTCCCCCGCGAGCACGCAGAAGTGCTGCAACACGACGCGGCATGGACACTACTAATGTCTGAAGTAGTGCTGGAGGGAACTGACACCATGAATCCACAAGGCTGTCCATAAACACGTCAGATTACGAGGGGGTGGAGATCCCTACTGAACAGTACCAACCAAAGCATCCCGATATGTTCATGTCTGGGTAAACTGGTGGCCAGTGGATGTGTTTCAACTCAACAGAGATGTTCATGTCTGGGTAACCTGGTGGCCAGTGGATGTGTTTTAACTCAACAGAGTGTTCCTGGAGCCACTCTAGAAATTCAGGACGTGTGGAGTGTCGCATTGTCTTGCTGAAATTTCCCAAGTCCGTTGGAATGCACAACGGACATGAATGGATGCAGGTGATCGGACAGGATGCTTACGTACGTGTCACCTGTCAGAGTCGTATTTAGCCGTATCAGGGGTCCCACATCACTCCAACTGCACACGCTCCACACCATTACAGAGCCTCCACCAGCGTGAACAGGCCCCTGGCGACATGCAGGGTCCATGGATTCCTGACATTGTCTCCGTACCCTTACACGTCTGTTCGCTCGATAAAATTTGAAACATGACTCGTCTGACCAGCCAGCATGTTTCCAGTCATCAACAGTCCAACGTCGGTGTTGAATGGCCCAGCCGCGCGGGATTAGCCGAGCGGTCTGGGGCGCTGCATTCATGGACTGTGCGTATGGTCCGGCGGAGGTTCGAGTCCTCCCTCGGGCATGGGTGTGTGTGTTTGTCCTTAGGGTAATTTAGGTTAAGTAGTGTGTAAGATTAGGGACTTATGACCTTAGCAGTTAAGTCCCATAAGATTTCACACACATTTGAACATTTTTGACTGGCCCAGGCGAGGCGTAAAGCCTTTTGTCGTGCAGTAATCAAGGGTACACGAGTGAGACTTCGGCTCTGAAAGCCCATATCGATGATGTTTCGTTAAATGGTTCGCAAGCTGACACTTCATGGCCCAGCATTGAATTCTGCAGCAATTTGCAGAAGAGTTGCACTTCTGTCACGCTTAATGGTTCTCTTCGGTCGTCATTGGTCCCGTTCTTGCAGGATCTTTTTCCGGCGGCAGCGATGTCGGAGATTTTATGTTTTACCGGATTCCTTATATTCACTGTACACTCATGACATGGTCGTACGGGAAAATTCCCACTTCATTGCTACCTCGGCGATGCTGTGTCCCATCGCTCGTGCACCGACTGTAACACCACGTCCAAATTCACTTAAATCTTGATAACCTGCCATTGTAGCAGCGTAACCGATCTAACAACTACGCCAGACACTTGTCTTATACGTATAGGCGTTGCCGACCGCAAGCAGCGTATTCTGCCTGTTTACATATCTTTGTATTTGAATACGCATGCCTATACCAGTTTCTTTGGCGTTTCAATGTCTTTTCCTAATGCTTCACCTATCTAATATTTCTGATTTATCTAAATTACAGTTGATGCTAAACATTCGCATGCATATAGACTTTGTGACTTCATTACTGCGTTGTAATGCCTTTTTTTACGTTTTTGGACAGTCACTTTTTGTTTTAAAAGTCTTTGGTTATACCATTTTCCTTTGATGTCTGACAACACAAACACCCAGCCCCCAGGCAAAGAGATGATGTCTGGTCCCGCATGTGTGTTCTGCTGGTGATAGATGAGGATACTTTATTGGCCATGAGAGTACTTCAACATCGCACAAACAGTTGATATAGAAATGTGCCTCGTGTGATCAAGCGCTGCCCTGTTCAAAAATGGCACCACTATGCTGTTACATGAGAGGTAACACATGAGGATGCAGGTTGTCACCGACGTACCAGTCACCACCAGCCGTGAGCTGAAGTCATACCTCATGGCTCCCTGCACCACGACTCCAGGAGTACCACCGCTATGCCTCTCCAAAATACTGCAAGATTGGGAGCTCTGGACAAATCGACAGCATGCTCACCGACGATGGTCATCAGGGTAAATGCACAATTGTAATTCATCGCTCAACACAATGCGACGCCATTCACCAGCCCTCCATGTTTCCCAGACATGGAACCACTCCCAAAACAGCCAGCTGGCTGGTGTGGCCGAGCGGTTCTAGGCGCTTGAATCTGGAGCCGAGCGACCGCTACGATCGCAGGTTCTAATCCTGCCTCGGGCATGGATGTGTGTGGTGTTCTTGGGTTAGTCAGGGTTCAGTACACTAGTGGCCTTTAAAATTGCTACACCAAGAAGAAATTCACATGATAAAGGGGTATTCATTGGGCAAATATATTATACTACAGCCGGCCGCGGTGGTCTTGCGTTCCAGGCGCGCAGTCCGGAACCGTGCGACTGCTATGGTCCCAGGTTCGAATCCTCCCTCGGGCATGGATGTGTGTGATGTCCTTAGGTTAGTTAGGTTTAAGTAGTTCTAAGTTCTAGGGAACTGATGACCACAGCAGTTGAGTCCCATAGTGCTCAGAGCCATTTGAACCATTTTATTATACTACAACTGACATCTGACTACATTTTCACGCAATTTTGGTGCATAGATCCTGAGAAATCAGTACCCAGAACAACCACCTCTGGCCGTAATAACGGCCTTGATACGCCTGGGCATTGAGTCAAACAGAGCTTTGATGGCTTGTACAGGTACAGCGGCCCATGCAGCTTCAACACGATACCACAGTTCATCAAGAGTAGTAACTGGCGTATTGTGACGAGCCAGTTGCTCGGCCACCATTGACCAGACGTTTTCAATTGGTGAGAGAGCTGGAGAATGTGCTGGCCAGGGCAGCAGTCGAACATTTTCTGTATCCAGCAAGGCCCCTACAGGTCGTGCATTATCCTGCTGAAATGTAGGGTTACACAGGGATCGAATGAAGGGTAGAGCCACGAGTCGTAATACATCTGAAATGTAACGTCCACTGCTCAAAGTACTGTCAATGAGGTGACTGAGACGTGTAACCAATGGCACCCCATAACGTCACACCGCGTGACACGCCAGTATGGCGATGACGAATACACGCTTCCAATGTGCGTTCACCACGATGTCGAAAAACACGGATGCGACCATCATGATGCTGTGAACAGAACCTGGATTCATTCGAAAAAATGACGTTTTGTCATTCGTGCACCCAGGTTCGTCATTGCTTTCACCATCGTTGGCGCCCCTGTCTGTGATGCAGCGTCAAGGGTAACCGAAGCCATGGTCTCCTAGCTGATAGTCCGTGCTGCTGGAAACGTCGTCGAACTGTTCGTGTAGATGGTTTTTGTCTTGAAAACGTCTCCATCTGTTGACTCAGGGATCGAGACGTGGCTGCACGATTCGTTCCAGCAATGCGGCTAAGATGCCTAACAGTCATTGGATCTCGACCAACGCAAGCAGCAATGTCGCGATACGATAAACCGCAATCGCAATAGGCTACAATCCGACCTTTATCAAAGTCGGAAACGTGGTGGTACGCATTTCTCCTCCTGACAAGAGGCATCACAACAATGTTTCACCAGGCAACGCCGGTAAACTGCTATTTGTGTATTAGAAATCGGTTGGAAGCTTTCCCCATGTCAACACGTTGTAGGTGTCACCACCGGCGCCAACGTTGTGTGAATGCTCTGAAAAGCTAATCATTTGCATATCACAGCATCTTCTTCCTGTGGGTTAAATTTCGCGGCTGTAGCACGTCATCTTCGTGGTGTAACAATTTTAATGGCCAGTAGTGTAGTTCTACGTTTAGGGGACTGATGACCTCAGATGTTAAGTCCCATACTGATCAGAGCCATTTTGAACCAAAAACAGCCGTTTGTGTTGTGGCGTTAACGGCAGCCATGCCTGCGATAGTAATGCCCTGTTCCGGCTGCTGCTAGTCCCCAAACAATGGCGCAGAATGGCACGGAACGTCGGAGGGAGTCCATTACTTGTTCTCGATGACTGGTGCAGACTGAATAGTTATGATGTGTTTGGCACACGATACAGGGATTCTCCCATGTGGCAGTCAGAAGTGATGGACTACAACTTCGATGGCAAGTGTGCTTGCCCTCACATTCCGGTGCAACACAGCATTAGGTCAGTGTCACATCCGAAAGCCCCACAAATCTGGATACTACACACTTCGACCAACAGGAAAAATGGAGACAAATGGAGACCCACTATATGGTTCCTTTCAAACTCTGTCATGAGCTGATATGGCTGTACCATAGAAGTTCATGGCGCCTCCATGACCTTCACAGTGATCACTCATCATGTGACACTGTTCATGTCCTTTGGGTGCTCTGGCACGGTTGATGAGGTCCGCAGCTTGTGGTCTAGTGACTAGCATTGCTACCTCTGGATCAGTGGGTCCCAGGTTACATTCCCGGCCGGGTTGGGAATTTTCTTTGCCTGGGGGCTGGGTGTTTGTGTTGTCAGACATCAACACGACAGAAGTCCAACCCTTCTGCAAATTGCTGCAGATTTCAATGCTGGGCCATGAAGTGTCAGCTTGCTAACCCTTTAACGAAACAGTGCCAATGTCCAGGATATCAAGGACCAGTTACAGCAGCTGCTGGCCAGCTTGTCTCAGGAGAGGGTACAACAGCTTAGTGCATTAATGTCGTATATACAGGTAATCACGCTGTAACAACATGCGTTCTCAGAAATAACAAGTTCAGAAAGGTATATGTATCACATTGGAACAACCGAAATGAAATGTTCAAACGTACCTACGTTCTGTATTTTAATTTAAAAACCCTACCTGTTACCAACTGTTCGTGTAAAATTGTGAGCCATATGTTTGTGACTATTACAGCGCAATCTATCACAAAGCGAAAAAAAGTTGTCCAACTAAAACTTTCTTTACCTACTACACGAATATGTAATATAAAACTGGGTTACCTACACTCCTGGAAATGGAAAAAAGAACACATTGACACCGGTGTGTCAGACCCACCATACTTGCTCCGGACACTGCGAGAGGGCTGTACAAGCAATGATCACACGCACGGCACAGCGGACACACCAGGAACCGCGGTGTTGGCCGTCGAATGGCGCTAGCTGCGCAGCATTTGTGCACCGCCGCCGTCAGTGTCAGCCAGTTTGCCGTGGCATACGGAGCTAAATCGCAGTCTTTAACACTGGTAGTATGCCGCGACAGCGTGAACGTGAACCGTATGTGCAGTTGACGGACTTTGAGCGAGGGCGTATAGTGGGCAAGCGGGAGGCCGGGTGGACGTACCGCCGAATTGCTCAACACGTGGGGCGTGAGGTCTCCACAGTACATCGATGTTGTCGCCAGTGGTCGGCGGAAGGTGCACGTGCCCGTCGACCTGGGACCGGACCGCAGCGACGCACGGATGCACGCCAAGACCGTAGGATCCTACGCAGTGCCGTATGGGACCGCACCGCCACTTCCCAGCAAATTAGGGACACTGTTGCTCCTGGGGTATCGGCGAGGACCATTCGCAACCGTCTCCATGAAGCTGGGCTACGGTCCCGCACACCGTTAGGCCGTCTTCCGCTCACGCCCCAACATCGTGCAGCCCGCCTCCAGTGGTGTCGCGACAGGCGTGAATGGAGGGACGAATGGAGACGTGTCGTCTTCAGCGATGAGAGTCGCTTCTGCCTTGGTGCCAATGATGGTCGTATGCGTGTTTGGCGCCGTGCAGGTGAGCGCCACAATCAGGACTGCATACGACCAAGGCACACAGGGCCAACACCCGGCATCATGGTGTGGGGAGCTGTCTCCTACACTGGCCGTACACCTCTGGTGATCGTCGAGGGGACACTGAATAGTGCACGGTACATCCAAACCGTCATCGAACCCATCGTTCTACCATTCCTAGACCGACAAGGGAACTTGCTGTTCCAACAAGACAATGCACGTCCGCATGTATCCCGTGCCACCCAACGTGCTCTAGAAGGTGTAAGTCAACTACCCTGGCCAGCAAGGTCTCCGGATCTATCCCCCATTGAGCATGTTTGGGACTGAATGAAGCGTCGTCTCACGCGGTCTGCACGTCCAGCACGAACGCTGGTCCAACTGAGGCGCCAGGTGGAAATGGCATGGCAAGCCGTTCCACAGGACTACATCCAGCATCTCTACGATCGTCTCCATGGGAGAATAGCAGCCTGCATTGCTTCGAAAGGTGGATATACACTGTACTAGTGCCGACATTGTGCTTGCTCTGTTGCCTGTGGCTATGTGCCTGTGGTTCTGTCAGTGTGATCATGTGATGTATCTGACCCCAGGAATGTGTCAATAAAGTTTCCCCTTCCTGGGACAATGAATTCACGGTGTTCTTATTTCAATTTCCAGGAGTGTATTTAAAAAAACGCAGTTGATATCCGTTTGACCTATAGCAGCGCCATCTAGCGGGCCAACAACAGCGCCATCTGGTTACCCCCTTCAAGCTAGACGAGTTTCGATGTTCGTTGTTTTCTCCTTTGATGCTTATCTCGTGATATTTGGCCTGGTCACTATCAATGGACCAAACTGTATTTGGACATTAGTTAGTTTGATCCTGTTTCTATTGATCATACCAGGAAAATCCCAATGAACATTTTCGGTCACATATTTTTGTCACCTTGCGTAAATAATGTAGGAAGTAGTCCCGACACAGAGCCTCGCGGTACATCCATCCCTGCCCAGTATCCCAGCCCTGCAGTGTCTGTCCCGAGTGCAGCACCAGTCAGAGATGTCTGAGCCGCGCGCTGCCGTGCAGAGCGTACGGAGACCGTGCGACGGCGCCGTGCTGTTCCCGGACGCGACGTACCGCTGCTTCGCCGCCGTCACGTGGTCCCTGTTCGCCGGGACGCGCCCCGGCCGCGCGGCCGACCGCCAGCTCCTCCTGCTGGGCCGCCGCGGCCGGCAGAGCGTTCTGGCCACCGACGCCACCGGGAACACCATCATACAGACGCCCTGGCTACGCCACCTGTCGCCAGGCCAGTTTGGGCTCGCGGATTTCGTCCAAGGACACAATGCACTCACCGACTACGTCAAGGTAACTTTTTTTTCTGATCAGTCTTCTAACTCGCTTCCTGTAGCCCATCGCATTTTATTCTCTTCTGTGATAAATTCTTCATCTGAGAGCAGCACCTACGCCTACCGTCCTCAAGTTCAATAAGTACAGAAAACTTGAAAGTTCCTCGGGTAATCAGCCAGGTAGCGTCGTCCAACAGGCGTGATATTTCGGCAAGCCGACTTGTTGCCATCTTCAGGCGTTCTTGGTATCTGATCTCTGACGGATGCCGAGTTAATATAATCTGCCGCTTGCGGAACCCTGCCGTCGAGGTGACAATGCTTCTTCTTCTTCATGTTTTCGAATTCCTACTTACGTCAACATACTTTCTGTTCGATGGGATCTACTATAAACAAACTGATGGAGTAGCGATGAGCTGTCCGCTATCACCACTAGTGGCCAATATGTTTATGGAGGCTTTTGAAGAAGAAGCTCTCGAGTCGGCAGCCTACAAGCCCTCTAGTTTTTTTTTATATATGTAGACGATACATTCATAATCTGGCCGCACGGACGACAACGAATCCAAGACTTTCTGCAGCATCTGAACTCGCTGCACCAGAATTTCAAGTTCACAATGGAGGTAGAAGTAAACAACCAGCTTCCATTCCTGGAAGCTCGTCAAGCGAAGACCAGATGGCACACTAGGACACAGCGTCTACCGTAAGCCGACACATACAGATCTGTACCTGCATGCCTTCAGCTGTCATGCTCCTTGACAGCGAGAGGGTGTTCTAAGCATACTGGCGCACAGAGGACGCGAAATCTCAGACAGCCTAGCGGCTGAAATGCAGGCCGTGTTCCGCACGAACGCGTACAGCAACCGGCAGATAAAACGCGCCTTGAGACCGAAGGAGCCGAGACCGCGGCCTTCGGAGGACGAAGAAAAACCGGTTGCGACAGCGGGAACACCATATGTCGGGAACACATCGGCAAAGATCGTCGGAGTACTCAGAAAATATAATGTCAAGTGCGTGTTTCACCCTCCATCCAAAACGAAAACATTATTAGGATCAGTCAAGGACGACTTAGGACTCCGGAAACCGGGAGTTTACAGCATCCCTTGCCAGTGCGGGAAAATGTATATAGGCCAGACCATCCGAACAGTACAGGAGAGATGTAGTGAACATAAACGCCACACAGACAACACACAGCCGACCAAGTCTGCCGTCGCAGAGCACTGCATCTCACATGGACATGACATGAGCTACGATGGCACAAAGGTGTTACAGCAGTCGAACACCTTCTGGGATTGTCTCCTCAAAGACGCAGTGGAGACCCGGCTGCATGACGAACTACTAAATAAAGACAGCGGTTTCCAGTTAAGCAAATCCTGGGATCCAGCTTTAAGCATGATTAAAACACAACGGCAGTCTACACGGAAATCCACTCCTGTCAGGACACCTCAAGCTCAAGAAGAAGAAGCATTGTCACCTCGACGGCAGAATTCTGCAAGCGGCCGTAGCCGCCGAAGGGCTGCGGCCCATGATCTGTCGCAGAGGCTGCGGGACAGGGGTGCAGATTATATTAACTCGGCATCCGTCAGAGATCAATCAGACACCAAGAACGCCTCAAGATGGCAAGAAGTCGGCTTGGCGAAATATCGCGCCTTTTCGACGACGCTACCTGGCTGATTACCCGAGGAACTTTCAAGTTTTCTGTACGCCGGGAAAACCTCAGATCACACACCAAGTACAGAAAAGTGAAAAACGCCACTTCCCTGTCTTTTTTATCTTTATTTTCTTTAACTGGTTCCGTTGCTCCTCTCTGGTGGTGATTTTCGTATCCGTCGCCAGTGCACTGTTTATTTGTTCGAACAACACGGCTTCTTGGTCTAGCAGTATCTCAAGACAGTCCGTACTGACATCGTAACAGATTAAAAGACAAAACAAAAGCTGTAGAGTCTTCGCTCCAAGGAAACTGGAATAGGCATGCTATTCAAATATAGAGATATGTAAACAGGCGGACACGGCGCTGCGGTCGGCAACACCTATGTTAAACAACAAGTAATATTATGAAGAATCAGCCTCAGTTGCGCAAATTTTCTGGTCTTTACCAGGTTTCAGCTAAATTAATCTTGCTTTCTTCAGAAGCATAAAATTACTATAACATGCCAGAGTGCCAAAGTAGTAGCCGCTGCCAACCGACCGCGTGGTGGAGAGATGCCGGTACTTGACTTCGATTAAGTAGTTTTAATTAGACTTGGTACCCCGGTACTACAGGTTTTAATTTTAATGTTGACTGTGCCTTACTCTGGCGTGTCATAGTAATTTTATGCTTCTGAAGAAGGCTAGATTAATTTAGCCGAAACCTGCTAAAGATAGAAAATTTGCGCGACTAATGCTGATTCTTCAAAATATTAGTCTATCACATTTGATTACGGGGCTGAAATATGCTAAAAATTCTTAAGACAACAAGTGTCTGGCGCAGTTGTTAGATCGGGTACAGCTGCTACAGTGTCAGGGTACCAATATTTAGTTGAGTTTGAACGTGATGTTGTAGTCGTTGCACGACCGATGGGACACAGCATCTCCGAGGTAGGAATCAAATGCGGATTTTCCCATGCGACCATTCCACGAGTGTACCGTGAATATCAGGAATCGGGTAAAACATCAAATGTCCGACATAGCTGTGGCCGGAAAAAGGTCCTGCAAGAACGGCACCAACTACGACTGAAGAGAATGGTTCAACGTGACAGAAATGCAACCCTTCCGGAAATTGCTGCAGATTTCAATGCTGTGACAACAACGAGTGTCAGCGGCCGAACCATCCAACGAAACATCATCGATATGGGCTTTCGTGTAGAATTGATGACTGTACGACACAAAGCTTTACGCCTCGCCGGGGCCCGTCAACAGCAACAGTGGACTGTTGATGACTGGAAACATGTTGCCTGGTCGGACGAGTCTCGTTTCAAATTATCGAGCGCATGGAAGTGTATGGGTATGGACGCAACCTCATGAATCCACAGACCCTACATATCAGCAGTGGAGTTCAAGCTGGTGAAGGCTATGTAATAGAGTAGACCTGAAATCCGATTTCGCAGGACAGAGCGGATCAGGTTGTGACAAGGAGCCAAGATCAGTTACTGATAGTTATACGAGAACACAAGAGCTTCATTCCTTGAAAACCACTGCATAGTTTTCTCTTTAAAACGACAAGGATCAATTCACGGCTGAGGGCGAAAGTAACTTCTGAATAATAAAGTTTAAATAATTCTTTTAAAACACCAGGATTTAGACAAACGGCTGAAGGCCTTAGTTAAATAAAATTAAAATATCTTCTCGGCAAAAGGCCCAAATAATATTTCAGATGAACAAGGAAATTCTTGACAAGGCAAGCATTTACCAATTTCGGCTAGAACCCATATTAAAGAAAACTTGAATTAATTCCTCGGCTGAAAGCCCAATAATATTTCAACATAATTAAAGGCAACGTTGAAGGACAAGCATTTACACAATACAACAGAAAAACCATCTTAAGAAAACTTGAAATATATTAACGGCTGGCCGGAGTGGCCGTGCGGTTCTAGGCGCTACAGTCTGGAACGGCGCGACCGTTACGGTCGCAGGTCCGAATCCTGCCTCGGGCATGGATGTGTGTGATGTCCTTAGGTTAGTTAGGTTTAAGTAGTTCTAAGTTCTAGCGGACTGATGACCTCAGACGTCAATGAGGATGAAATGATGATTAGGACAACACAACTGATGGCAATTACTATTGAAATAATAAGCAGTTTACTTCCTTTTTTCCCCCCATATGTCTATTTTCGTTTGATTGCCCCTTATATATCTGTTTGACTCATCATGTCACCCCTTTCCCTTTGAAAAATACGAGTTGCATCCATGATAATGGCTTCCAGAATGGCCGCCATGTTGGTAACATATTATCCCAGGTTTCAAAAAATGGCTCTGAGCACTATGGGACTCAACTGCTGTGGTTATTAGTCCCCTAGAACTTAGAACTACTTAAACCTAACTAACCTAAGGACATCACACACGTCCATGCCCGAGGCAGGATTCGAACCTGCGACCGTAGCAGTCACACGGTTCCGGACTGCGCGCCTAGAACCGCGAGACCACCGCGGCCGGCTATCCCAGGTTTCGTTCCATCTCCGAACTCATACTACGCCAATTTAAATGTGGGTTTATCCTCCTGTTTTTGTTTCAGAAGTGTCGTTCCTCATCTAATTGTCACCTGTTTCTTATTCAGTGACGTGAGAAAGATGTTTCTCCCTCTCTTAGAGGTCCTCAACGTGTATTTTTCACCCAACCACTCTTTCTTCTGCATTTAATAGTAGACCTCCTTTTAGACTCCCAATATTGCTGACTTTTCTAACTTTCTGACATTTATTTTGAATTTTCTATGTACTGATGCTATCCTTATAATGGTGTTTTTCTTCTTGCTCCCTTCACGTTTTTCCTTGAAATTATGTTTCCTTTGCGTTTTCTGTTAATTTCATTCTCAAGCAATTTGCACTATTGTGTTCCTTTCTTTTCCTGGACGTTTATACAATTTTCTCATTTGGTGGAGCAATTAAATCGGTGAGTTGGAAAAAGAAGTCATGTCCATTTTTTTTTCTTTCAAATTACTTTTACCTGAGAGACTATCTTTATATGTGTACGCATCGTTTGATATAACAAAGAGTCGTGTTCCATCAACATAAATGCTCGTTAGATGGACACTAAGTCAGAGAAGGGGCCATGCTCGGAGTTGACTCCAAGTGTGACACTTGGATACGTTCGTCTTCTCAGATGCAGAACTTAAAGCGTCATAAACGTGCAAACAGAAGATATTCTCGTCTTCAACATCTGGTGGCCTAACCACAGTGCGCTCTTACGGTAACTACACAAAAATGAAGTTCCCGATTTATACATACAGCCACTTCGTTTTCAGTCGCGATTGTCCTGGAATTACTGAAGCTACGCTATTCACTGATGGACTCATTGCTTTCCAGTTGCCACGGTTCAAAGGATAATGTAAAGAACATCTAGCCGATAAACAAGCATGTAGTGGACCTGTTACAATAAAAACAAAAAAGGAGACACTAAGCGATGTTAAGAAAATTCATACCTTACGAGCAGAAATCGTTTTATAACAGTATCTAATAATGACTACCAAACGACGGAGAAGATAAGAATAGTTGAGTTGTGTTCACTATTCTCTGCTTTGCTATATTTTCATTGCAGTTGTATTTTGCATATTTTGGGTACATTACGAATAAACCTCTACGCTCATACCAGACTCTTATAGCTATTTGCATAATACAATTCTAACGTTGCAAACAGAACACTAGTTGCCTCATGAATATCACAAGGTTCGAAAAAGTACATTCAAACTGGATTACTGCTGAAGTATGTTGTGTTGGTGTATTTTGTTTCACCCTGGGCCCAAATGTCACATAGTCACTCCACAACACCATGCTTAAGACAATTGTACAGTAAAACAGTTTTGTGTCTCTTGAAAAATTTACTTCCTGAGACATGACTCATTTCCAACTCGCCGATTTGGTCGTAATATTTCTTCCGCGATTTCGATTTTCAGACATCTCTCTCCGTTCTCAACTAAATTACCTACTGTGGTATTCACTACATAGTATTTACAGCCCCTAAGAACTTCAGACGAACATCATCTTTCCTCTGTTATACGCTGATTCTCCCTGACGGCTGCCTTAAACTTCAGCCTAGTCCTCATCATTACTAAATAATGAGAAGAGACTGCACCTGCTCCGGTGAACGTCTTACAGTCAGATATCTGATTTTGGCATACCTGTCTCATCTTGAAGTGTTGCCCTTGGTAAGTGGTGGTATCGAGAAGTTTCCTCAACCTCATCAAGGACTTCCGACTCCATTTTTGTTACAAATACACTACTGGCCATTAAAATTGCTACACTAAGAAGAAATGCAGATGATAAACGGATATTCATTGGACAAATACATTATACTTGAACTGACATGTGATTACATTTTCACGCAATTTGGGTGCATAGATCCTGAGAAATCAGTACCCAGAACAACCACCTCTGCCTGTAATAACGGCCCTAAGACGCGTGCGCATTGAGTCAAACAGAGCTTGGATGGCGTGTACAGGTACAGCTGCCCATGCAGCTTCAACACGATACCACAGTTCATCAAGAGTAGTGACTGGCGTATTGTGACCAGCTAGTTGCTCGGTCACCATTGACTAGGCGTTTTCAGTTGGTGAGAGATCTGGAGAATGTGCTGGCCAGGGCAGCAGTCAAACATTTTTTGTATCCAGAAAGGCCCGTACAGGTCCAGCAACGTGCGGTCGTGCATTATCCTGCTGAAATGTAGGGTTTCACAGGTATCGAATGAAGGGTAGAGCCACGGGTCGTAACACATCTGAAATGTAACGTCCACTGTCCAAAGTGCCGTCAATGCGAACAAGAGGTGACCGAGACGTGTAACCAGTGGCACCCCGTACCATCACGCCGGGTGATAGCCAGTATGGCGATGACGAATATACGCTTCCAGTGTGCGTTCACCGCGATGTCGCCAAACACGGATGCGACCATCATGACGATGTAAACAGAACCTGAATTCATCCGAAAAAATGACGTTTTTCCATTCGTGCATCCAGGTTCGTTGTTGAGTACACCATCGGAGGCGCATCTGTCTGTGATGCAGATGATTGTTGTCTTGCAAACGTCTCCATCTGTTGACTCAGGGATCGAGACGTGGCTGCACGATCCGTTACAGCCAAGCGGATAAGATGCCTGTCATCGCGACTGCTAGTGATACGAGGCCGTCAGGATCCAGCACGGCGTTCCGTATTACCCTCCTGAACTCACCGAATCGGTATTCTGCTAACAGTCACTGGTAATATATCCGACGTCCGCGGGTAGGATATCTACGAGTGTGAGTTACAGCGGTTTTATTTAAACTAAAGTCTTCTTCAAAATTTACAAACAATATTCGTGAGGTAGGACTGATCCTCCAAGCCTACCAATAACTAAATCGGGGATTCTTCCAAACATAGTCTGTAGTAACCATACAACTTCACCAAACTGAGCCCCGGGCGTCTCCTGCAGAGCGGCGCGGAGTCCACGTTGTCGTCACCTGAGCCCGAGTGCGAGTAGAGGCCCAGCGAGGATAGCTCCGGTACGCTGGCGGCGGTGGACGAAGACGCGGCTACGATGACACCAGTGGGCTCGCTCGGCCTGAACTGCCTCTCCAGGCTCCTGCGCCAGCCTAAATACTGCTCGGCGCATGGATATGGCTGGCTCTATTTGCAGTCACGCGTCGAGCGGAAGGAAAGACATCCGCGGCTGTAGCGACCTCTTGCGGCGCCGTGGACGCCTCCTGGTGGTCTCTAGGAAGCGTCTGTGTTTCCGGGACGACCGGCCAGGCTGACCCCTACTCGGTCCGGGGCCCGCTGTACCGGTCTGCTTCGCGGGAAGCGAGAGTTGCAGGCGCTTAGTCTGGACAAAAGTCTCGACCAACGCGAGCAGCAATGTGGCGATACGATAAACCGCAGTCGCGATAGCCTACAATCCGACCTTTATCAAAGTCGGAAACGTGATGGTACGCATTTCTCCTCCTTACACGAGGCATCACAAAAACGTTTCACCAGACAACGCCGGTCGACAGCTGTTTGTGTATGAGAAATCGGCTGGAAACTTTCCTCATGTCAGCACGTTGTAGGAGTCGCCACCGGCGCCAGACTTGTGTGAATGCACTGAAAAGCTAATCATTTGCAAATCACAGCATCCTCTTCCTGTCGGTTAAATTTCGCGTCTGTAGCACGTCATCTTCGTGGTGTAGCAATTTTAATGGCCAGTAGTGTATTTACAGTCTCTAAGAACTTCTAACGAACATTATCTTTCCTCACTTTATTGTACGTTGATTCTCCCTGACGGCTGTCTTAAAGTTTAGCCTAGTATTCATCATTACTAAATTGTGAGAAGAGACTGGACATGCTCCTGTGAACGTCTTACAGTCGGATATCTGATTTTGGGATATCTGTCTCACCTTGATGTATTGCCCAATTTTTGTTCCAAATATTAACAGACACCTGTATATAATGTGAAATGCGGGATAATTTTGCAAATCACATGCGTGAATTCTATTTTCTGTGTGTAACGCTTTGCTCAGTTATTTGTGAACAGAATTTAAAATGCATCCTTTTTGATGTTTTAGCAAACTTTTGATGAACAGTTGGCTACCTATTCGGAACACCACACGCGTCATTTCCTTGACGTCTGCATAAAGGAAATGAAGAAGGACTCCGCGGACCAAGGCTTACCCTTCGACAGTGAGTGTACTTTTCGTAGAACAATGTATTGAAAGATTTAATAATGACATCAGCTGCCATTCTCTTTATTTCATGTACGATTGTACACGTATTTTATGGATGATTTTTAGCAGTAAATTATGCCATTTATGTTGTTCGGCTATGATTCCATGTTATGCTCATACTATAAATCCGTGATGTCTTAGGCTAGCCCGCATCTCGTGGTCGTGCGGTAGTGTTCTCGCTTCCCACGCCCGGGTTCCCGGGTTCGATTCCCGGCGGGGTCAGGGATTTTCTCTGCCTCGTGATGGCTGGGTGTTGTGTGATGTCCTTAGGTTAGTTAGGTTTAAGTAGTTCTAAGTTGTAGGGGACTGATGGCCATCGATGTTAAGTCCCATAGTGCTCAGAGCCATTTGAACCATCTTAGGCTATTTTAGGAGCACGTAACTTTCGAGCAATTGTTACAAAGTTATCCGCAGAATAATGTTCACTTAACCGCGAAAATTCTTGACTGATTGCTTTTGAACTTTTACATCAGATACTGGATCTATACAAAAAGCTAGCACTCCAATTTGTGGCATGTATGTAGTAACAGAAAATCACATACTTTCAATCCAGAATTGTTTTGCAGAACCTATCCCAAAGCCAGCATTCCAGTTTGTGACATGCATGTGGTAATGAAAAATCAATTACTCTCAAGCCAGGATTGCTAGCTTTGTTCTTAGCAACCTCATATTCTCTACACAGACACCTAAATACCATTTCATGAAATCAAATTTTGATATGCTGGCAGGATGGCACGAATGAGGCTACCGAAGAAAACATTTAGTTTCTCCTCACCATGTAAGCATATCACCAACTACAACACCAGGTGAATGTATGAATAAGAACTTTGGAAAATGTCAAAATTAATACAATAATCACACGAGTTTTCCAATCATCCTACATATGACGACGTATCTATCTATAGAAGTCAGAGTAAATTCACATTTTTGAAATCTGTTTTGCCGTTGCCGTGATATCTGAGAAAATAGCTTGTAACAGAATGTTGATTTGCTTATCTGAGCAAAACATGTTATTAGTTCCTGTTTTGCATCCGCAAACGATACCCTACACAGAAAACACCCTGGCAGATTTAGCCAGGAGAAATTTCTGCATTAGAATTTATGCTTTCCTACTGGCGCCAGTGATAACGAGGGCTATGAAGTCCATTTGAAAGTCTAAAAGTGATGGTATCCCTGTCACATGCATGCACTCATATAAAGCCGTAACAGAAAGCAGTGTGTCATATGGAGGAATTGCAGAAGAGAAGAAAACTGAATTCATAATGACTGGCATAAAATATTCAGAACTAGGCCAAACCTTGTTCTTAACCAACACAAATGACCTCATTCGAAACTCCAAACCATGTGGTTGTTGTAACACACAGAATGAAAAACTGAGAACATTAGTGGTGAAAACCACCTTTTGTAATTGATTAAATGTAGAGCGGCAGACACATTTCTGTATGCGACAGATAGAAATTCAGTTAAACTGGAAGTAAATTCACAATAATAGCTTACCTTTTAATGTTTTTTGTAGTGTTAAATCATCAAGATCGATAATGTCGTCTTACCTAAAAATCAACTAAACTGGAAGTCCCTCCACAAAACGCACCACAATCAACGGGGTGCCATGTAGGACCCTGGCCTACCAACATACGCGGAATCAGTCTCTTTTAGCACAGTCACCGAAAAACTGTAGTGGGTGAACACAAAACACCTACAGCAACCATAATCTCGGAGATATGAAAGCTGCCCAAAAGGTCTTACGGTCGCTAAATCCGAAAAGGAGGTGAGGGTCTTATTCCACAGAGATGGCCTAGAAACATTAAATGCTTCCACAGCTGATCTAAGTATCCACGGACACAATGTCTCCTTCATGGGCTGTACTTATATTACATTAGTCATATCCAGTTAAATTTATAACCCTGTAGTCAGCTGAACAGAAGTCTTGTTCCTCCTGCGACCTAACTTCACTAATTCCCACTATATCTAACTTTAACCTATCCATTTCCCTTTTTAAATTATCTAACCTACCTGCTTGATTAAGGGATCTGACATTCCACGCTCCGATCCGTAGAACGCCAGTTTTCTTTCTCCTGATAATGACATCCTCTTCAGTAGTCCCCGCCCGGAGATCCGAATGGGGGACTATTATACATCCGGAATATTTTACCCAAGAGAACGCCATCATCATTTAATCATACAGTAAAGCTGCATGCCCTCGGGAAAAATTACGGCCGTAGTTTCCCCTTGCTTTCAGCCGTTCGCAGTACCAGCACGGCAAGGCAGGGTCATAAACACAAAATCAAATATGGGTAATGCAGGAGTAGGTTTAATAATGAATAAGAAAATAGGAATGCTGGTAAGCTACTACAAACAGCATAGTGAACGCATTATTGTGGCCAAGATAGATACGAAGCCCACACCTACTACAGTAGTACAAGTTTATATGCCAACTAGCTCTGCAGATGAGAAAGAAATTGAAGGAATGTATGATCAGATAAAAGAAATTATTCAGATAGTGAAGGGAGATGAAAATTTAATAGTCATGGGTGACTGGAATTCGGTAATAGGAAAAGGGAGAAAAGGAAACGTAGTAGGTGAATATGGACTGGGGCAAAGAGATGAAAGAGGAAGCCGCCTGGTAAAATTTTGCACAGAGCACAACTTAATCATAGGTAACACTTGGTTCAAGAATCATAAAAGAAGGCTGTATACATGGAAGAAGCCTGGAGATATTAAAAGGTATCAGATGGACTACATAATGGTAAGACTGAGATTTAGGAACCAGGTTTTAAATTGTAAGACGTTTCCAGGGGCAGGTGTGGACTCTGACCACAATCTATTGGTTATGACCTGCAGATTAAAACTGAAGAAACTGCAACAAGGCTGGAATTTAAGGAGATGGGACATGGATAAACTAAATGAACCAGAGGTTGTACAGAGTTTCAGGGAGAGCATAAGGGAGCAATTGACAGGAATGGGGGAAAGAAACACAGTAGAAGAAGAATGGGTAGCTTTGAGGGATGAAGTAGTGAAGGCAGCAGAGGATCAAGTAGGTAAAAAGATGAGGGCTAGTAGAAATCCCTGGGTAACAGAAGAAATATTGAATTTAATTGATGAAAGGAGAAAATATAAAAATGCAGTAAATGAAGCAGGCAAAAAGGAATACAGACGTCTCAAAAATGAGATCGACAGGAAGTGCAAAATGGCTAAGCAGGGATGGCTAGAGGACAAATGTAAGGATGTAGAGGCTTATCTCACTAGGGGTAAGATAGATACTGCCTACAGGAAAATTAAAGAGACCTTTGGAGATAAGAGAACCACTTGTATGAACATCAAGAGCTCAGATGGAAACCCAGTTCTAAGCAAAGAAGGGAAAGCAGAAAGGTGGAAGGAGTATATACAGGGTCTATACAAGGGCGATGTACCTGAGGACAATATTATGGAAATGGAAGAGGATGTAGATGAAGACGAAATGGGAGATACGATACTGTGTGTACAGTTTGACAGAGAACTGAAAATCTGAGTCGAAACAAGTCCCCCGGAGTAGACAACATTCCATTGGAACTACTGACGGCCTCGGGAGAGCCAGTCCTGACAAAACTCTACCATCTGGTGAGCAAGATGTATGAGACAGGCGAAATACCCTCAGACTTCAAGAAGAATATAATAATTCCAATCCCAAAGAAAGCAGGTGTTGACAGATGTATAAATTACCGCACTATCAGTTTAATAAGTCACAATCGCAAAATACTAACACTAATTCTTTACAGACGAATGGAAAAACTAGTAGAAGCCGACCTCGGGGAAGATCAGTTTGGATTCCGTAGAAATGTTGGAACACGTGAGGCAATACTGACCCTACGACTTATCTTAGAAGAAAGATTAAGGAAGGCAAACCTACGTTTCTAACATTTGTAGACTTAGAGAAAGCTTTTGACGATGTTGACTGGAATACTCTCTTTCAAATTCTGAAGGTGGCAGGGGTAAAATATAGGGAGCGAAAGGCTATTTACAATTTGTACAGAAACCGGATGGCAGTTATAAGAGTCGAGGGACATGAAAGGGAAGCAGTGGTTGGGAAGGGAGTGAGACAGGGTTGTAGTCTCTCCCCGATGTTATTCAATCTGTATATTGAGCAAGCAGTGAAGGAAACAAAAGAAAAATTCGATGTATGTATTAAAATCCATGGTGAAGAAATAAAAACTTTGAGGTTCGCCGATGACATCGTAATTCTGTCAGAGACAGCAAAGGACTTGGAAGAGCAGTTGAACGGAATGGATAGTGTCTTGAAAGGAGGATATAAGATGAACATCAACAAAAGCAAAACGAGGATAATGGAATGTAGTCGAATTACGTCAGGTGATGCTGAGGGAATTAGATTAGGAAATGGGACACTTAAACTAGTAAAGGAGTTTTGCTATGTGGGGAGCAAAATAACAGATGATGGTCGAAGTAGAGAGGATATAAAATATAGACTGGCAATGGAAAGGAAAGCGTTTCTGAAGAATTTGTTAAGATCGAGTATAGATTTAAGTGTCAGGAAGTCATTTCTGAAAGTATTTGTATGGAGTGTAGCCATGTATGGAAGTGAAACATTGATGATAAATAGTTTGGACAATAAGAGAATAGAAGCTTCCGAATTGTGGTGCTACAGAAGAATGTTGAAGATTAGATACATAGATCACAATACTAATGAGGAGGTATTGAACAGAATTGGGGAGAAGAGAAGTTTGCGGCACAACTTGACCAGAAGAAGGGATCGGCTGGTAGGACATGTCCTGAGGCATCAAGGGATCACAAATTCAGCATTGGAGGGCAGCGTGGAGGGTAAAAATCGTAGAGGGAGACCAAGAGACGAATACACTAAGCAGATTCAGAAGGATGTGGGTTGCAGTGGGTTCTGGGAGATGAAGAAGCTGGCACAGGATAGAGTAGCATGGAGAGCTGCATCAAACCAGTCTCAGGACTGAAGACCACAACAACAACAACAATCCAGTTTCATTAAGCCACAGGCACAGGCGAGCACGAAGTAAAGAACGATACAAGAAGACTGGTGTTGTTATTGTGTTCTTCAGTCCGAAGACTGGCTTGATGCAGCTCTCCATGCTGCTCTATCCCGTTGCAAGTCCCCTAATCTCCGAATAACTGCTGCAACGTACATCCTTCTGCTTACTATACTTTTCTCTTGGTCTCCCTCTACGATTTTTACTCCCCACACTTCCCTCCGATATTAAACTGGTGATCCCCTGATGTCTCAGAATGTGTCCTATCGAACGATCCCTTCTTTTAGTCTAGTTATGGCATAAATTACTTGTCTCCTCAAATTGGAAATTTTTAGTAAGGACCACAGGACGCCGGCCGCGGCGGCCGCGCGGTTCTAGGCGCTTCAGTCAGGAACCGCGGGACTGCTACGGTCGCAGGTTCGAATCCTGCCTCGGGCATGGATGTTTCAGATGTCCTTAGGTTAGTTAGGTTTAAGTAGTTCTAAGTTCTAGGGGACTGATGACCTCAGAGGTTAAGTCCCATAGTGCTCGGAGCCATTTGAACCATCTTTCCTTAAGAATTTACTTTATTTACTAGCGATTCATCAAGAACATTAACACATTTAATCACCCTATGTGAGCGTGGAAGTAGTTGTCAATAGGTAACTAATGAAACAAATTTTTTTAAAAATTTCAGTAAATGGATATTTTATTCCTAAGAGCCTTTTTTTTAGCAGGTTTAAAATTTTAATCAGAAAGCACCTTGTAAATATCAAGTCACAATTTATTCAGAGGCAGAAAAAATAAACATTTTTTTTATAGTATGAGCTTTCGGGCTGAGAAGCTTGCCGCTCCCATTTAACACGGCAGTAGTCGCAACCGCTCACAACAACCTCTGAAAGACTACACATGTTCTAATCTGCAACACACCAGATTACTTTAAACTAAAAATTTTAACAACTCACACAAACACATAAACCATGCACCCTGTAGGAGGGATGTAAATGGTACAAAACACTCACATTAAAAAAAAATTACTTGCCACCGAAAGTGCAACTGGTTTTTAAAAGAAAACTCTTACGGTGGTAGAATGGCAACTTTATATACTGAAATGACCATTTAAATAAAAACCCATGAAATTTAGTCTTACATAAAATGTACCAACATGTCCTACATTACACATATACCGCCTCTCAAGAGGATAGGCAAGATAAAAACATATTTCAAGAATTCGGCCTTTACACCTCAAGCAATAAATTCATTAACACCGAATCCGACAAACATGACAGAGGCAGCTATTAATGTACGGCTGACCGACAGACAGACAGACAGACAGACACTAACTGTCTAACAAATGCGGACGAGAGACAAACGAGCAAGCTGGGGACGAAAGACTGACCCAGAAAACAAGTGGAATTTAACAAGTAAACGAAACAACATATCACGAAGCACTTAACTTCTAATAAACTGCGATTTCTGGCGAAGACCTGGCGCAGGACCCCGAACGCTCTCCCGAACCGTCCGCTGCCAGCCGCTTCAACGGACGCAGGAAGGCGCGCCGATCTCCCGTCTCACGGCGTCGCAGCTCGCACCGGCCAGACCGATGTCGTGGGTCGACTCCACTGGACTCACGTGGCGACCTCACATGCGCCGACGCTCAAGACGGACAAGTCAACTTGTGTCCCAGTGCGCGACCGACCAATCGATCGATCCAACCGCCAATGACAGTTGCCCGAGCAACTCGAGCAGACTGGCGGCCTAACACGTACTAGGACTCCGGACGACAGACAGACACACTGCCGCACAAATGCGAACGAGAGACAGACCAGCAGCTGGTGACGAGTGACTGACCCAGACTCACTCCGACTGACCGACTGACCTCCCTCAGACTACCCGACTGGCGAGCTCGAAACGCCCCTTAAATGAACGTGAACAGGCAACCTTTCCCCTTTCCCACCAGAGGGAGACACCAAAGCTGTGATTGCCACAGTAGCGCCACCACCAGAAACGGAAGGCAACTGCTGTACACTACGCGCTGCAGCGCACTCTTCAAAACAGTAAATTTTACCACGGCTCACATGTGTCACTTCCATAATCTACACTCCAGACAAATAACTTCAGAAAAGACTTTCCAATCATTAAGTTTACATTAGATGTTAATAAATTTCTCCTCTCCACAAACCTTATCTTGCTATAGCCAGTCTGCATTTTATATCGCCTCTATCTCGGCCTACATCAGTTATTTTTCTGCAAAAATAGCAACACTTATCTACTGCGTCTAGAGTCTCGTTTAGTAACGTAATTCCCTCAGAGTCCCCTGATTTAAATCGACTATATTCCCGTGTTTTACTTTTGTTGATGTTCGTCTTATAATCTCTTTTCAAGACTATCATTCTGTTCAACTGCACTACCAAGCCCCTTGCCCTCTCTGTATCATCGCAAACCTCACAGTTTTTATTTATTCTTCTCGAACAGCAGTTTCCTTCCAGAGTTTCCTCTTGGTACCTGTTACTGATTGCTCAGTTTACAGATTCGTTAACATACGGGACAGACTACAACCCCGTCACACTGCCTTCTCGACCACTGCTCCTCTTTTCACGTCCTTCAAATCATTCTGATTTCCATAACATATCGCTCCCCGCATTTTATTCCTGTTACTTTCAAAATTTCATAGGGTATCTTCTAGGTAATACTGACAAGAACTTTACCTATATATATATTTGGTTAAACGTAGCTTTGCCTATCTTCAGCCAATCTTCTAGCATACTGGTCGCCAAACAGACCGCCCTCGGGCAGCATGTGGACGAAACTCAGTACTCGTATGGCCCATGTTCACAGCCGAAGTTTATAACATACAGCGTGATCCAGCTGCCCCTATCACTGTCATATTCAACCCGCAATGATATTTCTGCCCTTCATAAGCCATGCGCGAGATTTTCATATTCTCTCGCTCGATACGCACTAACTACACTGAAGCGCCAAGGAAACTGGTATACGCATATGTATTCAAATACGGGGGTAAATTGGCAGAATACGGCGCTGTGGTCGTCAACGCCTATATAAGACAACAAGTGTCTGCTACAGTTGTCAGATCGGTTACTGCTGCTACAATGGCAGGTTATCAAGATTTAAGTGAGTGTGAATGTGATGTTACAGTCGGCGAATGGGCAATGGGACGCAGCATCTCCGAGGCAGCGATAAAGTGGGGCTTTCCCATACGACCATTTCACGAGTGTACCGTGAACATCAGGTATCCGGTAAAACATGAAATGTCCGACATCGCTGCCGCCGGAAAAAGGTCCTACAAGAACGGGACAAACGACTACTGAAGAGAGAAGTTCAACGTGACAGAATTGTAACCCTTCCGCAGATTTCAGTGTATGGCCATCAACAAGTGTCAGTGTGCGAACCATTCAACGAAACATCATCGATGTGGGCTTTCAGAGCCGAGGGCACACTCGTGTACCCTTGACAACTGCACGACACAAAGTTTTACGCCTCGTATGGGCCCCTTAACACCGACGTTGGACTGGAAACGTGTTGCCTGGTCGGACAAGTCTCGTTTCAAATTATATCGAGTGGATGGACGTGTACGAATATGGAGACAGCCTTATGAATCCATGGACTCTGCATGTCAGCACTGGATCGTTCAAGCTTGTGGAGGCTCTGTAATGGTGTGGAGAGTGTGCAGTTGGAGTGATATAGGACCCCTGATACGTCTAGATACGACTCTCACAGGTGACACATACATAAGTATCCTGTCCGGTCACCTGCGTCCTTACATGTCCATTGTGCATTCCGACCGACTTGGGCAATTTCAGCAGGACAATGCGACACCACAGTCCTGAGTTGCTACAAAGTGCCTCCAGGAACACTTTTATGAGTTTAAACACTTCCCCTGGCCACCAGACTAGGCACACATGAACATTATTGAGAATATATGGGACGCCTTGCAACGTGCTGTTCACAAGATATCTCCACTCCATCTTACTATAACGAGTTTATGAGCATCACTACAGGATTCATGGTGTCGGTTCCCTCCAGCTCTACTTCAGACATTAGTCATGTCCATGCCACGTCGTGCTGCGGCACTTCTGCGTGCTCACGGGGGCTTTACACAATGTTAGTTTCTTTAGCTCTTCAGTGTACTTTCCCTGCAGAAATTTCATGCAGTTAAATTTTGCACTCGGTTACGTTTTCGCTAGAAGCCACGGTTTTCGATTATTCCAGAAAAACGTACAAAAGCGATCTTGAAACGCGCCACACTCATCCCTCATCAGTCAGAATTCGTGGTGTGTTGTTCACAGCACTTCCTCCCACCACTGTACAAAAATTTCCGACTGCACGAATTATCCGCGATATTCAGCCGTTTTTGGTCTCTACTGATTGGGCAACTACACCGCCACCAGCATAGTCGGGTACTCCGTTAACATAAATAAGTTAGACGTGCCCATGCCGGTAAGTAAAAAAAATATTTTTAAATGACCTGTAAACGTTACGCTAAAACTAATTCCACTGACAATTCGATCCAAACATAGACCTTGCAAGCATAGTAGTTTCTTAGTCAGAATGCCCGACGAGTGCAACGATGTAATTGCCCATTTTATACAGTTAAAATTCAAAAAATTGTTGGGTATAATTTACGCAAAAGTCAATTTTACAATTTTTAAGTGCTCTGCTAAGCCGTTGGCGAAATACGGCCAGTCAGTGAAGACAAAAAAAAGTCGAATGTGGGAAATAATTCGTGCTGTCGTAAATTTTTGTACAGTGGTAGGATGGAGTGCCATGATCAACGTATTAGAAGTCCTGATCGGTGGTTGAGGTGTGTGGGAGGGAGAGACCGTCTGAAGATCAGTTTTGCACGTTTTTATGAGTAACTCAAAAACAACGGACTCTAACAAAAACGTATCCCAATACAAAATTTAACAACATTTAATTTTCTACAGAAAGATACTGCTCATTTTTTTTCTGTAATACTAACAGTTTGCGCTAGCGAACGAGAGAATATACACTACTGCCCATTAAGATTGCTACACCAAGAAGAAATGCAAATAATAAACGGGTATTCATTGGACAAATATATTATACTAGAACTGACATGTGATTACATTTTCACGCAATTTGGGTGCATAGATTCTGAGAAACCAGTACCCAGAACAACTACCTCTGGCCGTAATAACGGCCTTGATACGCCTAGGCATAGAGTCAAACAGAGTTTGGGTGGCGTGTACAGGTACAGCTGCCCATGCAGCTTCAACACTATACCACAGTTTATCAAGAGTAGCGACTGGCGTATTCTGACGAGCCAGTTGCTAAGCCACCATTGACCAGATGTTTTCAATTGGTGAGAGATCTGGAGAATGTGCTGGCCAGGGCAACAGTCGAACATTTCTGTATCCAGAAAGGCCCGAACAGGACATGCAACATGCGGTCGTGCATTATCCTGCTGAAATGTAGGGTTTCGCGGCGATCGAATCAAGGGTAGAGACACGGTTCGTAACACATCTGAAATGTTCAAAGCGCCGTCAATGCGAACAAGAAGTGACCGAGACGTGTAATCAGTGGCATCCCATACCATCACGCCGGGTGATAGCCAGTATGGCGATGACGAATACACGCTTCCAATGTGCGTTCCCAGCGATGTCGCCAAACACGGATGCGACCATCATGATGCTGTAAACAGAACCTGGATTTGTCCGAAAAAATGACGTTTCGACATTCGTGCACCCAGGTTCGCCGTCTAGTACACCATCGCAGGCTTTCCCGTCTGTGATGCAGGGTCAAAGGTAACCGCAGCCATGGTCTCCGAGCTGATAGTCCATGGTGCTGCAAACGTCGTCGAACTGTTCGTGTAGGTGGTTGTTTTCTTGCAAACGTTCCCATCTGTTGACTCAGGGATCGAGACGTGGCTGCACGATGTTACAGCCATGTGGATAAGATGCCTGTCATCTCGACTGCTAGTGATACGAAGCCGTTGGGAGCCAGCACAGCGTTCCGTGTTACCCTCCTGAACCCACCGATTCCATATTCTGCTAACAGTCATTGGATCTCGACCAACGCGACCAGCAATGTCGCGATACGATAAGCCGCAACCGCGATAGGCTACAATCCGACCTTTACCAAAGTCGGAAACGTGATGGTACGCATTTCTCCTCCTTACACGAGGCATCACAAAAACGTTTCATCAGGCAACGCCGGTAAACTGACGTTTGTGTATGAGAAATCGATTGGAAACTTTCCTCATGTCAGCACGTTGTAGGTGTCGCCACCGGCGCCAACGTTGTGTGAATGCCCTGAAAAGCTAATCATTTGCATATCACAGCATCTTCTTTCTGTCGGTTAAATTTCGCGTCTGTAGCACGATATCTTCGTGGTGTAGCAATTTTAAGGTATTATATTGTGGGTCACATAAAACGACAGTGGTAAGGGCAGGTGAATCACCTTATATACATCCAGCAACTAATAGCCGAATCAGAAAAGTCAGCTAATAGAAAGAGAGCAGTTCAGTAACTCCAAAAAATGCAGTGAAGAGCCAAAGAAACTGGTAACTCTGCGTAATATCGTGTAGGGACCCCGAAAGCACGCAGACGTGCCAGAACACAACGTGGCATGGACTCGACTAATGTCTGAAGCAGTGCTGGAGGGAAATGACACCATGAATCCTGCAGGGCTATCCATAAGTCCATAAGAGTACGAAAAGGATCAGATCCTTTCTGAACAGCACGTTGCAAGGCATCCCAGATATGCTGAATAATGTTCATGTCTGGGGAGTTTGGTGGCCAGCGAAATTGTTCCTGAAGCTATTCTGTAGCAATTCTGGACGTGTCGCATTGTCCTGCTGGAATTTACCAAGTTCATCGGAATGCACACTGGACATGAATGGATGCAGGTGATCAAATTGCTTACGTAGTCTCACCTGTCAGAGTAGTACCTAGACCTATCAGGGGTTCCATATCACTCCAACTGCACACGCCTCACACCATTACAGAGCCTCCATCAGCTTGAACAGTCCTGTGCTGACATGCAGGGTCCATGGATTCAGGAGGTTTTCTCCATGCCCGTACACGTCCATCCGCTCGGAACAATTTGAAACGAGACTCGTCCGACCAAGCAACACGTTTCCAGTCATCAACAGTCCAATGTCGGTGTTGACGGACCTAGGCGAGGCGTAAAGCTTTGTGTCGTGCAGTCATCAAGGGTACACGAGTGGGCCTTCAGCTCCGAAAGCCCATATCGATGATTTTTCGCTGAATGGTTCGCCAACTGATACTTGTTGATGGTCCAGCATTGAAATCTGCATCAATCTGCAGAAGGGTTGCACTTCTGTCACGTTGAACGATTCTATTCAATCGTCGTTGTCCACGATCTTGCAGAATCTTTTTTCCGGCTGTAGCGATGTCGGAGATTTGATGTTTTACCGGATTCCTGGCATTGACGGTACATTCGTGAAATAGTCGTACGGGAAAATCCCCACTTCATCGTTATCTCCGAGATGCTGTGCCCCATTGCTCGTGCGCCGAGTCTAACACCACGTTCAAACTCACTTAAGTCTTGATAACATTCCGTTGTAGCAGCAGTAATCGATCTGTCAACTGCGCCAAACAGGTGTTGTCTTATATGGGCGTTGCCGACAGCGGCGCCGTATTCTGCCTGTTTACGTATATCTATATTTGAATACGCATGCCTATACAAGTTTCTTTGGCGCTTGAGTGTACTTACAGAAACAGTAATACTTTGAGATGTGCTTAATTTCAATTGACATTAGTGAGCTGGCCCGTGATCTGAGTGAAGTTGGCCGATTACTTCAGATAAGTAGCACTGCCACTTCAGGTTTAAAAGATGTGAGAAAGGCGGGGAGTGTTTAATATTTGTCTTCCAGTACTGACAACTCACGGGCGTGCCCCATCGTACAGAACAGCTGCTATCGCACAAATTTTGACGCGGAAGTAAGATGGATCTGTGAATGTTCATTTACAGACCGATCGAGGTGGCGCAGTGGTTAGACACTGGACTCGCATTCGGGAGGACGACGGTTCAATCCCGCGTCCAGCCATCCTGAATTAGGTTTTCCGTGATTTCCCTAAATCGCTCCAGGCAAATTCCGGGATGGTTCATTTGAAAGGGCACGGCCGACTTCCTTCCCTAATCCAATGAGACCGATGGCCTCGCTGTCTGATCTCCTTCCTCAAAACCAACCCAACTTATTTACAGTAACGCATATGAAATTAAATTAAGGCTGTTGCAGTAAAACATCGCGTGTAATAGAAAAATTACATTATAAACATTTAGCAAATGTTTGTGATCGTGTCCCATATTATATAATGTATTTAAATATAAGTACAACTGATGTTAACGTAGTACTCCAAGAACGAGTGCGCTACGACATCAGCACAACATGATGTATGTTTTACATTTTTGGTATTTTATGTTTGACATGCTGATGTTCCTTGCCCCCATTTATTGTCAAACGACACATCATCACAATGTGACTTGCAAGTTTGTAAAAATAGTTTAAATGATTGAGCACAATGGGACTTACCTTCGGAGGTCATCAGTCCCCTAGAACTTAGAATTACTTAAACCTAACTAACCTAAGGACATGACACACATCCATGCCCCAGGCAGGATTCGAACCTGCGACCGTAGCGGACGCGCGGTTTCACACTGTAGAAGTTTGTAAAGACCACGAACTTCTGTTAATGTGTTACAATATCGAATGACGTCGAAACCGGTAAGCAATAAAAAGATTTCCAAACGATCTTAGCGTACCTGACTTCCGGAACAACATATTGATTATTTGAGAAGCTTAGTAATTTGCTACTTCCATTTCAAGTTTTCATCAAAATGAACACCCAAAAATTTGTAGGTTTCCTAGCTGTTTACTGACTCCTGCTCATAGGTTTCATCAGTCGTCGGTATGACTGATGTATAGAGCTGAATATAGGGTGCCTTCAAAAAAAAATAAAAAAAATAAAATTAATTGGGTAAGTCCACTTTCTGAGAAACAGTTTATAATCCTTTGCAAAATCTCGTTTACAATCTTTAATGGGATTTATTATACGTAGGTTGGAACTTAAATAGTGGCAACACTGCTGTGGAGACACTATGCAATGGAATCTAGAATTGTCGTTGACAGCACACGTTGTTGACATCTTACCTCCGAGCAAATAGACTCGCCCGTCCCACGTCACTGGCGTGCGCACAATCGAGGGAAACGCAGTCACTTGTGAGCGAGCGGTCCAACGTAAAGATGTCAACATGTTTTCGAAACAAGAACAACGGAGTTGGATCAAGACTGAATATGCCAGAGGTCGTACAGCACGACAGTGTCATCAAGGTCTTCAGCTTTGCGAAAGAAGCGGCGACACTTCCTGCGCAACCAAACCCATCATTTTGCTCGACAATGCGCTGGTACATAAGGCGCAACATGATGGTACCCATTTCTCCTGCTCTCACGAGGCATCACAACAACGTTTCACCAGGCAACGCCGGTCAACCGCTGTTTGTGTACGAGAAATCGATTGGAAATTTTCCTCCTGTCAGCACGTTGTAGTAGTCACCACCAGAGCCAACCTTCTGTGAATGCCATGAAAAGCTAATCATTTGCATATCACAGCACCTTCTTCCTGTCGTTTAAATTTCGCGTCTGTAGCACGTCATCTTCGTGGTGTAGCAATTTTAATGGCCAGTAGTGTATCTAGTGAGTGAATGTATAAACATCATTCTCAGTCGAGCAATCAATGTGGACCCAAAATGTGACATGTTCAGTAAATCGTTTCTCCTTCGACATGGGATTGCCCCTGAGTACTTCACTTTTTCGAAATTTTTGGGGAAAGACACCAGTAAGGAAAGTGAACGATGATTATTTGGTCCTCACACTGAATTTCTTTTTTTTTCTGGAGATATGACAAGTGGCTCATGACACTGCACTAAGAATGCCGGATTTTCTGTGCAGTTGACCAGGTGATCGCCACGGGGACGGACCTGCTGCTCCCGTCGCTGACGGTGACCACCACCGCTCTGGCAGAGGCCGTGCGCTGCCTGGTGCTGCACCCAGAGGTGCAAACCAAGGTGCATCTCGAGATTGACAGCGTGGTGGGCAGAGGGAGGCTTCCCACGCTGGAAGACCGCCCAAAGTGAGTACCCGGCAACAATCGAGATTGGTGAGTACTCCAGACAATGGGCGAGGAAAGCTATACATTAAAAACACTTGACTAGAAGGAAGGAAAGGATAAAAGGACACGTGTTAAGACATTATGCAATAGCTTTCATAGTAGTAGAGAGCTGTAGAGGGCAGAAACCGTAGGAGAAGACAGAGATTGGTATATACAAATAACTGAGGTCGTTGGATGTAGATGCTACTCTGAGCTGACGACATTGGTTCAAAAAATGTTCAAATGTGTGAGAATCCCTAAGGGACCAAGCTGCTTAGGTCATCGGTCCCTAGACTTACACACTACTGAAACTAACTTATGCTAGGAACAACACACACACTCATGCCCGAAGGAGGACTCGAACCTCCGGCGGGAGAGGCCTGGCAGTCCGTGACAGGACGCCTCAAACCACGCGGCCACTCCGCGCGGCGAGGAGGTTGGTATAGGAGAGAGAGAGAGGTTCGTGCTGGGCAATCTCAGACCACTCAGAAGATTGCTGACCAAAAAAAAAATGAAGAAATGATGACAATTATTGAATTACACGAAGAAAACTGTAAATCAGAAAAAAACTATGGTGTGAACACAATTTATTCAACATGCAAACATCACTACAGATATTCAGATTTAGGTTATGACATGTTCGATATGCCTGCCATCATTGGCAATGATGTGGCGCAGACGAATAGCTAAATTCTGTATGACCCGCTGAAGTGTCGGAACATCAATGCTGTCGATTACCTGCAGAATGGCTGATTTGAGCTCTTTGTCTTTAATATGGCCCCACAAAAAGGAGCAGCATGTGTTCAGATCTGGAGAACATGGCAGCCAATCGAGGTCCATGATAGTGGCCTCTGGGTACCCCAGAGCCAGAATGCGGTCCCCAAAGTGCCCCTCCACGACATCAAACACTCTCCTGCTTCCATGGGGTTGACTTCTGTCTTGCATGAGCCACATCTTATCGAAATCATGGTCACTTTAAATAATGGGGATTAAATCATCTTCCAAAACATTCATGTACCATTCAGTAGTAACCATGCCATCAAGGAATATCGCACCGATTGTTCAGTGATTGGACACAGCACACCATGGAGCCACCTGCTGAGGGTGAAGAGACTTCTCAATCGCGAAACACGGATTCTCAGTCCCCCAAATGCGCCAATTTTGCGTACTGGCGAACCCATCCAAACGAAAGTGGGCTTCGTAGCTAAGCCAAACCATACTAATTTCCATCATGCCGCACAGCCAACCGTCCAGTTTGAACGTCCTAGTGCAAACTGTTGAGAAGTAAAAGGACATCACACAAACCCATGCCCGAGGGAGGACACGAACCTCCAACGAGGGAAGCCATGCGAACCGTGACAATGTTTGTCAGAAGCAACTGACTGTGTCAAGCAGCTGCTGTGGTGGGGTAATATAGCCCACAGATGGCTTCTGATTATTCAGTAATTATGCAGTGCTCTTGCAGATGATGGTGACATCTGCACTGGTGGCACCACCACTCCCATTGCAGCGTAACATTTTGAGGAATATGTCTGGCTCTTTCTGCACTGAGAGCTCAGTTCCGTGCACCACTAAGATTATATTGGCTATCACAATTGAAGTTCTACAATCTCTTTAATTTCAGAAACCCAGTATGTAAGAGCCTGGGGCAAAACTTGTGTTTCATCAAACAATATTTTATGTTTGTCTGTGAGGCTGTATATTTCACCAGTTCTCAATTGTCAATATGCCACTGACGTTCTGGACAGTGGCGGGAAATGGTATGGATGGACTAACCAATGTAACTGCTTCTGCACTCATGAGGGATGTTATAAATACCAGGTATTCTGAAATCGAGACTATCCTTAAGAGGACATAGCGTCTCCTTTACCTTCTTAGGAGGTTGGAAAATAGATACTATACCTCTTCTTCCCAGGACTGAGCCTATTTCGCTGGATGTAACACTGCAGAAAAGCAGTTGGTGGCTCATCACGTGATTGTTCAGTCAACATTGTCATGTTTCCTTTTCTTGGAGAATGCTGACTTAATATCACATGACCTATAGCCATACTTTCTGAACATGTATTTCAGAGATTAATTTTGGAATCCAAGTGGTCCTCATCAGAAACAGTTTTTGCTCTGTGTATTACTGTATTTAAAATGCTTTCTTCTGAACTGGATGCTGAAAACGCTGGGTACTAAGACATAATCCAATGTGTGTTAACTTGAGCTACACTGAACGGTGATACATCCGTCTGATTTTTGTTGTACCAAAACATCTCAAAATGGCAGCCTCCCTTTTTTCTCTGTATCGACAGTGAACTGGATGTTTGGGTGCATACTTTTCATATGTTCATGGAAGTGCTCAAGAGTTTCTATGTTTCTCAGACTGTAAACATGTTGTCAACATAATGATAAAATGAAGATCATGAAGGAGAAGTTAATTTAATGCATGTTGCATGATTATACATGAACATTAGAGTTGAGAAAACAAGAAGGCAAAATTCAATTTCAACACGCATTAACTATCACTTACAAATATTGATAAACTGTTACATAACATTTTCATCTATGATATTTTGTAAAAATTGCTGTTTTCACACTGTTTTGCTAAAAACTGTCAATTTGTCATTATTGTTTTCACGGAATTTTCCTGTCCCTAAGGAAAGTTGTTAGGCCACATCTCGAGATACCAAGGAATAGTTAATTTCTTAGTGTGTATGGCTGGGGTGGGGGAGGGCATGGGGGGGGGGGGGGGGGAATTCAGCAGGACACCAAGCCTTGAATACACCAAGCAGCTCCAGGTGTAAATAGATTTCAGTAATTATGCAGAATTTAAAGATCGAGAGACTCACACTGGGTGGACTAGTGTCGAGTACTCCACTCTAAGCCAGCATTCAGGCAGATGACTGCAATGCCAACAACTCATACGAAATCAGCTCCAGGAGATAGCAGTTCTGTAGCACTGAAAAGTATTGTTACAAGCCTATCACTTCATCAGCTTCTGTTTCATATTTTTTTATTTCATCTTCCAGGATGCCTTGGCCTAACACAAAAAAGTATTTCATTCACTTGTTTTATTGTATTTTCATAACTAGCAATGCAAGAACCTTTGCAGTAAATTAATTTAATGTTCACAAACAGGCAATTTGTTCCAGTCTACCATATTTTGAAGCTACCATACGTGAAGTGCTCCGCAGAAAGACCGCTGTGCCTCTCAGTGTTGCCCATGCATCTATGGCAGAGGCAACTCTCAATGGGTACACTCTTCCAAAAGTAAGTATGACTTTGTTTTAATGCTTCGCACTCTTCATGTATGGTATACATGTTTGGTAGCTTTGTGTGAAACTTGATAAAGAGAGATTTTCTTTTTTTAATCATTTATGTGGAGATTACAAGGCTGCTTTCATTTCAAATAGTACTGACTAAGGACTTTCAGTTACCGATGCTTAGCTTTAACTTGTTAACCTCATTAAACAAGTGCAACAGTGATTGATAATGTAGTCTTGTACTGAAGGAAGAAAGGGAGATGTTGTTATGAGTGGTTGGTATCCTCCTTCTGCAACAAAAAACTTAACATGAATTGAGTCCATGTTTTGTGGTACAAGCTCATCAGGAGCAGTCCTCTTGCAGACCGATGTAATGTCAATTATGGTAATCTCTTATTACAAACTCTGATTTCTCACTGCTAGTAAGGTACAATTCCGGTTGAAGTAAGCTAATCCTGCAGTAGTCACTAATCTGGTCTCTATGTACTGTCATTGCCTGTGATGAACTAAACGTGCTCTGCAAGTAAACTGACAGACACCAAACTGGATGATTGAGTGAGATCCTCTTGTCAGCAGTGGCAGTCTAAATATGTGTTGTCAAGAGGGCATTGTTGGCATGTTGTTTGTGGATGTGTCTCTGGCCTCTCTTGTGATAGGCATGCTTAATCCAGCACCTACTAATCGATCTTTGGGCTTCTTCTTTGCCAACCGGTGTGGTGGCAACAGCTTACAACAGCACAGACTATGTATTTCTTAATCCAAATGCCTTTCATGAAATAAAGTGAGTCCCATAATGTATGGCTTTTCTTATTGTGGCATTCAAAGTGGCAGTAACAAAGAATCCCCATAAATGAGGTTTAGTTAAGAAGGGGAGAGTACAGTCATAAAATCATAAACACAGAAGCATTCTTGATAATTGAAGAAATTTACTGAATGAAATGTGAGAAGAGATTTACTGAGGGCACACAGGAGATATCAACTTCAGTTCTTTCCTGGAAACATTCTTATGATGCTCTGAATCTAGTTTTCTTTTAGATCACACCATGGGCAGTTATTGAAGAAACCAAGAAAAATGCTAGTTTAAATCTGGGGTAGAAGTATCTCATGCCAGTGAGAGAAGCATTAGTTAAGGTAGAAGATTAGTTATAATCAAGAATTAAATGTGCATTACAGGCAACACTGTAATGTTTTTTAACGGGGCATCAAGAAAACAAAATAGTACTCCTGTTGGATCTCTGAGTGAGGATCACTTTGGAAGGAGTCATCACAAAGGATAAAAATGATAGCTTTCATTTTAACTTGAAGCCATGGAATGTCAGAATGTTATGATAAAACTGAAAGTGAAGGAATGTGATTTAAGTATTTTTGTTTAAGTTAAGTATCTTGGACAGGAAGAATACAAACACCATAATGGAAGTATATGACATTCTACTCAGGAAGGCAACAGACTAGAAAAGCAGTTTCCATTATCCCACCAATAAGACTGCATAAAGTATTATTTGAGTGTAAAGCTGGTGTTACTGGCTAATGTTAGTTAAAAAGTCAAAACTTGAAGATACTTTGATTACTGAAATGTATATACCCACGATCCAGTGAGGCCTCGAGATGGAACATGTATTTGAAGAAAGAAGTGATACAGTGATTCAGTCAGTGTCATAGTGACTGAAGGCTTTAAGATAGGATATGGAATAGTACATAAAACTGTAAGACCATTTGGTCTAAATAGGAGAAATGTAAGATTTGAGACACATGCTTTTCTGCCGACAGAATTATCTCACAGCATTGATTACTTTGTTCAGAAAGAAGAAAATGGAACTGTACACTTGGAGAAGCCCTTGATACAACAGAAGCTGCTGGACTGGATATATATTGATTAAATAGAGATTTAGGATTAACATAAGTGACATGAAAATTCTGGAAGCAGCAGATATAGTACCAGACTGCAATCTTCTAATATCAGAAGTACAAACACTGCTGAAATCAGCATCATCATTGTTCTGCAATGTTAGCAAGTCCTCTACAGGTCCATTTCAGGTGGTCCATCACTTACTTCTTAGTGCTGGTGTCCAGAAGATGTGAACTTGCTTTCTCCATTGCTTCTTGTTTCCTTCAACATATTGCTCCATTTTTTTATTTGCACCTAATATATGTAATATCCACTATCTCTTCGTTCTTTCTCTTACCTTCAGAATTGCGTTTCCTCTCCCAATCTTCTCATCCCCCCCCCCCCTCCCCCCCTCTTCGTCCATCCAACTTATTCTTCCCAGACTCTGCCAAGTCTCAGAACATTCCAACATTGCTTTGTCTTTCTTCCTCACTGACCATATTTCAGCACCAAATAGAAGAACATTCCATAAGGAAAACTTTATTGGTATCCTTATCAAATCTTTGTCCATATTGCTCCAATAACCTCTCCTTTCCATAAAAGTGCCTGTTTTTCCACTGCTTTCCTGGTTTTAATTCCTGTGCTGCTCTTCCAAATGTTTTCTACTCGACTGCATAGGAAGTACAAATATTTTTTTTTTTTTTTTTTTTTTTTTTTTTTTTTTTTTTTTTTTTTTTTTTTTTAGTACTGATTTTCATCCACAACTCTTTAATCTAGCTTCAATGATATACACTATTTCCTGTAATTCTGTTTTATCCATTACTAGGACAATATCATTTGCAAACTTCAAACACCATATTATTCCTCCTCCAAACTCCAACCCATTGTCATCTAGTGGACAGGGTGATTCATATTCTCCAGGAGCAGATTGAAAAAAGTAAAGTTGCAAGCTCATCCTGTGGCACACCGTCGTATGTCTTCTCTAGGTCTATAAAATATATCAAGAAAATGGGGAGCAAAGAATTAAAATGGAATTTGGAGGCACTTGTAAAAAAAGCACAAGGAAGTCAAGGAAGAGATGGAAAACAGATTCAGGGAAATAAACAGTAAAAAAAGATGCTGGAGAAACATTTTGAGGATGGATTAGGATAATCCAGTAAAACAAGGAATGCTTGGGAAGCCTGCAGAAATGTAAAAATAAAAAAATGAAACATAGGACATTAAATGATAAATTAAGTAGTTCAGCACATAAATCCAGCGAGGTGCGTGTAGATAAGATATGCGAAAAAATGATGATACTTCAGAAATACAATACACCAGAAAGTATAAGAACTACATAGGAGGCTTGGAAGAAGAATATACAGTGGTGGTATCAAAAATGAACTGCCATATAGTCACTGTTAAGTAAAACGCATATGACCAGAAGAGTAAGTCTCATGAAAACTAAATGGAAGCAAAATGGAAATGGATAATGACAGCACACTACCTAAAATTTTATGTAGGAAAATTCCTTAAGGAAATGTGCAAGAGAAAAGTTACAGTTGTTGGTGACATAACCAGCTGATCTGCTTAAGGGACTAGAACAGAATAGACAACACATGTCAACTACAATTGCCAGTAAGTGCTATCAAAGTGGGAAGTATCAAATGGTTTCTTAGATTTAGAAATAGCACTATGGAAGAAAACAGTTTAAAATAGATGCAGTTTATACTAGACCATCACATTTAATTAATTTACAAGAAATATATTTGCTCATATAGTTTCTATATGTTAAGAAAATAAGATATATGCAGTTACAGAAAGAGCCATAGAAACATTAAGATAAACTGGAGTACACTGGAAGAGGGAAGACTAATTTGCAATTACATCTGAAGGCTGGACACACTTTCTTCTTCTCTCATATATCTTTCTTACAAGTTTGCTCTGCCCTGTACTTCTCCCTTAAACTGCTGCTAATTTTGTGACTTTTAACATCATCCAGCATTCCAACTCTTCTTCTTCTTCTTCTTCTTCTTCTTCCCTGCAATATTTCCTTCAATGCTACTTCAGCATCTGTACAGATGTGTATGAACAGCCAATGAAGGAGGGATTGACTATCTCCTGCCAACAGTCCTTTTGGGGTTGAACGAGCAAGAGGAAGATAAGGCAATCTCATGCAGATGAAGCTACTAAGGACAGTGGCACAAGAGGTGGGAGAAAATGGAAAATCAACACATTTAATACCTTAGCAGTATCCCTCAACACCACTGGATGAATCTCACGAGTGTGACTGGTCTTGGAGACACTGGCAGCATTTAAACTGTGAGGAAAATGAGACAATATTGATGCAAACCTTCAAAATTGATCAGTTTACAAGAGGTATCTTTTAAATAACGTCCAACTGTGAAAAATTTCACTTGTCTGTAGAAACACACATGCCTTGTGGTCAAACACACTTAATTTCCAGTTGTTTCAACACTTTGACCCATTTATACCACAAGCTTAAAATGTTAAAAGAACTGAAAGCCCTGCTAATTATGAAACATACTCCATTATTGGGTTTTTAAAAGTGGGGAATGTGTTAGTGCCACACTTCCCCACCACACATGTGAGAACAATTGGCCCTGGCACAATGAGAGACCATGAAGTAAGTAGATGAGTAACATTGCACAAGTACAGGTGGGACAGAATTCATAGTGAACGATGACCAGGCGGAGCTTCTGTAGTCATTGAAAATCTAGTACACGCAGTCACCACAAAAAATCATGAAGACTGTGGTTTGGTACGGATGAAGGAGCTGAAAACTGGTCGTGTACACAAATTAGTCTCACACCATGATAAATGTTTAAGAAAGGAATGGAATTTTGTAGAAAAATAGCTCAGTGAGTAAGGAGAGAAATAAAAATGTTTTGTCTATATCTTTACTAATTTTGTTTTAACTGAAATGGATTTTACTTAAAAATATTCCTCCTGTGTAGAGAATATACACTTGTGCACACACATATGTACACACTAAAGAGGAGGTGATAGGGCTATACATAATGAGACTATTCAGACACCAAGTCAGAATGTCCTTCATGGCCTTCAAAGTAAAGGAGAACAGCAATATCATTTACAGTGGAAACTGAATAAAGAAATTGGATTGGTATTTTCACTGATATTATTGCTCACTTTTCCACAAATATACTGTCACTTAACTTAGAAAGGAAATCTGTCAGGCTCATTACTAACAATAGGGAAATATTATGTTTAACTGAGAAAAAATTTAAGATAATCAATCACAAGCCAGTCTTTAACTGCATTGTTTCTTAGCAGTGCCCACATATATTTTCAGGGCACAATTCTGCTGCCAGGTCTCGAAGCTTTCCACATGAATCCAGAAGTGTGGGGAGATCCAGAAAACTTCAGACCTGAGAGATTCCTTGATGAAACAGGCAAGCTTTTGCCAGACAGGACACTGCCATTTGGAGGAGGTAAGTCCCAGCCATTGACAATAACATTTTGTTTATCTCAATGTCAGTGTTGGTACTCACTCTGATATTGTTAATATGGATTAACCCTAGCATCACTAAGCTCGGATCTATCACATGGATGTCTAAGGAGGGGAAGGAGGGGTGGGGGAATTGCCCTCACATTCTTTTCACTTTTTAACATTTTTTGTTTGTTTTGTTTTGATTATTTAATGAACTTGGATTTTCTTTACTTGGTTGAAACACACTTTCCATAGTTATCAGGAGCATTATAACATATGCAAATAAAATAAATAAAGTAATGAATATGAGAAATATTGTTATATTTTTATCATGAAACTAGCACTTACTTATACATCAGTCTTATATTAAGAAATCATAAAAGAATGTACAATAGCAAACCACAAATAAGAAAACAGAAAAATCAAAGCCATAAATTAGAATTGAGGTTCTCCTTCCTCCTCACTTTCACTTTCAATTTCACAGCCTTTGCATATGATTGTTTTTGCAGAAGGAGTGGAACACACAGACTTGGAACACCTGCAACAAACTATAGACACTTTTGTCATCTTGTCTTTTTCCTTTTTCGAGTTTTTACTCTTCAGAGAGATGTGACATCTTCCTCTTGAATAAAATTCAACAGATTGAACAGTTGCAGTAATGCTGGGCACCATTTTTCCTACAGCAATTTCCACTGCAGAGATGATACGCTTTCGTAAACCCATGATATTCTTTGCTTTCTCTTCCACATCTGGCCTAACGAGCTGTTGACCTAATTCTAACAGATATAGCCTTCTTACATTATGATTCTTCTAATTCCAGTTTGGGTTATCATGAAAATTGTTCCAGCATTGAGACAGGCAATATCTAACAAGGAAAAAAAGAGAGATAATGGCCACCTTCTCGTCCCTCATTTTACTGAATGATGTTGCGTCATTTGATCAATGCTGTCATTTCATTGCAGTAGAGATTGATTTTCTTTTTTTTTTTTTCAACTCGTCCACTTTGTTATCATTTTGTTGTGTGGAAAGTAGTAGGAGAGTCTTAGTAGGCTTTGGTCAGAAGATGTATGAAACCAAGATAAATATTATGTTGCCTGTTTTCAAGTCTGTGAATAAGAACTTAAGAGGAATCAATCCTGCGTCTTCCTTAGCTGTTCTGGTATGTTTTTTCTGTTACTCTTCAACATTCCCACCAAAGTTAACTTACCAACATTGTAAAGCTCCTCAGCTAGGTCTATGGATGTATAATGATGACTCGTTGTCATATTTCTTCCACTTCCTGCCAGCAGATTCACTAGGCGTCTAACAACTGCCTTTGCATTTCATTCCTCGGCAGGTTGTTTATCCTTCCCTGCATAGATCTCCATATTTAGAGCAGACTGGGTGTGTGCATCTGATAACATACTAATCAATATGCCATACTTCCCAGACTTGTCTTTCATAAAGACCTTTCTTCCTTGAAATAGGGAGAGCATTTCATCGATCATTAGATCTGCACTTGCTATGTTTTATTTCACGAACATTTTATCAATTTTGTCGAAGGGGGCAAAACTTATCCTGCTTTCATCTTTTGGTTCTTGTTTCTTTATCATCAAATCTAATCAGGGACAGAAGTTCTCCACATCGAATATGACTCATTGCAGCTATGTAGATATTCTTTCCCAGTACTTTCCCCTATAAGTCCTCAAGAGGCAGTCTAGTGTCATTATTTGTGCCTGTGAGAATCAAAATACCAATGAAGCCACACATTTCTTCTATGTTTGTATAAGTTTTGAGCTCTAATTACAAGCTTCTTTGTTTGTATAGTCCACGATAATCTTCATTATTTTGGGAGTTATTAACTTTTTGAAAGATTCTGACACACTAGAGGTCAAGCCTTCATGAGTCAAATCTTCACAAAAATGCACCATATTTTGTACTGACTTACGTATTTGCCTTGGAGGAGCAGTAATATATTCCCTACTGCTTTTTGCTGTAAGAGTGATGCTGTAAGCAACTGCATACTGTTCATCAGGGGATGAACTCTGTGAACTTGACTCATTTTCAATTGCTGTGTCACTATCGTATGTCACAACTGTACATCTTCTTCTGGATCACTTTCATCACCTTCACTTGCTTCATTTATTGTAGCTGACACCTCTTCATTTCCGAAAAACTCCTGATACTGTCGATACATTTTACTACAACTGCGAGTAATGTACAGCAGCTCGAACAAGAAAGGAGATTTATTTCAAAAAAATAATGGCAACAAAATACAGTGGTACCAACAACCAGAAATTGCATTTCTTTCTGCCACACTGAAAAATATTTTAATGAGAAATATTGTCTCACCGATGTGTAATTCGGGGAGGGGGGGGTGATGGGGGGGGGGCTGCCTGCACTTAAATATAATATGCAAATTTAAATAATTCACAAACATTATAAATCCATGACAGCACATACTCTAGATCTTTTTCTACAACTACCTAATTTATTGCTTCTTCACTCCAACAAATAGATATATTACACAAATTAAACAAATACTGTGGGCAATCCCCCCCCCCCCCCTCCACCCCTTTTGGTGTTAGGGTTGATGGTGTTATGTGTAGTTTCTTCATGGATTTATTGTTGCAAAATATGTTTTAAATACAATAGGTGAATAGTTGATTTGGTTTACTTTACAGATGTAATTGTTATTTACCTTACTATGAGGCTAAAGAAACTAGGTTAAAGGTTTTCTTAAACTAACAAAAGTTTTTAACTGATTTATTTCATTCTACAGATGCAATTGTTCTTTCTTTTACTATGAGTTAATTCTGATATTTAAATAAATTGTAACAGTGACTTGTCTCATATCCATAAGTAACAACACACAAATCAAATAAAAACAATCACAAACCATGACTATAATCCAAGGAGTAAAGGTAACAAGAATAACTGTTTGTGAGGAGGGAGGGAAAAAAGGACACTTACATTCTCCTGAAATCTGAGGTATAGACTTAATATTTCTTACAAAATTCTGACACATTTCTAGCAATAATTGTCTATGATTAGACCAAATTATACAGTTAGCATTGCTCATGGCAATGGAAAATACAGTGCCTTTTCTTCAAGTTAACTTCTGTTGCTCCACTTTGTGGAATATTAATGTGAAATTTTTCCTGATTGTTCCTGTTCCTAAATGACCGTATTTTCTCAACCCTTGGGTGTTTTCCTATTACATATATTTAATTGTCATTCAAAAAACAACATTACTGTTACATGAAAAAAATTCTGTTAAATACACTGCTCTGCAAAACTTAAAAGCAACATAATATACCAATAACTTAGTGGAAATGGACGAACGTGCAGGAGTGTGCTGGCAGCGATCTTCCGGTCAGGTGCAGAAAGTTGCTCATCACATGCCATGTGGTCATAGGGACTACAGCACCAAATGGGCCTGGCCCACAACATGAGGCAGTTGAAGCAACGGGAAAAGGCAGTGTCTGTCAACCAGTGAGCAATTTCAGTGTGTTGTGGTAGTATTCTTCATTGCATTGTGGGCCACAGACATGATGTTGACGTCATCACATGGGGAAGAATGGGAAACTGGAAGGAGGACGAAATGTGATGAGTGTGGCCAAGGAGTTCGGTATCGCTCAAACATTGTTTCATGTGCGTGGGGAGCACTCCGAACCAGAAGCACTGCTGCCTGAAAGCACAGTAGATGACCACTAAATTGCAGAACAGGCAAGAGGATCCCATGACAAACAGCACGTGCAGGTGTAACCACATTTAACAGGGCTGAAAGGCACACAACCTCATGCTCCATGGTGACTGCACGCAATGGTCTCTTTGCCTGACGACCAATATCTTTTGTTCCACTGACGCTTGCATATTGGTAGCACCGCAAATATGATGAGAAGCGAACACATTTAATACACCCAGAAACGTGTATGTTTTGGTGGCCCAGGTGTTACATTTTGGGCAGCCATGATGTTGCATAGCCATACTGACCTCCAAATCTTTTAACATGGTGCAGTAACTGCGCAACATATTTGTGACACTGCATTCCTTCCTCATGTGCTGATTTTATTTTTATGGATGACAATGCACGACTACATCAAACAGCGCAGGCAGAGGAGCTCTCAGAACGAGAGGATATTCAGCGAATAATCTGGCCTATCCGTTCCACTGATTTAAATCGCATTGAACACGTACAGGAACCATTGGGGGGATGTTTTGCATTATGTCTATTGTTCCTGATCTATATTAACAACATAGCAGACAACCTGAACAGCCGTCTTGGGTTGATTGCAGATGATGCTGTCATTTACCGTCTTGTAAAGTCATCAGATGATCAAAACAACTTGCAAAATGATTTAGATAAGATATCTGTATGATGCGAAAAGTGTCAATTGACCCTGAATAAGGAAAAGTGTGAAGTTATTCACATGAGTACTAAAATAAATCAGCTAAATTTCGATTACATGATAAGTCACACAAACTGAAGGCTGTATATTCAGCTAAGTACTTAGGGATTACAGTTACAAATAACCAAAATTGGAAAGATCACATAGACAATATTGTGGGTAGAGGAAACCAAAGACTGCAATTCATTGGCAGAACACTTAGAAAGTGCAACAGGCCTACTAAAGAGACTGCTTACACCATACTTGTCCGCCCTATTCTGGAGTATTGCTGTGTGGTGTAGGATCCACATCAGGTGGGACTACAGATGACATCGAAAAAGTACAAAGAAGGGCAGCTCGTTTTGTATTATCGTGAAATAGGGGAGATAGTGTCACAGACATGATACGTGAATTGGAGTGGCAATCATTAAAACAAAGGCGTTTTTCGTTGCAACGGGATCTCCTCATGAAATTTCAATCATCAGTTTTCTGTTCCGATTGTGAAAACATTCTGTTGCCACCCACTTACATAGGGAGAAATGATCATCACGATAAAATAAGAGAAATCTGGGGTCACACAGAAAAATTTAAGTGCTCCTTTTTCTCGCATGCCATTCGAGAGTGGAGCGGTAGAGAGACAGCTTGAAGGTGGTTCATGGAACCCTCTGCCAGGCACTTTATTGTGAATAGCAGAGTAATCACATAGACGTAGATGTAGAGATGTCCACATGCACCAATGATCACCCAGAAGTTTTCAGCCGCACTGGTGGAGGACTCGAATGTCCTACCACAATAACTGCTTACCCACCTCGTAGCCAGCAAGAGAACACATAGTGGAGCACACACAGCCATCTGTAATGATCACACACTCTACTGAGAACAATTTCCCTCCTGCTGTAATGTCCAGAGGACCTTCATAAATTGTGATGACTTCAATGTAATTGTTAGCTTTGACTAAAACTCTCATTTCTGATCACATTGTTGTTATTTTTTTCAGTTACCTTCTGTACATACTGCAGCAGTTCTTTCTATGTATGGTCCAAGTTTCATCAGGCTATGTTGATTGGCACACATCGTGCAAAAGTTACTTTCATCCTTTTTTAATTTTTGTGGCACTGTGCATTCACAAACTTACCAAGTAAGTTGTAAAAATGGAAATTTTATAATCAGAGGAGCCGAGTCATCAAAAGATGCATCAACCGCATTGAGAACTTTGCTAGCTTTTGAATGAGTCCTTTTTCTGAGCCATAGAGTATACATACAAATGCACATGTAGAAACATGTACAATCACACTTCCCTGGCAAACTATGTTGTTCCAGCACTGCAGCTCGACTAGGGCGCGGGGCTGTTTCAGGTGGAGTGCATTAGAGGAGGATGGAGGTGGGGAGGTGAGAAAGTGTTGGAGGAGGGTGTCTGACGACAGGGTGGGAGAGGTGGCTAGTAGGAACGTGGCATGGATTAGATCATTCTGGTTGCAGGCAGGGAGTGCTGTGTGCACCTATAGTGATATGGAACAGTATACGGGAGGAGGAGACAGCTAAAGAAGAAGGGAGTGTAGGCTCCTATGCTATTCCTAATGTTTATAAAAGACCGGCCAGTGCACATGGACCTAAAAACACAGTTTGCTCTTCTTGCAGATTACAAATATATTGATTGAGAGATCATAGAATAGCAGCATATAGAGCACAGGGAACACAATATTTGCAGAGGTTACTGTAAACTGTCCGACATTTAATGACGATGCAACCTGTACAATTTCTAGAACTTCACACAACACAAAACATGGAGGAAGAACTAAGAAAATCACTTACTAAAACAGAATTAATGACAGTACAGTCTTCCAAATTCCTGGGACTACAGACAGATAATAAGCTAATTTTGTCTGTACACACACTTCTGTAAAAGACTGAGATCAGCAACATTTCTGTGGCAATCAATCACGTGCAATAATATTTATTAAGTATACTAAAGTAATGATCATAATTGTGTATGGGACCTGTATGAGGAGTTCTTTTAGAAACATATTCAAACAGCTGGGCATCACTATCATGACATATCAGTACATTCTTTCTCTTATGTCCTCTGTTGCCAAGAATTACGGTTTGTACAAAATGAACAATATATGTACCACAACCATAACACTAGGAAATAAGTATGATTTGCACAGAGTGGCAAAAAGTCTCAGTTTTGTCCAGAATGGAGAACACTGCTGCACTTCAGAATTGTGTACCACTCCTCCAAGCATTATCAGTCAAGTACTACTGATCTGAATAAAAGTTAAAAAACTTCTTGAAACTTATTTCTATTAATTATGAACGAAAAAATGCATGGCACCCGTGTAGTACTCTACAATATTGCAGAATATTATGCCAGTGTTGTGTGTGTTCATGCATAATGTATACAATATTCTACCAAGAACTGATGGAACAGTCAGTTAATGCAGTTATTTCTACTCCTTACAGTAATCTTATAATAATGTTTAAGTCAACAATATAGTGCATTGTGAAATGTGTTATGTGAATTTCATTCTCAATACCTATTTGTGTTTACAAGCGAAATTACTTCATGTACAAACCAGAGTGTCCAAATTCTCAAATGTATTGTAAATTCCTTACAAGTACTATATCACTGCAATTTATTAATTATTGGATCTACTGCAAATAAGTAAATACACGAAATGTAAATAAGTAACAAAAATTGGAGTTTGAGGTGAAACAAAGAAAAGTATTTTTGTCCACCAGAAAACTTGACAAAAATGTTTTCTCCATACGCGTTGTGGCGATAAATAAATAAATAAACTGATTCAAGATCTCTTATTGTGGGTGTGGACTGTCATCAACTTGTCACATAATGTACGTTTATTAATCATATCATTATGGTACAGAAGATGTTTAACATAACTACTTTGGTCAACTTGTCCACTGAGTAGCAGCATCTCTGAAGCTAGAAGGCCATTCTCCCCAATGGAGGTTGTCAGTATGATCAGATCTACTGATTACCTGACTAGAAATTTATACTTGTGTGTTGCAATAATTAATTCAGTTATCCATATCTATTGATTAGTGGAACTTTCATGAAAATTACATATGATAGAAGATTCAGCTCATGATAACCTGAACAATGAACGCAAGTGAGCTTCAGCCTATATAACAGTTTGAAATATTTATGTATGTGCCACATAGAAATTATGCACAAACTGTACTAAGGTATTGTAAAGGTCAGAAAAATTATTATTATCAGGAGTTGTAACCAAAACAGATGGAGTAATTCCAGATTGCTATATGTCAACATCTGAGGTAATTATGCCCACTATGGTTGTACTATGTTGTTTATTTTGACGTCATTATATGTTGTTCTGTGCTGTCATTCATGGAGTACTGTAAGCACCCAACACATTGTTGCATATGTCACTTGATAATGCATAAGGAGACACAGTTAATTAATCAGTAATTAAATGATTTAAATCAATTAATTCAATAAATAAAAAATAGCCTCACACAGGAAAATGGCTTCTTTTACACATTTTGAACATTGGCTCTTCCTGGAATATTACATCTGTCTGTCAGACTGTGACTCAAACTCAGAACTTTTGCCTGTTTTGGGCAAGTGGTTTTGTCGACTGAGTTATCAAGGCACAACTAATGACCTACTCTCACAGCTGTGTTTCCATAAGTACCTCTCTCCTAAATTCCAAACTTCATAAAATTCTCCTGCATACTTTACATGACTACCTCTACTGGAAGAAACGACAGTGTGTAGAATGGTTTAGCCACAGCCAAGCGGTTTGTTCCCAAAATGGATTTTCACTCTGCAGTAGTGTGTGAACCTTCTTGACTTTCCTATAAGATTAAGATTATGTGTCAGATCAGGACTCAAATCCAGAACCTTTGCCTTCCCGGTCAAATCTTCTACCAACTGAGCTACTCATGCATGACTCGTGACCATTTCTCATAGCTTTATTTTTGCCAGCATGTTCCTATTTTCCAAACTTCACAGAAGTAGTTTGGAGGTACTGGTGGAAGTAAAGCTGTGGAGACAGGTCATGAATCATGTCTTGATCCCTCAAGTGGTAGAAGCTTTTCCCAGGAAATGCAAAGACCCTGATACACAGTTCTGATTTGCCAGAAGTTTCATATTAGTGCACAGTCCACTGCAGAGTAAAAATCTGTTCTGTGTTTCATACATTTCAGCTATGAAAGCAATTCATAAGGTATGCTGATACATTCTGATCCATTGTGTCTCTATCATTATGGTATATAAGAAGTTGTAGAAAATTAATTCTGAAATGGAAATTAAACATTTTCGAGTTTAGGCCATATAAGGTACTACATTTTCTTCTTCTATGTATGAGAAAATTAGGCTGCACTTTTCTGTTCCATTGTGTTTACTAAGTTACATAATTTTAATTTTTTTTTATTTATATACAGGTCGGCGAGAATGCTTCGGGAAGACCTATGCTCGCAACAGTTTGTTTCTTTTCCTTGGGGGAATGCTGCAGTCCTTTATACTGCAACAGCCACAGAGCGAAAAGCCCCTCACACTTGACGGCTTGTGTGAGTACGGAATTGTGACTACACCAGACAGTTTCTGGATAAATGCGGTGCAGCGACCAGAAGTACCCAGTAAAAACTGACTGTGAGGCAGTAGTCAATATGGACACTGCTGAAGCTGTATTTGAAAGACCATTATTGTTTCTCATAAGACTGTTTCTTAAATGTGCTCATTTGTGACAAATCGGCCAGGCAAAACAGCACAGTGGCAAAGTGATCACTACTATATGGGAATAATTTCAGAGATTCTCTCCATGGTCTGCAAACGGCAGATATAAAATACTGCTCTCCATGAGATCCATGCCTTATGAAGTGTTGTTATTGTGAATATTTTTTTTTCAATTATATGAGAAATTACGTGGAGGAAAATTATGAAACTTATTTGAATGAATCTCAATCAAATTTTATGAATACCCATCTTATGTTCACATGTACTCACAGATTATTTCTCCCCTAGCGTATTATGCTCAGGTGCACTAAGCTAATGATTAGACTACAAAATTTATTCATATACTGCTGGCCCAGAATACTTCCAGAAATGGAAGGTAGGAGACGAGACACTGGCAGAAGTAAAGCTGTGAGGACCAGGCGTGAGTCGTGCTTCAGTAGCTCAGATGGTAGAGTACTTTCCCTCGAAAGACAAAGGTCCCGAGTTCGAGTCTCGGTCGAGCACACAGTTTTAATCTGCCAGGAAGTTCACTTCAAGATTAGGGTCATCAAGCCCTCTCTAATACCTAACATCTGATCCTAAGTTACATTACATACACCTTTATTATGATAAGTGTGTTAGTCTACATTTAGAAATAAAAAATTACAAAAGCAGAGATTTAAAAAAAACATACACAGTTTACATTTGTACATGACAAGTACGACAATAAATGTAGATTACGGCAAAGTGGTTTTAATTACAAGCACTAGCAACAGTGGATATGAGATAAAGTCATGGAAGAAAGTGGAAAAGACAAATGTGATAACACAGATTTAATGAATACACAGAAGAAGAAAGTGGTGTGACCTGTGGAGAAAAGAAAGGAGAAAGAAACATAAGTGAGAGAGGACAGAAGCAGTGGCTTTACTGGTTACTTACGAAAAAATTTTGGAAAGTGCTCCGTGGGTGGCGGACATAGGTACTCCAGCTTCTTCTTAAAAGCGGCAAGGGATTGAACTGTGAGAAGAGGCAGGTCGCTTGTCCCAGAGGCAGATAGCAGCAGCAACAAAGGAACTTTTGAATTTTTTTTGTTTTATGAATGGACGCACAGCAAGGATATTTGAAAAGTGGGACTTGTGTTGCAGTTATGATGAGATGACAGGTATTAATCTCTGATGTGAGGTACTGGGTTGCTCACACACAGATGAGCCGATGAAGTATGCACAGCATATGATTTAGTTTAACACATCTTGCAACAACTGTCCTAACTGTGTGTATGAAGCATTCACATGGTTGTATACACTGATGTTGCAGATGTAACGCACACAAGCATTGATGGTTAGTTCTAATCATCTGGTGTTTTCATTACTCGTGCTGTGGCGAATTACATTGTCTGGTCACTGAGCTGATTTCTGTCAGTTTGTAGATGACACCAGTTAAGCACTCCTGATTCTACATTTATGTCAGTCAATATGAATTCAGTCTGCATTTCTTCAGTAGGGATCAACATGCTTAAGACTTTGTTTTCAGATTACATCACATATATGTAAACCCCCCGCCCCGCCCCACACACACACACACACACACACACACACACACACACACACACACACACACACACACACACACCTTGCTTGTTTGACCTGTTCATCCCAAAAAACACACAAATCGTGAGAGATGAATAGTTGTGTGGTTTTAGCAGTGTTGCATGAAAGTTCCATTATTGAAAGAAAGGCCCAATTCTTCTTAATGTACAGATAGGGACTGGACATTGCAATGTGCTAATAACTACTCTAATTTCTGAAAATTACTTGTTATAATGATGTAATTGATCAAAATGGTTCTACTGTACGTTATTTCAAGACTTCATAGACAGACATTAATGGGTGGTAAGTCCACCAGTTATGAGGTATAGGCATGTGCAAGGCATATTAGTCATGGTGCAAAACACATACCCATCTCATATTTGGTTGTTTTACTTTGCAACCTTCAGTGTGTCTTACCAGTTTTTGTTTACATCTGAGATTGTTTCATCATCAAAATCTTAATGATGCAGCCTTTGAAATACCTGTTATTCATGGGAGTAAAGGATGAAACACACCTGAAACTAAAAGAACCCATACACGATTTCTCTTACATCTCTTCTACAATAGTTTCCTGTGCACATTTGTCTAAAATAATAAATGATAATCTTTCAGGGCCTGCTTTTACTCCAGCACCAATTCTCTTTCTATGTAGAACTGTGATTTCTCATGATTGGGGATATGTGGTATGTGGAAGCAACTTTTATTAACAGACCAGAATTTGCAACAAGCAACAGAATTTATTGTTCACTAGCCTTCTGTCTGTTTATCTCTCTCTCTCTCTCTCTCTCTCTCTCTCTCTCTCTGTGTGTGTGTGTGAGTGTGTGTGTGTGTGTGTGTGTGTGTGTGTGTGTGTGTGTGTGTGTGTATGTGATTATTCACACATATTTCATCCGTATCTCTAGTGAATTTTGTTCTGCAGTTTCATCTGAATCCCGAGGAAACTTGTAATTCTGCTTGGGTAAGAGGTGTGTACAAAGTAATTGACAGTGATTCAACTTTTTGAATGTGAAAATGGAACACTTTTTACATTTGTGATAGTGTACATATTTCATCTCACTTCATGACAGTCATTCACAATCTTCTTTTTTTTTATTTTATTTATCACAGGGTATGATGAGAGGCAGTCGAAACGAAACTCAGGTGCAGAATGTAAGTCAGTTTCTCCAGTCTTGAGTGGTACTGAGTTATGAGGAAAGTGCTCTTCTGTGGTAGGACAGTGGGACTTTGTGAGGTGGTTGGAGACTGGAAAGATAAGACTTTGTACAAAAACAAAAACAGATCTCCAATGCCTTATCTTTCCAGTCTCCCACCATCTCACAAAGTCTCACCCTCCTGCCACAGAGCATTCCCCTCGTTGCTCAGTACCACACATGACTGGAGCAACTTGTAAGTAGGCTGTTTAGGTTTTCTTATTGGTAACGCCACATAGCGCTCTGTATGAAAAATCACTGGCTGTGCTGTGCGCAGTCTGTGGCTAGTTTGCATTGTTGTCTGTCATTGTAGTGTCGGGCAGCGGCAGCTGGATGCTAACAGTGCGTAGCGTTGCGCAGCTGGAGGTGAGCCGCCAGCAGTGGTGGACGTGGGGAGAGAGATGGCGGAGTTTTGTAATTTGTAAGACTGGATGTCATGAACTGATATATATATTATGACTATAAAAGTAAATACATTGTTTGTTCTCTATTAAAATCTTTCATTTGCTAACTGTGCCTATCAGTAGTTAGTGCCTTCCGTAGTTTGAATCTTTTATTTAGCTGGCAGTAGTGGCGCTCGCTGTATTGCAGTAGCTTGAGTAACGAAGATTTTTGTGAGGTATGTGATTTTTGGAATGTATAGGTTAATGTTAGTCAGGGCCATTCTTTTGTAAGGATTTCTGAAAATCAGATTGCGTTGCGCCAAAAATATTGTAGGTCTGTTTAAGCACAGTCTTGTACAATTTTTCTAAGGGGACGTTTCATATGTCGACCCTTAGCCAAGGATACCTCACTGGAATCTTCTGATTTTTTCTTGTAGTTTATGTAGTTAGTGTAGCCTTTGTTTATTGCTAGCGCGTAATCATAGAGAGAATTTCCTTTGTAGTTGCAGTCTTTCATTGTTGTACAGTAAAATAGTTGTGGCATGCATGTAGTTTTGCACGAAGTATTTCGCAGCTGCGCTTGCAATTAACTAGATATTATTTTCAGTGCTATGTTAATGTGTTCTCTTATTTTTGTTCTTCAAATTGTGTTTTTCTGTGTTGTCGTGTGAAAAATTGTGACAATAATGGCGTGTGAAAAACGTAACACTAGACTCCAAAGTACACTGAGAAATGACAGTGAAGACGAAAGCAGTGTGTTAGCGTCACCATGTAATGAATTCACTAACGTTCAAAGTAGTAATTTGGTAATAGCGCATAGGGAAATAGAGCGGGCTGCAAATAATGGTGTAGGCAGTGAAACAATTAGTGAACAGGGAAGCATTATCGATCGATCGGTCGGCAACAGCTCGCCTCACGATTCCGAAATGACAGGACACAATCTTGCAAATACTGTAGATTCAGATTTTGCGTCCTCACCGTTTTCTCAAATAAATCAGGACACATTTTCTGTTTCTCAAACTGCGAATATTGGCGGTTCAAATGCACTGCTGAATAGCACTAAGGAACATGTTTCAGACACCAGTGCACTGTTATTACAATTAATGCAACAAATGGGACAAAAGCTTCAAAAGTTAGACACAATGGAACAAAATCAGAGACAAACACAGCAACAGTTGGACACAATGGAACATAATCTTCAAAAGTTAGACACAATGGAACAAAATCTTCAAAAGTTAGACACAACGCTTGAACAAAATCAGAAACAAATGGGACAGACTCTTCAAAAGTTAGACACAATGGAACAAAATCAGAGACAAACACAGCAAATGCTTCAAACGTTAGACACAATGGAACAAAAGCTTCAAAAGTTAGACACCACACTTGAACAAACACGTGAAGATTTAACTAATGAGTTACATAACATCGAATCGAAACCTCAAAAAGTCTGTAATGACGTAAAAACACAAATTTGTGAGCATTTCCAACCTATTTTTTCGCGGTATGAAAATGCATTACAGAATCACGAAGCAGCCATAAAAGAACTGCAAACTATTGTTCATGAAAATCATGAGACCTTGCAAGCTAAAATTGACTCAGTTGCATCTACCGATTCGGTTACGCAACTTGCAAAAACTCAAGCGAACTTAAAGGACACAGTAGATAGTCTGAAAATTGGTTCAGAAAGACACACAGAGGAAATAATTTCACTGTCGGATAAAGTAGTCGAACTTTCAGATCAGTTCACTAACTTATCTACGAAGGTAGATGATGATCTGAATGACACAAAACCTGTAGCCTTCACTGACACTGAAGAGTATGAACAAATTAGGAAATTCAAACAGAATCAAAATCAAATCAACACACAGTACAAAAGAGAAATGCGGGAAGTACAAGATCAGTTGGCTCAAGTAATACAAGAATTACATATTTCAGAGGACACTCGCGCCCCAGTATGGGAAGAGGGACATAGCAATACAGAACAACCACAAAATAATAACACAGGGCATTTCGGAAATCATGAAAGTAATTGGCAAGGTGCACCGAATTTTGAGATGGAACTGCCGATACGACATAACAATGACCGATATGCTACCCACCGACACGATGATTTTGACTATAAGCTGTTCATTACTGCACGTAAATTCAAAACATTTAAGAATTCTGGCAACGACATTCATCCACAAGCGTGGCTCCATCAATTCTCTCATTGTTTTCCTCCCAACTGGTCACTAGAGCACAGATTAGAATTTATGTGTGGCTACTTAGAGAATGAACCAGCTGTAAGAATGCGATCGGTCATTCACGATTGCCACAGTGAAGGAGAATTTTATCATGCCTTCCTCTCAGCATATTGGTCTCAAGCTACACAAGACCGAGTAAAACATAGCATCATGATGATGAAACATTTCGAACAATCTGAATTTTCCAGTCTTGTCAAATATTTTGAAGACATGTTACATAAGAATCAGTATCTTTCAAACCCATACAGCCCCTCAGAACTCATCCGCATTTGCTTAATCAAATTACCTGAACATTTACGACAGATTATTTTGGCAGGGCATTGCAAAGATGACATTGAAGCTTTTCAGGGACTCTTACAGGAATTAGAAATTGACACAGACAGTCGTGGGATGAGAAAACAGGAAAACAATCACTACAGTTCACATCCGTCACAATTCCGTGACGACAGAAACATTAACTGGACACGACAAGTCTATTCTTACAACGCAAGTCGTGACCAAAACAGACACCACCCATATGACAACCACTGGCGGAGTAATAACAGTTGCAGAAAAAGATCGCATTTCCGTAGTAATGACTATCACAGAGACAATCAGAGAAACAAACAATATGGAAACCAAAATAATTATTATTAAGGGAGACAGAATAACTTTAGACGCAACGGTCCAGCGCGCAGTTACGATACTAGGAGAAAATCTGCACCACATGACCGACAAACAAGAAACTTTGTAAACTACCGACATAACGACAGACCTGAATTGCATCAGAACTGGCGGGATTCAAACAGAGCTGGGCCCTCTCGGCAAGGTGAATTTGTAGAAGTTTGGTCTCCTAATCCCAATAACGGCGCGCGCCAACAAAGAAACAGACAATGACTTGCACCACAGGCAGCCGCGTGCGCCGGCTGGCTCACAGAAAAATAAGTTAGACACTAACCTTGAGAAAAATTCCAGTATTCTTTGCTGACGTATACCACATGATAATTGCGTTGAAGTTGAAACTCTGCGTACTAGGAAGAGTAAAGGTTTACACTACATTTCACATGTAAAACCGTTTATTGAAAGATAATCTGCTTTTTAACTTTGTCTTTGCCATAAAACATTTCACTTCACATTTCTAGTATGCTTTGTCACACTGAGAAACTGTTAACATGCAACAATGTTTTGAAGTTAACTATACAGTCTAGAACCTAGGGAACATTTTTAAACGGAAATTACGAATGCATTGTTATAGTGAACAGACGACACAGTGTTGTTATTTGTACATTCTTGCTTGTTAGTTACACGATTACGTAACGACTATAAGGCTTAGATACTTAGAACATATACTGTTCATGAGGTTTTAATGCAACATTTTGGTTCAGTTGAAAAGACATTCTTTATTTGAAGTACTTTCTGTGAGATTAAAGATGACTTAGTGTTTGGTTTCTTTGATAGCAACACGATTATATCACAACGCTACTAATGTGTGACACAATTTACATTGTGCTTTTGCGGTGTATCTGTTTTATATCTGCACAGTTTTTCTGAATTATTCTGGAAAGTAAAACATGTTTTAGTAGTAACTTTTGTGGTATAGCTACAATGAGACAGTCTTTATCGTAGCACAACAATATGTTACATTATAGTACTTTCTTGATCACGGTAAGGTACGTAATAACTACGATATCTATAAGGAAAGCATTTCACCTTCGTTTATTATGAGGTAAGTACATTGACTTCAGCAGAACTTTGCTTACAGAGGACGATAACTACGACAGTTCCACAGAATTATCTTACAGCAAGACCCACATTTAGCACTACACGGCACGCATTTGAGTGATTAATTTGGTACTTAAACCATTTATTTTTCGAGTTTGTTGAATTACAAAGAAAGTTTTTCGTGATACATTTCATTCTATTGCTGTAATCTGTAACACCTGAGGATATAATTGCATTAATCCTCAGGGGGGTACACGCTTACTTTGTGTACCATGTGTTTGGCAAGCACAAGGAGCCCTAGCTAATATGGTATTTACTTATACAACTTTACACATCGGTACCATATTTCTCTAACACATAAATTACACAGCTATCTGATAATTTAACTGAGAGACAAACTTTTTTTTACTACATCAGTGACAGATGTTTACGTAATTACACAGTTGGATAACTTCACACTTATGAAATTGTATTTTGTCTGTACTGTGTGAACCCTTCATATTTTTTTCGGAACCATTGTGATTCTATGAGAGCTTTGAATGACATATTTGGTATGGGATCACGATTTTTAAAGTACATTTGAGGCAGATGACACTTTTGACATGAGCAGAGAATTTTTTTTAGGCTTTGAAATTATTGCAGAAAGCTATGACATTTTTGAGATTTGACTGTGGTGTTATGATGTTATTATTACGATGACGATGTGAATTATGCTGCTGAGGTATGTTTAAGCTGATGCTATATGAGTTATTTGGATATGCTACGTATCTGTTATGATGAAATATTGAAGAAGTGTCGACGAATATATATATGTGTGATAAGGTAAGAAATAATGAGTAGTGGTTAGGGACTCTGATTTGTGAAAAAGGATGTTGGAAACCGAGAATCGTACTTTAAGAGTTATGAAATGAGTGTATATGCGTGAACGTAACACTTTGCTGGCGAAAATTTTTTGGACACAATTATATTTAAATGATTTTATTTCTACAGATTTCTTGACCTGTGAATTTTTTTTATATGAGACTGCCACTGTAGCGGAAACTGGTGTCGTAAATATTTCGATAAGACAGTTAAGTGACCACCTGCATGTAATGCGTCGTGGGCACCCAGCTGCGCGACAACCACCTGACAAAAGTAAGCCATTAGTGTGTGCCTGTCAGAGGCACAGGTGAAAAAAAAAAAAGAGGCCATTATCCTCGCTATTGAGATTCCTTTGTAGAAAGCATCGCAAATACTACACGCCCAAACTTGAAAACATGTGATTACACTGTGGAGCTCTTAATTTATGATATTTACTAAAATGCCTAATGAAACGACGAGAAACATTTCATGGCTATTGTGCTGCTAGTTGAGAGAAATGCCATGTGGCTTGCTTTATGCATTTATTTACTCATTTTGTTCAATATCTAGTTTCTAACTGCACTGAAGCATTGGTTAAAATAAATTTTATGGATGTACTAATATAAATATTTTATGCCTACAGATCCAGTAAGTAATAACTTTATGATGTACTTAAAAAAAACGAAGTAGCGCAAAAAGATATTTCCCTTCACAGAAATTGCATACAGAATTGTCTTTTCAAGTACATGGTAATATTTTTTTACAATAAATTTTTGTGGTGCACCACTTTAATTATATAGACATTAAGATGTGAATATACATTTCCCTTATCTGCATTGTTGTCTTTAGCGTACTATTTTTTCTGCTTGTGGGTTTGTCATGTTTAGATATAAGTTATTACATTTACTGCTGCTTGCTTTGCAAATCTGCATTTTTTTGGGTCATTGCTGCTTGTTTTAATTTGTTTTGTGCTGCTGCATTGCCTCGTCCCTTAGTTTAGCATCTGAGCTCAGTAGATTTTAAGTTAGCTTAAGAGGGGGTAGACTATATAAGAAAATAACTATGATGAATTGGAAGAAATGCATTGAGAAGCTATAAGAAAATGGTTTGGCCAAAAAAGTAGTGTATAGTGGAGAAAACCTATTTTTGAAAGAGGATGTGAGCATAATACAGAAAGCAGGCTTCGATATGATTTTTGGAAATAATGGAGAATGAAGGGAGATCTCCGAGAAGTAAAGAAAGTTTTGTTTGCAAAATACTGCAGTAAGACATACCCTGTCCTTTCTTTGTGTTATCCCACTATGTGTTTATGTACCCTTGTGTATTTGTCTTTTTCCTGTCTTTATGTGTTTAGCTAATAAGATTTATGTTGTAGAATTTTTCAAATACTATATTATTTTCTTTGTAAATATGTTCAGACATTATTTACTGTGTTTTGTTTTAATGCTCCTGTGTGAAGTTGATGTTTCAAAAGTTATTCTTATCTTTTATGTATGTACTTATGTCGTAATTTTTGTAACACTGATGTATTTGCTATTTCGATTCTTTTGTAAAGCCTGTACTACTGCAAATGTTATCTGTATTGTTATGTTCTTTAAAGATGTATTTTGTACCTTTGTAATTGTATTCTCATGTTATAAAATTGTAATTGACACCAGTCCATCACTTGTAAATTACATTTCACTTTACACGTTTCTGTTGGTTATAGTATATGGACAACATGTGAGAAGTAGGGACTAATAGTGTTTGCACGTGTGTTAATAATTCAGCAAGGGACTGGATAACAGCATTGCTGGTTCTAAGGACATTTCAAACAAATTCTTTGTGACTGGACAAGTGGTGGTTTATGGACTTGCTATATTCTCCGCAAGACTCTTCGAGGGTGATTGTGCACCTGCACAGTCAAACAGATGGCTGCTGGCCATCTCTACAAGGACTACAGTGGGTCTACACCTTTGACGACCCACCGATACCATTATTTCTACAAGGACTGCAATGGGTCTGCACCTCTGGTGGCCCACCAATACAGTAATCTCTACCAGGACTACAGTGGGTCTGCTCTGTGATGACCTACCTACCGATAGTCTTCAACGTCGACTGACTCTGTTGTGGCCCATTACGTGTCTGCATGTCAAGAGTCAGCACTGTCTTTCCGTTGGAAGGACAATACTACTTCTTCAAGACTGCATGGAAATCCACTACTTCCGTGTGCATTTTCTTTTATTGCTCAGTCTTTGAGAAAAACATTACTATTTTACTGTAATGAATGATCAGGACTGTCTATATGGACTGTGAGAAAATTTTAGCTTTTGACCAACATTGTATCAATAAGTGTGTGCATTTGATATCTTTGTTATAGTAATTATGAAAAATTTTATCAAATCATTATTGGCCACTGCCCAAAACAATTTGTAAAAATTTTTTGTGGGGAGCATGGGGGCTATGTAAGTAGGCTGTTTAGGTTTTCTTATTGGTAACGCCACATAGCGCTCTGTATGAAAAATCACTGGCTGTGCTGTGCGCAGTCTGTGGCTAGTTTGCATTGTTGTCTGCCATTGTAGTGTCGGGCAGCGGCAGCTGGATGCTAACAGCGCGTAGCGTTGCGCACTTGGAGGTGAGCCGCCAGCAGTGGTGGACGTGGGGAGAGAGATGGCGGAGTTTTGTAATTTGTAAGACTGGATGTCATGAACTGATATATATATTATGACTATAAAGGTAAATACATTGCTTGTTCTCTATTAAAATCTTTCATTTGCTAACTGTGCCTATCAGTAGTTAGTGCCTTCCGTAGTTTGAATCTTTTATTTAGCTGGCTGTAGTGGCGCTCGCTGTATTGCAGTAGCTTGAGTAACGAAGAGTTTTGTGAGGTAAGTGATTTTTGGAATGTATAGGTTAATGTTAGTCAGGGCCATTCTTTTGTAAGGATTTCTGAAAGTCAGATTGCGTTGCGCCAAAAATATTGTAGGTCTGTTTAAGCACAGTCTTGTACAATTTTTCTAAGGGGACGTTTCAAACTGAATTACATTCTCCACCAGGATTTCGACTAATTTTCGTCATGCTCTGGAATGAGAATGTCCTGCCCACTATCCTTCCCACCCATCCCACAGCGGTATTCTGCCGTCCACCCAATCGACACAATACTCTCATCCATCCCTAAAGAGCAGTCACTGAAGTATTTAATTGCTCATCTGCTGTAGTTGTAGGTGGCTGATACTCTTCATCACTGTCATGTAAATTATCAGAATATTCTTTATTTTTTAGGAGTATAACACACATGTAACATAACTTTTGTCCTGGTTTCATGTAAAGTCCGATGCATTGATTCACTTTCAATACTGATTTTATATCAGTTTCTCTAAAGCTACACTTCACTTCATTGTCTTCTTATGAATCCAAAATGGATCAAAACAACTCCTTTGTAGGAAAGAATACTTATCGAGAAACACTTCACTTCATTGTCTTCTTATGAATCCAAAATGGATCAAAACAACTCCTTTGTAGGAAAGAATACTTATCGAGAAACACTTTTATATGATGATAATAAAAACTAAAGATCCTGGAACTGTACTTCTTGTGCCCACAGGGTGTATTCCGGATCTCCATAGCAACAAATCTTGGTCCGATTCATCCAGATCATACAGAACAAAGCGAATGCCACATTTTGTTCCATATGTTGTTTTATGACATTAAGATGCTTGTGCTCTACCAATACTGCAACTTGTTTGAACAAAAGCACCACCAGTACACTCTTCTGCCTCCATACTGACTTTCCACAACAGAACTGACCAGTCTGAAATAGAATCTTAAAAACATGAGTAACCTGTAATTTTTCCTTGTTTCCTTTGTTGTTCCTGCCTAACAATGACTCATTCTGTCCCTGAAAACTACCATTGTTTAAATTTTTGTTGCCTAATGGTTCCCAACAATTGCACCTTTATCTGAAACAAGCTGTCTGCATCATCACTATTACTTGCTAAACCATGTTAAAAGAAACATAACCAAATGCATCTCTGTCAACTTTTATTGTACACAAATGCCTTGCAATAACAAGTTGAAATTTTGACACATATATTATGATCTACTTATGCAGTGTTTCAAATTTCGGTTGGATATCACTTGTCCCTTTTGTGCTACCACGCTTCGGAAATCCAAATTTTTCAAATTTTTGTATTTTCGTGTGCATGAACCTCTGTTTGTGTGACTGATATGGGCAAGATGAGTTCTGTGTGTGTTTAGGCCACATTAAGCTGACCACAAAAAAATTATATCCTTTTTGAGTTAATTATATTTGGCATACAGGGCACATATAATATGTACCTTTTAACGTATTACATTTTTTTAAATCAAATTTTGGAATTTTTTGTTTTCCCTCAGAAATATGTTGTTGGTGTTTTTGATTCATAGAGTATGTTGTCTAAGTGGATGTTACTGGGTTATAAAAATTTCGCTGGACTGCGCGGAATAGTTCCAAAGTTATTACCGTATTTACTCGAATCTAAGCTGCAATTTTTTTCCGGTTTTTGTAATCCAAAAAACCACGTGCAGCTTAGAATTGAGTGCAAAGTATGCAGAAGTTCTGGAAAATGTTGGTAGGTGCCGCCACAACTAACTTCTGCCGTCTAGTATATGTAGCTTGTAGCACTACACAGGCATGCTTTGCAGGCACAAAGATAAATACTGGCGCCAAAACCTATCCGTCAGTAAATAAATTAAAAGGAAAGGTAAAAGAATGTAAACATTATGCCGCGTATTCTTTCGTGTTTGCTGCTATTTCATTTAAATCCTGTCTGCGTAAAAAACTACGAAACTAGAGTGAGACAACAGCAAACGTGGAAGAATATACATATTATGTCATGTTTATATTCGTATTATTCTTATGCTGAATAGTGATGCAGTCATAAATGAAGCACGAATCTAAGATGACTAACATCTGTGCAGAATGTAATGTACTAAAGAGGTGTCTGCAAAGATTTTCAAATGGAGAAAAATTTTCACTAAAGTCTCGTTCGGAACAAATTCTATCATATGCTGTCTATTATTTGGTTCTTGTTGATCATTATCAATGAAAGCAGCAGTGTAAGTAACAACAAATAGCAGTCTCTTGCCGTTGTTTCGGTTAGAGACAATTCCTCTCTTTTATTTTATTGTAAGCGGCGGCAGCGCACACAAAAGCAAGCCATGCCATGAGCGGCGGCAGGCCGTAAACATACACTATCAGAACGCGACAAACAATGCACGACACAGTACAGTAATGCACTTTCAGCTTAGAATGACGCAAACACCTATAACAAAGAGAATGGCACTTATCAGGTCAAAGCAAAATAAGCTATCGGTTCAAACCAGACGAAGCACGTGAAAAAGGAAGGGTACCCGTATAAATACGGATGGATCACCTGATGTATAGCAATGGCTACCTGGTAAAGCTTAAGTGCTAAGCTTACGACTCAAACCAAACTACTGTAGCTGTATCGTCATTCATTCGACCTAAATTGTGTCTCGTATTACAATGGACCAACTCTGTTTCCATATGGAGGTGCGGCATAAAACTTTTCTCTCCCCTCGAATTTCGAGTCTCAAATTTCACGTGCGGCTTAGATTCGGGAAATTTTTTTTTTTTTTCCTTTTATTTCGTTCTCATTTTTCGGGTGCGGCTTACATTCCAGTGCGGCTTAGATTCGAGTAAATACGGTAAGACCTGAAGTTCGGTCTGAAGATAGATTGCCAGATGCGGGTTACAATTTCTGGGTCACGCCACCTTCTTTCGCAAGCCATAATTCTGGAACTAATTGGCAGGGGAACTTAAAATTTTGTACACGAGTGTTCCACACTTGGTATCATTGGTGTGCTAAATTTCAGCCAAATCTGATACTATCAGCTGGAACATTTTCTCAAATTGGTTGAAATTGACAAGGAATGACCCATCAAAAAGTAGTAACTGAGCTCATCATAAAGATTTGTTCAAAACACTGAAGATTTTAACCACACAGTGTGATTACATTTACCATTCAATTATGCACATCAAAAATAACCTTCAAAATTTCTGTACAAACAGCTCTGTCCATGACCATGGGACAAGATATAAGCTGTACTCACACTCACCAAGAGAGAATAAAAACTCAAAACAGTATTCTCTACCAGGGAATAAAACTGTACAATATGCAGCTCAAGGAGATTAAAGAGATTACCAAAAATGAATTTATTTAAAAGGGCATTTAGAAGTATCTGTTAAGCAGCATGTTCTATAAAGTGAAGGATTATTTAGATAACACAGAGTGGGGATTCAGTAAAAATGTAACACAAGTAAATAATAATAATAACAATAAAATGTCTGTTATTTCACACAGTAACATTTTTGTTCCTTTCTATTCTTAAAATCTTGCTTCAGTGGTTGTCAGTGTAACACCTTATCCTCTTTTTGAGTTTTAACATCTCTCTCAATAAGGACAGATGCTGACTCAATTTTTCAAAAGGGGAAATGGGATGTTTCGATACACAAAATGGAAAACAAACATAACTGCAATGGTCCTAATGTCAGTTGATAGTGTGTTAAGTTACAATGGCTGCTTGTAAAATAAAAAAAAATAAATAAATAATAAAAAACAGATGTTTGTGAAAACAATAACTTAGTTAATTGTCAATGAAGAATTACATTAAAAATTTTACCCTTGTTGCCACTCATGCTACGATAGTACCATAAAGTGGGTGACTGAACGGTCAGGAGACTTTGAACAGCAATTTAGCGTCTTTTTAAAATAAATTCTGCACTCTAGTGTATATATGGAACTAAGGACAGAGTTGTTAAATATCGCCAAAAATCAATACTTTCAGATGATATGACAGTCAATATGAAATGACATTGTATATCAACGCCAGAAAATAAATAATTTTTATGGAAATGTAAGTTCCTTCAAAATTACAAAAACATTTGCCTATTATTAGAAGCATTTTTGAGTTTAGAATTTGAAATGAGTTTTTATGGGCAAGGTTAACACTTGAATGAACATTTACAGAAAGCATAAAATGTTAAATTTATCCTTTGGTGACATAAAAAAATAAAATGTAAAGGTCTGTGTTTCAAGAGGTGACTTTGAACAGTGCCTTCCCTATACTTTGACACATCAGCTCCATGGAAAACATATTTTAATGAAGTTTCCTGCAAAGAAAACTGTAAAATGGTATTGGACATGTTATCACTGATGATGAAGTTACACTTCTGAAGAAGTGGAATTCCAAGATGGAATCAGATGGAGTTTTTTCGTGTGGCCTAATGTTCCCAATGTGTCAGATTTTGAGAAAGATGACATTTGTAGGATTTTGATGTCTGTGACATCTGCTAGAGTGGACACTCTTTCGTGGCAATTTCTTTCCCTGTAGAGTGCTTACAGTTGCTATTCTTTAAAATGCGATAACTTTTTTTTTCATTCCTTTTATTAAAGTCTTACAGACTGTTTTGAAAAGATCTAATTGTAAATAATTTTCTTATTTCAAACTAGTTCAGCACCAATTTCCATTATTAGCAAAATTAAGTCATAATCATACGAATAGTTTCAGGTAATTAAAGAAAACTCATAAAAAATACTCAAATTCTTCTAAATAAGTTACTTTCAAAACTATATTTACATACAAAATATCATGCTGTTTCACATGATAGGGGTGTCATTTAACAGTAATTGACATGACTCCCACAGAATAGGCAAATGTTTCCATGTTCGAATTGACCCCGACCCATGGGGTGAAATTGAAAAGTGAAAAATTTTAAAAAAATAAACTAAGCATGGGAGATAAAAATGTATAATATGCTTTATCATATTCAGCAACACCTCCTGCAGCTTCCCAAAAAGTTGTCAATATTTTCAGAAGTTTCTGTTTAATTTACAAAAATGAATTTAAAATGTTAAAAGTCACCCTGCTTTACGCTAGTTAAACAGAATAAAAACAACCTCATAATGTAACTACAAGTCAGTACCCTAGAGCAGAGGCAGCTGTCTACAGCAGCACATTCTCTTCAAAAGCTATGTCAAGAATATCAGCTATGCTCAAAGCTGTTATCACCAAAGTTCAAATGCCTAAAATTGTTTGCTTTCATAAATTAAAACAAGACATCTTCAGTTTTGAGTATCACAAGTTTTTAGAAGACGAAAGAAACTGAAAAGTTGTATTATTTTATTGTATAAACATCTCCATCAGCAGGTATTTTCTCTTTTGGTGACATGTCTGCTAGCCATCAACCCAACAACTTTTTGTTCACTACTTTCAAATGGTGAACCAAGGATTTACATAGTTTAATAAGAATACCTGATTTCAGAAAGCGTTTATAAATTAAATTTTTTATTGGGTTCATACAATTTAATATCTACATCTTGGAAAAATAAATAAACATGAAAGTTGTTGTTTTGTTAGCGAAAAACATACCAAAATGTTAAGTCAACAACGACAAGCAACTATTGACTGCACTTATAAAGTAGCATAAGTGTGTGACAATGCACTGGATATTATTTTCTTCACAGACAGCAAGAACTTCACAAATCAAGTTCAGCATATCACATTTTATTGCACCAGTACTAAGTGCAATTTATAAGCAATGAGGACATCAACCTAATACAACCCAAGTTTCCCACATGTAATGGGAAAATGTGTAGATTGTTTAAGAGTAGTACTGTCCTTCAACATTTACACAGGCAATATTCTTGTTTGGGTGTAGCTCAGCACCACTGCTGTAGTGCCCCAATGGTGTTGACACGCTCCTCCTACTCGGAGGATAGAATGCTGTATTCACATTGTTGTTACCTTCTTGTAGCTGAAGGCCATCAGTGGATGTATGCAGAGAAGAACTGTTCTGTTCCCTGTTGCAAAGTGGTTGTTGTGGCTCCACAATTATTCCAGGGGCCACTTCAGGCATTGCAAAATCTGAAGGCTGCAAGTCAGTACACAAGTTAAAGAGCATACATTCAGTGGTTAAGAAACATATTGCAAGATGACATGCACAAAAATTTATTAGCTGTAAGGTATACTCTAACTGCATCAATGCAATTAATGTGAGGCTGATTTTATAAGCATTGCATTTTTCCCTTCAAAAACGAATTATATGCTTGTTAACGCATATTCCGTCAAACAATGAATGTAAAGAGGTATTAAATCGTATGTGGGAGAAATGAGTGTTATGGTACAATACGGCTAGAAGAAGGGATCATTTGATATGATACATCCTGAGACATCACAGAAAGGTCAATTCAGTTATGAACAAAATTGTTGGGGGCTTAAACTTTAGGAGACCAAGGTTTGACTATAGTAAGTTGATTCAAGAAGATGTAGGTTCACTGGTTATGGAGAGAAGAAAAGGCTTGCATAGAACAGACTAGCATGAAGTCCTGCTTCAAAATAGTCTTTGGACTGAAGACCACAACATACCCCATTTAGAGTTTAACAATTCACCATTGTTCCAGGCATTTTTAATCTCCTCAGAAAACACTGTTTTGTTGACAGTGATCAGGACTTTTATTTTTTTAACTTTTAAGTCATTTCTTCATCTCTGGGAAGAACAAAAAATTTCATGGACCAGGTTGAGTGGACAAGGAGAGTGCCACAGCAACTCATTAAGGCAGTTCGGTGGAGTTTTAAGATGAGAATTTCCAGTGGATGTGTCAACATGTTGCGGTGGTGAAACACTACATTCTTCATACACATGTTCATATCTAGTCTGCAGTTCAATATTTAGTGCCTGCTAGGAGGTTCATCAAACCAATTTTAAGCTATTTCTCTACTGTAAGGCTCTCAAACAGCGTGCAGGAAATACAAACGCTTAAATCTTTCTGTGAGAGCTCAGATTTCTCTTTTTCTATTAGAATGATCATTTCTCCCTGTCTAGTTGGGCACAAAGAAAATATTTTTTTCATATAGAGGAGCAAGTTGGTGATTGAAATTTTGTGCAAAGACATCGACACAATGAAAACACAATCGTTTTAATGATTGCCATCCGGCCGGACTTGTATCCCTGACACATTCCCTTATTTTTTGATAATACGAAATAGCTACCCTTCACTGAACTTTTTCAATGTCCTCCTTCAATTTTATCTGCTGTGGATCCCATACTGTGCAGCAGTACTCAAACAGAAATGGGCGGACAAGTGTAGTGTAGGCACTCTTTAGCAGGCCTGTTGCATCTTCTAACTATTCTGCCAATAAAACACAGGCTTTGGTTTGCTTTCGCCACAACATTATCTATGTGACTATTACAGTGTACATTATTCATAATTGCTTTAAAGAGTATCCATGTAGATGTAGATGTAATCTGTAAGTGTTTATTTGAATCAACAATCTTTAAATCTGTGTGATTGTCATGTAACCAAAATTTAATGGATTCATTTTAGCACTCATGTGGATACCCTCATTCTTTTCACTGTTTAGAGTTAATTACCACTTTTCACACCATACAGATATCTTGCCTAAATTATTTTGCAATTGGGTTTGCTCTACACATCACTTTTAAAGGTGATAAATGACAGCATAATCTGCAAACAATCTAAGACAGGTGCTCAGATTATCTCCTAAATCACTTACATAGATTAGAAACACCACATGTTAAATACTAATAAAAACCACCTCAGCTGTATTACTACACATTTACTGTGTTATGATTAGTTTTGTTCACTGAACATCTTCAGGGTGCTGAATTGGGCGAAAGTCATGACATAAATAGTCCGGTTTTCATAAGTAATGTTGAGGATCAAATCCAAAAACATGGATCATAAACATTCTGCCAACCGCTTGGCAGAAGTTTGGTGAGCAGACATGGTATGGCCAGTACAGTTTACTGTGTTTGCTGTGTGCATTCAGCCGACTGCCTGGCAGAATTACAGGATGCAGACATGACATGCTACTTACAGTTTACCTACAACAACCTGACAGCTTCTGTCATGACTTTAACACAAATCAGCAACCTGGAGATATTCAATAAATGAAACCTGTTGTTACACAATAATTGTATAATAATAATGCTGATGTGGTTCCTATTAACCATTAACATAAATCATCAGCAGTGGTGCTCAACATGATCAAAACTGACAGAGAACCTGTAACAACTCCTTGGGGAACACCAGATAGCAGTTTTGTTTTTGCTCGATGACTTTCCATCAATTACCACGAATTATGAACTGTGACCTACATAGCAAGAAATCATGAATCCAGCTTCAGAATTAAGATGAAATTCCACAAGCACACAATATGATTTGATACCATCCATTGTATAATGGAGGCATATTTTCATAGTTCCTTCTCCAACATCTCACTGTATTACTGTCCAAGTGGTTATTTTTCTTTTTCTAAGAATTCTAATGATCTGATGCTCCTTGTAAGTCAGAAAATTTTTTCCCATGACTATTCCAGTCAGTGGGGTTGTCCCCATCTTTTTGAATACAGTTCCACCATAAGAAACTCATTGTTTTTAGTGTCATTTGGATTCCAAGATATTAATGGTTCATGTACCGTCAACAGTAACAAATCAGCACAAAAGTTCCTCCAATCTTGGCTTGAGTTGTTCCAAACACAGGGTTGAAAAGCTGCACCCACTTGTCCACCATCAGCAACTGCGACACCCTTCCATGCAACAATTTTTAATCGCCAATTTATCATAAAATATTTTCATTTCTATTGACACTTCATAAAAGTGGGAAGCAGAAAGTTGTCCTCCAGTATCAATAAATGAGGAGTTGTTCTGAATGTAAAATAGTGGATGCCATATGGTTCCATTTTGGGTCCACTGCTTTTCTTGATACACAGGATAGTCAGAAACAGTCTGAAAAACTTGTTAGGGTGTTGCTGGGGAAGTTGTGATGAGAAGTAATTATTGAGAAAAAATCTGATACGCCATGCCTCAGGAACCATACGTTCGTCTGGCCTCTTGAGAGGAGGAACAGAAGTGTGTGTGTGTGTGTGTGTGTGTGTGTGTGTGTGTGTGTGTGTGTGTGTCACTACGTATTATGTTGTGCATATTGTTTTTAAATTGATTTGTATGTTCCACTTTCCTTGTAATGATTTCACATAAAATTTACGTGTACATTTGTATAACATTCATACAACATTTACTGTCAATGGATGAATAAATAAACAAAAGTAAAAAATAAATAAGAAGTATGATACAGCACAGACGTCTGATACTACTCGACAAAGAAAAAAGATAGGGCCCAACCTAAGAGGCATAGAGATGGTTATTTCACTATGTTTGCTTGGATCTCAAAACTACATATATCATTGTTCTGTCTTTTAGAATAAATGATCCTGAAAAACAGCCACAGAACAAAAGCCCGTGAAGCACTTACTTGTAGACTAGAGCTGTACTGGGACCAGTCATGCCACAGTAGAGGTGGGTGTCCAAAAGGAGTCCATGTATCTCCAAATCGTGCAGAATTTCGGTCGATGGGGACTGCCCTCTGTGCTGGCTCTGATATGGGCATGTCATTGGTAGATATTCTGTCCAATGTAACCTATAATCAAATAAAAAGTAATGCTTCTTTCCAACGAATCTGATGAGATATTTTAACAAATGACCTTGCCTATTTACAGCAGATTCTAAGTAATTTTTTCCTACTATATTTTTCTGAATATTTTCTGTGAAGTCTTTCTGGAGTAACTTACCTGTTTGATATGCAACACTCGTGAAAGACTTCACTGATGACATGACATATAATATCATCTAAAGTTTACTGCAATTGTAAATGTTATTTTAGTTTCCAAAATTCAGCATACCCATTACTATTAGGACTATTCAACTGCATTTGCTTTTGTTCATTTTGGCAGCAGTTAAATCAAAATTTAATCAGTGTAGGCAAGAATGCAGTACTTTTTAAAGTTGTCATTCTGAGACAATTGTGTTCACTTGCAGCTACATCAAAACACTGAGAAGCAAATTATATCAATTATTAAACCACCAAAGACTAGTTAGTTAGTTGGTTGCATGTTCCATTGATCAATCTACATCTACATCTACATGACTACTCTGCAATTCACATTTAAGTGCTTGGCAGAGGGTTCATCGAACCACAATCATACTATCTCTCTACTATTCCACTCCCAATCAGCGAGCGGGAAAAACGAACAGCTAAACCTTTCTGTTCGAGCTCTGATTTCTCTTATTTTATTTTGATGATCATTCCTACCTGTGTAGGTTAGGCTCAACAAAATATTTTCGCATTCGGAAGAGAAAGTTGGTGACTGAAATTTCGTAAAAAGGTCTCGCCGCGACGAAAAACGTCTATGCTGTAATGACTTCCATCCCAACTCGTGTATCATATCTGCCACACTCTCTCCCCTATAACGTGATAATACAAAACGAGCTGCCCTTTTTTGCACCCTTTCAATGTCCTCCGTCAATCCCACCTGGTAAGGATCCCACACCGCGCAGCAATATTCTAACAGAGGACGAACTAGTGTAGTGTAAGCTGTCTCTTTAGTGGACTTGTTGCATCTTCTAAGTGTCCTGCGATGAAACGCAACCTTTGGCTCGCCTTCCCGACAATATTATCTATGTGGTCCTTCCAACTGAAGTTGTTCGTAATTTTAACACCCAGGTACTTAGTTGAATTGACAGCCTTGAGAATTGTACTATTTATCGAGTAATCGAATTCCAATGGACTTCTTTTGGAACTCATGTGGATCATCTCACACTTTTCGTTATTTAGCGTCAACTGCCACCTGACACACCATACAGCAATCTTTTCTAAATCACTTTGCAACTGATACTGGTCTTCGGATGACCTTATTAGACGGTAAATTACAGCATCATCTGCGAACAATCTAAGAGAACTGCTCAGATTGTCACCCAGGTCATTTATATAGACCAGGAACAGCAGAGGTCCCAGGACGCTTCCCTGGGGAACACCTGATATCACTTCAGTTTTACTCGATGATTTGCCGTCTATTACTATGAACTGCGACCTTCCTCACAGGAAATCACGAATCCAGTCGCACAACTGAGATGATACCCCATAGCTCCGCAGCTTGAGTAGAAGTCGCTTGTGAGGAACGGTGTCAAAAGCTTTCCGGAAATCTAGAAATACGGAATCAACTTGAGATCCCCTGTCGATAGCGCCCATTACTTTGTGCAAATAGAGAGCTAGCTGCGTTGCACAAGAGCGATGTTTTCTGAAGCCATGCTGATTACGTGTCAATAGATCGTTCCCTTAGAGGTGATGCAGACCGACGTCAATGATATAGGTCTGTAGTTAAATGGATTACTCCTACTACCCTTCTTGAACACTGGTGCAACCTGCGCAATTTTCCAATCTGTAGGTACAGATCTATCGGTGAGCGAGCGGTTGTATATGAGTTCTAAGTAGGGAGCTATAGTATCAGCGTAATCTGAAAGGAACCTAATCGGTATACAATCTGGACCTGAAAACTTGCCCGTATCAAGCGATTTGAGTTGCTTCGCAACCCCTAAGGTATCTACTTCTAAGAAACTCATGCTATCAGATGTTCGTGTTTCAAATTCTGGAATATTCCATTCGTCTTCCCTGGTGAAGGAATTTCGTAAAACTGCGTTCAATAACTCCGCTTTAGCGGAACAGTCATCGATAACAGTACCATCGGCACTGCGCAGCGAAGGTATTGACTGCGTCTTGCCGCTTGTGTACTTTACATACGACCAGAATTTCTTCGGATTTTCTACCAAATTACGAGACAATGTTTCGTTGTGGAATCTATTAAAGGCATCTCGCATCGAAGTACGTGCCAAATTTCGCGTGTCTGTAAGTTTTAGCCCATCTTCGGGATTTCGCGTTCTTCTGAACTTTGCATGCTTTTTCCGTTGCCTCTGCAACAGCGTTCGGACCTTTTTTGTGTACCACGGGGGATCCGTTCCATCTCTTACCAATTTATGAGGTATGAATATCTCAACTGCTGTTGCTACTATATCTTTGAATTTGAGCCACATCTCGTCTACATTCGCATAGTCAGTTCGGAAGGAATGGAAATTGTCTTTTAGGAAGGCTTCTAGTGACACTTTATCCGGTTTTTTAAATAAAATTATTTTGCGTTTGTTTCTGATGGATTTGGAAGAAATGGTATTGAGCCTAGCTACAATGACCTTGTGATCACTAATCCCTGTATCAGTCATGATGCTCTCTATCAGCTCTGGATTGTTTGTGGCTAAGAGGTCAAGTGTGTTTTCGCAACCATTTACAATTCGCGTGGGTTCGTGCACTAACTGCTCGAAATAATTTTCGGAGAAAGCATTTAGGACAATCTCGGAAGACGTTTTCTGCCTACCACCGGTTTTGAACAAGTATTTTTGCCAACATACCGAGGGTAGGTTGAAGTCCCCACCAACTATAACCGTATGAGTGGGGTATTTATTTGTTACAAGACTCAAACTTTCTCTGAACTGTTCCGCAACTGTATCATCGGAGTCTGGGGGTCGGTAGAAGGAGCCAATTATTAACTTAATTCGGCTGTTAAGTATAACCTCCACCCATACCAATTCGCACGGAGTATCTACTTCGACTTCACTACAAGATAAACCACTACTGACATACACAAACACTCTACCACCAATTCTGCTTAATCTATCTTTCCTGAACACCGTCTGAGACTTCGTAAAAATTTCTGCAGAACTTATTTCAAGCTTTAGCCAGCTTTCTGTACCTATAACGATATCAGCTTCTGTTCTTTCTATTAGCGCTTGAAGCTCAGGGACTTTTCCAGCGCAACTACAACAATTTACAACTATAATTCCGACTGTTCCTTGATCCATGCACGTCCTGTAATTGCCATGCACCCTTTGACATTGCAGCCCACCCCGTACTTTCCCGAGGCCTTCTAACCTAAAAAACCGCCCAGTCCACGCCACACAGCCTCCGCTACCCGTGTAGCCGCCAGCTGAGTGTAGTGAACTCCTGACCTATTCAGCGGAACCCGAAACCCCACCACCCTATGGTGCAAGTCAAGGAATCTGCAGCCAACACGGTCACAAAACCGTCTGAGCCTCTGATTCAGACCCTCCACCCGGCTCTGCACCAAAGGTCCGCAGTCGGTTCTGTCAACGATGCTGCAGATGGTGAGCTCTGGCTTCATCTCGTAAGCAAGACCGGCAGCCTTCACCAAATCAGATAGCCGCTGGAATCCAGAGAGAATTTCCTCAGATCCAAAGCGACACACGTCATTAGTGCCGACATGTGCCACCACCTGCAGCTATCTGCACCCTGTGCTCTTCATGGCATCCGGAAGGACCCTTTCCACATCAGGAATGACTCCTCTCGGAATGCACACGGAGTGCACATTGGATTTCTTCCCCTCCTTAGCCGCCGTATCCCTAAGGGGCCCCATTACGCGCCTAACATTGAAGCTCCCAACTAACAGTAAGCCCACCCTCTGCGATTGCCCGGACCTTGAAGGCTGAGAATGATCCTCTGAAACAGGGCAGGCAGCTGCATCTGGCTCAGCCAGAGACAGTGCCTGAAACCGGTTTGTCAGACGCACCGGGGAGGCTTTCTGATCAGCCTCCAGGGATGCCTTTCACTGCCTGCCACGCCTTGGAACGACCTCCCAATCAACCACAGGCGAGGGCTCAGCCCCACTGCCGGCAGCAACCGGGGCAACCACAGCAGCAGACCGATCTGGGGACAGACGGGACGAGGTTGACATCCCCGTGATACCCAAGTCCGGCTCCCCACAGTGGTGCCCAATGGCAACAGCCTCAAGCTGCGCGACTGAAGTCAGCGCCGATTGCAGCTGTGAGCGAAGGGATGCCAAGTCAGCCCTCATCCGAACACAGCAATCGCAGTCCCTGTCCATTCTAATCGATGTTGAACAACAGTTACTGAAACACGAGTCCGTGCCTAGATAACACAAGCGAAACACGCAAAGAATGTATCAACTAACCTGTACAAATGCCTAACGACTGCGCTACAATCTGCTGAATTTACGATTACAGTAACTAAAACTGTAAATTGCACCTCCTATACGAAACTCACATGCAATTTAAATAAGAATCTACCAAGTAAACACTAAAGCGCGATGCTACCACTGTCAAATACTATAATACGCCCGAAATATATGAATTAAACAATGCAAGTACCCAAAAACAAGCAAAGAAATTAATTAAACTATCTAACAAATAAGTAAGCTAGGGTTATACGACTTGCTGCTGCAGCTTCTTATCCAACGGCGGCAGGGAGCACAATGGCTGTGACCAACCGACACTGGCTGTTCAAAACAAAAACAGAAGACAGACGACTACGCGAATTTACACTATTCCGGTACTAAGGCGCGATGCTACAACCCTCAAATACTATAATACGCCCGAAATATATGAATTAAACAATGCAAGTACCCAAAAACACGCAAAGAAATTAATTAAACTATCTAACAAATAAGTAAGCTAGGGTTATACGACTTGCTGCTGCAGCTGCTTATCCAACAGCGGCAGGGAGCACAATCGCACGATATAGTAGCCGTTATGATGTGGTTCATGTCAAGTGCACAAGAACTGCACATATGAAACAAGATTTTTTAATATTTCTATTACTTATCCCATTCCCTTAAATGGCGCAACATGCATATACTATATCTAAGGATTTATTTATTCCTATTCAAGTATTCATCTATGGTGTAGAAAGAGTTGTCAAGGAGATATGATTCAATTAATTTTTGAAGCTTTTACTGCTGTCTGTCAGACATTTTATTTCATCTGGTAATTTGTCAAAAATTTATATAGCAATATATTTAATCCCTTTCTGTGCCAAAGATAGGTTGAGTAAAGGATAGTAAAAGCCTTTCTTTTTTTCTGGTATTATTATCACAAATGTCACTGTTGTTTTTAAACCGGTCCATGTTGTTGGGAACAAATTTCATTAGTGAGTAAATGTACTGTGAAGCTGTTGTAAGAATTCCCAATCTTTTAAAGATTGATTTATGTGAGTACTGTGAAATACCAAGTAGACTTAAGTACATAAGTGCACTATAAATGAGTTCTGTAGTCAGTGAGTTATGCTGTGAGTCTTTCAGGAGAGGTCACTTTCCAGACAGATTATAACTGCCATCAGTAACATGACTATATAAAAAGGGAGAAAGAGAAAATGTGTACAATTACATACCAATATAGTTGTTATCAATATTTTTGAAGGTTTATGAAAGGCAATGTAGAAGAGAATAGTAGCACATCTCCGTGCACATAATTTTTTGATAAATTTACAGTTTGGCTTCAAGGAAGGAGCATCAATAGAAAATGCAATTTATTCTTTTGTGGGTGAGACATTTGCAGGGTTTAACTGTAAACTCAGTACAATAGTGCTCATCTTTGATTCATTATAATCAATTAATTGTGTGGACCATACCCTTTTGGCATAAACTGGGATACCACAGAACTGGGAGAAAACAGAACAATGGTTCACGTCATATTTGGAAATCAGGAAACAGAAGATTATACTTCTGTGTCAACAAACAGATCTGGTCTGATGGAACCGTGTTGTTGTTGTTGTGGTCTTCAGTCCTGAGACTGATTTGATGCAGCTCTCCATGCTACTCTATCCTGTGCAAGCTTCTTCATCTCCCAGTACCTACTGCAACCTACATCCTTCTGAATCTGCTTAGTGTATTCATCTCTTGTTCTCCCTCTACGATTTATAGCCTCCACACTGCCCTCCACTACTAAACTGGTGATCCTTTGATGCCTCAGAACATGTCCTACCAACTGATCCCTTCTTCTAGTCAAGTTGTGCCACAAACTCCTCTTCTCCCCAATTCTATTCAATACCTCCTCATTAGTTATGTGATCTAGCAATCTAATCTTCAGCATTCTTCTATAGCACCACATTTCGAAAGCTTCTATTCTCTTCTTGTCCAAACTATTTATCGTGAATGTTTCACTTCCATACATGGCTACACTCCATACAAATACTTTCAGAAACGACTTCCTGACACTTAAATCAATATTCCATGTTAACAAATTTCTCTTCTTCATAAATGCTTTCCTTTCCATTGCCAGTCTACATTTTATATCCTCTCTACTTCGACCATCATTATTTATTTTGCTCCCCAAATAGCAAAACTCCTTTACTACTTTAAGTGTCTCATTTCCTAATCTAATGCCCTCAGCATCACCCGACTTAATCCGACTCCATTCCATTATCCTCATTTTGCTTTTAGTTTATGTTCATCTTATACCCTCCTTTCAAGACACTATCCATTCTGTTCAACTGCTCTTCCAAGTCCTTTGCAGTCTCTGACAGAATTACAATGTCATCGGCGAACCTTAAGGTTTTTATTTCTTCTCCATGGATTTAAATACCTACTGTGAATTTTTCTTTTGTTTCCTTTACTGCTTGCTCAATATACAGATTGAACAACATCGGGGAGAGGCTACAACCCTGTCTCACTCCCTTCCCAACCACTGCTTCCCTTTCATGTCACTCGACTCTTATAACCGTGTATAATTAGAAGTTGTGGTACCTCACTTTCTTTTCTTAATACAATGAACACCCAGAACATTAAGACCACCGACCTACTGTTGACATAAACCTGTCCAGGTGACAGCAGTGAGGAATGACTGCTAGTCAGACACATGCACAGTGCATGCAGTATCAGTGAGCATGCTGCCTGATTGGTGAATGGGGACCTACGTGAATTTGACTGAGGGTAGATTGTGATGGCCTAGAGGCTTGGCATGAGCATTCTGGAAACTGCATAGCTTTTTGGGTGTTCGATGAGTGTTGTGGTGAGTGCCTTCGACACATCACAAAACCAAGGTGAAACCACATTCAGACACCGTGAGGTTGGGTGGCCACCCCTCATTACAGATGACAGACATCTTAGGCCGAGCAGACTGCTAAAACAGGACAGGCAGAGAACTGTGGCAGAACTAAAATCAAAGCCGGGCAGAGTACAATTGTGTCTGAATACACAGTGCACCAAACACTGCTAATGACGGGCTTCCACAGCCAATGACCCACGCGTGTGCCACTGTTAACACTACGACATCGGCAACTATGACTGAAATGTGCATGTGATCACCGGCACAGGATTTTGGTGTAGTGCCAGAGCATTGTGTGGTCTGATGAATCCTGACACCTTTTTCATCATGCCTATGGAAGGGTGCAAATCCATCATCTTCCAGGAGAATAGCTCCTTGACACTTGTACTGCATAACGCAGATAAGCTGGCGGTAGCTCCAGTATGCGTTAGAGAACAGTCACATGGGCATCCACGAGTCCAGTGGAGCTCTTGCAAGGCACTGTGACAGCCAAGGAGTACCATACCATGGTTGCAGACTACATACAGTCTTCATGTCAAGCATGTTTTTCGATGGCAGTGGCATTTTTCAACAGGATAATGCGCCATGTCACAAGGCCAGGAGCCGGCTGGAGTGGCCGAGCGGTTCTAGGTGCTTAGGTCTGGAACCGCGCAACCGCTGTGGTCGCAGGTTCGAATCCTGCCTTGGGCATGGATGTGTGTGATGTCCTTAGGTTAGTTAGGTTTAAGTAGTTGTAAGTTCTAGGGGATTCGTGACCTCAGACGTTAAGTCTCATAGTGCTCAGAGCCATTTGAACCATCTGAACAAGGCCAGAAGTGAGATGGAGTGGTTCAAAGAACACAGTGGCGAGTTCCATTTGATGTGCTGGGCCCCCAACTCACTAGGTTTGAGCCCGACTGAACATGCCACCAAAGCCCATGGGCCCTCTTCTCACAATTTACCTGTGTGTGCAGGTGACCTACCGAGGCCTCTCTGCTTCCATGCCACCACGGTTGCCACTGTTATCTGTGCCAAAGATGGGCATACCAGCTATTAGATAGGTGGCTATCATGTTATGGCTGATCAGTCTGTATACAGTGATCTGCCACTAAAAAGGAAAGTGATTTTTTTAACTCTGTTTTTGGATGTCACAAGTTACACTGTGAAAGACATGGAATACAATGGAAATGGTTTATAAAATAGGATAGTAGACAATAACAGCATGAGCCTTACGGAAAACAGATTGACCTTCAATAGCAGCCAAACACAATGCATGCAGTACTCTTGTAGAAGTTACAACTGATGATGAATGAAAAGCTTCTTATAAGTTATGACAAATGAGAAGCTGTTTTAAAAGTTTCACATTCACGATGTTGTGCAGAAACTAAATGCTGCTTAAGAATAATCTCCACTGCTTGTGACATTAAATGAGGAAGTTTGTTCACTTTGGATATTTTCACTCTATTAATTCCACTTGGATAGCATTGTTAAAACCAATTCCACAACGATGTTCATTACTGTGCACGTTTCATTTTCAGTACACTTTCCGTAGAACTGGAAAGTCTGAATTATCAATCCCACATTTTTAATTAAATGAAAAAGCTTCCAAATTTCCAAAGTGAAATTCCCTAACAATGCCCTGATTTTCAGGGCGAGATGACAAAAAAAATGTAAGGACTGCTGTATGTCTGAATATGTTTTTAACTGTAATTTTAAATGAACAGCAAGTTATTGTCTCATTCACATGATTTATTATCTGAAGGGTAACAAAGAGGTGAGTTGTGCAACAGCATATTGCAAGGCATCCCAAATGTGCTCAGTAGTGACATCTTGGGTTGTAGGGTGTTCTGCCGGATACCAGCGTCGTACTTGCACGATATTTCGGTAGTGTAGCTTGTTACCTTCATCAGGTGCGACCTGAGACTACTCCTCGAGTGGACCCGGTCCAGTATCTATGCCTGTGGCTTCCACCCTTCAACACACCCGCTCCTGCTTGCTGCGATCTTCTGGAGCATTGCCATTCTCTTTTCTGTCCGCTGCAGACCTGGGTGTTCTCTTTACGGTCCACGCCCACCAAACATGCTCCTGGGTGTTCCATCTTCGGTCTGGTGCGTTTGGAATCCTGTCTGTGGTACCAGGCATTCCCCCTGTGGTCCTCTCCCGCTCACCGTGATCTGCTGGAGCATTGCCATTCCATTTTTGGTCCGTTGCGGTTCTATATGTTCCCTCTGCGGTCTGCGCCCATCAAAGTCAACCCTGGGCATTCCATCTTCGGTCTGGTGCGCCTGGAACTCTGTATGGGGATCGTCCTCCATGTCCATGCCTTCAGTTCTTCCATTTGTGTCGTGGTTCATGAGATTATCAGTCACTTTTGTCTCTATTGACTCCTTTATAACACTGTCCCAAAATCTGGGTGTCTGTGCTAGAAACATGTTTTCTTCATAATTCATGGCATGACCTACTTCTAGACAGTGTCCAGCAATGGCTGATTTTGTTGCCTGTCTTAATCGGGTGTGCCTCTGATGTTCCTTACACTTGATATCTACTGTTCTTGTCATCTGGCCAATGTAGGACATGCCACATTGGCAAGGTATATTATAAATCCCTGGTTTCCGTAAACCCAGGTCGTCCTTAACATTTACCACCAGTCCCCCGATCTTGTTGGATGGACAGAAAACATACACAATATAGCGTTTACGGAGGATCCTACTAATTCTGGCATAAATAGAGCCAGCATAGAGCAAAATACGTGACCTTCTTTGCTTCATCTTGATCTGCTCCTGAAACTTGTGGTGTAGTGGCTGGTTGAAGTGCTGTCTCAATTTGTTTCAGTGTATATCCATTTTTGCAGAACACTGTTTTGAGATGCTCTACTTCTGTCAGTAGACTTTCTTGGTCTGACAGCGCACGTGTTCTGTGGACCAATGTCTTAAGAACACCGTTCTTCTGTGCAGGGTGGTGACAGCTGCTGGCCTGCAGATATAAATCAGTGTGTGTGGGTTTTCGATGCACTCTGTGGCCAATTGATCCATCTGCTTTCTTTTTTACTAGTACATCCAGAAACGGCAGCTGGCCATTCTTCTCCTGTTTTATGGTGAACTTGATATTCGGGTGGCACGAGTTAAGATGTTCCAGAAACTCATTGAGCCTCTCTTTCCCATGAGGCCAGATCACAAACCTGAAGAAGCATGTGGGTTTACATCTGGCTGTCTCTTAATGCCCTCTCCTCAAATCTCTCCATGAACGTGTTGGCAACCACAGGAGACAGTGTGCTACCCACAGCTACACTTTCAGTTTGCTCTTAATATTGGTTCCTGTACAGGAAATATGTGGATGTCAGTGTATGCCTGATCAGGTCCAGCAGAGCACCGTCAGATTTTTCTGCAGGGTCCAGCAGGGCACCGTCAGATTTTTCTGCAATAAGTTCCAGTGAGTCTCTCAGCGGGACCCTGGTGAACAGTGATACCACATCAAAACTAACTATGATGTCTGAATCTGTGATGCGTAGTTGCTTGAGGCGTTGCAGGAAGTCTGCTGAGTTCCGGATGTGGTGAACACCTTTCCCCACATATGGAGACAGCAGATTTTTCCAATACTTGGCTGTTGCATACATAGCTGCCCCAATATTACTGAGAATAGGGCGTAGAGGCACGCCCTCCTAGAGTATTTTGGGCAGACCATACAGTCTAGGTGGCACTGGTGCTTTTGCCCGAAGTTGTCTGATGAACGTGTCAGGCATCCCTGTCTCCTTAAGGAGAGCCCTGGTCTTTGTGTCCACCTTGTCAGTGGGGTCCCACTCAAAGTTCTATATGCTGGGTCCTCCAGAAGTTGACATACTTTCTCATCATAATCCACCCGCTGTAAAATGACTGTAGAGTTCCCTTTGTCTGCTGGCAGTACTACAATACCGTTGTTTTGCCGCAGCTTCCTCAGTGCAAGCCTCTCTTCAGATGTGTAAGTCTCTCGGTGGACTTCCTCTGCCACATTGGGTGGAAGTGTGGCTGCAACTTGCTCTACTGCACTGACAAAACCTGAAATGGGCACATTTCTGGGGGTCGTTGTGAAGTTGAGACCCTTGCTGAATACGTTTACGGTTATATCATCAAACTATGTGCCACTTAGATTCGTCACAGTATGAGTCTCCTCCATAGTCATGCGGTCAAACTTCGCAGATTGGCAAGATGAGGCATTCCTTCTGGCACACTCCAACAAAGACCAGGAGGCCTGGCCTATCCAGCCCCAGTCCACCTATGTTAAGGAGGCTGCCAATTGCACAATATTTCGGTAGCGTAGTTCATTACCTGAATCATGGGCAGACCTAAGACTGCTCCTGGTGAAGGAGGAAGGCCACAGGCATAAATACTGGACCAGGTCCACTCAAGGAGTAGTCCATCCAGCAAGATCGGGGGCTGGTGGGAAATGTTAAGGACGATCTGGGTTTACGGAAACCAGGGATTGATAATATACCTTGCCAATGTGGCATGTCCTACATTGGCCACATGACAAGAACGGTAGATATCAAGTGTAAGGAACATCAGAGGCACACCCAATTAAGACAGGCAACAAAATCAGCCATTGCTGAACACTGTCTAGAAGTAGGTCATGCCATGAATTATGAAGAAACCAAGTTTCTAGCACAGACACCCAGAGTTTGGGACAGTGTTATAAGGGGGTCAATAGAGATAAAAGTGACCGATAATCTCATGAACCATGATACAGGGTACCAGCTAAGTAGAACCTGGGATCCTGCTCTGGAATTGCTGAAGAAGCAATGAGGACAGCTGCAGCACTCCACAAATAGAAGACCTGAAGGCGTGGACATGGAGAATGATCCCTATACAGAGTTCCAGGTGCACCAGACCAAAGATGGGGCACCCAGGGTCGGGTCTGACGGTCGTAGACCACAGAGTGAACATCTAGAACCACAGCGGACCCAAAATGGCAACGCTCCAGCAGATTACAGCGAGCAGGAGAGAACCACAGGGAGAATGCCTTGTATCACAGACGGCATTCCAAATGCCGCAGACCGAAGATGGAAAACCCAGGAGTGTGTCTGGCACATGCGGCCCGCAAAGAGAACACCCAGGACTGCAACGCATGGAAAAGGGAACGCCAGTGCTCCAGAAGATCGCAGTGATCGGGTGCGGACCACAGTGAGAGCGCCTGGTGAAGGGGGAAGCCACAGGCATAAATAGTGGATCAGGTCCACTCGAGTACTCTCAGGTCACATATGATGAAGGTAACGAGCTACACTACCAAAATATCTTGCAAGTACGACACTGATATCTGGCAGAGCACCATATAGGGAATCAATAGAGATAAAAGTGACCAATAATCTCATGAACCATGATACGGGGTACCAGCTAAGTAGAGCCTGGGATCCTGCTCTGGAATTGCTGAAGAAGCAACGGGGACAGCTGCAGCACTCCACAAATAGTAGAAGGGAGCGGGAGCAGACCGCAGACAGAGTGCCTAGTGGAGGGGGAAGGCCACAGGCATAAATACTGGAGCAGGTCCATTCAAGGAGTAGTCTCAGGTTGCACCTGATGAAGGTAATGAGCTACGCTACCAAAATATCATGCAAGTACGATGCTGATGTCCAGCAGAACTCCCGACAACCCAAGATGTCATTAGATCTCTGGGAAAGCCTGAAGAATTGCATGCTCAATAATGTTCATGTCTGCGGAGTCTGGTGGCAGCAGAAGTGTTTAAACTCGAAAAAGTGTTCCTGGAGCCACTCAGTAGCAATTGTGGATGTGTGCAGTGTCACATTGTCCTGCTGGAATTTCTCAAGTCTGTTGGAATGCACAATTGACATGAATGGATGCAAATTATCAGACAGGACAATTATGCACATGTCACCTGTCAAGAGTCATATGTGGACATATCAGGGGTCCCATATCACTCCAACTGCAGCACATGCCCCACACATTACAGAGCCTCCACCAACTTGAACAGTCCCCTGCTGACATGCAGGGTCCATCGATTCATGAGATTGTCTCCACACCTGTGCACGTCCATCCATTCGATACAATTTGAAACGAGATTCATCTGACCAGACAACATGTTTCCAGTCATGAAAGTCCAATGTCGGTGTTGACAGGCCAGGCAAGGCACAAAGCTTTGTGTCATCCAGTCATCAAGGGTACACAAGCGGGCCTTCAGCTGCAAAAGCACATATCGATGACAGTACACACGCTGACATTTTTTGGTGGCCCATCATTGAAATCTGTAGCAATTTGTGGAAGGGTTCCACTTCTGTATTGAGGAACAAATCTCTTCAGTCGCCGTTGGCCTCACTCCTCACTCTTGCAGGATCTTTTTAAAGCTGCAGCAATGTCATAGATTTGATGCATTACCAGATTCCTGATAGTCACAGTACACTTTTGAAACTGTCGTGTGGGAAAATACCCACTTCTTCGCTAACTTGGAGATGCTGTGTCCCACTGCTCCTGAGGCAACTATAAGACCACATTCAAACTCACTTAAATCTTGATAACCTGCCATTTTAGCAGCAGTAATCAAACCAACACTTGCACCAGATACTTGTTGTTTTATATAGGCATTGCCAACCACAGCACCGTATTCTGCCTGTTTACATATCTCTGTATTTGAATATGCATGCCTATACCAGTTTCTTTGGCACTTCAGTGTAATATTCACTGTTTTATAAATCAATAATAAGTCAAACATGCAATTCAAATCAATCAACAAAAACCAGTCAAAACTCCTCTGTGAGAGAAGCAATCTTGTCATCAATTCCACTCATCTCAGCAGCTCTATCAGCCAGTATCCACGAATTTTTGGCTTTCAGTTTATTAACTTGCCAGTTGATGGACCTCTTCCATCTACCTCTTTACGTTTCTTCATCTTCTTCACAATGATTCTGCTTTAAAACCTTGCCATACCAATTGCAAGCATTGTGATAATCCAAAATCATTCTCTTTTGCAAGTCAATTTCATGCCGTCATATACTTGACATCTGGCTACCAATGACTTGGTGTCTTGGTTGATTGTTGACATGTGGTATTGTCATCCAATAAGTCTCTCCAAATGTGACTGATTTTCATCTCACGTCTGTTTAGCTTGCTCTCCAAAAATTCTTGCTTATCAAGAAGTTGCAGGCCCGATCCATCACAGGAACCCACGGAACAGGCCCACTCTTCTGGCCTGTCGCAGAAATCCAGTCGTGTGTGACCAACTATTCATTATCATAGCAACGAGTCACCACTACATGTTGTTGAACTGAGATCATGGTGTTCAATTTGTGCAACAGAAAGCTTGTGCAAAGATTCTGAGATCCAAACAAACAACTCCTCATGCATTCTGTCGGCAGCTGCTCAGCTGGCGGCAAGCAGTGTGTGCAGCACTAACTGCAAACTAAGGGGGGGAGGGGGGGGAGCTGCGGAGAGGACAGAAGCAGCTGGAAGGATGGAGTAGGGACGGGTGCACAACACCCAGCAGCTACTCAGTGCCACCAGCCAGCGATGATGTGTGGTATCTTCATAAACAAACGATTTCATCTGCTGACCCAAAAATCTGATTTTCCAGTTAACCCCCCCCCCCCCCCGATCCCCACCCCCCACGACATTTCCCTGATTTTCTGGACACATTTGAAATTCCGTGATTCCCCTAATTTCCAGAACTTTTGGCAACCCTGATTAAACTCCACCACTGTATAAACTCTTTTTGATTTGAACAGAATTTCAATTGAGAGTTTTCTTATAGTACCATCGGGTATGGGTGTATATACATATTTACACTGATTTTTAAGTAAAGCCAACAGTTAAAGGGGAACGATTTCTCCTTCAAAAAATGTTACTTGGCTCTGAACATGGTACAATATTTTATTTGGTTATGAAAGACTAAAATTTACCCAGTGAGTTTGAACGAGCATTTCAATCCTTGTTTACATTTCAAAATAACAGGTAGAAATGTTTACAGTTTTTAATCAGCTTGGAAAACACGATGTTAACATGTAGATGAAACAAGAATGTTAATCAAATATTAAATCCCCAATAAACAAAATAAATCACATTGAACTGACTATAAATGCTATCAAGAGAATGCATTGCATGAAGATAGTACCAACAGACATCAATAGCTTACAGGATGACTGAAAACTCAAGAACATGAGAATCATGATTCCCATATTTTATTTATATGTTATTTACTGTTGTTACGTAAGGCCTGCACCCAAAAAGACATTTCAATCAATGTTTCACAGGTTCATTATTAAAACAAATAGCATGTTAAAACGCTGATGCCATAACAAAGCGATACAGCGCACGGCACTTAACTTAGCTAGTGAGGTCTGGACATTCAGAAGCACGGATAGTCACTTGACATGCCACCAAATAGCATTCAGTAAGCCGTAGTGTGCAATTGAGTTCATTTTGTACTGTGCGGAGTGAATTTGTGACTGGTTTTAGCATTCTGCATAGCGTTCTTTCAAAAGTTATTTTGAGGCAATATGATCAATATGAGTGGCAAAAGCATATCTCACCCAGTATTACAAAAGCAGGTGAGAGGACTAGTGTTTTGCATGTATTGGTTCTTTAGACATGTCACAAGCAGCATCCATGTCTTATCACAAAGCATATGCCGGTGTTGCCAACTCCCAAGAATGAACAGCTGAGGCATGCAGTATCAGGTTGCGAACTGTTCAACGGATCGTAAGTGAAGCCAATACAGCTGCTGAAGAGAATAGATCACCTGTTTTTAAATTGCCCGATAAGCACTGAAATCAAAAGAAAGTTGTACCTGAGCTCGACGATTTTAGCAAGAATGTTATTGAGGCGTAAAATATTTGACATGTATTGTAAAGTTGAATATCCTACGGCAGAGACAAACTATGTTCGTACGTAAAAAAGCTGACTAATTCAACAGCAGCAAATCTACCATGCTCAGAATATTAAGGGAAATGGGATTTAAATGCACAAAGATCAATGATGGAAGAAAACTGCTCTTGGGGAGAAGTGACATTGCAGCAGCAAGAAATGTGTTCTTCAGAGCAATGCATGAAATAAAACAACCACATATTTATTACATCGATGAAATGTATGTGAATCAGATCCATTCAAGACTGGTGTGCTGAAAACAAGTGAGGATATTGGAGGTCTGGAAGTTCCTGTGGTTAAAGCAGGATGTATTATTGTGCTTCACACTGGTTCTGCGTAGTCAGGCTTCATCCCAGAAAGTAAATTAATATTTAAAGCAACAAATTCAAAGCATTTGGATGACTACCAGTCTGAATTGACTTAATGACTTACACTGTCTTCGAGTAGTGGTTTCTACAACATCTACCTCCATACCTGGCGGAGAATTCTGTTATTGTCATGGATACTCCAAGCGTGCACTCTGTGCAAGTGAATAAGGCTCATACTTCAAATATCAGGGCCCGCATCTCGTGGTCGTGCGGTAGCATTCTCGCTTCCCATGTCCAGATTCCCGGGTTCGGTTCCCGGCAGGGTCAGGGATTTTCTCTGCCTTGTGATGGCTGGGTGTTGTGTGATGTCCTTAGGTTAATTAGGTTTAAGCAGTTCTACGTTCTAGGGGACTAATGACCATAGATGTTAAGTCCCATAATGCTCAGAGCCATTTAAACCATTTTTCAAATATCAGAAAGGATGAAATTATTTCACAGTTGCCATCTAATGGAATTCCACACACTGCATCACAGACCAGGGTAGAGTTACTCACACTCATAAATGCATACTAGCTGAAATACCGCAATTACATGAGATAGATGAACTTGCAAGACAGCACGGTCACTGAGTAACAGGTTACCACTAATCAATGTCACTAGAATCCTGCTGAGCTGATATGGGCACAAGTTAAAGCCCAGATCACAGATTGAAATAGCACCTTCCGGATTTCTGACATTGAAAAACTCACACATGAAGCAGTGAATAACTACCTCTGCATGGGCAAACTGTGTCAGACATTCAGAAACACTGAAGTAAGGGAATTTTAAAAACAAAATTGACAGACTCAGTGATGGAGCCTTTTGAAATTAATCTTCACATTTTTTATTTGTCTGAATCAAAGGTGAATCAGGGTGAAAATGATGTTTTGGGTAACTGTGTCAGAACTGCTTGTTACCACATTTCAAAATATGTCATCATACCTGCTAACTTTCAAAAACAGAAATCCAGAAGATCCCAAGTCACAAAAATTTAATGCGTGCATATATTGCAAGGTGTTCAAACAGAGCGAGAAAAGACTACACAGAAAGAGATTACAAATAATGTTGACACATACTGAAGGCTACATTTTAAGATCACTATTTTCAAACTCTGAATTTAGGTAGTTTGAAGTTAGGTAATTACACAGGGTACTTGCTGATGAGTGTCATTTATTGTCACTTAATATTCGGAACAATTTACAAACTACACAAAAATGAGCTTTTCTGCACTTGATCTTGCAAGCCACAATATGAATGACTGTCAGGCTACTATTTATGTGCTTACAAAATGTTCTCAAGTTCCATCATATGTTGCAGAGGACCGATGAAGATGAGTAGCTTTCTTTGCTTTATTCAGAAACTCTGAAGGAAAACTATTCGTGTAACATGGACCCCTGCTTCTTGTTTTCAAAACAGAGATGGATCCCAGAGTTTTATTCGATATGGAGTATCTAAACTGATTGCCTTTCTTCTGCACAAAGCTGAACACACGCTCACACTCAACACTGCTGTGCAGTAGAGTCAAAACAGAAAGCATTAGCCTGGATAACCTATCGTCCTTAGGAACACCATCAGTTCCACGAAAGGTCATCATGCGAGCCCATTTGGTAATCATCTGTCAAGTTATCGCTCTCAACAATAGCACAATCATCAACCTGCAGGGCCACAAATTGGCTCTGAAGCACATTCACTGCGTCCTCAGCTGACTCACTTACCTTCCTCGGCAGCAATGGTGGAAACTTTCTACAAGAAATTCTACAGAAGAAAACTTGACATCCTCAGTTATGGAAACTTCTGCAACCTTTGCATGCTTCAGTACCTCATCATTAAGGGGAAACGTGTTTATGATATAATGACATGCAAAGAAGAAGTAAGGCCCGACAGACGAAAAGAATGTTGATTTGTCTTTATCATTAAGGTTCTTCACCAAAATCATTGTCTGAACAGCAATAACTAGATCGTCATTGTCTCTATCATTCTCAACAAGATGGTACTGAACTTTCTGTAACAGGGAACTCTTTAGAACTCTGTGTTTAACAAACCTAAAAAGAAGCTGCTGTTCATCATTAGTTCATCATTAGTTCTAACAGTTTATGAATTTGAGGGGAGACACTCTGAAATGTGGAACAGAGATTCTCAAATACACAAATGACAGCTCACAGGAAAGCACAGTATGCCTTGTTTAAGCCTGAAGAGAGAAACATAAACAGTTTTTCTACACACATTTGAATAATGTTGTTGTTCTTCAGCACAGGAGCGTCAGATTTTGTGGCAGATGCAAATCTCTTGGGGGCAACCAATTCTGATGACTCGATAGCCTTCCTCTTTCCATGGTCTTTACAACCACCATGCTCAGCTTTTTGGATTGTAAACAGTGTTAAGCTACTTTATACACACTGAGCACTAATCACAAGCCTCATCTTTAAAGAACCCAGCAGTCTCTGCAGACACTTTCCTAAAGTTAGCCATCTTGTGCAGACATGTTTTAATATCTTCTGTGTTTCCTTGTCATGAAGCTCTTGGAACTTCTTAAGGCGTTCCTTCATCTTACAACTCTTTTCGAAATAATAGAAAATGTCAACTAAAAATTCACCAATCTTAACAGGCAAACTGCTTGCACCTTTCTCAGCAGCCACGTTAATCAAGTGACACGAGCAAGCCAACACCAAGACATATAGCTGTGATTCCCTTAAAACAGCAGCAACCCTATTTGTTCTTTCCAATCATGACTGGGGCATTGTCTGAACAGCACACTACACAATTTTCAATGGGTATTTTGTGACACTCCAACTGTGAAATTAATCATTTCCCAATATTATGTCACCCAAATTTCATGACACAATTGCACGAATACCAGAACCACAGCAAATACCACATAAAACCAAGCACAAACAAAGCTTTCCTGCTAACACGCAGTCGAAGCACAACACACAAACACTAAATCGGACTCCAATTCATCACACAATTACACAAATACCAGAACATACAGCAAATACCACATGAAAGCAAGCATAAACAAAGCTTTCCCACTAACATGCAGTCGAAGCCCAAAGAGTATGCAGCAATAATCTATGACATGTGTTATCAACAGAACATTCAATCGACTTTTGCCGGCGGTGTTCCAAACACACAGAGTTAATAACAAAAGCACAGTGATATTCTGTGAGGAGTTATCGATAATATTATCGGTTGCCTTTCAGTTGAATTTCAAAGACTCGCACGTAAGAATATCAGCTATTATTGAAAGTCAAAACTGAAATGCGACATGAATGCAGGGGGATAAACAAGCCCAGGAGTTGAAAATCCGGGGAAAAAAATGGAAATCTTCTGGGAAAATGACAAAACTTGTCAGATATGTATCATACAACTTACTCCTATATTATGCAACTTGAGAGTAGGTTGGCTTGGCTGGTAATGGACAGATAAAAAGACTTTTGTTTCTTATTAAGTTTCAGACAGGCACATGAACAAAACACACAAACACACACACAGAATTGCTCGCACACACACACACACACACACACACACACACACACACACACACACACACACATATATATATATGGGATATGTGTGTGTGTGTGTGCGAGTGTACATCTGTCCTTTTTTTCCCCTAAAGGAAGTCTTTCCGCTCCCGGGATTGGAATGACTCCTTACCCTCTCCCTTAAAACCCACATCCTTTCGTCTTTCCCTCTCCTTCCTGAAGAAGCAACCATCGGCTGCGAAAGCTAGCAATTCTGTGTGTGTGTTTTGTTCATGTGCCTGTCTGCCGGCGCTTTCCCGCTTGGTAAGTCTTGGAATCTTTGTTTTTAATATATTTTTCCCATGTGGAAGTTTCTTTCTATTATATATATATATAAGGATGTGGGTTTTCATTTTTCTCTCTCCTTCCCTCTTTCCTGACGAAGCAACTGCCAGTTGCGAAAGCTCGTAATTCTGTGTGTGTGTTTGTGTGTTTTGTTCATGTGCCTGTCTGCCGGCGCTTTCCCGCTTGGTAAGTCTTGGAATCTTTGTTTTTAATATATTTTTCCCATGTGGAAGTTTCTTTCTATTTTATATATATATATATATATATATATATATATATATATATATATATATATATATATATATATAGTTTAAATTTTCTGATAAGTAGTCTATAAATTATGTGGAGTCTGCAACTCATGGTCTCGCAGTAGCGTTCTTGCTTCCCGTGCACAGGGTCCCAGGTTCGATTACCAGCGGGGTCAGGAAGTTTCACCTGCCTCGAGATGACTGGGTATTGTTGTGCCGTCTTCGTCATCATCATTCATCCCCATTATGGTCGGAGGAAGGCAATGGCAAACCACCTCCGCTACGACCTTTCCTAGTAGAGCGGTTCAGGTCTCCCGCATCGTCCTCTATGCTCTGTCAACGAGTATGGGACTTCATCATCATCATCAAATTATGTGGAGTCATTTCAGGGCTCTGTAGTCTTGGCCTGAATGGTCCCACAATCTCTGATGATTGAAATCAAAATTAAATTAGAATGTTTTCATAATTAAACACTATACCTAACAGATAGTAAAGTTGTTTGTGGTTCATTGTCCACGCTGATCTACAAAACTGGAACCAAACAACAGCCTCGAACAGCACAAAACAACTAACTGCAAATGTGTGCTAGACTTACCATATTATGTTGCTGGTCATTAAGCTGTACAAACTGTTGAAGGTCCATCAGAAATGGCTGTTGAACAGATGCATTCGACAATGGATACGTCACTGGCACCTCACGTATAGGCACCAGCCCCACCGACGAGGTAAACAGTTGCAATGGTGGCTCCGCATGTGTTGGAATTGCCTTTATACCAAAGTGAGTTTGTAACTGCACCAAACACCTAAGAGACTAACAATACAGCATAAGCACTTATTTATGACCTTCCCATTTTACCAGTACTGTTACACATACAATACTGATTTATGTTGACTTACGTTAGCAACTACTTTGAATGTGTGGTTGTGTTAACATAGTAACAAAAATTGCATTAAAACTGTGTATAGAATGCAGATGACTGACTCATATGGAATAGTTCTGAGCTTGCAGTGCAAGTAAAGGTAACAGATCACTTTCAGTAATGTAAAATAATCCAATTAGTTTCAGGTCAACAAAAACTGAAAAATTCAAGCAATAATCATCAGATATTACATTCTGTAAAGTTCTGAATAGTGATCAGATATACATAAACATTGCAGTTGTAGTTAATGTGTTGCTCCTTAGGGTACAAAATGGAGAAATAGGAAAGACAAAAAAGGTACAAACACTAAAAAGAAAAAGAAAAAAGTGGCTAAAAACTAAAACTAAAAAGGAATACAACAGTCTAGCATATACAGTCATGACACTCATTGCTGGGAAAATTCTTACCATTTGACAGTTGCAATGACACTAGCAACCTTAGTGGCAAGAGAGCCAGCCACAGAATTGCACTCTAAGAATTAGTAAATTATCAAAAGACATAAGAGATCATGAAGTAAATGTAAAAACAATTGAATCTCACTGATTCCTCATCATAAGCTACAATGAATTTATGAGAAAGTACTTTTGAACATGTTTATAATTGCAGCTTACTCTGCTGAAATCAAGAGAATATAAACACATATTTAAGGCTTGAAAAGTATATATTTCTGTTGTTGTCTGTTTTATTATGATAGGCACTTGCCTTAAATATAACAATTCTGTACAGAATCTAATGATTTGTAAATTCTTGCTCTTCACTCAACTTCCTATTCCACAAACATTTTTGTAAATGTAATTACTTTTGTTTCAAAAGCAAAGATGTTGAAGTTTCTTTTTGTTTGTGGCTCAGACGCATCAACAACTGTGTTGGTAAACAATTTCATTGTTTCTGGCATTTTATTATTACATTTGTATGCTTTCCCTTCAGCTACAGTTGTGGAGGTTTATTTGGTAATTAAATAAAGTAGGTATTTCATTCCATACCAGTTTCCTACATTCCATATTCATTGATTTGACTGGAAGTGTAGTGAAGAAAATTTCATCTTGTTGAGTGGATATACAATATGTTTCTGGAAAAGCGTGTCTTTGCGCATTACTAGCTTTTTTTATTCCCCCCCCCCCCCAAGGAAAACAACATTCTTCCGCAAATATCTGTACATTACAAGAAAGTCTTTGATAAACTGTGCTGTAATGTGCCAATTCATACCTTCCAGGGTCCTTAGGAAACCAAAGAAAGACAAATGTGGTGTCATCTTTTAGTTAATGGCACAACATATGGTCTGTATTGTAAAAACTACGTTATAAATGAATATAAACAATACTATTCACACTCATGCAGTGTATACAGAAGTATGCTTTCTGACTGCTTGGAGCACTGCTGTCACAGCACATAACAAAAATGAGTAGGAATGTTGTGAACCGTACATGTTAAGACTGTGGGAATACGGAAAAGTAATGCAAAAGGGATGTGAACAGAAACCAGGGAGAAAATGTAAGAAGAGTAATAAGAATATGGAAGAACCTGGAAAATGGGAACAGTAAAATGGGAAGGATTTGTGTATAACACATGCCAAGGAGAAACTCAGAACCATAGGAGCAATAGAGGTTAAAAAATAATAGTAAAAACAAACAGGATGGAAACTCAACAATTATGAAAAGAATAGACTGCCACTCAGCATAAAGATGACACACTGAGTTGCAGGCAAGCACAACAAAACTGCATGGAAAATCACCAAACAGGAAACTAATAGGGAAAAATTGAAGCCAATAAACATGCAGCTTCAACACAATGATACCAAAATAAATGATCCCAAAAAACTAATAAATTAACCCTAAATGTAAAAAAACAGTATTAGTTTCCACTTAAACAAAAAACCGAACAGTACCAAGCTAAAAGTTAGTGTCAGGCACATAGAATGTGTACCATCAACAAAATTTTTTGTCATGCATGTCAACTCTCAACTAAATTGGCCCGAGCACACTTCGGTACTTGGAAAGTGAATAGCTTCCATGCTCTGCACTTAGGATAATAAATTCGGTGAGTAGTAGCTCGTGTACTAGAACTGCATATTTTGCATATGTCCAACTCTATAATTAGTTATAGCATATCCTTCTGGAGGTCAACAGAGCAGAACAGATAAACAATATTTAAGTTGCAAGGAAGGGCCATACGAATCATAGCAAAAAGTAGCAATAGATCCCACTGCACGGAGTTATTCAAATCTATGGTACAACTGTTCTGTGTCAATACATTTTGCAGACAGTAATAAACATAAAATAAAACACACTGACCTGTTCCCAATAAACAGTTCCATATATCACTGGGAAAAGTGTTTTTATACTGTCAAGGATTACTTGGAATGATATAAATAAAGAGTGTACCCTGTGACTGCATTAGATACAGAAACTTTAAATACCCCTGAAGGCATGTGTCCACTGGTAGTAAACATTTTCACATCACTTGCAGAAACTACTGCTGCAAATTCTTTGACCTGTCAACACTACCAGAAAGTTGACTTCTACAAGTTTTGTCAACTTCCAGAAGCAGCTTAGCTGTAAATGGGAGGAAACAGTATATTGTATCTGGCTGCAGTACTTGCCAAACCTGCAAGTTAGAAATTTTCCTCAAACTTGCAGAAGTTTTTGCGTTCAGTGCCAGGACAAAAATGTTAGGAGTCAAAAAGGAGAATGGTGAAAAAGACAGATGGACCCAAGTAAATGTAATGTTGGAACATCTAAACATATATAACTGCCTACTGTCAGCTGACGAAGTGTGAAACAAATTTACCGATGACTCTGTTTCACTAGAACTGGGAGTAGAATAACAGTACAAAAGTCTTTAAATTTTAACTGATGCTTTACTGTTATCATAAACATAAATGCAACACATTTGTAATAAAAGTGATGAATACTAGAGTGAGATGAAACTTACTGGCAGATTAAAACTGTGAGCCAGACTGAGACTCGAACTCGGGACCTTTGCTTTTTGCGGGCAAGAGCTCTACCACCTGAGGTATCCAAGCACGACTCATGACTCGTCCTCGCAGAAGAGCTTCTGTGAAGTTTGGAAGGTAGGAGACGAGGTACTGCATGAACTGAAGCTGTGAGGACGGGTCGTGAGTCGTGCTTGGGTAGCTCAGGCGGTAGAGCACTTGCTTGCGAAAGGCAAAGGTCCCGAGTTTGAGTCTCGGTCCGGCAGACAGTTTTAATCTGTCAGGAAGTTTCAGTGATGAATACTGTTTGCACTATTGAAGAGTAATTAAAAGGTGATCTCTCGGCAACATAACTTGCTGCATTTTTGTAGCCAGTTTTTGAATATTTGATTGTATGATAGATGAGAGATATTATAAACTACATATGACATTTTCAGAAAGTTTTTGATCTGAATGACATCTCGATAACTTAAATATGTATGCCTGCAGCACACAGCCGGAATATAATTACTATAAAGTTGGGTACCCATACTACAAATAGTTGTCTGTCTACACTGGTTCAAATAGCAAAATTTTAATTATGACCACCTTTACATTATGAATGCTTATGTGCCTCTAAATACATGAAACAATTTTGACGCATTCCACAAATCAGCTGGGTAATTGCTGTACGGATGCCCTGGAGGTGGAGCCCAGAGTAGGGTATTACTTACACTGCAAGTGAGGATCTCCTCGGGAGCAGATGGGAGCAGGACAGGTACAGTCGCGCTGCAGCCCTCACACCTCAGCAGGTGATACTGCTCCCTGCTGGACACCGCAACAGCAGCTGTTCTAACTGAAGTTGCACAGCCTCCGAGCACTGACGCCTGATAATGGTGAGAGACATTATTTAATTCATACTCAGAGGAGAAAGACGTATACTTTGTATGAACAAGAGCTTCATAAGGAGTCCCAAAAGGTTCCATTTAAAACAGAAATCTTGTTTCTCTTTTATACAGGGTGTATCACAATCAGTGTCATAAATGCATACAGCTGATAGTGCACAATACCAGAAGCTAAAAAGTCTCAGTACATATAGGTCTGCAAAGGAACTGTTTGTGAGACAACTGTCACTTTGTGGTTACTAGCTACCACTAACATGATTCTATGTAAACATCATCTCAGTTAGGAAAAAGTTAACAATACTGTACAACATTAAGAAAATTTATTTTAGATACCTCAATAGAAGTTCCGGTGTTCTGAATAAACGTGACAACAATTCACAACTGCACTAGAAGTTAAACGAGGTATTCAAAGTGTCATCCTCGTATCCAGATGTGAGCCTGTACCTGTCACCACAATGAGTATCAAACTATTTCAAACACGCGTGGAACATTTTTAAATTCTTGACAAGTATTAACAAGTCTCTGCTCCAATTCATCAACTGTTTTAACCAGAGTGGCATACATTACACCTTTAAGGTGACTCCAAACACAGAAAAGTGTGGGTTTCAGATAGATGACCTCAGAGGCGACAGTAAATGTTATCCTTGCACAAAGCATCTTTGGCCATTTTGGCACATTAGATGTCACCTCAGCATAGCAGCAAAAGGTGTCAGTGCTCCATCATGCATGTACCATATCCTCTGACTTTGCTCAAGGGAACATCCTCAAGCAATCATGCAAGATGGTGCCACAGAAACCGAAGGTAATCTGTCCATTGAGTTTGTTTGGTAACATGTACGCTGCAAAAAGACAGTCACCTAGTACCCCAACAACACATTCAATGAGAATGTCACTGATGTGGGGACTAATGCACATCATATGGGATGGAGCCCAGATTACTCTAAAAGTGAGAATTGTGACACTTAGCAAACAAACATGAGTGAACTCTGCTCCATCTGTAAATACAATGCCTGCAGTTCTTTGTTGCATCTAGAAACAGAACACTAGCTAGGGCCAAAGTCTACCTCACTAAGATACTGAACTTTTTGGAGATGGTATGGGTAGTACAGGTACATTGCATTGCGATGCACTGTTCTCTAAATACTACTGCAGCTCATTTCAGGAATTTTTGTGGGAAGTCTCCTTATCGAGATTCTCGGAGAGTGTCTGACTGTTTCTAGTGCCACATCTTCAAGTACAAGTGTAATTTGTGCAGGGCTACCCACTCCCACAGAACACGCAGGGCTCCCAGTTTCGCGGAGGGGTCAGTGCGCTCTCGTAAATTTTTGACTCTCGGGATGCCTTCGGGCAGGGTACGCTTCCCGGTACGAGCGTGCGGCCTCCCGTGCATTGCCATTAGCCTTACCAAACGTGAAATGCATATCCACATTCTCCTCATTACTGTAGCATTCCACGTCACTACCAACACTCGTACAACACAACTGAATTGAGTGTCACTCTATATGAACTGCACTGTCATCTCCATTCTGCTTGTAACTCCACATCTCGAAAATGTAACCTTTCAGTGTAGCCACTGTTGCAGAATAGAAAGAATGCCTGTTGCTGTACTAGTTGTCTGATATACAGTAATGTAATTTAGCTTGTGTTTCTCATCCATTTCCACAAGGAAGTGAACTGTATTTGTGTATTTTACTGTACTGTAATAGTTGAATAACTTACTCTCATGCTTTTTTGCATAAATCTTCATGCTTATCTGTGTGAGGTGATATGCTGGCAGAAGAGCCTCATCATGTGATTCCCATTATATTTTGCATGCTCTGCATAAAGTGCTTAGTGCAGCCACTGTCGCGCAATGGAAAGGACGCCTGTAGCTGTATCAATTGTCTTATACATGGTACTTTAATTTAGTTCCTGTTTCTCACATATTCCCTTGAGAAAGTGTATTGTATTTGTGTATTTTATTGTGTGGACTAGTATTTACTAACTTACTCTTGTGGTTTTTGCTTAAATCATAGTGCATATCTGTGTGAGGCGATTCACCGATAGAAGAACCGTGTCATGTGACCCCATTTAAATGTCATGTTAGTACACAGCGTCCAGTTTAGATCAGTTCTTTAAAGTTAGCTTATTTATTTACTATACTAGCTTTTGCGTCCATAGTTTCTGCTAAAAAGAAACTGTTGATATACACATTTTCAGTAGAATTTTTTTTCTGTTTTAAGAACTTAAGGATCTTTCTGTCTTAAGCTGTAGTGAGAACTCTGCCCAGCAGATTTTAGTGTTTGTTTATTCCCTTCCCTCATTTATATTTTGCCTGCATTCCAACCACAGTAGCGCCACAGTTGGGTAATTTCCTCTTTTGCAGGGGTCTGTTTGTACTACCTCAGTTACTCCTCATGGCTTCCAGCGTCCAGTTTAGATCAGTTCTTTAAAGTTAGCTTATTTATTTACTATACTAGCTTTTGCGTCCATAGTTTCTGCTAAAAAGAAACTGTTGATATACACATTTTCAGTAGAATTTTTTTTTCTGTTTTAAGAACTTAAGGATCTTTCTGTCTTAAGCTGTAGTGAGAACTCTGCCCAGCAGATTTTAGTGTTTGTTTATTCCCTTCCCTCATTTATATTTTGCCTGCATTCCAACCGTCTGTTTGTACTACCTCAGTTACTCCTCATGGCTTCCTTTGTATTTTTGAGATCCTATTCAGTCCCTCCCCCCCAGGCGCCACACACACACACACACACACACACACACACACACACACACACACACACACACACACACACACACACATATATATATATATATATATATATATATATATATATATATATATATATTACAATACGGATAGGGACTGTGCTTGTTGTGAGCAGACACATAGAGAATCGGCTGCTGACAGACGGAGGTTAGCTACACTTGACAGGCTTCTGGCTACTGTTCGAAGCAGTGGCAGTATCGGGCACCGATGATGAGACCTTCAACAACCTCTGAAATCCCTGGGCTGCATAGCTGGCTCTTTATGCCTTAGCAACAGGTAGGAGGTGCTAACCAGTACTGATAACTCTTCTGAACCAGCACAGAGCCTCTCAGTTACACCAGTGGCTGATTTTCCAGTCCAGTCAGGACAAGTGCAGAGGATGGAGTTGTTAATCATCGGGAGCTCCAATGTTAGATGAGTATTGGAGCCTTTCAAGAAAATACCATGCAGGGTGGGAAAGAATGCCAGTGTTCACTTGGTACGATTGCCACGGAGTCTCGTTTGTGATGTGGAAGAGGTCCTCCCAGCAGCTATCAAGTGCACCAGGTGCAACCGGATGCAAAACGTGGCACATCTCAGCACAAATGGTGCCTGCCGCTTGGGTCCCGAGGCCATCCCAGTTCCTTTCAGTGGACAGCTGATTTGGTGAAGACAATTAATATCGTAAATGGAGTGCTGGCTCGGTTGACTATTTGCAGCATTGCACCCGAGATAGATAGTGGTCATCTGGTTTGGATCAAAAAAGAGAAATGTCTAAGCCAGACGCTCAGACAAATCGGCGCTAGTATTCGATGCGAATTTCTCAACCTATGCTGTGGGGAGCAGAATTGAGGATTCTCCTTAACAGGCTAAAGCGTGGTGTGCACATGGGAGTTTTCAGATCGGATATAGATAAGATTAACGTGAAATTAGTAAACTGCAGTAGCATACAAGGAAGACCACAGAATTAGTATCGGTTATTGAAGATTATAATTCACAGACAGTATTAGGAACAGAAAGTTGACTGAAAAGTAACAAAATTCTAAGATCAGATTGGAATATTCAACTTATGGTTACATTGAATATTCCAATCGGAACTTAGAATTTTGTTACTTTTCAGTCAACTTTCTGTTCCTAATACTGTCTGTGAATTATAATCTTCAATAACCGATACTAATTCTGGGATCTTCCTTGTATGCTACTGCAGTTTACTAATGTAAACTAATGTAACCATAAGCTGTGCGTGGAATGTCAGATCCCTTAATCAGGCAGGTAGGTTAGAAAATTTAAAAAGGGAAATGGATAGGTTAAAGTTAGATATAGTGGGAATTAATTAAGTTCGGTGGCAGGAGGAACAAGACTTCTGGTCAGATGACTACAGGGTTATAAACACAAAATCAAATAGGGGTAATGCAGGAGTAGGTTTAATAATGAATAGGAAAATAGGAATGCGGGTAAGCTACTACAAACAGCACAGTGAAGGCATTACTGTGGCCAAGATAGATACGAAGCCCACACCTACCACAAAAGTGCATACGAAGCCCACACCTACCACAGTAGTACAAGTTTATATGCCTACTAGCTCTGCAGATGACAAAGAAATTGAAGAAATTTATGATGAAATAAAAGAAATTATTCAGATAGTGAAGGGAGATGAAAATTTAATAGTCTTGGTTGACGAATTCGTCAGTAGGAAAAGGGAGAGAAGAAAACATAGTATGTGAAGATGGATTGGGGGTGAGAGACAAAAGAGGAAGCCGCCCGGTGGAATTTTGCACAGAGCACAACCTAATCATAGCTAACACTTGGTTCAAGAATCATAAAAGAAGATTGTATACATGGAAGAAGCCTGGAGATACTGATAGGTTTCAGATAGAATATATAATGGTAAGACAGAGATTTAGGAACCAGGTTTTAAATTGTAAGACATTTCCAGGGGCAGACATGGACTCTGACCACAATCTATTGGTTATGAACTGTAGATTAAAACTGAAGAAACTGCAAAAAGGTGGGAATATAAAGAGATGGGACCTGGATAAACTGACTAAACCAGAGGTTGTACAGGGTTCCAGGGAGAGCATAAGGGAACAATTGGCAAGAATGGGGGAAAGAAATACAGTAGAAAAAGAATGGGTAGCTTTGAGAGATGAAATAGTGAAGGCAGCAAAGGATCAAGTAGACAAAAAGACAAGGGCTAGTAGAAATCCTTGGGTAACAGCAGAGCTATTGAATTTAATTGATGAAAGGAGAAAATATAAAAATGCAGTCAATGAAGCAGGCAAAAAGGAATACAAACATTTCAAAAATGAGATCAACAGGAAGTGCAAAATGGCTAAGCAGGGATGGCTAGAGGACAAATGTAAGGATGTAGAGGCTTATCTCACTAGGGGTAAGATATATCTATCTTATCTACAGGAAAATTAAAGAGACCTTTGGAGAAAAGAGAACCACTTGAATGAATATCAAGAGCTCAGATGGAAACCCAGTTCTAAGCAAAGAAGGGAAAGCAGAAAGGTGGAAGGAGTATATAGAGGGTCTATACAAGGGCAATGTACTTGAGGACAATATTATGGAAATGGAAGAGGATGTAGATGAAGATGAAATGGGAGATATGACACTGCGTGAAGAGTTTGACAGAGCACTGAAAGACCTGAGTCGCAACAAAGCTCCGGGAGTAGACAACATTCCATTAGAACTACTGACAGCCTTGGGAGAGCCAGTCCTGACAAAACTCTACCATCTGGTGAGCAAGATGTATGAGACAGGCCAAATACCCTCAGACTTCAAGAAGAATATAATAATTCCAATCCCGAAGAAAGCAGGGGTTGACAGATGTGAAAATTACTGAACTATCAGTTTAATAAGTCACAGCTGCAAAATACTAACATGAATTCTATACAGACGAATGAAAAAACTGGTAGAAGCCGACCTCGGGGAAGATCAGTTTTGATTCCGTAGAAATATCGGAACATGTGAGGCAACACTGACCCTACGACTTATCTTAGAAGATATATTAAGGAAAGGCAAACCTACATTCCTAGCATTTGTAGACTTAGAGAAAGCTTTTGACAACGTTGACTGGAATACTCTCTTTCAAATTCTGAAGATGGCAGGGGTAAAATACAGCGAGCGAAAGGCTATTTACAATTTGTACATAAACCAGATGGCAGTTATAAGAGTCGAGGGACATGAAAGAGAAGCAGTGGTTGGGAAGGGAGTGAGACAGGGTTGTAGCCTCTCCCCGATTTTATTCAATCTCTATATTGAGCAAGCAGTGAAAGAAACAAAAGAAAAATTCTAAGTAGGTATTAAAATCCATGGAGAAGAAATAAAAACTTTGAGGTTCGCCGATGACATTGTAATTCTGTCAGACACAGCAAAGGACTTGGAAGAGCAGTTGAACGGAATGGACAGTGTCTTGAAAGGAGGATATAAGATGAACATCAACAAAAGCAAAACAAGGGAAATGGAATTTAGTCGAATTAAGTCAGGTGATGCTTAGGAAATTAGATTAGGAAATGTGGCACTTAAAGCAGTAAAGGAGTTTTGCTATTTGGGGAGCAAAATAACTGATGGTGGTCGAAGTAGAGAGGATATAAAATGTAGACTGGCAATGGCAAGGAAAGCATTTCTGAAGAAGAGAAATTTGTTAACATCAAGTATAGGTTTAAGTGTCAGGAGAAGTCATTTCTGAAAGTATTTATATGGAGTGTAGCCATGTATGGAAGTGAAACATGGACGATAAATAGTTTGGACAAGAAGAGAATAGAAGCTTTCGAAATGTGGTGCTACCGAAGAATGCTGAAGATTAGATGGGTAGATAACTAATGAGGAAGTATTGAATAGGATTGGGGAGAAGAGAAGTTTGTGCCACAACTTGACTAGATGAAGAGATCGGTTGGTAGGACATGTTTTGAGGCATCAAGGGGTCACCAGTTTAGTATTGGAGGGCAGTGTGGAGGGTAAAAATCGTAGAGGGAGAACAAGAGATGAATACACTAAGCAGATTCAGAAGGGCGTAGGTTGCTGTAGGTACTGGGAGATGAAGAAGCTTGCACAGGATAGAGTAGCATGGAGAGCTGCATCTAACCAGTCTCAGGACTGAAGACCACCACAACAACAACTACAACAACAACAACAACAACAACAACCATAAGTTAATCTCCTATAGTGGTGGTGTATTTACTGCAGTAAAGAATTGATTATATCTAGTGAGTTTATCGCAGATTCCAAATCAAAATGATCTGGTTAAGTTAAGAATCAAAGGTCAGTCAAAAATGGTATTCGGATGCTTTTATAGACTGCCTGGGTCAAGAGCAGTAATGGATTTTTTGATCATACACTTTATCAGGAATGATTTCAACTTGTCAGGTACAGACTGGGCGAGTCATGCCATCAAAACGGGTACCAGAAATTGAGATTCATGTGACATTATTCTGAACAATCAATGATCATAAGGCTGTGATAGGAACTATGATCATGGGTTTTATGAGGTACGTTAAGAAATGCAGGGAAATATTTTTGCTTAGCAAGAGTGAGGGAGTACAAACTGCAGAGTATCTGAGTAGCCTGAATAGCCAACATCAAATATTCAGCACACAGGATGAAGATGTGGAGGGGGGAGGAAGATTAAGGTCTTAAGGAAAGTGCAAGACTCACTGTGGTTTCACATCTGAGTTAGAAAACTGCTACATAAACAGAGAGAGCTTCATCTCAAGATTCAAGAGAAGTCAAAACTTAGTCGACAAATGAAAAGATGAATGAAGTGAAAATGAATGTGACGAGGGCAATGAGAGAGGCATTCAGTGACTTTGAAAGTAAAATTTTGTCAACTACCTGAGTAAAAAATCTTCTGTCTTACATAAAATCAGTAAGTTGTTCATAGGTCCCTATTCATTCACCTACTGACCATACTGCCACCGAAATGGAAGATAAATATTGAATTTGGCCTTCCAAAACTGACATTATATGGTCACTCATGTCAATCATTGTACAAGTACCAAAATGGCAGATACTGAGATAACCAATTGCAGAATAGAAAAGCAACTAAAGTAGCTTAGTTGTGGAAATGCATCTGAAGCAGATGAAACACCTATAAGATTCTAAAAAAATTATGTGAAAGTCCCCTTCAAGCACTAGTTTATCGTAGGTTGCTGAAGAAACAAAGGGTACCCAACAACTGGAAACAAAATCGAATGTCATTTCTGTTTTCAAGAAGATGCACATAATTATAGATATACATCGTTGAGGTCAGTCATACAATTAAGGGACATGCTTTATGCTCAAGAATTATGACACTTTTGGAGAATGAAAATCTCCTCTACAAAAACGCAAATGGAGATCTTGTGAAACTCAGCTCATTCTTTTCATCCACGAGATCCATAGCACAGTAGACAACAGCACTCAGGTCGATGCCATATTCCTTGACTGCAGGAAGGCATTTGAAACCATCCTGCACTGCCATTTAGTGAAAAAAACACAAGCTTACCAAGTACTAGGTAGGACCATGAAAGGATTTAAGACTTCCTCAAGAACAGAACTCAACATGTCACTCTTAAAGAAACAAAATCAACAACTGTGAATGGGATTTCAAGAGTACCCCAACGAAATGTGATAGAACCATTAATGTTTACAATACAGGCTTAGAACCCATCAGAAGAATTTTAAGACTGTTGTCTATGAGAAAGCAATAATGTCAGAAGACAGTATCAATTTGCAGAATGACCTGCAGAGGACTGATTAATGGTGAAGGCTATGGCAGTTGACCATGAAGTTAAATAAATGTCACATACTGCACAGGCACTGGAAAAGAGATCCACTACGACACAACTACACAACTGATGATAAATTGCCAAAAACAGTATCTACTGTAAAATATCTAGTAGTAAATATCCAGAGTGACATTAAGTGGAATGAAACAAATAGTAGGAAAAGCAGATAACACACTGAGATCTATAGGAAGAAGCTTAAGGAAATGTAACTCAGACACAAAAAAAGTGACATACAAGCCATTTGTTCAACCAGTTCTTGAGTGCTGTTCATCTATCTGTGATCCTTACCAACAGGACTGATAGAAGAAATGAAGAATGGCATATTTCATCATGGGATTGGTTACTTGGCGAGAGAGGATTACAGAGATTCTCAACAAAACTCTGCCGCCAGATGTTACATGACAGATGTTGTGTATCACAGAGATTTACTATTCAAACAATGGAAAATCTAGGATGGAATGTAACGATATTGTAAAAGGAAGGTTGCTACTCACCATATGGCATAGATGCTGAGTCACAGATACGCACAACAAAAAGACTGTCACAAATAAGCTTTCAGCCTACAAGGCCCTTGTCAAAAATACACACACATACACTCACACGCACATGACTGCAGTCTCTGAGAGCTGAAGCCACACTGTGAATGGCAGTAGCAGTGCATGATGGGAGTGGCAGCTGAGGGGGGGGGGGGGGGATGTAAGGAGTAGGCTGGGGTGGGGAAAGAGAGGGGTAATAGGGTAGGGATGGGGGGCACTGAAGTGCTGCTGGGGAGTGCACAGAGATGAGAGGAGAGAGGGTGGGGTAGCTAGGTGCAGTTGGGAGGTTAAATGGGGGGGCAGGATAGAGGTGGTGGGAGGGGGAGGGGGTTAACGGAAAAGGAGACAAGTAAAAAGACTGGTGGAATGAGGGCTGTGTAGTGCCACGATGGGAACAGGAATGCAGGATATATTGCAGTGAGGGTTTGCACCTGCGCAATTTAGAAAAGCTGGTGTTGATGGGAAGGATCCATATGGCACAGGCTGTGAAGCAGTCACTCAAATAAAGGATGTCGTGTTGGACAGCATGGTCAGAACACGGCGGCCCACAGTAGCAGAAGTGCATGATGGGAGTGGCAATTGGAGGGGGTAAGGAGGAGCCTGGGGCAGTTAGGGAGAGCGGTAGTAGGGTAGAGGTGGGGAACAGTGAAGTGCTGCTGAGGAGTGCATAAGGATACAGTGGAGAGAATGTAGGTCAGCTTGGTGCAGTCGGGAGGTTAGATGGAGGACAGGGGAGAGGTGGGAGGGGGGGGGGGGCTAACAGAAAAGGACGGAAGTAAAAACGCTGGGTACATTAGTGAAATGAGGGCTGTGTAGTGCTGGAATGGGAACAGGGAAGGGGTTGGATGGGTGAGGACAGTGACTAACGAAGGTTGAGGCCAGGAGGGTTATGGGAATGTAGGATATATTCCAGGGAGAGTTCCCATTTGCACAATACAGAAAAACTGGTACATAGTGACTCATTTCACTCCTCCATCCAACTTGATCCACCCCCACTGTCACCAAATCACCCCCTGTTAACGTCCACAATTTCCCAACCTAAAGCGTTGCCTCACCTTCATTTCCCAAATCCCTCAACATGCAAACTAACCTTACATGCGGGCAGAAAGAACCGCAGTCCACCATCTAAAAACTGATTCTACCTGTGGACAAAGGCTCTACCACTGTTGTTTAGAACCGCAAGGATTACCTACCAGAAGGACCCCACCAACTGTCAGATACATCCACCTACAAACCCTGCCACAGTAACCCCATTCCAGCAATCCAGCACGATCTCCAGTCACTCCTGAAATCCTTAGGCCCACCCCAGAACCTCTCCCCACAGTCCATCTCTCTGCTCACCCCTACCACTCCCCACACTCCCACCTTCTACATTCTTTCTAAAGTCTATAAAGCCAACCATCCAGGATGCCCCATTGTGAGCGGTTTTTGTGCCCCACTGAGATAATCTCTGCTCTTGTAGACCAACACCTTCAACCTATTACCCAGAACATACCCTTCTATATAAAAGATACCACCCATTTCCTCCACTAACTCTCCACAGTTCCTGTCCCTTTACCACACAGTGCCCTACTAGTCACTATTGATGCCATCTTTCTTTACACTAACGTCCCAACTGCCCATGCCTTACCACTATTGAACATTACCTTTCCCAATGCCCGACAGATTCCAAACCAACAACCACATTCATAGTAACCATGACCAACTATATCCTGACCCACAATTACTTCTCCTTTGAAGGCATTACCCACAAACAAATCTGGGGTACGACTATGGGCACCCACATATCACCATCCTATGCCAACCTATTCGTGGGTCATCTAGAGGAATTCTTCCTAAATACCCAGAACCATAAATTCCTCACCTGGTTCAGGTTCACTGATGACATCTTTGCGATCTGTACTGAGGGTGACACATTATCCACAGAATCTCAACAGCTTCCCCTGGTCACACACAATCCGAGATGCCACCTTCCTAGACACTGCCTCCACCTCAAATATGGCTATGTACTTCTGTCCATATCAAACCTACTAACCACCTGCAATACTTCCACTTTGACAGCTTCCTCCTGATCCATACCAAGTTCCTTCCATACAGCCTAGCTACCCATGGTCACCACACCTGCAATGACGGGTAGTCCCTCTCGAAATATACCGAGGGTCTCAATGAAGCCTTCACAGACTGAAATTATCCTGCCAACCTTATACAAAAACAAATCTCCCATGCCTTATCTTTCCAGTCTCCCACCACCTCCCAAAATCTCACCGTCCAGCCACGGAGAAGCATTCCTCTCATACCTCAGTACCACCAGGATTGGAGCAACTGAATTACATTCTCCGCCAGGGTTTTGACTACCTCTCGCCGTGCCCTGAAATGAGAAACGTCCTGCACATTATCCTTCTCACCTCTCCCACAGTGGTATTCCACCATCCACCAAACCTACACAATATGCTCGTCCAATCCTACACAATCCCTTCTCCCAGCCCCTTACCTCATGGTTCATATTCCTGCAATAGACCTCAAGCAAGACCTGCCCCATACATCCTCCCACCACCACCTACTCAGCCCGGTCTCAAACATCACCTGTCCCACCAGAGGCAGGGCTATCTGTGAAACCAGTCATGTGATCCATGAGCTATGCTGCAACCACTGTGGTGCATTCTGTGTGGGCATGACGACCAACAAGCTGTCTGTATACATGAATGGCCAAGAAACAAGTGGCCACCCTGTTCTGAGCATGCTGCCCAACATGACATCCTTCATTTGAGTGACTGTTTCACACCCTGTGCCATATGGATCCTTCCCACCAATACCAGCTTTTCTGAATTGTGCAGGTGGGAAATCTCCCTGCAATACATCCTACGTTCCCGTAACCCTCCTGGCCTCAACCTTTTTTAGTTATTTTCCTCACCCATCCAGCCCCTTCCCTGCTTCCATCCCAGCACTACACAGCCCTCATTTCACCAATGTACCCAGTCTTTTGACTTGTCTCCTTTTCTGTTAACCTCCCCCCACCTCTCCACTGCCCCCGTCTAACCTCCTGACAGCACCTAGCTGCCCTACCATCTCTCCATCTCGTCTTCTTGTAATCCCCAGCAGCAATTCACTGTCCCCCACCTCTAACCTAGTATCCCTCCCCCTCCCCACCTCAGCCTCCTCCTTACCCCCCCCCCCCCTCCCCTCATTTGCCACTCCCATCATGCACTGCTGCTGCCACTCGTAGTGTGGCTTCAGCTGCCAGACACTGCAGTCGTGTGTGTGAGTTGAGTTTGTGTGTGCGCACATGCGTGAGTGTTCATGCATGTGTGTGTATCTGTAATCTGTTTTTGACAAAGGCCTTGTTAACTGAAAGCTTATTTGCGACAGTCTTTTTGTTGTGCCTATCTGCAACTCAGCACCTCCGTTATACGGTTCATAAAGATTTACTTTGAAGTTTTGAGAAAGCACTTCCTGGGAAGAGATCAACAACATATTACTTCTTCCCACATACATCTGGTGATACGACCATGATGAGAAAATTCGAGAAGTTAGAGCTAATACAGAGGCTTACTGACTGCCATTCTCCCCACATGCCATTACCGAGTGGAACAGAGAAGGTTGAATCAGTTAGTGGTACCAGCAGTAACCACTGCCACACACCATTAGGTGTCTTGTGGAGTATGATGTACATGTAGACAAAGACAAATTGCACACCATGAACAGGCATTTGGTGTATACACAGAACCATGTCAGTAGCGGCAGGTAACCATAAAGTTGCAATTACCTAACCATTAGTTTCTTTGCGAACTAAATCTACTGAGACTGTTGTGCTTCTAGTACCGTGTACTTTCAACTGCATGCATTTATGCCATTAGTTATGGTACACCCTGTATAAATTATTTCCTCCTATACAGAACGTACCATCCAGTCTTATTTGCAGATAGTACATTTCTCCTCAATAAAATGTGAAACCATAGATGAAATTCCCCAAAGAATCACTGATACCTTTAACCACATAGAACAATGCTTTTTCCTAAACAGATCAAAATTAAACACAACAAGACCCAACTAATACAGTTTAAAAATATACGATCAACACAAAATAACTTAAATTATCCATTAAAATCAAAACCTTAGGAAACAGATTACATGAAATTCATGGGGACTTATTTAGGAAAAATTTATCATGTTCTAAACACATGAACCGTTCGTAAGCAAGTGACATGGACACAAGAGAAGCTGTTTATCATAGCTGCTGTAATGTACGGAATTATCTTTTCAGGGAATGCAAATAGTCTCAATAAAATATTGTTACTGCAAAAACAATTATTAGAAATATTTGTAACATTAACCCTAGGGCTTCGTGTTGGACACTAGTTTGGGATAAAAATATTTAACCTATTCTTCATATTTATAATTGTGAACTGTTTATTTTTATGTGCAACAATTCAGACTTATTTATACAAAAGCATGTTCAATGTGTTTAAAATATCACGAAAAAAAAAATATGGGCCATCCTTGGGGGAAAAAGATGATATTCAGGAACAGATTTTTTTTAAAAATTATGTGTTACAACATTTTGCTGGTGACTATAACTTAATTTAGGTTCATTACATCCAGGAGTCAGATTATATCACTTACACTCTCTGACCAAAAAGTACCTGGGCATCCTTGTGCGGCCTTGGCCACTAGATATCAGAAGAACTGAACCAGACAGAATAAAAGGAGGTTGTGCGTGTGTGTGTTTTGGGGGGGGGGGGGGGGGTGCAGTATAGTGTTGCCAATACAGATGCAGTGACAGGCGAATAGGTCAGTCAGGAGAGCTCGGCGACTTTGAACATCGACTAGTCACTGAAGTAACACAAATACGTCAGGAATTTTTCAACCCTTCTATAGCTGCCCCTAGTCAACTATTGGTGATATTATTTTGAAATGAGAACACAAGACAGACATCGTGTACCTGACGGGTAGGGACTGCTAAGCTTGGAAGGAGCCACTCGTGAGTTCCAAAGTGTTACTACCAGCAATCCAACTAGCATACAGACTGTGCAGAGGGGGCTGAAAAGAACTGGATGCTACAGTTGAGCAGCTCCACATAAGCCACACATTACTGCAAGCCACACATTGCTGTGGTCAGTGCTAAGTGATGCTCGAAGTGGCATCAACACCATGACACCACTGGACAGTGGATGATTGGAAATGAGCGATCCAGAGTGATGAATCATTCTATACCCTGCTGTAAGCTAATGGAAGGGTCTGGGTCGGGCAAATACCTGATGAACATAACTTTCAATCGTGTTATTGTTAATGGTGAAGTAAAAAGGCATTATGGTATGGGGATGTTTTTCACAGTTAGTGCGTGGTCCTCTTATTTTACTTAAGAAAATTCTACAGGGTGGTGCACGAAATGCGTTACCATTTTGTTTTTGAATATAAACTTTGTTGTCAATACAACCTGAAAGGAACATATACTACAATAAAGAGCCGTCCATGGAGATTTGTTCTAGCTCAGCACATGCTCAATATGTCCACCATTTCGTTTCCTAACTTCCTTCAAACGAACACTGAAGTTAGTGATTACTCTACAGCACATGTCTTCCGTAATTTTCCATAATTTCACTGCAAGCTTGAAGAATAAGTCTTCTGAACTCCATTAAATCACGTGGACGTTTCGGGAAATTTTTTTTCCTTTAGGTACCCCAAAAGAAAAAAGTCACATGGAGTGAGGTCTGGACAATTGGGGGGCCAATTTTGTCCGTCATTGAAACGACCTGGAAACCTGAGTGAAATGATCTGCATGTCGAAATGCTCGTGTAAAACTCCAACACAGTGTTTGCAATATATGGCCTTGCTCCATCTTGAATGAACCACTGTGTGTTAAAGGGCAAGACAGTAGCAAGAAGCTGTGGAATGAAGGTATTGCGAAGCTTGCTCATATAACGCTCGGTGTTCACAGTTTCTTCAAAGCAAAAGGGTCCAATAAGTCCGTGACTGGAAATTGCTGCCCACGCTGTAATCCTGGGAGCGTAATGTTGTCGTTCGTGAAGCACTTGTGGGTTTTCCGTGGCCCAAAAGCATACATTTTGTTTGTTAACCACACCGTCTAAATGAAAATGCCCCTTGTCTGAAAACCAAACGTTGTTGAGAGTTTCTTCCCTATCCTCCGCCCACTGAGCAAACAGTAGTCTCTGCTGCTTGTGTTCTTCAGTGAGCTTCTGTGCACAGGTCATCTTGTATGGGTACATATGGAGATCACTTTTAAGGATGCATTGAACAGAGCGTCTGGATAGTCCCAGTTGCACTGCTGCCTTTCTACACGATTTCCCGGAACTTCTTTGTACAGCAACTCGTACCGCTTCAAATATTCTCCGCAAACAAACAGGCTTAGGCCGTGGTCTCTTCGCATCCAATACTGTTCCTTTCTTTACAGATTTATCATACAACCTGAGGATGGTCTTCTTGCAAGGGACCCATCGTGTGTTAAACTGTTGTTGAAAATGCCTCTGAGTCACAACAAGGCTTTTCGTTTCATGAAAAAGTAACACAATTGCCGATTGTTGCTGTGTCTTCAGTCTTCCATTGTCAGCCATTGTTGCTTACTAGTCTCCTAGCAGCAGTATCGTGAGTTACTGGTACTGCTGTAGAGATCCCAGCGGGATATCTAATGTGCGTCATAAATTGTGAAAGAAACAATTGGTAACACATTTTGTGTGCCACCCTGCAAATACGAAAGGATATGAACACATTTTGCAACATTGTGCACCATGTACAGTAGAAATAAAGTTCAGCGATGATAATTGGTTATGTCAGTGTGACAATGAACCCCCTCATAAAGCAGTATCTGTGAGGCAATGGTTTGTGGACAGTAAACATTCCTGAAATGCACTGGCCTGCCCACAGTTCCAAGCTGAACCCAAGAGAACCAATCTGGAATGAATCAGAACATCAACTTTGCTCCAGATCCCAGTGTTTAACAACACTACCTTCTCTAATGTAGACTCCTGAGGAAGAATGAGCTGCCATTCCTCCACAGATATTTGAACACATCACTGAAAGTGCTCCCAGGAGAGCTCAAACTACCCATCAATGATATAGTGTGAAATGATGAGTCTCCTGAGTATTAAATCTGTTTTTGTGAATGTACATGATTACATAATAAAATTATGACTCTGAGCTCAAAATGAGCTTCTTGGTTAGTGCCATTTTCAAACTGTTGGAAACAATATTATTCAAACTTCATTGTTTATTAGTTGTAATTTATGATGTAATTTGTAAACTTCTTGGTTAGTGCCATTTTCAAACTGTTGGAAAACAATATTATTGAATCTGCATTGTTTATTAGTTGTAATTTATGATGTAATTTGTAAACTGAAACTTGTATTGTGTATTCTCTCCACCCCTTCTCCTCTCACTAATTTTATTCATAGTACAGCCAGTGTACTAATAAAGCATACAAGGGGTCAAAATGTCCCAATAAATGGTGATGATGACAGGTATATTACATGAAGCCCACATTAAATGAAAATCAACAAAAAGTTAATATGAGAATATTGAGGGTCACACATTACCTCAGTCAGTAAGTTGACACTGGTATCAAACACTGTCCTGTTGGTGCGGATATCCTGATTGCTACTGAAATGCTGTGTGTGTTGCTGCACATCATCGATACGACTCAGCATGTCCCTCACGTAATGACCATGACGGATACCAGCTGCGTTAGAAGACTGAACTGCACACCTATTTGGCACGGAATCAAATAAGCTCAGTCGCCCATCAGGGAAGCTCTGATGGTAGTGATCGGGGTATGTCTCTGCACCATATGAGAACTGCTGTGGCTGCTGCTGCTGCTGTTGTTGTTGCTGATGCTGCTGCTGCTGCTGCTGCCCCTGTTGTTGTTGCTGCTGCTGGTGTTGCTCCCGATAGAGACGTGGCTTAGCTGCAGGCCCCCCATAGGAAGCCTGGAAGTTGTTAGTTGCAACTGGCAGAGCCGAAGTTGGAGCCAGTAGCATCTCTTCCATGGCATGTAACTCTGAGCTGTCCTGCTGGTGTTTAGTAGCTGCCCTTCCATTCGGAATAGAACACTGGATCGCTGCCGCTGCTGTTGCAGACTTTTGTGGTGACTGCTGTGCTGTTTCCTGGTACTTATCTGGTGTATCGAAGGCGCATGTTTCATTCTGTGCTTTATTTTCCTTTACAGAGGCCCTATTAGCTGTCAGCAAAAGAAAAACATAAATAATTTAATGTACATGTAATCTTTCAACATTCTCAAAAATCCTACAAAATTACTGTTGTAATGACAGAAGCACAACTGTTCCACAAACAAAAAGAGTGGATTAAATCTGCCTGTTTCTGAATTTTCAACAACAGCTGAAAAGGAAATTTATACTTGACTATTTGTGATGAAAGGCATGCAGTGTACCAAACTCTCAAGTGTAATATTGTATGTTCATTATGCAATTTGTAACTATTGTCATAAAGCTTTTAACCTGCAGGGCAGGCATGAAGCAGAGAAAGACAGAGAGACAGAGACAAATTTTAGTAAAAGTTATTGCATTCGCTATTCATGCATGCCCATGGCTACCATTTAAGCAATATCAAAATCAGTTATACTTTCTGTGGGACAATTATTTACACATGGTAGAGTCTTCTTTTCAACAACTAGTTTAAATCTGAGTGAGCAGTTGCAATCTGGAGTTTCTACATCTGGGGTTTGCACACCTACAAACATACACTGCAAGTCACTGTGAAGGTATGGCAGAGAGTAGCAGTTATTATACCTCCTTCCCATTCTATTTGTGTTTGGAGTGCAGGAAGAATAACTGTTTAAATGCCTCTGCGCATGCTGTAATCAATCTAATTTTGTCCTCCACATCTGTACGGAGTGATATGTAGGGGATTATAGTATCTACATCTACCTAGATCACGGGGTCCCAGGTTTGATTCCCAGCCAGGTTGGGTATTTTCCCTGCCTGGTGAATGGGCGTTTGTAATGTCCTCATCTTTTCATAATCATCCTCATCATTTGTGACAGTGGCTAGATTTGACTGTGAAAAGAATTGGACTGTGAAAAAATAGACTTAGTACAGGCGCTCACGACCGCGCAGTTGAGCTCCCCACACACCAATCATCATAATAATAATAATAATAATAATCTACATCTACAGTCTGTAAACCACTGTGAGGTCATGGCAGAGGGTCATCCCATTGTACTAGTTATTGGGATTTTTCCTCGTTCCATTCACATACAGAGCATGGGAAGAATAAGTGATTGAATTATTCTAATCTTATCCTCATGTTCCCTATGTGAGTGATACGTAGGGGGTTGTAGCACGTTCCTTAAATCATCATTTAACACTGGTTCTTGAAACTTTATTAGTAGATTTTTTTCTGTTAGATCCAATACATTCTCATCAGGAGCACACTTCTGAATGCGCTGATAATCTCACTACTGAGTGTTCAAATGCCACAGATAAACATCACAAATGCAAACACATGCTTCTGAACAATCTATTCTAGGAAGCTTTCAGATAACATATTTACTAATATTTGAGCAATGGAAACTCCAGGTAGGAACATCAACAATGACAGACTGCTCCTTACCATAAATATGACATGCAGACAGGTTCAATTAAAAAATTTATACACAAGCTTTTGACTACAGCCTTTGTTGGAAAAAGAGAAACACACACCATTCACACAAGTCAGCACACCTAATGCAATGTGGCCACAAACTCCAGCAGCTTGGACCATAAAGCCAGAGTTGGCTGCATGTGTGCGTGAGGTGTGCTTGTTTGTCTGAATGAATGGTGTATGTTTTCCTTTAACCAACGAAGGCTGTGGCCAAAAGCTTATATGAAAGTGTCTTTTAATTGTGCCTGTCTGCAACTTAGTATGTCATTCTTATAGTAAATAGCAATCCATTTTTCCTGGATTGTTGATATTTACTGATATTTCACAGACACCTTACCATACCCACCACTTACAAAACTGTAATTTTCCCAGTTGACTGATGGATGATTAATATCTCTTCCAGTAATGATAGTATATTTTGGAACTTACATACAAGTGAACTTAAATTTTCTCTGAAATTTTAAGTTATGTCTCAAGGTGAGCCTGGTATCAACAGAAGGATCTGACTGTAAGTTTACATCCATCCTCAATACAGAGTCTCAACCAATTTCGCATGCAGTTTCAATTTCTACCTCAGTTGATTTGAGTTACTTGGCTACTGTGACAAATACAGCACCTCTATTTACTAATAGACTATTCTTCTGATATAGGCATAAATTTTCCCCAAATAGCTCACTGCTATCAATTTTGGTTGTAACCAGCTACACTGATACCTCTGGGTACCCTACAGCTGCCATTATCTGGACTGGTTGGAGAGTTGTCCAGCGTAAAAAAAACTTTGTGTGTACCGAATACAGTCAGGCATCTCAATACATCACTTACTCAGCAACATTTCTATTCTAAATTTCTCTTTCTATTTAACAGAAGTCAAAATACAAATTTCAAATTTTTGTTCATAAAAACTCTTGCTTATTACAGAGAAGTGGGCACAGAGAGGGGTGAGGAGGAGGAAAAGTGATTAATAGACATATTGAAAACATACGCAGGCAAAACAGCTATGAAAATGGCAATACATATTTATACTACAAAGGTTTTATTTCAGATTTTGTTGTTTGAAAGAAGGCTGTATTTCTTTTTTAAATTATAGAAGAAACAGTAATGATACAGACAAAGTTATAAGACTAAAAGTCCCCTATTCTTTACTAACCTTCAGATATTTTACCACATATACACAGTCAAATAAATAGCGGGATACTTTAGTTTGTTGATCTCTCCCAAAAACACTCATATACACACATCAAAAAACGTTCAGCACCACCTCGGTTCCAAGAGTTTCAGAACCTGTACAGAAACTGGAATAGAGATCAACATAAACATCATTTTATTGCTCATGAAAACCAAACATTGCATGTTGTACCAATATACAGTGAGACCTTCAGAGATGGTAGTCCAGATTGCTGTACACACTGGTACCACTAATACCCAGTAGCACGTCCTCTTGCATGCCTGTGTTTGTTGTGGCATACTATCCACAGGTTCATCAAGGCACTTTTGGTCCATATTGTCCCACTCCTCTAGAGCGATTCAGCGTAGATCCCTCAGAGTAGTTGGTGGGTGACATCATCCATAAACAGTCCTTTTCAATGTATCCCTGGTATGTTCGATAGGGTTCATGTATGGAGAACATGGAGGCCACTCTAGTCGACCGATGTCATTATCCTGAAGGAAGACATTCACAAGATGTGCATGATGGGAGCATGAATTGTCATCCATGAAGATGAATGCCTCGCCAATATGCTATCGATATGGTTGCACTATCAGTCAGAGGATGGCATTCACATATCGTAGAGCCATTACGGCACCTTCCATGACCACCATTGGTGTACGTCGGTACCAAATAATGCCACTCAAAACAGCACGGAACCTCCACCTGGCTTCGCTCACTGGACAGTGTGTTCAGCCTGACCAGCTTGCCTCCAAACACGTCTCTGACGATTGACTATTGAAGGTATATGCAACACTCATCAGCGAAGAGAACGTGATGCCAATCCTGAGTGTCCATTCAGCATGTTGTAGAGCCCATCTGTAACATGCTGCGTGGTGTCATGGTTGCAATGACAGGCCTCGCCATGGACGTCGGCAGTGAAGCTGCGCATCATGCAGTCTATTGCAAGACATAACACGACTTCCTGTGGCTGCACGAAAAGCATTATTCAACATGGTGGTGTTGCTGTCAGGGTTCCTCCAAGCCCTAATCCACTGCAGTAGTAGCCTTTGGATGGCCTCGGCAAGGGCTGTAATCGACAGTTCCTGTCTCTCTGTATCTCCTCCATGTCCAAATAACATCGCTTTGGTTCACTCCGAGCAACCTGGACACTCCCTTGTTGAGAGCCCTTCCTGGCACAAAGTAACAATGAGGACGTGATTGAACTGTGGTTTTGAGTTTCTAGACATGGTTGAACTACGGATAACATGAGCCATGTACCTCCTTCCTGGTGGAATTACTGGAACTGATCGGCTGTCAGACCCCCTCCGTCTAATACGCGCTGGTTGTTTACATCTTTGAGCAGGTTTGGTGACATCTCTGAACAGTCAAAGGGACTGTGTCTGTGATACAATATCCACAATCAACGTGTATCTTCAGGAGTTCTGGGAACCGAGGTGATGCAAAACTTTTTTTTGACATGTGTAAATATCTAGTTGTAGTGAAACGGAAAGACTAGCTGGTCAAATTTGCTAATTTTAAGATCATGATAAGAGCTATTTGAAATTAGCATAAAATATACAGCAATATGTTTTTCTCTTCACACAAGAATGAAAGCTGTCGTCACGCATTTTAAGTGTGAACAATTACATTGAGGTGACAGAAGTCATGGGACAGCGATACGAACATGTAGATAAAGAGGTAGTAACACATAAACAAAATATAAAAGGGAAGCACCTTGGCGGAGCTGTCATTTTACTAAGGTTATTCGTGAGAAAAGGTTTCCGACACAATTAAGGCTGCAAAACAGGATTTGATAGACTCTGAATGTAGAATGGTAGTTGGAGCTAGACACATGGAACATTGCAATTCATAAATCATTTGGAAATTCAATATCCCAAGATTCACAGTGTCAAGAGTGTGCCAAGACTACTAAATTCTGGGCATTAGCTCTAACCATGGACAGCACAGTGGCCAATGAACTTCACTTAACGACTGTGATCAGCACCATTTCTGTAGCATTGTAGTATTAACAGACAAGCAACACTGCATTAAATAGCTGCAGAAATCAATGTGGTACACATGACAAATATATCCTAATGACAGTATGGTGAAATTTGGTGTTAAAGGGCTCTAGCAACGGACTACCGAAGTGAATGTCTTTTGCTAACAGCACGACAGCACCTGCAGCACCTCTCCTCGGTTCGTGACCACACTGGTTACACCCTAGATGGCTGGAAAGCTGTGGCCTGGTCAGATGAGTCTCGATTTCAGTCGTTAAGAGCTGATGGTAGGGTTCGAATGTGGTGCAGACACCACGAAGCCATGAACCCTGGTTGTCAACAAGACACTGTGCAAACTGGTGGTAGCTCTATAATAATGTGAGCTGAGTTTACGTGGAATGTACTGGACCCTCTGGTCCAACTGAAATGATCACTGATTTTAAATGGTTACGTTCAGCTACTTGGAGACCGTACGCTCCCTTTCAATGATAGAATTTTTATGGGTGACAATGTGCCATGTCTCCGGGCCACAACTGTCTGTGGTTGGTTTGAAAAACATTCTGGACAATTCAAGCAAATGATTTGGCCACCCAGATCACCTGACATGAATACCATCGAACATTTATGGGACATCATCAAGAGGTCAGTCTGTGGACAAAATCCTGCACCAGCAACACTTTTGCAATTATAGATGGCTAGAGAGGCAGTAGGGTTCAGTAGTTCTGCAGGGGACTTCCAGCGACTTGTTGAGTCCATGCCGTGTCGAGCTGCTGCACTGTGCCGGGGAAAAGGAGGTCCGACACAATATTGAGGTATCCCTTGACTTTTGTCACCTCAGCGTATCTCTCAAATAATAATATTAACAAGGATAACCAAGCTGAGGTTGACAGCCATATAAAACTTTTTAAAGGAGATAATGACAATATTATGAAATGGATAGTTGCTACTCTCCATATAGCAGAGATGCTGAATCAGAAAGTAAGCTTTCTGCCAACAATACCTTCATCAAAAATTGGCAACATACACACATACACACTCATGGAACATAACCCACACACACATGATCACAGTCTCTAGCTGCTGAACCAGACTGCAAGCAACAGCACACGATACAAGAGGCAAACCAGGAGATGGGGGTAAGGAGGAGGCTGAGATGGGTAGAGAGTTAAGATAGCAGGGTAGGAGTGGGGGACAGTAAATTACTGGTTGTGGGAGCAAATAGGGACGAGATGGAGAGGGGTACGGCAGCTAGGTGCAGTCGGGAGGTTAGACGGTGGGTATGGCGATGGGGGTGGGGATAGAGGAAAATGAGAGGTAAAATGACAGTGGGTGCATTGGTATGTAGTCCTGCAATGGGAATAGCAAAGGGGCTAGATGATTAAAGACAATGACTAATGGAGGTTGAAGTCAGGAGGGTTATGAGAACATAAAATAATTGCAGGGAGAGTTCCTGCCTGTGTAGTTCAGGAAAGCTGGTGTTGGTGGGAAGGATCCAGATTGCACAGACTTGAAGCAGTTACAGAAATGAAGAATGTTGTGTTGGGCAGAATACTTAGCAGCTAGGTGGCCCAGCTGTTTCTCAGCCACAGTTTGTTGGAGGCCATTCATACAGACAGACAACTAGTTGGTTGTTATGCCCACACAGAATGCAGCAGTACCTCCATCCATATCAAACCTACCAACCAGCAACAACACTTCCACTTCCACCACTGCCATCCATTCCAAGTCCCTTCCATGCAACCTAGCCACTGCTGGCTGTCAAAACTGTAGTGAAAAGTGGTCTCTCTCAAAATATACAAAGGGTCTTACTGAGGCCCTCACAAACTACAATAACCCTCCCCCCAATCCTTATACAAAAATAATCTCCCATGCCTCAACTCTTCAGGCACCCACTACCTCTAAAGTCCCACCACATGGCCACAGAGGAGTGTTGCCCTCCTGCCTCTATACCACCCAGGGCTGGAGCAACTGAATCCCATTCTCTGTCAGGGTATCGACTACATATGATTGTGTCCTGAAACGAGAAATATCCTACCCACTATCTGTCCCAACCCTCCCACAGTGGTATCCTACCATCAACTGAACCTATACAATATCCTCGTCCATCTTCATACAACCCCTGCTCCCAGCCCCTTGCCTCATGGCTCATATCCCTGTAATACACCTAGATGCAAGACCTGTCCCTTACATCCTCCCACCACGATCACCTACTCCAGTCCAGTTACAAGCATCACCTATCCCATCAAAGGCAGGGCTACCTGTGAAACCAGTCATGTGATCTACAAGCTAAGTTTCAACCACTGTGCTGCATTTTATGTTGGCATGACAACCAACAAGCTGTCTGTCCCAGATGGGTGGCCACCAAAAACTGTGGTCAAGAAACAGCTGGACCACCCAACTGCTGAGCACACTACCCATCAATACATTCTTCATTTCAATGACTGCTTCACAGTCTGTGCCGTCTGGATCCTTTTCTGAATTGCACAGGTGGGAATTCTCCCTGAAACATATCCTACATTCCTGTAACCTTCCCAGCCTCAACCTTCATTAGTCATTGTCCTTGCCCATTTAGCACCTTCCCCTTCCCCATTCCCATTCCAGAGCCGATCCCTCTATTCCAGAAATGAACCTACAGTCATTTCACTTCTCTCTTTTTCCTCTAACCTTCACCATGCATATGTGCATATGTGTTTCTACGTTGTCTATTTCCGATGATAGCCTTGTTGGCTGAAAGCTTACTTTTTGACAGTCTTTTTGTTGTACTTGTCTGCAACTCAGCAGCTTCAATATCTGGTGAGTAGCAACTATCCTTATCCTAATATTATCATTATTCTATCTTGGATTTTCCATTTTTTAAAAGAGATCACAGTCAGCACTTGCTGTAGAAATTATTTATTTTCACTGTTGCAATTTCAGCTAAGGCCCTTATCAAGCAATATACTGAAAAGACAGCACATTTCAAACTTTAAAATTCTTCTGATACACACACACACACACACACACACACACACACAAACACACACACACACACACACACACACATCATCATCATCATCATCATCATCATCATCGTATCTGAGCCTTTTAATAACGTTATTAACTTCAACATAAATCACAAGAAACCACTGTTCTTGTACACTGTTTACACGAGAATTCAGGCAGTTGATGACTGTCTTTTGCAGCATGTCACCAGCCAACCACAACACTCGACCAACAGAATGAGCATTGAACCCTGCCTGCAGCAGTTTCACTCCAAATCGGAAACAAATCACCTCCTCTTCCCCAAAACCATCCTCTCTGAGCATTGCAGGATTTCTCACTTCCCTCATAAATGACATGCTAATTTCCCTGTTCCCTTTCCCTTCCATCTTTGTCTCCCCTCATCCTCTCACATGGGGCTATACAAATAAAACACGTGACAGTATACAATTTTGAGCAGGGTGAGAATGTCATTGGAACACACTTTTGTGTAAATTCGCAGTTTGGCCAAGTGCCATACAGCATTTGGTGCTTCATTACACTATACAAGTGCAAGGCATACTAAATAACATTCCACAAATCACGAACATACTTGCACATATTTTGAAAATGCTTCATTCAAATTACACTTTACACAGTTAAAAATATGTTGCTTCACTAGTGGCCTGGTAAGACTACTGGAAGACAATGATTAGAGTTGTAAGTCTGATATGTGTTGCAGTAGTTCTGTGATGTTACACATGTGATTACCAAAACTGTACTGCTCTTAATTCAATCCCAATGTTGTTGAAAACAGATTTTGTTTGTTTGTTTGAATACACTGCGAGAATATTTGAGAGTTTGTGCAATTGTCGGCCTGTAATTATCACATGAGTTCATAGCAGTATATTTCTCCTCTAATCAGTAACCTTCTATTCATCAGAACCTGTTAGTGTGTGTTTTTCAAAAATAAGCAACATGTTGAAGTGAAGTTTTGTGAAATCGAACTTAATGATGTACGGACATAGCTCTACAGCACACTACTACATAAATACCGGAAAATTGCTGATAACCCCAATCTTCCAATACTGAACACTGCGCAGAAAAAATACAAAGATCATGACATCCCATTCTTATCACAGCCATAACTCTCACAAAAATTGAATTCAGTGCCATCAGTGGATGGAAATGATGGCAACAAAAGTGTCCATGCTTGGGACTACCCACATCCAGAAGATACCCACTGGATTTGACAGGCCTCGGGCAATTAGGACTACCCTCAACTGTATCCAAATAAGCCATGGAAGGTGTGCAAATCTCTATCACCATCTTGCGACTGAAGTGCAGAACGACAGACAGTTGCTCATGTTGTATCAATATGTCCCACATGTGCCTGCAGTGGTATTTTCAAAGATTTCCTGACAACTATGAGTGGTGTGATAAAATATATTAAAGACCTTGATATCTGTACATAGCTGTTATCATTTGTGTTATTTTATGCTAGAGAGCTGTGTTCAAATGTTGTTGATCATTCCACTTTTCATGATGTTTATGCCACTTTCTCACATCCACCTCACCAGTCCCAAAGACTCTGCAAACCCATGAGAACCTCTGTACATGTACAACAACACAACTTTGGACTAAATGTTAGGAACAAGTAAGTTTCATGGATTGTGACCATACAACCTGAAAGATTCACAAGCGATTAAGACAACCGGTCATGACACCCTTCATTGTACAATCACTTCAAATGTTTCAAGATAAGGCTACTTCCAAATGACAGTATGTTCACAATGGGTTCCTTTCAATCAGTGAATTGCGTGAGCTTTGCAACCTTTCTCAACATAGACCTTCCCACTTCCTGTGGAAGGAGCTAATAGTTCCAAAAGCTAGGATATTTTTTTTTTTTTTTTTAACCTTAAACGTGCCAATACGAGTACGGTTGACAGACTGACTGATCTGTCCTTTTAACATTAACCAAAACACATCACAAAAAGGTAGGATATTAAGGAGATGGGACCTGGATAAGGCAAAAGAACCAGAGGTTGTTCAATGTTTCAGAGGGAGCATTAGGCAACAGTTGACTGAAACAGGGGAAATGAATACAGTCAATGATGAATGGGTAGCTATAAGAGATTAAATAGTGAAGGCAGCAGAGGACCAAATAGGTAAAAAGACAGTGCCTAGAAGAAATCTTTGGATAATGAAAGATTATGAAACAAGAAAATATAAAAATGTGGCAAATCAAGTAGGTAAAGGGGAATACAAACACTAAAAATGAGATGGACAGGAAAGAGCTCAGATGAAAAACCAATGCTAAACGAGGAAGGGAACACTGAAAGGTGGAAGGAGAATATAGAGGGTCTATACAAGGGGCAAATACTTGAGGGCAACATTATAGAAATGGAAGAGAACACAGATGAAGATTAAATTTAGTAGAGCACTGAAAGACCTAAATGAAACAAGGCCCCCACAGCAGATGACTTTCTGTCAGAACTGCTGATAGCCTTGGAGAGTCAGCCATTACAAAACTCTTCCATTTAGTGCACAAGAGACAGTTGAAATACTCCAGAGTTCAAGAGTGATGTAATAATTCCAATTCCAAAATAAGCTGTTGCTAACAGGTGTGAAAATTAGTGACCTATTTGTTTTTGTAAGTCATGGCTGCAAAATACTAATACAAATTCTTTACAGAAGAACGGAAAAACTGGTAAAAGCTGACCTTGGGGACGGTCAGTTTGAATTCCAAAGACACATATGACCATGCGAGGCTATACTGACCCTACCATTTATCTTCGAAGATAGGTTAAAGATAGCCAAACATACGTTTATAGAATTTGTAGACTTAGAGAAAGCATTTGACAATGTTGACTGGAATACTCTCTTTGGAATTATGAAGGTAGTAGGTGTAAAATACAGGGAGCAAAAGGCTATTTACAACATGTACAAAAACCAGGCAGCAGTTATAGGTGCTGAGGGGCCTGAAAGGGGAGCAGTGACTGAGGAGGGAGTGAGACAGGGTTGTAGCCTATCCCCAATGATATTCTATATGTACACTCAGCAATCAGTAATGGAAATCAAAGAAAAATTTGGAGTTGGGATTAAAGTTCAGAGAGAAGAAATAAAAACTTTAAGGTTGACTGATGACATTGTAATTCCGTCAGAGACAGCAAAGGACTTGGAAGTGCAGCTTGACGGGAATAGACAGAGACTTGAAAGAAGGAATGTTATCAAAATGAATCTGATGATGCTGAGGGAATCAGATTAGGAAATGAGACACTCAACGTAATCGTTAACTTCTGCTATATGGGCAGCAAAATACTCATGATGGCTGAAGTAGAGAGGATGTAAAATGAAGACTGCCGATGGCATGAAAAGCACTTCTGAAGATGAGAAATTTGTTAACACTGAATATAAAGTGCTAGGAAGTTTTTTCAGAAGGTATTTGTCTAGAGTGTAGCCATGTATGGAAGTGAAATGTGGACAGTAAACAGTTTAGACAAAGAGAATAGAAGTTTTTGAAATTTAGTGCTACAGAAGAATGCTGAATATTAGGTAGATCACATAACTAATGAGGAGGTACTGACTAAATTTGGGGAGAAAAGAAATTTGAGGCACAACTTGACTAAAGAAGGGATCAGCTGATAGGGCATATTATGAGATATCAAGGGATCATCAGTTTAGTATTGGAGGGAACTGTGGGAGGTAAAAATCATAGAAGGATACCAGAAAATGAATACAGTAAGCAGATTCAAAAGGACGTAGGTCGGAGATGAAGAGGCTTGCAGAGGATAAGAGTAGCAGGGAGAGTTGCATCAAACCAGTCTTTGAACTGAAGAGACAACAACAACAAAGACAATACTGGCAGTACTTGGAATTAATTACTTCTCCTGAAAGTATGATCTTGCCACCCATTCTGCCTGCTCGTAATTTTTCATTATTCCAATGAATGTTCCTTTTGATACTGTCAAATAACTTTGACAATATTATGGAAGAGATGGATTGCTATCCTCTACATAGTGCAGATGTTGATTTGCAGCCAGGCACAAGAAAAAGACTGCTAAACAATTTAGCTTTTAGCACAAAGGCGTTCTTCTGAATTAGACAACATACAAACACACAAACAAAACTCACAAACTCATGACTAATGTCTCTGGCAGCCAGATATGATGATGGAGCACATAGACGTTGGTTATTCCTGCAACACTAAATAAATTAAGCCATCAGTTCTTAAAAGTCTAAATCGCTTTAACTTAGCATGTACTGAATGGAATATACAGAAGTGAAACTGGAAAATTGCGAACCACAGAATGGTGAACAGTCGAACAGATAATCCTTACCTTCACATGCACTGTATGTATTGGTATTATTGAAAATATTTTGGCCGGCATCAACACTGCTTGTCAATATTTCTAGTGTAGACAATATGTGCCCTCACACGGTCATTATATTGACATGCTGTAATAATATGGAACATTTGAGGGCCCCTTAGCTTCTGTGTGACTTTTCTACCATTGCAAATGGTAGACAGGAATCGTATATTGTTAACATTGTATGAAATGGCTGAAACTGCTCAAACTCATGACAGCAGAGCTCACTAAAGCTTTTACAGATTGTAGGGCCAGTAAGAAAGTGTTACTCACATTGTGAGCTGAGTGTTGGTGGAAATAACTAAAAATGCCCCGTGGGAGGAGTACAATGTGAGCACCTCTCCCCCCCCCCCCCCCTCCTCCTACAATACACATTTCTTCCATGGACTGAATTGAAACTAATTGCACATTTGATCCAGTCCATGGACCGCCAGTTGCCCATCCTAGTGCTAAAACAAAATTATATTTGTATTATAATAGCACAATCTTTGATGAAGTTATTTTACTGTCCCTGAATAAAATGCACATCCCACATATTTACTATATACCAGAGACATCTCTATACAACATCTATGGAAAATAGTAATGTCCTCACTGTTTTGTGGATTATTGTCTTTAATCACACCATGTTTAAAACAGCATCTAAGTTTGAAATCCTTCCCTTTCATTTTTCTCAAGACAAATATTTGAAACGTAAATGTAAAACCATACTGACAAAAATATATCACCTTCTGTTGCTGAATTACATCTGACAGCCTCTTTTCCTGCTTCTGAAGGTCCTTCTTCAGTGTCATTAGACGGTGTGTTACTTCCACCACTGGCAGCTTTTCTTTTTTCTTCATGAACCTTTTTAGCCTTATTTAGTGGTGTGTTCACAGCATTTGGAGAAAACACTATTTTTCTCCCATCTCCCAATGTATAACACATTTTTGGATCTTCCTCAAAACTGGAATTGGTATACTGTGCTGATCTTACCATAGGCATCTGAGCCCTGTTTCTCGGATGTCGAATAAGAGTTGTTTTTCTCAGAGTTGTCTTTTTCCTCCCAGCACTGACATCTACTGCAGAAGAATCAATAGAGTATTGAGTGTTGTCCTTCTTGTAAGGTGATCTTGCTCCTTGTTCCATAGATTTGTGTACAGTCAGCTGTGAACTGCTAGAAATGCTCTTTGATGCTGTGGTTCCTGGTGATTTCAGTAAAACCTATTGAAATTGAATGATAGTTTAGATGCACAGAAATGATACACTGAAATAGCTGTTTGCTACGCACATGGGTATACAGCAAAATTACACTATGAGATCAAATTATTAGTGGTTTCGAATTATGGCTAATCAACATTGCACAAGTTCTTATTTTTATAATATACTAATCAAGGTATATGTATTGTCTTATTACTTCAGGCACATAATAAACTACCGGATTCATTTTCAGATGTATAAAAATTTTGGTAAAGAGAGATTTCTGATTCGTGTTACAGAAAGCTGGCAATGGAACAAAAATTTCTTACTTATTACTGTTCAAGTTTTCTGCTTACAACATAATGTGACACTAACTGATACCCAGCAATGTATTGTTACTCTCTAGTTGATACGACTGAAAGAGTTGGTGTGATGGTACAGAATCTGACTTAAGAAAATATGTCAAGATTGCACAGCTATGAAGCCACGGTCATGTGTAACTGAATGGGAATTACCAAACTCTGCACCTTCTAATGACGCAAAACATTAAACACACTTGTTTAACCCTTGCAGCATCAACAGGGGGACATGGTGTGGGACTTTTATACCCACCTTTTGAAAATATAGTAATCAAATCAATTACTTAATATTTTAAAAGTTTGAAAAAAAATTTTAAATAATTATTGCGATTTCTTCTACTAGATTCCACAAATGTTTTAAAATTTTCAGTCAAACTTAAGCAAAAAAATTAAGTCTTAGGAGTAGACGTCACTTTCCTTATGAACATCACAATCAACATTTTCAGGTTCTGTGCCTTACTAATACATTAATATCTATTTAAACAGTATATTGTGAGTACAACCCAGTAAAAATTAACAAAATTTGCATTTCTGAAATTTTTTCATAGTGGGTATTAGGTACACCCCCGTCCTTCCCATTTGTAGTACACATTACTGAAAGTGCATTATTGCTAACAGTGTGCTAAAAGACATTTTCAGCTTCTGGACCCTACTTATACATCAGTATGTCTTTGAAAAGTGTTGCTGATGTAAGTCAAGAGCAAATAACAAATTTTGCTTTTTTTGTGAGTTCTTTTTTAGGGCTGGCATAAAGTACCTCCTCATTGGTAATGCATGTTACAGGAAATGAATTTGTGTCGCTGGGTTAATAGGTTGTTGGTCCACCTTCAGAGCAGTTATTCTGTGTGGTATGAATTTGGCAAGCCCTTGGAAGGTTTCTGGCGGTGGCAAAAACATGTATGCATATGCCAAATAATTCCCATAAATTATGGGTCAGTGATTTGAGGGCGTGGAGCTGGCACCCAAAACTATCTCACACATGTTTCATTGGGTTCAGATGAAGCAAATTTAATGGTGAGGATATCAAAGTAACTTCGTTATGATGCTCCATAAACTGTGGTGCCTCCAATCACTACCACAGGTCCTCCAGAAGTCCAAGTGAATGATTCCCACAGCATAGAACGCCATCATTGGTTTGTGTCTGTGGTGTGGTGCACATCCCAAGCAGCCACTAGCACAGATGACAACATCAACCTGGTTTACCAAGAAACGTTTTTCATCCAATGAGGCAACACATTTCCATGGAGCCATACTATAATATCAAAATTCTTGTGTCTGCTGTAATCTTAAACTGATTTTGTCATCAAGTCAATGTAGGAACACATATAATCATCTGTTGTGAAGCCCCACATTCAATAGTGGGTGCTCAAAGTTCACCAGTGTGCTCTGTCAACAAATCTGATACAGACTGCTTAACAAGGCAGGAAATCTCCAACCTCCACGTTCTGTGATGAGGTGTGGATATACAACACTCCTTCACCTATTTGTGGTTCCATTTTCCTTATAACCGTTCCCTAATGCTGCACCATAACAATTTCTCCTTTGTTATACAAGGCAAAGTCCAGACTGGAATAACAACAATGTTATAGAAAGGACAGACTGCTACTCACAATATAGAGGAGATGATGAATCACAGACTGGCACATTGAAAAGACTGCTATACATTTTAGCTTTTGGTCAAAAGGCCATCTTCCAAAATAGGAAATCGATATACACACATGCTCAATGTCTCATGCATGTGTGAGTTGTGCCTGTATGAATGTGTCTGTTTTCTACTTCAGAAGATGGGCTTTTGGCCAAAAGCTAAAATGTGTACCAGTTTTTTTTTGTTGCATCTGTCTGCAACTCAATGCCTACTCTATATGGTGAGTAGGAATCTGTCCTTTTTGTACTATTGTTGTCCTTCGCAAAAGTTGCTTGTCTCAGAGTATTTCCCAGGTTCCACATTATATCATCTCTAGAACAACTGGAAATTAGTCTACTCCATTCATATACGAGGGGACTTCAGAAAGTAAGTTACGCGGGCCAAGTAGCTTTTATTGAATGATGTATTATACTTCAAAGTGACACATGGCACTGTTTTTCAAAATGTCACCAAGTCTCTGCAAAACATTGGTCAAAATGTTCTACCAGTCATTCAGTTCCTCAATAACAGGAATCTGCTATACAGTCACTGAGCTATTCAAAAACTCTGTGAACATCATCATCCGTTTAAAATCTCTATCCCTCCCTCCCCCCCCCCCCCCCCCACCCTCCTCCCCTCAATGTTCTTTCAGCTTACTGAAGGGTGGATATAACAAGGTGCAAGATTTAGACTTCCCAATCACAATCATCAGTGTTTGTATGGCCTCAGTCAAACTGTTGGTACCATTTTGCTACAGTTGGATGCAAAATTGCATTTGGTCAGTATACCACCAGAGTTTCAAGTTGAAACTGTGTGGAATTTAGACATTTTTTCCCACGTGAATCATACTGCTTAACATACTTCAACTTTGGAATGCTTTTCCAGTCACCACGCCATTTCACTCCCAACTGTGACTCTCCTGTTATCCGTACCACAGCAGGACTGTGTCTGCAGAAAACCTGTCAAATTTACTTTGTTCTTACAATGCACCACTGTTGTTATGCAGTAGTTTTAGAAAGGACCAATGTGTAACTTACTTGCCTGTTCCTATGTACTTTCCTTACTACATCACATTCACACAGTGCAACCAGACAGCAGTCTCAGTGTAGGCAGTGCTCATTATGCTTTGTCTCATTAGTGCAGGCATATTAAAACAAAATTATTTATTAATGAATGAATAGTTAATTTGTTTAGAGAAATGGTGCTTGTTGTTTGTACTGGGAACTGGTTCTTGTGGCTGTACCAGGTAGTTATAATTAAACTCATGGTGTTGCAAATGCTGCAATACATCAAAGGGCACTGAAACGTAATAGCCCTGTCCATTAATCTGTGCGTTCATTGAGTATGCTGAAAAAATAATAGTTACACTTTCTGCCACCATATGAAAATATGGCACTGGAAGCAAGCAGAATGTGGTGTGGATGCAGGAACATGAGAACAATCTAACACATGATAATGGTCGTTCTAGCATGTTTATTAGGATATTGACACAAGTTACAACATGAGTTCAGTAGTAGTTTCCCCACTCAGCTACGTGCTGCATACCACAGTATGATCGACCATTGCTTGTATTATATCTGGTGTAATTGGAGTGATATACCATCATATGCTATCCTTCAGATTGGGAAGTGTCTGGGCACATCCCTGATAAACACGATCTGTCAGATAACCCCATAACCAGAAGTCACCTGAATTTAGGCTGCATGAAAATAGTGGTGTGGACACAGCTGCATTCTTGCAAAGCTGGAATCACAAGTTGCACAAGGAGAGCCTCATAACTTGAAGATGTTGCTGTACATCTAACAGGCCCATGAGGTGTCATCTCCTCAACAAAAAAAAAAAAAGGACCAAGAATGTAGGAGGTTGTGAAACAACACCACACAGTCACATAAGCTGACTGCAGTAGATGCTCCTGCACAACATGTGGCTGATTAAAGCCCATATGCGACAGTCATGCACATTCACAGCACCGTACAGTGTAAAATATGCCTTGTTCATCCAAAGAGTATTCCCCAGACACAGTCAACCATTTCTACATGTGCCAAAAAACAAAGAGCAAAGTCACAGCATTCTAGCCTACCTTGGAGCTTCATTTGGTGCACACTCTGAATCTTGTAGGGATACCAGTGAAGTGTGCCACAAAATCTTCTGAACTGTTGACCAGGGCAGACAGAATTCCTGTGATACATCTCGAGCACTGGCTACAGAATTTCAGGCATATGTTACACAGTTGGCTATAACTATAGAAACTTAATCAACAACTGGTATCGGAATGGGTTACCTCCCTCTCCCTGTTGCATCACCTAATACACCTGCTTCAAATTTCTCTATCATATTCTCTAGCCCATTTGTTTCTGTTGATGATATTCCCGCAATGCAGCACTGCTATTGCTGCAGTTCTGACAAAACAACTGCATAGTCTTTCTTCTCAACAGCCATAGAATTTCGTACAAAACCCTTTACACCAAGAGTCATTTCACAAAAGAAATTAACAAGCATCGTCAACCAACAAATGGCATAATGATGTCAAAAAAAGGAAACATTTCACATTCTGACTGCTTCCAGCACCATATTTTCACCTGGTGACAGAAAGTGGTTCTATTATTTTTTTCACTATACTTAGCGAGTACACTGATTAACGAACATACTTGCAATGCTCCCGCTTCATGCGATGTATACAGCCTGAACGGCAGCACTCGGAAAATCATCTGTTTAGTTATAACCACCTGTTACCATTGAGAAGACATGAAGAATGTACTTCCTCCATGACTTTTGTAATAAAAGAAGAGAATTTCATGTTGCTGGAAGAGTTTGTCTGACTGTGTCAAATTTCAGGTTTGCCTCTGATTGTTAGATCAAGTTTCTACATAATGAATAAATGTCAAGATTGCTCGTGAAATTGTTTAATGAAGAATAATGTACATGTTGTGATAGTGCCACGACATTTAACAGTGCCGCCACGACAGTACGCGCAAACGGCAAATCGGCTGAGCGCGGGAGCGCCACCTAGCTACGAACGGCGCCGGCCGCATGTCACGGCACGGCAGTCGAATACGAGAGACTGAGTTGTAATCATGTGATCAGCTATTGTTTCTAAGAGAGAGTGTTGAATATCCACGAAATTACTGTGATTAAACGTTATAACACTTTTTGGCGACGAGGTCGGGATATTTTCACTGCGTTGTGGATTTGCATGTTCGTGACGGGGCAGACATGGAACAGCTTATGCAAGCGCTCATTGAACAACAAACACAGCTGACGGCTACTATTCAGGCTCAACAAACACAGCTGACGGCAGCGATTCAGGCGTTGTCGATGTCGCTTACTCATCATCTGTCTTCCTCTTCTCCACCTCCATTCCCTCCTTACGACGAGGCCGCTGAAGACTGGGAGGATTATGAGAAGCATTTGCGGCAACACTTCTTGGCTTTCAGCATTGTCGACGCTCCTATGTGTAAGTCGTTATTTCTATCTTGGATTTCCCCTTGAGTCTATCAGCTGCTATCTCAGTTAGCCCCTCTGCGGGAACCTGCCTCCCTGTCCTTCCAAGAAATGTGTGACTTAGTGTCTGTCTATTATCGAAAAAACACCCACGTCGTTTCCGCCCGCGTGGCGTTCTACCGGTGTCGTAAACAGCCTCATCAATCTTACCAGGCTTGGGCAGGGGAACTACACGGTCTGAGTAGGAAATGCCAGTTTGTCACGGACACACATCACGAGTCTTATGCTGATTCAATGGTTATGGATGCTATTCTAAGGATTGCTCCTGATAAAGAAGTTCAGCAACGTGCCCTACAACTGCCAAACCCGTCGTTGTCAGAAGTTCTAAGCATCGCTCAATCCTTTGAAGTGTCTCACACTGCTGGCGCGCAAATAGACACATGGTGTGATGTAGGCGCTGTACAGTCAACTCTCGACACGGGCAATTTGCCTGTTTCACAGGAGAACGATGATGTGGCGGCAGTTCACTCGCGTCAACAACGTCGCGTTGGGCCGCAACGCTCGCAGCGAAACCAGCAACCACAGAAGCCGGTTTGTTCCGCACTTCCTTCTTGCCCCCGTTGTTTCGTACAGCACGACAGGGCAGCGTGTCCAAAACGTTGGGCCACGTGTAATTCATGTAGGAAAAAAGGCCACATTGCTTCTGTGTGTCATTCCCCTCAAGTTCCTGTCGACGAGGACGAGGCATCGGACATGGATGTTCACTGTGTGCTTTCTCAAACAAATAAGTTGTTTGTTACTGTTTGTGTTCTGGATAAAGACATCCGCATGCAAGTGGACACTGGCTCTGCAGTAACTCTCATTACTTCTCGCACGTATTTGGCGTTGGGCTCCCCTCTTTTGTCTCCAGTTACGCGAAATCTGATGACTTATAATAAACAGAAAATTCCTATCATGGGCCAGTTTGATGCTTCCACTGCCTACAAGTCTGTTGTTCGGCCCCTCACGTTTTATGTGGTGGATCATGAGGGCACTGAAAACCTGTTCGGTTATGATGCTTTCCACTTGTTCGGGTTCTCCATTGATGATGATGTGCACCTCATATCTGAGGATATTCCGTATCAACAGCTGGATGGATTGTGTTCTGAATTTTCGTCCTTGTTCTCTGCTGGTCTGGGTTGTGCCAAGGATTTTGAAGCCCACATTACTCTTAAACCTACGGCTCGCCCTAAGTTTTTCCGGGCACGCCCTATTCCGGTGGCGTTGCGTGCACCTGTCAAGGCTGAGCTAGACAGGTTAACAGCTTCAGGGATTCTCCTTCCGGTTACCTCCAGCGAATGGGCATCGCCGATCGTGGTGGTTTCTAAACCAAATGGGAGTCTGCGATTGTGTGGTGACTTTAAAGCCACTGTCAACGCTCAGAGCCTCATTGACATTTATCCTCTTCCCCTCCTGAGGAGTTGTTTACCAAGCTCACTGGGGCCAGTTCTTTTCCAAACTTGACTTATCGGAGGCGTACTATCAGTTGCCATTGGACGCTACTTCCAAGGAGTTTCTCGTTATCAACACTCCTTGTGGGTTGTATCAGAACCAGCGGTTATCATTTGGCGTCGCTAGCGCACCGGCCATTTTTCAGCGGTTTTTGGAACAGCTCATGGCTTCCGTTCCCGGCTGCATCAACTATCTGGATGACATTGTTGTCACGGGGGCCTCCACTGAGGAGCACCTTCGTAATTTGCATTCACTGTTTCGGGTTTTGAATTTGGCTGGGTTGAGGTGCAATCTGGACAAGTCACAGTTCTTCCAACCCTCCATTGAGTATCTTGGTTTCCACTTGTCCCGTGAGGGTATATTTCCTCTATGTCAGCACGTTGCGGCCATTAACGCTCTACCCCGGCCGTCTAAGGTCAAAGAACTTCAGGCGTTTCTAGGCAAGATTGCTTATTATCACAAATTCATTCCATCCCCAGCGGCGGTAGCTTATCCTCTGCATCAGCTGTTACACTAAAACGTCCCCTTCTGTTGGTCCGACGAGTGTGAGCAGGCTTTTGTCCGCCTGAAGGCTCATTTGCAGTCGGCTCCTTGTCTTGCCACATTCCGTCCAGCTCAGCACTTGGTTCTGGCGACTGATGCGTCACAGTATGGCCTAGGGGCTGTTCTCGCCCATCGGTATGAGGATGGGTCGGAACGACCCATCGCCTATGCTTCCACGACCCTCGAGGCGCAACGGCGTTACTCTCAAATCAAAAAGGAGGCGCTCGCTATCATTTATGCTCTAAAAAAATTCAGCGTTTTTTTGTATGGTTCTAAGTTTCACCTCATCACCGACCACAAACCGCTGGTCTCCCTGTTCAGCCCTTCGGCGTCGCTTCCGGATAAGGCGGCTCACCGCCTGCAACGTTGGGCCTTATACTTGTCTCGTTTTCATTATGAGATTAACTAATGCCCCACGGCCCAGCACACCAACGCTGACGCATTGTCGCGATTGCCGATGGGCCCCGCCCCTGTTTTTGATCGTGATCAACTCCTCTGTTTCCACATTGATGAGGAAGAACGTCGTGCGGTCGAGGGCTTTCCACTTACGGGTTCGCAGGTGGCGTCGGCTACTGCGCGGGACCCGGTCCTGCGTCGGGTGATCGGTTTTGTTCAACAGGGTTGGCTGGACAGGACCAAGGGCCGGGCATCAGATCCCCTTCGCAACTACCATACCTTGCGCCTTTGTCTGTCTGTTCGTGATGGTGTTGTTCTTCTGGCCACGGATGGCGCATCTCCACGGGTCGTGGTGCCAGCCTCTCTTCGCAAAGATGTTCTCAAACTGTTGCACGAAGGCCATTGGGGTATTTCTCGGACTAAGTCCCTGGCCCGCAGGCACGTTTATTGGCCCAGTCTTGATTCGGACATCGCCCATATGGTTGCTGCGTGTGGCCAGTGTGCTCAACAACTGGCGGCACCTCGTACAATGCCCTCTCCGTGGCCTGATCCAGCTCAGCCATGGGAACGGGTGCACGCCGACTTTGCCGGCCCCTTCCTCGGTACTTATTGGCTACTTTTGATTGACGCCTTCTCGAAGTTTCTGTTTGTTGGTAAATGTCCGTCACCCACCACTGCGGCGATGACGCTGGCTTTGTCCAAAATCTTTGCGCTAGAAGGTCTTCCGTCCATGATCATCACGGACAATGGCCCTCAGTTCTCTTCGCAGGCCTTCCGTGATTTTTGTACTGGACAAGGGATTCATCATGTTACAGCACCTCCCTTCGATCCGCAATCGAATGGGGAGGTCGAGCGCCTTGTGCGCACTTTCAAATGCCAGATTAAAAAATTCCTTAGTGATTTTTCCACAGATGACGCTCTGCTGCAATTCCTGAGTTCTTATTGCTTCACGCCTCTGGGTGATCGCAGCCCTGCTGAACTCTTGCATGGCTGCCAACCGCGCACTCTACTGCACCTGCTTCACCCTGTCAGGCCTTGTGCTGTGTCCCCTAGTGCGGGAAAATACTCAGTGGGCGCCAACGTGTGGGCACGAGGGTATGGATCTCGTCCTAAATGGATTCCATGGGTGGTCAAGGCTCTATGCAGCCGCCGGCTTTGTGAAATCCGTACGGGCGACGGCACGGTTGTTCGCCTTTACGACCAGATGCGCCCACGAGTGGTGGCCACGCTGGTGCCACCTCCCCATCCTTCGCCTCCACCAGCCCGAGAAGCCAGTCCTGTCGCTGCTGCCGATCTACCGTCCGTGTTGATGCAGCCCACGTCGCTGTCGCTTCCGAGTATGCCGGAACCGGCCCCAGTCACGACGCCACCTTCTCCGGGACCCATCTCGCTGGAGCACACTCCCAGGTCCATGACACCTATGGATGCTGCTCCGGAGTTTTCACCCATCATCTCATCCAGGAGGCACGTTCCACGCACGAGCTTCCGTCCTGGACATTTTTGACCATACTCTCGTGTCTCTCCGCGGGATCTCCTCGGGACCTCACAAGAGGCCATGGATGTCTCGGCGCTGTCCATGTCTCCAAGGAAGTGAGTGTTTTTTTTTTCAAGGGGGGAAAAGTGTTGTGATAGTGCCACGACATTTAACAGTGCCGCCACGACAGTACGCGCAAACGGCGATAGAGGCGCTCCGCAAATCGGCTGAGCGCGGGAGCGCCACCTAGCTACGAACGGCGCCGGCCGCATGCCATGGCATGGCAGTCGAATACGAGAGACTGAGTTGTAATCATGTGATCAGCTATTGTTTCTAAGAGAGAGTGTTGAATATCCACGCAATTATTGTGATTAAAGGTTATAACAGTACACATACAAAAGAAGAAACTGACATAATAAGAAACAGTGTAAATCACTGATCGTAGAAACATGAAATTGAGAAGAAACATTCTTTGAGTGACATAAGTGACTACTAAGAAAGAATTTTTCAAAATTTAACTTTTATGAAGCAGAAAGGGAGGTTCAAAGTGTTTAACTAAATCAGTGTCCAGCTTAAACCATTGCTCCTAAAATCATTAACTTTCATTGGAATAATTATAATTTATTGGTCTCCCATCAAGAAAATTATTTATAAAATTACATCCGTGCAGGGCTGAAACAGATATCAATGTAGTTCCGAGGATGAGATGTGGTACAATCTAAGAATCAATGATAGACATAAATCTTTGGTTGTAAAGACAGGAAATATGGAAAGAACATTCTTCGTTTGCCACAAATACCCACAAGGAAAATATTTCTCAAAATTTCAACCACTAAGGAGTTAAAACAGGTATTCAATTTTTCATGCAGGGACGCAGAGCCTCTCTGATTTCAAATATATATATAAATTAATTAACATTTGCATCTGAATAGAAATATGCAATTCAAATAAAAGTAAAACAGCTGCTATTAGCGCCATTTGAACCAGCAACTTCACGATTACAAGCCTTACAAGGGGACAGTGCATACTTGTCATCAAAAAGTTCATCCATTTACAGTGTATGCAGGGCTTGGCCGGAAATGAAAGTGACAGAAGTGGGAGCTAAAGATGGCCAAGTATCGGAAAAAATAGCATTTTTGGTGTGTATTGGCCGAGGCATGGGCCATTTAGGCCAATGTAAGAGAAGTTTCCAGGCAGAGGTTGGCACAATAGAAATTGTACAGAAAGGTAATGAGGTTGAGATTCTATGTGGGAACTTCTTTTATTCTCAACTTCTACGTTACTTACACTACAAATAAATTGAAATAATGGTCAATATATTGCATGAATTAATATTTATGGAAAAGGCATAAAAAGGAAATGCTAAGGAAAGTTTTGGATTGCAAATAGATTCCAAGGAAGAACTGAACCTATAGTATCCACAATGACTCTGCAAATAAACTTTCAGGTAAGGATTGTAAGGTATACACAGCAACACCATATATAAAATTAGATCCTTTTTATTTTTTACAGCTGATGATTTACATGTCCTGGAATTATATTCATCATATGCCAATTTTTTAGAATTGCTGTGGTTGTTTTAAAATTTCTATAGAAAAACAAACTTTGTTTACTTTCATAAAAGGTTTGGGAGCAAATCACCTGCAACACTGCTCTAAGGTCAAAAAGAAACTAGTAGAATATGATGTCCTGTATGCTTTAATTATAATCGATTCTTGGAAAGTTATTTGCAGAGTCATCCAGGATACTGTAAGTACAATCCTTTTTGAAAATTGATCTGCTAACCTAAATTTTCCTTCACATTTCTTTTTCATGCCTCTTATTAATATAGCTGTATAAACACAATATACTGAGAAATTCTGGCGTATTTGCAATGTAAGTGATATAAATCCCATCAGCTCAAGAACTATTTAAAAAACAGTATAAATGCGAGAGAAAACCTCGAAAAAGAAGTTAACAAAAATTAAAAAGGTATTTTCAACCATGTTGGGACAAATTCCCTCCAAAGATACAGTGAGGAGCAAATTGTAAACGAATCGAAAAATATAATCCAATCAGCCAAAACAATTTACCCTGCTTCCATGATAGTGATTAGCAGAATCGTAAACTGGAGATCAGTGAGTGACAGTTACATCAATCAAATCAACTGCAGAGCTAATGAGGGGTGTGAGAGACTAGGTGCTATATTTATAAACTCAAATAAGTATTTAGGAAAGGAATGTCAAGCCAAGGATGGACTGCATCTAAACAGATTAGGATCGATGAGCTTCAGCAAAATGTTTATGGATGTTTGTAAAGTCATTAAAACTAAGAGAAACTGATATTAATGGGAGGGAATGTAAAAGAAAAAGGCCTGTTAGCTGAAAAGAAAACCGCCAGACAATGTTTACAAAAATTTATGCTTAGTGCCATTAAAAAAAGTGAAAATTCTCATTCTACTGACTGCAATATAAGTGGCTGAAAATAAAAATATTCCAACAACCTAAGCTACAAACCTGATGACTTACAAATTCTTCTCTCAGAATGTAAAAGCATAAAAATTACTTGGTTAAATGAACATTGGCTTGGCTCTAATACAATAAATATTTTAAATAAAATTGAAAATTTCGATGTTGCAATCAGCTACTGCAGGGAGATAAAATGTCATAGAGGCTGCTGCATACTCCTGTATTCTTCTATAAGCTACAAGGTGAAACAGACTTTCACTGTTTAAAGGAAGACTGTATACTCGAAAGCTGTTGTGTAGAGACTAAAGACTTTAACATGTTAAGTCATCTCAATTTACAGAATTCCAGAATGGGCATTGTCACACCATTCCTGTCTAAGTTCTAGTGCTTGCTAGATAAACTAAGCAAGAAAAGAAGAAAAAAATTGCAATAGCAGTCGATTTTAATATAAACACTGCAAATGATAACAAAGATCAACAAAATTTATTGATTCAATTAAAAAGTATGGTTTTAAACTAATTTTTTTGGAGATCACCAGACAAAATATTCGGGTGATAACACTGTAACAAATTACTACTTTGATAATGTACGTAAATTCTGTCTGGACTTTCTGATCACTCAGCCTCGTTTGTTTCTCTGCCAAAAATTGATAAAACATAATGGTAATTCAACAAATGAAAACTTTAGTACATTCTTAAACAGCTTTCTTCAATGAAACTTTCCCACCAAGATCAAATTGCAATAAAACATCAAATAAGAAGATGGGTCACACCAGGGATAAAAATTTTAAGTTTATATATATATATATATATATATATATATGATGTGACATATGTCTGCTTATGTCTGTGTATGTGCGGATGGATATGTGTGCGTGTGCGAGTGTATACCTGTCCTTTTTCCCCCTAAGGTAAGTTTTTCCGCTCCCGGGATTGGAATGACTCCTCACCCTCTCCCTTAAAACCCACATCCTTTCATCTTTCCCTCTCCTTCCCTCTTTTCTGACGAAGCAACCGTGGATTGCAAAAGCTTGAATTTTGTGAGTATGTTTGTGTTTGTTTGTGTGTCTATCGACCTGCCAGCGCTTTTGTTTGGTAAGTCACATCATCTTCGTTTTTAGATATATTTTTCCCACATGGAATGTTTCCCTCTATTATATTCATATAAATAAATAAATAAATTTACACGGTGATCTCTGTGAAAAAAATTTATTGTTCTGGCTGAGAGGCCTCCATTCTTTGTTTTCTCTGCTCACTTCGTTCTTGATTCATGGACGGAAATTTTTAATGGGATACAAAGACACTGCAGCAGCAAGAGTGAAGTTTTTATGTACTTTGTACTTATTGTGTGCTGAGGACAATAGGCTTGTGGTACAAGACCATACGAACAAATATATCTTGCTCTACTAATTTATGGAAAGACACATATCAAAAGTTCACAAGAGTGGGGCAATCTCCTTGAATAGAGTTATATTACAACTAGCTGCATATAGAAATAATTTTTATTTGTTACCTGTTCTATTTTTGCTCAGGAGCAAAAACAAAAAAAAATATAGTACAAAAATTTATGTGGTAGTGTTTATCTAAAATTTACTGAAAAGAAAAGAACAAACAGACCTGCTCTTCATCTCTAGCTTTCAAACTTCTTAACCAGATCTTCATAAGGAAAATTGGTAAAGAGGGAAAAGAAGGGAAAAAATATCATGCTTTGGGATGTGACAGTAGTTTTGTACACTGACTTCCTGACAATTGTAATTACATTGTGGACGATTTGAGTGTCTTTATCAAACACAAGCATGATAAATAGGGCTACTATAAATGATTCATTCACTTCCAAAGCTCTATATTTTCCGAAATACACATGTGCAAATGTCATTGATGTATGAATAGAGCCATTAATTCAGCAAATTTGCATTTTGTTCTCTACGATCATTTTATAGTGTGACTTGGATCACATTACACATGTCCAGGTGATAGTCAAGTTTGTTCCACAGCTGATGTAGCAACATCGTGGTAACTTGTGGGTCCAAGGGAAAAGAGCCATATCACCTTCACCACCACATACAATCCAGCAATGCAGAAGTTTGCAGTCTAATAGTGACAAACATTAATGCTCTCGAAAGGCATGCCCCATCTCATAGGAAGATGAAATGTTCAGAATCAGCATCAGTTGTAGAAGCAACCACAACTCCTACATATCATATCAAGGTATGAGGTACCCGTCACAGTCTTCTCACAGAAGAAAAAATTGGCCCATACATGTGACATTGTACAGGAAACAGTAACATTGAGCAAATCTTGTTTGTGTGCCACAACTCTGTGACAATTTTCAGTGCCCAACACTCTCACATTTTGGTGCTGAACCTTTCAGGTTTTGTCACTGAATATTAACTTGGAGGTGAAATGTTCACCCTCAAGTGCTTCCCAAATTCTGATACAAAACTGAAGGCACTGACCATAATCTTCCTGTTTTAATTGTTTCATAACCTGCCATCATGAAATATTCCTCAGTATGCTGTGGTATTCCCAGTTCGTGACTTGTGCACACAACAGATTTTTTTTTTATTTTTTTATTTCGCATGAAACTTTTGCTGATCCTATCATTATTGCATCTGGTGCACTTGGTCAACTGGTACTTTTCTGTTTACAGAGACAACCAGTATCCCTAACACATGCACAATGCTCTGTTTACATGATAGTTCCATAATTCCTTCTGAATGCAAACTGCACTGTTACAATACATAAATATCTTGCACATTATGACAGACAAAAACTCTTTCCACCCTTTGTCGCCATTTTGTCGAGGTGCTGCAATTGTAATGCCAAGTGGTGGGTACAATGCAAACGGTTTGAGTTTATGGTTCTATTCGTACATCAGTCATGTTTGTACATGCATTACCTCGGAGAATATAGAACATTGAAAATGAGTGAATCATTTATAGTAGTCCGATATCACTAGTTTTTACTGCAATATTATGAAAAGAATAGATTGCTACTTACCATATAGTAGAGATGCTGAGCCACAGATAGAACAACAAAACGACAGACAAACAAGTAAGCTTATGCACAAAAAGACCTTCATTCGAATTAGACAGTATTCACACATACACCCAAGCAAATGAAACACACGCTGGTCATGTGTGTGTAAGTTGTGTTTGCATGTGTGTGTGTGTGTGTGTGTGTGTGTGTGTGTGTGGGTGGGTGGGTGGGTGGGTGGGTGGGTGTGTTGTTTAATTCAGGTGAAGCTATTTTTGGCCAAAAATTTACTTGTTTGCCTGTCTGCGACTCATCATCCTCGCTACATGATATGCAATCTATCCTTTTCATAATATTGTCATTATTCCATCGTGGATTTTCCAATGTTTAGTTTTTATTGCACACGGACCAGCCCTGTAATGAAAGAAAACTTCACAATACACACACCTGTGTTCCAGCAGTGCTTCCTCCACTCTTGGAGGCCATCCCAGAGAAATCGTCACTGCAGGCTGGACTTTGCATCCTGTTACCGATGCCAGAAACTGGTGACCCCGTGGCTGCCTTCTGTGACGTAGACGCTGAAGCATTTAGCACAATACCCTGTTGCTGATGGCGATAACTAGGATCTGTCCGAGTAGTTCGCTGAGAGGCCACATAACGGTACTTGGTCGATATTACTGGCAACTTACGACGCCCACGTTGGTAGGTGCTGACAAAGGCACCAGCTCTGCAGTCGGGTCTGCAATTTTTTTGCAAGTATAAATTAAAAACAATGCATCTAACAGGCTGGGGTGTCTAGCTGGAGAATGGCATTAACTTCTTGGTGGCCATTCAAATTTCCACAACAGCACACAAATACCTATACTTAATGTATTTTTCCTCTGTGATTTCTTATCAGATCTTCAAATGAATTATATCACTGAATTTCTCTCTTATAAATCTGCTATTATGCCACAAAAAATACTGAAGTTCCAGCTTTAAAAACAAAAATAATGCTTCTGGCCCAGTGATTAATGAAGTTGCAAAGACATTTTACTCTAGTTTCATGAGCTTGTGATTACTATTTGCGAAAAGAAATAACAAATATCTTTCACAAGCCACAAATTATTTTATCTGAAAAATCAAATCCATTTCACTCTTTATGACAAAAAACAGCACTCACAGATTTATAAATTAACTTCTTCTGAATATAGTCACTGGAGAGCTGAAGTGGCCAATGGAGCTTTTGTTTGGCCAATCTCACCTTCAATTCGGTCTCTATCATCACTGTAGGTAATGAGCCACTTAAGACACGTGTTCGGGAAGATTACTTTGAGCCCTGTCTGGTCTCTCCACTACCATATGCAAAAGAGGAGCACATCCATCTTATTGGCAAGATGTATTTGCACACCTATAGTCTACAGGCAAAACCAGTTACCTGTTTTTGTAATTACACACAGAGATAATTATTACAAATTGCCAGACCAGTCTTGTAGATGATCAATGCAATGACCCTCTTAGTCACTGAACTGTAAATTAATTTCATCATGTAACAATGTCAAAGCTATCTGCAACAATTACCACTGGTTTTCACAGAAGAATATTGAAATTCTTAATCACAATGAAAATTTCTAAGAAGTAAGCAACTTTTGTAGGCAGAAAAAACATTTTAAGCATTACTGATTGTTACTCACTCATGGCTAGTTCAAAACAAATGAGTCACAGAATCTTGTTGACTTACTTAAATTAAGAAAGCAACATGTTTCAAGGTACAAAACACTTCTTTAGGCTACAATGCCAATACAAAAAAACATTTAATAGAAGTGTACATATATATTAAAGTTATTCTTTACCTTCTTGACATGTGCTGTGGTCAAACTCTGGGAAAAAAGGATGATCTAACATGAGGAAATGTTTACTTGATTTGTTAGGCTGCTGTTCACATGAAAATTTTTAAATAATCGCTGACTGTTCATATGGAGTAGCTGTCTTCTTATGGTGTGTTAAGTTACCACCATTGCTATCACAGAAACCAGTAATGTGACAGGACTGGGAAAAACTTGAGAACCAATAGAAACTAGCCAACCAGCCAAAGGCATCAACAGCCCAAGAGTAAACTAGAGGATGCAACAGGAGACAGACATACAATGAAGACAGCAGAGCAGAATAACAGTCCAGTGAGTAAACTGAGATCAAAAACCAAATCCTGAGCAGAAAAATTGTGTGTAGTGAGGCCAATATCACAGTCGACTATGGAGCTACTATGATGCTGGCTTTAAAGGGCTGCCCCGGGTGCTGACAGTGCAGCAGGGCAGACGTGTCCCGGGAGCAGTGCCTGTCACGGCAACACATTTGCCCGCAGATGCAGCAGTGCTGTCTGGTACTTTCCATCAAGTTCCATACCTTCTAGTGGGCCATCAAACTTACCTGGCCAATATACCAGAGCTAAGGCTCCTCGGTTCTTGTTAGCTTGCAGGTTTACGGAAAGTGGTTAATCCGCAAGTTTATACAAAGTGGTTAACAAGATCCACAGAGCCATAGCAATGTTAACAAGTGAACACGCCACAAGAAGACAGCTATTTCATATGAACAAAGTGAATTATTGTGTAAATATTTTTCTGTGAATAGCAGACCAACAAACAAAATGAACAGTCATTCGCATTAGGTTATCCTCCTCTGTCCGCAGCATGACCACAGCACATGCCAAGACTGTAATGAGCAGCTTTAATATGTAAGTGCACTTTCGTGAAACATTTTTTGTATTTCTCCTTTAGCCTGAAGATGAAACACATTGCTTCATTAATTAATTTAATTATGTCAACAAAATTTTGTGACTGATAGCGCCCTCTAAAAAACCTCTTTTGAAGAAATCACTTAACATCTGTGCATCTTCTTTTGTTTTGATATAAAGATGGAAAATGATCATAATTATTTGCACGAAAAGGTCTATTTTAACTCTGACAGGTCAGCCCACTACAGTACATAACAGAGGAATGCTGCAAATTCAGCTAGCTATCAACGAAACATGCTGCACTGTCCCTCAACAGAAGTTCTACTACCTTGTCAGTACTGTTACTCCTGATATTCAATGAGATGTAGTAGCCGTAAAAGAGAAGACCAATGCAACAACATCAGAAGCCCATCCCCTACTCAGTTACCAGCAAGTACATTCGCAACTTAAATCGAGAAAGACTTTCTATGAGACAAGTGAGGCACTCGCTGTATCCACCACAGTATGAGACTACAAACTGGGAGTGGCAGAACCCAGTATCTTGAAAGGAGAATAAAACTTGTAGGACTTCTTCAGGGCCATATGGAAGAGTGGATTATTTGAAAGTCACTCAACCAACCCCTTTCTGGTGTCAGGAGGAGGAGCCTGTGCTCACTTTGTTCATTTCTTGTAGTAGTGTTGCCTGTGCTCAGTGGAAGAAATAGCAAAAACTGGCATAACTCAACATGAGGTTGCTAAGCTCTGGTATACAGCTGTTTTAGGCCATATTAGTAGATATACTGTCAGTATTGCCTTCCAGTCTACTACTTATTAAATGAGTTTGAGACCCCATTGTTTACCCACTATGATTAGATGGCCAAATTCTAGATATACTTATTACAATGTTTTATTAATATCTGACGCAGTCACTTTTTAATACACGTTTTTAAGTGGTTTCTTCAGATGCTACAATAGGAAAAATAAAATGCTTATATTAAGACCTTAACGCAATTAAAAATGTTTTTATTAAGACTACTTGCGAGTTAAGTGATGTGCAGTACTCGTGGATCATACCGATGGGCAGAATTTGGTGAACATATGTTCATGCGTAGTCTGACTAAACATAATACTAAAAAGCATGGAATTATATATACAACTAAGTGTACTTCTCTTTCTCTACTCTTTGCACTAAATCTGTGCATCCTCTGTGAAGCAAATTTTTTCTTATGAAAACCATAAATATGATGAAGCAGCAATGACAGTGCTATGAGTTATTTGTAAAATATAAAAAATAGAGTTACAGGACAGAAAAGCAATAACAACATATTTATGATCTTATGGGTAGCGATGTAAACATCTAGCAGCCCGATATGCAGCACCATAAGATGACAGAAATACACTATCTGCCAGGTACTCCATATCAACGACCTCAGTAGTCATTTCACATCATGAGATAGCAGAAGGGGCCCTCTGCGGAACTCACGAACTTTGAACGTGGTCAGGTGATTGGGTGTCACTTGTGTCATACATATGTACGCGAGATTTCCACACTCCTGAACATCCCTAGGTCCATTGTTTCCTATGTGATAGTGAAGTGGACATGTAAAGGGACACGTACAGCACAAAAGTGTACAGGACGATCTTGTCTGTTGACTGACAGACATCACCGACAGCTGAAGAGTGTTGTAATGTGTAATAGGCAGATATCTATCCAGACCATCACACAGCAATTCCAAACTGCATTAGTATCCACTGCAAGTACTATGACAGTTAGACAGGAAGTGAGAAAACTTGGATTTCAAGGTCAAGCAGCTGCTCATAAGCCACACATCACGCCAGTAAATGCCAAATGGTACCTCACTTGGTGTAAGGAGCATAAACATTGGACAGTAGATGAATCATCGTACACAATGTGGTGATCCAATGGCAGGGTGTGGGTATGGTGAATGCCTGATGAACATATCTGCCAGTGTGCATAGTGCCAATAGTAAAATTCAGAGGTGGTGGTGGTATGGTGTGGTCGTGTTTTTCATTGAGGGGGCTAGCACCCTTTGTTGTTTTGTGTGGCACTATCACAACACAGGCCTACACTGATGTTTTAAGCACCTTATTGCTTCCCACTGTTGAAGAGCAATGCGGGGATGGCAATTGCATCTTTCTACACGATCGAGCACCTGTTCATAATGCACGGCCTGTGACAGAGTGGTTACACAACAATAACATGCCTTTAGTGGACTGGTCTGCACAGAATCCTGACCTGAATCCTACAGAACACCTTTGGGATGTTTTGGAATGCCGACATCATGCCAGGCCTAACCAACTGACATCGATACCTTTCCTCAGTGCAGAACTCCATGAAGAATGGGCTGCCATTCCGCAAGAAACCTTCCAGCACCTGATTGAATGTATGCCTGCAAGAGTGGAAGCTGTCATCAAGCTCAAGGGTGGACCAACAACATACTGAATTCCAACATTACCGATGGAGGGCGCCATGAACTTCTAAGTCATTTTCAGCCAGGCGTCCAGATACTTTTGATCACATAGTGTATGTACCGTAAGGCGTGCTCATTCGTTTCAAATACAGTTTGCTTTAGCAACCTGTACTATGTTTTTATAATTTACGAATAATTGGTAGAACTAATATTGTAGCACTGATATATTCCATGGTTTCACAAGTAAATTTTTGTCCCAGTACAAAAAGTAGGGATGAGAAAGTACATTTAGTTCTATCTTTACAATTCCCTGATTTTTTGCATTACATTTCGTCTGACAATACACAAATGTGTGTTCACCAAATACCACCCATATGTACATGTATTTTACTTGCACATTACTTAACTCACAAGCAGACCTAGTAACAACATTTTTACATATGTTTAGGTCTTAATGTAAGGTCCTACTTAGCATCTGAAGATGACCATTGTGGGCCAAAACCAGCTATTGTTGTAGCATAGTGATTGTCTCAAAAACAAACCAAAGTTTATGATTTAATTACACTAAAATTCTGTTGATATCCACATGTCATGGGCAAATGTGTTCTGTACATTGTTTTCTTTTTTTACTGGGCTGCAAAACAGAAACGTACAAAAATTTTCATTTTTTTACTAACGATATTAGGAAACGCATACTTTAATATGGAAACACACCTGAATTTTGCCTCCGTTGGCTTTGGTGCTAGACCACTATGAACCAGGGCTGTCGCACTTCCTGCAGCAGCCCCTGTTGTCTTCTTGGAAGATTGTTCTTGTTTTTTGGTTACCCGACATGTACCATGTGTGACATGCTGATTGTTCTTCTCTGTTGATTCATCCTCTGCATTTCTCAAATTATTTTCTGTGCCCCCACAAGAATACAAGCTGTCAGTAGACTTCACCGATACTTCACGATCCTCACTCGAGGTGCTTGAGTGTTCGGCCGATCTAGAGACTTGTTTACTACCGTCACTCAGCACTGAAATGTGGAGTTGCTGCAAATATCCGGGCAGGTTATCACCTTCTGAGCAAGCTGTTTTAACAAGAGAGGAGGTTTTACTTTTCGCTGTCATGTCCTGGGCCGCTTTCACATTTGCCTTTTTTCCTGTGGTTCCTTGCTTCTTGAGTTTTGTATCTCTTGTAAATCTCGGAGCAGGCAAAGGGTTTCTTCCTGCTATTTTAGCATCCTCGACCTTACCTGGCACCGTCTGCAGCAAACCTTTCTCTCCTTTTGCCTGGTGACGAGCATAAATTGTTACTTCTAAATGACTCTTTGGACACTCTGTTTTCTGTTCCTGAATGGCCACAGTTGCATCATTCTCTTCTGGTATTGTCACTTCTAAATTTCTGCATATGCCATAAGGCACTGTGGAGGAGCCTTCCACAAGCTGTTCACATCGTTCAGAATTACGTTCAGCTTTTGCTAAGTGACCCTGTTCATGCACTGCTCTTTCATGGGCAATACTGTCTAGCTCTATTTCAATCATTCCTTCCTTCATTCCTGTAGATTCATTTCCAGTTTTAGATTTTGATATATCTACTGATAGGTCATCCAACTTCACAGTTTGAAATTGTGCTTGCCCTTCAAATGAACATTGCTCTGTATTCCTAGATGCTAAGGTAATTTGTTTGTTTTCCAAATCTAGATTCTTACATTCTGGCATACAGAAAGGGTTTTCAGTGTTACTTTCAACAAGGCATTCCTCGGCACTGCAACTCTTAGTACACATTAGTGACTGTCGTAAAAATTGGTCTACATCTGAAACACATTTTAAACATTCTCCTGGGCATGTTTGCTTCTGGTGCACAGCAGACCTACCTGCATGTTTCTCTTCAGAAGCCAAACCGTTTGGTGCCGAAGCTCTTGAAAGAATTCTAATTGGATGCTGCCCTATTCCTAAGCAACACTGAGATTCGGTTGTACTAAAATTTTTTCCATCAGTGACCTTTTTTGGGCAAGTGTCTTCACAAAATCCTAGATGCGGTAAGAAAAAACGTTTCTGAATATCGCTATCACTGATTAAATTGTACTGAGGCTCAGAAAAATAGCTCTCCCGAAGCTCACTCTGGTGTCCAACAAACGACTTCTCTTCAATCATCCTGCCTCCATCCCTTTCCTTCGATCTAAGATTTTCCTGAATTATTTCAGACAACGTTTTTGAAGCAGACATCATAGCCAATGCACATTCACCTGCTTCCTTCTCCAAAAGTGACTTCTTCTTCGGGGACTCAGTTAATGATTTCCCCAGCTGCATCCCACTTTTCATGTTGTCTGACTGCACTTCCATACCTGATGTATAAAAGTCCTTAAGAGTTTCTGCAGCAGTATCACTCATTTTATCAGCTTCATACGATTTCTTTACCCCATCTTTCACATCCAAGTTTTCTTCATAACAAGCATCCGCATAACGCGCAGGACTCTGCATTCTCGTCAAGTTCACGGGGCGTCTTGGATAGGCTGGAGTGCTTGACGAACCGAAGTCACCTCTAAAGGCTCGGAAGACATCAAATGGACTCCGGTCACTATCGGGTGGCTCTTGGAAACTGGCTCGTGCACCGGGTTCTCTGCGCCAGACGTCATCTGCCGACCTGAACCGTAGAAAACATCAAGTCACATCACATTACTGATATTCGTAACTTGCACACTTCATTGATGAACTAACTGGATAGAATAATTTTTGGTGATAATGCTACACAGTTTTTATATATTGTAGAAATGAAATTATGTAACACGTGAAGCTGCTGTACAATTTATTCTTTATCCAGAAACCATTTTCGGACTTGGTCAGAAATCATTTCCGAGAACTTGTAGTAAACAAAACAGAAAACAGTGTCACTATGCTATATAATGCAGGCAAAGGTAGATATATGAATTTCACGGAAGCCATGGAAATTTTTTCGATTTATAACAAACATTCAAATTTCAATTCAAATGAACACCTCGAACTGAAAAACAAATAACACTCCAAAGATTTTCACAACATTTTATCACAAAAGTAATACTAGTCACAACAGCATTTCTTTGCTGTTTTATTTTGTTTTTTCTTTCCATTATTGAGTAACTGGCACTCCACACTCACATCTACAGGAAGCGGGCAAAAAAAAAATGGAAACGCCAAAAACATAACACATTACCTTTAGACTTGCAACAAATATTCAGTTTTTATTCGGCATTCGGCCTTTTCAGCTACTTTTATCCTATTCGACCATATACTGAATATCTAGGTACTATTCAGCCAAATACTAAATACTTAAGTAAGATGTTTTGTTCTAGTTAGATAATTGGTAAAATCAAAATATTGATTATAATAATGTATTTTTCTTGTAATCATTAAAGTAGTCACAGGTCCGTAATCAACTTGTGTATTACAAAAATGAACAACAAACTAAGTATCAAATTAAGTACTCCTCTGTGAACACTTTTTAAAAATAATACATGTCTATGCACTTGAATTCCCATAATTAAAATTTAGAAGTGGAAGTTATGGTGCCAAAAAACTATTTTTGCTGCATTTTTAGGAAGTAGTTTACTCCTCTTCTTCTAGTAGATATTCCCAGCTTCAGAAAAAGATGCTCTGAATAAACATTATTTCCTGGCGCCAAAAAATATTTTGCTGCAAGATTTACCAAACATGGAAAAATATAACTTCTTGCTTGCCACTATGTTTATGGATTGTCATGACCTGATATGTTCTTAATACTTTTATGATGGTTTATTTCAGCTGCAACTACTTTTTTCCTTTTGATGTCCCAGTATGAAATGCGTGTTGCCCCCCTCCCCCCCCCCCTCCCCCCTGCAACCACCTCGAAATCCATAAAAGACGAGTGAATAGTCTGGCTTAGACTCTTTAGTTCTCATCCTCTTGGCCCAATTAGGGGACGAATTCACACTATTGTCATTGCTTGGTTCACAGTTCATCTTTAGGCTATCGATCAAAATAAACTGCCTTACTTTTTCTCTTTGTAGTTGACTGGTAAAAACGTTCATTTTAAAGTGTGGGTCGAAAGTGGTAGCCACCAAATAATTTTTGGTTGTTGCCATGTCTTCAAATCATTCTTGCAGCCCCTGTTGTATAATAAGCCTCACCTGACTTAATTTGGCTATTAGCACTGATGTGCTCATTTTATCGTTACATCACATTAATGTAACAATATACAGAATAATTTCAGAAATGCCAGCATATTTGGGATTTGTCATTTTTGTTATTTCCTCAAATGGTTGTAATAATTTCAAAAGTTTCTCTAAAAGCACCCATTGTGCAGCAGTCAAATGGCAATATCCCAGTCCACGAGACAGAGCGAATCTGCCTGATTTTGCTCCATTAGCTTTGCAAACATATAACAGGTGGAATTCCACTGTGTCCTGAAATCTTCCCCAATTCATGCTCAGGGAGATTCAGATCTTTTTGGATAGAATGCAGTTTCTCCTGTGCAATGCCACAATGATTAAAATGTGTTGAGGATCTCCTACAGGTTGCTATCATTTGAGTCATGCCTGACTGAGGCTTCAGACAATCGTTAACAATTAACTGAAGAATATGAATGAAACAATGCACTGAAGGCAAGTCAGCATTAGTAACAGGTTTCACTACATTTTGTCCATTATCATGAATAATGAATAATGAATTTTTGTCAGCTGGATGTTCCATAAACTTGGATTTTCCTGTAAACTAATTGCTATGTTTTCTGCTCTGTTTTGCCCCTAAAAATGGTTGATCCTCAATGCCACATGTTTGGCACTGAATTTACAATCAATAGAATGTGCAGTAAAACTGAAAAAACTGTTCTGATTATGCAAGCATGTCCACATGTCACATCACGGAAATATAATCAGCCTCTGAAAGTAATCTTCTAATTGTCTCTATTCTGGAAATATTTTTTTTGTGGAAAGGGAGGGCAACATGGTATTTTGTATCACAACAAAGCACTAATAATTAGTATTCTAAAACCAGCCCATCTACTATATTTACTGCCTCACTGTCAGCTGTTATCATATTGGTAATTAAGAGATGGTATTTATTTAGCCTTGGGATCATTAATATCCCATGGTTTATGTATTTCAGCACATTCTTCAAGACTCAGTTACTTTTATGATGTCAAAGCTTTGCTTACATCTGTATCTTTAACCGTAATTGTTATAACGTCAAGTTGAACACATATATTTCAAAGACGACACAATACATGTAAATCACAGAGCAAGTAGGCAAAGTAAGACATGTGTACACGGTAATAGTCAAATCAGCACTGAGTCCAAGTCTAGTGGCCGCTGGCTCGCTGGCCACTTAGGTGGTGCGGCTGCTGCATGGCTGGCAGACAGCGCCGCATGTAGAGGACGTGCGTAACTGCACGGCGGCACTTTGAAAGATCGGCGAGTCACAACACTCATCCCCCCTTTGAATTTTTTGCACTGGTCTTGAAGGAAGTGGCACGTAGATTGCTAACATCCTTAGGTGTTGTTTGACTGGCAGTAAAGTCTCAAGGAGGAGCTTCCCGTACGGACGGAAGTGTCCCTGATGATAACGGATCGAGATGACAGGAGACATAGGGGTCGAATCTGCTGGGGCCCCGTGCACCTTTGCAGCAAGTCCGGTTGTTATAACAGGAGACATGGGCAATGTGTCAACGTCGGTAGGAGAAGGAGGCGAGTAGAGCTGCTCCGACAGATGATGGTCATCCGGTGCCTGCATGGGCAGATCTCCTGCTGGCATCCCTCCTTGTGCTGGCACCGAAATGATGGTGAGAGGGCTGCGTTGTGAGTAATGAGAGATGCCAAGATTCCGAGCATCAGGTAGAGCCGAAGGTGGTGTAGCGGTATTCGGAACAGGCGTTGCCAGCACACGAGGCCGAAGCTGGTCCGAATGATGCACTACAACACCCATGTCCGTCATTTCATACAGGCATCGGTCACGGTGTCGTAAGATGCGGCCAGGACTCCATTTTGACCGCCTGCCATATCCTCGTACTGATACAAGGTCGCCGGCGGTGAACTGGCTAAACAAAGGCACCCGTGGCTGTGAGGTGGAAGGCCGCAGAAGCTGAAGTAGTGTGCAGGGCTGTCGGCCATGTAAGAGCTCAGCCGGGCTGTAGTCGCCCATGGGGGTGAAACAGTAAGAAGCCAGAAACTGGAGAAGCGCATCATCAGCAGCAGAAGAAGTCAGGAGTTTCCTCATCTGAGCCTTAAATGTGCGGACCAGTCATTCAGCCTCGCTGTTTGATTGTGAATGGAACGGAGGGGCCATGACATGCGTGACACCATGACGAGCACAAAAATCCGCAAATTCAAAAGAGGCAAATTGTGGACCATTATCAGTAACAAGAGTAGAGGGAAGGCCTTCAAAAGAGAAAATGCGAGCGCGAGCACTTGTGGTTGCCGTGGTGATAGGCGACGTGAAACGGACAATGAAAGGAAAGTTAGAGTAGGCATCAATTACGAGTAGCCAATAAGTACCTAAAAAGGGTCCCACGAAGTCAGCGTGAATACACTCCCAGGGCTTCTCAGGTGAAGGCCACGGTGGCAAAGATGACTTGGGGGTGGCGGCCTGTGACGCACAAGGGCCGCAGGCAGCGACCATGTGTGAGATTTCAGAGTCGATGACAGGCCAGTACACATGACTGAGCGCCAGAGATTTTGGGCGAGAGACGTCCCAGTGCCCTTGGTGAAGGAGGCGCAAGACCGAAGCACGCAAAGACACAGGTACCACAACACGCGGGAAATCATTGTCGGTGGAAAGGAGGATAACACCATCCCTAGCCGTGAGGCAGTAGCGCAAAGCGTAGTAGTTCCGCAATGGATCAGAAGTCTTAGCAGATGGACGATCTGACCAACCCTTCTGAATACAGTGGAAAACCCGGGAGCGGGTAGGATCAGAACCCGTAGCAGCCGCCACCCGGTCCCCGGTGATGGGGAACCTGTCCACAACCCACCGTTCAGCAACATCTAGGTGGAAATACAAAAGTTCGTCACTATCAAATGGCAGATCAGGATCCAGTGATGAAATCAAGAATCGCCGATGTGAGAAGCGTTTGCTGTTCAATGAGACCTTGCAATAGTTGCTCTAAAGTAGCCATGGAAACCTGTGGGTCAACAATGAAAAGAAAAAATCCCATCCTCGTCGCCAATTGTTATAACGTCAAGTTGAACACATATATTTCAAAGACGACACAATACATGTAAGTCACAGAGCAAACAGACAAAGTAAGACATGTGTACACGGTAATAGTCAAATCAGCACTGAGTCCAAGTCTAGTGGCCGCTGGCTCGCTGGCCGCTTAGGTGGTGCGGCTGCTGCATGGCTGGCAGACAGCGCTGCATGTAGAGGATGCGCGTAACTGCGCGGCGACACTTTGAAAGATCGGCGAGTCACAACAGTAACGTCTTACCCCTTTGAAGTGCAGGCTGCAACTTACAATGTTCGTAACTGTGTTTAGTTTTCAAATGATTTATCATTCCTGATGTGGTCACCACCACGAGAAGTTTTTATTTCATACAATTTGCACACAACACTTTTAGGATATCTACATCATCCCTGAAATATGTCCATATAGGCATTTTTTTTCTTTTTTAAGCCATAATGGATTATTATTAGACCTTACACAATTTCACTTTAAAACAAATCAAAACATAGAGTACCATAAACTGTGCTTACATATTAATGATGTGTATCAAACTTGTCAACAGAACATCCATCATGGTAACAATTAAGCATGGATGGCATGGTCAGGGAGGGAGGTACGTACATTTGAACAAACAAACACGTTGATACAAGTTTTCCCACCACATGCCAGCTGAATACTTTTGCCTAATAGTCAGCTATTTGGCTAGTAGGCCTGCAGAATATTCAGTACTCAGCATGTGACTATATATGTTATTCGTTGCAAATCCACTTATCATCCCTAATATGGTGTAGGAAAACCGTTGGCATTCAAAACAGCTACCAGCCACCTCTGGATGGACAAATCCTGGTCATGCATAGCTTCCAGAGAAACCTTATACCATTCTTTCAGCAAAATAGTGGCAAGTTCAGGTTACAATGACGGATGTGTATAGCAATCATGCACTCTTCTCTTCAAAGTAGATCACAAAAGCTCAACGATTTTGAGATATGACAAATCATTCTCATGCTTGTAAAGCCAGTCTCCGACTATGTATGGACAGTGGCCCTGTTGTCTTAAAACACATCACTGTCATTGGGGAATAATTATACCATGGGATAGACATAATTAGACAAAATGGTCACATAATCCTTGGCAGTAATGCGAACTCACACGGTAACCATCGGGCCCATGAGATACTACAATGTGGCTGCCCAAACTGTCTCCAAACCCGCCATGTTTCACTCTTGCAACGTATAGCCAGCCAGCAGTTAGAAACAGTGTGCAGCATGAATCATCTGACCAAATGACTCTCTTCCATCACTCCTGGTCCAAACTTTACGGTTTTGCGACCTTGTTTTCCTGCTACAGACATTTGCCTCAGTGATGAGTGGTTTTGCAACTCTAGCTCGCTCTGTAATTCCCTGCTTCTGGAACTGTGTCTGTATTTGTTTGGTACTGACAGGGTTCTCAACTGTCACACTCAGTTCTGCAGTGACTTTTACAACTGCCGCCCTTGTATTTTTCGTCACAATCCTCTTTAATGACTGTATGTCACCGTCACTCAACACATACTTTCGTCCATGCTGTGATTTAGCTTTCCCTGTATGTTATATAATTCTTCAATATGGTGCCTCTCGAAACACTGAACACTTGAGCTCCCTTGGTTATGGGAGCACGCACCATACAGGCACCAACGATCTGCCCACATTTGAATTCATTCAGCTCAAACCTAACGCACTCACAACTTCATCGAACACACCCTGCCCAGCTAGTCACACAGTCTATGTGCTGCTTCCTGAGCGGGAAGGCATGCCAGTCCTCTGCACAAATCCGACCAGCAGATTAGTGTCAAGATCCAATGTGCCGACCAGCATGTGGATGGTTTAAGGCGGTTTTCGTTTTCTACTCACCTCAGTGAATGCGGGCTAGTTCCTCTTATTCCCCCTCAGTTACACTATGTCGGCAATTGCTGCACAAACACTATCTCGTACGCGTACACTATAATTACTCTACCTCGCAAATATTTACTGTTACACTTGTCTGGTATGAGACGTTGCTGGTGTGGGGTTGGGGAGGGGGGTGGTGGGGGTGTCCATTGGGGGCTGAACCGCACAATAACCCTGGGTTTGGTGTGGGGCAGCAGTGGGGTGGCTGGACTGCCATGGCCTGTTGTGGCGTTGTGAACCACTGAGGGCTATGGCGGGGGACATAGCCTCTCTGTCATTTCTAGATCTCCAGTTTAAATACACAATACTGTTCTGAACATGACTGCATTTGCAACATCTTGAAGGTATCACACAGGCGCCATTTGTGGTTGATACATCAGAGCCAGCCGCCCGCGGTGGTCTCACGGTTCTAGGCGCGCAGTCCGGAACCGTGTGACTGCTACGGTCGCGGGTTCGAATCCTGTCTCTGGAATGGATGTGTGTGATGTCCTTAGGTTAGTTAGGTTTAAGTAGTTCTAAGTTCTATGGGACTAATGACCACAGCAGTTGAGTCCTATAGTGCTCAGAGCCATTTGAACCATTTGAAGATCAGAGCCAACTACAGGCCTGGCTAGCATCTGCATTTATGTTCAAGCAGGAATTTCTCACGGTGTTTCCATCTTTTTGTTCAACCCCTGTACCATTTCATGGCAAAATATTATTTTTAATATATTATTTTTACTGTATAAAAACACACACACACTCCTGCTGTTGTTTGTATTTCATTGCAATTTTCCAATATCCTTTTTGCCCAAAAATCTTCCTGTATCCATGACATGTACAGCAGATATTGATAAATGATCTCTGACCAAAATCTGTTGTACAATAAAGAAAACAATTGTACAGCAGCTTCACATGTTACACAACATCAGTTTCACAACTGGATAAACCATAAAATTACAGAGAGATAGAAAGGCTGGCCATAACTTGCCTTCTAGAGGTGAAATCCCAAATCTGGTGACAGACACTTGTAAACACAATAAAAAAGAACTACTATGTGTGGTTTCAGTTGCCTGAGACTGCAGACATGTGTGCAAGTTGTGTTTGTCTGAAAGTGTGTCTATTGCTGACAAAGGCCTTAATGTCCGGAAACTATAACTGTGTGAATCTTTTTGAAGTGCCTACCGAGACTCAGCACCTCTACTATATGGTGAGTAGCAACTTTCCTTCTCTAATACTGTTACATTCCATCCTGCATTTTCCATTGTTTATTTTAAAGAAAACTATCCTATATTTCAGGACCGTTTGTTTCTTCCTCAGGGAGAAAAAGGAGTTGGATGGTGAATATTAAAAAGGACGGAATGTCATTCAGGTCCCAGACTGAGAACAACGAACCTGTTGTGAGGAGAAGTGGAGATGCAGATGAAAGGGGAAGCATGAGAGAGCTAGTATGATCAAAAATCTAACTTTCATGGTTTTGCCATCTCATTTTCCTGTTACGGACATTTGCATCACTGACGAAAGGTTTTGCAATTCTAGCTCGCCCCATAATTCCCTGCTTCTGGAGCTGTGTGTCAGTTTTTTAGCATTGAGAGGGTTCATGAGAGCGACACTCAGTCCCGCAGCTAGGGAAGCACTGCCACAGCCTCAGCCCAGGGATGGCAGATGGACTGAGTGAGAATTCAAAATGGATGACAAAAAAGACAGGAAAAGAGCAATGAATAATGTAATTAAGCACTACGTGGAAAATAGAAAGAGATAGAAAAAAACAAAGACAGGGAGAGACAAAAACTTGAAGATAAAAGGTAAGTGCCTTATTTACCTGAGTATACAACAATCCTGAAGATGCAACAAACTTCCCTTTTTTAAGAGGCTACTCGAGAAAAAATTATTTTTAACATATTTTGACTTTTCAAAATTACACTCTTTTCTTTTACATAAAGTATCTGCCAAGAAATTAACACCACACATTTTCTAAACTTGTGCCATTTGTTGACTGTCTGCATTTTGATAATACTAGAAGAAATAAAATAAACAAAAATAAATAGTTTGCATTAATTTTCAGACCATTTTCTTTTCTGCCTTTTTTGCTTCTTGACTCTGTAGTCTGTGGTATCACTACTTTTAATCATCAGCATCATCCTAATAGCACAGCTGTGAAATTTATATCTTTGTTTTCCCAAATATTAGGCTATCTTCCAAATGTGTTGCTATTTATGAGTTTGTTATCACAGTGGGACCTGAGAACACAGCCTTTTTTTCCAAAATACGTATCAGATCTCACTTCTGTGCTGACATGAGAATGTTACAATGGCTTTTGCTACCAAACATATCGCCTGCCCATTGCTCTCTCATTGCCTGTGTAGGACCAGCAGACACACACCCTTTTATTCCTGTCACACACCACGACGAGCACCGACAACACTGCAGCAACAAATGCGTAAGTATGGCACTGGCCTCTGTCTAAACTTTTACCGTCTCCAGCAGAAAAGAATGCTACTGTTGAATATTTGTCCAGCTCTAGAGTCAGTTCAATTTCAAGTACAAATAGACTTAGCAAACTACAGTTTCAATTAGGCAGATTTTCATAAAAAGCCAAAGTACCTGGTATACACCGATCAGCCAGAACATTATGGCCTGGAAGCAATGAGGCTTTGGTGCGGTTGCTGGAAGCAGTTGTCACCACATTTGCACACTCAAGTAATGTAATTCTCGTAAATTTCGGAGAGGGGGACAATGAGCTCTGATGCCACATTCCAACACATCCCAGATGTATTCATCAGGTTCAGACCCGGCATGTTGTGGGGCCAGTATATCAACTGGAACTCGCCACTGTGTTCCTCGAACCATTCCACCACACTCATGACCTTGTGACATGGTGCACCGTCTTGCTGAAAAATGCCACTGCCGTTGGTTGTATGTACTTTGCAACCAGTGTATCACACTCCTTGGCCATCATGGTGCCTTGCACAAGCTCCACTGCACCTATGGATGCCCATATGAATGTTTCCCAGAGCATAGTGCAGCTGCTACCAGTTTGTCTCCATCCCGCAGTACAGGTGTCAAGGAGCTGTTCCCTTCGAAGACAATGGATTCGTGTCTTCCCATCGGCATAATGAAGAAAGTATCACGATTCATCAGATCATGCAACTGCGCCAACGTCCAGACCAAGGGTTATGTGCCCATTTCAGTCATAGTTGTTGATTCACGGTGTTAACACTGGCACATGCATGGGTCACTGCCTGCGGAGGCCAATCATTACGAGTTCTGTGCATTGCGTGTTCAGACACATTTTCACTCCGCCCAGCATTGATGTCTGATGTTAATTCTGCCACAGTTCACAGCCTGCCCTGTTCCTACCAGTCTTCCCAGCCTACAATGTCTGACATCTGTAATGAGGGGTGGCCACCCAACGCCACGAAATCTGGATGTAGTTTCACATTGGTTTCAACAACATGTGTGGAAGTCACTAACCACAGTACTCCTCAAATTCCCAACAATTCATGTAGTTTCCAAAACACTGATGTCGAACCTTCAGTCTATCATAATCTGCCCTCGGTCGAACTCAGGCAGATTGCGAGCCTTCCCCATTCTACACACGGACAGTGCACTCACAGATACTACATGCATCGTGCATGTATCAGATCAGTAGTCATTCCTCAACAAGTGACACTGCTATCATGTGGTCTGCTTTATATCAATAGTAGGTCAGTGGTCATAATGTTCTGGCTGCTCAGTGTAGATTTTCACGGTTGGCAACACAATAAAATTTGCTTCTTGGCCGATGCTCCCTCCCTGCAATCATCACAGCTCTCAGCCAAGTCAATGTTACTGTTCCCCTTCCAACCCTTCTGCAGCACTGAGCTTGAATGATACTGAAAAACAGCCAGCAACATTTTCTAGTGTGCAAGTCATATGCAACAATACCAACTAATACATAAATAAAAGATTCAGTCTCATTATCAAAAGTTGGCTTGTGGCACCATCTAGTGAGTCTGTTGGCACTATCTCCATTATCGATCTTGCTGCTGTAATTTATTCTCATGACAACAATTACAGTCATTTTAATATGATTTCCTCTGTTACAAATTTAATTCTCAATTAAAAGGCGATTAAAAACTGGTAATGTTTTTATTCGGTATTTTAATACATAAACGGCGACCAAATTTTTCATTTTCAATCCAATTAATAGATCATTACAGTCTTTTGTAACCAAATAAATTATTGGTCTGGGTTCTGAATCAACTAATGCTCTCTGAAAGCTCGAACATATACGCCACTGGTTGGCTAGTAGATTTTTCCGTCCCCATACCACACAACACTCTTCAGAAAGCATCCAACCTGGTTTTTTATTGTTGAAACCAACAACGGTATTGTGGCATGTGCATTCTCCACGTTTATAGGCATACGAGGTGCTACCCAAAATGTCTGAAAATTTCATTCTAAAAATAAGAAAACCACACTAACATCCTAATGTCCTCTGTCACTTTCAAACTAGTCACTTTGAGCATGTATGTGATGATCCCAGCGTTTCTGCCATTTTTGGAAGCACTCCAGAAAGTCTACAGAATGAAGGGTATTCAAGACCTGTTGCTATTCCACTGGGATATCTTCAGTAGAGTCAAAATGTTGCCCTTTCAAAGCAGTTTTCACCTCCAGAAACAGGTAGAAGTCACCAGGGGTAAGTATGGGGAGCAGGGAGGGTGGGGGACTGTTGTCACGTTGATTCTGGCCAGGGAATCCTTCACATTGAGCGAGGCAAGTGCGGGTGCATTGTTAGAGTGCACCAAATAGTCTTTCTTTTTACTCAGCTCTTGCTGTCTGCACAAAACATTTTCTCTCAGTTGCCTCAAAACCTCACAGTAAAACTGCCCATTGACAGTCTGACCTGGTAGAACAAACTCCTTGTGCACTCTTAACTCAAGTGTCGCATGGGGAGGGGGGGACACACTGGCTTCATGTTGTTTCAAATTTATCGAGCTTTTTTCAGTTTTGGAGAAGATGGCATTTACCATTATGATGTTTGCTGCTTCATTTCAGGGCCATAACTGTAAACCTAAAACTCATCACCTGTTACAACTATGGATAACACTTTTGGACAGTCGTGAAGTCTATGTTGCAGCTCTGTACACATCTGGATCCTGAGGTTTCATTGGTCGATGCTGAGAAGATGAGGGAGAAACTTTGCTGCAATTGTTTCATGTTCAGTTCATCAGCTAGAATTCATTGACATGTACCGTATGACAGCCAAAGTCTGTTACAAACATCGTGAACTGTCTGCTTTCAATCTTCATGAATGACGCCATGCACTTTCCTGATCATTTCTGTTGTACGTGTTCACTGTCAACCAGAATATTTGTCATCTTCCATAGAGTATCAGCCTTCCTTGAAGCACTTGAACCACTCAAATGTTCTTGCTTGACTCAGAGTAATCTCACTAAATGCCTCTGTTCGCATGCGGTGGGTTTCAGCAGCAGTTTTCTCCAAATTTAAACAATATTTTATATGAATCTGTTGCTCCTTCACATTTCCCATTTCCAATTCAGAGAAGCACTGAAACTGTCCTAACACACACCACAACAACTCACAACTGCACTCGGCAAAGGTGGCGCAGTAGTTAAGATGTGTACCTCAAGACATCTGGTGGGGGAATGTCATCCTGCTACTGGTTTGACCGTAACAAAAAAATTCTTGGATATTTCTGGTAGCACCTCGTACATAATGTGCATGCCTGATTTTTTTCACATCTGCAGAAACAGCCAGTCACTGGCTAGCCATTGATAAGTGAATAGGTGTTAGCGGTAGTCATCAGATTTTGTACTGTGGGCAAAATTACAGAAAAAGTGAAACAACATTATTGCATAAAATTTTGTTTTATGCTTGGTGATTCTCAAGTTAAATAATCTGCAAGATGTGTTATGTGTTTGGGGATGAAGCAATGGGTACCACAAAGATAAAAGGAGCGGTAAAACCACTCATCAGTGAAGAGTGAAGCACAATCAGGTAGGCCCTCAATAGCTGCAAATGAAGCCATTTTTGATCCCGTAAGAAGACTGATGATGCAGCATAAACGAATCACAATAAGAGAACTTGCAGATGAGGTTAAAATTAGTATTCAATTCATTCAATTTTAACAGAACATTTGAAACTCAGATGGATATAAATAAAATTTGTAAATAAATAAAAGTTGTTAACAACTGTGCAGAAGCAACTTTGGCTGGAGACTGCACAGTACATGCTGGGTACTTTGAACAGTAATCCCAACTTCCTTAACACAGTGATCACTGGTGACGAGTTGTGGCTATATGTGTACAACATAAAAACAAAGTTTCAGTCACTGTAAAGGAAGCATCAATCATCCGCAATACCTGAAAAACCAAAGCAGATCTGCAGCAATGTGGAAGTCATGCTGACTACTTTTTTGACTCCAATGGCATTGTCCATCACGATTACACCCCAGAAGGTACTAATATCAATAAGAAGTACTGGTGATCGAAACGTCAGTATAAATTTGAAAACTTAATAAACCACGGAATAATGTAGGTAGAGATGTAAAAATTGACACACATGCTTGGAATGAGAAAAAAAAGTTCGCAAAATGTCCAACAGATGGCGCTGGACAGCAAACCGTCAGTGACTGTGCATCACAATTGTGTATAAAAGGAGCTGTAATGAGAGCGAGAATCAGATGCATCAGCAGTCGCAGCATGTTTACGTTACCTAAAAAGGCCCTTTTAGTGAAGCTGTATTATCAGAATGGAGAATGTGCTAGTTCAGCGTAACGATCCTATCACCATAAGAAGGGGATTCGAATGGGTAAAAGTCCTTTGACAAAAGCAGCTGTGGCGAGAATGATTTCAAATTTCGAAGCCACGTGTTGTTTAGACAATAGACCCCATAGTGGCCAACCAAGCACAAGGCGTAATGTTGCTGAGACAGTTCAGGAAGAAATGGAGACTGTAGCGGGTTTGTCTATGCACAGGGAAGACAGCACTCATGAAGCCACACGTCGCACTGGCATTCCATACACTACTGTTTGGTTGGCACTTAGGCGTACCCTCCGATGCTATCCATACAAAATCCATCAGCATCATTAACTGTTACCTGGCGATTTAGTGAAGCGGAGGGCACTTGTGGTGTGGGCATTTCAAAAGATGACGATTGGTTGAGTAACGTGTTGTGGACCAACGATGCTCATTTCACGCTCCGAGGGTCTGTCAATATCCACAAATGCAGAATTTTGGCTACCAAAAATCCTAGAACTGTCGTGGAAACTCCATTGCACAACAAGAAAGTCACAGTATGGGTTGGATTTACCACATCTACCGTTATCAGGCCTTTTTTCTTCGAGGAAATGCACGATTCTGGTTTTGTAACTGTTACCATGATGGGTGGGAGGTACGCCGATATGTTACAGAATCGCACTATCCCCAGCCTGACTGATAAACACCTGCTGGAACGTACAATGTTCATGCATAATGGCGCTCCACCCCACATTGCTGGACGTGTGAAAGATCTCTTGCGCGCGTCATTTGGTGATGATCATGTGCTCAGCTGCCACTTTCGTCATGCTTCGCCTCCCAGGTCCCCAGACCTCAGTCCGTGCGATTATTGACTTTAGGGTTACCTGAAGTTGCAAGTGTATTGTGATCGAGCAACATCTCTATGGGTGCTGAAAAACAACATCCGACGCCAATGCCTCACCATAACTCCGAGCATGCTTTACAGTGCTGTTCACAACATTATTCCTCGACTACAGCTATTTTTGAGGAATTATGGTGGACATATTGAACATTTGCTGTAAAGAACATCATCTTTGCTTTGTCTTACTTTGTTATACTAATTATTACTATTCTGGTCAGATGAAGTGCAATCTGTTGGACATTTTTTGGGCTTTTGTATTTTTTTTTTGGTTCTAATAAAGCCCCACGTCATTCCAAGCATGTGTGTCAATTTGTGGCTCTCTATCCACATTATTCCGTGATTTATTCAGGCTTTAAATGTATACTGACTCTTTGATCACCCAGTACTACTGTGAGATACTGCCTAATCTTTGTGAAGCAGCGAGAGGCAGACTGACAGACTTGGGGGCAGTGGGCAATTGACACATTCACCATGATAACACACTGCCCATCATTGTCAATTAATTAGTGGTTTTTTGGCCAAACACAACAGAGCGGTGGTTTGCCAGCCACCCTATTCCCCCTATTCCCCTGACTAGCACTGAGTGACTTCTGGATTTTCCCTAAACTGAAAGGACCAGATTGATTAGAAGCTGCTAGAAATACAGAATCATCTTGAGATCTCCTGACAATATCATCCATTACTTCACATAATAGAGAGCCACTAGTAACAATATTATGAAAAGGATAGTAGCTACTCACCATATAGTGGAGATGCTAAGTCACAGATCGTTTTGTCTTTTTGTTGTGGCTATATGCTACTAAGCATCTCCTCCACTATATGGTGAGTAGCAACTATCCTTTTCATAATATTTTCGTATTGTTATTAGTCCAGTCTGGATATTCCATAGTGTGAAAGAGTCAGTTGTGTTTCAAAGAAGCAATATTTTCTGTATCCATGTCGGTTAGGTGTCAACAGCTCATTTAAGTATTTCGTAATTCTGGAACACAACAGAAGTTCCCTTAACCTAATACAAATTTATGCCACTGATATGGGTCTACTATTCACAGGATACTTCTAGTTCCTTTCTTGTATACTGGTGTGATCTGGGCGACTATCCAGTTTTTAAGTACAGACCTGTTGTCAATAGTGCAGGTCTATATGGCTGCTAAAAATTGAGCTAAGAGTACCAAGAAAGTTCTTTGCTGGAATCCAAAAGATATGAAAAAACCGAAACAAGAAGGTACATAGATCACTTTATGGTGAGGTCATCAAAATGACTATGGTTACAAAAGTTAATATACTAGCCAAGAAGGTTACGAGAGTACCTCTGCTAGAAAGAGCAAATAAGCAGTTGTTAGCATCCCTCACAGGTGATGAACTGGCATCACTTACTTCCAGTTAAAAATTGATGGATGGGAATTATGGACAAAGTTTAAATGGATGGTAAATAGTGGTCAGGAGAACTATGTTGTACAAGCATACCATCAGTTAACCATCAAAACAAACAGTACTCTGTTGAATTGCCCAATTACTTAGCTTGCATTTACCATGAACCTCACACCCAGTGCAAAGTTCCAAGTGAAACGATAAAAGTGCAGGTGACTCCTGTATATAAGAAAGGTAAAAGAACAGACCGACAAAATTACAGACCAACGTACTTAACACTGATCTGCTGCAGAGTTCTTGAACATATTTTCAGTTTGAATATTATACTTTTCCTTGAAACACAGAAGCTGACATCCACAAATCAGCATTATTTTAGAAAGCATCACTTGTGTAAAACAAAGCTCTCCCTTTTCTCACAGGATATACTGCAAACTAAGAACGAAAAACACAACAGGAAGAGTACATATTTCTAAATATCTGGAAAGCGTTTCACACACTGCACCACTGCAAACTGTTAATGAAGGTATGAGCATATGGAATAGATTCCAAGACATGTGAGCAGCTTGAAGAGTTCTTGAATAATACAACCAGTGGCATAGCGTGAGGGGAGACTTTGAGACTTAGTCTCCACTGTATTCCTGCTTAAAAAAGATGCAATAGTAATTCATAACAAAAATATAAATAACTTTCTACTGAGAGCACTAAATGTGCGAAGACATCAGCTTCGTAGCCCGTGCCGCCGCACCCTGAGTATTGGTGTCTGCCTGCCTGAGACTCGACTGCTCTTAGTCTCTGCCTCCCTTCCCTTACCTGGCTGTGTGCGCCTGCGCCCCCTCCACTTCCCCTCTTCCCGGAAGGCTGGTGTGCTGCACTTGCTAGCAGGCATCGAGATTAGTCTCTGCCACCTCTATGCTGGCTTTTAACACGGAAGTGAACAGTCGCGCGGTTTGTGTTCATTTTCGCGCATATTTTCTTTGTGTCGCCAACATGAGTGAGCCAGCAACTGAAAACCTTATAGAATTTTTATTGAAAATGCCTTTTTCTACATTAACGAACAAAAAAAGGATGAATTGAAGGACAAACGACCTATTCCTATACTCAGTGTAGTTTTAAGTGAAGCCAAACAAAAACACACTTTTCAGACAGCCTGGTATGAAAAGTATACTTGGCTGACTGCGAATGCATTTAATAACAGATTATATTGTTATATATGTCTTCTTTTAGGTGGTGAAAAGGAATGGTGCAGCGAGAACATTTGTACAATAAAGAACTTTGACAGGAAAACACAAAAGCATCAGATATCAAAATGTCACCTGCAGAACACAGAATCATTTCAGTTGTTGGGCAAAAATAGAATTGAGCATGCCCTTTCTGAAGCCGCTCGTCTGACAGCAATGAAATAAAATGAACAAGTTGCATCCAACAAGAGAGTATTGGCTCGTCTTATTCAGGCAATTGTATTTATTTGTAAACAAAAACTAGCCCTTTGCGGCCATCGTGAAGAAGAATCCTCCAGCAACTACGGTAACTATTTGGAAGTGTTGGATTTATTAGTTCAAGAAGAGCAGTTAATCCAAGACCATCTGTCATCATCTTCAACTCTTAAATGAACTTCTGCAAATATACAGAATGATGTAATAGAAATGATAACTTTGGCAGTTAATGACAAAATAAAATCTGAAATTCAGAATTGCAATTCCATTTTGATTCAGGCTGATGAAACATTAGACATGTCATGCAAGAGTCAAATGATTATAGTATTCAGATACTGTATTGCAGACAAAATTGAGGAAAGATTCATTGGATTTTACGATGTTTCTGGAGATAAAACTGCTGAAGGTTTGTCAAACATTATTCATGCAGTATTGAAAGAATGGAATGTGAACGGAAAAATGGTTAGTCAAACAGATGATGGCACTTCAGTAATGGAGGGCAGAGAAAGAGGACTACAACATTGGTGAAGCAGTTCTGGCTGCATGCGCTGTTTACTCATTGTTACGCACACCACCTGAATTTGGTACTGTTACATGCCTCCAAAATCATATGACAAGTACGCATGTTTTTAAGTGATAGTACTACATTTCATTCGTTTTTCAGCAAATCATCAAAACGAACTGTTGCTATGTGAGAAAGGATTTAAACTGCCATACGCGAGCAACAATCGCTGGAATTTTCGTTCCAGGGCAGTTTCAATGATATCTAGTCATTTCTCAGTGTTATATGGTGCTTTTAATTATATAATTGATGATACAGACTCTCAATGGGACCCAGAAACTTTGAGCTGTGCTGCAGGAATGAAACGACGAATGGATGATCCTACGTTTGTCTACTTGCTTTGCTTCTACCGAGGGTGCTTTGTTTATGTCGATTATCCCTTTAATGTTCTTCAGTCAACATCTGTCAGTATAATTGCTTGCCACTACAAATTTGAACTGTTTTGAGAAACTTATGACAATTAAGAACGGAAACATTCGTTGATGAATGCATTTGATGCAGCTTGTGTTTGATTGGCAACTTATCCTCCTGTGACAGTCAAAAGACTCCTCTCAGGGCATTAACTTACGAGATAATGGATTTGCAAAGTGTTCAGATGGAAATAAGATTTAAAGACTTTATCCCAAATTCAGTTTGTTGAACTTCTGAACGAAAAGTGTTTCCCAAACTATCAATAAAAATTCCCTAAGTTGAAACTGCTTCAGTTATTAGAACAGTATCCTTTTTACGAACAAGAACAACTTGAGCATGAACTGTGTAACATATACACTGATGAGAAAAAACACTTATCTCGAAGAATCCTCTTAAAGTACATTGTCAACAATGATTTAAACTCTGTTTATGAAGAAACAATGACGTTCCTACATTTGGTTTTGACCCTACCCGCAATTGATCTTGGTAGACCAAGTTATAGACTTATTCGTGTAAAGAAAAGACAGGTGCATTGCACTTGTGTACAAGAAAATATAAGTGCGTCTTCTCTTGCTGCTGGAGTTCTACAAATTTGTCATTCTTTCTTGAACAAGTTAGTTATTATTATTATTAACATTATTATTATAACTGTAGAGTCTTCCCAACCTTTACAACCACACTATGCCACTGAATACAACCCAGTATGTTGCTCTCGATGGGGAGTGTTCATCAGACAATGGTATTGCCAGGAGTGCCCCATGTAAGTGTGATAGATTCATTATTATTTTCTACATAAATACACGATCTGGTGAACGGGATGGGCAACAATCTGCAGTTCTTTGCTGATGATGATGTGATGAATGGGAAGATGCCAAAGTTGAGTGACTGTAGGAGGATATAAGATGACTCACACAAAATTTCTAGTTGGTATGATGAATGGCAGCAAGATTTAAATGTAGAAAAATGTAAGTTAATGCAGGTGAGAAGAAAGAACAAACCCATAATGTTCAGATATAGGATTAGTAGTGTCCTGCTTCACACAGTCACATCATTCAAATCTCTGGGCTTAATGTTCCAAAGTGATATGAAATGGAACAAGCACGTGAGGACTGTGGCAGGGAAGGTGAATGGTTGAGTTTAATTTACTGGGAGAATTTTGGGAGTGTGTGGTTCATCTGTACAGGAGACTGCATACTGGACACTAGTGTGGCCTATTCATGAGTACTGCTCGTGTATTTGGCATCCACACTACTTTGAATTAAAGGAAGACATTGAATCAATTGAGAGGCTGTCTTACAGATTTGTTAACAGTAAATTTGAACAAGGTGTAAGTACTACAGTGATGCTTCAGGAATTCAAAGGAGAATCTCTGGAGGCAAGGTGACATTATTTTCGAGGATTCTACTGAGAAAATTTAGAGAAACATTATTTGAAGCTGACTACAGAATGAGATACAACAAGTTAGGGCTGACACAGATGCATATAGACAGTCAGTTTTCCCTCACTCTAATTGCGACTGGAACAGGAAAGGAAATTACTAGCAGTGGTACAGAATACCCTCGAACACTGTGAAGTGGCTTGTGGAGCATGTATGTAGATGTAAACATTAGGAAACATACAGAAGCAGCATCTGGATGCGTGTATCTAAAGGCTGAAATGCATTAAAAAAAAGTCTAGAAGAGGCCTTTATCCAGTGGCAGATGTGAAACAATGAATGCTTACCGAGATGTTTGCCATGTTCAATAATGGAGGTGATTACTCACCTTGGAGTTCTTCCTCTTTCAGTGCCAACTGCCATGTTGGATGGCGCACGGCGGCAGAGGTCCCCGCTCCCACTGCCCAGAATTTCAGAGAAGCTCCTAGATCCAGTAATGGCAGTGCCCGTATTGCACAGAAGAGGCCGCAGTACCGAGCTCCGGCAGGGTCCTTTGCAGTGTAGAGATTCTGAAGACGACTCAGAGTGAGGTACACTTTTGGCTGAGGTCTCCAGTGTCCCACAGCCGTCGTCTGCAGGTGAGGAGGAATGCTGACGGACGACAGATGCCCAGTCCCCTGAACCACCAGCTGTGGGTGATGCTGAAGAAATTTCGCTGTGAATGTAGAGAGTGAACAACATAATAATTTTCTAAGCTGATCAGTATAACAGTTTAGTAAAAGATATTCTGATATCATTGACTGATGATATACTTTCGAGGTTCAGCTGAGCTGACAATTCCACTTTGCAATTAACATTTCATCGACTGACCCAGTCATCTCTGTCAGGTGCTGTGAGCTGCCAGTACTCTAACCTGGCTGTGAAGTGTTGTCGGTGTCGCACCACTGTTCATAGTCAAGTTCAACTGTTAGTGTTCAATATGCCCATTAACAATCATTTGTTTTTTCAGAGGCCGCACTGATGTGCTTTCAAAACATCTTCTCTCAGTGTTTTCGTTCTGTGTTTGATGACCAGTGAGATCATAATATATTAAGTACCAGACCCCAAGCCTCGTTTACATTGAAGCCTCTGTCCCAGTTTACTGTTCCATGTAAGACATGCCACACTCACACAGAATGCAGTAAAAGCCCAGTTTTTGGAAGCCTAGACCACCTTTATCATTATAAAGAAGACATTTTGTGAAATATGGCAGATACCGTATTTTCCGTAGAAGCCTACCAATTTTCCTGCAGATTGGGTCGGCAGATATCTCTACCTCTTTCTCAGGAGTAGTTTGTTTTCACTGAAACTCCAAAATGAATACCCAATTCTTCCGAACATATTCACAGGTGTTGTAACTCTTTGGTGAGGCTCTCGCTGTATGAGAGCACTCGAGCTACAGTCAAGTCTTTAGCACAGAATTTCTTTGGGCATAAAATGGAATTAACAACTCAGCAAAACACAAAAAGCACACCATTAAAACTTCAATTTCTTTATTTTGCTTCTTCAGTGAACAATTGTAACAACACATGTAACAGGATTCAGTGCTCCCATCTGATGACCTTAAAAAGTTCTCCAACTTCATTCCAGTGGTAGCATTACTTACATTAATTGTCTTACAATGAATTCAAGCAAGCCACATTACTACTGAATTTGACCACTAAAACATCACATAGAAAACTGCTCATGCATTTGAAAGAAGAAAATAATTTCCTGACCTTCAGCTTTGTTAGTTCCTTCCTCAGTGAGAAAAGGTGGACAAGTCACGAAAAGCTGGAAAAAATGGGTGGGACACACATACGTCTTAGAATTCCTAATCTCCCTATGTGTCCCCCATTATCTTTGTCTATCCTGTCCTCACTATTGGCAGATACCACTCAACAACAGAAAAGCTCTTCCTCTCAAAAACTTCTCTTTTCTCTCAGCAAAAAGACCTGACAGTTACAAAAGTGAGGTACCCGTTTTTCTCCTTTTAAAAGTGTCTGCTGGCAGTACTTAGAATTCCATTTCCTGAAGGAAAGTAATAGCCAGCCATTCTGTCTCCTTGCAATTTTATAGTTTTTCTTGTGAACGTTCCTTTTGATACAAGGTATTTACAGAGAATACTAATACAATCTGTTTTCTTGTTTTTGAGAAAATTTGCACATAAAGAAAATACTCAGTTTTAGTTTATAGTGTTTATACACAGCCCAACAAAAAAGGTGAAGCACCCAAAAGGGAAGAGAAAACAAAAATGAAACTTTACGGGGCAAAAATTTTATGTGATTACAGAACATAGTCACATTTACAAAGAACTTACCTGGTGTACAAGTATAAAATGTCGATTTCAGATAACAGATATCGCACCAATGCAGTTTGTACTATAACATTTGACACTATGCTATTTTGTTGTGGCATCAACAAGTATCAGGTGAGCACAAACAATAAACAGGAAAAGTCAATGCATAGTGTTGCATTGTTGTGTTCAGTATGTTGAAATCTACACTGAACAAAGAGCATTCACAAACAGCATTAATTTTTGGTTTTCATTTGAAGAAAACTGCTGCTAACTCATACCGATTACTTCGTGAAGCTTATGGTGAACATGCTCCATCGAAAGAAACATGTGAACAATGGTTTTGGCATTTCAAAAATGGTGACCTTGATGTTGCAGACAATAAAGGTGGAAAACCACCAAAAAATAATATGTGGAATGGGAAGCACTGTCAAATTGAGATGATTCGCAAACACAAAAACAACTCACCAAGCAATTGTCTGTTAGTCAACAATCTGTTTTCAATTGGCTATGAAGGATGGGAAAAATTCAGGTGATCGATAGATGGGTACCACATGAGCTGTACGACGCACAAATGGAAAAGTGCAAAAACACATGTGACATTTTGCTCACTTGGTACAAAAGAAAGTCGTTTTTACATCGTAATGCTACAGGGGATGAAAAGTGGATTTATTTTGAGAATCCGAAATGCAAAAAATCATTGCTCATTGGTAGACACAGGCACACCATCCACATCAACTGCAAAGACTGAATCGCTTTGGCAGAAAGACAATGCTCTGTATTTGATGGGACCAGAGGGGCTTGGTCTATTTTAAGCTGTTAAAACCTGAGGAAATGAAATGTTACCAAAAACAATTAACCGATTTGAATTGTTTGGAGCTTAAAAAAAGGCCACAATGCCAAAAGAGGCAACAAAAAGTTGTTTTTCTTCATGACAATGCTTCTTCACATACGGCAAAACCAGTTCACAACATGTTGGAAGCACCCGGTTTGGAAGTTCTACCCTACGCGGCTTACTTACCTGACTTTGCTCCTTCTGATTACCACTTGTTGGCATCGATGGGTCATGCAATTGCTGAGCAATGCATTTATTAGCACGAAAATGCGAAAAAAAGGTTCAATGAATAAAGAAAAAATTTTTACTAGCGTGGTTTTCTCAGATTGTGCAAAAGATGGGGAAACGTATAAAAATGACAGAGCACATTTTGAATAAATCACTATTTATCATTATTCTGAATTTAACAGGTTTTTTTAGACAAAAAAATGTTATGAAATCAGCGTACCCTCTCCTGAAACAAGCTCAGCTACGACTGATGTAACTGGTCACTGATATCCTGGATACTGGCCCTGAGACAGAACTGACATCAGGGATGGTACCATATGTGTCCTATCGGGAACAGATTCGAGGATCTTGCTGGCCACAAGGCTACCTAAACATCACACAGACAGTTTACAGAGAAATGCCTCACTTGTGTACAAGCTTTGTCCTGTTGAAAAATGGCAGCAGGATACTGTCACACGGGATGTAGCACATGAGAACAGAGGATGTCGCTGGCATACTGTTGTATTGTTAAGAGTACCCTCAATCACTACCAGATGTAGCTTAAGGTCACACCGATGCCTCCCCACACCATATCTTCAGGAGTAACATCGCTGTCCCTCTCCAAAACATAGTAAGAATGGGATCTCCCCAGGTCACTGCCATACCCACCGACATTGGTCATCTGGGGAAGCGCACAACCATGATTCGTCACTGACACAATGCAATGTTGTTCATCAGCAGTCCTCGCTTCACAAACATGGCACCACTTCGACTGCACTCATTTGTGCTCTAGCGTTTACAGCAGCCTGTACACAGAATGGTAATCCTCTAGCCTGGCTGCTACTGGTCACTGAGAAATGATGCGTGATGGGACAGAATATAGTATGGAGATCATAACTTATTCTCTGGTGGCAGATGCAGAATCAAAGGAGTTACAGTGTGTTCAGTGCACAATACAGCGAACCTCCCTCGGGACAGTTGTATGTGGTCGACCAGAATCTTCATGACGAATACACCTGCCCTCACATAGCCACGCAGTCCAGTATTGGCCCACTTACACATCCAAATGCTTCGAAAACTAAATACTGAATGATTTGAACAGCCAGTCAAATGGAGATCCACATAGAGGCCCATTTCAATCTCTTGTCACGTGCTGTCAATGCTGTCTCACTTGAGTATGTGGCATCTCCCTGTCCTTCACTAGACATCTGACACTGTTTACACCCCTTATATACAATAGGCCCCGGGAGTAAACAACATTCCATTATAACTACTGATAGCCTTGGGAGAGCAAGATGTACAAGACAGGCAAAATACCCTCAGATTTCAAGAAGAATATAATAATTCCAATCCCAAAGAAAGTAGGTGTTGACAGATGTTAAAATTACCGAACTATCAGTTTAATAAGTCACGGCTGCAAAATACTAACACAAATTCTTTACAGACGAATGGAAAAACTAGTAGAAGCCGACCTCGGGGAAGATCAAGTTGGATTCCATGGAAATGTTAGAACACTTGAGGCAGTACCGACCCATCGACTATGTTAGAAGACAGATTAAGGAAAAACAAACCTACGTTTCTAGCATTTGTAGACATAAGAGACAGTTTTTGACAATGTTGACTGGAATACTTTCTCTCAAATTTTGAGGGTTTCAGGGGTCAAATACAGGGAGCGAAAGGCTATTTACAATTTGTACGGAAACCAGATGGCAGTTATAAGAGTCGGGGGACATGAAAGGGAAGCAGTGGTCGAGAAGAGAGTGAGATAGGGTTGTAACCTATCTCTAATGTTATTCAGTCTGTATATTGAGCAAGCAGTAAAGGAAACAAAAGAAAAATTTGGAGTAGGAATCAAAATCCATGGAGAAGAAATAAAAACTTTAGAGGTTTGCCGACGACATTGTAATTCTATCAGAGACAGCAAAGGACCTGGAAGAGCTGTATGATGGAATGGACAGTATCCTGAAAGGAAGATATACGTGGATGAACATCAACAAAAGCAAAAAGAGGATAATGGATGTAGTCGAATTAAATCAGGTGATACTGAGGGAATCAGATTAGGAAAAGAGATTCTTGAAGTAGTAGATGAGTTTTGCTATTTGGGGAGCAATATAACTGATGATGGTCCGAAGTACAGAGGACAGGTATAAACTGTAAACTGGCAATGGCAAGGAAAGCATTTTTGAAGAGGAGAAATTTGTTAACATTGAATATAGATTTAAGTGTCATGAAGTCTTTTCTGAAAGTATTTGTGTGGAGTGTAGCCATGTATGGAAGTAAAATATGGATGATAAATAGTTAAGATGAGAAGAGAATAGAAGCTTTTGAAATGTGGTGATACAGAAGAATGCTGAAAATTAGATGGGTAGATCACGTAACTAATGAGGAGGTACTGAATAGAATTGAGGAGAAGAGGAATTTGTGGCACAACTTGACTAGAAGAAGGGATCGGTTGATAGAACACATTCTGAGGCATTAAGGGATCATCAATTTAGTATTGGAGGGAAGCACAGAGGGTAAAAATCGTAGAAGGAGACCAAGGCATGAACACACTAAACAGTTTCAGAAGGATGTGGGTTGCAGTAGTTACTCGGAGATGAAGAAACTTGCACAAGAGCATGGAGATAAGCATGGAGAGCTGCATCATTCTGGACTGAAGACCACAACAACAACAACATATTATATGTCTGGTACCAACGTTAGACATGAATAACACAACTGCATTCTGGTGGTCATTCTGCCAGTCACAGAGAATTGAAACTATCATTTTCATGCCAGCCGATAGTGTGTACATGTATGAAGTAGCATTGACATCCAACCATATCTTCTGGGTGCTTCAAATTTTTGTCGAGCAGTGTACATTTCTTCAGAAACACAACAAAGCTTGACATCGTTTACGCTATTAGGGAAAAATCAAAATGTACCTTCTCACACACGTTTCACAACAGAGTGGGAGGTAAATTCTTTTAGTACAATAAATTTGATAGCTCATATCTTCCACTGTTTTATTAACCAGATCTATTTCTTCTTAACTTAGCACTGATATTATGATAGTTATCACTCTGAGACATGACTCTCTGTGTCTCTTAATTTTTTGCCATCAACCCACTTGTATTCAATGTGAACCTCAAGATTTGCCAGCACAGTCTTCCATTAGAAAATATATACTGGCACAGGAAAATGAACTTGAGTTCTCTTTTCACCATAATCAGTTATGGCAATCTTATGACAATACAGGTGATTTCTTATCTACCTGCAGTATACAGTGCCTATTTTAATAATGAATAATGGCGTGAGAAAATGTATTCTTTGTAGAGAAAGGAACGTGTGAGCTTAACCATCTACTGTGCATGTGATGAGTTAGAATAGGCCCCTGCCAATAGCTGTCTGAGAAATTCATAATTTGTGACCACTCATTAAAATTGTCAAACATGCTAATAGATAAAAGTACCTTGTAGGTAAAACAGCAGTGATCCTGTAGTAAAAATACTTCTTGCAAAACGTTTTGTGATTGAGGCCTAATGTGCCTGCATATGGTGAAAAACTAAAGCAGCAAATATTTTTGCCATGCATAAATCTTCTATGCAAGATTCATACATACCCTCCACATTTGACTTCACTATAATGACACAATCACTACTATGACATAATCTATTTATGTACAAATTGTCACACCAGAAAATAACTATAGTTAGCCAAAACTCACACAGGTTTTTATAATTCAGGACATGGCGGTCAGAGTAAGGTGCATAGTGCCCCAAAGGATCTGCTATGCAGCCATTTTAAGTGAAAAGGGGTACTGACCGCTGCCTCACAGTATATCTGCTTCATCATGACTTTTTGTAACTGACATTTATTCTCACTACAAAGCAAATGAACACACCACACTCAGAAAAGACTAAGAAAATGTGACACTATACCCTGAAAAATTTGTCACTAGCATGGGAAAATGTGAAATACACTGGTATCAAAACCATTAACTCACTTTCAAATCACATTAAGGTCCTATGAGATGATAACAAATTATTAAACTAAACAAAACAAGTTGTTCATTTCAAAACATTTTCTTCTCTATATTAATTTTTTACACATTTCTCACATTTTCTGTGTTGTTAGTTTACAGTTTAAATTTATCTTGCTATTTTATTTATACCTGATACATCAAACATATTGTTTATACTCTACACCTACAATTAAATTCTATTTTTAGTTGATAAAAATCAAATGCACTGTTTATGTTGTGTCTAAATTAATTCATGTTTCTCTCTGTACATTGCTGTGTAAATGATATGTAAGTAACAGTAATTTACATACTTAGTAATTTGATGTTCCTATATCAACATGTGCTAGAGACATACATTAGATTCTCGACTATCTGGCCTAAGGTGGTAGAAGGTCAAGCCATATAACAAAAATGTTGAATAGGCTGGAGTTCTATAAATTCTTTCTTCTGAGCCCAGCTGTATCATTCAAAACACCCTTTTAATATCAAAACGTGGCTTTTATTAACATTTTCTGACTTCTGACATAATACAAGCTAGTTATAACTGTTTGTTATGTACGTAATGCACCCTTCAAAAATTATTACAACAACACAAAACAATCTGCATTGTGAAATAAGAATGTATCATACACACAAGTGAAAAGCCAGGCCTATCAAAAAAGATGAAACTTAAGGGTTTGATGATTTTAAAAAAATCTTTCATAGACGACTGTTTCCCTCCTTTAGCCCTCTTCCGTGCTGCAATATCCCTCCACACACTTGAGCGCTTCCTCAATCATCTTGAACCCATCTGAATGTGGGATGAGGTTTCTCTTGTTTTTTGTTTGCCTTCTCCTCTTGTGTTTCTTCCCCCTGCATTGCCACTTTCACAACACTGTTGACAATTAGTTCATAAACTTCATCATTTGCCATCCAGTCTGTGTTCGGTGATGTCCTCTGCACCAACATCCTCACAGCCCGGTACATTTCTGAGCAATCAGACAATATGGTTTCAATCTTATAGTTTGGTTACAAACTCAGATTCAAAGTTAAAATGTCCACCTTAATTGTCAAAAAGAATTTTCCAAGAGCTCACAAGTGATATGTTCATAGTTTCTTCCACACTTTGGCAAATCACCTCATGACTTCTAGCAAGCCAATCCTCTTCAGAATAGTTACAAAGTCTTTATTATTATTAATCGCTGATATCTATGAACTAAGAAAATGATGGCAATACTACCACTTTAGCATTTCAAGGATGCCTTGGTCCATCAACCAACAAAGAGCAATCACATTTAGTTGTGAAAATAATGCTTTGATATCTCGACCTGTGAATTTGTCATCGGCAGGATGAGAAAGCACATCATGGAAAAGCAGAGCTTTCCTTGGTAAATTGTTGTCTTTCAAATATTTGTCTACAGCTGGTACTAATTCATTTTGGAACCCACTTTTAAAGATTTCTGAATTCAGCCACACTTTCCGGGGCAGTGTTTCCACTTTTTTTCAGGTTTTTGAAAGCTCTAGGTTACCGTGATTTCCCTATTAACGAATTCCTAAACTTGTAGTTGCTAGTTGCATTACTACAAGCCAAAATGGTAACTTGTTCCTTAATTTTCTTGAATCATATGCTGCAGCTACTCTCATTGCAATTGTTTAACTGTTTGTGAGAAAATACCCTCCTCGCCAGTTAACTTCAAAAGGTAGTCTTTAGACAACGGCACAGGTGTTTGTCAGTGGATAAAGCATCTCTACCAATGGTAATCTAGCAAATACTGAATCTTTTTTTTTTTCACTGATCCATCAATCCACCACTGCCACTAAAATCACAATGCCTTTTTCTGCAATATTGGCCCAGTAGCACACAAACCCTTTCCTCTTAAACGTTCATCTTCAAAAATAAAGCTTCTTCAGCATCTTTATGTTTACCTTAAACACTGTCTTTCTTACTTTTATTCACTTCCACTAGTTTGGGAAAGACACCACTTTTCAGTTTCTGCTTGATTTTTCTTCCAGTATCCAATTGTACTTTTTCTTATCCATAGCTCCAAAACAATAGTTTTGGCTGCTACTCCAGAAGCCAGTCACATACATTACAACATGTACTTTCTGATCCCCAGTTATTACATTTTTTTTTTTTAGTCACCCATATTGGAATCTTTAATTAAAACACAAAGGGCAACACAAAACAACAATTTCACAATGCACATATACTGGACAGTTGATATGCAACTGAAACAACACAGAACACAGGGCTGCCAACAGAGCTGCTTTCTACATGTCATTGTTGTTTGTAAACACTGGAAGAGGGTTTCTAAGTATCATTCTTGAAGAGTGGTTGCGGTAATTTATTCAATGTTCGCAATACAGTGTGTATCTTATAACTGTGACATCAGATGTGCTAGAAGTGTAAAAAACATTTTGGAAGATGACACAGCATTGTAGTCTGCACTTACTTATTAAACTCTGAAAAAGTGCAGTATACAGCCTCATTTTACTACAGAGAAGTATTATTATGATATACATTAAGTAGGCCAGATATTACGAAGGAAGAATAGTGACCTGCCAGATAGTCGAGAAACTACCATTTTAAATACATATCTAAATGAATAAATGTTAATCTTTAGTTGCTAGTAATACTACACTGGTAACTCTAGAACTGAACTTCACAGATGTGCAGGAAAAATAAGACCAATTGAAGTTAAGGACACAGTGCAAGAAGACTCAATACTTTTTTACATTATTATAATTATCTTGTTATTTAAATACTTATTCAAAAAGCTATATACCAACTGTGAGGGAACTAATGACTATGTATTAATAAAATATCAGTGGAGCTATTATCGACATCCGGCCACAGGGTGGTGCAAGAACTACACAAGATAGTGAATCACATTTATACAATGGTGGAAGTTCTATCAGATTTTGAGATGAATATAATCATTGCTTTTCAGAGATAGAGCATAATTGGTATGATATGGTATGTATCAACCACACTCATGAAACTGCTTTATTGACGATTGGAAGGGAAAACTGAAAGCAGGTTAGGAAACAGGTTCGGTGGCACTCAAGAAGCAATTTTTGCAGTAGCCAGAACTCATGGAGTAATGCAAGAATCTAAAAACAAAGAAAGGTGTAAGGTAGGGTTGCTCATTGACACCACTGATATTTAGTGTGTACAACAGTGAGTGAAGTAAAGGACTACTGTAGAAGGAGAATGGTTTGTCACAGACAGGAAATTAGCACAATGCCATTCCCTGGCTGCATAACAGTAATCGCCGAAAGTGATAAGGACTTGAGAAGAGTGCACTATGAAATACGAGTGATAATGCCTATAATATGCATGTAGCCACAAAGAAAGCTGGGGTAGTGCTGTCTGCTGGATGGCTACATGTTACACTTGGACAAGAGACTCCTTGAAGGCATAGGCAATCACCCAATCCTTCGGTCCTACATCTCTTTTTTTCTACCATCTGTACTCTTTTTGAATTGTTGGGCAGCCTGTTTCCCACTACCCCCTCTTTGCATCCTTCCCTATTCCCAGCTCAGACAACTGCTTTCAATAAATGAGTACCCATAATCAGTCTTGCCACTGCCAAGGAAGTGTGCACTTGCGTGTCTGTGTGGACGTGTGTGTGTGAATCTATTTACTTCTGCTAGAAAAAGGAGGTGGTGCTTGAAAACTAGTATGAATGCTGTTTTCTGTTACGTACTTCTGTGCTCTACACTAGTGCCTGGGAAGCAGAATAGGTAAAGAAGGAAGATCTAATGACATGGACTGCAGAAGGCAAAGGGTCCTTTTATAAAAAGAAACGTCTAGTAGCATGTAAAAACATATACCGCAAGACTATAAAAAATTATAAAAAGCTACAGGACTAAGCCCAGCTATGTAATGGTAAAAAATGAATAATGGTGAAGACAGAAATAAAATGATTGGGAGCATTGCAAGTGTAGTCTCAAATTAGACTGTCAAATATTAGATGGAATCATCATGTTAGCATAAAGACATCTAGCAGTGAACCAATGAGGAGGAAATGGCTGATACCAAAGAAGAAGAAATGTCCCATAAAGAACACAGTGAACTTAAGAGACAGATAGCTGGGCACATATGGAGACCACGAGTTACAGCCAAAAATTGTAGTTGAAGGAACATGGAAGGACTGAACTACAAATTTAGGACAACATACGAGTGTAGAAGGCAGATCATTAAAGGGATCTCACAGCAAGAGGATAGCTGATAAGTGAGAGGAGTAGAGAGCTACATCAAACTTACCCTAGACTTGATAGTCAAAAGAACAATTTGAGTATTTATATGTGTGCAATCTGATAAACAAAACTTATTTTCTACAAAAACGAATTCCCTTCAGTTCACTTTGAAGCATCTTTGATAGCTTGAAGTATACATTTTTCCACATAACATTTCTCATAATTTAAAAATGTTCTTACAGGCAGTGGGAGGAGACTAGATAATTTGCAACTGTACCTGAGGGAGCCTCCGCTTGCTCCCTGACAACCTGCTCCCTCCTCTGTCACCGCCGTCTTTGCTTGTGCGAGCCCCATTTTCTCTGTCGTTTCTGGCACTGCAGTCACATTCCCTGCATCACTGTTCGACGTAGAAGCTAGAGCTGGCCACGATCCCGGATTATCCAGGATATTGAAATCGGCTGCCTTCGCACAGACGGACTCGTTCTTTCTCCTGTTTTTCCAAGCTCCACCAGCTTTAGGCAATAAATATGGTGCTGGACTAGACAGCCCCTTTAACAAGAAAGACTTTTTTTGCTGTACATTATTTGAACACATTATAGGAAACAACTGGTAGTTAATTGATAAAAGAAATCAATAACTATAATTTTTACAATAAAAATTTATTGAGATACATAAGCAAAAAGAGATGTTCAGTCAAAATGCTGCAATAATAGAAAATGAAATGAGCATTCATTTACTTCTGAAGTTGGAGCTACAAAACATGTAATGGAATTCGTCAGTGAAGACAAATCATTACAGAAGCATCTAAATAGTACACTGACTACCTGATATTATTAATGTGAAATTCGAAAGACCTAAGTACAAATGGTGGAAGTAGTAGAGATAACCATATAGTCAAGGGGATGAGTATTCAACAGGCACATTAAAAGAATTTGAAAATGTTGCTGAGATTTCAGGCAGTACACTTTTAAGCTTTTCACACACATTTCCCATCCCCAGTAACAGTCACAACTTAATGGAAATGTCTCAGAATTTATTAACATCCCAACACACATCTTCGGTTTGGCATGCTAAATCAATTTACGCAGAAAGATATGACAGTGGTCTATCTCACACAACAGTTCCAGAGAAAAACTTGTATTTTTCAGTTTTATTGTAAGGTATAAAACTTATATAATAGGAGAGAATCTTGTACCTTAAACCTCTAGACAGCCCTGTAATAGAAGATTAATATATCTCCTTATTCAGTTTTAACAATGATAACATTCACTTTTTGTGTGCATTAGTCTTTTCTGAAATTACAAGTCTTCCTCCAGCAAAGTAAGGTTTTTCAATACATGAAAAAATATTCCAAGGTACAACATAGTCTTTACTTATGAATAAACATTCTATTGAAATTTAAAAGTAGTGCAATCAGTGTTGTCAATACTGTATTTAATAATCTATTGTTATATTGTTACTCTAGTACACACCAACAGTCAGTAAGTAACATCAGATTAGGTGGAAGTACTGTCAAAAACTAGTTACAAATCAAAAACATTTTGAAATAGAAGCTATCAGAAACTAACACAAATTTTCATTTAGAAGACAGGTAAAATTGTTAAGGGATTTAAGAAAATCAGTTAATTTGCAAATATCACATGTTCCATGGTAAAACACCTTCCATTTTGAAGTACAAGATGGTGAACAACCACCAAAGTATGGCTTACCCATCCACACATTATGCAAGTAGCTTAAAAATAAATAGAACCTACATGCCATAGAATTCTATAACTGAAGAATTAACAGTATCTTCCAAATAGCTTCAATTATTATACATCATGTAAATGTGTAGAACTTGTAATGTATTTACAAATTCTGCACAACAACAACAAGTTAAAAAGAAGTGAATTTAAATCTGAAAATAAAAAAGTTTTCCTTCAGCTGTCAGACAGATGGGCAAAAGGCCAGTAAGTTTTTCAGTGTATCACAAAATCCAGTTGAATGCACAGCTGTAAAAAGGAAAAGAAAGGCAATGATGATACTACATAAAATATTAGTTGCCCTCTTGCAGTCCAGGAGTATAATAAAGAGCATGGGAGAGATGGATTGATTTAACCAGTTTTTAATGTACCTAGTATTTGTAGCTTCATTTAATGAAAAGCTAGCACAAGACAGAGAAACCAAAATCAACTTTTAGTTTGTCTCAACTTTGCTAGAAAATTGATAGGATTTCTCTGATGGAACCATCAGTCTATTGTCGGATATACCTACAGAAAGTGCCAAAACTGCATCACAAAATCACTTGTAAGACAAACACATGACTGACTACAGTAAAGAAGGGTGTATACCAAAAGTTTGGCAATGTTGTCAGTCTTGTTCATGTGTCTGTCAGCCACTCAACTCCTCAATTACACATTATCACCAACGATGATGGTTCTTAGTAAGCGACATTAAGTGTGATCAATTATATTTAAATCACTGTCAACAAGTTATTATAAGACATAATTGGTGACACTTTATAAAAAGATGTTCCTTCTGTAGCAACATTATTCAGCTCCTGTTATCACCCTATAGTATACATTTATTTACTAATTTTCTCAGATGTTGTAAGACCATCTGAACCAAAACTAAATGGCCATGAAAAAAGGATATACACACATTAGTAACAATACACACATTAGTAACAGAACACAGCAAAAGGCTATATTTTACTGTGATGATGTTTTGTACAAATAGAAGGAAGTAAGCTACATGGAGTCCTTCCTATTCAAGATTTCAAAATGTGAGGCACATCAATCATGTTTTTCAACTTTGCTGAAAACATATTGCAAACAGAATCTGTAGTATAGTGCACAGTTTCTTGCGAATAGCTGACAAAGTGTTAACCAGTTTCAGATCATTTGTTTTTTCTGTCTAGAGTTCACTCACAAAATATTTTGTATGAGTGCACTTCATAGCCATAAATGCTATATGAGGAATGGAACACATTCACAGGTGCTTGAACACCGGACTATAGGAACTGATACTGCAAACCCTTCAAACTGTCGTTCTCTGAGCTAAAAAGGCAACCACACAATTATTGGATTTTTGTAGTTTTTGGTTTATATATTCATTTATGGTATGTGAAGAAAAGAACTCAAATATCAATCTTCCCTAGCAGTTCAATGAACTCTCAAAAATTATTAAGAAACCTAAGTTTGAAGTTATCTAATGTGCTTAATACAAGGAGCCATGTGACCCTGTGGTAGAATGCTTGCCTGCCATGGGGGTGACCTGGGTTCACTTTCTACCTGTGTTAAATTTTTAAACAAAGGTGCACGTCTTTTAGCATTTCCACAAAGCATAAAATGTGAAAAAAATGAAAAAAGTAATATGAAACTGAAACGATCTTCTCAGTAATCTTATATAATAGATCAATAGTTAAGAACTTATATTTTCAATGAAATCTGTGTTTTTGTGTGAAATATATAATTATAAATATTATGAATTGTTTTCACAAAAATGACAATTAGATATTGATAATTAGCATATATTTGATGAATATTGCATTTAAATGAATTTGGTATTCAAATTGAAAGGAAAAAAGCAAGACTTGAACTAACGATCCTGCAACTACCAAACTCTAGCTCTATTAATTTTTTTCCATGTTTATGGATTTTATGTTTCACACAAATGCTCTTAGAAGATGGACCTTTTATTGAAAAATCTGCATTGGCCAGGAACTGATCCCATGCCTCTGATGTGGCAGGCAATTAAGAAATTGTGTCATAATTTCCTGGCAACTGGAAGAGTTCTGAAACATTTTGATGGTGCACGCCATTGGTGTTTTGGAAGAGACTGCGAGGACTTCAGACAAGCATTTGAGTCAAGTCGGCAGGTATCTAGACAATGTAATGTACCCTGAGCAACACTGCATCATGTAGTACAGCAGTGTCTTTATTTGTATGTTTAAAAAGTACAAATTCTGCAACATTTGATGCCGAATGACAAACCATGCCAATGACAATGTGCTACGAATATGCTGCAGTGCATGGACATGAATGCCAACTTCCTTTAAAGATGTTTTTTTCTCAGATGAGGCAATCTTGCATGTACCACAAACCTTTGATCGGCATAACATTCGGATTTGGGGCTCACAACATCGACAAGCTATTACTGAACATGTTCGTGATAACTCTAAACTGAACATATGGTGTGTGCAAATGCACAGCGGGGTGGCTGGATCATTCTTCTTTGCAGAAAACAGTGAATGGATCAGTTTGTGTATCCTCAGACACAAGACTTGCAGCCCAATATCACCTTGTTCACAAGATCCTGGATACGTAATTACCCGATCACTGTATCAGACACAAAGGACCGAGTACCTGATGGCCACATTCCCCCAGTATCATCCTGCTGGATTTCTTCTTGTGGGGACTTGTGAAGGACTGCAAGTATGCAACCAAAGTGGACAATATTCGTACGTTAACACATCGCATGTTACGATGAACATGGCAAGAAACTGAATACAGACTCAATATTCTTCAAGTTATAAATGGTTCACAGATAGAGCTGTACCGATGACTATTAAATAAATTTTTTGAGACACTCTAACATATGGCGCAATTTCATTATCGATGATTATTAAATAAATTATTTGAGATGCTCTAACATACAATGCAATTTCATTATCATTTCTACTGCAGTCCTTTTTTTTCCTGGGCCTTTCAAATGTGGAATGTTTCAAAGGGTATTTCAAAAATAATCACTATGACTGTAAATACATTTATCCAACAGTGACAGAAGACAGTCAATGGATTCATAGGAAAATGTTTGCAGTTGCCTACAGAACCCAGGCATGCACCTCTCTGTCTGAAGCAAACTGACAACCAAGGATGTCTTTCTCAGGGCACCAAACATGCTGAAATCCCATACAAAGAAACAATAAAGCCCCACAGGAGTGCAGAACAACAGGTAAATTAATCAAAGAGGGAGGTGAGAGCTCGCACTTGGAAGTACACAACCTGACGCAGTTATATGGAAGAATGGACCATTGCCAAAGAAATGTAAATTGGCTGTAATATGCCCGATACACAAGGGAATGTGGTAACTACAGAGGCATCAGCTTACTGAATGTAACCTAAAAGGTACTGGTTGTAATTACCCACAGAAAATCATAACCATTCATAGAAAAGAACATACAATACCAAAGGTGGGTTCTAACCAAACTGACCAACAACAGATAACATTTCACTCTAAGACAGTTATTTGAAAAACACTAGGAATATGATAAAGATATCTACAGTCTGTTAGTCAATTTTCAGTGTGCATATGACAGCATCCACTGGGATAGCCTACTCAGTGCACTGCTTGACTTCAGAATCTCTGAGAACCTAATGAGAATGGTGTAAACTTGTATGGCAGGGTCAAGGGCAGCAGCATGTTTCTGATGGTGCACATCAGAAATATTTGCGATTGAGACAGATTTCAGACAAGGGGATGCTCTCTCATGTGTTCTGTTCAGTGTCATCTTACAGAGATTAATGAGAGAATATAGTACTATTAAGTAAATCAAGCTATGTGATGAAAAAATGCATCAGAAAATGGACAGCCACACACAAATGGTTGTGCTAAAGGTGAACCAAGACAAAATAGAGTTACATTATTACAAAGAAGTTAAGACCACAAAGAATTAAAGAATTTCTAAAGACAGATGGCATGAGATTCAATAGAGTTCACCAGTTCAAATACTTTGGATTTTGGTTTACCACAGACAACAGCATAGGAGTGGATATCAACGAAAGAGTACCACTGGGAATGAAATGCATATACTCCCTCGGGGAGGTGCTCAGCTCAAAATCAATATCAGCGAACTCTTAGATGAGAATCTATAAGTGACATGCTCAGCAATCATGAACGGTTCAGAAATCTGGAGCACTATTAAATGAGGAGAGGAAAACCTATCAATATTTGAAAGAAGAGAATTGAAAAAGATATGGGGACCGATCTTAGATAAATGAGAATAGAGGAGGAGGAGGAAGAACAAGGAAATCCACCTCTCGATCCAAAAATCCTACAGAAGCTAAGGAGCAGAACAATGGGCAGGTGACGTAGCCTATGTGCATGAAGAAAGATAGGTGAAGGAGGCACTTGAGGGGAAACCAAACACCAGATGCCCCATACGATGGCCTGGAAGCATTGGATGGACGACCTGGCGAAGGACCACCCAGTCCTGAGATTTAAACACAACTGAAGGAACTGAGCACAAAACTGAAAGGAATGAAAGCATTTTGTGGAAGCAGCAGTCTGCAGGGCCTGTGATTGCTGGATATGTATGTAATGCCTGAGGAGAGATCAGGACTTTATGGAGCATTTGTAAGGGCTTCCCAGTAAAAATTTTCTGTGTGCTCTAAACAACCCCGGCAACATTTGGGCACGCCCACACTACCACCGGTCCCACAGAGGCCTATGGTAACTGCCTCACTGTATAAAACTGCGCCCACTGGTCTGCATCCATGGCACACTGCTCGTTTTGGGCAGTCGTTCACCTGAATGACGGTGTACCCATACACGACCATCAAGCTGGTGCAGCAAGAAAAGTGATTCATCTGAACACATGACACGTTTCCACTGATCCACAGTTCAGTTTCAGTGATTCAGTGCTCACTCAATTGTAACTAACGATGGAGATGGGTCAGCAAGGGAACTCGTAGGGGTCGTCTGCTGCAGAGCCCTGCATTCAATAACGTTTGCTCGACAGTGTGCTCCGAAACACTTGTGCCTGCATCAGCATTGTACTTTGCCATCAGATCAGCCACATATCACCACTTATCCTTCCTCTGACCTCCACATCATGTGATGAAGCTTGGATGTCCAACACCTTGCCTCCTACTTCTAGTTTCACCACCCTTCAACAACTTTCCACTCGTGTTCACAACAACAGCATGCAAAGAGCGGACCAGCTTTGTCATTTCAAAGACGCTTGCTCCCAGGCAGAGTGCCATAATAATGTGCCCTTTGTAAAAAGTCACTTGTGTCAGAGGATTTCCCCATTTTCAGCCAGTATTGTCACTAGTATGTTTCCCCATTTCTCTCTGCTCCACTTACATGCTTTCTTTATCATGTCACGGGCCACAACAGCACTGTGCACCATTCAGTCTTGCCGTAGGCAGTGGGCATAATTTTTGGCTCATCAGTGTATACCAGTAAGACCCAGACTATTTAAAAACCGATCTCCCATGTATAAAATATCTACAAACATTTGATTACTTTACTAATGAAATAACGTGTTAAACATTTGAAGACAAGCATGTAAGTGAGAAAATGTCTAGGAAAAGTTTGAAATTATGCTTGCTTTTTGTTGGAAGTCACCAAGTGCTCTCATTATGAAACATGGACAAATATTCTTTGAGTACTTTGAACCTAATTTTAAACAAAAGCAAGTTTTTCATGAATTTAAATGTCTATTATGTCATAGTTCCAGACCTATGTGTCACACAATATTATAATTTTGCAGGTGTGTTCAATGGTGTATGTGGATACTGTCACCAAATATTTTATGGCTATCATTAATAATAAAGAAGAAATAAATTAAAACATGATATCTGATGCAGCAGTTTTACTGCATGAAAAACAAAAACATAGTAAGTGATTAACTCTTTCCTTTCATCATTCTATGGGGGCTGACAGTGAGAAAAAGTTTCATCAAGGTTTTAAATCATGTGTAAAGTTTGTTGGAAGTTGCTACATCCCCTCATTCTAAAATAATAGATGAATAAAGTCTGCGTATTTGCAGGCTGTCAGTTAAGCTGCCTCAAGAGATACACAAAGTTTCTAACTGCAATACAGGTCTCATTGTGTTCAACATTTAACATAAGATTATAACTCTTAATGAGTAGATTATGACAGCATTTAAAGTTTTCAAACACAGTCAAAAATTGAATTTTTGTTGCTCCTATGCTGCAACTTATACCAGGTTTCAGGATAGCATTTCAATAGTAATAAATAATAAGAAGAAGCAGCATAATAATAGTAATTTAAAAAACTGTCATGTGGAACCACAGTGTGGTGCAAATCTTTCAGTTGGACAGCACTTCAGCAACTAGCATACACAAATACTTTGTAAGTAACAAATAAGCTTCAAGGGCAACTCAGAATAAACTGTGGCATGAATCTTAAATATTATGTAAACTGAAGATGGAGGGGGTGGGGCAAGGAACGAAAAGGAACTAACGATATCAGGTGCATCATGACTTTATGCAGAATCAGTAGCAGAGAGTGATAATGTATGCCAGACTGGCACTCGAACCAGGAATCTTGTGCTTATTAGTCAGTTGTGTTTATCACTACACCACCCAGAAAAAGTGTGCATCACAAATGGATGGACTAATGGACTACTTCGGCACAGTCTCTGGCCAACCCACACTCCTACCAAGCACCATCCATCCATGTCCTTGAAGCTTGTTAATTTTACATTCTTGCTGCAGGTCGAACAAGACTGTGCATCTGCACTGAGGGCTGTGGAGTAATAGCGCATAAAGGCAAATAAATTACATGAATATGTGGCATCTGTTCTTTTGGACATGTCCGCAAGAGGAGACACCACCACACTGAGGTAACAAAAGTTATTGAATATCTCCTAACATCTTGTCGGATCTCCTTTTGCCCAATGTAGGGCAGCAACTCGATGTGGCATGGATTCAAGTCACTGGAAGTCCCCTACAGAAATAATGAATCATGGTGCCTCTACAGCTGTCCATAATTGAGAACGTGTTGTTCTTGCATGATTCTGTGCACAAATTGACCTCTCAAGTATGTCCCGTAAATGCTTCATGGGATTAATGTCGGGCATTCTGGGTGGCCAAATCTTTTCGTTGAACTGTCCAGAATGTTCTTCTAACCAACCACAAACAATTGTGGCCCTGTCACATGGTGCATTTTCATCCATAAAAATTCCATCACTAAATGACTGAAGATGGGCTCCAAGTAACTGAACGTAACCACTTTCACTCAATGATCAATGCACTTGGTTCAGAGGTCCAAATCCATTCTATGTAAACACAGCCCACACCATTCTGGAGCCACCACCAGCTTTCACAGTGCCTTGTTGGCAATGTGAGTCAATCATTTCGTGGAGTCACCACCACAATCAGATCCTACCATCAGCTCTTACCAACAGAAATCAGGGCTCATCTAACCAGGTCATAGTTTTCTTGACATCTAGAGTCCAATTAATATCATCGCAGGTCCAGGAAAGGCTCTGCAGGGGATGTCACACTGTTAAAAAGGGCACTCACATAGGTCCTCTGCTGTCGTAGTCCATTAACACCAAATTTTGCTGCATTGTCCAAATGATTGCATTTGATGTGCATTCCACATTTATTTCGTAGTTATTTCATGCAGTGTTGCTTGTCTGTCAGCAGTGATATCTCTACACAAACACCATTGATCTTGTTCATTAATTCAAGGCCATTGGCCACTGTGTTGTCCGTGATGAGAGGAAATGCCTGAAATTTGGTATTCTCGGCTCTACACAAACACCATTGATCTTGTTCATTAATTCAAGGCCATTGGCCACTGTGTTGTCTGTGATGAGAGGAAATGCCTGAAAGTTAGTATTCTCGGCACACTCTTGACACAGTAGATCTCAGAACATTAAATCCCCTAAAGATTTTCAAACTGGAGTGTCACACGTGTCTAACACCAACTACCATTCCACGCTCAAAGTCTGTTAATTTCCGTTGTGCAGCCATAATCACATCGGAAACCTTTCCACATGAGCCATCCAAGTACAAATGACATCTCTGCCAACACACTGCCCTTTTAGACCTCGTGTAAGCAATAGTATCACCATCTGTGTATATATATACAAAGTTGTAAATAAAATACAAAGAAACTTCCACATGGGAAAAATATATTAAAAACAAAGATTCCAAGACTTACCAAGCGGGAAAGCGCCGGTAGACAGGCACAAAAAAATAACACACAAACACACACACACACACCAAAATTACGAGCTTTCACAACCAGCGGTTGCTTCGTCAGGAAAGAGGGAAGGAGAAGGAAAGATGAAAGGATGTGGGTTTTAAGGGAGAGGGCAAGGAGCCATTCCAATCCCGGGAACGGAAAGACTTACCTTAGGGGAAAAAAAGGATAGGTATATACTCGCACACACACACACACACACACACACACACACACACACACACACACACACACACACACATATCCATCCATACATATACAGACACAAGCAGACCTACCGGCGCTTTCCTGCTTGGTAAGTCTTGGAATCTTTGTTTTTAATATATATACAAAGTTGATGTGACTTACCAAACAAAAGCGCTGGCAGGTCGATAGATACATAAACAAACACAAACATACACACAAAATTCAAGCTTTCGCAACCAACGGTTGCTTCTTCAGGAAAGAGGGAAAGACGAAAGGATGTGGGTTTTAAGGGAGAGGGTAAGGAGCCGTTCCAATCCCGTGAGCGGAAAAACTTACCTTAAGAGGAAAAAAGGACAGGTATACACTCACACACACACACATATCCATCCTCACATACACAGACACAAGCAGACATTTGTAAAGACAAATCTCTTAAAACCCACATCCTTTCGTCTTTCCCTCTCCTTCCCTCTTTCCTGATGAAGCAACCGTGGGTTGCGAAAGCTTGAATTTTGTGTGTGTGTTTGTGTGTCTATCAACATACCAATGCTTTCGTTTGGTAAGTTACATCATCTTTGTATATATACATTGCTATCCCATGACTTTTGTCACCTCAGTTTATAATGAATCTTAAAGACAGGTGCAAAAAACATACATCAAGCACTCAGTAGCTGCTTTTGGGATAACATGTAATAAGAAAAAGGAATAACTGGTACACAAAGCAAAGATTCAACTTTGTAAAAGCAGTTTATTTTTATAAATGTTTATCATAATAATCTACCATCTGGAAATAGAGAACATGTAACTGCCAACACTGAACACATTGTGTATGAATTTGTCATCTACATGTAAATCCACACTCTGAAGACCACTGGAAAATGCACGACAGAGGGTACTTCCCATTGCACACTATAACTAGCATAGCTTTGACCACAGGCCACTTAATGTGAGCCAACATATCCTACTGTATGCAGTCAGTATGTTAAGATTCTACAGTTTCATTATGGAAAAGGAAGAGAGAAGACAATCAGCATACAGGATACCCACTCCATTAATATATAGCACAAATGTAGAGTATGTACTCACATTGGATTGTTTGCTTCTTATTCCCAGTAATTTCGAACAGCCATTGCCAGACCTCCGCTCTTTCGAACACCTAAAATTTTCCACACTTGAGCCTAATAGGTTTGAAACACGAATCCTGTGCCTCGCCGGATTTGTACCAGAATTTGGTGTACCTCTGGGTGAACTGCTTCTCCTGTACACAGTTTCTAACACTTGTTGGCAGGATAATTTAATATTAAATAATAAATACAAATTACATCACAATTGTAAAATTTCACTACATTTTAAATTGATACAACCAACATATTGATAAAATGCAAGATATCGTTAATTGAATACCGTGTATGTCCAGGATCTCCTCCTAAACTCATACATGGGTTTCAATCAAATCTCCATAGATCAGTTTCAACCAAATATGGCACACAAACTGCAAACTTCATAAACATCACACTGTATGGCTTATAATCTCCCATTTCTCATAGCCGATGCAAGCCAAGGGCAAAAACTTGTTTTATCAGTCCCTGCCATATACACTGGAGCACCAAAGAAACTGGTATAGGCACGTGTATTCAAATACACAAATATGTAATCAGGCAGAAAACAGCTCTGCCCTCTCCAACGCCTATATATGACAACAAGTGTGTGGCACAGTTGTTGATTAGTTACTGCTGCTACAATGACAGGTAATCAAGATTTAAGTGAGTTTGAATGTGGTGTTATAGTCGGCACACAAGCAATGGGATCCAGTGTCTCCAAGGTAGTGATGAAGTGGAGATTTTCCCGTATGACCATTTCACGAGTGTACCATGTATATCAGGAATCAGGTAAAACATCAAATCTCTGACATCACTGTGGCTTGAAAAAGATCCCGCAAGAATGGGACTAATGACTACTGAAGAGAACCATTCAATGTGACGGAAGTGCAACCCTTCTGCAAATTGCTGCAGATTTCAATGCATGGCCATCAACAAGCGTCAGTGTATGAAACATTCACTGAAACATCACAAATATGGACTTCCGGAGCCGAAGGCCCACTCGTGTACCCTTGATGACTGCACAACACAAGGCTTTACACCTCGCCTGGGCCCATCAACACCGATGTCGGACTGTTGATGACTGGAAACAAGTTTCCTGGTCAGACGAGTCTCATTTCAAATTGTATTGAGTGGATGGACATGTACGGGTATGGAGACAACCTCATGAATCCACGGACCCTGCATGTCAGCAGAGGGCTGGCTGCTGCGGCCGAGAGGTTCTAGGCGCTTCAGTCCAGAACCACATGGATGCTACGGTCGCAGGTTGAAATTCTGCCTGAGGCATGGATGTATCTGATGTGCCCTTAGGTTAGTTAGGTTTACGTAGTTCTATGTCTAGGGGACAGATGAAAGTCCCATAGTGCTTAGAGTCATTTGAACCTTTTGTCAGCAGGAGACTGTTCAAGCTGGTGGAGGCTCTGTAATGGTATGGGGTGTGTTCAATTGGAGTCATATGGGACCGCTGATATGTCTAGATACAATTCAGGTGTCATGTACGTAAGCATCCTGTACGATCACATCCAGAATTGCTACAGAGTGGCTCCAGAAACACTTCCACTGGTCACCAAACTCCCCAGACATGAACATTACTGAGAATATCTGGGCTGCCTTGCAACATGCTGTTCAGAAGAGACCTCCACCCCCTCGTACACTTACGGATTTATTAACAGCCCTGCAGGATTCACAGTGTCAGTTCTCTCAGCACAACTTCAGACATTAATCGAGTCCATGTCACGTCAGGTGTGCTCGCGGGGCTCCTACACGATATTAACCAAGTGTACCAGTTTCTTTGTGTCTTCAGTGTACGTTGCCATGCATGACAAGCATATAATGTAGGAATGGTATCAGCCTGCCTTATCGACTAGCTTCATAGGACATACTACACATCAGAGGCAAGAAACATTTTTCCAGCCCATGTCATGTAGGATGTCATGCATGACAAGGGTGTTCTACTGGAATAGTATTGGTCTGCCTTATCGACCTGATTAGCAGGGTAGCCTACATATTGTGGCAAAAACATTATTTTCAAGCCCCTGACGTGGGGGATGCCCTGCACAACAGGTGTCTTAAAGGAGCAGTATCATCCTCTGCAGAGGCTACACATGCAGATGGGTACGTCTGAGTAGAGAGAGGGGATGGAGGATGATAGAAAGAGGTGAACAGAGAAAGGGAGAGGAGGAGACAGACAGGGATAGTGTGAAAGGGGTTGAGGAGGGGACATACAGCACGGAGAGGAAAACAGAGGCAATGGACAGAGAGAGGGGTGAGGCCAGGACTGACACAGAGAGGGTGAGGATGCGGTGTACAGAAAGAGCAGAGAGAAGATGGCCAAGTAAAGGTGGAAGGATGTGTTGCACAGAGAGATGGAGGGAGGAACAGATGGATACAGAGACAGGGAGGTAGGTGGGGTGGGGGGAAGATGTGTAAAATATACGTGTTCAACATGTAAGTGAGCAAAGCCACTGGGAAAACGTTAGTTAAGAAAATAATTTAAGCAATAAAGTTGGGGTAGCTACAGCTGGAGAGGGCAAGGGGAGAAACAAGGCAGGGATCAGGAAGGACGCTCAGAGAATTGTTGGCTGATGGCTGGGAGAGAGAAGTAGCAGGCATACAGGGTAAGAATGTGGCACCAGCAAGTTCTTTCTGGACAAAGTCAGAGGGAGTTATATACGGGATACAATGATGAAGAGTAGATTGGATGAGGGAGACAGAAGCAGAGGATGGAGTATGAGTGAAGCTGATGTCATGACACTGGGTTGGAGGATGGTGAGAGCAGGATTTAGAGAGAGACTGCAATCGGCACACCATTGCACATGACTCCCTCTGCCTGCATCGACAACCAGCCCATTGGTGCCACATTCCTACCCCGTGCACCTGCTGCTTCTCCCCCCCCCCCCTCTTCCTCTCCTTGCCATCTTTACCTGACATGATCGCCCAACTCAGTTGAGCTCCATTATTGGCACAAAAGTAGTCAGCTGGGGCAATATATTTGTACATGGGTACATTTGTGTGTGTGTGTGTTTGGTGAGTTGTTACATTTATTCCTTAAACTATTGTACTATTATTAGTATCTGTAATACCACCTTAAGGAGAATGCTAAAACAAATCATTTTTGTGGCCTATTTTTTCTCACTCATCCCAAAAACCTCTCATATAAACAATGTGTTTCTTCTTCCCCTCTTCTGTTCACTCCTTTTCTCTTTCAATGTTTGCTCTAATTTCTGTTTTCTGAATTCTTCTCTGTATTTTTTCCTGTCGGCCATGTCTCCTGTGGAGCTGTTTATTTTTTGAGGACTTCCAAAGTTCACAGTTTCCTTTACCCAGTTGGTTTTCAGTGTGTTGTGTCACTATATTAAAAATCTTCTTGAACAGTCTGTTTTCGTTCATCCTTGAACATCTCTGTAGAACTTTTACCTTCTTCTCTGACATCATCTTTGGTCATCTCTGTCTGTTATTATTAGTCACTTTATACACATCCCCCTTTCTGAACTAGCCTGTAGATCTTCCAAATTATTTTTCTCTCTCTTTATATCTGCTTTATTTTTGTTCTTTCCCCAGTTTCTGTTGTTCCTGAGGCACACAGGGCATCTTGTAAAACCACTGCATTGTAGTGTCTTACTTTGGCATTAATGGAGATACTTCTTTTGCTGTTGTGGTTCCATATAAGTCTGTAAGGTTTCAGTAGTTTTGTGATCTTTCGTTGGTCTGATGTAGAGTTCAATCCCGTTTTCTGTTAATCTCTCCCAGGTATTTGAAACTTTATACTTGTTATCTTTCCATTCTTAATTTCCAATGGGTGTCTGTCTGTGTATTTTGTGTCCTTGTAATGTTTTTTCCCCATGAGATTTGTAGTCCTGTTTTAGATGAGATTATTAGTGTATTTTACTGTACAATAGTGTCTTAATTTGGCACTGGTGGAAATATTTTGTTTGTTGTAGTATTTCCATGTAAGTCTGTGTGTTTTTCGTAGTTTTGTAACCTTTTCTTCACCAGAAGTCGAACTGAGTCTTGTTTTCTCTAGTCTCTCCCATGTATACGAAACTTCTTTGTGTGTTATGTTCTCATATTTAGTTTACAGTGAGTCTCTTTCTTCTTATAAAATAGAAAGAAACTTCCACATGGGAAAAATATATTAAAAACAAACATTCCAAGACTTACCAAGCGGGAAAGCGGCGGTAGATACGCACAATGAATAAAACACACAAACACACACACAGAATTTCGAGCTTTCGCAACCGGCGGCTGCTTCGTCAGGAAAGAGGGAGGGAAAAGGAAATATGAAAGGATGTGGGTTTTAAGGGAGAGGGTAAGGAGTCATTCCAATCCTGGGAGCGGAAAGACTTACCTTAGGGGGAAAAAAGGATAGGTGCACCGCCGCCGTCAGTGTCAGCCAGTTTGCCGTGGCATACGGAGCTCCATCGCAGTCTTTAACACTGGTAGCATGCCGCGACAGCGTGGACGTGAAAAGTATGTGCAGTTGACGGACTTTGAGCGAGGGCGTATAGTGGGCATGCGGGAGGCCGGGTGGAGGTACCATCGAATTGCTCAACACGTGGGGCGTGCCGTCTCCACATTACATCGATGTTGTCGCCAGTGGTAGGCGGAAGGTGCACGTGCCCGTCGACCTGGGACCGGACCGCAGCGACGCACGGATGCACGCCATCCTACGCAGTGCCGTAGAGGACCGCACCGCCACTTCCCAGCAAATTAGGGACACTGTTGCTCCTGGGGTATCGGCGAGGACCATTCGCAACAGTCTCCATGAAGCTGGGCTACGGTCCCGCACACCGTTAGGCCGTCTTCCGCTCACGCCCCAACATCGTGCAGCCCGCCTCCAGTGGTGTCGCGACAGGCGTGAATGGAGGGACAAATGGAGTCGTGTCGTCTTCAGCGATGAGAGTCGCTTCTGCCTTGGTGCCAATGATGGTCATATGCATGTTTGGCGCCGTGCAGGTGAGCGCCACAATCAGGACTGCATACGACCAAGGCACACAGGGCCAACACCCGGCATCATGGTGTGGGGAGCAATCTCCTACACTGGCCGTACACCTCTGGTGATCGTTGAGGGGACACTGAATAGTACACGGTACATCCAAACCATCATCGAACCCATCGTTCTACCATTCCTAGACCGGCAAGGGAACTTGCTGTTCCAACAGGACAATGCACGTCCGCATGTATCCCGTGCCACCCAACGTGCTCTAGAAGGTTAAGTCAACTACCCTGGCCAGCAAGATCTCAGGATCTGTCCCCCATTGAGCATGTTTAGGACTGGATGAAGCGTCGTCTCACACGGTCTGCACGTCCAGCACGAACGCTGGTCCAACTGAGGCGCCAGGTGGAAATGGCATTGCAAGCCGTTCCACAGGACTACATCCAGCATCTCTACGATCGTCTCCATGGGAAAATAGCAGCCTGCATTGCTGCGAAAGGTGAATATACACTGTACTAGTGCCGACATTGTGCATGCTCTGTTTCCTGTGTCTATGTGCCTGTGGTTCTGTCAGTGTAATCATGTGATGTATCTGACCCCAGGAATGTGTCAATAAAGTTTCCCCTTCCTGGGACAATGAATTCACTGAATTCACGGTGTTCTTATTTCAATTTCCAGGAGTATATATATATATATATATATATATATATATATATATATATATATATATATATATATATGAGATTTGTAGTCCTATTTTGGCTGAGGTTTGGTGTGGTGTCTCTAAAGGATCTTCGGTTTTTCAGTTATTTGTTATTACAGCTGTACCACCAGCAAAAGCCAAACATTTTATGTTTGTGTGTCTTTCCTTGTGTCTCTCATCTTTTTTATTCCATTAGCTCATTTGTCCCATGTCCTAATCATTTTCTCTAAAACAAGATAAATAGAATGGATGACAGGCCATCTCCCTGTCTCACTCTGTCCCGTTTACAAATGATTCCACGACCTCTCCCATGAACTTCACTTCGGATGTTGTACTTGTTTATGTTTACTGGATTCTCTTTCTGTCTTTGTTGCCCACCTTCATTTCTTACAGAGGGATGTAGAATATTTATCTGTCCATGGAGTCTGTCATCTTGAAGGCAAAAAATGTTACTGTGGTGTTCCTGGACTTCATCATTGTTAATATTGTCCTCTGGCACCAGATACGTTCACTGCATTATCTACCGTCCTGCACCCTCATTGGTATCCTCCTATCTGTGCACCTATCTGAGATTCTATTGAATTTGACAGAGCTTTTAATAGAATTTTGTATGTAACGGATAAAAGTGGAACTCCTCTGTAATTATTAGCAACTGTTTAGTTTTCTTGCTTGTGGAGAAATATATTAGGCTGACTTCCATTCTTCTGGTACCTTTTCTGTTTCCCAGATGTTTTTGTTAGTTCTGTGTAATTAGGGTGTAATGTTATTGTGGCCTAATTTCCAAATTTCTGAAATAAATCCATTTTCTCTCAATGCTGTTATCTCCAACAATGGTTTCTTTGTATGCAGGGGGTTTAAAATCCAAGTACGCTTCTGGATTTTTGAAAGTATACTCTGTGTCAGTTTATCACAGTTGAGCAGTGTGCCAAAGTATTGTGCCAAAATCTTGCAGTTCTGTTCCACATTTTTCTCCAGCATTCCGTCTTGTCTTTTGAAGCTTAAACTTAGCGGTTGATATCCTGTCGCATTTTCTTTGAATGTCCCATAATTACGTTTGCTGCTTTCATATAAATCATTATCTCCTTCAGCCTGTTGTTTGTGTAACATTTTCTTTATATAGATTATTTCTTAAGAGGTCTTCTGTAGCTTGTTGAAATCTTCCCATTTTTCAGATGTCCTAAGGACATTTCTATGGGTCTGTCGCATGCCACATTCCACCATCTGCATTTCCTTATCTCAGTGGTTGCCCACTTTCATCAGTTCTTCTATTTTTTTTTCCGGCAGTTCTCCCCATTTGTTACTCTCAATTTCCCTGTCTTATATAAATTTCACTTTGATTTAGATCAAAGTAAAAAAATCCTTTTTGCTCATTATTATATTCGTAATTTCTCAGACATTTTTCATGGATGTTGCTATGTGGCCTATCTGAAATTCTCTTAGGACATTATTGGAGAATTTCCAAGTCTATGTGGTTTCTGTATTTGTGTCGACATGAGTTTGAGGTCAAAATTACTGCAGAAGTTTATCAGGTTCTCTTTGTTCTTGTTCGTCTCCTTCTTGCCTGCTGTCTCTCTGAATCCTCTTTCCCTGCCTAATTGGGCACTAAAATCTCATAGGAACATTTTTACATGTCTCATCGGGATTTGTTGGTGGTCTCTTCCAGATCATCTCAGAATTCAATCATCAACAAGTTCTTCTTGTAGCTTTTTAGGGTATATGCATTGCTTAATGTATAGGCGTTTTTCCACAGCATATCATGAGTTGATATTTTTTCTGATTTTGAGGTGAAATTTATTACAGAGACCAGAATGGATTTGTGTACTACAAATCCTGTTCCAAAGAGGTACAGGTTTCTTCCTGAAACCATTACAGCTCGTCTCCCTTTGTATGGTCTGTGGTTTTCCCAGTCAAAGTGGTTCTCATCTGAGAGCCATGTTTCCTGTCTTGCCAGTATCTTGATACCCAATTTATCCATAGTGGGAAATGCGCAAGCTTTCAGAACCAGTACCTCTTTGTTCTGCAGAAAAGGTGAAGGGGAAGGAAGAAGGCTAAAAGAAAAGGACTGCTGATGTTTAGGAAAAGGGCATAGTTACAGAAAAAGAAATTCTGAATGTGTAAGAACAGTCAGTTTTCTTTAAATGTGATTTAACAAGTAAATTTAAATCAAACACTGGAAACTCGAGGTAGGAATATCAACAATGTAGGAAAAGACAAATTGCTACTTCCTGTAAAGAAGACACGTCAGGTTGCAGAGAGGCACAATTAAAGGACACTCACATGTAGCTTTCAATCACACATACACACACACACAAACACACACACACACACACACACACACACACACACACACACACACACACACACACACAAGAAAGCACACCTCATGTACACACAATTGCCAACTCCAGCATCTCCGGCTGGAATGCAACATCATGTGGTATGCAAGCAGCAATCTGGAGGGGTTGGGGAAGGGGATGGGGTAATTAGTGTATGGGTGGGGAGAGAGACAAACACTGTCTGTCGGTATGTGCAAGGACTAGTCTGCCAATAGGTGCAGTGTCAGGGGGTTGTGGGGCAGGGAGGTGGGAAAAAAGGAACAAAAATAGAGAGAAGTGGGGAAAGACAGGCAGATGTGTTGGCAGAGAGCTGGAAATACACAGTTTAGGAGATGGGAGGAGATGATAGGACAGAGAGGGTGGAAACTGTTGGGTGGAGGGTGTCGGGATAGTATGTTTGGAGGGTGGGGGGGCCTTATGTTACCATAGGTTGAGGGTGGGATAATTACAGGAGCAGAGAAAGTGTTGTAAGGATAACTCCCATCTGCACAATTGAAATCATATTAATGTATGTATATCAAAGTAGTCTATGAGTTTTACTATTTGGGTAGCAAAATAACTGACAAAGACTAAAATAGAGAGAATATGAGGTGCAGATTGGCAACGACAAGAAAAGCATTTCTGAAAAAGAGAAATGTTTTAACATTACATACAAAGATAATTGCTAGGAAGTCTTTTCTGGAGGTATTTGTATAGAGTGTAGCCTTGTACAAAACTGAAATGTGCATAATGAGCAGTTCAGACATAAAGAAAGTAGAAGCTTGCAAGATGTGGTGCTACAGAAGAGTTTTGAAAATCAATTTGGCAATGGAAGGTAATGTGGTGGGTGGGTGTGTATGTGTGTGTGTGTGTGTGTGTGTGGAGGAGGGGGCATTGAGTTATGCAGAGATGATAAAGCTTGCACAGGACAGACTGAAAATAAAAACAAAAACAACAACAACATTATGTTTTGTCCTGCCGGGTTTGCGACATAGGGCATTGCTGGATCATAAATATACAGTATAATACAAAGACTATACATGCTGCCTTATGGAATTATAGTGACAGTCTCATAAATTTTTTAGTTACAAATTTTTGCCTAAGACCACTCAAACACTATCATTGCTTGTTTTGAGTTATTACCAACTCATAATCTTGAGATCAGAGTATCTTAAATAGTAACTCATTAACTGAGCAGACCTAGGAGAGGCACCTTCAGGCCTACTCGGCTTACTGAATTACTATGCAAAATATTCAGATCATCTGATGATCACTTGGTAATAAGCCAAAATAAGAACGACACTGTTTAAATGGCTTGAGGCTGATACAATAATAATGATCATATTTTTGCAAAGAAATAAAAGCAGAAATAAGGAATTATGAGAATTTTTTCCCCTGTCTTTCTTCTGATTGGCTGATAATGTTCAGTGATGTGCGTCTGCAAACTCTGTTTCTGAATGCAGTCTATTCACATCTGGATTATTTTTGTATATATCAACTATTTCTTCACAATTTTTAATTATTATTTATGTATACTTTATGTAGTGGGGAAATTATGAGGCATCCATAATATTATACTGAAACAGGAGCTGAAATTAGCACCTCAGTATACACTTGCAATGATGAAATGCAGGATTCTTCTCAGTGTAATTAGTAATCGGTAAAGTTATCTCCTGCTTAGTAAATTATAAACACGATTATGAATATGTGACATACCCAACAGCAGCCTGAATTTGTTCTTGTGGTCCAGGGACTTCTTCAGGACTGGTAATCCCAGACTCATGAAGTTCCTGTTGCTGCATCAAAAAACTCAGCTGATGATCTACTGCCTTGATGAAACTAGCTGTTAGAGGAAGAAACACAGCATGACAGCATCCTTATCACAACCATTAGAAAACAATGAATGATACTGCTTCACAATATTGCCAGTAAAATGCTGGCAAAGAAATAATTATCTTTTTTTCATTTTCAGATGCCACACAATGGTATTCAAGTGTCACATTTTTAATGGTACTCCAATCTTCAACCCCTTTGCTCAAGTAATCCAAACTTACCAATATATTTTAAAAAGATACACACTGAATAACTCTAAAACAGACTTGTTACTGGGAAGGATGATGACTAAACATTGTACCAGATGACCAAGTGTCGTATGTATGAAGTTTGGCACGTAACCTTTTGTTCCTGACATGAAAACAAACTAAAGGTAAAATTTCCTGGCAGATTAAAACTGTGTGCTGGACCTGGACTGAAACTCTCAGCTCTGTCTTTTGTGGGCAAGTGCTCTACCAACTAAGCTACCAGACCCCAACTCAAGACCCGTTCTCGCAGTTTTACCTAAACTCTCACCCTCCAAATTTCACACAATTTCTCCTGTCTAACATACAGGACTAATATTCCTGTAAGAAAGGATATTGTGGAGGCATGGCTTAGCCACATCCTGGAGGACTATTTCCAGAGTGAAGTTTTCACTCTGAAGTGGAGTGTGCAATGATATGAAACTTCCTCATAGATTAAAAATGTGTGCTGGACCAGGATTAAAACCCAGGACCTTTGCCTTTCACAGGCAAATACTCTTCCAAATGTACTACCTGAGCACAATTCATCACTGGACCTCTCAGTTTCACTTCCACCAGTACTTCATCACCTACCTTCCAAACCTCGCAGTTCTCCAGTCTAACTTGCAGGATTACTACTCCTGGAAGACATTCCTTAGCCATGCCTGTGGGATTGTTTCTAGTACAAAATTTTCACTCTGCAACAGAGTGTAAGCTCATATGAAACTTTCTGGAAGATTAAATCTGTTTGCCAGACCAGGACTCAAACACAGGATCTTTGCCTTTAGACAGAATTAAAAACCTTAAATTATCGTTGTAGTGTTGACAATGTAACAGATTTTTTTTTTTTTCGTGGAAAAAAAGGGGGGGAGGTGCTTAACAGATGGCGTAAGAACATACCTTCCCAAAAAATTTAAAATAACAAAGTGAAGCCTCTCTTGAAGACTAGTCCTATCTCAAGCTCTACACCAGCACCCATGATGTCTAGTTTTCCAAAAGTACATCATAAAATCCATTATAAAATGTTTGTGAATGTATACGAAAAAAAAAAAGAAATGGCTTCTTTTCAAGCAAAGAGCATGGCATCCTTAACAGTAAATCCATTGAAACTGTACTGTTTTGTATTTCTAAAGAAGCACTAACCGAATAAAAATAGCATATAGTGGAAACATTATTTTATCTTGCAAAGACTTTTGATGTTACAGATCACAACTACTGTGATTTCTACAACCATGTCATAAGACACAAGCAAAGCCTTCATGAAGATTCAGTAACACTCAATACAGTGCAAAAATGAGTTATACAGTTTGGTATAAAGATTTACAATAAGCTTCCACAGACAATAAAGAGGAAACTGACAACCATTGTACATTCAAGAAAAAATAGGATCTTTTCCCCATAAATTATACTAAATATAACAGAAATGAATACTTAGAGCTGTAAGTTATGTAAAAATGTATCATATTACAAATACAGGTGTAATACTGTATGCTATGTATGTATGTAATATTGTATGCACAGTATGTATGTTGTTTGCAGTATTGTTGTTTTTCTTCTCTTTTCTTTGTGTAATATTGCATTATTTGACTTATCCCACATTATAGTACAACCATTGTACAGAATATAACAGGGCCAAATACAAATCAGTTCAAACCACATCATCATGCTGCAAAAACTGAAAGGTATAACTTAGGCGACCAGTATAAAACTCCTATCTGCAAAGCATAAAAAATATAGTTGCACTTACATGCAAAGATGGAAGTATTATACATCTCCACTAATGGACAAACTCTAAAATATGGTCTCCTACAATGCTCCATTTTATGCCCAATTAATTTTTCTGCTTTTTAAATATGAGTCAGACAGAGCCAGCTACCACGTATGAATTAAATTTGCAAATGACTATAGTGTACTCATAAAAGGAAGTTCTAGTGAAGATTTCCAGAGTGCAATTGAGGAGTGCACCTCACACACTGAAAAAGGGGTTTTCTACAAATAAACTAATAAAAAAAAATCTGTCAAAATGAATGCACATATAACACATAACAACCACCGACTGCTTCCAACTATAGAGTTATTACGCAAAACTCTTGGAACTGTGCAAGTTACAAAATTCATTGGATTATAGATCCAAAATTATCAAAGGCGGAACATGCATGTACAAAGCTGCAACTGCATCAAAATTATTTCCAAATACTATGAGGCAAGATGGTAAAAGATGTGTACTTTGCCAAAGCTGAGCCACTAATGCAATATTGTGTTATTTTTTGGGGAAAATCACCTGCTAGAATAAGCCATTCCATAAGATAAAACAGGCCTTTTAGAAGCTACAGAATCTGTAACACCAAAAATTCCCTCCAAACATTTAACATTTCTTTGGAAAACTTAACAGTCTTCTACAACCTTGTTTGTAGGTCCTGGACGTAATATGATTCATTAGTAAAAGCTTGGATGGAAACAGCCAACTTGCTTTTATAAACAAGAGACTGACTACACATTCAGCAGACACAACATTAAGGCAAAATGGATCTCTTTAAAGGGGTAAAATTCTGTGTAACAAATTGCCACAGAGCATAAAGTAAAAAACAGCAACAGAAAATTCAAAGTGGTAGTCAAAAATTACTTGTTTGAAAATTCTTCTAAAGTATAGCAGAATTCTGTACATTATAAAAATTTAAACACTAAGTAACTTACACTTAAATAAAAGTGGATAACAACAAAACAAGAGCAGAAGTCTGTACAATGTATAGATACTGTAAAAATGAATTGGGTGTGTGACACTTACTTCAAACATGAATGGTTAAAATAGTAGGAGCACTTGACAGTTCATTGTTGATAAATATAGTGCGTTTTTCAGCAATTATGTCTTCATCTGCTCATATCATATCACATCACAAGAAATCATCTTGCCTAATCCACAATATCACTATGTCAATTGGTACTATTAACAGACATACGTACTGTACTAAAAATGAATTATGGAGCTACAACACAATAAAAATTCCTGAGTGGAATAATATTTAAAATAAAGGAAAAGCAACCAACCACTCACATACAGCAGACTGTGTGGCGCATAGAAATATTTCACAGAATACAATATTTAAACTAGCTTTCTCCAGAAAAAGTACACACATCCTCATTTACATACATAACCATACAGACACACAACCACTTACGGGCGTGACCACGCATCATATCAAAAGCTAGTGTAAATACTGTTGAGTGTTTCTATGCACCACACATTGAGGTGTGTAGTTGCTTTTCATTTGCTTATTGTACCTACATAATACAATTACAAACGCATTTGAAACATATTCAGTTCCTCTCTGATTCAATGTTTACTAAGAAAATGCAGTCAGCCTACAAAAAAGACTGCTTACTCAACATTCATTTGCCTAATCCTAGAATATCGCTAATTGTTTGGAACTTATGCCAGAATAGATCTAATAGAAGATACTGTATCTCCGCTACGCCGGTCCCAAGCCCGGGGCCTCACCATACAAGAGGTGAGGAAGGAGGAGGGGGAGGAGTAACAACCTCGTTAAAAAACCACAATAGAAAACAGAACACATTTCAGAAAGGCAGTTCAAAAGGCAGAATTTCAGGAGAGAAAGAAAATAACTAGACGAAAGTGGACTCAAGAAGAAAGGGAACAACACTCTACAAGGATGAAGGAAATTTGGAAACTGAGGAAATCTAATACAATGAAGAGTAGCCAAAGTTGATACATCGTACCCTCCAAATGGGTTATTCGAAAGAAGAAGAAGATATTGTACATATACAGAAAGGCAGCATGAATGGAATTTGTTTGCAAATATGAAAGCATCTTGGAAATGTTGAAAAAATGAACTTTCAGCCGCTTGATGATGGATGACAATTATCCTGTGAAAGCCTAATCATGAAGTTCCAAGAATCAGTATTAAGGGATGAATCTGAAAGATATTACAGCCTTCTACATATCACTCACATGGGGCCAGTGAAGACATGGTCAGACTAATTACCAAATCTACAATGGCATTCCAGCAATCATTCCTCCAGCAGTCCATACACAAATGGAACAGTAACAAACCCTACTACACGGTACATAGGAAGTACGCTCTGTCATACACTTCACACTGGTTTGCAAAGTGTAGATGTGGATACAGATGCTCTGATTAAGTCTCATGGGTACTTAAAACTAAAGTGGATTCTTAAAAACATAGATAGTATCTATGAACACGCAAATTGTGTGCCTATCATATCTGTTTCATACACTGCACTTGTATATGGTGCATTTCAGTCACGTCTTTACGGACCTGCCTTTTTTTCTTGTATTACGCGCATAGAGCTTTGTGAACATTATGGCTGAACAGAAAAGTCAAACCATTTGTCTGGACGCGAAAGAGTAATGTAAACAATCTAAACTGATAGTAACTACTTTCGATTATTATTCCCCATCTGTCAATGAACCAACTAAACATTCGCGGTAATTCTCCAACAATATCAGCGAAAAAATACCTGCTGTATAATCAATGACGGAAGAATAATTTAATAATTTCATTTCTCAGCAACAAAGGCCACAATACCGCGGTATTAAAGACTATTCTAAACTGTTGTTTCATGAATTCAGAACTAATAAATCTCGCGCTACTGGATCCCTAGTCCACACGAACTGTAATACCGTAATATGCAAGACGCTCTAAATACGTCTGACAAAAACTGGATACACATTTACCGACGACAGAAGACTACGAAATTAGTTCCGCAAATTGCAATGTAAGACTCAAAATGAAAGCGAAAACTTAAAAATGTAAGAAATGGAGATGATATGTGCACACAAAAATAGAAAACCGAAACATAACTGATTCCATTGGTGACGCATCTGTCAACACAACTCACCGTCAACTAGCAATGAACAAAAAGCGCAAAGATTTGAAATTCTTCGTGAAATTGAATCTAACACCTGGTATGCCTGTCAAAACGGTTGCAAAATTATTTTCTACTCAACCACTCTTCCTCTGGTATTTTCCCCTTCGTTACAACATCAACTGATATCTATTACATAAAAATTAATTGTCATTGTTGAGGCTACTCATGCTTGGACCTGGCGCCTCGTTGTGGTTATCGTTCTCGTGTGTTGATATATTTCGATTCCGATATATCGAAAGGAAAAAAATTATTAAAATGTGACAAATGTTTGTATATCTTATATTTCGCCACACAACAGATCACGTCTGATTACATGTATCAAACATTTTAGAAAGAATTAATAGTAATAATTGTTTCAGATAAATTTGTTCTATTTTCAGTCGACAAAATCGTGTGTGCACCATGTCCATATTTCGCTAATACTTAGTTAGAGTTTGAGTCAACTAGTATTTCAATTTTTCGCAAAACTGCTTAAAAGAAAATATTCTATTAAAACTATATGAACTGCGTCTTATGGCAATCCAGGCATTTTCAAGATTATTGTTTAGACATTTTTACGACCAGGACATTTAAGGCAAAGAACAAGCTCAAACTGGGAAAGGACGGAGTAGGAAACCGGAGGAAGACTTTACAAGTGAACTATTTTGGCATTAGTCTCGTGTACTTCAGTGAAGCCACACAAAATAAAAATTTTAATAGTGAGACCAGCGTTATAGTCTTACTCCTCTCGAAAGCGACTTTTTACTGCCAATTTTTCATCTGTAAATAGTTTCAAATCACACAGAAGGTTTCTTGTAAACTTTTGAAGTCACTGACGTTACGCCTCTTTAAAGATCATCGGTTAGTCGTAGATTACCTTCATTAACATGGCTGTCTCGTTCGCCAGCCATGGTTGAATACACTGCGTCAAAATTATAAAACTGAGATATACAAATACGATGTAAAAATACAATTTTTTTACAGATTAAGCATTTTACTTTAAATACATTTAATTCGGTATTGACATTTGAGTTCTCTGTAAGAGTCATTAGTTTTGGAGACAGTTAATAAAATCCATTTACTTTACAGTAACAAAATTCCGAGATGGGGTGGAGCGGAAGTCTCTTGAAATTTGGTGGTTGAACCTCTCCAGCGGTAGGATTCTACTTCCGTGGGTAGTGATCTGAACATTGTCAGGACAATGCTCTCTTTGATGTGGGAGTTGTGAAAATGCATGCCGTGCCTCTCTTTGAAGGAATCTAGATTTTCAATAATATGAAGGAGGCTCAAAGTCAATAGTAACTTTGAAACTGTTATTGAGCTCCTTTGTTTCAAGCTTAGCTGCAAAGTTGTCATAGGTTGATGTCTCACAGGAACATCTTTCAAATAAAATGTTCCGAGTTGAAGTTAGCGAAAAAAAATCAAGAGAATGATTACAGCGCTTGTAACATATCATAACAAGCCTGATTAGGTTAATCTATTCATGGATGTTTTATCCTTATATTTTGTTTATCACTATAGAACAAGCATTTCTTTTTCATTACACACACTGAATAGCGCTGGTGTAACGACGTCCACGTCTACAGTTACACACTAGAAGAAACCATTGTGAAGTGCATGTCAGAGGGTATTTACAGCTGTACCAAAATTTAGGGTTTCTTCATGTTCGAACCAAATTTTGAATGAGGGAGAGTGACTGTTTAAATGCCTCTGCAAGCACTATAATTAGTCAGATTTCTAGATATATCTCTTTATACTGGTTCTCAAAACTACTGTAATAGGTATTCATAGCATAATCAGCACTTATCTTCAAGCATATGAAAATTTAAATTTTTCTCCATTTCCATGATGCTCTCCCCTTAGTAAAACAAACCTGCGATCATTTGTGCTGCCCTTTTTTGAATACATATGACAGTCTGTCAGTTCTCTCTGGTGCAATTTCAACACAGTTTATCAATATTCTAAGATGGAATATGCAAGCATTCAGCAGTCACTCTCTTTTCTAAGCCGATTTCATTTACCCTGTATCCTTCCATCTGCTTTACCTATGACTGAGCCTATGTGTTTATTACATTTCATATCCATGCAAACTGTTACACCAAGATGTTTGTATGCATTTACTGCTTGCAGCTGCAACTCATGATCTTCTAATGATATGATATCAATTTTATGCATTTTGTCAAATGAACTACTTTAGACTTCTGTAAATTTAAAGCTTTGGAAGAAAATTCCTTATTAATTTCTCTTCCTTTCTAGTTGAAGTCCATGAATGTTAAACTCTGTAAAACTAAGCCCCATGTCGTTTAAGTTACTACAAATTGTTTAGGTTTAATCTTAACTGCAGAAAGGGGGCAAGTCTACTTTTATAGATTTTACAGGAAAGACAAAAACTTGTTTTATACAAAGACTCTACATCAATATTATTGCCATAAAGCCCTAAACAGTAGGCGCCGACGATACTACGCACAACATATACATCATGCAGGCTGCAGAAAACTCAGTCCCTAAAGTTTAGACAACATTAGACTTCACAACCCCAGAACTCATTGCATAGTCCAGCAGAAGGCATGAACAGTACTCCAATGAGCCTACCAGGTGGTTTGCACAATGATGACAAAGGTCGTTGACAAAACGCACCTCTTCATTTATCCGCCGTGTCACATGCCGAAAATAGGGCTGCAAGTATCTATCTGCGAGGCAGCTATATAGGCTGGTGCATGAGCTCCAGATAGCAGTTCCATCACAGAGCAACAGTAAGGCCACACCAAGGACTCGGCAACCACTCTGGACAGCACGCCATCTCCACAACCTGGGGGTCTAGGCGTTTGTCAGTGTGCCAGTAAGGACTTGGTATTTACTCTGTTGTTCTACTGACCAACAAGATAGTGTCAGTTGTGCTTTAAAAGACGTGTAGACGCTAGAGCAACGTGCAGCCTACGATTAATTCGTAAGAAATACTAAAGAAGACTCAAAACACATATATTGCCTTCATCGACTTAGAGTCCGCATCTCGTGATCTCGCGGTCGCGTTCTCGCTTCCCGAGCATGAGGTCCCGGGTTCGATTCCCGGCAGGGTCAGGGATTTCCACATGCCTCGAGAGGACTGGACATTTGTGTTGTTCTCATCATTTCCTCATCATTCATGAAAGTGGCGAGATTGGGCTGAGCAAAGGTTGGGAATTTGTATGGGCTCTGAAAACTGCACAGTTGAGCACCCCACAAACCAAACATCATCATCATCGACTTAAAAAAAGAATTTTACAAGGTAGACTGGTGACAGCTTTTTAAGTTTCCGATAGGAGTTCACATAAAATATAATAACTCAAGAGTAATGCAGAGACTGTATAGAGATACCTCTGACAAGCTTTCGAAAACATAGGGAAAAGCTGTTATTAAGCATGCTGTATGTCAGTGCCGCTCACTCTTTCCTGTCCTAGTTCATGGTAAGAAAGTAGGCAGTTTGAGATTTGCTGATGACATTGTACATTCAAGTGAAGACGCAGGGCAATTAGAAGTGATGCTGACCCACACATGAATCACCCTCAGTTACTCCCATAATATGATAATTAATAAAGGAAACACAAAAATTTTAGTGGTTCAAAACACCTTTGCGCAATACTCACTTACCAATGAGCGACTGGAATTCATCGAATACTTTTCCTCTCTATGGAGTACAAATACATCAGACAGAGGATCGAGGAAGGGTATTGCAAGTTGAGTCCATCAGAATGCTCACGATTTCCAGGGTAGACAAGATATCAAACGACATGATGCTCCACAGAGTGGAGAAAGAGAAGTCTTGTCTCCTGAAGGTAGTCGAACACCGAAGGGATACACGGATTAGCCATCTAGGTACATAAAGGTATCACCAAAAATATCATTGCAGGGATAGTAAAAGGGAGGAATGCAAGACATAGACTGAAACTAGACTTCATCTACCAGATCATGGAGGATATCAGCTGCTCCACCTATACCACTCTCAAGAGGAATCTCAAAGACTGAAATGCATGACGAACTGCAGGAAACCAACTCGATGGTTGAAGATCAAGGAAGAAGACACCAGAAAATTTTCATTCTATACTTATCATGATTTGAACTCATGTACCACCTAAATGCACTCCATCCACAGAATGGAACTATCTGTTCATCGATTGGCAAATTTTCGTTTGGTAGATAATAATTCCAATGACTATGATTTACATCATCGCAAATCTTTCTGAATGCAGCAAATTTATCTTTCTCTCTTCAAACGTTCTTGTAGCTCTGTCATCGAACTGCAGAAACAATAACAAGTCTTCAAATCTCTGATGACCCATTGTGGCTCTAGATATTGGTGGACTGCACTTTTTGATTCACAATACTCTTACTATAAATATTGGTAGACTGTACTTTTTGATTCACAATACTCTTACTCTTACTCTTGGTGGTCTGTACTTCTTACTCCACAGTACTCTTGCATTACACAAATTGCTTTTTAGATAACCATATGTCATCAAAAGACCAATCAGAGCTCTTATTTCTACACTATCACTATTTCTTCAACTCTTCTCAATTTTCTCTTCCTTATACATTGTTTCAGCTTCATTGTTAGTAAAACGCACACTTTTCTCCACAATATCTCAAAAAATCTACAATTCAAATGCGTCTGTCGGTGTTAAAACAGTTTTCAAAGGGGTAACTTTGCTTTCATCGACTTGGGATTTTATTATATTATGGCTTCTTATTTTATTCCATATAAATACATTTCTTCGCAGAAGTACTCCTTCAGTACTTTCAATATTACTGGCATCATCTTCATCTTCCAGGTTCGAAATATCTGCTAAGTCATGCACATCATTTACTTCACTGACGACACTTGCGTGATCATCTATGGCAGGGGCGTGCAACCGTTTACACGGCTCATGTGTACACAGCAGTTCAAGTTTGCCGGTCGTGTGCAATCGTCGACCAGGGCAGCGGCGACAGCCAGCAGGTTGCGGACGTTGATGCGAAGTGACTACTACTCAGTGAACGATGTATTTCAAGAACTGGAAAATGCTGAGTGAATCAAGGAAACGGAGAAGTGGAGATTTTCTATCTTTTAAAAAGGAATAGGAGAATCAATTTTTCTTTGGGAAAAAAAACGTGAAAAGTCGAAATGTTGAAAATGTGGCAGTATTCTCGCTGGTCAGCGGAAGTTTAGTATGGAACGCCATCATAATAAATTTCACAAGGACGAGTACAATTTATTGTCGCATTCTTAGCAGATGGGGAAATTGATGGAGCTTAAGAAGAGCGATCTGACAATACTAGATGAATCTCAAGTAAACTGCCGTTGTCACGAGAGATCTGCGACTTTCTTTCGCCATGTCTCTCATCTAAATGATTTAACATTTTATGGAGCACTGTTTTCAATTTTTCAGGACGATAACAAAAATAACCCAGCGGTACGAGCAAGTTATAAAATTGCGCTTAATATGGTGAGCGCTAGAAAACCATTTTCTGAAGGTGAGTTTATAAAGAAGTGCATGATGCTGCTGATTTACTTTGACCACTTAATGTAGATCACTTTCGAGCTATCACTTTTTCTCGGAGCACTGTAAGTTGATGTATAAGTGCCATCGCAAGTGACGTTTACTATTAAATAAGGAGTGCAGTGCAGAACTTTATTGCATTTTCCATTGCATTTGATGAGTCCACATATATTTCAGACACCGTGCAATTAGTGATTTGATGTACTCAAAAGATTTTTTTGAGCTGAGAATAGCAATAAATCAGTTTTTAAAGGAAAAGGAAATTAGAAGATCCAGAGTGGGTTGCCCACCTTGCATTTTTGGTGGACATTACCAGACACATGAATGCATTGAACACAAGTTTGCAAGGAGAAAATCATCTAATTTGTGAAATGGTTGAAAAGGCACAAGCTTTAACTAGCAAGCTTGAGCTGTGGGAACGACAGCTCTCGTCAGGGAACGCAGTGCATTTCCATCCTCTGTCTACTGTTCGAGAACAGAATTGCAAAGGATATGTTTCCGTACTTAGAGCAATAAAATAGGAATTTCTCAAGCGATTTGGGGATATATCATATTTATCCCAAGCTTTTCAATGGTTATCGAGACAATTTGCTGTTTCTCATATTCATCCCAAATTGCAAATGGAAGTAATAGATAGATCAACAGTGTAATTCTCGTTGAGAGACAAGTTCCCTTTGGCAAGACGTGTAATAGACTTTTATCACGACTTTCCACAGCAAGAGTTTCCTTGTCTCCATTGTGAAGCCGTTAAGATAATGTCAATGTTTGGCTCGACACCCTTTTGTGAGAGATTTTTTTCTGTTATGAAAATTAATACGTCTCAGTTAAGAGCAAGCATCAGTGATGAAAATTTACGTAAGTATTTGTCTTTGTCGGTGTTAGAAATTTTGTTCCAGACATTAAACGTGTTGTAAACACCACCTGTGATAATTAATTAAAGCGTATTGTAGTTAATAGGTACTCTTCAAACTATGATTTCTTTCAAGCACTCCTACTAACCTTATTCCTTCATTCAATAAAGCAAGCTAGGAAACAAATCGCATTGCAGAGGAAGGAGCGGAGATACGGTATGGTGGGGTAGGGCGAAAAGCGTGTGGCCAGCTTTGCCCCTGTGTGCACACAGAACACCTGTTAACTGCACAAATGCAAGTCCACAGCACATGTGCAGGATTCCTGCCTGCCCCTTATCTATGACATCTTTAACCTCATCACTTGTGCTTTAAGAATTTCTTCAACTGTCGATTTCCTGATACCATATTGTAATATTAACAGCTAATGTATTTTGTAGCTACCAGATATTATTCAACAACGCAGTATTACACAGCAGAGATGTATAGTCAAGAATGAACTATAAAGAAGCCAAAAAATATATAAAATGAGTTGAGAGACTTCGCTCAGTTATTAAGACATGAATATTTTTACAATTCAATTTAGTTATTAAAACAATATAAAAATCTATTGTTTATTGTTCATAGGAGCAAAACATTATGTTAGGAGAACAGATAAATGATGAAAATGCAGTATAAATATCTAAGCTAATAAAAAAAAGAAAGTGTAACATAATGAGTCATGGAGATCCACCTTACGTGTTCTAGGATTATTTGTCTTGAGTACCAAGGATCACCACCACTTAAATATAAGACCATGCCGCACTTGGTGTGATCTCACAGAGAACAGGCCAGACTTGATGAGGTACTGAACTAACAGAATCGAGGTGCATGCATTGCAATCTTTCTCACACAGTAGCTTTATATGTCAGGTTCATGGTTAAGTACCCATCATTTTGTTAATGGTCATAATTATTGTGATATTCCACAAACAACTAACAAATCCTAAAACATTGCAATGAAAAATAGACATCGCAATGAATTTACATTTGGTGCATATTAGACCGTATGTTCTTTTGTACGAAGTGTGACTAACATTTTGAATTTTTCTTTAATCTTGGGAGGGAATCGATGTGTGTCTCTAGTTCATGAAAATGGGATTCATGTAGCAAACTGACTTCCAGTCACACATGCATGGGAGTGAAATATTTATAACATCCCTCATATCTTGTAAACTCTTTGACATAACCAAACGACATTTTAGCAAATGATAGCCTGCAAAGAGGAGAGTATTTTTGCACATCGTTAACATCCAGAAGTTTATCTAAGGCGATATAGCAGAAATTACAGTTGTTATTTTTTTGTCAAACCAGTATCGTAATTTTTTAAGAGTCATCGACAGCTACTGAAATTACTAAAATGAACAACACATTTTTTTTCTTATGTCACAGTCAACTGAAGCAATAAGATGTTTCATAAGCTATTGACCTCTCTGGCCACCAATTGCTTGTTTAATAAATTTTGTTTTGGGATTCTGTCACAATAACTTCTGCAAGTTGAGTTTGTGCAAGTTATAGTGTGTTTTGGTAAAAGAAGCAAAATTAAATCTGCCAAAAAAAAGAACTGTACCTGTTATTCATTATTGTTGTTGCTTCCTCAAATGAGGAATGGTTAAAATTTCAGACAAAAATTCATCACCAATTTTACAGCAATTTTGGTGCAATCGTGTAACCCACCATTTTTTGTGGTGAACTACTAGAATGGAAACTTATCAATGGATTTTGTTCTTATTCTTCATCTGAGAGGTATGAAGATTATTTCCAGTAAGTAGTGTACCATCTTTTCGTTCTTATTCCCATCCAAAGTATAGTGGAGAACATCTCCCCCTTCAATATCTTTTGAGGTGCTAAAGATAAACTATATATATTTATAATATATTTTAACATTAGTGCGTTGTCACAAGCAGGGCAAAAAGTAATTACTACCATGTTTTCATATTCTTGTTAACCTTAGACAAATGGGCATCAAATTTGTTATTTCTAATGGAACAATTCTGTAGTTTTCCAGCAGGCTGTTACTGACCCAAAAATTCTGGTGCTGTGAAAACACTGATGACCTGCAGAACCTTGCCCGTAATTGATCAAAGACGCTTTCAGTGGTGACTTATGAGGAATTTGTAGTAAGAAAATTCACTCTCCGATTCTGTGCAGGAATAGGAGCAGAAAGATAGTATACTATTTACTGTAATTTTTAATATATCAAAGATAAATAAATTGTAGCAAGAAAATCCTTTGGTAAGTTTTACTGTACAGTTTACAGTAACAACAGAGAAGAAATTTCCGGAATGTTACGAATATTTCATTCCTTCACATGTACAATCAGAAGTAAACACGTGACGCAAAATACAGCCGGACAGTGTGGCTGAGCAGCTCTAGGCGCTATAGTCTGGAACCGCACTACCGCTACAGTCGCTGGTTCGAATCCTGCCTTGGGCATGGGTGTGTGTGATGTCCTCAGGTTAGTTAGGTTTAAGTAGTTCTAAGTTCTAGGTGACTGATGACCTCAGAAGTTAAGTCCCATAGTGCTCAGAGCCATTTTTTGAACAAAATACATTTTCACGATACTGGAGGCAGATATTGACCCCCCTCCCTCCCATGTTCAAAGTAAAATTCAAAATATTAGCTACATTTCATACACAGCAGCACATGGTCTAATATGCACACTAATAAAATTCGTAGCGACCCCAACTTTTATTGTAATGTTTTAGAATTTCTTAGTTATATGTGAGATATCACAGAAGGTATGATCAATAACGAAATGATGAGCACTTCTTCATTAAACTGACTTATAAAGTTACAATGAACGTAGAAACCAATTTTTTTACGGATCATATTCTGTAAAATGGTTTGAGAAAGATTGCAGAGTGTGACCCACGATTCTGTTGGTTCTGCGCCTCACTAACACTGGCCCATTCTATGTGACGTCACACTGAATGCTCTGCCGCCTTCTTTTTATGTACAATGACATGAAAGAAGAAGTGACTTTGTGTAGCCTTATTTTGTAATCAGCTCCTGTCACCAGCAGAGGAAGGGGGAAATATATATAGAATAAAACATGTCGCACAAAAAGTTATGAAATTCGTATTTCCCACTTAAGATGACAGATATTGATTATCGACTTATGTGAACGTTAGAGACGATACACTGCAGGAGCCATTCTGGCATATAAATTAAAGGAGCTGCTCATTATCGATTCATATTAGTATAATCATAGAAATTTTTAAAGCTTTTCCTCGTTTTTCTATCTTTAGAAGTGAAAATCTGACAACTTTACGAAAGGACCTAACATTGTGGTATGTGAATGACAAAATAGCCGAATTTGACGTCATGTCATCATGGTGCTGTGTGGTGTTGTAAGTGCCATGTTCGTACCTGGAAATTTGCTCCTTTTTATTTATTTGCCCTAAATTGCCGCCACATAGATATGGAGCCCAATTTACACTCGACAAGGAGAAATTATAGTAGTATGGACCAAATATGCGTTCAAGCATATTTTGACGACCTCGACATTGCAAAACAACACAGTGCCGCGGTATGTCTGTTTTTCACCATGACTAGAAATAAAATTAGTTGGACATTAACAAATATATTCGTTATGGAAACCTTGCGAACATCAAAGAACACAAATTTCGTAAAAATGTGTAGGAGAAAGTGTCCTAAATAGATGTAGTGTGGTAAAATGACCTACCATATGTATGTTGTCACTGCCACGAGAAACAGTACTTTATGGTAAACAGTGGTAAACAGTCATGCTCTGGTATTGGCGATGCTGTTACACAAGAAATGGCGACACCGCTTGCTTAGACGCTAAAGTGTTATGTGAAGAATCAGTACCTACACACTGGGTTTCAAAAGTTGTGACTTTTTCTTCTGTAGCATACTATACCCAGATCATTTTATTTATAATACTTCTTACACAGAAGGTGAATAAACGCTTACTTGTACATGGAATGCTGTAACTGCAGGTATATGACATATCATGAATGGAGAAAATACCACATTTTATGCTTCCTGTCTTTCCATTCGTTTCTAGTTTGATAATGTAACATGTATTTCATTATTATTATTATTATTATTATTATTATTATTATTATTATTATTATTATTATTATTATTATTATTGCTTCAGTAATAATGTTAGGAAATTATAAGAGAATCAGGAACTGACTCTGATAGGATTAAGACAGCATGCAGAAGGTTGTTGATGTTGTTAATAATAATCAAATGGGCTAGCAGCATGCCTCAAAAATGTGCAATACTCCTCAAGTTATTTTAAGAAGGAGAGTATAAGGTAAGAATAACCAAATCCTAAGAGTTGACAAAAGGTTAAGTTCGGTTCCAGTAAATGCTTCTAACAGAGTTAGCAACTAAGCTATTCCAGCATATTAAATACCTTGAACCTGAGCTATTCAATGATGTCAGGAAATTGGCATTCGGTTAGCCAAGAGGAATGAAACTGGCAATCAATTCAGCAAGCAGGTAAATACCTGTTTAATATAATCAGACAAACAACTAGCATTTAACAGCCTGCCTGTAATTCGATGAACCACAGTTTTCGATGTTTATATGGGACTTTTGTATATAAAAGTGACTATCTATAGAAGACATAAGAGAATTTCAGTTTGCTGACTCTCATGACATGTGATTTTGTAGGCTTACCAATAGAACATTCTGATAATCATATAAGATATACTATAAATTTCTTTTGTAAATCACTGTATGATTAATAGCTTTTTCTGTTAATTAACAAAAAATCTGCATCTACATCTACATTTATACCCAGCAAGCCACCCAACGGTGTGTGGTGGAGGGCACTTTACGTGCCAGTCACTACCTCCCTTTTCTGTTCCAGTCTCATATGGTTCGCGGGAAGAACGACTGTCTGAAAGCCTCCATGCGCGCTCGAATCTCTCTAATTTTACATTCGTGATCTCCTCGGGAGGTATAAGTAGGGGGAAGTAATATATTCGATACCTCATCCAGAAACGCATCGTCTCGAAACCTGGCGAGCAAGCTACACCGCGATGCAGAACGCCTCTCTTGTAGCGTCTGCCACTTGAGTTTGCTAAACATCTGCGTAACGCTATCATGGTTACCAAATAACCCTGTGACGAAATGCGCAGCTCTTCTTTGGATCTTCTCTATCTCCTCCGTCAACCTGATCTGGTATGGATCCCACACTGATAAGCAATACTCAAGTATAGGTCGAACGAGTGTTTGTTGATGGACTACATTTTCTAAGGACTCTCCCAATGAATCTCAACCTGGTACCCGCCTTACCAACAATTAATTTTATATGATCATTCCACTTCAAATCGTTCCGCACGCATACTCCCAGATATTTTACAGAAGTAACTGCTACCAGTGTTTGTTCTCCTATCATATAATCATACAATTAAGGAGTCTTCTTTCTATGTTTACGCAGTACATTACATTTGTCTATGTTAAGGGTCAGTTGCCACTCCCTGCACCAAGTGCCTATAAGCTGTAGATCTTCCTGGATTTCGCTACAATTTTCTAATGCTGCAACTTCTCTGTGTACTACAGCATCATGGGCGAAAAGCCATATGGAACTTCCGACACTATCTACTAGGTCATTTATATATATTGTGAAAAGCAATGGTCCCATAACACTCCCCTGTGGCACGCCAGAGGTTACTTTAACTTCTGTAGACGTCTCTCCATTGATAACAACATGCTGTGTTCTGTTTGCTAAAAACTCTTCAATCCAGCCACACAGCTGGTCTGATATTCCGTAGGCTCTTACTTTGTTTATCAGGCGACAGTGTGTAAGTGTATCGAACGCCTTCCGGAAGTCAAGGAAAATAGCATCTACCTGGGAGCCTGTTTCTAATATTTTCTGGGTCTGATGAACAAATAAAGCGAGTTGGGTCTCACACGATCGCTGTTACCGGAATCCATGTTGATTCCTACAGAGTAGATTCTGGGTTTCCAAAAACGACATGATACTCGAGCAAAAAACATGTTCTAAAATTCTGCAACAGATCGACGTGAGAGATATAGGTCTATAGTTTTGCGCATCTGCTCGATGACCCTTCTTGAAGACTGGGACTACCTGTGCTCTTTTCCAATGATTTGGAACCTTCCGCTCCTCTAGAGACTTGTGGTACACGGCTGTTAGAAGGCGGGCAAGTTCTTTCGCGTACTCTGTGTAGAAACGAATTGGTATCCCGTCAGGTCCAGTGGACTTTCCTCTGTTGAGTGATTCCAGTTGCTTTTCTATTCCTTGGACACTTATTTCGATGTCAGCCATTTTTTCGTTCGTGCGAGGATTTAGAGAAGGTACTGCAGTGCTGTCTTCCTCTGTGAAACAGCTTTGGAAAAAGGTGTTTAGTATTTCAGCTTTACGCGTATCATCCTCTGTTTCAATGCCATCATCATCCCAGAGTGTCTGGATATGCTGTTTCGAGCCACTTACTGATTTAACGTAAGACCAGAACTTCCTAGGACTTTCTGTCAAGTCGGTACATAGAATTCTACTTTCGAATTCACTGAACGCTTCATGCATAGCCCTCCTTACGCTAACTTTGACATCGTTTAGCTTATGTTTGTCTGAGAGGTTTTGGCTGTGTTTAAAGTTGCAGTGAGCTCTCTTTGCTTTCGCAGTAGTTTTCTAACTTTGTTGTTGAACCACAGTGGGTTTTTCCCCTCCCTCACAGTTTTACTCGGCACATACCTGTCGAAAACTCATTTTACAATTGCCTTAAACTTTTTCCATAAACACTCAACATTGTCAGTGTTGGAACAGAAATTTTCGTTTTGATCTGTTAGGTAGTCTGAAATCTGCCTTCTATTACTATTGCTAAACAGATAAACCTTCCTCCCTTTTTTTATATTCCTATTAACTTCCATATTCAGGGATGCTACAATGGCCGTATGATGCTTGTGATACAAAAATTTACCCACAGTATAATATTCCCCTATTGTATGTCATTTTAGGGCATTGGTGATTGGTTTGAAGAACATTCTGGATAATTCGAGCACCCAGATCACCCAACACGAATCCCATAGAACAATTAAGGGACATAATTGAGAAGTCAGTTGGTGTACAGAACCCTGCACCAGCAACTCTTTCTCAATTATGGGCAGCTATAGAGGCAGCATTATTTTTGTAGGGGACTTCTGAAGTCTTGTTGAGTCCATGGCATGTGGAGTAGTGCATGACACCAGGCAAAAGGAGGTCCTCGACGATATTAGAAGGAATCCCATGACTTTTTTCGCCTTGCTGTACTTCCTCTTGATAATGCGAATAAATTCTCGAAACACGTCATATTAAGGAAGAGCAGTGTTCCACTATCTAAACCATGAATGACACAGTTGCAGGCTTTCCAAAAACATCGATTATGACCAACGAAAATAAGAAACAGCATTTCTTATGTGAGTGTCATGTATGCAAACATGAGAGGCCACTTTCATGAGGGGAAACTGAAACGCTTCTTTTCCCATTCTCAAATAATTTTTATTATTCTTTATGCCCTTACACACTAACTCACGAAGCAAATTCTGGTGAACACACTGTCTATCTCTTCTCGCTGTTCGTTGTTTCGCCCACAATCGTTTCCATTTCTCTTTCTTCTTAGGCATTGTGTTCACTGTCAACATTTGCTGTAGTACAAGAAATTAACTGTTTGGCTTCCATTATGGAACAAATATGACGAAAAATTTTAGGACTGCGAATAGCTCCAGTGAAGTAATTTGGTCAAAGACAGTTGACAGAATCTTTGACATAGATCTTTTGCAGAGTGATACAGGTCTCAGGCTTTCTTGCATTTGTGTCAGCATGCAGTAACACTATATTGCTGATTTCACACAGATGTGTGCTCCAGCCACTTTACTCGTCCTAATGACGTCACACTTGGGTTTGACGGCATGAACCTTTTTAAGATGCATTTAGAACAGGTGTATTTTACGGCAATATTAGCCTACAGTACCTTTGCTCTCTACATTGCTGCAAAGTGGTTGCTGAGTCGGAAATATGTGATATGGATAGGCAATATTGCTCATGTTGCAGGTAGTTGCCAACGTATTGCCACCATTGTTCACCAACAGTGGAGAATATTTCGTGTTTATGGCTATATCTATCTCTGTCCTTGACTGTGAATGCTTCTCTGTCGCTCTCAGTTTTACTTTCTACTTCTAATAACGTTAGGGTCGCAGTCGTGTTTATTTATTTATTGTTTATTTGCAGTAACGTTTCTGAGGGTAAACAATATTGTTTCGCTTTTGTTCGAAAACGTACAAGCATACACTTTGTTGTCATGAGTTTCCCCTGGAGGCTCAAAGGAGGCAGCAGTGTTGCCATTCTATCTGCATCTAAAACGGTACAGAATGACGATTGTTTAAGTTGCAGGCCAACCACGACCATCTTCTGGTGATGGATATCGGCGGCCAACTGGCCTGCTGAAACTACCTCCAACCTCTGTTGCACAGACGTGTAATAGCTGTGGTGCTGCACCGGCGCGAGGACCGATAGAGCTGCTGGCCTCCGCTCTGTGGGTGACATTATCCAGTGAACAGCAAGCTGTTGTACGTGGGATCAGTACAGGGACACGAACTTGCGGCCTCCTGAGAGCAGAGCTGTCTGCGATCACTAACCGAGCTGTCCTGGTTGGACAGTCGGACTGGCTCACTACAATGACAGTGATCGGCTGCTTCCTTCGGCGTTCTACATGGGGTCCATGAGTCGCACTTTAGGAAACAGTCAGCCAAGTTCCGGGCTACAGGCACAGTTAATGCACACGGAGGCCACTTAGCCATGGTGCGAGCAGGAGTGCCAAATCTGCAAGGCAGGGCGTTTGAACGCCGACGCTGCAGATTCTGACAGTGACGTTTGCCCTGACTCATGCACACACACTATGCGGTGCCATCTCCGAGTTCATCGAAAGTTCCGCTGTGTAACTTCGATGTAACAATGTCAATGATGCACTTGCTTGTGTTTCTCTGTACGCTTCGTCATGAGTCACCCCTCCTCCCAAACCATACCTCTTGGTGTTCTGATACATTACAACCCCTGAGGTTGGGATTGTAACAGCCGTATCTCATGTGGTTGAGGCGCTTCTGCATATTTTGGCTAAAGATAGAGACATACAACAGCTTCTGACCGCCAGTTGACAAACTAAACACTTTAGCACACTACATAAACACAACCTAACAGAACAGTCACGATACTACATGGTGTAAAAGTTCTTAACATTTGACAGCTGGAGTGAGACTAGAGCTCCAAATAGTGAGAAAGGAGAGAGTTAACTGCGTCTGAACGGCAATATTCGTTTTTAATTATTTTTGTACTTACTTAACCGAATAGTTGCTATGTTCTGCATTCCATGCAATAATAAATTACCAAGAGACATAACTTAAAGTGAAATAAATGTGAAAACAACCAAATCTCAATGATTCAGTAACATAAACTTCAACTTACTCCTGAAGAAATGCTTCCGGACATTTGTATAGCTGCAGCTTACTTTACAAGAGAATGTAAACACATACATGATCAGCATTTATTTCTGTTGTTGCCTGTTCTTATTATGATAAGAAATTTCGTTGACATCTAAAAGTTTTTTTATGGAGCTTAATGACTCGCCCATTTATTACACTTCACTCGACTTTCTAACACATGCACATTTTCGTAATTGTAATTACTTTTTCTTCAAAAGCGAGTATGTTGTAAATTTTTACCTTTTGTGGTTCATATGTAACAGCTATTGTAGAGTTGGTTTCTTCTGTGTTGGGAATAAGTTTTATTCCCTTTGACGTTTTACTGTTGCGTCTGTGTGGTTTGTCATTCAGTTACTGATGTGGTGGCTTACTTTATAAGTAAAATAATGTAGTTATTAGAATGTGTACAAGTTACCTGTGTTCCACTTACACTGCTATCGATGAAAATGTAACAACCAAAACTTCGCATTGTTGGGTAGAGACATCATTTTTCTGCAAAGATCAGGTATTCTGCTGTTTACTAGCAATGTTTTGTTATTACAGGAGAATGACAGTCTTCAGTAAATATCCGTACATTACAAGAGAATCAGAAACAAACTATCCTGTAAGGTGCCGTTTCATAGCTCCCAGGGTACTTTGGAAATTAATGAATGACAAATGTGCTCTCATTTATGACTTATTGTCGATTTATATAGCATTACATATGCTGTTAATTGTATCAATTACGTTATAACTGAATATAAACGGAAATATTCGCACTCACACGATACTGCCTACAGAAGCATAACTTGCTGGCCGCTTGGGTCACTGCTATTGCAGCAGGTAATAAAAAATAGACAGAGTGTTGTGACTGCTGTCTTAGACTGTGATAACAGTGATGGCAGCACAAGGTGGAAGAGGAAACAAAGATCACAACTGAACGTAATGCGAAAAAAATGCTTAAGAAAATATTATTAAAAAATTGACTGTTTTTACCTATAGCACTGTCCAAGGAATGTTTATAAATCATCTGTAGTATTTTATATGAGCATACATTCATGTATTCCATTTCTAAACTCCATAATTAAAATCGTAGACAGGTGGACAATATTCTACATTAAAGCCCCACATGCTAAACACAGTTCAGTTGATTATCCATATCAGTATCAAAAACTTATGAATATAGACACCAGATGTTAGCACTTTCACTCATTTTTGTAAGTGTGAGTATCAGTAACAAAAACTTGTGAATATAGACACCAGATGTTATCACTTTCATTCATTTTTGTAAGTGTGAGTGTAATTATACTACTCTCTCTCTCTCTCTCTCTCTCTCTCTCTCTCTCTCTCTCTGTGTGTGTGTGTGTGTGTGTGTGTGTGTGTGTGTGTGTGTGTGTGTGTGTTGGGGGGGGGGGGGGTGATGTGAATTCCCCCAGCACCATAGGTAGGACGGATGTGATCCTTTTTGTATATGTAGTGTTACTCAAAATGCATACTAATAGAGGAAAATCATTTTAACACCATTCAGCTCCACTTTGTAGAAAGAATAAAATCGCTTATTTAAGTAATAATAATAATAATAACATATGACAATAAAAAGCTAAACAGAGGATCACAACAGGAGTTTTCAGGCTGACGGATGATGATACAGAACCACCAAGAGCTACAGTTATTGAGAGTAGTGTTAACCTATCACCCAGTGACGAAATGGGCTGAGTCAGTGCTGACTGCATCGTCAATCATCTCTCTCCAACACGTGTTCACTCACCTCCAATACAGACAATTTTATACGTGTCGTAAGCAGTATGTATCCTTCATCCTGTGGAGACAGAGAAAATAACTGAAAAAATGGTTGATAATCAGACAAACGCTGAACAGTAGTAGTATTAGGTCCTAATCTAAGTCATGTAGATAAATTACAAACTTCTCAAGATTTCGTTTATAGTAACATCAATATGTGATGCCTCTTTATAGATTGTGAACTCATGCTGCTTTGCATTGCATCCAAATATTTTTACAATTCCAAATATGTATGCCTTGCAATTCACATGTATTGAGGGAGAAAACCACTGTATTTAGAACAATAAAATCATTTCTGTTTCCTCATATGCACAGATCTAGAGAAAGGATGATACACTTGTCTCATCACCATGCCTCTCTGGAACATACCATAATTCTATTACTAAAACATACTACATGAATCTCCAAAGAAACTGGTATAGGCATGCATATTCAAATACAGAGATAAGTAAACAGGCACAATACGGCGCTACAGTCAGCAACGCCTATGTAAGAGAAGTATCTGGTGTAGTTGTTAGATCGGTTACACTGCTACAATAGAAGGCTATAAAGATTTAATTAAGTGCACAAGCGATGGGACACAGCATGTCTAAGGTAGCGATGAAGTGGGTACTTTCCTGTACGACCATTTATGAGTGTACTGTGAATATCAGGAATCCGGTAAAACATCAAATCTCCGATGTCGCTGCGGACGGAAAAAGATCCTGCAAGAATGGGACTGACGACGACTGAAGAGAATCGTTCAACATAACAGAAGTGCAACCGTTCCTTAAATTGCTGCAGATTTCAATACTGCGCGATTCAACGAAACATCATCGATATCGACTTTTGGAGCCGAACGCTCGTGTACTCTTGATGACTGCTCGACACAAAGCTTTATACCTCTCCTGGGCCCATCAGCACCGACACTGGACTGTTGATGACTGGATACATGTTACCTGGTCAGACAAGTGTAGTCTCAAATTGTGTGGAATGGATGGAAATGTACGGGTATCGAGACAACTTCATGAATCCATGGACCTTGTATATTAGCAGGAGACTGTTCAAGTGGGTGGAGGCTCTGTAATGGTGTGGAGAATGTGCAGTTGGAGTAATATGGCGCCCTGATACATCTAGATATGACTCTGACAGGTGGTAAGCATATTGTCAGATGTTAAGTCCCATAGTGCTTAGAACCATAGTGTTCAAGATGGTAGAGGCTTTGTAATAGTGTGGGGTGTGTTCAGTTGGAGTCTTATGGGACCGCTAATATTACTAGATACACTTCAGTTGTCATGTATGTAAGCATCCTGTCCAATCATCTGCATCCATTCACGTCCTTTGTGCATTCCAACGGACTTGGGCAATTCCAGCAGGACAATACAACACCCCAAACGTGCAGAATTGCTACAGGGTGCCTCCAGGACCACTCTTCTGAGTTTACACACTTTTTGTGCCCACCAAACTCTCCAGACACGAAGATTATTGAGCATATCTGGGATGCTGGTCAGAAGAGATCTCCAGCCCTTTTACTCTTACGGATTTATGGACAGCCCTGCAGGTTTCATGGTGTCACTTCCCTTCAGCACTACTTTAGACATTAGTTGAGTCCATGCCACGTCTTGTTGCAGCACTTTTGAGTGCTCGCAGGAACCCTACATGATATTACACTGGTGTACCACTTTCTTTGGCTCTTCAGTGTGGTATGTGGTGCCATTCCTTCTCTTTTATCAACTCGTTACAGCCCTGTGTACCGATTCCTCTATCTGTATAATGCTTTTTCTATTGGAAAGTGTATGTGTAAAACCATGTCCCTTCATAACTCAGTTTGTATAAATAACAAACGACATATATGTTTCCAAGGAACCTTTAGCTCAGATCTCTCAGTCATTTTTTGAAGAAAATGGTGCTGTGGTTCTAACAGTTCTCTCTTCCCTGGAACAAACTTACAGTTTACTTGCAAAGTATCCAAGATGTCTTCTTTCTTATAAAATATGATCTGTAATCAACGTTCTTGAAAACTAGAATCAACTTTTGTAATAATTTGAAATTTTTAAAAATATCCCATTTCCTCTTTTTAATTTTGAAAAATGAAAACTTCTGTTTCAACATATATTAAAGAAGCTTTCGAACCACATACATCCTTGTGTAATGGAGCTAGTTTCTGAAATACCATTTCTGGAAAATAAGCTGTAAGAGTATTTACAATATACCTTATTAAAACATCATATCATTCATTACTGTTCTAATTATTTCTTTTATGTATATTTGTTTTATTTTTTAAATTGTTATTTTACTTTTTGCATTCATAGTTTTTTGTTCTTTAATTTGCTGTTTCTCATATATGTATTTTGCTAGTTGAAAATAATAACTAAACCAGTATTATAGAAGAAAATAATTTCAGTACTGATAATCTGTAAGGAAATGGTTAAAGAATAACATTTTTTACACCATGCACTTAAAACGAACGAAATTTCCTATAAATACACTCGATGGAGAAGATAAAACAAAATTCATCAGGATTTCCAGTTTTCATGGGTGATACTCGAAATATACTGATTTGTATCAGGAATATTTCAGTACACTGGTAAGTCTTGGCAAGGGAATTGGTCATAAACTAGTGACTTCAGCTTGATTGCATTTTTTATCAAGTGGAGATTACCAAAATCAGCCAACATAACTAGATCCAAAAGTCTTCTCACAAAATACTTCCAACATCTAAAGTCATATACATTTCACAGCTGTACCTGTGCCATCAAACCCTTTGGGAACATCAGATATTCCTTGTCCTCGGCTAAAATGCTCAAATAGATTTGTTTCTTTTTTCACACTGACTACCTGCCGTTTCATAGTTTTAGAAGAAACTAGTGAGAAGTGTGGACTAACAATTCAAGAATCTCTTTTTGATGCCCCAAATTTCCTTGTAACAGTATCAAAATCTGTTAAACTACATATCTTTGAACCTGGCCAAAATAAATTTAAAAGATGTTTTCTTTCTCAGTGAGGGAGAAATATCTGTATTATTGTTTGATTCGTTTGGTGGTCAATGTGTAATAACCATTTAGAACATCTTACCTGAGTACAAGGAACTTGTTCATCTGGCGATCCCAAAGGGCTCAATGGCACAGGTGCACATATGGGAGGCTCTTGATGTTGGAAGAATTTCATGAGAAGACTTTCAGATCTAGTTCTGTTAAATGATTATGATGTCAATCTCCACTTGAGAAACAACATTATCAAGCTGCAGTTATTAGTATATATTCAATTCTCTTTGATAAGGGTTACCAATAGACTGAAATATGCCTGATACAAATCAGCATATTTAGAGGATCACCCATGACAATTAGAAATCCCACTGAGTTTTATTTTATATTTCTTCTCTGTCGAGTATACTACATGAAGAAATTTCGTTCACTTTATGAGCATGGTGTAAAAAATGCTATCTTTTAAGCATCTTCTTACAGATTATTATTATTATTGTAATTATTTTATGGCATGATGATGAGTTACTTATTATTTTCAGTTAACAAAATACACATATCTGAAATGGTAAACTAAAAAGAAACAAGCAAAAAGCTATGAATGTAAAACATAAAACAACCATTTAAAACATAACACAACCACAGTATAACTAAAATAAATAATTAGAATAACAGTGAACGTTTACATATTTTAATTATGTATATTGAAAATGCTTCATTGTGTACAGCTGATTTTCCAAAAATGGTGTTTCAGAAACCAGCTCCATTACACAGGGAAGCATGTGGCTTGAAAACTTCTTTAATGTATGTTGTAAGAAAAGTTTTCATTTTTGAAAATTAAAAAGTTTGTTGCTGTGGATTTTGCCAAATTTCGTATTATTACAGAAGTTGATAATACAGTTTTAAAGAACATTAACTACATGTCAACTTTTATAAGAAAAATATCATATAATCGTTTTGAAGATACACCCTGTAAACCTGAAATTCCAAATTACCCTCTGGGGTGTGTCTTGGCCATTAAGAGTGAAATTGGGCACAAACAAAAAATGTGTTTTGCACTATTTTTCCTCCACTACATACCTCCCAAGTTTCGTCAAGATCGTTTATTGACACTTGGGAATGTTCTCTTGGAAGTGCCAAAGCCAGTGCTGGAACACTTCCATGTATATGGATTTGCTGTGGAGGTTGAGTGTTGACGTTATTCTGTTGTAAACACACACACACACACACACACACACACACACACACACACACACACACACACACACATACACACAGAGAGAGAGAGAGAGACAGAGAGAGAGAGAGAGAGAGAGAGAGAGAGAGAGAGCTCAGTTGTGCTGTTTTATATGTGTAGGCTTCCCATGGGAGTAATGCGAGTCAGAGATACTTCCCCTAATAACTTGCTTACAGAGTGGGGGAAATGGCTCAACGAAAAGAACTCTCCAATTTCGTATGACCAAAACTAGAGAAGTTTCCCACAAATCGAGAAAAATTCTCCGTACTTGGAAGTGAGCCCTGTAGCATACTTCGAAATGAGCAAGTTCTGTTGATGTTAAATTTTACCGTGTTTTTTCGTAAAAAATGCAGAATTTATTTTGCTCGGAAGATATGCTTAGTAAGAAACACTGAAGAGAAACTGTGAGAGTTTATACAGGTTTAACACAAAACGTTATTTGGTTGAAGAAATTTTTCCCTGAAAATTATAAAAGTACCTTGGGCAACGAAGCAAAAATGATAACGCTTTTGTGCTTTTTAGTAGACATAAGTTTTCTGACTAGGAGAAGACTTACTGACTATAAACCAGACATCTTTTACTAACATTTTCGGATGTTCATCATGTTTACTCAGAGCATGAATCCTGTATTTTGGGGTATTGGAAGTACGTAGGCGGTTCGTAAAAATTAATAACTGCTTTATTACATACCAAGCGATCTGCTTCACGTAACTAACCGCATATTGAACCAATATTATCTCATGTCAGAAAAATCTGACAGGGTTCTGATTTGGAGTCGATAATAATGTGATGTATTATTAAGATTTGGTTCGCATAAAATGTTCACCTAATTTCAGAAACAAAATTCTCGTATGGCAAAATACCATAACATCGTCATAAAAGTAAACTGTCCGTAATCGTCTTAATAACTTGTCACCGCTCATAAAACGAAAATGGACGTGCGGTGCGGCTCTCCGTGAACACATTGATGTGCAGGACGCGGCACACAACACACCCCAAGAATCTGCTCAAGAAGGTGAGCTAATAAGAAAGAACTCCCTCGTTTGTGCACACGCTTTGAATTATTGTCGAACGAAATTTTCTTAGAAAATACTATTTTGCTGTGAGAATCTTCTCCAGAGAATGTTATCTTTTTTTGTTACTTATGCGACCTATCTTTAATGTAATTCTCTGTATAAGTCGCCAAAATGAGTGCGGTACAGTTGGCGATCGGCTGAAATCTGTCGCTTTAGTTATGTGACAGATTGAGCTGTGGCGTAGCCCGAGGTCTAGGTGAGGTTGAAAGCTGATAATTTGATTGTGAGCTAGTGAAGCCATCGAATGTGAATGCCAAATAAAAGTAATAGTAACAGTTTGAACTGTAGTGTTACGTGATGTTTACATTCCCGCCATATTTAATCGATCTATTGCAGGGTACGTCATTTTGGTTGCTCATTGCCTCTGGTAAAGATCAGCTGTTGTTTTTGTTGATGGTAGCTCACGCCAGTTTGTGACAGGTTATGGGCATTTGCATTTATTTTGCTGAAGCATTGACAGCCGTTGCTATACTGCATGCCTTGGAAGTCCGAGTGTGGTTATGGCAATTAACAGAAATATTATCAACTGCACTTCCTACACGATGGCCTACGGTCAGCTTGTTGTCATGGACTTTCGTGGGGCTTCTATTTTGGGCCTATCTGTACCTGCTGTATTACAGAATGGTTCAGGTAAAGTGATGAATCTTTATGTAGTTGAAGACTTTCCCTTCTACAAAAAAAGGACATTATTTTGACATTCATGATTGTGTTTAACAGTTGCTACTGAAGAGGATGGAATTGATTGAACCACATAGGTCCCTCCTGGTGGAAACCTTTTGGAAAGCTGGATTTCTGTGTTGTAGCGTCACATACTTTATAACGAAATTCATTCTCGACCATGGAACCAATGTTGACGATTGGCTTCCTGAACTAGTTAAACAAAACATTTTTCATGGAAATGATCCCGTCGCACCCTGTTCCAAGAAATATTTTGGCCTATATTGTGCGTATTATGTACATGATCTGTGGATGACAACTTCGAGAAGAGGATTTAATCTAACAAGTTCAACGAAACTTTTCTTTTATGTGTTTGTGTTGACTGCGCATTTAATGAGGTATGACAATTCTGGCGTTTTTATAACGTCTGCAAATTTATGCTTAGAACAATATTCGAAACATATCGATTACTTTTAATAGCTATAAATGCATTATTTTAGAGATAGCATGTCTGCATTAAATCTTCATTCCTGGACAAGGCACAAATGAAGATAAAAAATTTCTCGTAACAATGAGAAATTGTTACATTGTTGTAGATGGGTTACTAATTTTATTTAACAAGTCAGGAAATTGTGGTTGCACATTTTTTGACACAGAATAACTGTGTGAGCCTCGTAACTCTTGTCATGGAGAAGGATTTCTGACTTGCGATGAGTTCTTCTTGGGTTGTCAGCCGAGTTGTGGTGTCGTCTTGTCGCTACGTTTGTATGTCTGGCGAAGTCGCCAGAAGATGATGGCTACTAAACTCATTGAAACATTGGGACAAGATAACGCCACCACTTGGCTGATAACCCGAGAATAATTCATCATAGGGATATGCTGAGACTGCAATCGCATATAGATTTCTGACCTGTATTTCCCTATCCAGGTATTAAATTTTTCATTACTTTCGTAGGATGGCTACATAGAAAAGGACTGAGTCATTTTCATGTCCTGTCCTTGTTCAATCCAAGGGATATTGTGTGATAGTAAGACACTAGACTCATAATTTGTAGAACGCTGATTGAAATCCAGTCAAACTATCCATCTTTAAGTTTTTCATGATTCGCATGAATTGTCAAGGCCAGTTTTGAGATGGATCCCTTGAAAGAGTATGGCTTTTTTTTTCCACATTCTTCTGAGGTGTGAGTTTGTATTTCATCAGAACAGACTCGCAAAGAAAAGCTGTTGTACTTCCCTTTTAATATTTGGACATTCTTCCTTCCCGCTATTTGAGCTTGTAAAGTACATAAAATATTCTTAGTATAATGCCGGCTTTTAAACACTTGCCGTCATATTCTAAATATTATTATTATTGTCTATATTGAAGCACTCGAGATAGTCATTAGAAGGTATACACAGAGAGCTGTTATTCAGTGGTAAAATTCAGTTTAGTAAAAATTCAGCAGTACTGATTGGTCATAAAGTTTTTTTTGCTCTTCTGTCGGTCCAGTATTTCCTCATTCTTGCCATGTGGGGTAGCTGTGTGGTCTGTGGTGCCTTGTCATGGTTCGTGCGGCTCCCCCCCCCCCCCCCGTCAGAGGTTTGAGTCGTCCTTCGGGCGTGTGTGTGTGTGTGTGTGTGTGTGTGTGTGTGTGTGTGTGTGTGTGTGTGTGTGTGTGTGTCTGTCTCCATCCTTCCTGTACACTTTTTTATTGACTTTCGTATGTAGTCTGGTGATAAGAGGGGCTTCAGTTACAATGTTGAATCCAAGGTCCCATCTACACAATGGGTCAAGAAAGATTCTCCAATATCAAAAAAGGCTTATCAGGTCTAATGTCAAGGCTGTGCTGATAGTTTTCTGTGACTTCGAAGGATAGCTTCATCATGAATTCGTACCACAAGGTCAAACTGGTAATTGGTGGTACTATCAGGAACTGTTGCGATGCTGAGAGAGAATGTGAAATGTTGTGAGACAATTCATGGCTCTTGCATCATGACAACATACCCTCATCCCTATTGGTGAACAACTATTGTAGATAAAAAAATCTACTCACCAAGCAGTGGCAGAGCACATATAAAAAAAGTTTTATGTTTGCAAGCATTTGAAACCAGTGGCTCCTTCTTACCAAACGAAAGCGTTGGTATGTCGATAGAAACCACAACAAACACACACACACACACACACACACACACACACACACACACATTTCAAGCTTTCGCAACCAACGGTTGCTTCTTCAGGAAAGAGGGAAGGAGAGGGAAAGACGAAAGGATGTGGGTTTTAAGGGAGACGATAAGGAGTCGCTCCAATCCCGGGAGCGGAAAGACTTATCTAGGGGGAAAAAAAAGGACACACACGCACACATGTGCGGCTGTGTGTGGCTGTGTGTGTGTGTGTGTGTGTGTGTGTGTGTGTGTGTGTGTGTGTGTGTGTGTGTGTGTGTGTGTGTGTGTGTTCTCCTGTCTCCACTTGGTTAGCAGATTTTTTTTTATGTATCCAACCTACTTTAAATCGTTGAAATTGTTATGCAAACCTTCACTTACCCTATCTATCTAAAATGAGGTCTACAGACCAAAAAAACAAAACCCAGTCTCAAAACTAACATCAGAAACCTTACCTGACCAGTGATTGTAAAGCAGTATCCACGATACCTACTAACCACAGTCCAACAAAGTTACCAATTGCCAACAAGAAAAACCTCAAAATTGATTAATTAGTACATCACCACCAGTTTTGATGTATACGCAAACACACATACCAAATGTGTGTTTATCTATCCGATTATATTATATTGTCAAAAATTGATTTGTTTTGGTGGGTTGAATAAGTTTGTTTTCATTATGAAGACTGTTCAAAAAATTCCAGTACTTTGTCCATGACATTTTTCTGCACTGGGCATGCTGTCCTCCAAAATATTCTCCTGCACAATTGATACACTGTTCCAAATGCCATTTCCACTTCCGGAAGAAGTTTTGGTATGCCTCTTGCTGGATCACGCAAAGTGCTGTCTGCAAATTTTCTTTTATATTGACTGTTGTTTCAAATTATTTCAGTGGGATTTTCAACTTTGGAAGTAAGAGTCCACAGGGGCCAGGTTGGGAGTACAGAGGGAGAGGCAGCACAGTGATTTCATTGCTTGTGCAATAGTCACGCAACAACAGGGATGAATGTCCAGGTACGTTATCATGAGGCAAGAGCCACGAATTGTCTCACCACATTTCAGGCCATTTCCTTCTCACATTTTCTCGCAGTGTCGCAACATGTCCTGATAGTACAGCCAATTAGCAGTTTGCATTTGTTGTGCAGGAATTCATGATGAAGTTATCTTTCAAAGTTAAAGAAAACTATCAGCATGGCTTTGATGTTTGACCTCTGAGCTATTTTTGGCGTTGGAGAATCTTTCCTCACCCATTGTGAAGATGGGACCTTGGTCTCAACCTCATAACTGAAGATCCATGTCTCATTGCCAGAAAGAAAAAAAGCACAAAAAATAGTTATGAATCAAAGTCATCATCACATAAATCTCACATAAATCTTGGCTGGTGAACAGTCCCCCCCACACACACACACCTAAAAAATAGGAAACCATTTGTTATCTGTCCAAATAAAAGTCAGAACTTGGTCGTAGACAATATGCTGCTCATAAATGTCTGTATCATATTCATCTGAACCATCAGAGATCAGAGGAAGAAATCAGTGTAGCTCAAAGGCTCTCAAGAACAATCAGGCTCCAGAAGGTGGTAGCATCACAGCTGAGATGCTCCTCTTGGAAAGTGAAACATTGATGGATGCTTTGAAGCTATTAATAATGACCATGTGGCCAACAGAAATTATGTTTGAGGAATGGAAGGGAACAATTCTATGTCCCATCTTCAAGAAGGGTGATGCTACACAAGTATCAGACTGCTGAGAGATTTCATTACTTGAAACTGATTATAAAGTCTTTACAACACTGCTGCTAAACCACATAAAATCATTTGCTGAAGGAACAGTACCCAACTATCTGTGTGTCTTTTTCCGTGGCGGGTAGTCTGTTGACCACATATTTACCTTGAGGCAACTGATAGAGAAACATTAAGAATTCAGTTGAGAATTACACCTTATCTTCAAAAGCTTAAGAAAGAAGACATGTACCAACTGTTTGGAAAACCACACATTGGCTAGATATTAGGGCACAAGAGACTACAGAGGTATGACCACATCCAAAGAGGTGATAGATCCCTCCCATACCAAGTGCTCCATTCTAAATCTGTTGGAAAACACCGCAAGGGACATCCAAAGACGCAATGAAAGGCTCAAGTATTAACAATCCTTAAAGTGGAGCCAGCAATGGTGGAAGATACAACTAGAGACCGTCATCAGTAGACAATTGTCTGCAGTAGACATCTCCTCTGGTGCGACTGATGACCTTTTTTATTGTGTACTTTGTAATGTGTTCTTTCATAATTTTTTATAACTTGCTTGTTTTCTTCTATTGTAGTGTGATAATTTCTTTTGTTTCCTGGTGTAGACCTTAAAGGCCGGTTAATGCAATATGTTGTGATGGTGACGATGATTTTTTTACTGGAGGTGCTTGTGTGGTGTGAAGCCTCATACAAAGCTGAAATATGGATGATAAACAGTTAAGATGAGAAAATACAGAAAATTTCAATATGTGGAGCTGCAGAAGAATGCTGAAAATTAGATAGATAGGTAAATAGCTAATGAGGGAGTACTGAAACAAATGCAGGAAAAAGGAAATTTATGGCAGAACTTGACTAAAAGAGGTCAGTTGATAGGACACACCCTGGTGCATTAGGGAATTGTCTGTTTGGTAATGGAGGCGAGTATGAGGGGAAAAATTGTAGGAGGAGACCAAGGGCTAAAAACAGTTAGCAGGTCCAAATGGATGTAGGTTGTGGACTGAAGACCACAACATGATGACTCTCCTAGGAAGGAAGATGACTATTGGATGTCCCATTGACAACAAAGACATTACAGGAAGTGCGTAAGGGTAAGGAATGAAATCAGCCGTGTTCTGAAAACAAAATTTGCCTTAATTAATTTTTTGAGAGTGTGGGTAGCCAGAACTCTATGTGAACTCCTCTACCCCCAAGTAAGAGCCCAGTCAGTAAAATAGTGCCCAGAAACATTCACAGTGTAGTGGCATTCATTTATATTGACCTCTACATAGCTACACTTATTTCTAAACTCCATCACCTGTCCCTATGCCAAATGTCATCAATAGTTAAAGGGGTGGTTTTGTAGATTCTTTTCTCTTTATTGTGTATTCCAAATTGTTATTACTCATATAATAAATTGTTTTGCTGATTCTGATAAAGTAATTAGTTTTTTGATAATCTTTATTTTAGAAGAGAACTTCATATTTGAAATCCCATAGTATCCATTGCTCTAAAAAATTGGACTCCACCAATACTAATTTACTGGAAAACTGACCTATACTGATTTAGAGCACTGTGTTCCCTGAGTATAGAAATGTGTTCGATTTTACATGCTATGCTGTAATTAGTAGATTCTTTAAATTAAGAGATTAACATAATTCTGAATACTCGTTGAATTCAGCTCCATAAAAATAGAACCTGATTAACTGATCCTTAGAAGGCATATGAATTACAAGGAAATGCGTGTTAACAAACATTATTTTAGTGTGAGCAGTAGGAAATAATCCTGTTGAAATAATTTTTGAAGTAATGATATAAATACACCTCACGTAGAACAGTAAAACAAAGTGGGAGTTGTTGAGTCGCAGTCATACTTGCTGAAGGTGATGGATGACTTGTTTGGAGAGCAATAAATTTATGTATGAATCACATTGTGACAAACTAATAATTTTGTTACATCATGGCTGTTTCAAGGCATTAAGTTTTTAGACAATCAACCATCAGTGTGTTCACAGTATTGAATAGAGACTAGATTTAAAGTGGCTGCACCTTTACTTTGGATAGTATTACTGCATAATACTGTTGTAGTAGTACTTTGTCACATGTTCAGAATTAGAATTTTATTATCTCATTACTTACAAGCACAAATCATTGATTTGTTGTCTACGAGACTCACCAGTGTATATATTATAATCGAGACACATACAGTGTGTCTGAACTTAAAATCAACCTTTATTTACAACTATCAGTACAAATTTATTTAATTAGAAAGAAAATTTCATGACTTAATATTTTTGCTCAAATATGGCATTTAATTTTCCTTTTGGACAACATTGTACATTGTTCCACCCTGGAAAGTTTTCGCTTTTAATTTGTTATAAATTTTCATAGACTTGTACTGAGGAACCCAGGAGTAGAGTTTTAATCTACGAGATGGTCACATGGAATTGTCTTCGTTTCCAGTGTCATACACAAGCTGAAAATGGTTCCTATAAATAATTCTGGCTTATTATGTATAAAGATATACATTTCACAAGTACGAATACACAGAATAGTCAAAATATTTCAATCATTAAATAGTGGTAGACTTGAATCCTTAACATAATACGCATTTCTGATAATAACTTCTAACATTCTCAGTATTGTATGTGAGTAGTGTTAGTGTATGGATTGAAATGACTGAATGTACACACAAACTTTTGTGACATACTTCTGAACCTTGAAACATGTTGTAGGGCCCATTGATAATGCCTAACTGACTATTTTACGTAAGGTTAAACAAAGATAGTTATATTTCTGTATGGAACTTCATGTGAGTTACAGGTAACCAAAATATTTTCTTTTCCTATTATCAAGGTGTGTGAAGGCTGCATACCTGTTTGTGATCTTAATGAACATTGAAGCATTACCAGCATGTGGAGCAGCAGCCTTTGTTCTGTTTGACCGGCCTGTGTGGAGAGGTGCATTTCATATAGCAGGAGTCGGGGTGATATCCCGTATACTATTTGCAGCTCACACCTTTGTATGGTGAGTATAATCCCCAAGGAATCAAAGAAAGAAAATACAAATGTGGGTGAGCTGGTACGAACAGCGTTGCGAATGCATTACGGTAGCCAAGGTAGATATAAAATCAACACCCAGCACAGCAGTAAAAGTTCAGTGAGATTATTCAAACAGTTAAGGGATACAAAAATTTAATTGTGATGGGTGACAGAAGTTTAGTAATAGGAGAAGAAAGGCAAGGGAAAATATGTGATCATTTACTGGGGAAAAGGATTGAAATATGGAGTTGCCTGGTAGAGTTTTGCACAGAGCATTTTTTAATCATCACTAACACATGGTATAAAAATCGTGAATGAACTTATGACACTGGAAGATTTCAGATTAAGACATTTCAAAGGGCAGATGTGGACTCTGACTGTAATTTATTGGTTAAGAACTTCAGATTAAGGCTGAAGATGTTACGAAAAGGTAAACATTTAAGTAGAGAGAGAGAAAAAAAAAGGTTGTTCGTAGTTCGAGGAACTATTCACAGACATAACACTAAAACACGGGAAAGAAATACAATGGAAGACAAATGGTTAACTTAGAGAGGTGAAACAGTGAAGGCAGCAATGGATCAAATAGGTAAAAAGACAAAACCTAGCAGAATTCCTAGGGTAACACAGGAGATATTGAATTTAATTGATGAAAGGAGAAAATATAAATATGCAGCAAATGAAACAAGCAAAATAGATTATAAACGTTGACAAAGGTGGGAATTGAAAATGACTTAGCAAGAATGGCTGGAAGACAAATTCAAGGCTGTAGAAACGTGCGTGACTAAGGCGAATATAGGTGCCACTCTTAAGAAAATGAGAGATCTTTGGAGATAGGAGGATCAGCTCAGATTGCAAGCCAGTACAAAGCAGTTTGTACTTGAGATCTATATCTATTAAATTGTAAGCCCATTTTTGGTTTTTATTTAGCCTTCATTTGCTTTAGGCATTATAAATTCATGGAAGTTAAATGATAAGTCGTTGAAAGCTGTATGTCCCAGTGGTCCCAAAGTGAAACAACTACTATAAAATAATTGTTTGCTTTTTGCCAGTTCGTTTTTGCATTTGTCGCATAACAGATGATACAGGTAACTTTGTGAAAAAAATTAATTCTTTTATATTTTGTTGGGACTCAAATGTTTAAATGGGTCCCTAAATTGCCTTATTTGCAGTGCTGTCATCTTCCAGTGATGCTGGTACTACCTGCTCAGCTAGTAACATTCTAGTTTGCTCTCAAATAATTCTTAAAACTTTTCATGGGACGTGTGTACATGTTTGGTGGCAAGATTAAGTATTTAATACTACATTGTGTACTTGTGTGTCATTAGGTCCATAGTTTTGTGCACTGTATTTTCATTAAGAAGTGATAAATATATTTAATCACAGAGAGCAACTACAATATGAGTCACTTTGCTTAAAGAAATGAGCAGTGTCTGAGAGCTGATTTTGATCCTCACTTTTTTTTTCCAGGGCAACAAACATGTTCTTCCTGCTGCCTACCTTGTTGCTTTATCCAGCTGTCACAATGGAGGTCAGGCAGCCAGATGTTCTTCCTCTTATTGCACTCAATGCAGTCCTGTGGACATTCTACTGTCTTAATTTTGTGACATCAGTAAGTATGTTGATGCTGTGAATCAAAGTGCCATGTGATTTACTACCTTGTTTGTGCCACTTAATCATGTTTTTATTCTGCTGTATGAATCCAAAATTTCCGTATCACCATTGTGGTGGTGGTGGTGGTCGTCGTCGCCGCCGCCGCCGCCTCCTCCTCCAACTTTTCTTGTCCATCCACAGCTGTTGCTTGAGTGTTTGACGGAAGTTGGCACCTCGAATATTGAAACACTTCTTCACCCAGATGTCTCGAGTTGTTCTCGTTCCATTCTGTATGACAAATCAGTCAAAGTAAGCTCGTGTGAAACTGTTCTGTGTTTGTTCTTATTTTGCTCTATTTCTACTTGGTCTTCTGTATGAAAATGTGCAGCACAGGATCAAACTGGATATCCATTCTTCTCCCCTTGTGGTGTCATTAGGCTTATTACAGCAAAGTGTGACTGATTAACTTGCTGTTTAGTCTCTCTTAATCCCATTAATCAACCTACCATATCTGTTTTCTGATCTCCAGTACGTACATCGACTGCTGGAGAGTGCCTGTACCACTGTACCACATAACAGAGTGTTGCAGTTTTGTTGGTTTTAATATCTATTTTCATGAATTCTTCATGCTGATCAGTTATTCTCTTCACACATCCATTACTGGCTTGCCCAAATGTAGAGAGGTATTAACTGTACTCAGTTTTATACAGATTTTCTCACTTACAATTTTGTAAGCAGATACTTTGCTGTATCTGGCTGTATGCAGCCAGTCCACTGAGTGAAAAAGAAACAAAGTTTTTGAGCTGCAGCTCATAGTTACCTTTGTAACACCATATTGTTAAATATTAGCCGAAAGCCTACACGTAATATTACCAGACAAGTTCAGTTCCATTCCCTTACATTTAAATCTGATTGTCACGCAAATTTAAATTAGGCCTAGACTTCTACCCCCTGTAAGTAACTGTGCAGTTTCTAGAAAAATGCAATTCTGCCTTAACATTTTATGCCAAATTAAGCCCACTTCATTGAAGTACAATGGCTAAATCAATAAATGTGATGCAAATATGAAGTGTGTTTAAGTAAGTCCAGTTTCTAAATACGAGCTCTGCAATGTTGTGGTCAGCTGTCCCTATGTGCATGCAGAGTATTTAAAGGCATTCCTTACCTACAGATGCCATTATAGAAACAGTTGTCCATGTTTATAGTTGTTCTGCGTATTTAAAATGCACCAGTTAACTGAAATTCCCCCTCTCTTACTTCAATCTTTTATTTCCCCATGTCACATTCTGTAGTTATATTTAATTCCAGTGAAAACTATAATTTTCCCACTGTTGCCTCGTATTTTTATTTTTTTAGTGTGTCTGAAGACATTAATAAGAAGTGTATGTCCACCCGAAACCCTTATTTTCTTGGAAGAATGTGTTGGATACAATGATATTTAAAATGCTCGGTCACTGTACTGATTAGTAGTGTCACTAGTGAAAGCTTAGGGGGTTTGATCATTTTCTTAATAACTGTCCAGTACTACAAAACACATTAATGCTTTATCTCTAAGGTTGGTAGTGGTTGAACACAAAACCCTATCAATCTGAAGTCCAGATTTCTACCATTTCAAAACGATATATTTGATTGCTTGAGAAGAAATGTGTCAAGTTGTGTGTTCACTTTATCTCACTTCACTCAGACATTCGGCATGAGTATCGTACCACACAGTTATTGTTGTATGTGATATGCTTCATCCAATCCAGATAATTTGAATAGGTTGTAGATCTCTTGTCGGTAATTAATTTTTGGGGCCAACACAAAGTGCAGCTGAAAGATTCCTCTTATTTTACTGTATTGTAGTGGTCATTTTAGTATAGTTTTTTCCTGTATACAGCTGTTTCCTTACTACTTTAGAATAATGCTAATCAGTGTTGCATTTTATTTGCGGTCTCGGTATTATTACAGTTATCACAGTTTCTCTTGTTCAGTGAGATTCAGTTTATTAAATGTCACATAAGCTATTCGAAAATGGAAGAAAATACATACTTCAGTCCTTTGGAAGCTCTTACTGATGTGATTGGCAGTGTTAAAATTTAAGTTCTAAAAACTTCAAACAAGTTATCTCCTTAGGAGAGCTCCTTCATTCACCCCAGCAGAAACAATTGTAGTTTGTCTCTATCTCCAATACACTACTTCCTGACATCATCATCCTATCCTTGTCATTTCTGAAAACATGATTTTATGAAAAACTACGACGACAGCCAAGAAGCTGGAATGTGGTTCACAAAGAGGCCCCCCCCTGTGGGTTCGGGGTAAAAATAGGCCCACGGTATTCCTGCCTGTCGTAAGAGGCGACTAAAAGGAGTCTCAAACGTTTTGGCCTTGTGAGATGGTCCCCTAACGGATTTGACCTCCATCCTTCTAAATTTTCCGAAGAGCGAGCCGATTGGGGAAGGGCGCCTTACAAGGAGCGATGTGTCTATCATGCATTACCATCTCTAGCCAGGTTTGTCGTCATCGCTTAGCAGTCCCGCTCACCTACCATCTCTTGGGCGTGGATTTGTTCTTGGGTGCAGTTTATTGCAGTCTGCTATGCTGTGTCGCTTTATGCGCCAATGACGATATTGGACTACATCACCTGAAATCCAGCACGGTAGCCAGTCCGTTGTGGTGGGGCCGCCATGTACCCTGTTGGTTGTAGCCCCCTGACTACACAGGGATCGCTCTGCTGATGCCAGCGCCGTTAACTCCCCACGTATGCCAAGGAGTAGATGCCTATCTCCTTGGGGCATTGGGACTCCCGGCAATGGCCATCCTGCCAGGTTGTCATTGCTGAGGCTGGGTGGCGCCCGTGGGGAGGGCCCTTGGTCGGAGTAGGTGGCATCAGGGCGGATGACCCGCAATGAAGCGTGGTACATCATCTCTTGCTGGCGGCCAGCCGCCAGCAGTCTCTAAGCGTTCCAGGGCTCATTACAACGCAACTACATATGACCCCAAATCGTTCCCCTCCCTGGCTACACCATGGGAGAAACGAAAGACTAAGGATGCCAGCGAACCATACTCGCCCCGCTACCTGGTGTGTACGAGAGCTGATGGTGAATCCTTTACATCCATGAAGCCTCAGTTCTTCGTCGAGCACTTAGAGGACAAGTTCGGGGAGGTGGAGGGCTTGTCCAAAATGCGCTCGGGCTCGGTTTTGATCAAATCGGCGTCCTCTGCCCAGTCCCGCCGGTTACTCGATTGTAACAAGCTGGGGGATGTTCCGGTTACAATCACGCCCCATAAGAGTCTTAATATGGTCCAGGGCATAATATTCCATCGGGACCTTCTATTGCAGTCCAGTGACGAGCTTCGTGCCAATTTAGAGCGGCGAGGTGTTCACTTCGTCCGGCGCGTACATCGTGGTCCAAGGGATAAGCAGGTTGCCACCGGTGCCTTCATCTTGGTCTTCGAGGGTGATACTTTACCTGAGAAGGTCAAGGTGATGGTCTATCGTTGTGGCGTCAAGCCATATATCCCTCCCCCGATGCGGTGCTTTAAGTGCTGGAAGTTCGGGCATATGTCTTCCCACTGTACTTCCAGCCTCACATGTCGAGATTGTGGACGCCCATCCCATCCCAATACTCCATGTGCTCCGCCTCCCATCTGTGTAAACTGCGGAGAGCACCACTCGCCTTGCTCGCCGGACTGCAGGATCTTCCAGAAAGAGCGCAAAATCATGGAGTATAAGACCCTGGACTGCCTGACATACACTGAGGCCAGGCGGAAGTTCGAACGCCTCCATCCTGTTCGAATGACTGCCTCTTACGCCGCGGCTACTACTGTTATGGCCCCATTAGCTCTCCCTCAGACTGCCACCTCTCAGAGCCGGAATGCTACACCTGCCCCCTTGATGTTGGGGGGCACTTCACTCCCTGCTGCTCCTGCACTACCTGCCTCAGGAGCAGCAACCCCCCAACCATCGGGGACATCAGTCCCCACTTCTAAGCTGGGGAAGCCTCAAACTTCCCCGGCTCGAATAGCACGGAAAGGGTCCCTTGGGTCCCTTCCTACCCAGGTTTCCGCCTCTGGGAAGGGTGACGTCAGCCAATGGAAGAAAAGCAGACCAGCGGCTGGTCGCAGGGCTTCCCGCTCCTCCTCCGTCCCGGAGACTGACTCGCTGGAGTCCTCCCAGCCAGTGAAACCCAAGGACCAGAGAGACAAGACGAAGAAGAAGACCTCTAAGGCCAAGGACCACGCGGTGGCATCCACCCCACTGCTCCCTACAGGCTCTGCGTCCGAGGATAAGGTGGAGATCCGGGCGTCCGCTGAGGACCTGGATCTCGCCGGACCCTCGGACACCATGGAAGCGGATTGTACTGGTCCTCCATCGGTGGCAGCAGGTGACCCAGTGGCGTGATCTGCCTCCTCGGCCCCTTCACGCCTTTTTCGGACATGGACAAAGCGATACTCCAGTGGAACTGCAGCGCTTTTTTCCACCACCTTGCTGAGCTTCGCCAACTCATCAGCAGTCGCCCTTTCCTCTGCATTGCCCTACAGGAAACTTGGTTTCCGGCAATGCGGACCCCTGCCCTACGTGGGTATCGGGGTTATTACAAGAACCGGGCAGCTTACGAGAGGGTATCTGGTGGAGTTTGCGTCTACATCCTTAACTCTGTCTACAGCGAATGTGTACCTCTTTACACACCTTTAGAGGCTGTCGCTGTAAGGATGTGGACGCCTCAGCCTATTACTGTCTGCAGTTTGTATCTTCCGCCAGATGGTGATGTCTCGCGTCATGTGTTGGCTGCATTGATAGCACAACTGCCTCCTCCTTTTGTGTTACTGGGCGACTTTAACGCCCATAACCCCCTGTGGGGTAGCGCCGCGATTACTGGCCGGGGTAGAGATGTCGAGACTCTTCTCTCGCAGCTTGACCTCTGCCTCTTAAACACGGGAGAGCAGACACATTTCAGCATCGTCCATGGCACATTTTTGGCCATCGACCTCTCTATCTGCAGCCCCGGACTTTCACCATCCATCCACTGGAGTGTCCATGACGACTTATGTGGTAGTGACCATTTCCCCATCTTTCTGTCACTACCACAGCGTCACTCTTCTGAATGCCCCTACAGATGGGCTCTGAATAAGGCTGATTGGGGCTTGTTCTCCTCTCTCGCCACTATCGCACCTCCTTCCCCTGACACCATTGATGCGGTGGTTCAGTCGGTCACCACCGGCATCGTTTCTGCGGCGGCATCTGCGATTCCCTGTTCATCCGGGTCCCCTCGGCGGAGGACTGTGCCTTGGTGGGCGCCAGAGATCGCAGAGGCGATTAGAGATCGCCGGCGGGCTCTTCAACGCCATAAGCGGCACCCGTCCTTGGAGAACCTCATCATTTTTAAACAGCTCCGTGCCCGTGCCCGACGCCTTATTCGCCAACGGAAGCAGGAGTGCTGGGAACGGTATGTTTCCACCATTGGCGTCCGTACCTCTGCATCGCAGGTTTGGGCTAAGATTAGGCGACTCCATGGCTATCGGCCGCCTGTCTCTGTCCCTGGGCTTTCGCAGAATGGAGTGTTGTGTACTGACTCCGACACGATTGCGGACCGGTTAGCAGCGCATTTTGCTCAGTGTTCCGCATCTACGAATTACCCACTGGCCTTCCACTCCCGGAAAGAGCGGTTGGAAAGTTGGAGGCTTTCCTTTCACACGCGCCACGTGGAGTCGTACAATGCTCCTTTCAGCGACTGGGAATTCGAGAGTGCCCTATCTGCTTGCCCTGATACGGCTCCTGGGCCAGACCGCTTCCACAGCCAGATGCTGAAACACCTCTCTGTGAATTGCCAGCGACGCCTCCTAGATGTTTTCAACCGCATCTGGGTTGATGGTGTGTTCCCGTCTCAATGGCGAGAAAGCATCGTCCTCCCCATGTTGACACCTGCCAAGAACCCGCTGGAGGTGGACAGCTACCGCCCCATAAGCCTCACCAACGTTCTTTGGAACTTGCTAGAACGTATGGTGAGCCGGAGGTTGCGTTGGCTCCTCGAGTCTCGAGGCCTTCTGGCTCCGTCTCAGGGTGGGTTCCGTAAAGGCCACTCTGCCGTCGATAATCTGGTCTCCCTAGAGTCTGCCGTCCGTACAGCCTTTGCACGCCGCCAACATCTGGTTGCCGTCTTCTTCGACATGCAGAAGACGTACGATACGACTTGGTGATATCACATCCTGGCCACACTTCATGGGTGGGGTCTTAGGGGCCCGCTCCCGATTTTTATTGAGAATTTTCTGTCGTCTCGTTCCTTCCGCGTGCAAGTTGCTGCGTCCCACAGTTCCTCCCGGGTCCAGGAGAACGGGGTCCCACATGGGTCTGTCCTCAGTGTCTCCCTGTTTTTAATTGCGATCAATGGGCTCGCTGAGGCGGTGGGATCGTCCGTCGCAGCTTCGTTGTATGCAGATGACTTCTGCCTCTACTACACCTCCGCTGGCATTGCAGTTGCTGAGCGCCAGCTGCAGGGCACTATCCGCAAGGCGCAGTCGTGGGCTGTCGCGCACGGCTTCCAGTTTTCGGCCGCTAAGACCTGCGTTGTGCATTTCTGCCGGCGTCGCACGGTTCACCCTGAGCCACGCCTTTACCTTGACGGTGAACCTCTTGCTGTGGTAGAGACGCATCGGTTCTTGGGACTGGTATTTGATGCCCGGTTGACTTGGCTGCCTCATATTAGGCAGCTTAAACAAACATGCTGGCGGCATTTAAACGCTCGCCGTTGCCTTAGCCACACCGGATGGGGTGCTGATCGGTCCACCCTTCTCCGGCTGTATCAAGCGCTGATCCAGTCCCGCCTTGATTATGGGTGTGTGGCTTATGGTTCGGCATCGCCATCAGCGTTGCAATTGCTGGATCCCATCCATCACTGCGGGATCCGACTCGCCACAGGAGCATTTCGGACAAGCCCTGTTGACAGTTTACTTGTGGAGGCTGGTGTTCCCCCATTGCGGATCCGGCGCGACCGACTTCTGGCCGCTTATGCTGCCCACGTTTGTAGCTTGCCAGGGCATCCCAACTACCGTCTCCTGTTCCCGCACTCGATCGTCCATCTTCCGGACAGGCGGCCCCGGTCAGGGTGTACGATCGCGGTTCGCATCCGGGCTCTACTGTGTGGGATTGAGTTTTTTCCTCTCCCGCCTGTTTTCCGGGCCAATCTCCGTCTGCCCCCTTGGTGTGTGGGCCGACCATGCATTCGGCTGGATTTGGCACAGGGTCCAAAAGACTCGGTCCCTCCTCCGGCCCTCTGCCGCCGCTTTGTTTCTCTCCTTGCCGAGTTTCCCGGATCTGCCGTGACCTATACCGACGGTTCGATGGTCTCTGGTCGCACTGGTTACGCTCTTACTCTAGAGGATCATTGTGAGCAACGGTCGCTGGCACCCGGGAACAGTGTATACACTGCCGAGTTGGTTGCCATCTATCGCGCCCTAGAATATATCTGCTCCCGCTCAGGTGAGTCCTTTGTCATCTGTAGTGACTCCCTGAGTGGTTTACGAGCTCTTGACCAGTGCTTTCCTCGTTCCCGTCTGGTGATGGCCATCCACGAGTCGCTCCATGCTCTTGCCCGTTGCGGCCGCTCCGTGGTCTTTGTTTGGACCCCAGGTCATGTCGCTATCCCGGGCAATGAGCGGGTTGACACGCTGGCTAAACAGGCAGTGAGTTCACCGGCTCTGGAACTCGGCCTTATGGAGTGTGATCTCCTGTCGCTTTTGCGCCAGAAAGTGCTTGGTGCCTGGGGTGACGAGTGGCGCACCCTGCCCACGCCCAACAAACTTCGGGCGGTGAAGGAGACGACCGGTGTGTGGTGCTCCTCCATGCGGGCCTCTCGGAAGGACTCTGTCGTCCTCTGCCGGCTGCGCGTTGGCCACACGTGGCTGATGCACGGCCATTTGTTGCGCCGGGAGGACCCACCACTATGTCGCTGCGGGGCAGCTCTGACAGTGGTCCACATTTTGGTGGACTGCCCGCTTTTAACAGGACTCAGGCAGACGTTTGCGCTGCCTGATACCCTCCCTGCCCTTTTATGTGATGACGTTGCTATGGCGGACCTCGTGTTGAGTTTTCTTCGGGCAGGGGGTTTTTATCGTATGATTTGAGTGTTTGTCCTTTTATTTCCTGTATTGACTTGGGCCTTTGGCCTGTGGTTTTAAACTGTGGGTTTTAATGTCATTTGGTGGTTGGCTTTTCCTTATTTTCATGGTCGGCCAACCACCTTCACACTCGGTGTGATTTTAGTTCCGTTTGTCTGGTCTTTGTCTGTCTTTCTTGTATTGTGTCGTCCCTTGTCTCAGTTCTCCGTTTTTAACGAGTGACAGTTTTTATTTCGTGTGATTTTATCGTGGAACAAGGGACCGATGAGCTTAGCAGTCTGGTCCCTTCAATCCCACACCCAACCATCACAAAGAGGCCACCTGAAAGTTGCATTTATGTATTTTTTTTTTATATTTTTGGTATAAGAAGTTCATCACTCAAGTATCAGTCGCTGAAGGAGGTCAATGTGACTCTCAAAAATACTCAAGAAAATCGACTTTTAAGTTTTCCAAGGAATTCAAATTTACTTAACATGCAGTTGATTTTTATGAAGGGTTGCGTGGCTCATGTGGTGGTGTTAGAGAACTGTAATTGAGTACTCATTGGAGCTCTGGTTCAGATGTCACTATGATCTTTTTTCTTTAATTCAAATACTTTCATTATTTAAATATAAATTACATCAAATATATGCTGATTAAGACACATTTACTTTCCATTTTTAAGAAAAATGGAAGTCTTTTTCATTACGGTTACATATTGCATACAAAATTTCAGTTTTCATTGCAAACATAAATTCTTAATTATCAATATTTTATAAAACATTGTTAATAAATTTGTAATGTCTATTATTGAAACTATCTTTATTAAAAATGTTTTAAAAAATATTGATAATTCAGAATATGTATTTGCAGTGCATTTGATATCTAATTAGAAACTAGATGATGTGCATTTTTCGTAAAAAATGAGTGAATATCTATTTGATGAATTTTACATTTAAATGAAATAGGTAATTATATTCAATGATAAAAATAAACTGGAAAAAGGCTATAGAGTGATTTGTTCCAGCAATCCATTGTTCACGCAATTACTTACCTCAGACACTACAGAGCAAGCCTCTTGCCCCATCAAAAAAAATCATGTAAGCTCTAGTGAATTATAGTTCCAAGGAAATCTTCAAAGACATTTTTCTTGAGAATTTTTGAGAGTTGAATCGAAATGCTTTGGCTAACTGATATTTGAGTTCTGAATTTGATATATGGTACATATACAAAAAAAAAAAAAAATCACAAAAATCCACTTGCTGGGTGGTCTCCTTGTTTGTTTCAATAGTGCTATCATATTATAGTCAACACAATCAAATCATATTGGCTTGTTAGGTTTAGCTAGTGTGCACTGTACAAATCTTTTGTAAATTAACCTTTTTTTGAATTAAAAAAGCTTTGCACAATGTGTAGTGTATTATAACTGTTATGATAATGGTTCATTCTAGCAAGCCAGTGTTATGATTACACAAACTAGAATATGAAATCTGCCACAAACAAATAGTCATATTGCAGCTTTGTAGTGGTAATAGCTTCTGTTTTTCAAGTAACTGAAGGTTTTTCAAGTAACCTGTACAAAATATAATTTGTCTTCGCTTAAAATTTACAGGTTGATAGGCCATGGTCAATGTATAAAACCCTCCCCTGACATTTCGTCTCAGAGTGCAGGAGACATCTTCCGAGGTAAAGTGGCAGTAGCTCAGAGCATGTCTCCCACAGTTGGAGACGAAATGTTGGAGGAGAGAGTTTTACGCATTAACCACGGCTTACCAGCCCAGAAGTTTTAAGTGAAGACAGTATCGGCCGTGAAAGCCTACATTGTATAATATAATTCGTGTTTTGACATTTTGTAGCCGACGTGCCGTCTCATTTACATTTACCTGCAAAGCCTGACATCAGGTGTGAAACACAGATCACTGTTGGACGCAGCATTATTTCCTCCTGAGACTGACGTGATTAAAGAGTTGCAAAGGATACGAGAGGAGGTACGAGCAACTCGGAACCGTAGAGCGAAAGAAGCTGCAGCTGGCAGAAGGTGAATAAAATGTTCATGCGGGGGATATCTGAGTGTATTTGACTACAGTTGTAATGTAGTTGTTCCTGAGTTTAATGCCACTCCTGTTGTGAGTCAGATTTCTCATATCTAATGACTGAAATGGAATTCTGATCCTGGGAAGATTGGTCCAATGAATTTCTTCTTATCAGGTTACCCTTCATTCAGAGGCTGTTGCACACAGTGACCATTATTTTGATTTGTAAATAATAGATTTCAGCTATCAGTCGTCCTTTGGAATATTTATTGGCAGATGCCTGTTTGTGTGGCTTTTTTACACAATTCATGAACTGTGTACAAATCCAGACAAACAGGCATTACATGCATTTACCAAAAAAGGATAGTGCATTGAGAACAGCTAGTTGCTAGTCGAAATCTAGATCTGCCAATAAATGTTCCAAAGGACGGCTGATAACTGAAATCTATTATTTACAAATTTCTTTTTTAGTTGTGTAATTTTCTGCTTTTCCACTCGTACTAATCTATTTTGTCATCCATCTTCCATCATGAGAGTCTCGCTCTGTTTATCTCAGTAATTATATTCAGTCTTTGTTGTCATTTACCTACTAACAGACCTTTGTAACATTTTAGACTATAATAGTTTTTTTAAAGACATATTGCATGAAATGACTCCTTTTCATATGTGTGTGTTAGTAATGAAAAAATATAATATCTCAAGTTTTCTTGATATGATTTGATTAATGGTGAGCTTCCAGTTGTTCCGCCAAGTAGGTGTTTCCATTTCATGAACAATATTTTGACAACAGCCCCCTTCGCACTAGCTGCAGTTCTTACTTCCCCTTGGCAGTAGACACTGTTGTCGTAGTAGCAGGAATTCACTTACTTGTTTGAATATTCCTCCTTCAGTTGCTGTTTAGAGCAATATTGGATGTGTCAGTACACATTTACAATTAGAGTTACAGTTTGAGCACACACTTTCTTTTACAGTAGGTTTACATATACGCATATTTATAATAATGGAAAACAGAAGTGGTAATTTGTGAGGGGAATAGCTTGTAAAATTGGGGAAAGGCAGACACTCACATGTAGTAGACTGATGTGTGGTGTATAGACAGACACAACAGAAACAGATATTCGTACTAGCTTTCGAGCACTTGCTCTTTCTCTAACAAAAGTACATACATTCACACATGCAACCAAACACACACCCTTTACACACTCCTGGGGCTACAGCATGACAGACTATTGAGTACTTTTATTCAGAGGAGTTGCCTGCACAGATGGATGTTGGGCGGTGGTGTATAGGAAGACATATCAGGCAAGGTGTGTGTAGTGGTATAGTGTGGCAGGTCTTTTGACAGATAATTCAGCTGCTGTACAACAATATGAAAGGGGTTTAGAGGGTAGGGCATGTAAGGGAGACAGAGGGGAGGAAAGTAGAGGAAGGTGAAAAGGGAGACATGGAGGGAAGGGAGAAAGGGTGACAGGTGGGAAAGGGGGAGGGGAAATAAGGTGAGACACTGGGAAACAGTTTAGCAGAAATTTAGGTCAGGGGGATTGCAGGATTGCTGAAGAGAAAATTCTCACCTGCAGAGTTCCATCCAAATGGCTTGTGTAACGAAGCAGCTGTTGATGTCATACGTGTTGTGATGTGCTACATGTTCAGCTAGTGGACGGTCAAATTTGCAGTTCGCCACATTTTAGCAATGGTCATTCATTCATGTAGCTACACAGTTAGTTACTTGTTGGGCCCATATAGAATCCTGTACAGTAATTGCAACATAGCTAATTCATAACACAGCTGCTTTCACGCACAGTCCTGCCTCACGTTTGGTAGGAGATAGTGGGTTGGTGAAGGGGCAGGTCTTGCATCTGAGTCGACCGCATGGGCATGACCCGTGGGGTGCACGATTGGAAAGATAGCAATAGTTGGGTTAGCCAGTTCAAAAGTTGTCGTAATTGGCATAGCATCACAGAAAGCAGAGAGAGACTGTGTTGCTCTCTACAGAGAAACTCGAGTCAGTGGTAGGAGAAGGTGGCTGTACCAGTCAAATCATATTTGGTGTAGATGAAACTAATCTGTTCTGGAAACAAGTGCCTAGTAGAACCAATATCGCATGTGGATTGAAAACCTTTCCAGGTTTTGAAGGTGCCAAAAATCAATTAACAGTGATGGTTGGTGAGAATATAGCTGGTGATAGTAAATTAAAACCTCTCTTAGTTTATCGTTCAGAAAATTCAGGAGCTTTAAAAAATATATATGACCTGGGTTACCCATGATTCAGGAGTCAGATGCTAAAGCTTGAGTGGCAGCTTCCCTTTTTGAGAACTCGTTTTATCAGTACTTCATACATGAAGTCAAATGTTATTGCCAATTAAAACAAATCCTATTTAAAGTGATGCTTTAAATCCTCATGTTACTCTTGTATCAACTCGCATGTGAAAGTTGTATTTTTGCCACTGAATACTACCACCTTGCTTCATCTGATGGACCCTTGATTTGTTGAAACTTCAGAAGTTTATTACATAAGACAATCTTTTGCACATCCACGTAAAGCTATTAGATGAAACAATGAGATCTATTTGAAAGACTTTTGGAAGAAATTCAATGTTTTAGACACCCATGAGAATTATTGGACAATCTTGGAATGAAATTTCACAAAAAGCTTTAAATGGCATCTGCAAAAAACTGTCGTCATGTTGTTTCTCACCACTGAAAACCAGAGGAAATCAGCAGTAGATTCTGATCAAATGGATAACGTGATTGAAGAAGTGGTTGATCTTGCCAGACAATTAAATTTGGAGGTGGATGGTGATCATATTCAAGAACAGCTGGATGTACACAATTGAGAGCTAACAATTAATGAGCTTATATGAATGAGTGAGCAAGATCAAAACATTGAACAGCCTGATTCTTTAGCTCCAGTTCAGTCACAAGATCAAATGTCAGTTGCAGATTTCAGAGGCGGCCTATGTTCATTTGAACAATCGTTATAAATTTAAGAAAAAAATAGGCTCCATTGAAATGAGCATTTATGCTACAAATCGGGGAATAAAAATCTTTTAGCAAGCTCGATGTTGGGTGTTGTGAAGCCTTCTACGTCACAGTAACTTTAGTTTACGTTGTTGCTGTGTACTGAACTATAATTTGTTGTACTGTTGAACATGTTACTGAACAGTTTTCTTTTATATTACATTGCTTTCTTTAGTCCCAATTGAACATAATTTGTATGTATAAAATTTCCAGCACTGGACCCAGACTTAACAGAAATTCCACTTACACGGTTATCACTCACTCCCAACTATTGTGCAAATCTGGGGTATTACTGTATCTTGACTCAGGGATTGGAAAAATTACATTACGAACATGCAAGCAGCAGTGGTCATTTTTAACCTTAGGCAGCATGGATAGTAGTGTTACTGTTGTGGTCTTCGGTCCTGAGACTGGTTTGATGCAGTTCTCCATGCTACTCTATCCTGTGCAAGCCTCTTCGTGTCCCAGTACTTACTGCAGCCTACATCCTTCTGAACATGCTTAGTGTATTCATTTCTTGGTCTCCCTCTAAGATTTTTAGCCTCCACGCTGCCCTCCAATAATAAATTGGTGATCCCTCAATGTCTCAGAACATGTCCTACCAACCGATCCCTTCGTCTAGTCAAGTTGTGCTATAAGCTCCTCTTCTCCCCAGTTCTATTCAATACCTTCTCATTAGTTATGTGATCTACCCATCTAATCTTCAGTATCCTTATATAGCACCACATTTCGAAAGCTTCTATTCTCTTATTGTCCAAACAATTTATTGTCCACGTTTCACTTCATACATGGCTACACTCCATACAAATAATGACTTCCTGACACTTAAATCAATACTCGATGTTAACAAATTTCTCTTCTTCAGAAATGCATTCCTTGCATTGGCAGTCTACATTTTATATCCTCTCTACTTCATCCATCATCAGTTATTTTGCTCCCCAAACAGCAAAACTCCTTTACTACTTCAAGTGTCTCACTTTCTAATCTAATTCCCTGAGCATCACCAGACTTAATTCGACTACATTCCATTATCCCCGTTTTGCTTTTGTTGATGTTCATCTTATACCCTCCTTTCAAGACACTCTCCATTCCGTTCAACTGCTCTCTGCTCTTCCAAGTCCCTTGCTGTCTGTAACAGAATTGCAATGTCATCGGCGAACCTCAAAGTTTTTATTTCTTCTCCAAGGATTTTAATACCTATTCCTAATTTTTCTTTTGTTTCCTTTACTGCTTGCTCAATATACAGATTGAACAACATCAGGGAGAGGCTACAACCCTGTCTCACTCCCTTCTCAACCACTGTTTCCCATTCATGTCCCCTGACTCTTATATCTGCCATCTGGTTTCTGTACGAATTGTAAATAGCCTTTCGCTCCCTGTACTTCACCCCTGCCACCTTCAGAATTTGAAAGAGAGTATTCCAGTCAAGATTGTCAAAAGCTTTCTCTAAGTCTACAAATGCTAGAAACGTAGGTTTGCCTTTTCTTAATCTAGCTTCTAAAATAAATCGTAGGGTCAGTATTGCCTCAAGTGTTCCCATATTTCTACATAATCTAAACTCATCTTCCCCAAAGTCAGCCGACTTCGGGAAGAATTTGCATTAGTATTTTGCAGCTGTGACTTACTAAACTGATAGTTCGGTAATTTTCACATCTGTCAACACCGGCTTTCTTTGGGATTGGAATTATTATATTCTTCTTGAAGTATGAGGGTATTTCGCCTGTTTCATACACCTTGCTCACCAGATGGTAGAGTTTTGTAAGGACTGGCTCTCCCGAGGCCGTCAGTATTTCCAATGGAATGTTGTCTACTCCGGGGGCCTTGTTTCGACTCAGGTCTTTCAGTGCTCTGTCAAACTCTACACGCAGTATCGTATCTCCCATTTCATCTTCATCTACATCCTCTTCCAATTCCATAATATTGTCCTCAAGTACATTGCCCTTGTATAGACCCTCTATATACTCCTTCCACCTTTCTGCTTTCCCTTCTTTGCTTAGAACTGGGTTTCCATCTGAGCTCTTGATATTCATACAAGTGGTTCTCTTTTCTCCAAAGGTCTCTTTAATTGTCCTGTAGGCAGTATCTATCTTACCCCTAGTGAGATGAGCCTCTACATCCTTACATTTGTCCTCTAACCATCCCTGCTTAGCTATTTTGCACTTCTTGTAGATATCATTTTTGAGACATATGTATTCCTTTTTGCCTGCTTCATTTACTGCATTTTTATATTTTCTCCTTTCATCAATTAAATTCAGTATTTCTTCTGTTAGCCAATAGTTTCTACTAGCCCTCGTCTTTTTAACTATTTGATCCTCTGCTGCCTTCACTATTTCATCCCTCAAAGCTACCCATTCTTCTTCTACTGTATTTCTTTCCCCCGTTCTTGTCAATTGTTCCCTTATGGTCTCCCTGAAACTCTGTACTATCTCTGGTCCTTTCAGTTTATCCAGGTCCCATCTCCTTAATTTCCCACCTTTTTGCAGTTCCTTCAGTTTTATTCTACAGTTCATAACCAATAGATTGTGGTCAGAGTCCACATCTGCCCATGGAAATGTCTTACAATTTAAAACCCGGTTCCTAAATTTCTGTCTTAGCGTTATATAATCTATCTGATACCTTTCAGTATCTCCAGGGTTCTTCCATGTATACAACCTTCTTTCATGAACCATGAATAATGGACCTTTCCATTGGTGGGGAGGCTTGCGTGCCTCAATGATACAGATAGCCGTACCTTAGGTGCAACCACAACAGAGGGGTATCCGTTGAGAGGCCAGACAAATGTGTGGTTCCTGAAGAGGGGCAGCCGCCTTTTCAGTAGTTGCAGGGGCAACAGTCTGGATGATTGACTGATCAGGCCTTGTAACACTAACCAAAACGGCCTTGCTGTGCTGGTACTGCGAACGGCTGAAAGCAAAGGGAAACTACAGGCGTAATTTTTCCCCGAGGGCATGCAGCTTTACTGTATGATTAAATGATGATGGCGTCCTCTTGGGTAAAATATTCCGGAGGTAAAATAGTCCCCCATTCTGATCTCCGGGTGGGGACTACTCAAGAGGACGTCATTATCAGGGGAAAGAAAACTGGGATTCTATGGATCAGAGCGTGGAATGTCAGATCTATGAATCGGGCAGGTAGGTTAGAAAATTTAAACATGGAAATGGATAGGTTAAAGTTAGATATAGTGGGGATTAATGAAGTTCGGTGGTAGGTGGAACAAAACTTTTGGTCAGGTGAATACGGGTTATAAATACAAAGTCAAATATGGGGAACGCAGGAGTAGGTTTAATAATGAATAAAAAAATAGGAGTATGGGTAAGCTACTACTAATAGAATAGTGAATGCATTATTGTGGCCAAGATAGACACGAAGCCCACACCTACTACAGTAGTGCAAGTTTATATGTCGACTAGCTTTGCAGACGATGGAGAAATTGATGAAATGTATGATGAGATAAAAGCAGTTATTCAGATAGTGAAGGGAGACGAAAATTTAATAGTAATGGATGCCTGGAATTCGAGAGTAGGAAAAGGGAGAGAAGGAAACATAGTAGGTGAATATGGATTGGGGCTAAGAAATGAAATAGAAAGCCGCCTGGTAGAATTTTTTGCAGAGCATAACTTAATCATAGCTAACACTTGGTACAAGAATCATGGATAGTAGTAATGCGCTGTAAATAGGACTCAGTAACCATACTATATATTATAAAAATTTGTGTGTGTGTGTGTGTGTGTGTGTGTGTGTGTGTGTGTGTGTGTGTGTGTGTGTGTGTGCACGCTCGTGCGTTTGTTTCCATTTTCTACATCTCCTCCTAAACCACTGGACCAATTTCAACCAATCTCATTACTCATATACCTTACTACCAGGTGATAAATGCTGTGGGGATAAGAAATGCACGTATCAAAGGTGTGGGAGTGAGTTTGAAAAAGAAGCATAGCCTGCATGCATGAGTTCCCAGACTTTACACATAAACATTAAGCATAAAGCCAGATGCTGCTTGGCACTGTCATGGAGACACAGCTGTAAATAAACACCTGGGCAATGATGGGTCGCTCCACTAATTTATAGATGAAGGAAGATATTTTTCTTTGAAAAATACCATAGTAATGAAGTAAATATTAAGCTACTAATAGCAGATGGGCAGCAACTACGTAATAAAATTGGGAGGCAGCATTTTTTTTCTTCCAAAGTAACAGCTTTCTTTTTAATTTACTCTGTTAAATTTAAGTGGCGTGAGTGTGAATAGCATTAAACAATATGCTAATAGCCTATTGTTAACGCAGTACACACACTAACTTTGATTAGCTTGTCTTTTGTTAATGTAAGAGTGACATTCAAAAATGATTTACAATTACGTTGCTTCACAAGTTGTGCCCAAACTATGGACACATCCTCTCGTAGGACAATGAACTGAGTCTTAGTACTCTGGACATACAGTACATGGGATTTGTGGAAAGTGTGTATATTGAAATGACAGCATTTGTTTGTTGTTAAGTAGAGAAAGCTATGAACAAGATGAAAGGTGATTCCCTTGGACAAAGACAGACTGCATGGTTTTTGTGGAAGTAAGGAGTAAAAAACAACAGATATTTGTAAACAGTTTAACTTTGGTGCGTGATCGAGAAGCTCCTGTACAGACGAACAGGTAGATCACTGGGTTGTGTAGGGGAAGGGAATATGCACCCAGCAATGAGAGTACTGGTTGTCTGTCGGCAATGTGATATCTGGGCAACATTGAGATTATGTCTCAGTTGATTATGGCTGATAGGTGAATAACCTTTGATGAACTGGTGTGGCAGTCCATTATTCGTAACAATTTGTTTATGAAAGAAGTGTGTGCTTACTGGGTTCCAGGGGACTTGACACGGGCTCATAAAGACAACAGAGTTGAAATCTGTCATTGACTATTGGAAATGAAGAATGAAGATACAGATTTTTTTTTGGAGAACTAGTGGATGGTGTAGAATGAAGATGTCACTATCATGCTCCTGAGAAGAAAGTCCACGCTATGGAAACATCATGGGAGTACCTGGCCCAAGACATTTTGTGCTGCTTCCTCTGTTGGTAAGCATATGATCTCTGTCTTTTGGGACACTTGTGGTATACTGCCGATGGACTGGCTGTCAACAGCAAGATGTACATATGACCCCTTAAAGGATTTGGACTCGGGATTCAGCAAAGTTGACAAGGAAGTTATCATAAGCAGTGCTCCTCCAGCACAATAATGTGCGGCCCCACATTGGCAATGTTATGACTGCAAATTTGACATCACTGGAGTTCATTTTTGTACCACATCCGCCATATTTACTGGAACTCACTCCATACTATTATTCTTTATTCACTAACAGGAAGGATGGTTCAAGGTAAGAAATTTGGCAACAACAGAGAATTGCCGGGAGCTGCCCACAACTGCGTGTTTAATATCCAAAACAGTGGTCCCGTGATGCAGTAATGAACTTACCAGGACAGCTGTCTATTGATGTTTTCGACAGGGGAGGGGGCGAATATATTGCGAGATCTCAAGTACATTGACACATGTGCATTAATAAATAAAGTACAAAAAAACACAATTGTAAATCATTTCTGGATGCCTCTTGACACTCCTTGATGAGATCTACGTAACTGAATGAGAGTGAGTGAGTGAGTGAGTGAGAGTGAGAATCATTATCGAAGAGCATAAAATACTATTTAAATAAACTTAAATGTATTGTTGGTTGAAGTCTCAAAGCAAGAAAAGATTAATTTTAATCAGTTTAATTGGCTATCTTGGTCACTATTCTCTCTCTCTCTCTCTCTCTCTCTCTCTCTCTCTCTCTCTCTCTCTCTCTCTCTCCTTCCTTTCTTTCTTTCAATACGCCTTACATGTTTGTCCACAGCCATCATCCAAATCACATTTAGAAAACATGATACACTGTATCTGTATTGAGATTTTTAAATGTGATTCTGATAATGGCTGTATCCGAAACATGGAAAAACATACATACAATAGCAATCAAAATGAACCATTACATTGACTTATAAGGTAGTTTTATGTTATTTGCAGTAATTTTAATAGCAGTTACGTAATTGCAGGTCAGAACACCACAGTGGCTCAGTGACAGCATGTGATATCAATAGGCGAGGACTGAAACTCTACCAGACAATTAAATGTAAGTGTCAATCAGCAGTAGTAATTTATTACTTTCTGATTAGGCTCCACTAACATCGAACTTTCAAGCAGAATGCTACAAGCAATTTATTTACAGCTGCTCACCATCATAATGTTGCACAATCTTTCATGTTCCATGTGAGTTTTGGATTGATGTCGAACGATGTTGACTCTGCGCCTCAATTTTTCAGCTGGCAACCAGGCAACTTTTAGGTCAATTTTGTGACTGGATATTACTGATGCACGTCACTATGTTTCTAAACGAATGATTGGCACAGCTATGCATCCACACACATGACCCTCCATTGAATTTTGTTACCTCCGCAGAATTATGCTGTATATGAATCATGCTGGCATATGCATGGTGCAGTCACTGAATGCACATGGTCTGATAAATTGCTTGCCCAGAGTTAAAACTTGGCAGTCAAATTGATCAAATTAAGTCACTTAACGTGGCACTGATCATACACTTTCATCTTTGCAGATTAATCAAGAGAACCACCATATATTATCGAAACATACTTTCATGCAACAGTTTTTTTTTTCCTTCCTCTCATGCCTTCCACCTTTCCATCTATAATTATATGTTGCAGGCAATTCCTACGCAGTGTATGTCCCTGATCATGTCTAAAAAATCTTCTTTCTTCATAACTTCTTCATTCTTAAGTCTGTCAGTCCACTCAACTGTAAGCATCCTTCTCCATAGCCACATTTCAAAACTTTCTGAACATCATCTTTTCTTTTTAATGGTCCATTATTCACTGTTGTATAACAGTACACTCCAGATATAACATTTATAAAATCTAGCTCCATCGGAATTCTTCTAAATGTCGGCAACTGCTTCACCTTTTCAAATGCCTTTTTCCCATATGTATCCACCTCCTTATTTCTTCTATACAGTACCCATTCCACGTCATTAAGCTTCCCAGGTACATACAGTATTTTATTTGTTCTATCTAATTACCAAGTAAGAATGTGTTAACTGTAGCTTTCTTATTGCTTGTTCTCATAACTTTTGTATTTCCTATAGCATATTTATCTTCATTCTTACATTTTCCTTCCTCCAATACTCTTCAACATCTGCTGTTGCTTCTCTTCCGATTCTGCCGGCAGTGCTTGATTGTCAACATATTTTATAATCTTTATCTTTTCTTCTCCAGTTATAATGCCTCTTGCATCATCTAAGGCCTTGCATCTCAATTTGTCTCCATATATGTTGAACAGCTTCAGTGGCAATTGGCATCCCTTACATCCCTTCCAATGCTCATATCTTCAGTCTCCTTTCTGTACTCTCAGTATTTGCTTTGTCTGCATCTCCATTAACTTTCAATATTTCCAGCCCATACCAACATCTTTTAAATTTCAACAGTATACTCCAGGTGACTATTTAAAGTCATGCACTAGTTGAAATAAAATATACACCTACTTCTTCATTTCTGTTATTCATTCTCTGATCATCCTCAGGCATCCCATAGCATCTATTGTTTCTTTACACTTCCTGAACCAAAACTTGCCTTCCCCAGTATTTTCCTCAATTTTTCTTTTCAGTTCATCTTAATATCATTGTCTTTACAGCCTTTGTAACATGATGGTTGAAACTAATTGTACTGTAGTCTTTGCATTCTTTCATGTTTCACCGTTTGTGTAGAAGTATTACAGTGCTCTTAAGTAGGTCTTAGAGGCCAAATTCCTGTCTCATAAATTCTGTTAGGACCTCAGTCAATCTGGCTATTGAATTTATGCTTAAGGCTTGCTGTGCCTCAGATGGTGTTCTATCATAGTCTCATGCCATATCTTACTAAAGCTGGGCAAATCTGGTCAGGCGAATATCCATTTTCTTTCAACACTAACTGTAGGTGCTCACACATCATTGTGAGAGAGTCCCTATGCTACACAACAGGTGCCTGGTGCACCAGAATTCTATAAACGGCCATAATTTGTAAGGGGTGGAGGAGCTACACATCTGATAATACAGTTCTGTATATGTAGGCTTTGGGTAAACAGTACAAGACAGCACAAATTCCTGGGCTTAGAGTGAAACCAGTGTTCAATTGAAAAAAAACTGTCGGGCGCCTTACTGAGTCGACACATCACCCTTTGGGAAAAGGAAGCGAAGTCTTTCATTGCCAAGTTTGGGGTATTCTAAGAATAGTTGAATGTAGTGTTGATTTGTAACTGCACCAATTCCAGCACACAAACTAGCTATTAATGATTATCACGTCAACACCTTTTCCTCAATCATTTCTTGTACATTTACATTTAGCCCTTCATAAAAGCGAGATGTAAAATAAAAAATTGAAGGTGTACCAGTATGAAATGAGTGCTTTTTTGTGAAAGTGAAACACTTATTTTGTATTGAAAAGTAAAAACATTTTATTCAAAGTACTGACCATTGCTTTCTATACATTTTGACCACCTTTCTGGCAATTTGTGGATACTACGCCAATAAAAATGTTGGTCTTTTGGAGCAAACCAATCAGATATCCAATTTTCGACTTCTTCGTAGGAATTGAAGTGTTCCTCAGCCAATGCATGTACCATTGATGAAAACAAATGGTAGTCGGAAGGGGCCAAGTCTGCTGAATACGGTGGGTGGGGTAGCAGCTCCAAGCCAAGTGTTTTGATTGTATCCTGAACCAGTTTTGCTTTGTGTGCAGGTGCATCATCGTGTAAAAAAAATTACTTAGCCATGTTTTCCAGCCCATTTTGGTCTTTTTTCGATCAATGCATCGTTCAAATTGATCATTTGTTGTCTGTAGCAATTAGTATTCAGTTTCACTGGGTTTTAGAAGCTCATGATACACCACACCTTAAGGATTCTTAAAATAAATCCATTTTTCATCATCAGTAACAATTCGATGCAAAATTGATTTTCTTTCATGTCTTTGAAGCAAAATTTGACAAATGGTTTTTTGGTTTTCCATTTGTCTTTCACTCAATTCATGTGGCACCCATTTTCCACACTTCTGAATCTTTCCCGTAGCGTTCAAACAGTCAGAAATTGTTTGTTGTGCAACATTTAGCATTGCTGCCATTTGCTTCTGACTCAAAGTGTCATCTTCATCCAATATTGCTTGCAATTCGGCGTCTTCGAACTTTTTTGGTGGTCTTCCATGTTATTCATTTCTTACATCAAAATCATTATTTCTGAACCATTGAAACCATCTTTTGCATGTTGCTTCTGATAGAGCATGATCACCATATGCCTCGACAAGCATTCGATGCAAGTCTGCAGCATTCTTTTTCAAATGGAAACAAAAAAATTAATGCTTTCCGCAAATCATCACATTCTGGTACAAAATTCGACATTGTTAACATGATAAAAACATATGATGATGTTTGTTCCATGACTTGATGTATACTAAATATCTTTGACATACCAACCAAACAAAAACAAAATTAAGGCTCATTCACAACAAATGCTCCATATCGACACATTTTTATCTTAACGCTCTTTTCATACCGGTGCACCTGGTAATTATCACCATCAGAAAAATAAAACCAGGGTAAGGTTACTTTGTGTTCTGGCCCTAGAAGGACCACGGTGCCCGAATGCCCTGTGTGTCATTCCCTGCCAGTGGTCTCTCCAGCAGCAGTACAGTGAGGTATGTGGTTAGCATGCTGCTCTCCTGGTCATTGTAGGGTTTCATGACCTTGGAACTGCTACTAATCAGTCGAGTGGCTCCTCAATTGGCCTCATAAGGCTGAGTGCATTCTGTACCATCTGTACGAAAACTCTCTGGCAGTGCCAGCTATGAAGAGCAAAATGGCAGTGCTGTTTCTACGAAGAAGTGGGAATCACGAGAGAAGCCCTCACGGGAGTCGGAACTCTTTTGGAGTAGGTGCGTGGGAGCAAGGGGTCCAGAGCCATGGCATTGCTTCATCTTTTTCTGTGCTGTTATTTTTCTCTCTCGTTATATATTTTCTCTGACTTTCTCTGACAGATTTCCTGTTGACAATGTAGCTCACTCTTAGGATGTCGATTCTGGCTCCTTCCACTTTGTTCCTTCATTTTACAACACATATTTTGGTTATCTTCCATTCAGTCCCCAGATCTCGGTTTGATATTCACCTTTTCACATTTTTTACAGATTGTGCGAGACACGTGGGGAAGATTGCCCACTATCTAACGTGATAGCCAGTCAGTGTGGAGGTCGTCAGGTAGCTGTGCATTGGTGACCCCCCAGACCACGCAGGGGTCACACTGTCGAGGCTCGAGCTGTCATCTCCCTGCGCTTAATGAGAAATAGGTGCCCGTCCGTTTGACAGCGCCTGGACCCCGGGGCACTGGCTATCGTGCCAAGTGGCCTTTACTTTGGCAGGTGGCAAACATGGAGAACAACACACGTTCAAAGTAGGGTGCCATCGTGGTGGATATGTGGCATCACAGGACAACCGGCAGCTGTGAGGCTTCAGCAATTTTTCCAGTATGGACAACAGTTTAGTGCTGATTGTTACTACCTTTAGATTGTTTCCTCCTTGGCTATGTCAGGAGGGGAACACAAATTCGAGGGATTTGCAGACAGTTATTCCCTCAGTTGCTGATTTGCACCCAAACAGATGGAAGGTCTTCTCTCTCTACTAAACCAATCGTCTATTGAAGTGTTTTTGGTGATCTCCATTTTCTTATCAAATAGCAAAGTGGTTCAATCTTAATTAAGGTGCCAAATCCACCTCAGTCTTAGGCATTAATGTCTTGTAAACAACTTGGTGGTGTACCTGCTACCATCACACAACCACAAGAACCTCAACACAGTACAAAGATTAATTTTTCATCGGGAACTGATGCTGCAGACAGATGAAGAACTCGGCAAACATTTGCAGATTTGAGGAATCCACTTTGTACATTGAGAGCCACCAGACAACGAGGTAGACATTGGTGCATATCTCTTCACTTTACAGGGGAATCTGCTTCTAGAAGAGGTCAAACTCTTGTTACTGCTGCAATGTGACACGATTTTTTAAAAGTAAGCACTTTGGGCCTATGTCTTCCGTATTTAAATACAACCTGATGCGTGGAGAATGTGGCTGGCCACTTCACGAAAATTCTCCATGTGTTCTACAAACCACCTGCTGACATTGGAAACAACCACCCTCCCTAACCCTGAAGTGTGTTAACCTATTCGACGAACATAAAATCCGGGAACTGAAAGCGGTAGATCATCTCTCTTATTTTGAAGCTTGGAAAAAATATTATCATTTGCTTCCAGTCACAGTGATATCAATCTTTGCCACTGCTGTGACCAAGTCATCAGCAGTACCTGACATATTTACTCTCTCAACTTACACACGATATGTTTGCACAAATAAGCTTAATTGTCAGGGCATGTTCACTCTTTCCACATTCCTATACGTAGCGAGTAAGCCCTCACAGGAATTTTGACCACCAAAATTTGTTAAAGAAAAAAGAAGAAATCTTAGTAGTAAGCTCCTGCAGTGATGCTGGAAGCTCCTGACCCCTCATGCCGTTAGATTCTGAAAATGTGTTCATTGTTGTTGTTCCACACCCACAAACAGTGATCATAGACCTGTCCTCCAGGCCCCTTCACACCTAACCAGGTCACTTCAGTGTGCTGATCCAGTGGAACGATAGTTGACATAATTGTTGTTGTTGTGGTTTTCAGTCCTGAGACTGGTTTGATGCAGCTCTCGATGCTACTCTATCCTGTGCAAGGTTCTTCATCTCCCAGTACCTACTGCAACCTACGTCCTTCTGAATCTGCTTACTGTATTCATCTCTTGGTCTCCCTCTACGATTTTTACCCTCCACGGTGGCCTCCAATACTAAATTGGTGATCCCTTGATGCCTCAGAACATGTCCTACCAACCGATCCCTTCTTCTAGTCAAGTTGTGCCACAAACTTCTCTTCTCCCCAATCCTATTCAACACTTCCTCATTAGTTATGCGATCTACCCATCTAATTTTCAGCATTCTTCTGTAGCACCACATTTCGAAAGCTTCTATTCTCTTCTTGTCCAAACTATTTATCGTCCATGATTCACTTCCATACATGGCTACACTCCATACAAAGACTTTCAGAAACGACTTCCTGACGATTACATCAATACTCGATGATAACAAATTTCTTTTCTTCAGAAACGCAATTGCCAGTCTACATTTTATATCCTCTCTACTTCGACCATATCAGTTATTTTGCTCCCCAAATAGCAAAACTTCTTTACTACTTTAAGTGCCACATTTCCTAATCAGATTCCTTCAACATCACGCGACTTAATTCGACTACATTCCATTATCCTCGTTTTGCTTTTGTTGATGTTCATTTTATATCCTCCTTTCAAGACACTATCCATTCCGTTCAACTGCTCTTCCAAGTCCTTTGCTGTCTCTGATAGAATTATGATGTCATCGGCGAACCTCAAAGTTTTTATTTCTTCTCCATGGATTTTAATACCTACTCCAAATTTTTCTTTTGTTTCCTTTACTGCTTGCTCAATATACAGATTGAATAACATTGGGGATGGGCTACAACCCTGTCTCACTCCCTTCCCAACCACTGCTTCCTTTTCATGTCCTTCGATTCTTGTAACTGCCATCTGATTTCTGTACAAATTGTAAATAGCCTTTCACGCCCTGTATTTTACCCCTGCCACCTTCAGAATTTGAAGGAGAGTATTCCAGTCAACACTGTCAAAAGCTTTCTCTAAGTCTACAAATGCTAGAAACGTAGGTTTGCCTTTCCTTAATCTTTCTTCTAAGATAAGTCGTAGGGTCAGTATTGCCTCACGTGTTCCAACATTTCTACGGAAGCCAAACTGATCTTCCCCCAGGTCGGCTTCTACTAGTTTTTCCATTCGTCTGTAAAGAATTCGTGTTAGTATTTTGCAGCTGTGACTTACTAAACTGATAATTCGGTAATTTTCACATCTGTCAACACCTGCTTTCTTTGGGATTGGAATTATTATATTCTTCTTGAAGTATGAGGGTATTTCGCCTGTTTCATACACCTTGCTCACCAGATGGTAGAGTTTTGTAAGGACTGGCTCTCCCGAGGCCGTCAGTATTTCCAATGGAATGTTGTCTACTCCGGGGCCTTGTTTCGACTCAAGTCTTTCAGTGCTCTGTCAAACTCTACACGCAGTATCGTATGTCCCATTTCATCTTCATCTACATCCTCTTCCAATTCCATAATATTGTCCTCAAGTACATCGCCCTTGTATAGACCCTCTATATACTCCTTCCACCTTTCTGCTTTATCTTCTTTGCTTAGAACTGGGTTTCCATCTGAGCTCTTGATGTTCATACAAGTGATTCTCTTATCTCCAAAGGTCTCTTTAATTGTCCTGTAGGCAGTATCTATCTTACCCTAGTGAGATAAGCCTCTACATCCTTACATTTGTTCTCTAGCCATCCCTGCTTAGTCATTTTGCACTTCCTGTCGATCTCATTTTTGAGACGTTTGTATTCCTTTTTGCCTGCTTCATTTACTGCATTTTTATATTTTCTCCTTTCATCAATTAAATTCAGTATTTCTTCTGTCACCCAAGGATTTCTACTAGCCCTCGTGTTTTTACCTACTTGATCCTCTGCAGCCTACACTACTTCATCCCTCAAAGCTACCCATTCTTCTTCTACTGTATTTCTTTCCCCCATTCCTGTCAATTGCTCCCTTATGCTCTCCCTGAAACTCTGTACAACCTCTGGTTCTTTTAGTTTATCCAGGTCCCATCTCCTTAAATTCCCACCTTTTTGCAGTTTCTTGAGTTTTAATCTACAGGATAACCAATAGATTGTGGTCAGTCTACATATGCCCCTGGAAATGTCTTACAATTTAAAACCTGGTTCCTAAATCTCTGTCTTACCATTATATAATCTATCTGATACCTTTTAGTATCTCCAGGATTCTTCCATGTATACAACCTTTCTTTATGATTCTTGAACCAAGTGTTAGCTATGATTAAGTTGTGCTGTGTGCAAAATTCTACCAGGAGGCTTCCTCTTTCATTTCTTTGCCCCAGTCCATATTCACCTACTACGTTTCCTTCTCTCCCTTTCCCTACTACCGAATTCCAGTCACCCATGACTATTAAATTTTCATCTCCCTTCACTATCTGAATAATTTCTTTTATTTGATCATACATTTCTTCAATTTCTTCGTCATCTGTAAAGCTAGTTGGCATATAAACTTGTACTACTGTAGTAGCTGTTGGCTTCGTATCTACCTTTGCCACAATAATGCGTTCACTATGCTGTTTGTAGTAGCTTACCCTTATTCCTATTTTCCTATTCATTATTAAAGCTACTCCTGCATTACCCATCTTTGATTTTGTGTTTATAACCCTGTAGTCACCTGACCAGAAGTCTCGTTCCTCCTGCCACCGAACTTCACTAATTCCCACTATATCTAACATTAACCTATCCATTTCCCTTTTTAAATTTTCTAACCTACCTGCCCGATTAAGGGATCTGACATTCCACGCTCCGATCCGTAGAACGCCAGTTTTCTTTCTCCTGATAATGACATCCTCTTGAGTAGTCCCCACCCGGAGATCCGAATGGGGGACTATTTTACCTCCAGAATATTTTACCCAAGAGGACGCCATCATCATTTAATCACACAGTAAAGCTGCATGCCCTCGGGAAAAATTACGGCCTTAGTTTCCCCTTGCTTTCAGCCGTTCGCAGTACCAGCACAGCAAGACCGTTTTGGTTAGTGTTACAAGGCCAGATCAGTCAATCATCCAGACTGTTGCCCCTGAAACTACTGAGAAGGCTGCTGCCCCACTTCAGGAACCACACGTTTGTCTGGCCTCTCAACAGATTCCCCTCTCTATAAGGTATTGCCAAGTCGTCTAGTGGGGGCCTTCTGATGGACCAGCTTCTAGTTGATCGTGATGTGTGTCTCCTCAATTAAGAGATTCCTACCAAAGTCAGTGCCACTCATGGGGATACATTTTTGGCTATTGACCTTACATTCTCTTCCTCCAGTCTCGCCACTTCACTAGTTAGTGCTGCACGCTAATCTTTGTGACAGTAACCACTTTCCGATGTTCCTGTCCCTTCCTTGTCACTGGCTAGAGGACCATTTATCATGTCGGGCTCTTAGAAGAGCCAACTGGCAGTTATGTACCTCTTCTGTCATATCACTTCCTCGGTGTCATATTTCATCAATGAGACTGGGAGGCATCTCTGACATGATCACCTGTGCTGTGGGAACTAGTATTCCCCTTCATACAGATCCCCTCAGCTGCTGACAGACGCCATAGTAGAGTGAAGGTATTCTAACAGCTATCCAGGATCATTGACGTGTGTGTGTGTGTGTGTGTGTGTGTGTGTGTGTGTGTGTGTGTGTGTGTGTGTGGTTTGAGGTTTTCGGAGGATCATTGATTCGCAGACAATCCTCCTCACCTTTATGCAGCTTTGTGCAAAGGCTAACTATCCAGTTAAACACAGTAAGAAGGAATGCTGTTAGTACTGCATCTCCTCCTTTCATGCCAGATATAAGCCTAACTCCATAGTCTTCTGGTCATTCTGCACCTCATCTGTCAGGGTAATATTTGTATCGATTCTTCGGTTCTTGCTGGACGCCTTGCTACCCACTTTGTGGCAGTGTGTGCATCGTCTCCTTACCCAGGTATGGTTTGAAAGCATAAATGACAATTGAAGACATCTCTCTATCCTTCACTCTCCAGCAGGACAAATTATATAATGAACAATAAATAATCTTCATTGAGCCTGGGCACACAATTGTGACGTATTATTTGATTGATTTAATCCTATAACACAAAATTTGGGTGGGGAGGGTGAGGTGTAGGAGGCTAAGGGTGGGGGAAGTTGAAATGCTAGTGTGAAGAGTAGGTAGGTGTGTGGTGGGGCAAGATAGGACTGGTAGGTACAGAATTGATTGGCTGTGCTGGGGGGAAGGGGAGAGGCGAAGACATAGAGGAGGGGAAATGATTAGTAGGTGTGTTGGTGGAGTAGGAATCATGGATAATGCTAGAGTGGGAGGAGGGAAGTGGGTGGAAGGTTGAGGCGAAGGGGATTGTGAGAATGAAAGATATGTTGTAGGGAGTTCAACCTGCACAGTTCAGAAGTGCTGATGTCGGTAAGGAGGACCCAGATGGTGCAGGTGTGAAGCAGTCATTGAAGTGAAGTACATTATGTTGAGCAGCATGTGCAGCATCTGGGTGCTCCAGCTGTCTCTTGTCCACAGTTTGACAGGAGCCACTTGTTCGGACAAACAGCTTGTTAGTTGTCGTGCCCATGTAGAAAGCAGCATGGTGGTTGCAGCACAGTTTGTAGATCACATGATGGCTTTTACAGATAGCACTGCTACTGGTGGGATAGGAGATAGGTGACAGGACTGGCGTAGGTGGTGGTGGTGGTGGTGGTGGTGGTGGTGGGAGAAGGATGTATGGGACAGGTATTGCATCTAGGTTTATTACAGGGATACGAGCTGTGAGGCAAGGGGTTGGGAGACAGGATTACCTTGAGGGTCTCCAGTTGTCAGATATGTCTACCTACAAACCCTGCTACAGCAAACCCATTCCTGAAATCCAGCAGTAACTCCAGTCACTCGCAAAATCATTAATTCCATCCTCCACACTTCTACATTCTACATGCTTCCTAAATTCCATAAACCCATCCACACAGGACACCCTATTGGGCCCAGTTACTGTGCCCCACTAAGAGAATATCTGCTGTCATAGATCAGCCCCTTCAGCCTATTACCAGTAAAAGACATCATCTGTTTCCTCGAGCGACTCCCCTCAGTAGCTTTTCCTTTACTACACGGTGCCTTGCTCGTCACTGTCAATGCCGCCTCCCTGTACAGTAACATCCCTGTTGCCTATGACCTTGTCACTATTGAACACCACCTTTCCCAACACCTGACAAACACTGGACCTTCAACCTCCTCCTCAGTCGCCATGACCATGCTCAGCCACAGTTACTGCTCCTTTGAAGGCATCACCTACAAACCAACCCGGTGTATGACAATGGGCACCCGCATAACATCATCCTGTGCGAATATACTCATGGGCCATTTAAAGCAATCCTTTCTAACCACCCAAAATCCCATACCTCTCATCTGGGTCAGATTCATTGATGACATCATCATGATCCAGATTGAGGGTGAGGACGCCCTATCCACATTCCTCCAGAACCTCAGTACCTTCTCCTCGTTCACTTCACCTGATCCTCCTCAACCCAACAAGCCACCTTCCTCAATGCTGACATCCATCTCAGGGATGGCTCCATCCACATCACACCAGGCTACCACTGACAGTATCCCTACTCCTCCCACCAGCAACTACTACAGTCCATTTACAGGCATCTCCTACCCCATTAAAGGCAGGCCTACCTCTAAAAGCCTACCTCTACAAACTAAACAGCAACCACTGTGCTGCTTTCTATGTGATTCTGACAAATAAAAACCCTGGAATAATGATGACTAACTAAAAACCTCAGCTGCCGACAGGTGTTGTTGATATACCTCGATGTGGACAGCTGAAAATGTGTGCCCCGACCGGGACTCGAACCCGGGATCTCCTGCTTACACGGCAGACGCTCTATCCATCTGAGCCACCGAGGACACAGATGATTAGCGCGACTGCAGGGACTTATCCCTTCAACACCTGTCGGCAGCTGATGTTTTCAGTTAGTCATCATTATTCCATGGGAAAGCTGCACGGTCATCAACAGAGAGCAAGTTACTGTCTTCGTATATATAAATAAAAACCCGTCTGTTTGCATTAATGACCACCACCAAACTGTGGACAAGAGACAGGTGGATCGTCGAATTGCTGAACTTGCTGCCCAACACAGTGTGCTACCCTTCAGTGACTGCTTCAGTCTGTGGTATCTGGACCTTTCCTACAAACATCAGCCTTTCTGGACTGTGAAAGTGGGAAACCTGCATGCTATATATCCTAAATTCTCGTAGCCCTCCTGACCTCAACCTTCACTAGCCCTGTCCTCCACACACTTATCCCCGTCCCTGCTTCCACTCCAGTGCTATGCAGTTTTCTATTTTACCAACACACCCACAAGCATTTTCCCTCTTTTTTACTTCTGTTGTTTTCTGCTCCCCCCCACTACACACACACACACACACACACACACACACACACACACACACACACACACACACCTTCAGACTACATGTGACTCCACTTGCCTTCCCTACCATCTCACCATTACAGCCCTGCAGCTCCCACACACAGCACTACACCCTCCCCACCACCAGCTGCTGTCCCTCTCCCTCCTCACCACCATGTCACCTTCTTACCCGCATTGCTCACACCATATTGCTGTTCCCATCGGGCACAGTTGCAGTCTGGCCTCAGTGTCAGTGGTCATGTGTGAGTTGTGCTTGTGTGATGTGTGTTCCTTTTGGCTGAAAATTTAAATGTATAACTGTCTTTGTATTGTGCCTGTGTGTGACTCAACTCTCCACTATATAGAGAGTAGCAATCTATCTTTTTTTGTAATATTATGAAAACGACAGATTGGTTCTCAACATAGGATGACACATTGAGTTGCAGACAGGCATAATGAAACGACTGTTACATATTAGCTCTTGGCCGAAGCCTCTTCAGAAAAGAGGAACACACACACACACACACACACACACACACACACACACACACACACACAACACACACACACACACACAAGCAAGCAAGCAAGCAAGCACACCGTACACCGCAAGTGACTGCTGTCCCCGCCCACTCTGGCCACACTACAGTCTGGCTCGAGGTAGAGAGAGAGAGAGAGAGAGAGAGAGAGAGAGAGAGAGAGAGAGTGAGTGTAAAACAGTCTTTTGATCATGCCTGCCTGCAACACAGTATAAGCAAATTATAAAAAAATAATAATGTCCAAGAATTTGAAATTACTGTTAACAGATAAAGATTGTTACTATTATTATTATTATTATTATTATTATTATTATTATTATTATTGCCAAATGCTATCAATAAATGGAAGATGTAAAAAAAACTGTCAACTATTCTTTAGGTTCTTATTGTTGTTCCAGTAGGCTTTCATTTTTTTACGAGAAGGCTTGTTCACGTTCTTCCAATCACTTTGGTCTATAGTGTATGTGTTTTGGATGCTCTAATTAACTTCCCATCTGCCTACTTCATGTCTGAAGGTGTCTCTTTCTAAAATGTTGGTTTGTCTTACATATGCATCTTTTGGGTCCTTTCGAATTTTGTTGAGTCGAGGTGGTGAGATCTTGTGTGATGTTACTATGTCTGTTATCCTTTTTTTCAGTCACTTTTCTGGTAGTCTGTTTGGATGACCAAAGAGTTACATTTGCATTTTCTTAATACCAGTTTTGATGTCTGAACACTTTACTGTTGTTTGGAGTGGTTGTAGCCCATAACCATCTTAAGTATGTCTTGATCCTAAAATTTTCCTAATGATCATTCTGTCTCCTTTTTTGATCTCTTAAAGTTCGTGTTTGTAATTGTATTGTAGAGCCAAGTATTTTTTGTCTTCACATGGATTTTTTTGTTGTAGAAGTTTTAGCCTAACCTTGATGCTTTTTTGACTTTTTGACGTAATTTTGCTGGGAGATTTTTCGAGGCCTGTCAGTTTGATGAATTCTCCAGTGTATTTAATTATGGGAACCAGTTAATTTTACCTTTATCACGCTCACGACTTCTGTATTTGAATGTAAGAATGAGATTTGTAACCTTGCTTTTTATGCACAATCTTTAAGTATCTCGAGCTGTTTGACCGCTGTGTTTTCACCCTCCTTGAGTATCGTCCACAAATGCGAGGTATGGTATGTAGAGGTCTTTTTTTGGGAAAGCCCAGTAGGATTGTCTCCCAAAACCCAAGTTTCATAGGTTCTTTCTCCCATTCTTCCATATTATTTCCTAGGACAACATTGAACAGAAAAGGAGAGAGAGTCCATCTCATTTTGTCACTACTGTTTTGTTGTCAAAAGGTTCTGAAATTTCCACATAAATTTTACTTTAGATTTTGTTCCAGTTAGGGTTTGCTTTATGAAGTCTCAGGTTTTGGGACCCAGTCCCTCCTCGTGTAAAATTTGAAATAGTGGAGGCCTGTTTGTCAAGTCGGCGTAGGCCCTTTCAAAATCCACAAATGTGCATACTGGAGGTTTTTGTCTGAGGGGCTCGCATTTTGAGTATAGTTTTGAGATTAAAAATTTGTTCTGGGTATGATCTGTTAGGTCTGAAGCCTGCTTGGTATTCTGCTAATCTTGGTTCTAATTGCTTTTATGCTCTATTAAATCCGATAAGTCAAGACAACTTGATAAGATTTTGTAGGTGGGATTCCTCTATAGTTGTTTATATTTGATTTGTGGCCTTTTTTATGTAGTGGATGGATTAGAGTAATCTTCCAACCATAGAGAATTTTTTCGGTTTTTGACAAATGTTTTTGAATATTTGTGTATTTTCTTTGAGTGAGTTTGATCCTAAATATTTCATGAGTTCAGCCACATTTCTGTCCTCCCCTGATGTTCTCTGTCCCCCCCACCCGTAGTTTCTTGAAGTGTGAGTAAACTTCATTATGTTGGTGGGGATGAACTTTCTGTTGTGACACCTGGATGTAATTTTGGGAATCTCTCTTTGGATTCTGGACAGTTTAAAAGCTGTGAAAAATGTGGCTTGTTCCTGGCAGTTTTTATTTATTTGTCAAGGCTAATTTATCACCTTGTTTCTGATAGCAGAGGTTCTGCTTTCTTTGATTTGGTTTACAAAGGTCTTGTAGAAATGGCATGTGTTGTAAGTTTTGAAGTTGTCTTAAATTGACTGCAGTAGGTCAGTGACATATTTTCATTTATGTTGTCCTACAATCTTAGATGTTTGTTTGCTAACTTTGAGGAATTTCTTCTATGTTTCTTCTAATTTGTTGCAATTGTAATTTTGAAATGCCTTTTTTTTTTCTTTCTTCTAGTGCGTTCTCACATTCTTCAGTCCTGCAAGGGTGTTTCGGTTTATGTGAAGAAGGATCAGCTCTTTTGTTGTTTGGCTGATTTTAGTTTGAAATTTCTCCTAATCTTCTGTAGGTTGTTCGCCCTCTCTGTTTAAAGTTCTTCCCAGAATCTTTCACTTTGTATTGGAACTCTTTTTTACTGTCCCCTTTAATTGGTGCACATACTTAAATAAAAGTGTAATTTCCATTTGTATGTTTGATTCTTAAAGTCATAAGTCAGTTGCTGATTGGTTTCATATCTCATACTGAATCTAAAATTTTTTGTTTACGATGAGCCAAATAGTGCCACTCCTTTGCCAATTTTCTTGTTTGTTCCATTTTTTAAGATTTTGTGATTATTGTAGACTATTGTTCCTGAATCTGTGAAGCGTCTTTCTCGAAAGAAGAGAATTTGTGATTTTATTTTTCATAAGTTCTGTTGTGAGATTGTGTAGTTTTCTTGCTCGATTGAGTGCCTGAATGTTGAAAGTGCCAATATAAGTGTGTGGTTTTCATGGAAGTTTACCAGAGCACTGCAAGCTCTTCAGAATCCAAACGCTTGATTGTCACATCAGTGTGGGCGGATTGTCCACCTGAGGTAATTCTGTCTTTACTTGTAAGAGTCATGTTTGCCTGTCATCAATTTTTTAGCGTTTGCTAGTGGTGTAGAACCAGGGATTGTGAGTTCTTCGAGCATGTTTACAGCCGCACCTCGTGGTGAACGGATGCTAACCATACCGCCACTTGCTCCAAGTCAGGTGCAGCATGGGTTTTGGTTGTTATTTTGGTCCATGGGTGGCATTTTATTTCCCAGCTACTCTGCATACCTGTTGGGCATTCGCATATCCACTACTTGGGGATGCGTTAGGTGCGGGGTTTACAAAACTCGCATTTGTTGTTGTTATTATTATTATTATTATTATATGATCAATTGATGTTTCCTGCTTTTCCTGTACACTAACTTCTTTCCGGTTTTTTTTTGTTGCAGGTGTGATGGCGGTGAAGCGCCGCCTGAAGCGGCAGAGGGAGATGCAGCAGGCACTTGAAGATGAGTCCTCAGAGTCTCCCACCACCACATCACCAGCTGAAAGTTCTCCCACCGAAAGCTCTCCTGCTACCTCCACTCCAGACACACCACTATCACCTGATTTCCCTGTTTCTGATGAAACTGATGCCTGAATCTCTCTTCAATTTGTGGAAAATGTTATAACTAGTAACGTAAGTTTGACAGGCCTATAGAAAATGAGAACAAAGCTTAAAATTCAAGATTGTTTTCTACACTTGCACTTTTATTGTTGCTATCCATAAGCAATAGGCAGGTGAGAATTGAAAGCTGAAAAAAAGTCTCATTGCTTACTGACAGTTCATAAAAGTGAAGCAGTTGCAGAAGAAATGCAAATCTTATTAAGGTAACAGAGATGCTGTAGAATGACATGCATTAGAAATTTTGTAAGTCTGCCTGTTGTGAAGCTCAAGCAGGTCTTTTATAACGTGTGCTTCTCAAGTGTCAGCAGGCATAGTTAAAGAATATTTTGCAAATGTGTTGAAACTTCCCCTTTTCTTTTGTGAATTGATTGTGCATTTCGTGACTTGAAGAAAATTTTCAGTCACATAGCAAATTACGACCATTTCTGGGGGGGGGGGGGGGGGGTGTTCTTGCTATGGTCACTTTGCTTTTATCTTCCATTCAGAAAAAAAATTAATTTGTACAAGATGTGCAATGTTGTAATTTTCCATTTGCTTTAAAATGTACATGTTAAGGGTGTTTCACCAGCCATTAAAAATCTTATTTTGAAGAACAACAAAAACACATAGCATTAATCTACAGTAGTCAGTTGGTAATAATGAAATTGAAGAACATTATTTCCACAAGTCTGTTCTTTTAAAATAGTTTTTTATTGTGCACTACTAGTTAGTTTGCAGTGTTGCTCATTCTCAAATGTGTGTACAAACATATCTACCACATACCAGATTGAAATGTAAGTCAGAATATAAAAAACTATATGACTGCATTGGTAGTTGAACAACAATTGTTGTGTGACTTGTATTTCATTCATAATCTTTTGGAATAAAATGAGAAACAGTGCTAGACGATATTTAAACATCAAATAACATGTTTGAAACATGGAAAGTAGAAAACTGTTTCTTGAAATTTCCCTCTGGTCAGTATAATATACAGGTTGCATTTTATGTAGTTATCATGAGAGAACTGGGTTACAATAAATAAAAACAAAAACTATAGCCTATATCTGAAATGGATTACCTTTATGGAAAAAATATCTTAGAAGGGAATGGAGGAAGACGGATAAGCAGTTTAATCACAGAAAATAAATAACAAGGTCAGAAGGTTAACTAAAGCCATAAATTTCAAACAAAGGTAAAATTTAGTTTTGAAAGCCAAGGAATAAGGTCTAGCAGAAATTAAAGTATCCTTCCCAATTTAAGCATTATTTTGTGATGTGTTGATATGATATAGGTTAACTTCCCAGAAAGAAACTACATTAATGCACAGATTGGATTGGTGATTGGATTGTAGATCGTAAACAGGTACAAGCAATTTGGCACAATCTTTAATGCACTTGTCTTCATTTTGGAGGAACAAGGTTTCAGTTCTCATTTGACAATCCAAGTTAAGCTTCCAGTGGTTTTCCTAAATTGATTAATATTAATGCTGTGATTATCAATATGAGAAAGATGAGTCTGAATTTTCTTTCCCACCTTTGTATCCTTTTCTTATTTAAACCGATGCTGCATTTCTAAACACCATATCAGTGAGGAGCTAGTCTTACTTCATTGCAAATTCCAGAATACAAATTATGAGCTGCAGCCAGTTGGAAGTATTTTACAGTGAGCTAACAGGTATGGAAATAAATAGAAAAAAGGCATAAACTAAGTTTGTGTGTACTGCATCCCATGGTACTGGACCTGATCACAGTGGTTTTTTTAGTTCATCATCACCCCCCACCCCGGGTCTTTCCCTTTTCATTGTCATGACCTGGGGGCACCAAATTAGATGGAAAAAACATTTGCTCTCATCCAAATTGACGGAACCGTTTTATCACTTCCTGAAAGTAATGTACGAAAGAAATTTTCTACGATTGTGTTTTCTTAGCTTTTATATAATTTTTTCAGTTTCTGAAACTACTAAAAGCAGATAGTTGTTCTTGATGTAGTTTCTAACCTTTGTTTTGAATCTCATGTTCTTTAAATAAGATTGAGGCTGTCTGAAGTTAACATAATTTTGAAATTATGGTAGGTAGTGTTTTCTTTTATTCATATCTATGAGGGTAAGTCATGAGTATCTACAATCAATTTTTATAATTGATTACAACAAGAGTACAAAATTTTTATTGACATCATTTTTCAACAGTCATCATCCTGCTTTCCAGTGCTCTTAGTCCATCATTCCACAAGCTTTGTGATACCCTCTGAAAAAAAAGGTATTTGATTGCACAATAAGCCATGTATGCACCGTTACTTTTGCCTGTTGACTGGAGCTGAATCGGTGGCCACTTAAACCACCTTTAAGTGGACCATTCATTTTAGAAATGTTTGACATTCATTAGCATGATGGTGCTGACAGATTTTCATGTAGTTACACTTGTGCTCTTCATAGAGCTTTTTTTAAGATATTTTGCACCGATTTTGTGAAAGTTGGGCTCATTATGTATGATTTTTGTGTGCTATAACTAATCTGTACATGGTACATGATAAGCAGTCATTTGATGGGCTGATTCAATATTGACATAGTTGTGGCTGTAGCTGGACAACTCACTCTTTCTTTGTCCTTCACACTCATCCAACCATTTTCAAACAAACCATTGTCCCCATCTTATGCTGACAATCTTCTATGAATTGCCACTGCTGGTACACCTTCAGACCACAAAAAACGGACGGAACGCTGTTCTTCTACAGTGCAAACAGAGCGGCACAGACTTCTTTATGTTGCAACAGTACAAAGCAGATGATGTAATGATGCTGCAACCTACCACAGGTGAAGACGATGGTGCAGTGTAGTGCTGGTGAGCACAAAAAGCCATAGAGGCAGCCTAAAGATAATTGGAGCAGAAGTGCAGATACTTACTGACTTAGCTTCATAGTTCAGCAAATAAAACAAAGTACTGCATACTGTGTGACACCAGTACTGATATTTTGATACGCTGGACAGTTGGTATGAAACTAAAACTAATGTTTACATACAAGGTTCATACTAATAGTATGTGAACCATTGAATAATTAATGCTGCTACTTTACGTTTATCCATGTAAAACAGTATTTGTGGTTTGGTCAGTAGCCTTTAGTATATGTGTTGTATAGCAACAAATGATTTTATGTCAATTATCTGACTTAATCTGCAGTCGAAATCTCAGATTCCTACAAAAATTTTGTTCAGTTTTCTGCTTTTGCTTGATTATTTGATGATAAGAAGTGATAAGGTACATTTTCATTTCCTATTCCCTCCCTCTTATGCAACAACTGTAATAAAGAAAATGGTTTGTTGTTCTTATAGTTGAATTTCAGTGAAAACTTGTACCATATTGGAGAGGAGAAATTCTTGTTATTTGTTGAACAGAAAGCAACAGGGTTTGTGGCACAGCAGAAGTGAGATGGAGGATAATAGTTGGAATCTTGTCTCTTGCATATCAAGTGTGTATCTATAAGGGTTTCAAAGTAAAGTAAAGATTGAAACCAGTTAAGGTCCTTTTGCAACATGTACATATCTTAAGCACACTTTTTTTGTGCAAATTCAAGGGGTTCATATTTTCTTGTACTTAATGTTGTTAGTATATGTGAAATTTTTAAACAGAAATAAATGTTAATAATATGCTTATCTGTGATATCAGGACTGTTGCAATGTATTGCATAAACATACATAAAGCTTTGCAGCAAGTTGTGCAGATCTATGTATATATCTATTTATTTGCTAAGAACATTGAATTGTTCTTTCAGAGACTTAACAGATGTTTGTGATTTAAAATATGTATGACTCTTTGTTCTATTTATTTTTGTTGCTGAGAAAATAAATGTTAGCCTAAATGACTTTACCTGGAAATACAGTGTATTTCAATATTTAGATTATAATAAATACCATCTCATGTGTAGGTTAAATCGACACATGAATTGCAAAACTTTTTGCGTTGAACCACAACCTTCTTACCAATTCCACTATAACCTCCCATTCCTACTGTTCTTGTTCAGCAGTTGCACTTGCATTATAGGTAAATGAACATCACATTTTGCAATGGTTTTCTAACCTGTGACAGTAAATACCTATGTTCCCTGCTCAGAGCTCAAGATAAGTGGCTGTTGGATTTTAAAATTACTGATCTCTCCAACATCCACTGTGATTTATTCAGCACTTGGTGTTTAATGGAAAGAGTATTCAGGAATTAAGTTCTATTTGAAATCTGATGTATTGCAATTGTATGCAGTTACACCAGTAATGGGCCTCTTATTACACTACTGCTAGATTGTTAATAATAAATTACACTGTCACCTGGAATATGGCCAATCTGCAGTGCGGTGCAACTATTGTCTTTGGCTCTGTATTGTCTAGGAGATTGGTTGCATCCAGTGCTTTCGCTTCTGTTAATGATCAGCTGCACCCAGTTTCCTTTAAGTGCACAAATAAGTCGCAGTGAAGTGGCAAGCTACTACAAATTACTTTAGCCGAGAATTTAATGTAACAAATTCCATCAACACTCTTCACTGTTAGCCCAAAGTGCTATTAACAGCAAAGTACTGTACCAGATATGCTTGAAACTATTGAAGTCAGTAGTCTGACTCGTAAGCCCACCCACTATACTATGCACAACACTTCAGAATTTCTATGTTCTGAACACTGAGTTGCAAGTAAATGTTGTTGCTTTTTAAACAGTACCCTTGATCTTTTAAACAGAAATTTTTTTTTAGTAATATACTTATTTGTGATATCAGGACAATTGGAATACATAGCAGAAACAGACACAAAGGTTTGCAGCATGTTGTGCAAACATATATATGTATATTTACTCGTTAAAATGTTAAATTATTCTTTCAAAGGCTGTGTACGTTTTGTATAACAGTACTGACTTAATAGAAGTTTGTGATTTAAAATATGTATGACTCTTCGTTCCATTTACTAATGTTGCTGTGAAAATGAATGTTAGCCTGACCGATTTTACTTGGAATGTCACCGGAACAGTGGCAAATGAAGTTCTGACTGTAGATAATCCAAGTCATGTCTGAACCACCAGCTGCAAGTAAATAGTGTCCTGACTATTCGTCGAACCACAAATGAATTCAAATGCTAACTGTTGCTAATTCACAAAAGTTCACTCAACCAGCATCCACAACAGTAAATATTTCAAATTCTTAGAAATGCACTCAAAAAATTGGCAAAGTCCACGAAACCACCAAAGAAAGAAATTCGAATTGTGACTCAAACAAAACTATTTTTACAGTGCTGAGATATTCAGCACATCATCCGCTTCAAAAATATACATTGTGTTCTCTGTGCCCTGTATGGTTGCCAAATACAAGCAGATCAGTAAAGCTTGTTTGACATGGAGTAAGATTTGTTGCGTTTACTGTACAACATAAGTGACTGCTCCCAAGTAGGCACCATTGCCCACTACAGTGGACCCTCTCTTAACCGAATTTCAAGACACTGAAATATAGCCAGTTTGGTTTAATGAAGTTTGAATTAGTGACATTATTATTTATTTATTTATTTTTGTAGAAATACACAACTGTTCAGTTATCTTTTTCTTTTGTTAAAGGAAGCAACAAAAGAAGGTGCTCTATTTTCATGAACTCTAAGGAAAAGTATATCTTCACCATATTTGTACAATAGTATATCGGGTATTTTTTGTAACTTTGGAAATATATGTATATATTGTCAAATTCTTATCTTTTCTTTTTTTTTCGAGCTGTATAATTACGTATATGTTGTGGAACAATACTGTACCTACTGAATTAGTGTATCGTGTAATAAAACAGTCGATAATCCTAAGAAGCATTTGAATATGATGTTCTTTAACACACCAAGTTTTAATGAGAACACATTTTAGCTTACAGCATTCCTTATTCATTACACGTTCTTGTCTCTAAATTATTTTTTTAAATCATTAATTGTTGTTTGTCTGACAGTTAGTCATAAAATTATGGGACTTTCTGAAGATGCCACATCCAGTGGCAGCTTGAAATCCCATGAAGACATCAGAAGTGGCAGCAGATCTCACGAGAACAACAACTGCAGCTGTGACTTCAGTGTGGGGTGACAAGTGTCACATCGTCTTGTTCTTCCTCAAAATATGACAGTAAAACGTTATCATTCTCTTCTGTGTCTTAAGCAGAATTGATAACTGGCTCTTCAGTAGCATGGATGTTGTCATTTGTCTGTGTACATTCTTCCATATTGGCAGTACGAGAGTCACCAATCAGTAGTAAACCTGTATAAGAGCGATGTCAGAATCGGAAGTTGTATCCATGTTATGAATAAGTTCGGGTACTGGATCATCTGTTTCCTCTTCAGTTTCAGAGGAGTTATCAGGCCTGCTTAAGAGTTAGTTATGGTGTCTGTCGTAAGTGGATCCCAAGTAGCAGACATGTTCTGAATAGCTTGTAATTCATTCCAATGTGCAACTGTTTCTTGTAGTTCAATTGCACTGACAGCAGCCTAAACAAGTCAGCACCTGAAGTTACACTTAATTCCTCAGTCCAATGACTGCAGACAGCTAGTGGTGTTACATAGCTGGTAAGTAGTCGTTCCAGATCATTGAACTGATATGCTGAGCAGTGGTCCAATTTTTGTATTTTCCAATCACTGTTGGTTTGTGCTTCTCAGAATCATTGAATTACAACACAAGATCATTGTCTGTCTCTCCTTGCTGCATTTTGATTCGTGATTTTTTTTCACCACTGACATTAACATTTTTTTAGGCAGGTTATAGAAAGTCCTAGTTTCATCTATATTAAACATCTCTTGGATGATACAAATGTGATATCTTTGATTTAAATTGTCATGACCACTCATTGGCATCTTCCTCATTTACTGCATGTGCCTCCCCGCAGACACCGACAGTACTATTTTTATGCCTTTCCTGAAAACACTGTAGCCAGGCCTCAGAAAACAAACACACACGCGCCCACCACACACACACACACACACACACACACACACACACACACACACAAACAAATAAATTCCCTTTTTCTGGGTGATTTCTTGAAGCATATGGCCAGATAATAGAATTTTCTGTGAGTGTATATGTTGGAACCATTCAAATATTAACTTCGCCACTACTTCGTGTTTGACTGGCTACATGATGTTATGAACAGCTGCTTGCCACTTTTGTCTCTATTTTCTGTCTTGAACCTCTTACTGATGAGAGAGTAGACTTCAGATTTATCACGGGCTGCTAACACTCGGAGGTTGAAAATTAGCATAGCACGGGAGGTACCTAACGTCCCACCTGAGATGTTTCAGGCAGCTGCAAAGTAATCTCTAGTGCAGTTCCAGGCTGTTGTAAATGCAGGTGGTTGTCACATCAAGCAAAATTTGTAACATGGGAGGTAAACATGGTATGCAGTTAAAAAATGTTACCCTCTCACAAGGAAATTAAAATGTGTTCCTTTCAATAGTTTATTCATTATTTCTCTTCCACATGTTATTACAAAGATGTTTCCACAAAGTTTCATTTCTCTATGATTACTTGTTTTTCATGGGCCCCTCTCCAGTAGCAAAGTTTAATTATAACCACCCTGCACTGATTCGGTTTAGGTGAAGAATAAGATATGGCTTATGTGATTTTAGTTTGTAATAAAAATTGTCTGAAATTCAGTTTAAGCAGTAAATTTTTTGATGTAATTCGACTGGAACTGAACAGCTAGTATGGGTTAACTGAGTTTTCAGATATCCGATTTCGAAATAACAGAGGTCTACTGTATGCTGTTTGTGTGCAGGGAGGTGTACACATTTTTGGATGATAGCTCTGGTGCTAAATTCCTTGTAAGATTATCTGAATGCTACCTCTGCTGCCCATCACGACTCCTGTTCGCATCTGATTTTATGACCTGCATGTCAGGACCACACCCCCAAGAGTGAGGACACTAGGGAGGCACTCAAATGCAACTTGACTTCAAAAGTGCCTCTCAATTGTTGCACTTGTGTCCAATGACGTAAAAAAAAGCACTATTTCTTTAATTGATGTGTGTAGGGAGGAGTTACGCTGAAGAAACTGCCAATTGTTACAACAAACATCTGTAATGGAAGCAGACATTTTGCAATCAAACAACTTGCTGTGGATCTTGCACCATGTGATAGCTTTTGCAGGTAAACTAGCCATCTCGGCTAGTCAACAGTTCAGCGCAAATTAAACAAATTTATGGTGAAGCTTCCTCCCTCTGACATGCTTCGAATGCTAGCATCATGTGTGCTCTGATAATTTCAGCGGAAGTCCCATTCAGGCCATAATTTCACATTGCTGTACTTGTCCTTCACTGAACATTGTCTCGCTGCTACTCACAGGGGAAGTCCCAAGACATTGCCAACCCATTTCGCTCATATTGTACTTGAGAAGTCACTTGTGTACAATCTAAAATGAAAGACTTAAGATATTTTGGCTCCTGCTCCTTCTCCTCCTCCCCCGCCCTCCTCACATACACGTGTTTTTGAGAAGACCACCCCTAATGTTCATGTCTTAATTGGCTCAAAAATGACAGGATCAATAGATAATTGAAAACTGGTTATTTTTCATAATTATACATGGCATCTGAAAATTGGTATTTTCTGGTAATCAAGGGTACTTCTTATGTACGCATAAATGCTGTTCAACAAAAGCAACACTGGTGTAGTGGTGGAGGTATCTGGCTAGGGAGGAGAAAACCTGTGTTCAAATCCCAAATGCTTTGTCCAGTTTGCTTTTTTTTTCCTGTATCAACATTGGTGGAAATAGAAGAGTTAATCAATAAATAATAGTAATGAGGAAAGCAAATAAATTTCTCAAATGGTTACCTTACAACGACTCTGTCTCCCACTCTGCTACACGTCCTCACTTTCCTTCAAACAACTGCATTGATGGTAACTGTAATATCAACATCTGAAACAAATATACCTGCAGCATCTAGACGTCTCACGCTTGCAATCTTAATGCAACAACATTTTTCCTTCCCAAGATTTGGCTGAAAACAGATCTTGTCTACATTTCAAAATACAGTATTTCTTTTTCATTAATTAATTTTAATTCATACCACACATACAATAGCATTGTCGCAAAAATTGGTGCTGAAAGTTGATCATGAATTACGCTATGAATTATTACATCCACGTGGTTGTACAGTTCCTGCTGGATTTCAGGGAGCACACTGAAATTCTTAAATGTTAAATAAAGTTTATGCCTCATTGTAAACAAGCATTGCATGGTTGACTATCTGTAGTCTCTCCTGATGAATTCACAGCAGTATTATTCAGAATTGTTGAATATAACAAGGCTTACAATTTTAGTCCTTCACTAATCCAAGCCATTTGAGAAATTTGCCTACCTTGTTATTATTCCTTACTGATTATTTTACTAACTGTTGTACCAATTACGTGGAAAAAAAAAAAAAAAAAACCACACAGATAAATTGAGAATCAAACACTGGTTCTCTGCTCACCTGCCAGGTACTTTGGTGGCTACACAAGCAATGTTTTTGTTAAGCAGTGGCTACCTTATATACGTAAGTGCCAGTCACAACAGTTTCTTTCTGCGATTTCTGGGACCCCATATACAGGGAGCAGCAGAACTGCCTAACCTTTTTTAAGGAGCAATAAAATTAAATCTGGATGTATAGAGAGAAAATGTTTTTTTTATTTTCTAAATTAGTACAATATACCATTTTACATTCATTTAGTTTTGAAAATAATGGCCTCAAGATGGCTGCCGTTAGCATCATTACATTATTGTAGACGATCCCTGAAGTTTCGAGCAGCTCTTGCACACACATCGCAGGGTATGGCATTTACTTCGTCAATAATCCGCTCTTGTAACACTGGTAGGGCATGAGGGCGGCTTTTGAAAACCTTTTCCTTCAGATATCCCCAAAGAAAGTGGTCTCAAATCTGGTGACAATTGCAGGCCACCCAGCATCAGCTCTCAAAGAGACAAGACAGCCCAGAAACATTTTTCTCAAAACATCAAGTGAAATTCGAGCTGTGTGAGCAGTAGCTCCATCCTGTTGAAACCCTCATGTCCCACAGTCCATGTTCTTCAACAATCTCGTCCATTCTGGGTTGCAGAAAATTTTGCAACATTGAAACATAACATGTTGAATTCACTGTCATGGTCACTCCTTCCTCAAAATTGTAGGGTCCTAAAATGCCAAATTGTGATATGGCACACCACATTGTCACTTTAGGAGGATGTTGCGGACTTTCATGAATAATTCAGGTGTTATTTTCAGCCCAGTAGTGAAAGTTTTGCTTATTCACGCACCCACTAAGATGAAAATGTGCCTTGTCACTACTGATGAAAGCTGCATTCGGGGGGATCTGAACAAGTGTTTGCTCACACAGATTTTGACGGTAGGCGTAGTCTGCTGGGTGTATTTAATGAACAATCATTATTTTGAAAGGATGGAACTTCAAATCACTTTGGACAATCCTTCTCAAACTGCAATCCGAAATCCCCAATGCAACAGCATGTTATCGAGCAGAACATTGTGGCAATTGTTGAACTGCTGATCTCAGCCGCTGCAAAATTTCTGTCTTATGATGGATTATTATGTTAACTGTGTTCTTGGACTCACAAGGGGCCACACTGGCAGAGTTCATGGAAAAGGGAACGGCTGTCAACAGTGGGGGGTATAGTGAATTATTGCCAAAAAGCTGAAGCCAGAAATTCACACCAAACACTGAGGTTTGCTGTCAAAGAAGGTGTTGTCTTTGCACGACAATGCGCAGCCACACACGGTCCGTCACACTATTGAATCCATCAACAAGATGAAATTTGAGGTATTGGAACACCCTCTCTACAGCCCAGACCTTGCTCCAAGTTACTTTCACTTATTTGGGCCACTCAAGGATGCTTTGTGTGGTTGCCGATTTGCCTCACATGTGGACGGGCGAAATGCGGTGCACAAGTGGCTTCACGACCAACCACATACCTTTTATTTGGAAGGAATACGTAAGCTCGATGACCTTTGGGCCAAGTGCATTGAGAGGAAGGGAGATTACGTAGAAAAATGATGTGCATTGTATACCCCTAGCTTCATGTTAATAAATGGTAGAATGAAAAGTGTAGATAATTTTTGACTTGCTGTCGTATGTGAGGAGGCAAATAACAAAACAAAATGGAAGTGGGTCTCAGCTTGCTTTGCTATGTGTTAGTACTGTCGCAGTAGAATATTTGACTTTGTTGTCAGTGGCACCTCAACTTACACTGCTTCATCACTATTAAAGTGAAACGCTTGATGGTGTTCTTTAAATTTTGGAAACAGATGAAAATTGGGTGAGGCCAAATCAGAACTGTATGGAAGATGATTGACGACAGTGAACCTAATGCATCACATTGTTGCAGTACTTGTGTGTGGCCTGGCACTGTCGTGTCAAAGGAGAGAATGCTCTATGTGCATTCACTGACATTTTTACATTACATGCTACTGTTTGGAGACCTCGCGGCAGAGGATTGCAACTTGTATTAGCGAAGTGGTAAAGTCAACAGAGTAATATGCGTGACATGTAATATTTCTACCGATACTGAGAACTGAATAAAAAATTCAGAGGCATTACTTTTCAGCACACCCTCGTATTTTGCATGTCCTCATTCCCTCTCACCTTATGCAATTATCTGTTAGGACAGTGTACTTGAAGAAAAAAAAAAAGAGTATGTTTTGCAGAAGAGAGCATTAAGAATACTGTATAAAGTAGATAACAGTGAATCTTGCAGAAGCCACAAATCTTGGACTTCTTCACTCACTTCCCAATACATGTACTTAATGGTTATGTTGATGATAATCAAAATCGGTTTTAACTGAACTATTATATACACAGTCACAATACAAGACACAAAAGCAATTTTTGTGTAGTTTTCCTCCTTGCACAGCGTTCATAACTGAGTTATGGAGCCAGCGGGGGTGGCCGAGCATTTCTAGGCACTACAGTCTGGAACTGCGCGAACGCTATGGTCGCAGGTTCGAATCCTGCCTTGGGCATGGATGTGTGTGGTGTCCTTAGGTTAGTTAGGTTTAAGTAGTTCTAAGTTCTAGGGAATTGATGGCCTCAGAAGTTAAGTCCCATAGTGCTCAGAGCCATTTGAGTTATGTACTATGGTAGTAAGATATACAGTAACCTTCCATCTTAACATAAAGCAACAATTCACAAACTGCTACCAGTTAAAAAAAAAATTTTGAACCTAGCTGTAATTTTTCACTCTGTACTGGAGTGTATGCTGATATGGAACTTCCAAGCAGATTATAGCTGTGTGCCAGAACGGGACTCGAAACCAAGACCTTTGCCTTTTGCAGGCGAGTACTCTACCAACTCAGCTACACAAGCACAACTCACAGCCCCTCCTAACAGATTTACTTCTGCCAGTACCTGATCTCCTATCTTCCAAAGTTCACAGAAGGTTTGTGAAACTTGCAAGACAAGAATTCCTGGAAGAAAGAACATTAGCCACAGCCTGGACAATATTTCCAGAATGAATTTTTCGTTTTTCAGCAAAGTCTGTGCTGATATGAAACTTCCTGGATGATTAAAACAGTGTTCTGCTGTGGCACTCCACTATAGAGTGAAACATTAATTATGGAAACATCTTTCAGGTGACAGTTAAGTCATATTTCCATTATACCCTTCTTCCAGGAATGTCAGACCCACAAGTTTCAGAGAAGAACTTCTGTGAATTTTGGAAGGTAGGAGATGAGATACTGGCAGAAGTACAGCTCTGAGTGAACATCATGAGGCGTGCTTGGGTAGCTCACTTAGTAGAGCTCTTGCCCACAAAATGCAAAGGTGCCAGGTTTTGAGTCCCAGGTCAGCACACAGTTTTAATCTGCCAGGAAGTTTCAGAAACACAGCTCACTAGCCATTCTTTCTACATGTTGTATTAATATGTAGATTCACACACACACAGAAGTTATGTTGGCTGCATGGCAGTTAGCTGTGTTTGTTATAAAGCTGCATAATAAGTAATAACACACTATAAATAAGACTCAGCATTTATAGATATGCAAATACTTTCTTTCAAGGATACCATTACAATCAAGTAAATATTAAGCTAATAACAGCAGATGATCAGCAGTTATGTAGTAAAACTGAGGAGGCAGCAATATCTGTAGGTACCCGAATATCCGTATATGCTTTGCAGTTCTGGACGAATGGAGGAACGGAGGAAACTTCCAGGCGGGACGGCCACATTTGGAAGAGTAATCCAAATTCACAGAAATACAACAGACAGACTGAGGACAAGACAAGAGACCAGGACAAGGACAAACAACTTATACCAGAATGACACCCTATGTGAAGCCATCACCACCACGGTAATAAAAAGGCCAAGAACAGCAGAGAGATGAATCTGAGATGCGGCCAGAGAGCATAAGCTGACAACAAGGAAGGTAGTTCTCAAACAACAAGGAAGGTAGTTCAAATCCAGTAGGTGGTTCCGAACACAAACAATGAACTGGATGGCTCCGTATATGCTGGCTGTGTGGAGTTGTATTGGCTGCTGTACTCACATGGTGTGACAGTGGCACCTTTGCCATGTGAGCACAGGGCAGTGCAGCTGCAGTACCCTCTAATTGCTATCCAAGTCCATCTCCTCTCATGGGCATTCAACATTTGCAGTGCCCAGTACCAGAAGCAGATTTCCTACTAACTTATTCGATTCCCTATCCTTGCACACTAATTCAAAATGAGTGTCTTTAAGATATCCTCTATATCTGCCCCAGTAAATATTTATACTTTCACTTTTTCAAAACTGAGCATCAGAAAATTTAGACATAGGTTAGTGAACGCAGAGCCATTTACATATCGAGCTTAAAAAAAGTTGTCAATAAGTACCAATTTTATAGACAGTGTGAAAAGCAAATCCTTGCTCCAGTGTGCCAGCTATCTGTGTGCATAACATTTGTCATTCTGGGAATTAACATCTGTATCTTGGACAACTTTTCTGCTTACAGCTTTTATCCCTAGTACATTTATCTGACTCGGATAAGAATTGATAGTACTTTTTGCAGAGGGATTTCAGTCGTAATTGTATGGTAATAACTTTAAAATTCACACAGACTAATGGTGTGCATTTGGATGTTTATCTGAGTTGTTGATAACCGTTAATTAATCACACCCAGAGAACCCAAGAGATCACTCTCCACAGACTATTACATTCATATCTCACATAGTAAGTGTAAAATTTTGCATTTCACAAAGCTAAGAAAATGTAGTATCCTACGATTATAATATCAATGATCACTATAATATCAATTATCACTGTTGGAATCGGGCAACTCATACAAATACCTGTATGTAACACTTTGTTGGGATAAGAAATGTAACAGTCACACAGGTTCAGTTGTGGATAAAGCAGGATGTAGACTTTGGTTTATTGGCAGAATACTGGGGAAGTTTAATCAGCCTACAAAGGAGACTGCTTAGAAATCAGTCATGCCATTGTTTCTGGAATGTTGCTCAAGTGTGTGGGACCCATACCAGACAGGATTAGCAGGGGATATTGAACATATACAGAGAAGTTCTGCATGAATGGTAACAGGTTTGTTTAATCCATGGGCGAGTGTCACAGTGATACTGAAGGAACGGAACTGGAAGACTCTTGAAGATAGATGTGTACCAGATGCAACTGTGGTGATGGTATATGCAAGCCACAAACTTGGAACACTGCAGCAAACTGTGTGAAATATTTTGTGACAGCAGTTACATTTCAAACTGTACTGCCTGTAGCTTGTCCAACAATTAAAATCACAAGGTTCTGACCAGTATCCTCAATTTTGTATCCCAATTCAGGAAGCTATTGAAGATGAACATTTTACTGCTCATCTGATATTCAATGAAGAATCAACTTTTCCATTTATCCGGAAAGGTTAATTGTTGCAGTGTGAGAGTGTGTAACACTGAAAATTCTCTTGACATTATGGCACATGAACAAGATTCACTAAAGGTTCCTAAGGAAACAGAGCTTACTGCGTAATAGGTTTTGCTCATATGCAAACGTTGTTACTGACACTAAATTTGGTGTCAAGTCCCTAGCAAATGAGACAGGAACTGAAATTGAGGGTAGCAAAGCAAAAGCAGAAATACTTAACTCCATTTTCAACAACACCTTACAAAGAAAAACCCAGGGGAATTGCCCCAGTTTAATCCTTGCACCACTGAAAAAAATGAATGAAGTAAGTATTAGTGTCAGTGGTGTTGAAAATAGCTGGAATCATTAAAATTGAACAAGGCTCCAGGCCCAGATGAAATCCCTGTCATATTCTATACTGAATTTGCAGCCCCTCTTCTAACTATAACTAACTCAAACAAAAAACGGTGCCCAGTTCTTGGAGAAAGGCGCAGGTAACACCTGCCTACAAGAAAGATAGTAGAAGTAATCCACAAAACTATTGTCCAGTATCCTTGACAACAATTTGCTGTAGAATCTTAGAACATATTCTGAGCTTAAACATAATGAGGTATCTCGAACAGAGTGACCTTCACAATGCCAACCAGCTTGGGTTCCAAAAACATTAATCACGTGAAACCCAACTCTCCCTTTTCTCACATAACATCCTGAAATCTTTGGATCAAGCCAACCAGGTTGATGCCGTATTTCTAGATTTCCAAAAAGCATTTGATTCAGTACCACAAGTATGCTTAATGTCGAAAGTACAATAATATTCGGCATCAAGTGAAATCTGACTGCTTTGAGGAGTTTTTAGTAGGGAGAACACAGCATGATGGAGAGTCATCATGAGATGTAGTAGTGCTCCAGGGAAGTGTGTTGGGGCATTTGCTGTTCATGTTGTATATTAATGACCTTGCAGACAATATTTATAGTAAAATCAGGCATTTTGCAAATGACAATGTCACTATGTATCTGCTATCCATGATTCAAAAACTTGTTAGACCTACTGCTAGGTAATACCAAAGCTGGCCTGAGATAAAAGATACCATCTACGCACTTGAAAAAAGATTCATTTATATTCTCAACACTCTGATAAACATTCTTATGAGTAAGATATTCAATGAACGAAATGTAGAATTCAGTTTAAAATACAAAATTGAATCCTGGAGTTTTGTTAATCTTTTGGGGGAAGAAATGTGGTGCAGTATTGCCATATGTCTTAAGAGAAAATTGAACCATAGCACTTTGTTCCATCTTTAGTAATTCAATATAAAATTTGAAAAACATCAGAGGTTTTGTAATTTGCAAATAAGGATTTTACAGCGGTATATAACCTCTCAGAAATAGTATTCTTAGAAATAACTAACATAAAAGTATCATTTGACAAACTGATTGATAGAAGCTTTAGATATCTGTAAAATATGGAGTACTGAGAGAATTTTCACCAACAAATGAATAAAAGCTTTATAGACGAAAAGGAGGCAGGAGTCTGGGTATAGGAGTTGAAGTGTGGGTTAAGTTTTGTGGCGTTGAGGATGATGGGAGTGACAGACATGGAGGAGAAGGAGGGGCTCCCTGATTAGATTCACGCTCTGGGCCCCGCTTGACTGGTTACGTCACTGTACAAATCAGTTGATTCACAAAACGTCCAGACTCGTGCTGGACGACTGCATGTACTTTGTATCACGTAAATCGTAATGTTCAAACACTTTAGTCCTAAACAACCTAGAATTTTTTTCAGCAAGTGTTATGGAAGTAGTAGATCCAATGTAAAGCCTGAAAATCAGTTTTGCGATAAACATTGTTCTATTTCCTAAGTGGATTTTTTGTTCTTTACGAACAACGCGCCATTTTTTCACGCTGGGCTAGCGTCCTGCAATATAACATGACATTTTAGCTGCTAATATCTCTTGCATAGGATCCCACATCTGCACTGCCGCCAGTGCATTGTGTAAATCGTTCCGTTTCACACGAGTATTTTCCGTTGTTCTTGCCTCTGAGACATTTTTCACTTTTTGTATCACTTGTTACGAATCTTAATAAATCAATTTAACGTCATTCAGTCTGGTCCCTTCAACCACCACAAACCAACCAAACAACGTCATTTACTTCTGTCAGTTCCCATTCATTGTAACTTACACCGCTCCATAGGTTATTTGAAACGTCGCGCCCTTGCGACTACACAAACGTTTTATAATGGTCGATTAGATTTCTTCTTAAATCGACCAGAGAGAAATCACTGTCTAACGTTACACTCGCAACACTGCGCCAGCAGCACGCCAAGCGGCCAGTAAATTAAACTGTTGAGTTCTACGCGCTCGTTAAAGCGAAAGCAAATATTAGTTGTTTATTTTGGCTTGTACAATGGATTTTACAAATGGGAGCGTAGCGTAGCGCAATACATTTGAGTAACAACAAGAAGAAGAAGATACCATTTTTTTTTTTTTTTTTTTTTTTTTTTTACGTTTCCTGTATACCATCATCTTACTGAACTATATCGCCAGGATTCGCTGAATTCCCTTGCAGATTACATGTATATTAATGATTAATGTTTCGTTGTAGGAGTAGAAAATGGCTAGTGAATAGCAAACGAGAAGACCTTATGAAAAAAGGCCCTGTTTGCCTTTATAATAATGTTAAGTTTTGTCCGCTACACGTCGACCAAAACCAGTTTATGAATGCAGACAATAATAAAATCGTGTGGAATGCAGTAAGTCACATTGTTTGACATTCCATATACGCCACGTTAACAGACGATGAAGAGGAGACTGCCACAAAGGTTCGACACAATCCGTCTAAAGGTGTAAAACACTCCTATGGCACGGAAGCAGCCAGCTCAACTCTCCATATATCAGTGTCCGATTCGTCTGAATCGTCAACACAGACATGCTTTGATAATGAAGTGGTAAAATTAAGTGCAGTTATTCGTGTTTAGAAAAAGCGTGTGGAGTATCAGAATGTGCAGATCGCTAGACTTCGTGCAAAACTGTTATGGGACAAGAAAAGTGCCTATCATTTTAAGTAAAGACAGCAACAGAAACTGTATCAGAAGGATCAGGTGAAGAAGAACAAACAAAATTTGAAGACTATAGGATCAAAATATTAAAAAAAGATGCCCTTGGCTAGTTGTTACACCAGGTTAGTATGCCATCTGCAAGATGGAAAGACAAAAATAAACTGTTTGCTCTTATCTTATTATATTACAGCACTCAGGGATACAAGTTTTGTCAAAATGCTTTACGTTTCCATCAGTGTGTACATTACAGAGGTATGTGGAAGACATACAAATAAAATATAGGGTAAGTGACAATAAGTTCCACCTTTTAAAGCAGACGATACAGCATTTCTCCGATACTCATAAACTATTGCATATGTCATTGGATGAAACGTCTTTAATGGCAAATTCAACATATGATAGCACTTCTGACAGTGTTAATGACTTTGATGACTTGAAGTTTACACTCACATTACATTTCTCACACTGTTTGGCAGTTGCTTGTCCCACTTAGAATAATATAAAGATGAAGGTTGTACTTGTGGCAATAGGCGACAATGACTAAAACACAGCAGGCCTATGGAACTACAAATGGGGCGTCGACCACTTTGACATGTAGATATATATGTCTGTGCTTATTATGTGTGAATCTATGTGTTTATATTCTGTTGATATTAACGTGGTAAGCTGCAGTTCTATCCAACGTCAAAAGTGTTTCTTCATGGATGTATTGTAACTTGACACTGGATTCATGAGTTTCATCACTATTTGCCCTTATTTTAGAAACATTTTAAGAAACATCTGTTTTCTGATATTACACAAACACTTGGAGGAAAAAAATTATTCAAATAATTCGTAAATCACGTTGGTAAGGGATGCAAAACAAACACAGTACTTATGACGCATCTGAAGTTCTCCTTTCTCTACACCTGGAGCGCTTCAGCTGTTAAATGCTAACACTTGTTACAGCATTGAGTGTCGCGACTGTTATGTTAGACTGTGATGAAATTGAGATGGATGAATTGATGGATCACGTCGCTATTTCATTTTTTTTTTATTTTTCGCCTTCAGTTTGTTACTCACAGTGACAGAGTTGACTGTTTACAAGTCTGTTGGTTTTTTTTCTTTTTCCAGCCAAATCCCAGCAACGAGAGATAGTGTCGTCTACAGCGTATCCTCCTACACCAGAATTCAAAATTATGCAGATAGCTGGCATCGTAAGGCAAATTCAAATTTGCTGTCACATCACCCCACTCCACACCAAAACATTCAGCATACATTTCAACAGAACATCAACAGACGTCACGTCACCATCAAGGTTTCGCGGGGAGAAACTTTTGACTGCACCTTCAACTGTTAACATTGGAGTCCACCTGTTCCGTCGTCGCTAATAGAGGCGGCCATGGCTCGCACATATTATTGTAGTATATTTTGTGCCTTTGTTTCTTCTTCATCTTTTTTTTCTTTTGTCCTCGTGCCAACTTTGCAAATGTTCCATGACGATCTGCTTATTTCTTCCACTCGGTGGTCACCCACAAGTGAGGCCAGATATCTGAAATTGAAACGTTATTTTGGTTTTACTGCAACAGAAAAGAGCTGACGCTTTCACTGTGTAGAAATTGGAACATAAGTTGATGAAATAATTTTTATAAAATAACATTTTTAAAAGAAAAAAATCAGCTCTAATGAAGGATAAAATTACAGTCATGTATAATATTATTGGTTACGTAAAGAAAAAAAAACATAATGGATTAGATAAACAGGCGTATTTTTCCCTTACATTTTCACTAGCAAATAAATGTGGATATTTGAAAGTGTTGTTTCACTTCTCAGCACTTTACCACACAAAGTTGGTCAAGATCATACACTATAAAGTTTTCTTTGAACACTAATAAACTTTATCGTTATTAGATCCTCATTTCTGATACTATACTCTCGACGTTTTGTATCACAGATGGTATATCCGCTATGCCGTAACCTCACTATCACTGTTTGATATGGGGCTTCATCAAATCAACGTGATGTGACTTGACGTCATGTCCAGTGTGAATACACCCTAACATGATAGTGACCTGACATGAAGTGGTAATCTGTTGACTTCTACCACGAATCAACCTTAAATCTAGTGTTACGGAACCAACTAGGGGAAATGAATATTTCAAGAGACAGGTTGTCCTCAATTAGCAGTAATCACGAGACGTGTATTGCTAGTCTGCATGTGGTTTCAAACAACTGCATCGCCATTGATAATGGTATTTGTGTCTCAGAGCTGGGCAGCTGTGTTGCATAGTTAGCTGCTGTCTTTTTGCAGCTAGGTTTTTATTAATACCTTTGTCCACACTATCAGCATGTTGTTTCTGATTTAGAGACATCACATATGCTTAACAATTGCAGCAAACACTTCTCATAATGTATTCATGTAACCTATTATGTTTAGTGATGACAACAATAGAGTGTTGTGTCATGCTGTACCATTAACACTTCATGTTATAAGTAAACCAATGGAAATCTGTGGTTGTATATGCTCCTGCCATATAGTGACAAAAATCAGACATACTATTGAGGGAAATATAATCTATTAAAGAACTGATGTACAGACTGTCAAACATGGTGTGTCACAAGGTACTGTACTCAGGACAATCCTACTCATTCTCCAGGTAAATTATTTCCTAGGCAATGCAAAACAGAAACTAATACTGTATAGAGATGACATAATAATTATCTGTGTAGCTCAGACTAAGAATGAATTTCAAGAGGAGGTTCTAAAAACTGAAAATGCAAATAAGTATCTCCTACAAATCATTCTTTTTGTAAATCACTGTAAAACGATGTATGGAGTATTTCAAACCAGGGTGAAATATGTAATGCAAATATTAAAATAAATAGAGAAGCAACAAACACAGCACAAAGTTTTTAGGAACTATAATAGATAAGTATTTAACATTGAGGGGAAGACAAGGACGCAGTGTGTAAAAAGATGAACACAGATTTTTCTCATACACAAAGATAAAGGAAAGGACAAGAAAATTCTCAGTATAATTTTTTATGCGCTCACATTCCCCAATCTGTCCTATTCAATGTACGTATGGGAAAGTGCACTATCTGGCAACTTAAAAAAAAGCCTATCTGTAATTCAGAAAAGAGCACTGAGGCCTAGACAATATTTTTACAATTTTCTATTATTACAGTATCTTCATTTTATTTATATCAGAATATTGTAGCAGTAACAGTGAGTGATAATCACCTCCTTAATAAGGGCATACATGACTATGTCACAAGAGTAAAGGAGCAAGGAGCAAGATAGCGAATCTCAAACTGAACATCAGCACTCCATTTGAAGGAGGCAAGAGGTTTATTAATAAGATATCTAACGAAGTTAAGGAAATAAAAGGAACTGTTAGCTTTAAAACTGCTGAAAAGTATATCTTTCACAGAAAAATATGTGTCTTGTATGAGTGAGTATCTACCATGGAACTAAATTTCAGATGTTACACTCTAAAAGAAAATATGTAACAACTTTTCATATATGCTATTTTTTCTTTAATTCTACATTTATTATTTAGTAATTCTAATTAAGCTCCATGTAAAATAAAATAATAATTGCAGTCTGAAAACATCCGTTACATCTGTCTGTATACAGAATTGTTTGGTATACTGAAACCTATGTTAGATTCCTCAGTGTAATAAATAAAGTTATAAAAAAGAGTTAGAACCAGGAATGGAGCACCAGGACGAAAATCAGGACACCTCCAAAGTTAGTCTGTGATTGCCAGTGAACTGTGTAATCAGCAATTTCACAATGCCTCTGTGGCGAGAAGCTGCACATGCTCACACTGCTGCAGCTTGCAGGGAGTATCACAGCATTATTACGATTAATGGGTAGTCACTCTGTTCCAAATTATTCGTCGTGACACACTAACAAAATCATCATCATGAAATCAACAGGGGCAGCAGTGTTCAAAGATGCATGAACCAGCTCGTCATTGGCGAACAGACGGGTGGTTAGGTGACGTCAAGCCTGTGCTGTCCATGCCATGATAATGACGTGGACGCCTCTACCTCCGCTACGACACAAACCACTGCCTGTCGCTATGTATTTTGCTGTCATCTTGAGATGTCTTGATGTCTAGTGAAGTCCAGGGTAACAGTGGTCTCTGCCCTCACCACGGTATCATCAGAAGTCTGATAGGCACAGGCCTTTGGAGTATGATACAGCCTGGTGTCCTCATAGCTGCTGGTCAACTTACCAAAGCCTGGACACACGGGAACATGGCACTGCTGCTGCAGCAACAGCAGGAAACATACTCAGCAACCAGAGGCAACCACTCTAGGAAACGCCATGATATTCTCTATACCACAAACTAACGATTTTAAATCAGCTCCAATAAAGAAGCCATTCCAGCTAGTCTCTGGACCTTCCCCAAATGTGCTGAAGTTACAATCAGTGTCAGAACAACTGCTGAGGATGAAAATGAAGATGATCAGTTGCAGGCAGTGTTATGGCAGCTATGAAGCAAAAGAAGGGAACAGTCTCTTCCTAGTCCACCTACCCTAGGCACCAACACTGCTGCATTGGTCTCCCTGTTTTCAAGAAAATCAAGGGAAGATATGTTTTTGTCGTGAGTCATGAGGCGTGCATGGGTAGCTCAAGTGGCAGAGCACTTGCCTGCAAAAGGCAAAGATCCCAAGTCAGAGTCTCGGTCCGGCACACAGTTTTAATCTGACAGGAAGTTTCATATCAGCACATACTCCGCTGCAGAGTGAAAATCTCATTCTGGAAATATATCTATATACTATAATGTGCAACTAAATAGTACATTTGAAAATCAGGGGGGAATTTATAGCGAGTTTTATAGACCATATTCAGAAAATTGACAGTACATATGACCTCAGAGAGGATGATAATACCAAGAAAACCATGAGCAGACGACGGTTTACGCGTTTCTACAGGGATTACAACCAGAAATGTCACGAACATGTAGAATGGAATCCAAAGGCATAGGGAGAAATTGTAGTAGCGCTAGCTGAAATTTATGTGTTCATCAAACTAGGGAAAAACAAGGCAGTTTTAATTCAGATGTTAAATGTTTTAGATATGGACAAATAGGGCACGTGAAGTGTAATTGCAAATAGCAGCAGTGCTGTATAGGCAGATAGTTGGGACATTATGAACAGAATTGTAATGACAAAAACTCAAGAAGCATGGAAGGCGATCATAGGAGGGGCCTCACACCCCACAGTTAAGTAGGCCAGGGAGAGCTGTGCCCACTGTACATTTCTCCCAGTAAGGATCAACACAAGTGAGAAATCAGTGGTAGATTTTTTTGTGGCCAGTTATGTAAAAAGAAAGTTGCTTACATTTTTATTATATGTTGGAGCTCAGAAATCTGTAGCAAATAAGGATATACTTGGTAAAGTAGAATTAAATTGCAACTCTTCCCATTTCGTAGCTACTAACCCAAGGTCAAAAGATACTGAAACCTGGCAATGGTGCAGCAGCAACAGAACATGCAGTCAGCAGCTGGAGGCCAACCCACTCGGGAAACACTATGATGTTCTCTATCCCACCAACCAACGATTCTAAACAAGCTTCAGTAAAGAAGCCTTTATAACCATCATTGGTCCTTATTCATATTCACGTACATATTTCCTCAGCAGCGAATGTTAGCCCTCACTAAGCCATTCTAGGCACACCGTTATAATTGGCTTCAGAAGTATGCCCTCTCTACCAGCCCAGTTACAAAAGGAGTAGAATACACAGGGAATAATGGTATGCATCAAAACAATGCAAAAATGTCTTATGACCATGAGTTATATGAAATGAGAACATGTGTTCAGAGGAGGTGCTCTTGGCATGTCATCTATGGTAATGCATTACTTGTCCTACAACAGACGACTGGCCGATAGTTAATATTAACTACAACCCCTGGCACTAAATACTGTGAGGTAGGAAGGCATCAGCAACATGTGGTTGTGGATATGAGCATCACTGTTGCATTGGCGCTCAGTGTCATACCAGGGTCAACAGTGTTCTGGGATACGGCCAAGCCATATCGATGTAAACATAAGGTCTGCAGTGAGTTGTTCTGTTTACGTTGTGTTATTGTACAGTATTCTTGTTACATCTTTTTAAGTTCACATACATTTCTCTTACCTCTAGTTGCAGACCATGATGTTTGATCTATTTACAGGTCACATTTAAAGTAAAGTTGTACAATATACACTCCTGGAAATTGAAATAAGAACACCGTGAATTCATTGTCCCAGGAAGGGGAAACTTTATTGACACATTCCTGGGGTCAGATACATCAAATGATCACACTGACAGAACCACAGGCACATAGACACAGGAAACAGAGCATGCACAATGTCGGCACTAGTACAGTGTATATTCACCTTTCGCAGCAATGCAGGCTGCTATTCTCCCATGGAGACGATCGTAGAGATGCTGGATGTAGTCCTGTGGAACGGCGTGCCATGCCATTTCCACCTGGCGCCTCAGTTGGACCAGCGTTCGTGCTGGACGTGCAGACCGTGTGAGACGACGCTTCATCCAGTCCCAAACATGCTCAATGGGGGACAGATCCGGAGATCTTGCTGGCCAGGGTAGTTGACTTACACCTTATAGAGCACGTTGGGTGGCGCGGTATACATGCGGACGTGCATTGTCCTGTTGGAACAGCAAGTTCCCTTGCTGGTCTAGGAATGGTAGAACGATGGGTTCGATGACGGTTTGGATGTACCGTGCACTATTCAGTGTCCCCTTGACGATCACCAGAGGTGTACGGCCCGTGTAGGAGATCGCTCCCCACACCATGATGCCAGGTGTTGGCCCTGTGTGCCTCGGTCGTATGCAGTCCTGATTGTGGCGCTCACCTGCACGGCGCCAAACACGCATACGACCATCATTGGCACCAAGGCAGAAGCGACTCTCATCACTGAAGACGACACGTCTCCATTCGTCCCTCCATTCACGCCTGTCGCGACACCACTGGAGACGGGCTGCACGATGTTGGGGCGTGAGCGGAAGACGGCCTAACGGTGTGCGGGACCGTAGCCCAGCTTCATGGGGACGGTTGCGAATGGTCCTCGCCGATACCCCAGGAGCAACAGTGTCCCTAATTTGCTGGGAAGTGGCGGTGCGGTCCCCTACGGCACTGCGTAGGATCCTACGGTCTTGGCGTGCATCCGTGCGTCGCTGCGGTCCGGTCCCAGGTCGACGGGCATGTGCACCTTCGGCCGACTACTGGCGACAACATCGATGTACTGTGGAGACCTCACGCCCCACGTGTTGAGCAATTCGGCGGTACGTCCACCCGGCTTCCCGCATGCCCACTATACGCCCTCGCTCAAAGTCCGTCAACTGCACATACGGTTCACGTCCACACTGTCGCGGCATGCTACCAGTGTTAAAGACTGCGATGGAGCTCCGTATGCCACGGCAAGCTGGCTGACACTGACGGCGGCGGTGTACAAATGCTGGGCAGCTAGCGCCATTCGACGGCCAACACCGAGGTTTCTGGTGTGTCCGCTGTGCCGTGTGTGTGATCATTGCTTGTACAGCCCTCTCGCAGTGTCCGGAGCAAGTATAGTGGGTCTGACACACCGGTGTCAATGTGTTCTTTTTTCCATTTCCAGGAGTGTATTTTCTCTCTTGCAGATATTCTGACACAACATAGCGGTGGAGGCGTTTTATTCCAAAAGGGAAAGGACAGACATGATTTATGGCTATGGTTTAGCAGATGGCGTTAATCTGAGAGCCCGTAACCTGTACACTGAACAATTTCCAGCCCACAGGGTACCATCTGTTAAGCTGTTTAGCCAGATGTTCCGACGTCTTGGGGAAACAGGTCCCATAGCACACAACAAAAAAGTCAGTTGAAGGTGTTGCTTAGTTCACACACCTGAAATGAGGAAGTGTGTTTTAAGTGCAGTGAATGGCAGTCCAGGAACCAGTTTGTGATTAATAGCAGCAGCTGAAGGTATTAGTCATCCTCTGGTCCTGATAATACTTCATGAGCAATTCTTGCTCCCATGACATGTTCATTAAGCCCAGGCAGTTAGGTCACAACACCATCCTACCACAGTGCTGTTCTGTCAGTGGTTATTGCAGCAGTGTGGTGCAGATCCACAGTGTGCCGCCCATATTTTGCTTACCAATGAGGCAGGGTTTACACAAGAAAGCGTTGTAAATTTCCACTCGACCAAAGAAAATCCACATGCTGTCCAATAAATAAGGTGTCAGGATCGATTCTCAGTCAAAGTTGGGTAGATATTCTTGGTAATAGATCACTAGGGTCGTACATGCTACCACAGAGATTAACCAAGGCTTGTTATCACAGCTTTCTGCAGAACATACTATCTTGCTGGAGGATGTGCCATGTCAGGACAGACTATAGATGTGATTCATGGATGATAGTGCACCATCCCAGATTCTCTGCATTGTGCTCCAGCACCTGATGAGGACATATGAAAACTGGTGGATTGGTAGAGAAGGTCCCATACCATGGCCTTCTCATTCCCCTGACCTAAATCCACTGGACTTCTGACTATGGGGACACAGAAAGCAATTGTTCCATGCCACTCCAATATATGATGTGCAGTCCTACATGATTGTGTCTTCCATGCATCTCAGCACATTCAGAACCATTTAGGACGATTTCAGAGAGTGCATGAGTCATTACGCTGAAGGGCAGAGGTACCTGCTAAGGTGAATGGACACCATTTGAGCAAGTCCTCTGAGCAAATGGTCATATGTCAAATTGTATGTTTTGTAGGACCCATTGTTATAAGACATTTTTTCCTAGTTTTTGTGTTTACAATCACCCCCTGAAGTATTGGGTGCTTTTAACACCCTATACAAACAACCTCACAAACAAGAATATATATTTTTGTACAATTTCAATACCACATGCAAACACTTAAAATTAAATCTCAATGACATCAGATTTAGAGGGTTTGGTTGTTTGGGGAAAGAGAGCAAACTACGAGGTCATCGGTCTCATCAAATTAGGGAAGGATGGGAAAGGAAGTCGGCTCTGCCCTTTCAAAGGAACCATCCCAGCATTTGCTGGCCAGACGTGGGATTGAACCATCGTCCTCCCGAAAGCAAGTCCAACGTGCTAACCACTGCGCCACCTCGGTCAGTTATAGATGTTAGCCAGCACTGTGGAGTGGTGATATGAAGTGGCTGGCCACAAAAATTTTTCCATTCAACCATTGTTGATGCTGCCACAGAAAACTGTATCTGTGTTTCAGTCATGTTTGTAAAGTTTTGCAAACATCAGTCACCTAATAGTAACAGGAAACATTGTAGCAAATATGTTGAAAACTCTGTGTGTACTCAGATACTTCCATTGTTCTTACTAATACTACTACTGTAGTACTATAGCTACCGATAAATATTTTTAAAAATTCCTAAATTTATGTTTAAAAGCTGATGCATGCAACACCAGTGTGACAACAAACTCCAACAAAATTACATCTTTCTTGGAAACAAACATTTTAGGCTTATGGCTTCAATATAATGCATGTAAATAAATTGAATGCTAAATAAAATATGGTATAGTCTACATTTAATATCTGTTTAAATAACTTTTCACACTGTCTGAATTGGCTAGTTTGCCCTATTTTATAGCATCCTATGGAATTATGTTATGGTTTAATTTTCCACCAAGATCGTTCATTTTCTTGTCTTAGAGAAGAACTGAAAGAGCATCAGCCAAGCGCAGGGTAGCCACATGGTCTAGGGTGTCTTGTCACAATCCATGTGGCTCCCCCTATCAGAAGTTCAAGTCCTCCCACGGGCATGGGTGTGTGTGTTGTCCATAGTGTGAGATAGTTTAAGTTAGATTAACTAGTGTGTAGGCTTAGTGACCAGTGACCTCAGCAGTTGGTCCTAGTAGACCTTACCACAAATTTCCAAAAATTTCAAATATCATAAATCCTTCCACTCCCCCATACATATACACTAGAAATTTGTAAATATGTCAGAAAGAATTTAAAAGACATAAATAAAAAGTTTAATGTCCACTTTGGTGTGCATGCAGTAAGATCGTTAGTTAACAAAATTTTCACTTCGAACAGTGCTATATAGATTTACAACTGTATTCTACACAAGGTACAAATTATATCATCACTCCCATTCTGGTAAAACTCTAACGACATTTTTAATGAATCATTGCTACTATTCAGTAGCAGAATTTTTACATTTCAGATACAAGAGACTTGAAAAAAGACAGCACAAGCTCTTTTATGGATAAAGGGGAAAATTCATGTATTTTCTGGAATAATGATTTTTTTTTTTACTTTTTGCAAATATGTGTGCGTGTATGTGTGCATGTGAGCATTCTGACTACCACAATCTAAAGAGCTTTTTTGATAAATAAATAAAATAACATCGCATTGATGAGTTTAGTACTGAGTAATGAGTGTGATGTTTCAAGAGATCATCCACCATTTCAGAAGTAATAAGACAGTATTAGCACTAAGAAAATAACAATAATAGTGGAATTTATTAATGATGATAGCAATTTTATATTGGATGTTCTTGATAAAGGTTGTGCAGTTAATTCTATAGTGTGCTGGCAATTAAAACAATAGGAAAAGCATCATAGCATTTATTTGCTCAAGAGATGACATTTACATACAAACATAACAAAAGATAACAGTTAGGACTGTATTTCTGATTTACAGATTGTAGCTTATTTTCTTTGTTACTACTAAAGAATTAGTGAGGTATCCTTTAGCTCGTCTGTTAGCAGTACATTAATTTTATCAGTCATATTACTCATGAATTGTATGTTGAAGTAGTCAGTTTTTAGACTGAATTCATTCACAGCTTGCTAATCATGTGTCATAATCAGGGCATTCCATACCTTTAGTTTAAACTTAGCTTGGCCGTTGTGTGGGCTCTTTTTCTCCTTTTATCTTCGTTTTCTCACATCAGTACATAGTTGTTTGTCTACTTTTGCTTTGTTTTGGCATTTTCAGTATCTTAGTCATTTCTTTCCTATCTACCCAATAGTGGCTATGTGTACCTTTGTAGTGTGTTTGTAGGTTTGAAGCTCCACTCCCTAGGTGCTTTGCTTTTTCTTTCTTTCTGCTTGTGGTCCACAACTGCGTATTTGAACTTGTTTGGTTCTTTCACTTCATTACAGTCATTTTTTATGTGTTTGTCTGTTCATGTATGCTTCATTATTGTACTCGGAAATTTTATTGTGGGATCCTACCCACTCATGTAATATAGGTGGCCTAGCAAGCTGCTTTTTCGGATAGCTAAACGACAATTGAAGCAAATCTTATTAATGGAGTTTATTGCAATATGTAAAATTGACAGTACTTAATTTGTGTTTCTACAAAGATGGGTCGCAAGCAAATGGCAACATATAAATAATCAATATAAATATACAATTTCCAAGCAATCAGTTAATATAGGTCACAAGTCGTGGCTCATCTTCTAGTGCGGATCTTCTAGTGTAGCTCCTCTAATGCAGCATAGGTTAGCTCTAGCAGAGCTTATATTCTCTTCCTCTAGATGCTGCTCCTGTCATGGTGTTGTCCTAGTCAGCGTTCTATTGGCTAATGTTGTCTCACAGGCTTCTCTGCTGGTATGTTCCAGGCTGACATGCTGGCACTTGATGTTATCACACATCCGATTTTTTCATTTGGCTTCTTCACAATATCTCTACGACATACTGAATAAGTTATTAAGTTCAGTGTACAGTTATTTTCAGTATACACTCCAGACAATCTTTCATGATACTCTGAAACTGTTGCAAAGGCTTATCAGTATCATTTTACCATTAATTTAGTATTAATATATATTTTTCACTGATGAGTCTACAATTAATTTGAGGGCTACTTTCAATAGTGGTACAAGTCCATTACCTCCACTTTTCTGAATATAATGCTTCTGAAATTTACTGATCCAAACAATCAGAAAGAAAGGTTAATCTCTAGCAGGAAGCCATGTGCTTGAATATTCCTGGTATCTCAACTGCAAATTTTTCAGTGCCCATTAAACTTTAGGACTCTGTATCTCAAAATGAACAAAAATAGACTTGTACCACTATTGAAATAAGCCCTTGAATTAGTCCATGAGTTTAACAATATACTTGATAGGTGCACAAGATTTTGTAATACTTTCCTATCATGCTGGCTGTAATGTGCCACGATTTCTTCTTCGACTATTACCTATGTCTTGTTGCTTATTTGTTGTCAACTAATGTACATATGCTACAAACAGCTCTATACATGATCAGAAATCCAGATACAGTGAATGTTTGTACCTGGATAGAGTCAAGATACATAATAATCTACCAAAAGAGATAAAAATGTAAAGGAACTCTATAAATTTAAAACATATCTTAAAGAATATTTACTAAAATAGTTTTTACTCGAATGAAAGTTTATGCAGGATAAATTTATTACAAATAAATAATCAAGTTGACCAATAATAAGAGAGACCACGAGGATGGAACATGCTTGCAAGCAACACAGTGCATTGTAGTTTGTATTTTACTCCATGTAGTACAGAACCCAGATATATTTTTTGAAAAGTTTTATAATTCATTTATCTTGTCTGAAGCAGGCTCATTCTACCTTATATAATGCTGTGATATATTGTGTACAGGATATTTGTACTACGAATTCCTTATGGATACCTTGTTTTTCCCCATTATTTTATGTACCTCTATTACAGTTGAAGCATAGACTCTCCCCCCCCTCCCTCCCACACACATGCATACACCACAGAAAGAGCCACAAGAAAGACTCTAATAAGTGCACAGATATCTCATTATTACTGATCACCTACAAAATTCTCTCATAGGCATTACTCAACAGACAAGAAACACAAACTGATATGAAGATAGATCAATACCAAGCAGGCTTCAGAAAAGGGAGGTCCTGTATTAGTCAAATATGGAACCTGTGAATGCTCCTGAAGATCAGACAAAAAAATAACATTGTAGTCACATATACATGGGCTTTAAGAAGGCTATGACTCCATAGGCAGGCCGATTCTCTTTGACATGTTGGAAGAATGTGGAGCAGACAGAAAAACTAAGACACCTATACAACAGGCACTTACAGAAATCACATTCAAAATAAAATTTGTGGGAGAAATCTGAGACCCATTCGAGATGCATATAGCGATCAGACAAGGAGACGGTCTCTCACCAGTTTTATTCAGCATTTTCTTGGACAAAGTTATCAGGGGGAAGAATTCAGTAATGCAGAATGTATTTAAACAAAATGAACGTAAAATGCCTGGCATTTGCAGATGACCTGGCAAAACGTTGCAACAATAGACAAGAAGCACTGAAATACTTACATGATGTCTCTGTGAAAATAGGTTTATAGTTATTGTATGAGAAGACGGTGAAGATGGAAACAAAGAACAACAACCACCACAACATGTACACAAAATACAGAACGTTAACTCCATGGAAAAACTGAAATATCTTGGGGAATATACACAAATAGGAGGATCAAACAAGGCACCCAACATACAAAGAACAGAAGAACTTCAGAAAATGTACTTTGAGAAGCACTCTACACGTCAGAAACGGCCACAATCGGAGTTACAGGCTTCACAGAGACAGAAAAAGTAGAATATAAAATCATGAGAAAATTTTTGGAGCAGCCCACAGAGATGGTATATAGATGAAGTGACAAAACAAAGAATTATATGAACGCACAGACATGATCAGACATGATCTATGGACACATACATAAAATCAATAACAACAGACTCACACAGTGGATTGTTTTTATCTAGAAATCACTTCAACCAAAACAACCAAATGTATTCATGAAATAAAACAAGACCTAAAATAAGCAGGAATCAATAACGAAATGATAAATGAAAGAGACAAATTCAGAATCAAAATTATGGAAACGAAATCTGAAGTAAAGGAAACAGGCAAAGTAAGTAATACTCAAGTTAACCACTGTCCCGTAGGCGTATATATATATTGGTGGGGTCATGTTACAAACATGGGAGAAGCAAGGTTACCCAAGAGACTCATGGGTTCAGCAGTAGAGGGTAGGAGGAGTCGGGGCAGACCAAGGAGAAGGTACCTGGAATCGGTTAAGAATGATTGTGAAGTAATAGGTTTAACATCAGAAGAGGCACCAATGTTAGCACTGAATAGGGGACTATGGAGGAATTTAATAAGGGGGCTATGCTCTTGACTGAACGCTGAAAGACAGAATCAGTCTTAAATGATATATACATATATATATGTTTGTCACAAGAGGTACTGCGTTCCTTTCAGAGATATACTTTGGTTTTCTCGAAGGCATCCATAGATGTCGCTGTTGTCGAAGTAGTGCTGTGACTGCAGCAGCTATTGTTATAGTAGAATTAAAGCAGCTATATATATTTTCTGCTGGTTTATTCATTGCAAATTAGGAAACTGTTTCTATTCTTTTTACATCCTGCCTACTTTATACACATTATTTACATAGCAGTATGCAGTGTGAAAAGTACTTAAGAAGCCCCCCCCCCCCCCCATCCCCAACACTACATAAGTGTGCTGATGTGTAAAGAATTTTCTAATATGTGTGAAAAATTACAACTGTTGCTGTGTTTTCTTTCTTTGAAAGCGAAAACTTGTCTACTACATACTAGTTATTTATATAGTGGCACTATTACAAAAAGTACACAAACAGAAGACCCAACGCCATTAAATAAATGTGGAAGTTCTGTGATGTGTGTTCTGATTTGCGCGATAAATTACAATTCACTGCCAGGAAAGTAAACATCTTCCTTTCCTCTTGAAACTAACTGAAACACCAGCTCAAATCCTGGACCAGTACCAGGAATATACTTCGTCTGCATGTCTTAATATAAAGATGTTCTTGTTTGGGTAAGAAATCTCATGAAAAACTATCATAGCTGGTAGACTTTGCTTTATACTTTATAGGCAGCTGACAGTCACCCACCTTTTAATTCTTTCGCATCTGTATCAGTCATTCTTAATTTTTTTTGTCCTGACGATGAGTGGTAGTTCGTTTTTACGAGATAACCAATATGTTTTTAAGATTCAGTCCTATTTTCGTGTTTGGTGCTTAATTTGTAAATTATTGGCAATGACAAGTCCTAGAACGTCTAGAAACTGTAATGGTAAATAATAAAATTTTTGAAAATGGCAAGACTCCAACCAAGACTGGGAACATGTGCAAGAATAGCTCTCTTTCCATTCGGTGGAAGGTTATACAACTATACTACCATGAACAATTACATTTTGTAGCGCTAACTGTGCCTTATACGTCTCCTGAAATCTCGAAACGCCAGTCACTCAATATCTGACAATTAATATCAATATATTGTATCCCTTTTCGAGAGATCCTCAATCTGCTAGTGTTTTAGAACAGCATTTAGTTATTGGAAATAAGTTATAATGTAGTTATAATATAAAGCACACCAAATACGAGACTGACGAAATCTAATATAGCCTCAACCAGGTTCTTCAGCCAAAGTATACCTTTGACAGTGTGTTTAGCAATATTTGTCCTCTTTTCTCAGAGTTAATTAGTAGGAGAACAAAAATAGGATTTGCTTATTTGACCGTCGGTGAGCCTTGCTACGACCTTGAATAATTTATCACTTTATATGTGAAATGTCCCGCTTACTTCAAATTAATTAAGATTCTAATTTAATGATTTCAATCTTCGAATCACCTTGAAAATCACGTTCAAGTTTCAAGGCAATTGATGTTAGTAGCAATGCATCACCTTCTTTGTCACCTACAACTTCCAGCGAAAATATTTTCCCCATATCTCATCTCTATCACATTTGTGTGTAATGACGACCTCTATACAGAGAAATTTCTCTTCTGGTGAATGAATAAATATATAAATCACAAACGGTATTATAAGATTACATTTTGGATCCATCGTTGTTTCTTAAACCCACAAGTACCTTGGCTAACACACACACTTTTGTGTGCTAAGTGAATGATATTTTCTCATAGTATGATGATGTCTTAAAAACTATTTATAAAGGATACGTTGTAATCGAATTTTCTCAGGAATAGATACGTTGTAAAGGAGTATGGTTTCTCTATTTGCATCACAACTTTACATCATCTATACACAATGGACTGCAATGTCACAGAGCAAAGAGATAGTCCCTATCTCTCTTTCACAGAGAATAAATTTAAATTATTCAGCAGTAAATATAATAAAATATTTTCAAAATAAGTAGTTTTTTTATGTCTTAACGTAATACAATACAATGAGGCTAGCATCTCAATTTGCGCTGTGATGGTAAAATTAATAGGTAACTTATTTTAAGTGAAAAGGAGCGGGATACAGTTTTCATATGCTATCACGACCGGTAAGCAGCTGATGAGGTTACAGTTGATCGGACAATTTTTTTTTATGAAAGTTACTGTGAGGTTAAATGATTCATTAAATATCTTCATAAGTTACTTGTATGTTCGTTACGTTCTCACTGCAAAACCAACCTGAAGTGTGATTTCCGTTTAAACGACTGTATTACCTCCATGCATTTGTGTGTACGGATCGCCAGTATTTTGTCTTGGTTTCTGGTAATTGAATAACATACTCTCAAGAAAGAGAGCAAAGTGTGACTTCATACCAAATTTTTTGAGGCTTCCCTACAGAAGACAACAGTGTAGCTCTGTCTGCAACGAAAATGCGTCCCAAACAGCTTTCAGATGCTCCTTTTATTGTAAGTAACCTCTTATAAACCAAACCTAAAATTATTGTAGCCGTATGTATCAACATATTATTTTGTACCTAAACTTACGAGCCAAGCTTGCAGTGTTAACGCTGGTGTTTACGTGCCAGTTGAACACTGATAAAATTAATTTCGTTGCAGGCATCGTGGCAGATAGATGTAAACAAACTTATATCTCTAATTTGTATTGTCTTTGTTTTTCGTTTCATTTACATCGACTTCCCGCTTCTGCGTCACGTGACCTTATAGTACGAAGAAGACATGGCCGACAAAGAAGATGTCGCGGAAAAGACTATCGCGGAGGATTTGGTTGTCACCAAATATAAAATGGCTGGTGACATCGTTAACAGTGAGTACATTTGTGTGAACGATGGAAAATTGCCTCACTGTGAATTTGGAATGTTTATAGTGTCCTTTGTGGGTATAGTCTGAAGAAGAAAACGTCGGCCCATATGGGATGCTTGCGTTTGGCTGCTTGCTGCCATGTGGGCAGAGCTTATTTAATAGCTAGTGTGAGTTTAACGAGGATGATCCTTGTCCGGTTTGGTCTTTCTTCTCTTTCACTGTGATGGCTTTACGTACATTCGTCGATATGTGAATGTTTTGTTACATAAACAGCACATGTAACGCTTGGTCACCCATTACACCGCTACAGAATTCAGCTCAGTTAAATGTCTTGTGCAATCGGTACTGGCCATAGACTGAAGCTTTAATTAATTGTAAAGTATTTTAACTAGACACAAGACATTTACTTAGAATTCGCATGTACTGGGTAACTTAGAGTGCGTTTTTGTTTTCGAAGCAAGTTCTGACACCATTGATTTCTTTGCTCGCAATATTTGTGTGATTAGCATGTATTTCGATCTCTTGTAGGGGTCCTGAGGCAAGTTATTGATAGATGTGTTGCTGGTGCGTCTGTCAGAGAAATATGCGAGTTTGGGGACACACTTATTTTGGATGAAACAAGCAAAGTTTTCAAGAAAGAAAAGGAACTTAAGAAAGGTATTGTTTAGTTTATGGTATCGTCTAAACACGGTTTGCTTGATCTTGAGTATAAGATGGAATCTCAGGTTAACAGTATAAATTATATTTTCTCTCTTTCCAGGAATAGCATTCCCCACAAGTGTGTCTGTGAATAACTGTATTTGCCATTTTTCCCCCTCTCACGGTGAACCTGATGTTGAACTGAAGAATGATGACATGGTTAAAGTGTGAGTTACTTGGTTATTCTTAATATATTTAAATGCTCTGAGGAAAATTATTTTCTATACTGCCACATTTTTAAAGTAGTGTATCTCTGTGAAGGAGTCACTCACATGTGTTTTATGTTAACTACAGTTTGTATTTCAAAGTTCAAGTAGGCTAATACTGTTGCAAGTCTTAATGTTGATGCTAACTGTGGGGAAAAATGTAACAATGAGGCAAGTGTATTCGAATCTTATGTTTTGCAGAGGAGAACATAGCATTTAAATGTCACTCTGACTAAATTAGATACAGGTGGTTTTATAGAATTCATCTGATATTCATACATATAGAAAAAACATAATTAAAATTTAGTTGAGAACTTTAAATAGGACTATTTAGTTTTTTCCCGTGTGAGGGGGGGGGGTATTAAATGACTGTAAAGTATTTTCATGTAAGTTTGATTCTTATTTTTATACACTGATTTTTGTAATTTTATTTAATAGTGATCTGGGTGCCCATGTTGACGGCTTTATTGCCGTTGTTGCCCACACGGTAGTAGTTGGTGCGAATCGCAATAATAAGGTGAAAGGTCGCAAAGCAGATGTAGTGTTGGCAGCTCATTATGCATCACAGGCAGCTCTGAGGCTTTTGAAACCAGGAAATGAGGTAATTTTTAAAAATCTGTGTGTGCCTTGTTTAAGTTTACTCTTTTAAAGCATATCTTGTCAGCCAAAGTTATAAAAGCCTGAAAGTTATTTCTAGCAATACTAGACATGTTGTTGTTGTTCATGGGGAGGAATTTTTGATACTGGCCCTTGGCTTTGACCACTGATGTACAAAATGTCTGTGAAGCTTATTGAGGAACATGGCAGCTACACCTGCATATCAGTGGTGATTTTTTTCTAACAGGTTAAGCAATCACAACCATGTTTTTTGCTTTCACGTTCAGTGACTTTGACAACCTTCAACCAGACTGTCGTGTGCTAACCTAACCTAGACCTTGGGCTGAGCTAGAGATCAGTCTGTCATCACAACTATGCTTTTCACTTTCACTTCATTTGGATTTTGTGTCGTAGCAGCCATTGATGTCACTGGTCAAAACAGACGACTATCATCAAATATTCCTCCGTCTCTCAAGTGTATTGTTGTGTGTTTTTTCCTGTTGCTGAACGTAATTGATGATTTCCGAAGATTTCTGGAACACGAGAGATGTAAAATCTAAAATTACTGTTCTTTGGGTGTTTTTAAGAAGCTATACCGGGAAATACGGAGGCGTCAGATTCCACTCGTCTTCTTTGACCCAGAAATGACCATCCACCACGACTCCAATATGTGGCCTATGATGTCATTACCTAAACGTAACACAAAAATACATCGAAACACCTTCCCCACACGCACGCGCGCACACACACACACACACACACACACACACACACACACACACACACACACACACACACACGCGCGCGCGCGCGCATTCCGCAAAAAACCTAATCAAACTAACGGGACAAACATGGGAAATGGGGGTTTTTGGGTGGGGACAAACTAAATATAAACAAATTTAGATGCACAGCACTATACCAAATCACACAAAACTACAGAAAAACCGACACTGCAAAACTCTCCAAATTCGACTGAACACAATATCCTCTGGACTGTCACTTCCGTTGTCTTATGTAGTTCAACAGCAGCTCCCAATATCAGAACACCCAAAGCCACAACCACTCATTGGAATCTAACACTTCCATTGACCTATATAGGTCAACAACAGATCCTGTTACCAGAACACCCACAGCCACAAACACACTTCAAAATCAAACACTTCCCTTCACCTAGATACATCAACAACGGCTCCTGAAATCAAAACACCCACAACTACAGCCACACCTTGGAATCAAACAGTTCCCTTCACCTACATAAGTCAACAGTGGCTCCCAGGACGAAAACACCCACAGATACGGCCACACATTGGAGTCTATAACTTCCCTTCAACTACATACCTACAAACTGATACACAATACCAAATCACCAATACCCCAGACAACACAACGCAGAACCAGCCCCCAGCAACACACATCAAATACACTGAAAAAAAGGAAAATAAGAACTTACCACAACAAAGTTCCGGTGCTGCAACCTAGGTCAGCCACCACAATTGCACAAAGGCGCCACGCACACACGCGTGCACACACACGCGCGCGCGCACACACACACGCACACGGGCTCTATAAACTCTTCGCGCGAGCGCAGAGAGAACACGCTCGCCCATCACTCCAGAATAAAATACTCATAAACAAAAATACAGGAATCTGCATCTCACACTACAAATAAACAAAAACTACAACAAAATAGATGCTCCACAACTACCTCACAAACACTACCAACATCTAACCCCCTCCCAGCTCCAGCCACCCCTCCACACAGACCAACTTAACTAACCACCTTTGGCCTGTATGTCTCACTGATAGCCCTTAAAAATAGTCCTCAGGGGGCTCTCTTCTGCCAACAGAACTCATCTAAATGAGACTGAAGGTTAGGAGAGCGCCTCTTCCCCCTCCCAAGAACTGACTTAACACCACCACCCACCCCCCCCCCCCCCCCCCCCATCACCCCTCTATGGTATTTGTACAAGCCCCTGTCTCAATTTTTAAACTCTAAACTATGGTTCACTACTAAATGACTGTACCCCCTATAAGAAGAAAAAGCATCAGAAACTACAGTTGAACCTGGTTCTATAAACTCCTCGATTAGCCCTACTAATTCCCTCTTAGTTCGCCTCTCCAAAACCCTAAAAACGCGTACCGAACACCAACCCCCCTGATACAACTGCCTCGCACACCCAGACAGCAACCACATACTTTCCTCTCCCATACTTGCTTTTCCCAAACTGTGACTCACCCAACTACACCACCACACCAGGCCCATCCAACTTATCTCTGTACTTAATAAACTCCGAACACACTTCACGACAAAACGAAAACCAGTCAAGCACACTGCTCTCACTCGCACCAGTCTCGTGCACATAAAAACTGAGATGATTTATAACAAAAGTAGTACATCAATAACACAATCTCGAGCATGGCCAACATAGACTTCTCGGACCGTGACATACGGAGTGCCATAGGTTATTCCTACGGCACCGCCACATATAACCGTACCTGATCCGAGATGCCGGAACTTTTGCCAATTTCATGTCGTGACTACAAACAGCACACTTCATTACCTCCACTGACAAGCCAAACAGGTGCAGAAACTTAATCGGCTCCATCGGACTTGCCCCATCTCAGAATGCAAATGCACACAATTTTGTCAGGCGTATCCCTAACTAACAGCAGCAGCAACAAATTAATTTACTCAAATTAACACATGACCTACAGCAAACAGCACAACAACTTTCACACAACAAACACTAAATCAGTTAACTCACTGAAAAAATTATTCTCTATATACATCCAAAACCAGAACCACCCAGAACAAGCAGTAACGCCAAACTGGACTCAATACACCACACAACATGAAACCCCTAAACACACCACGAATAGCAACACAACACCTACAAACACGCCACACTTACAAACCAGACAATGCCCTGTCATGACATCACACACAACAGCCTTGCATCACAGGTCAAAGCTGACGGGTGGGGTCGGACGCTTCCGTCGACCCACTATACTGCACTCATACTTCCACACAGAGAAGAAAATGGTGTTGATTGAGAGCCGATTGCCGCTTTTGGATGTTACTAACTTTCTGAAGTACTGGGTCACTAACCAGACAGTAGCCAACTGTCAGAAGTAGCCAAAAGATTTTTCTCACACTAATACTCTCTCAAAATTGTTACTTTGTCTAGTGGTTTCGCGTTTGTTGAGTGGGTCATTCAATTTGTATCTTGAATAGCTTGCTTTAGCAAAAATTATTCTGGCTTTTTAAAATTTGTCATTATATTCCATTTCCTTGTTCTAAGGGAAGTTCTTGCATTATGTTTATTATTTGTAAGGCCACAGTTACGATTTGCAGTATTTGAGGTATTCAAGGGATGAACAGTAAAACTATATAGCAGACAGTTCGCAAGTATAAGTACAGAATACAGTCTGACGACGAGATCTGTGCCAATTTAGAACACTGGTGTGTTCATTTCTTCCAGTGCATTTACAGGAGACCTAAAGAAAATACGGCTGCCTTCATCTTGCTCTTTTAGGGTGATTCATTACCTGAAAAGGTCAAGGTGATGGTTTGCCGCTGTGGCATTAAACCAGACATTCCTCCTCCCCCCCCTCCCCCCAATCTCCCTCCCACCCCCTGTGGTGCCTTAAGTGCTGGAAATTTGGGCACGTCCTCCCACTGAGGTTCCAGCACCACATGTTGAGACTGCTGACATTCACGGCATCCGAATACTCCATGTGCGCTCCTCCCACTTGTATCAACTGCGGGGACCACCATGCCCCCTGCTCGTCAGACTGTGCAGTACTCCAAAAGGAGCAGAAAATCGTACAAGACCCTGGGCTGGTTGACTTACTAATAGGCTAAACGTAAACTTGAATGATTACACACCATTAGATTGATGTGCTCGTATACTGGAGCTACTTCAACATCGCTGTCACAAGTGCCAGTAATTCCACACACTGTGCCACAAACAGTGGGCTCTCCGGGCCACTAGAATACCTCTGTCACTTTGGTGGTAGGGGGACAAATCTTCTGTTGCTCCCAAAGCACCTACTTCTGGAGCAATACCACCCCCACTCCCCAAACGCAGGGGACATCGATCCCCTCCCCCCCCAGCCGGAGAAGCAACAGTCTCCTCCTGCTCCTCTCATGCGGAAGGGGTCGCTTGGGAATCTCTCTTCCAAGGTCTCCACTAATGCAACAGGGGACACTCGCCAGAGGCTAAAGCAGCACAAGCTGCTGGACAAAGAGCTTCAGTCTTCCTGCATGCCTAAAGCTACTTTGGAGACGTCCTCTCAGCAAACTCCTGAAGAGAAGTTAGAGGGCAAGCAAATCAAGAAGAGGACTGCTAAGAAACAGCATCTTGTGGCCCCAACACCACCACTCCCTACCAGTTTGGCATCTGAGGATGAGGTGTATATTTTAGTGTCCCCTGAGGACATGGATCTCTCTGTTGCCTCATCTGCAGTGGATACAAATACTCAACTGGTGGCAGCAGGTGATGCTGAGGCATAGAATACCTCCTTGGGCAGTACATGCCTTCCCTGATTCCAGAAAGCATCACCGTCCAGAGAAACTGGTGGTTTTTTCTACCACCTGGCTGAGTTACGTCAACTTTCAAGCGTTAAACCCGCTTTTTGCGTTGTCCTTCAGGAAACTTGGTTTTCTCCACTGTGGACCCCTGCCCTTCGTGCCTATCAGGGGTACTACAAAAACTGTCCTGCCTGTGACAGACAATCAGGTGGGGATTGAATCTTCGGCCTGACCTCTGTTTATAGTGAACCTGTGCCCCTTCAAACACCTTTAGAAGCTGTGGTTGTCAGGGTGAGGACACCACAGGAAATTACTGTCAATAACTTCTACCTACCCCCAGATGGTGATGCACAGCCTCATTTATTGGCTGCACTCATTTCGCAACTCTCCCACCTTTTCTCCTTCTGGATGATTCTAATGCCCATAATTCTTTGTGGGGTTGCACCAAGGTTACTAGCCACAGGAAAGGTGTTGAGGACTTACTAACTCAACTTGATCTTTGCCTCCTAAATTCAGGTGCCCCCATGCATTTTAGTGTAGCACATGGCAACTATTCAGCCATGAATCTCTTGGTTTGCAGTCCTGGCTTTCTCCCATCTATCCACTGGAGAGCACATGACGACTTGCGTAGTCGTGACCACATTCCACTCTTCGTGTCCCTACCCCAGCATTCCTCATCTCGATGCTTGCACAGGTGGGTTTTTCCCCAAGGCTAACTGGGACTCTTTCTTATCCGCTACCAATGTTAAGTATCCATTGCGTGCCACCATCGATGAAGCGATCCATGTCGTCACTAACACCATTGTTGCCGCAGCTGAATCAACAGTCCCTTGTTCCTCAGGTTGTCCGTGACAGAAGTCGGAGCCTTGGCGGTCACCAGAAATTGTTGCGGCTATTGGAGACCGTAGGTGGGCCCTACAGCGTCGTAAGTGCCACCCCTCCCTGGAGAACCTCATTGTCTTCAAACAGCTCTGTGCCGAAGTTCGCCTTCCCATCAAACGAAGGAAGCAGGAGTGTTGGGAAAGCTATGTTTCCACCATTGCAACACGAATCTCCCCCTCCCAGGTTTGGACCAAGCTATCCGGACTCTGCAGGTGTACCTGGAATTTCCACAAATGGAACTGTATCTCCCGTTCCAGAGGTAATTGCAGAGCATCTTGCTGAGCATTATGCTCGCATCTGTGTCTGAGAATTACCACCCCATCTTTCACCTCCTCAGAGGGTGGAACAGCAGCAGCTATCTTTTGCTCCATGCCACCCTGAGCTGTAATGTTCCCCTTAGTGAGTGGGAATTTCTACGTGCCCTTGCTGACTGTTGTGACATCCCCCGTCCCAGACCGCATCCATAGTTAAATGCTGAAACATCTGACAGCGGATTCCCAACACTTCTGGAGCGATGGCTAATTCCTGTCACAATGGTGGGAAACTGGAGCGATGGCTAATTCCTGTCACAATGGTGGGAAACTATCAGTATTCCAGTGCTAAAGCCTGGGAAGAACCCACTAGATATTGATAGCTGTTGTCTCATCAGCCTCACCAATGTTCTGTGGAAGCTGCTGATGAGCTGGCGGTTATGTTGGCTCCGTGAGTCTCGGGGCCTCCGCCGCAGGGTGGTTTTCGCCAGACGCTCCACTATCAACAAGTTGGTGTACCTGCAGTCTGCCATTCATTTGGCCTTCTCCTGGCGACATGTTATTGCCATCTTTTTTGACCTCAAAAAGGCCTACGATACCACCTGGCAACAGCACATCCTTGCTACTCTGCATGAGTGGGGTCTCCGGGTCCCTCTCCAGTTTTTTAAAAAATACACAACTGTTTGTCATGCCGCAGTTTCAGAGTTTGCGTCGGTGTTTCCCGCAGTGCACTCCATATACAAGAGAATGAAATCTCGCAGGGCTCTGTCGTGAGTGTCCCACTCTTTTTTTAATTGCTGTCAATGGGCTTGCGTTAGCAGTAGGACCGTCAGTATCTCTCCTCCTATACACTGATATTTTTTGTATTTCTTTCTGCTCCTCTTCTGTTGCACGGAGCTATACAGAAGATGCAGTAATGGGCCCTCAGTCACAGCTTTCAGTTTTCAGCTGCCAAAACTTGTCACGCACTTCTGTCATCATCGTACTGTTCACCCCCGTGCAGAATTTTACCTTGATGATCAACTACTAGGTGTAGTGGAGACTTGCTACTTTTTGGGACTGGTCTTTGACACCCGGTTAACTTGGTTTCCCCATCTTCGTCAGCTTAAGAACAAGTACTAGCGGCACCTTAATCTTATGATGCCTGAGCCACACCGAGAGGGGTGCTGATTGTCCTACTCTGCTGCAGTTGTACCAAGCCCTCGTACAGTCCCATTTTGATTATGGGAGGATGGTGTGTGTGGTTCAGCATTGCCCTCTGCCCTGGGTGTGCTGGACCCTATCTGACACTGTGGTGTTCGCCTCGTGATTGGAGCCTTCCGATCGAGCCCCGTGAACAGACTCCTTGCGGCTCTTGTGGCAACTATTGTTCTCAAATTATACCGCCCTTATACTTAGTTCATCTAGCCATCCAAATTACCATCTCCTTTTCCCTGAAATGGCAAAAAATCTCCCGCAACGGTGAACCAGAACTGGGAATCACTTCACTGTCCATGTCTGATCACTTGACGCTTTCCCCTTACCACCTTTCTTGCGGATCCACTTCTGTACACCTCAATGGTCTATACCTCAGCTGTGGCTTTGGCTGGACCTGTTGCAAGGCTCCAAAGGCTCAGTTCCACCTGAGGCCCTCCACTGGCAATTTCTCTCTCTGCTCAGCGAGTTTCAGGGCTCAGAAATAATCTGCACGGATGGATCAATGGTCGACAGTGTTGTTGGCTACGCTTATGTTAGCCATACTGACAGCGCTCCTTGCCGGATGGCTGCAGCATTTTCACTGCAGAGTTGGTTGCCATCTGCTGTTCTCTTGTTGATCATACCCTCTCATGTTCGCCATCTGTAGTGATTCCTTAAGCAACCTAGAAGCTCTCGACCAGTGCTTCCCTAGACATCCTGTGGTACTGACAATCCAGGACCCTTTATGCCCTCTGCAACAGTGGACGCTGTGACCTTCATTTGGACCCTAGGACATGTCGGGGTACCAGGCAATGAACTTGCTGACCACCTGGCCAAACAGGCCACCAGTAAACCATCCCTGGAGAATAGCCTGCCGGAGACTGATTTGCAATCGCTCTTCCGTTGCAAAGTTCTCGCAGTCTGGGATACTGAATGGCTCACCCCGTATACACCAACTGTATACTATTAAGGAGACAATGAATGTGTGGCAGTCATCCATGCGAGCAGCTCGCAGGGAATCTATTGTCTTTTGCAGGCTCCACATCTGCCATATGTCACTAACACATGGTTACCTCCTCTGTCGTGAGGACCCACCTCGGTGTCGCTGTGACTTCCACATGACTGTCGTCCACATCTTGCTGGACTGTCCAGTTTTAGCTGGTGCACAGTGGACTTTTAACGTTCCCAGGATCCTATCTATGGTGTTGGGCAACAATGCCTCAACGGCAGATTTAATTTTATGTTTTATTCATGAGGGGGCTTATTATCGTGCCATGTAAGTGTGGTCATCAGGCCTTCTTTCCAAGGCCTCCACCCTCCCTCCATTTTAACTCTGTCACCATTTGTTTGGCTTGGTGTCCGTCTTTTTCCTACATGTATTCGTCTTGCCTTGTCTTTTTGGGGTGGATATTTTAGCGTGTTGCAGAGTGGCTGTTTCATACTTTTTTATTCTAGTGATCAGCCAGCCAAGAACATCTCTATGTTTTTAATACCTTCCTCTACTTTTCCTTGTGGTGTAAGTTTTTCCCATTATTTGTTCGTTCCTTTTGTTTTCTCTTTAAGTGTGGTTCCCCATTCTTTTTCCCATTTTACTTTCCCAAACATACTTTGGGTGGTGGTCTACCTTGAGCCTTATTTGCCTGAGGAAAAAGAGATTGATGACCCTGTTGTTTGGTCCCTTTATAAGCCAAACCAACCAACCAACCTACCTAAGTACAGAAACTGGCATATATGGCATGTCAGCTTCAGAAACGTGGAGCTGCTCACGTTACTTTCCTCACTCAAAGCACGTCACAAAAATGTTACTGTTTAGTTGAACAATGTTTAACGTCCCAAAAATCAGTTAATTCTAAACACAGGAAAATTATTGAGCATGCTGAAGAAATTAAATGTAAATGGTTAAGTGACATAGTAACACACAAACTGCGCAATGAAAAGCAAGGCCTTCTTTTCGCATACCTTGAAATTCAATGTAAAGTCTCCTGATATTTTCATACAATAAACTGCAAACATGCAATTTAAGCCATAAGTTATGCTCGTACTTATCTAAAAAGGAACTAGGCCCTCACAGTTTTCTGCCTGAACAAGAAAGTTTTATAATAATTCTTTTGTCCAGTATGCTCAGTGGAACATGTACTCTGAAAAATAATTCAGAAGAGATCATTCTTGCTAAATGGTGCAATGCATATCTCGTCCCTCCACATTTTTCTCTGTATTCTGTGTGAAACCTTCAGTACTCCAGCTATTGCTTACGTGTGGAGTGGTGGTTTTTAATAATTTATAACAAGTAACCTTTAGTACATTGTTTCACAGTATGTAGGATGATTTTGATTGGTCCTCATTCAGATCAATGACACTCTCACTTTTACATCGTTTTCTGTTCACTAGTCGTATTTCTGTAATTAGTTTTCCTCCTAGCTGATACGAACTGTTAGTTGTCCCCAGAGCACACATATAACAGTAGAAGGAAGGCCTATCTCCATGTGTGTGTGAAGCCGAAATCTGAAATGAATCTCACTGTCTTCGTATAACCTGTGGGGATACACATGATACAGAAGTCAGATGTTCTTTCTGACGTCATATTGGAGCTACCAGTGTCTTCTTGCAGTGCAGACTGTTACCATCCCAAGAACTTGCCTTCTTTGACCACGTCATAGGGGACAACAAAATCAAGTGAACTGCAAAAACTTACTACCTTTGTTCATGGTTTGCACGCAGACTTACAGGTCGTTTACATCTAGTGAGTTGATGTTCTTGTTGATAATATCAACAGTGTATTAAAGAAATCTCTTCCTTCAGTATATTACGAGGTGATATTGTCTTAATTAAAGCAGTCAAGTCCTACATACCCTTTACTTTAAAGCCATATAAGGGCCTGAACATAGTACACTATTTAAAGTTTCTCCAGGACTGACTGCCATTGACTGAATAGGGATTACATGAAAACTTGGAAAAGCAATGGGTCTACTGCGTATGTTGAGGTTCACCAGAGAACAAGGTTGACACCAAAGTGTTCATCCTAGTTATGGGTTTTGCTTCCTAATAGAATCGTGGTCTACCTTTGTGATGTAAAGCCATATTTCCCACCTGTGATTGTGGTGCCTAAATGGTAATTACTCTACTACTATACTCTAGACAGGTTATCAGCAGTACTTTGAGTACCTAATCAATGCCTACCCTCTACATCAACCTTTTATAGTAGCACAAGTAAATTAGCTCATGGGGGACAGGCCATTACCTCATGTGATTCCTACAAAACCTTCTTGAGAGTCTTGACTCCCACATATAGCCAGAGAAGCAGCATCATTTTCTGATATCTTTTGGTAACAGGACTCTCCACAGGAATGCACAGACCAGTGGTCTCCAACCAGCCATGGATGAAGGAGCTCCAGGACTGCACATTCCTTCAGTTCCTACCCACACAGTTGATAAGCCTCGGAAAATACCAACCCTCTAAAGTAGGTAATGAGAAAACAAGAAATCTTGGGAAAAGGCTATTTGGGAGAAGACTGAGATGCTTCCCACACTGGCAGACATGGAACCTATTGTTTGTATATGTACTTCCACTCCCACTGGACCCTCCAGGAAGCCCACAACTCTTTGCGAGTATGTGCTTAGCGAACATGAGGCTCCAACGATTGCAGCACTACTTCCCTTTGTGTGCTGCAAGCCTATACTTCCCTTATCTCTCTCGCTCCATGCATTTCCATTGGATGGTCTTCCTGGTGCAAACCCCCACTTGGACCTGGTACACGATTTAAGACCTAGTACTCCATTTCACTTTCAGTGCTATCTACACCTGCTCATTAATCAGTACAAGGTCCCCATTTATGGGTTTGACTTCACATCACTCTTCCAAACTTTTTGTAAGTGCAAATTGTGCAGGAAAGGTTGCCCAATGTGGTATATGTTCCACCTTTGTGCCTTTGTCCACTTTCTTTCTAATAAGAATATATGTTCAAAACCCAACACGGTACCTACTCTGGTATGTGGGGTGTCAAGTACCTGCATGATGGTAGCTCACTGACCATGCAGGGATCGCTCTGATGGTGCCTGAGCTGGAAACTCTCCATGTATGCCAAGTAGTATATGCCCGTCGTGACTGGGGCATGGGACTCCGAGCAGCAGATTTCTGGCTAGGTAGCCATTGCTGAGGCTGGGTGGCACTCATGGGGAGAGCCCCCATTTGGGGTAGGTGGCAATGTGGTGGATGACTTCCATATGAAGTGGATGAAGCTTTGTACCACTGGTGGTCACACAGTCCCAGCAGTCTCTTCAGAAGGTAAGGACTTGTTCAATGCAGATAGGTATGGAGCAAAAATGTTTACTTTCCTGGAAATCTTGACATACCATAGGTGATAGGATTAAGTGACAAATGGAGAAATCCCCCCACCTGTACCTGGTTTGCACAAGGACTGGCGGAAATTATTTTTTCAGGCAGAAAGCCATTATTCTTTGTGGAGGATCTAGAGGATAAATTTGGGGAAGTTGTAGCAATCTCCAAAATTAGAGTGGATTAGTTTTGATTAAAACAGTAATCCCTGCCCACCAGTGGCCTCGACGCATTGGAAATACTACTTCCCGTCGGAGCACCGAAATTATGTGCTGTCGGGCTTGGTTAGTGCTTGGATGGGTCACTGTCAACGTCTGCAGAGTGCTCTTGGCAAGTGGGGTGCAGTCAGCCCTCGTAAGGCCAGTTGGGAAGCTACTTGACTGAGAAGTAGCAACACTGGTCATGAAAACTGACAACACCTGGGAGAGCAGTGTGCTGACCACATGCACTTCTGTATCTGCACTTGGTGACAGCTAAGGGCTGAGGAAGACATGGTGATCAATTGGTATCGTAGGGCCTTCATGGCCTGTTTGAAAGTTTTCTTAATTCCCTGCCCAGTTATGGGTGTTGCTAGCTTGTGACAAGCTCGGTGATGTTCCGCTGACTATCACTCCTCGTAATAATTTAAATATGGTTTGGGGCGTTGTGTCCATCAGGGGCAGAGGACAATAGGGTTGCTACTGGTGTCGTCATCTTGGCCTTTGAGGGCTATTCATTGCCTGAAAAGGTCAAGGTGGTGATACACCAATGTGGTGTGAAACTTTGTCCCTCTCCCCCTGTGTGGTGCTTTAAGTGCGTGGAATTCAGACATACGTCTTAAAGTTAAGATGCCAGCCCAGGCAGTAGGGATTGTGGATGACTGTTGCACGCAAACATTTCTCGTGTCCCTCACAATTCTGTGTCAACGGTGGTGAGCACCATTCTCTCTGCCCATCAGACTGCATTCTCTGTCAGAGGAAGAGGAAAAAATACAGAGTATAAGATTAAGGCCAGACTAACATAGCAATAAAAAGTGTACTCCCTACGTGGATGACAGCAATGTATGCTACAGCTACAACGATGTTGCAGTCTCGGACAACAGTATTCTCGCCCATTATTCCTATCCTCAGGGCTGCTGGATCATGTCGAGTCGCATCACCCTTCTCTTATTTCTCAGGCCAGTCCCTCTGGACACAAGCCTCCAAGGTTTCTGATGTCTGCAACTGGATACCAGCCAGTGGCTGAAGGAGCCATAGGCTGCTTGATCGTAGGGCTTCATTATCTTCATGAGTCCCTGAAACTAATTCAGAAAAGTCATCCAGTCATCTAAACCGCCTAGGAGAAGAAAGATAAAGAGAAGTCTTCCAAGGAAGAGCTTCTGGTGGCCCCCATACTATCAGATTCCACATGTCCCTCTTCTGTTACCAAGGGGGAGATGCTGGTGGCCCTGGAGGCCCCAGATCAAATGACAGAAAAGTGTCTTAGAAACTGTGTGTTGATACCACAGTGGCTCAACTGGTGGTGGTGGCGGCAGCAGTAGCAGCAGAAGACCCTTCTTCCATTCACAGTACACAGACAGCATGATTCTCCTATGGAATCGTAGCTGTTTTTTCCCCCTCAACATCTTGCTGAACCACATTATCTCTTAAGTATGTCCCCACTTTTGCATTGCCCTTCAAGAAACTTGGCCTCCAGCACTGTGACCCCTGTCCTTCATGGCTACCAGGGGTACTTCAAGAATCATGCTGACTGATAGGATGTCCCATACCCTCCACTTTTCCTAATTGTGGGTAACTCTTTGTTAGGTGGATCAGTGGTCACTGGTCATAGTAGACACACAAACTTAGTGATGGATGTCAACCTTTGTCTTTTGAATGCAGGTGCCCCCACACACTCCAGTGTGGCACATAGAACTTGCTCAGGTCTTCTACCATCCATTCGCTGGAGTGTTTGTGATGGTGTGTATGGTAGTGACCACTTTGCAGTCTGCCTGTCACTCCCGTGGTTGCCCACCCATATTGGCTCTTAACAATGCTTACTTAGGGTGCTTTAACTTCCACTAAATGGCAGTATTGATGCAGCTGATCAGAGTAAAACAAGTGCCATTTTATTGGTCAACTGACATAGCGATCCCTTATTCTCCAGTATCTCCCTGTCTGAAGATAGTGCCTTGGTGGGCCCCGGAAATAGACAAAGCCATCAGATATCACAGATGGCTCTTCAAGGCAATAAGCAGAATCTGTTGACAGAGCACCACATTTTCTTTAAACATTCTGTGCCCCAGTCCATCACCTAATAAAATGAAGGAATCAAGAATGCTGGGAATGATACATGTCAACCATCAGACCACGTTCCCTTTCTTCGCAGTTTTGGGTAAAGATCAGGCTCCTCTATTGATACCAGTCCCCTGCAGGTGTATCTGTGTACTAGAATAGTGATGTCTTCGCTGACTCAGATGCTGTTGCCGAACATGTTGCTCTTCATTATGCTCAAGCTCATGTGTCTGGGAACTATCAATCTGCCTTGTACTCAAACAGTGGGTAGAATAAATGAACTTATTCTTCAATACGCACCACTTAGAGCCATACAATGGTCCATTCAGTGTGTGGGAATTCTTCAGTGCCCTAGCTCTTTGCCCTGATACTGCCCCAAGACCAGACCACATCCACAACCAAATGCTTCAACACCTATCTGTGGATTGTCAGTGTCATCCCCTTACCATCTTCAACCGTATTTGGAGCGAGAGTGAGTTCCCATCTCAGTAGCAAGAAAGCATCGTCATCCTAGTACTGAAACTGGGTAAGCACCCCCTAGAAATTGACATCTGTCGCCCAGTTTGCCCCACCAATGTTTTCTGCAAATTGCTTGAATGCATGGTGAGCTGGTGGCTGTGTTGGCGCCATGAGTCTCTCTGTTCTGGCTCCCTCTGAGTGATTTTTGGCAAGGCTGTTCCACTCCTGATAATGTGGTTTGCCTGGAGTTTGTTATACGGACAGCTTTTGACGATTGTCAATACCTTGGACTTGCCAAAGGCATATGGCGCCACATGGCGACATCACATTCTCGCTACCTTATGTGAGTGAGTCTCTGGGACCTGCTCCGTCTGTAGCCTTGGCTTAATGACAACTGCAAGGAGAAATCTGAAGATCCGCCACTTGGGCACTGTTCCGTACCTTCGTTTTCTCTCACTATCTTGTGAAAGGGTGCTGACATTGAAACTGTTTATTTCACCCAATTTCAAATTATCCATCCAATATATTTCCCCTGGAAATACCAGTTGTGCATTTCTCTTGTGCGATGGTCCATCTTGACCCAGAAGTCTACTTCTGTAGCCAGTGCTTGGACGTTGTTGCACAGTCGTGATTGTTGGCACTATCCATTGATAAAAACCTGGCATGATAGTTTTCTACTCAGCAAGCAAAAGCTTAACATTCTCTGCTTCCTTGACCCCACATTTTGGGCTGTGGATCACAGTATTCTGAATTTACAGGGCCCTGGTCTCATCCTGACTGGTCTATGGTTGCCAGATTCATGGCTCAACAGCTTCTCTGGCCTTAAAGTTATTGGACCTAGGCTATCATTGTGGAGTAATAGTGGCCATTAGTGCCTTCTGGACTAGTTATGCAGGCAGTCTCTTTGCCAAAGTGTAAAACTAAGAAATGTGGACTTTTGTCTAAAAAAGGTGTTAAATTCAGAAGACTGATAAATAGTGCTTTATACAAAGTATGCTCCCTTGTTTGTTAAACATTTTTCCATTCTTTAAGGCAATTTGTGAATGCTACGCCATCAAAAATTTTCCCCTTTTGCTGCAAACCATTCATCGAGCTATTTTTCACATCTTCATACTAACTGAAGAGCTACTCGGCAAGTGCATGACCCACCACTGCAAACAAATGGTAATTGGAAGGAGCCAACTCTGGTGAGTAAGCTGCATGGGGTAGTACTTGTTAGTAGAGTGCTCCCAAAGTGTCGCAAACTGGTTTTGTCATATGTGAACGAGCATGTTACAAAGAAAAATGACTTTGTGTTGAGTCCTTCGGTATTGTAACCTTTCTTCAAGCAGCGAATGGTTCAACTTGGTCAACTGTTGTTGGTAACATTTAGTATTAACTGTTTCACTAGGTTTTAACAGCTCATATTAGATCATGCCCCTCTGATACCACCAAACACAGAGCATCGTCTTTCTGCCAAAGCGATTAGATCGTGCGGTAGATCTGGATGGTGTGCCTGGATCTATCCATGATTTTTTGTGCTTGGGATTCTCAAAATAAATCCACTTTTCATCCCCTGTAACTATACAGTACAAATATGACATCCTTTTGTATTGAGCAAGCAAAATCTCGTGCGTTTTTGTGCATTTCCATACGCCTGTCATTCACCTCGTGTGGTCCCCATCTACTGGTCTTGTGAATCTTTCCCATCTCTCGTAGCTGATTGGAAACATTTTGTTGACTAACGCTCAACTGTTTGGTGAGTTGTTTTTGTGTTTGTGAACCATCTTCATTCAACAATGCTTCCAATTCTACGTCTTCATATTTTTTTGGTGTTTTTCCTCATTCCTTGTTTACAACATTGAAGGCATCGTTTTTGAAGGGCTGAAACGATGGGGCATATGTATATTGCAATGGAGCATGTTCTCCATAAACTTCTTGAAGTAATCTGTTTGATTCAGCAGCAGTTTTCTTCAAATAGAAACAAAATTTAATGCTGTCCACAAATGTTCTTTGTTCGGTATAAACTTTGATGTATTGAACTCAACACTATGCACACTCTTTTTCCAATATGTCACATATTGATGATACAACAAAATGCCACTGTGTCAAATCTTTACAGCACAAACGACATTGGTGCGACATGTGATGTTTGAAATCCGCATTTCATACTTGTACTCCTGGTACCTCTTTAAATTTCACTGTATCAACACTTGAGCACTTAACGCGGTCATCATCCAATGATTTCCTAATCCGTTAGGTATACAAGTGTCATCAATACCTAACACCCGCCTTCAAGTAGGATTACACGTTGAAATATGACCTGGGCCATTTGCCAGGATCTCTGCCTAAGGCCAGTATTACACTATCAAATTTATTTGTCACAGATTTGATCAGAGATGTAATCAAATTTTTGTCAAATATGTTTGACAAAGATCTTTTTTTTTTCGTGGTGCTAAAAAGGGGTATTACACTGTCATCATATTTTTCGTCAGAGTTCAAGATGGCTGACAACAATAACTTATTATTAACCGCAGCAGTTGCATGTACCACGATTGCACTGTGTGCACATGCAGAAGAGAAGTGGGGGGGGGGGGGGGGGGGGGGAGGAAACATACCTGGGTGAAGCCATGAGTTTTACGACAACATGATAAAACCATTCAACAAAACTTGTTATGTGATCTTATAGTGGAGCACGTCAAGTCATACATCAGTTACTTAAGAATGGATGAGCATTCATTTCTTTTTGTGCTCAGTGAAGTGTATCCTCATATCACAAAGCACAATACTCACTTAAGAACTGCTATATCTGCAGAAGACATGCTCACTGTAACACTCCGATTCGTTGCTACAGGAGACGGTTGTCAGGTCAGGTCATGTCAGGTCCCCAATCTTCTCAATTTATTTTTGTGTTCAGGGTGCCTCACATTGCAAAGTGCCTCGTCAGCTTCATACAACTCTATTAATTTTGTAGTGGTGGTACACACCAATTGTATTTACCGGCAATGTTTTAAAAATACTACAGATGACAGAACGCTGAAGCGATAATAGTGCTCCACGTGGTAACACGTCACATTGCAGTGAACAGAAGACAAGCAACTTCTTTGATCAAATCTACAGGGAGGCCCTAGATTTGATCAAATATGTGACGACATTTGACGGTTCCCTATTACACCATCAAATTTCTTTGACAAAGAAATTGGATAGTGTAATACCGGCCTGATGCCAGGATGTGCTCCCCCTCTGGTTAATACTCAGACCATGAATTAAAACCTGAAGTTTGTCTCCTTGAGACCTTTCAGCATCTCACCCTTTCCGTTCTTCAGCTCTAAAACTGTGGATGGATGGGATATGCCTTTACATCTCATATCAGTTAGGAACTACTTTTGGAGCTTGAAAGCCATTAGAAGTCCTATGTTTTACTAACGAGATAATATTACTGATGTCACCCTGCTATACCTGCTATTCCCTAACTTGTCTGAGCTAAGTCAAACTAACTACTCAGTTGTCATATCTTTGGGCAATAAACTGGCCAACCGTTAGTTACAGAATTGAATAATCCCTCAGTGTTTGCTTTGACGATCTGAGGTGTCAATTTACAGTTGAAAATATGCCCATACCTCCCTCATAGATGGAGCATAATCTGATGAACTCTGATAAACTTCTTTTGAGGAGGCTACTCCTGCATGGAGCTCCTCGTTTTCCTCCTGAAAGAAATCCACTATTGCATGTCGCCTGTGCATAGGTCATACCAGATTAAACCATTGTTTCATCTTATTTAATCAGCCACTCCTCATTGTCTTCGTGCAGGTTTACTCAGCAACTAACACGCTGGTGGACCGCTCCCTCCTTGTGGTTTTCTGCACCAGCACGGTCTTAGAGGTTATTTCTGTATACTGTTGAAGGATGACTTATGGACAATTGATCAGTTTATTAACTTCTTTCGAGGTTTTACTCTCAGATCTAAAATTTGAAACCCCTTGTGTATGTGACATTGGTCGGGAAATCTACCACTGCATGCTGCTGTGAATGGGAGTGGGGATTGTGAACCTACCTTCTCTGCCAGTTGCTCTGGTCATCCCTTTCTCTGTTTCTAATTACTTGTAGATGCATTTAAGCCCTGTTTTCTGTCACACTGCTACTTCTTTAGGAGTGGCTCTGCTTATAACAGTAAAGTTAAAGTTGATTCATTGTACTTTATACTAGTTGACGATGAGAGCTGTTGAACAGGTTTTTAGACCTCTGAGAGGGTGCATTCTATTCCCATTTGTAATACTTTCAGTTGAACATGTTTACTCCCTTAACTCCTTGGCCCTATCAGCACCAAACTAATCAAAATGGTAGACTATTTGACAGTGTAAAATTGCTAGGGGGTGGAATAAAATATGGAAACGTCAAAAAACACATTACCATGCCATCCATACATAGGATACAACAATGGTCGGCATTAAAGACAGCTTGCTGTATGTAGTCTTGGAGTGGATAAATACAGGCCCTGCACAGTTGTCGAGGGAATCCAGTACCTTTATTTCTGCAAAATAGTGACTAGTTCAGCTGACGAAGGTGGAGGTGGATAGCAGCTGTGCAGCCTTGTCTCCAAAGTAGACCACAGAGGCTCAATAACATTGGTATCTGGTGACAAGTGGCCAGGGGAGATACAACAAGTCATCCTCGTGCTCGCAAAACCAGTCCTGGACGGTGCAGGCCGTCACCATTGGGAACAAGCACTGTGCCATGATATGGAACTGATCAGCCAGAATGGTCACATAATGCTTGGCAATAATGGGGCATTGCAGAGTGAGCCTGTGGTGCTTCTGCAATAACACAATACGAATGCCCAAATCACCACCAAAACCCACCCTGTTCCACTCTCGAATCATAAACGTGACAAGAATTTGAAACAGTGTGAAATTAGATGCATCTGATTAAATTATATTCTCCCATAGACCAGGTTTTACGTTTTGGGCACCACATTTTTGTGTCCTGGGTATATGAATCGCTGATCAGTGGTTTTGATATTCCAGCTTGCCCTGCAGTTCCCTGCTTCTGGAGCTTTCTTCATGTTTTGGTGCTGACAGGGTTCGCGAATGTGACATTGTTCTGTAGTAATTTCTGCAACTGTCGTCCACTTATTTTTTGTCTCAGCCATCTTCATTGATGATCATTTATGATCACTCATTGTACACTTGCACCTGTATTGTGACTTCACAGATAATGTTTTCCATTTTCCCTGTATGTGGTATAGATCTTAGATAAGGCGCTTCTTGAAACACCACACTTAGCTACTTTAGGAAATGTTAGCGACAGCCCCAGACATTTGCACAAGCCCCGCCCTTTTACCCCCCTCCACACCTACCCCTCGCCACACCAGCCAAGAGCGCATCAATATGATCTTTGGTAGTGCTAGTCGCTGTCGTGTTTTTGTTCATCGTTTTTTGTTTTACTGTGGTTGTTCATACTAGCAGTGTTGTGCTGTTAGTACTTCTTAGCAGTTTGTGTAATACTGTCAAAATGAAACATAGATATGCACTCTCAATAAAGTTATCACACACAAGGTACCTAATTGACTGTTGTGGCCAACTGCTGTCAGAACTGATATCTAACAGACATTAAAGTACGATAAGATGTGTTGGAATGACACTGACGAAATTATGTACAAATGTTTAACAATAGGCAGCTCTAAAGCTTTCAAACACTGAATAACAACTCAAAGTAATCTCGTCTCTGCTATAAGCAAGCAGTCATAAGAGTTCACAAGTAAAAATTCACCCATTACACAGGCAAATATTAATGAAGAAAGTTACTGTATAAATATCTGACTGCTTGCATTACGCATTTCTACATTATCCCACTCATATATTCTTTAGTCTTAATGAGGTAATCAGAAACAAACCAAGACACTGACTTTGCCTTGTTTATGCACAAAATTGACTTTAGACAAATGAGATATGGACAGCGACCTTGGCGATACTACCAATTAATATTTCCCAACGGAATTTCTTACTCTACGCGAGGTGATGGAAATTTGCGCTCACTGCAGTTAACAAATATCAGATTTTTTGATATAGTGTAGATAAAAGCTCATGAAATAAAAAAGACAGTATGGATACCATTTTTATTTTTCATTCTTATTGATGATTTTTCAACTCGCATATGCAATGAATATATTTCTAATTCTTTTCACAATGGTACCGGAAAAACTGTATTTTGTACTAACTACTGATTTTCTTCCTTGTTACTGTGATACGAACAACTTTGATGTTGGAACTTGCGGCAGACCATGGACGGAGCTTAGGATATGGATTGGTGTGGAGGGGGGTGATTGGGTGGGACTTGTGCACCGTCTGGGGCTGTCGCTAACGTTACGTGCTACTTTGGCTACAGAAGCAGCCATCATGTGAGCACCAAAAATGTTTGCAGTTCGCTCAGCTCTGACATAATCCACTCCCAATTTTGGAGTTTAACGACAACATTGCAGAGGTGTTGTTCGTGGTGAAATAAGACAACGCAACATGCAGGCTTGGTTAGCACCTGCATTAATGTTCAAGTATGCATTTCTTGCGGTGTTTCCATATTTTTGGTCAACCTTTGCACAACCGTATCGTCCCTGGAAGACAGTGAGAATGGGTCACATGCATTGTTTGTGCAACTGTTGTTTGTATGCACATAATAGTTGCTGTAGTGTCCACAAGAATATTAGAACAATATCATATCTGTATATTGAGTTTTTCTGCACATTGTTAACCTGTAGTCAAATGTAAACAATGTATTCAGTTGCAATTAGCCACTGCTTATTCTTACTTGGTAGAGGTTAATATTGTTTGATTTATGATCTTTTCTATTCCTTTCATAAAACAAGTGTCTTAGTGTAAATTGTATGTAACCTGTTCCAGACATTTGCTGTAACAGATGCTGTGCAGAAGGTGTGCGAGGCATACAAGTGCAAACCAATTGAGGGCATGCTGAGCCATCAGTTAAAGCAGTTTAAAATCGATGGTGAGAAGACGATCATACAGAATCCGAATGATGCCCAGAAGAAAGAGCAGGAGAAATTTGAGTTTGCTACACATGAAGTTTATGCAATGGACGTGCTCGTTAGTACAGGGGAAGGAATAGTGAGTATTAATTTGATGTTACGGCCTTCAATCTGAAGACTTTCCCCACATCTCTGTGCCAGCCGTACAATGCTACACTCCATACAGATACGTTCAGGAATGACTTCCCAACACTTAAATTTGTATTGAGTGTTAACAAATTTCTCTTTTTCAGAAACATTTTTCTTGCTGCTGCCAGTCTGTATGTTATATCCTCTGTTTCACCCAGCATCAATTGATTTTATACCCAAATAGTGACTCGTGTAAAATTTTGTCCCATGTACCATCCCAACCCCATCAGCATTACCTGATTTAATTGACTACACTTCATGCTGTTTTATTTAATTTTCAAGGTGCTATCCATTCCATTCAACTGATATACGTCCTTTGCCTTATCTGATAGAGGAAAGTAATTGGCAATTCTCAGAAGTTTTTATTTCTTCTTCCTGTACTTTAATTGCCTTCCCAAATTTCTCTTGGTATCCACCAGAGCTTATGCACTGTGCAAATTGAATATTTTCAATGATTCGAATACAACCCTGTCTCGCTTCCTTCTCGTCTGCTACTATCTTTTAACATCCCAAATGTGGGTAATTTTTCTGTATATAATTAATAGAGAGAGAGAGAGAGAGAGAGAGAGAGAGAGAGAGAGAGAGAGAGAGAAAGAGAGAATAGAAAGAAACTTCCACATGGGAAAAAATATATTAAAAACAAAGATTCCGAGACTTACCAAGTGGGAAAGCGCTGGTAGATAGGCACAATAAATAAAACACACAAACACACACACAGAATTTCTAGCTTTCGCATTTTGTCCGGCGCGTTCATCGGGGTCCGAAGGAAAATCAGATTGCTACCGGTGCCTTCATCTTGGCCTTCGAAGGGGATACATTAGCGGAAAAAGTCAAGGTGATCGTCTACCGATGTGACGTTAAGCCCTATATCCTTCCCCCGATGCGGTGCTTTAAGTGCTGGAAGTTCAGCCATATGTCTTCTCGCTGCACTTCCAGCCTCACATGTCGAGATTGCGGACGCCTATCACATCCCAATACTCCATGTGCCCCGCCTCCCATCTGTGTCAACTGCGGGGAGCACCATTCACCTTGCTCGCCAGACTGCCAAATTTTCCAGAAAGAGCGTAAAATCATGGAATACAAGACCCTGGACTGACTAACCTATACTGAGGCCAAGAGGAAATACGTCAGACTCCATCCTGTGAGAATGACATCTTCCTACGCTGCTGCTACAACACCTGTGCTAGCCCCGTCTGTTTCTCCAATTGTGGCCGGATCGACGAGTAATAAAACTCCTCCTGCCCCCTCGCCAGTGGGGGGCTCTACCCACTGGGTTGCTCCTGCGCCACCTACCTCAGGAGCAACACTATCCCACCCATCGGGGACGTCCGTCCCCACTTCTAAGCCGGAGAAGTGTCCAACTTCTTCGGCTTCTCACGCTCGCAAGGGGTCCCTTGGGTCCCTCCCTTCCCAGGTTTCCGCCAGCGATAAGCCTGATGACCGACAATGGCATAAGTGCCCGCAATCGGCTGGTCGTAGGGCTCTGCGATCCTCCTCCATCCCGGAGACTGAATCGGTGAAGCCCTCCCAGCCGGTGCGACCCAAGGAACGGCGTGAGAAACCCAAGAAGAGCTCTCAGCCCAAGGAACTCGCGGTGGCAGCCATCCCACCGCAACCTTCCAGCTCTGCGTCTGAGGATGCGGTGGATATTCTGGCGTCCGCTGAGGACCTCGATCTCGCCGGTCCATCAGACGGACGCCATGGAAAGCACTATCACAGATGCTAAATCGGAGGCAGCAGGTGACCCAGCGGCGTAATCTCCCTTCCCAGTCCCATCAAGCCTTTCTCAGCCATGGACAACACCATCCTCTAGTGGAACTGCAGCGGTTTCTTCCACCATCTTGCTGAGCTCCACCAGCTTATCAGCCTTCACCCTTTCCTCTGCATTGCTCTGCAGGGAACTTGGTTTCCTGCAATGCGAACTCCCGCCCTCCGTGGCTATCGGGGTTATTATAAGAACCAGGCAGCTTATGAAAGGGTGTCTGGTGGTGTCTGCGTCTATGTCCTAAACTCTCTTCACAGCGAGTCTGTACCTCTCCACACACCTTTAGAGGCTGTCGCTGTTCAGGTGTGGACGCCACAGGCTGTTACCGTCTGCAGTCTTCACCTTCCACCGGATGGTGATGTCGTGCTGCATGTCCTGGCTGCTCTGATAGCTCAATTGCCTCCACCTTTCCTGTTACTGGGCGACTTTAACGCCCATAACCATCTGTGGGGTGGGTCAGTGGCAACAGGCCGAGGTGCCATCGTTGAGCATTTATTGGCGCAGCTCGATCTCTCGATCTTAAATGATAGTGCCTTCACACACTTCAGTGTGGCGCATGGCACATACTCCGCCATTGACCTTTCCATCTGTAGCCCTAGCCTCTTACCATCTGTCCAATGGACAGTGCATGACGACCTGCGTGGTAGTGACCATTTTCCGATCTTTCTTAACTGCCACAGCATCAGTCTTCTGGGCGCCCTAGAAGATGGGCTCTGAATAAGGCTGACTGGGACTTGTTCTCCTCCACTGCCGCTATTGAGCCTCTGTTTAACAATGCCATTGATGCAGTGGTTCAATCGGTCACCACCGGCATCGTTACTGCCGCCGAATCTGCCATTCCCCGTTCTTCTGGGTCCCCTTGGCGGCGGACTGTGCGTTAGTGGTCGCCTGAGATCGCTGAAGCGATTAAAGCTCGCCGGCGGGCACTCCAGCGTCACAAGCGACATCCCTCAATCGACCACCTTATCGCCTTCAAACGGCTGCGTGCGCGAGCCCGCTGCATTATCTGCCAATGCAAGCAGGAGTGCTGGGAGCGGTATGTGTCCACCATTGGCCTCCATGTCACTCCATCGCAGGTCTGGGCCAAGATTTGTCGCCTCTATGGCTATCGGACCCCTGTCAGTGTCCCTGCGCTCTCACTGAATGGAGCAGTTTGTACTGACTCCGATGTCATTGCAAACCGCTTGGCAGAGCACTTTGCTATGACTTCCACTTCTGCCAGCTACCCCTTGGACTTCCGCTCCATTAAGGAGCGGGTAGAACGTCGGAGTCTTTCTTTTTGCACTCACCATCCTGAATTGTACAACGTTCCATTCAGTGAGTGGGAATTTCGAAGTGCCCTCGCCGCTTGTCCTGATACCGCTCCTGGTCCAGATAGCATCTACTCTCAGATGCTGAAACACCTTTCAGTGGACTGCCAGCGACGCCTCCTTGATCTTTACAACCGCATTTGGGTCGAGGGTTAGTTTCCGTCGCAATGGCGGGAAAGTCTTGTTGTCCCCATTCTGAAACCAGGGAAAAACCCTTTGGAGGTGGACAGCTACCGTCCCATTAGCCTCACCATCGTTCTTTGCAAGTTGCTTGAACAGATGGTGAGCCGGCACTTGCATTGGGTACTGGAGTCTCGAAGCCTTCTGGCTCCGTCTCAGGGTGGGTTCCGTAAAGGCCGCTCCGCCGCCGACAATCTGGTGAGCCTAGAGCCTTCATAGCAGGTTTGGTGCAAGCTCCATAACCTTTTGAGTCACCAGCGACAGTGAACTGTCCAGGGTCTGAACCTTCCAAGGTGCTCTGTGCACCGACCCATTGGTCCTCGCAGAACACCTGACGACACACTTCGCGACGGCACTGTCCTCCTCTTCTTACCCTACTACTTTTCTGCGGCGGAAACAGAGTTGAACAGACCACCATCTGTTTCATCCTGCACCATGTTTAGCCCTATAATGCGCCCTTCACTGAATGGGAATCTGTGCAGGATCTTAGCTCTTCATGAGACTCAGCCCCAGGCCTTAATTCCATCCACAACCAGATGATCCAACACTTGGACGTTCTCCAGAGGCAACTGCTCCTCAGCGTCTTAAACCACATTTGACTATCGGGTGCTTTTCCGTCACAATGGCGAGACAGTATAATTATCCCCATCCTTAAGCCCAGGAAAAACCGCCCAATTAGCCTGGCAAACAATCTTTGTAAACTGCTCGAAAGGATTGTCAGCTTCAGATTATGCTGGGTACTGGAATCTCTGGGTCTTTTGTCCCCGCATCAGTGTGGCTTCCACGCAGGGTGACCTCCAATTTACCATTTACTCTGAATGGAAGCAGCCATCCAACAGGCTTTTATTCATCGCTGGCACCTTGTTGCAGTCGTCTTTGACCTTCCAGATTCAGGAGAATGGTATCCCACATGACAAGTGTCACACTCTTCCTCATTGTCATCAATGGGCTTGTGACCTCTGTTGGTCCTCTGGTTACCACAGCATTGTACATACATGATTTTTGCATTTGGTGCAGCTCTGACTTGGTAGCAACTGCTGAGTGCAAGCTCCAAGGCACCATCTGACATACATCTGTGTGGGCCTCTGCCCGTGGCTTCAAGTTTTCCTGTTTCTTGGGCCGTATTTTTGACAACAAGCTCACAAGACGGCCCTACATTCGCCATCTAAAGACTATATGTATGTGGAAGCTTAATGTTCTGTGCCTCCTGGCGCACACATCTTGGAGTGCAGACCATTCCACTCTTCTCCATCTTTACCGTGCTCTGGTTTTGTCCAGACTAGATTATGGTAGTCATGTTTATGGCTCAGCAGCTCCTTCCACTTAGAAACTCCTTGATGCTGTCCCATCATTGTGGGGTGCATCTGATTATTGGTGCCTTTCGCACTAGTCCTATTGATAGTCTCCTCACAGAAGCGGTTATTCCCTCTGTACACATCCAACATAACCAGCTCCTTGTTCCTTATGCAGTTGCCATTCACTCATTCCCATTCCCTGACCATCCTGTGTACCCTGTATTCTTCGCCAATGAGCGATGTCTTCCTCCTAACACCTGCCCAAGGGTGGGATTGCCGGCGGGCAGGCGTCTCACTTACCTCTGTTGGGATCTCCACCTCCAGTCACTGGACTTCGCTTCGTGTCTTTCCTCATACCACCGCCGCCCCCTCCCCCGTACACACACACACACACACACACACACACACACACACACACACACACACACACACGGGTGGTGCTTAGGACCCTGGACGAGATCAATTCTATAATCTCTAGTCTAAGGTCTCTGTAACTTCTATGGTTTACCACCGTCTTGTACCATCCTTGCAGAATTGCAGGATGCCGCCATCTTTTACACTGATGGTTGATAATGTGGGATACACTTTCACTTTCCTACTGGCTTCGAACACTGTTTATTGCTGGGATCATGTAGTGTGTTCACAGCAAAGCTTTTCTGGTCATTCACAGGGCGCTCCTTTCTCTTTCTTGAACCTCCCTCCACAGCATTTTTATTTGTTCAGACACCATGAGCAGCATGCAGACTGTTGACCAGTTGTACTCTCTTCACCATTGGTCTCTGCTATCCATGACCACCTTTCTACCCTTGAGTGTGTGCCGCCTGTTCAGTCATCTTTCTCTGGGTCTCCAGTTGTGGGCATCCCAGGGAATGAACTGGCTAACTGTTTGCTAGAGAAGCAGACACTTAACCCCCATTTCCTTTCATGATTCCAGCTGTGGATATGCGAATCTATGTCAAATCTCAGTTTGCTCAAAAGTGGAATACTGTGTGGAGCGCCACTGCTCATAGTTATAAACACAGCACAATCAAGGAGTCTACTGCAATGTAGTGCTCTTCCTTCCACTCCTCTCATAAGGAGTCCGCTGTTTTAAGCATTGATCATACCCAGCTCACCCATTGTTTCCCCCTATGCAACGACCCACCCCTGCAATGTGGTTGTGGAGCCGGACTGACGATATTTCACATTTTTGTAGAATGTTCCCTTCTTTCGGCTCTTCGTGTTAAGTATAGCCTTCCTGATTCCTTAAATTTAATATTAGCAGACGATTCATGGATGGTTGAACTGGTCCTGAGTTCCCTCCACGAAAGTGGTTTTTATTTCCAGATATAAAGTTCTATTTTAGTCTTGAAGCAGGGCAGGTTGGTTGTGATTTTAATTTTCTCGGTTTGTGCCTCCATGACTGCCCCCTTTTTACCAGTTTTTTAAATTATTTTATTTTTAAAATTTTATTTGGTCTCACCTTTTATGCCTTTACTGTGTGTGTTTAATGATCATTATTATTTTATAATTTGAGTCCCTTGAGTGGATCCGTCTACTTTTAGCAGACCCTCTTTCTTCTGTGACTCACTTCGGAATCGCAGGACTGATGACCTCGCTGTTTGGTCCCAAAAGCCCTCTCAATTAATCAGTCAGTCAATCTACAAACTACTTGAAATTTTTCTCTGCACCAGGAAACATGACATGAAACTCAATGACAAAAATGTATGTGTGGCAATGAACCTCTATAGAAGCTAGATGATACTGTAATTTCTACTACCACCTATTTTTGATTGACCTAAATCATGAAAACAAATCACAAATTACCTGACTTAAACATTTACAAATCAATGTCCTGACATATAGGTCCATAACCTTAATTTTTACATATTTTCTTGGAATAACGATACCCTTAAGCAAAAAGTATAAGTTAGTAATGAATGTACTTTGATTTATTGGGAACTGAATTTCTGCCTGTGTACAGTATCTGGTCTGGTTATGTTAACTCGTGTTTGTGGAACACCTGAAGATGAAAATGTATATTTATAATGACCATCAGGATTCTTTCTGGGGGAACATGTAAGTAGCTTTACTATTGGTTAAAACTCAGAATTCCAGGGCCATATTATGTTAACAAATGTACATTACATCTTACTTGTATCGAAATGAAACAGTAACTCACTACACCCAGCAAACTAAAACCTAATATAATCCACTGATCCACCTGAAGTGGAGGGTGTAAGCTCTAGAAACGAGTTTTCGAGGAGAGAAAAAAAAAAGTTAACGACTGATTCAGGTATTTGTTTTAATTTATCTGTGGTTCCTCTATCTTGTCGTAGTCTTCCGGCTTCTACAACTACAAAGCAAATAGATGTATAAGTTTGTACTAATGTGAGGGAGTTTTCTCTCTCTCTCTCTCTCTCTCTCTCTCTCTCTCTCTCTCTCTCTCTCTCTCTCTCTCTCTCTCTCTCTGCTGCAAGAATACATTCACTACGCTGAAGAAAACCTTCTCGATTTTCAAGCCTTGTCAATTCCAATAAAATTCTCGAGCTTTCGATGGTTTGCTGTGGCCTTGCTGTCAGGAGTAAAACTACTTACTGCTGGGATTGACACTATTTCCTGCTAATAAGCCTACGATTATATCCGCTGCCACCAATCAGAGGACTGAAACGATGTGTGTGCAGATGATGAGTTGGGGCAGCTCACAGCAGCTCCGGCCTGCTGCGGGACTGAGTGATGTCAGATGGCACGAGGGGCCAGTGCCACATTTGAAACTGCCACTCCCTCTTCCCTACAAGTGTTAAGCATTCACCGTAGCTTCCTTTAGACGTAAAAAGCCTGCTCCTACACCCTACTCAGTGTGTAGCACTGGTCTCTGTTAAAATTGTTGCTGTTTGTTATAGAAGGGCGGCTGAGATAAGAATGGCATACCAGTATGTTGACCCATGACCCAAGGCTCTTGTGTTCTCAATTTGTATTTTGTGTCTGTATTTAAGGCAGTGCTCAGCTATGGCTGGCTTGTTTCGCTCCCTTTGCTTAATATGTCTAGTGTGCTTGGTTCAGTGCTCTCTGCAGTTGTGCGGGTTGTCCGGCCTTTATAGATGACGCTGCACTGACAAGGGCCTCTGTACACACCAGGCATACGAGGAACAATGTATTCTTTAACAGGGCACAACATATCTTGTATCTCGAGAGTGGAGCTGGAACACTGGTTTTAATGCATTCCCCTGCAGTACAAGCCCTAACTTCCTGCTCATTGCCCGACCCTGTGGCAGGAAAGCCACTAGCTTGGCTTTTTCTACCGATTCACAAGGTGTCCTCTGGACACCTTAAAACATTTGTAGTGCCACTTTTGCTGTAGCTATTCTCCCTGAACATGTGCCTCAAGTGCTACAGTTCAGGCTTCGGTGGTTGTCGTCAGAAATAACTTTCGCTCTGTGTACTAACATGTTCAGGACTGCTTTCTTGTGTACAGGGTTGTGAAAACTACCAGCTTTCAAATATTGATAAATGTACACTGAATGACCAAGTCGGCCTCCTGCCTTCCGCTCAACTAAAACATCTGAGAACGGTAGCTTGCCATCCTTCTCCATTTCAGTGGTAAATTTAATTTTGCATTGGACACCATTCATGTGCTCTACAAACTGCTGCAGTGTATTTCCACCGTGAGGCTGTATCAGGAAGGTGTCATTGACGTACCGAAGTAAGCAAGACAGATGCAACACCTCAGAGTGCTCCTGAAAGTGCTCCATGATGAAATTTGCGACTGCAGGAGGCAGTGGTGATCTCATTGCTGTGCCATCTGTCATTTCATATTTTTTGTGGTACAAGTAGTAAGTTGTCGTTACAACATGATGGAACAACTTGACGATTCCATGTAGATACTGGTGGGGCCAGAGGATCCAGTGTGCTCAGCGCTGGCACCATCGTAAAAAGTGACACCACGTCCAGACTAACCATTACATCATTTCGACCTATTTCCATTATCTTGAGCATTTTAACATATGTCTGCAAGTTTACAACATGATGTTCACAATGGCCTGACCTGGAATTGTCAGGTGGTTCTGTCATGTTAAAGAAGAAGGGCTAGAGCAAAAGAGACATTGCAAACTCTTTCAGGGGTCACCGAAGGAGGACACCTTGTGAATCGGCAGAAGAAGCCAAGCCGGCGGCTTTCCTGCCATAGGGTTGGGCAACGAAGAGCGAGTTAAAACATGTACTGCAGAGACATGGATGGAGACCGGTGTTCCTGCCAACCCCCAAGATAAGAGATATTTTGTGCCCTGTTGAAGACAACATAGCTCTTCGTGTCTCTTGCGAGTGTGGCAGCATCTGTGTAGGCCAGACAATTTTCACAATTGCATAGCAATGTGCTGAGCACAAGAGACATTATGCAAAGGGAACTCCACAAGTCGGCCATAGCTGAGAATTGCCTTGAAAAAAAAATACAAAATACTTTTGAAAACAAGAGTCTTGGCTTGTGCGTCAACATACTGGATGTTGCTCTGGCCCCTCACACCACTTGACATCACATGGTCCTGTGGTGGGCCGGGGCAGCTATGAGGTGTCCAACTCGCCTTCCATGCATGTCTTTTTAGTCCTCTCTGGTGCCTGTGATCGTAATTGTAGGTATATAAGCAGGTAATAGTACCAGCCTCGCCAGTCAATAGTAGTGGAGCTAGCCATTGAAAGCTCATAAGTTTTATTGGGATTGATGCTGCTTGAAAGAAAGATTTTATTCAGTCATTCAGCTGTGAAAGACTTGAAGGACACATTCACTATGCTGTTCGTTCATAGTTGCTCTCCCTTATTTCTATTTTTCATTATTAAAGCTACTTCAATGCTACTCCTGTTAAACATGTTCGTATTAGCTTTAAAAATTTAAAACTGCGTGTGTGTGTGTGTGTGTGTGTGTGTGTGTGTGTGTGTGTGTGATATTTTCAGTTCTTAATTCAGTAGATAATAAAGTTCCAGTTTCACTGTATTTCATGTTTAAGAGAATTGAAATTAACTCTTTATTGATTGAAAGTTCGTTTTGTACAAGAACTCAATTGTAGTAAGTAGTGTTGTCGACATGAGAAGCTTTCTCTGTAAAGTATGTAACGAATTCAGTGTGAGATGCATCATATTGTGGACTCTGTGTGTGTGTGTGTGTGTGTGTGTGTGTGTGTGTGTGTGTGTGTGGTGTGGGGGGGGGGGGGGGGTGACGACATGTGAGGCTCATTACATGCTGCACGAATATAACCATCTGTCCATACTAAGAAAAGAAATTAATCTTTCAAGTAATTCTGTATTACAAATATAGAGTTATGTGGTGTAATGCAGTCAGTTTCAGTTCTTTCTGTCTTCCTATCTTAATTTTGTGACTAGGTTTTGAATCAAGTATTATACAAAAACAACTGTATTGAAATGATAGGTTTGTTGTGTTTGTGTTAATTTTGCTGCTCTCTTCATATTTGGTTGAAAATGGAATTATAGCTACAAAAAGTAGTACGGGAAGGTAATGGTGCTGATCTGAAATTAAACTGTGTATCGATTGTACCACAGAAAAATTAGGTGGTATTGATAACGTGTCCTCCACTTCAAAAACTTTTTTCTCCGTATGTATTGTTCAAATAAACAGCAAGAGAATCAGTCAGTTATGGCAAAACTTTCATTTCCAAACTGGACAATAATTCTTGTGTTGCTGAAATCTGCTGCTATTTTTAATAATACATTCTTGGTTTCTCATTAAATGTCACCACTGTCATAGGTACCAGATACAATTGTAATTGTTCAGCTGTTGCCAACTTTCTGTAACCTTTGCAGACCAGTTATTAGATTCTCCTTTCAGATTTGTGTATCCCAGACATGAGCACTTAACAATGCCATTACTGGTTTTGATTGACAAGCCGGGTCTCCCTAGAGTTAGGCGGTGGGGGAGGGGTTGAGAAAGATTGTTAATGGAAGTGGGTTGTGGGTGGCAGTGATAACATCCGTTTTAATGGAAAACAGTCTGTTATCAGTAGTAGTAGTAGTAGTAGTAGTAGTAGTAGTAGTAGTAGTAGTTTTTTCAGAAAACACTACTTTTAGAGACAGATTGCCTTACATTGCTGTGCCTAGTATGTCTTGCAAAATCAATAGTGAGAATGGTTATATGACAAATTTTATGGTATTTTGACACTTTCATAAATTTTAATGGGTGGAATTTGTACAAAAATATGGCTGCAGTGACGGTATGATAAAATATCGAAATGTGTGTTTGTGTTTGATATATTGATCGTATTCTTATTTTTGTGTAGGGCAAGGAGACTGCTACTAGAGTTACCATATACAAGAAGACAGACGAGACATACCAGTTGAAGCTGAAGACTTCAAGAACATTCTTTAGCGAAGTTAGTCACAAGTATGGAACCATGCCATTCAATCTCCGTGGATTTGAAGATGACAAAAAAGCAAAATTAGGTGTAATGGAATGTGTGAATCACAAACTGATTGAACCTTTCCAGGTGCTTTATGAAAAGTCGGGTAAGTTATAAAAGGGGAAGGAAAATTGAAGCACGTAATTCACATAATTATATTAAAGACCTGATTTTCAATGTAGTGAGGAGAAGACAGTGCAGTATTAAATGTTAACACCAAGAGAAGTGTGTGCATTAAGCAAAACTCTACTGGTGGAAATAAATTCTGGAAGAAAACTATATAAAAGAAAATGGTAATTTTAAAGTGTTATAATAGATATTATATTTTGAGAAGAAACAAAAAGGGAAAATCATGGGCCTGGAGATCGGAAACCCTGCCAGAAAAACACAAGTTTCACCAGATTTTTCATATGTCTTGGGGGAAAGAAAAAGCCTGATCAAGCTGGTTCGGTGATTTGACAGGAGACTCATATTTGAGAGCTGTGCACTTCAAACTCCCATCTGGCCATCCCCTTTTAGGCTTTCTGTGTTGTTTCTCTCAATTACCTGCTACGTATATTTGTATGATTCCTATTGAAAGACCATCACCAATTTTCTGCATATGCTTGTTCCTTTGAATGACCAATACCCATTTTCTGCTAAATCTGTCTGTAGTGACCTTGTTATCAACAGTTGAAACCTGAAATTCTCCTTCCTTTCTTTCTCCCTTCCTTCCTTCCTACAAGCATAACAGATTCTTTGACAGTAGGATGTATGTGTGTGCGTGTGTTGTGCTGAACTGGTGGTATTCTGAGCATTAGTGAAAAGCTAAAACTGCTGGACAAGTATCTTAACTTGGATCCCTGGGTTCAGGAGACAATGTGTTACTTCTTTTTTGTGTCCTCAGAATGTACCCCACAGTTCCTTATGCAAAAACAGCCACAATCACAAAATATCATTTATTTAAAATGACTGTCTGCAGCATACAGTAGGTCATCTTCAGACTGATTGCACTGTAAAGATTGTGAGAGAGCATGTGGTGATTAGATCAGTCAATCTTACATAAAATGTACAAAGATTAAACTAAAAAGGCATGTTGTTTTACCCCTTTGCTGGAGCTGGTGATGTGCAGAGTAGCTGCATGTTGTCAAGATAACTGCTGCTGGTGGCTGTACATGCTTCATAGCGTGCCAATTTGCTGCATTACACCAGCTGCAGCCACGGAATCTTACTATACGTAAAAATATTTATGATGTGCAAATTGAAGTACAGTGGGAAACTAACCGTAGAAATATAAGTTTATCTTTATAAAACTTACACTGTTCAAATAAATAGTGCAGGTCATTAATAAAACCTTAAATAAACTTCATATACAACAGCACCAATATGAAATGTCATGCAAATGTTAAATGCCAGCTGGTGGTTCTTGGCGATAGCAATATATTGACGGCTGCCTATTGCCATCCAGAGATGTTGGTATATTGTGCTGTTCACATGGAGACATTGTCCATGTTGCCATTACCTTGGTTGAATTGGTGTTTTGCTTGAAATTTTCGGCATTGTGTGTAGAGAGTACAATGATCCATGAAAGATTGGGAGAATTGGATGACATTTACAATAACATAAATAAGATGAATTTTTGAAGCAAATTGTTTATGCTAATAACTGTGATCCAAAATCATACAGTCCCCATTTCAGAAATTAAAACAAAAAACCACAGATTCCCATAAAGACGTAGTCTAAATCGCTATAGTTCTGAAGTTTCCAGTAGAATTAACTTTACAAGAATACCAAATTTATACCTGCAAATACCCTTTTAAATAAATTAAGACGCAGTATTAGAAATGCCAATGAACACCTTCCTCACTCAGGTGTGTGTAAACTGATGGCTGGCAACTGCAAAAAAAATATTCATTGGATGGGCTGGTTGTAATTTTAAAACACATTTTAAGGAACATATCTCCAGTATTTCACAAAATAAATCAATGTTCTGACACTGTAGGTGGCATCTCTAACTGCCTTGAAATATTACACACAAGCTTAAATGAGTTACTTTTGAACACACTTGAGGAGCTTGAAACTTTTATTCACAAGAATAATAACTCTTAAATTCTTTTAAACGAACAGTTACTTTCCATCCCCAGAGTGTCCACAACTTTCATGTGTATATGTGCGTGGCCAGCACAGTACCCTTCCCTTTCCACATCCTTCCCCCTCTCCCTCCTCTCCCCTCCCCTCACCTCCCCTTCCTCTTCTCTTCGGGAGTATGTTTTGTGCCTATGTCCAGAGACACATGCTTGTGACTGTAAGACATAGTTTCTCTTCGTTCATCTACTGGAAAGTCTCTGTCCTTACTTTATCCTTCTCTTTTCCTTGATTCTTATCTTTACCTTCTTCTCCACTGCGGTGTTTGAGAATTCTTCTCTTCTTTCCTTTTCTTTGTGCCTCCCTTTCTCTTTCATCTGAAGGCCGACCCATGCGTAGCCAGTGACAGGGTAAGGCATAATTCCCAGCCCCGGGTAGACAAGTAGGACACATACATACGCCTGGTAAAGGCCGGGCCCAGGGAGGTGTGATTACCCAAGCTGCTACGTTCTGAATGTACAAATTGTCCCCTCCGTCCATGTTTTGGGAGGTGTGACCTGAAGTGTGGACAATCACCTAAAGCGGGAGAGCCCTCAGTGAGGGCCCCCACTAGGAAGGAGCGTGCCATCAGAGAAGTCGGTTATCATGGGGGATACATTCACAATGCTTTCTTTTAATTCTAAAACTTCTGCCCACAAGAGAAAGCTACATGAGTCTCAGCCTTGGACAATTCTTCCATCAGTGCCAAAGTTCCTAGTTGTTTCTCGGTCTGACGGAGGTAGACTTCTCTCCAGTCAACCCTTTCATTATTCAGAAAGATGGTGACCAATTGCAGGTTATGTAAAGTCTTGTTCCCAGGTACGAAATGGCACCTTGTTGTTAGAAATACAGTGTCCTCCAGGCACATAAATTGCTTTGAAGTAAACAGCTACACACCTTCCCTGTCCAGGTGAAAGTGCACCGCACTTTAAATTCATTGTGCGGAGTGGTTTATTCAAGATAAATTGACGGATTAGCCAATGAGGCCATTCAACATTACCTGCGTGATCAGGGTGTAACGACCATACTCAAGTTACGAAGAGGATACAAAAGGAATTGGTACCGACCCGCACTCTCTTCTTGAAATTTGATAGTGTTCACGTTCTATTGAACATTAGAGTGAGATATGATTTCAGTTCACCCTTACATCCTCAATTCTATGCATTGCTATCGGTGTAAGCAGTTTGATCATACCAGCTTGTTGTGTTCTAATACGGCCATATGCTTTACCTGTGGTAGGGATGCCCATGAGGGTGATTCTCCACCTCCATCTCCTTGTCGTATTAGCTGTATGGACAACCACGCTGCTTCCTCTAGGGATTGCCCTATTTTTAAAGATAAACGAATTATTCAGGAAATCCGAGTGAAGGAAAAGGTGTCTATTTGCTGCTCGTAAGTTATTTGCCAGTAGAAAGCCCACTGTGCTCCCAGCGGGTAAATATAGCACTGTCCCAGCTCTCCTCGACCTACTAAGGAGGTAGCCACGCAGACTTGGGATGTCACCTTCAGAACTACTGTCGGCAGAGCGGACATCCCAAAGATCGCCCGTTCAACCTCCCCACTATCACTCACTTACTCAATTCTCAACCTTCATTGGCTCCTGCTAAATCACGGACCCCAAAATCGGAAGCCCAGACTTCCAAAAAAGAGCCTACTTGTTTACAGACCTGGACCTCACAACCATCGACTCCTCCATTTCGATATCCTGCTTCCAAGAAGGCTCATAAGAAATGAAGTTTCTTTCCTCCTCCATCATGGTATATCTCTCCTACAGCACTACCCAGTGGTAGCTGTCCTCAGCTGTATTCCATTGTTGCCGAGACACACTGCGGGTGGCCGATCACTGGTGGCAGGAGCTGCCCCCGAACAACCTATGAATCAAGATCTGCCTTTGGCTGAATGCTGTTCCACACCATCTGCTGTCAGCTCTCAGTGGTTGTTGAGTTGACTGCAACCGTGGTGAGATTTTTCTCTTTCTTGTCAACCTTATGTGAATTATCCACTAGAATATCTGTGGAATTCACTCCAATTGGGATGAATTGTACAATCCTACTCCCCAGTCTCTGTCTTCAGGAAACAAAGCTATGTCCCCGTGATTGCTTTTTCTTACCTCATTTCCAGTCAGTTTGGTTTGGTCTCCCCTCTGTTGATGGTGCTCTGGCACACGGGGACCATTCTTCTCCATCATACTATCCATTATCACCCAATCCCCTCAAACAGTTCCTTCCAAGCTGTCGCTGTACGTATTTCCCTTTCTGGATACACCTTATCTCTTTGTACCATATATATTCCGTCGTCCACACCAATGGCAAGAGCCAATCTCTTTTATCTCCTTAGTTAGCTTCCACCCTCTTATTTGCCAGTTGGGGATTTCCAATGTCCACCACCTGCTTTGGGGATCTCAATGTCCTTGTCTGAGAGGCTCCCATTGATTGACCTCTTCTACCAACAGAGCTTGTTTGCCTCAACAATGGGGAACCTCAGCACTTAGAATGGTTTGCTTTTGCTGATACAATTGATTGACCATTTTCAATGTCTCCTTTGATTACAGTCATAACTGCCATGTATGTGCCCACAACGCTGGCAGCAGATTTGACACTTTTCTCTTCTCTAACAACATTTGATGACTGTCAGTTCCTGTCATTGACAATCAGGTCACTCGTGTTACTGAAGTTGTTCGTACAGCTGTGGAATGTTCAATACAGTGTACCTCCCTTTTGCCCCAGCGTTCCCCAGTTCCTTAGTGGAATGAGGAGTGCCGTGACGCAGTGCGTGAATGGAAGATGTGCTCTTTGTGTTTTCTGCCATTATCCTAAGTTGGCCAACTGTATCCCTGTATCTGCTATAAGCAATTACGTGCATTATGCCGTTGCATCATCTGTGATAGCAAGAGGGCAAGCTGGGACTTCTTTACCAGCTCCTTTAACACCTTCTCCCTTATCTGTAGTTTGGAGTCGAATTTGATGGTTATCTGGCACATCTCGTTTCTCCCCGATCTTTGGGCTAACTGCCATGCAAGATACCTTAGTGGACCTAGTTGCAATTTCTAACTCATTGGGTCAATACATTGCTGAGATTTTGAGCTCTTCAAATTACCCACCAGCCTTTCTCCCAAAGAAACGAGCAGCGGAAGTGTAACCTCTTGCTTTCTCCTCTCAAAATTGCGAAAGCTATAATACTGTTTTTTCTATGAGGAACTCCAACACTCACACTCTTCCTCTCACTCTTCTGCCATGGGACCAAATGGCATCCACATCCAAATGTTGCTACATTTGCCATACTGTAGTTTGCATTACCTCATTCACCTTTATAATCAAATTTGAACTGACAGTGCCTTTGGCAGAAGATGGTGGGAAGGTATTGTCATTCTTGTTCCCAATCACGAAAAGGACAAACATCTCTCCTCTAGATATTGCCCCATCTCTCTCATGAGTAGTGTATTTAGGGTTTCGGAGACTATGGTAAATTTCTGTTTAGGCTGGTGGCTGGAGTCCCGAAACCTTTTAACACCTGCCCAATGTAGTTTCTCAAAGAATGGTTCCACAGTTGACCCTCTTGTTGCTCTCTCCACTTAAATCATGAACAATTTTCTCAGGAGATAAGTGGTAGCTAATTTTTTGATCTGGAGAGTGCATATGATACCTGTTGGAGGCCAGGCATCTTCTGCACACTGTTCTCTTGGGGCTTTCGAGGTCGGCTACCTCTTTTCATCCATGAATTTATGACTGACTGCACATTTAAGGTGCGTATGAACACTACTCTCTCCTGCACTTTCTCCCAAGAAAATGGGGTGCCTCAGAGCTTTGCGCTAAGTGTTGTACTATTTGCCATCACTACAAATACAATTACGGATTGCCTCCTTCCCGATGTCTAGGGCTCCCTCTTTGTCGACGATTTTACAATCTACTACAGCTCTCAACAGACCAGCCTTCATGAACGACATCTTCAAGGATGTCTCGATCGTCTCCACTCCTGGAGCATCGAAACCGGCTTCTGATTTTCTCCCAGCAAGACCGTCTGTAAATATTTGGCATCGTGTGGAGTTTAGTTTGCCTTCCCTACATCCAGGCCCTGTCGACCTTCCGTTTGCAGACATCGCCAAATTCTTGGAACTTGTGTTGTACAGAAAACTGTGCGGTCTCCCCGTGTTTCATATTTTTCGGCTCCCTGTCTGCGATCCTTCCTCCTCCGCCTCTATCTCGCCTTAGTGCACTCGAAATTGGACTATGGAAGTGTAGATTACTCCTCTGCACAGCCGTGTATTCTTTGGTGCCTATACTCTGTCCACCACCATTGATTACATTTTGGATCTGGAGCTTTTTACACCAGCCCTGTGGAGAGCCGTTAGGCTGAGACTGCTGAACCTCCGCTCTCCAATCGGTGAGCTGTCCTGAGTCGTTAACGCTGGTCATTGGTCTTCCATGCCTGCTCATCTGGCCCATGCCCTCTTTTTCGACACCACCTTGGGTTTAGGGTATGCAGGCTGCCCTTCCTCTCGACTACCATCGGGAGTCCACTTCCATCAACTGTTACATTCCCTTTCCTTCCAATTTCTTAAAACTTTCTTGCCAAATGAGAGGACGGAGCCACCATGGCTTCACCCCCGGACCTGGACCTGCCTTCTCCGTATGTTTGCCAGGTTTCCAAGGATAGCGCCGCCCCCCCCTCCCCCCAAGGCCCTCCCCCCTCAGAGTTTGTCAGGCATTTGCTGCTCTATGCGCCTAAATGAAGGATGCCACATTTATTTACACTGACGGCTCAAAGACCACCTTTTATGTTGGGAGTACCTATATTATTCGCAACACACCTATTACATTTTGGCTTCCTGATCAGTGTTTGGTTTTTACTGCGGAGCTTTATGCTGTTGTCCAGGCTGTTCAATGCATCTGTCACCATATGCGGGTACAGTATGTTATATGCTCGGATTGGTTAAGCTCTCTTCTAAACCTCTAAACTCTTTATCCTGTTCATCTTCTGGCACCACCGGATTTGGACTGCCTTCACATGCTCCACTTAAGGGCATCTCTGTGTATCCCAGGGCATGTTGGTATCCACGGAAACGAGGCAACCGATATAGCGACAATGGTTGCAGTCTCGCCTACTCAGCCCGCTGTTTTCATGGTTCCCTTTGCCGATCTACAGAGCATTTTAAGCCGTGGTGTAGCTCTTTTATAGCACACACATTGGTCTGCACTTCCCAATAATAAATTATGGGACATAAAATCTCTTCCCTTTGTTTGGACCTCTTTGTCGCGGCCTACTTGTCGGGTGGAGGTAATTTTAACAAGACTCCAGATTGGGCACTGTCTTTTTAGCCATTGATATGTTTTAAGTGGTGATCCTCCCCTACGTTGTCACCACTGCTCTTAACCGTGGACGTTGAGACACCTTTTACTTCAGTGCCTTATTTTAAACCGCTACATGCCTGTTCACGGCTTCCCTTTTGGCAGGTGAGAAACGCTCAGCCGATGGCGTCCTTGAGTTTGTGTCAGACACATGACATCAGTCATTTGAAGCTCTTTTCGGAGAACCCCCCCCCCCCCTCCCTCAATAGCTGTGTTTTAAGATTCTTCCATTTTTAGTTTCCCTCCTTATTGAGTTTTGATCCCATTGCTGCTGATTCAAATTTTTTTTTCTAAGCCACATAATGGGTGCTTATGACCATAGCAGTTTTGTGCCCTAAAACCATAATAAAAATTAATATTCACAAAATCTTTTTTTTAATAATGTGAGGAGGATAGTTGTTTGTTTTCTCATGTAGTTAACGTATATGACAAATTTTAAAAAAATATTTCACTGATCCTGTTAGATTACACATTTCGTTTTCTACCAGTTGACTCTGTCACTTCTTTATATTTTATTTCCTAAATCTTTTACAAATGCTGACACTACATGTAACAGAAAAAAAACTTTTAAAAATGCAATTGTATTTCTTTTACAACTGACATAGCCAAATTGCTCTTATAAATTTAACTTTTTTTATCTGATTTGCTCAAACGTCACCTGATTCTCCCAGTCTGTTACAAATAGTGGTATTCTCTACACACAACGTTGAATTCCTAGCAAAATGCCAATTCAATCAAAGTAATGGAGATCTGGACACCATTTCCATGCAAACAGCATAATCCAGAAACATTTTTCAGTGCCAGTAGACAATATACAATGTCACACAGGCAACAGCATGTTGCAGCGCCCAAGTTAAATAAGTTTACTAATTACCTGTGCTATTGAAACACTTGAACTTTTATAATGATATACATATACTGTACTGTTACTTTTATATAAGAACGGAGGCATCCGCGGCCGGTTGCTAAAAACTAACAATAATAAACTAAAACCAACATTTCGGCCGAATTGCAACAGCCTTCCTCAGGGCACAACTGATTATGCATGGGGGTAAGTGCTTCTATTTATTACAGACTATCGATGGCTGATGTCACTGTTGTAAATCTTTTAATTGGCCCTTTAATATGATTGGCTAGTCATGACGTAAGTAGAGATGGAAAGAAAGAGGCTATTCGTGGATGTCCATGTCGTCAACAATTGGTAGCTGTACACCAATCAGCGTTCGGCTTCTGGTTGGCAAGTTCTCCTCCTGGTGTGTGCGGAAGTGGACTGACAGTTGCTCTACAGCTGTTTGTGCACATAACGTCTGTCCCGTGTAGCGACCGCTCGCAGCCCGTTGGACTGGGATGGCCGGCAACCAGGACGCCGGGAGTTTGTAGCCATCTTCTCTGTTGATGTTGTCAGGCTGCTTAATAATTTCGATGCCTCCAGTATTTTGCTTCCTCGCATCCACGATTCTTTCTCCAGCAGTCGGGCTTTGTGGAACCTGATAGGTTGTCCACAGTCACGGTGGTGGTCCACTACCGCCGATTTATTATATTGTCGTAATCATACATAGCGTTCGTGTTCTACTACTCGTAAGCTGACAGGTCTCCCTGTTTCTCCTATGTAGGCTGCTTCGCACTCACACCGTAGTTCGTAAATACCTGCAGTGTTAAGATTGTTGACTATCATTTCATGGATCCTGTGACTGCTTCGAAAAATCGGTTTGAAACCTCATCGGATGTTGCCTAGCCGTTCACTGATGCCTTTTACATATGGTAAGTGTATCAGTGGAAGCGTCCCTTCTGTGCCGCCTCCTTGTGTTCTGCTCCCTTTGGTTTTAGCTACCTTTCTTATGATGTTGTCATCATAGCTGTTGGCATGAAACGTGTGTTGTAGCTCCTTTAATTCTTCTTGGATGTTATTTTCTTCGCTTATCTGGTAGGCTCAGGCAGCAGTTAACGTATGCAGGACAGAATACTTTTGAGCTGGGTGGTGGTGGCTCTCCGTGTGCAGGTACCATTTAGTGTGCGTTGGTTTCCGGTACACTTTGTGTCCCAGTTTACCTTCAGCAGTTCTGTATACTTCCACGTCCATAAATGGCAAGATACCTTTGTTTTCAGTCTCATGTGTGAGGTTTATATTTTTGTGCAGGCTATTTAAATGCTGGAGGAAGTTTCCCAATTCTGCTTCGACGTGAGGCCAGATGACGAATGCGTTGTCCACATATCGTACCTGACAACTGGGACGTAACGGAGCAGAAGCTAGGGCTGTTTGTTCTAACGCTTCCATGAAGATGTCCGCAGCTACAGGTGAGAGCGGGGAACCCATTGCCACTCCATCTAACTGTTCGTAATATGCGAATCATCTGGCACTTAAGTTATGCTGTATTGTGGGATAAACAGACTGCTACGTGAAAGACTCCTCCCACTTCATACAACTGATTAGGGAACTGCGATTAAAGCCATCAGACATTGTGGTCAGTTTTAACATTAAGTCTCTCTTCACTAACGTACCTATTGAGGAGACTATGTGCATTCTACAGGATCAGATCCCACTAGATATCTGCGATCTGGTGTGCTTATGCTTGTCATATACGTACTTCACCTGGCGGGGAAAATATTACGAACGACATCTTCATGGAAGCCTTTGAGCAAACGGCCCTAGTTTCTGCTCTGTTGTGTCCCAGTTGTTGGCTATGATATGTGGACAACACATCCGTCATCTGGCCTCGCGGTGAAGCAGAATTGGCAAACTTCCTCCAGCACTTAAATAGCCTGCACAAAAATATAAACCTCACACATGAGACTGAAAACAAAGGTACCTTGCCATTTATGGACGTGGAAGTATACAGAGCTGCTGAAGGTAAACTTGGACACAAATTGTATCAGAAACCAACGCACAGTAAAAAGTACCTGCACGCGGGGAGCCACAGCCACCCAGCTCAAAAGTATTCTGTTCTGCATACATTAACTGCTCGAGCCTACCGGATAAGCGATGAAAATAACATCAAAGAAGAATTAAAGGAGCTACAACACATGTTTCGTGCCAATGGCTATGATATCTTCATAAGAAAGATAGCTAAAACCAAAGGGAGCAGAACACGAGAAAAAGACATAGAAGAGAAGCTTCCACTGGTACACTTACCATATGTAAAAGGCGTCAGTGTACGGCTAGGCAACGTCCTCCGCTGACAAGGTTTCAAACAGATTTTTTGAAGCAGTCACAGGATCCATGAAATGATAGGTTCCACCAAGGATGTAGTCGACAATCTTAACACTGCAGGTGTTCATGAACTACAGTGTGTGTGTGTGGAGCTGCCTACATAGGAGGAACAGGGAGACATGTCAGCTTAAGAGTAGCAGAAAATGAACGCTATGTATGTTTACAACAACAGCTGATGTAGTGAAGTAAACTGGCACCCAATCGAGCACTATTTAACGCTTGACAGTGCAGTTTAAACAGCATGGATCTATTTAGCATATTGTCAGCTCCAGCAAGTAGTTAAATTGTCATGTCTTTGTAGCTTAATCTTTTATATTTTGTGTAAGACTGACTGACCTAATCACCATGCACTTTGTATAATCTTTACAGGGTAATTAATGTGAAGATGGCCAAAAGCCGTCATTTTAAATAACTGATACTTTGCGATCGTGACTTTCTTCATAAGTAATAATGCCAAGAATGATCACTGATACTCCCAACCATGTTCGTTAAAATCGTACCTCATAGTTCCAACTTAGGTACACAATTTTTCCACATGTGGTCAAACACAACTTAAGAGGGGAAGTATCGTACCGGGTTAAATTGTGATTCTAATGAATTTAAATCTGAAGTTCTGAAAAGGTAAAGATTTTATCCACCTTGAAGGATGGTTTCAAAATCTGAACCTTATTAGGCTCGATCCTCTACGAGGCAATATACCTTTCCTTTCTCCGTCACGGGAGTAGACTTGCCCAGTCAGTTGTGGGAGGACCCACATGTTATATTTATTTGAACAATGCTGCACTTCAGTACATTCAAATTTGCGTTTTTTTTTTCTAGTCATGAATATGGTCACCTTTTGAATCTTTATGTATCAATTACTCTTTTCTCACAAAGGTGTTTCATTTCTGCTACATCGCTGATAGTTTCTGCTACTATTTTGATTGCCACCAATAGTATACAAGTACAGAAAACCTAGTGTTTGGAATTCTTCTTTTATGCATTGTGTTCTTGGACTGCATAGACATCATCCTATTATTTAGAGGGGCTCTATTAGTTCTCGTTGTTGAGTGTGTTTTTAAATTCAACGAACAGTCTCTCTCCATGTATGTGGGATTATAAATTTAGGCACGAAGGTAATAACTAACTGAGCAGTAGAAGTGTGAAGTTGTCAAGACACAAAAAAGAACAAGAACTTGGCCAGCTGACACACACACACACACACACACACACACACACACACACACACACACACACACACACACACACACACACACACACACACAGTTTAACTGTCTGTATCGGTTAGGTAAGATTAACAGTAGTAGTGTTTGCTGTGATATTGTGTAAGGATTTTTGGAATTTCTTATTTTACTGCCATTCTTTTGTGATAGAAAATGTTTTTTGACACATTGCAATCTAAACTTGTCTTTTCTGTCTCCCCCAGGTGAATTCGTTGCTCACTTTAAGTTCACTGTGTTACTCATGCCTAATGGTCCTCATCGCATAACGGGATTGCCATTCGAACAGGAGCTTTATCAGTCGGAACTTAATGTGGATGACCCAGATTTGAAGGTAAATGAGAAATGTTTGTATTACGAAGACTAAAAGCTGAAGAAATAAGATTTTGTCATTTTGTGTGTGTGTCAATTACTCAAATAAAAAACACACTGCTGCCAAACAACGGAAACTCCAGATAGGAGTATCAACAATGTATTAAAAGACAGATTGTTACTTACCGTAAAGGAAGACAGATAAAGTTGCACACGGGCACAATTAAGACATTTACATATAGCTTTTGTCCACACCCTTAATCAGTATATACACACACACACACACACACACACACACACACACACACACACACACACACTCACTTTCTTTCTTTCTCTCTGTCTGTGAATGCCGTGGTGAGATCCCCAGCATATTAATGAAGAATACCAACAGTACTATCAGTTGTTGGCAAATTCATGTTAGCACTTCCTGTTGCTCTATACTAGTATTAAACATCTAATTGTAAGAAGCTGAAAGAGCTTGAAGATTTCAAATTGTGCTCTGCTTCTGTTCGTAAATTTTAAGAGAACATTGCACATAAAATAGAAACCTAAGTTAAACAAAATATTTATTGATTGAACAGTCCATAGGTGTACTGCCAGTTCACTGTGTCAACCTAGCTGGTCAGTGAAGCACTAGCATATTCATGGTCTTCCGGATCAACTAATACATTAGGAGAAATTTCAGAAATAACAAAAGTGATTCTTTATTGATATTGCTGGTACTTAGTCAAGTGCATTCATTCGGCGAGTTCTCTGCTAATGTGATAGGTTCTTATGACATTTCGATGTGTGCCAAATCTCTATCCTTATCTAGAGATGATTGAGTTTCATACTGGTTGTTAATGATACTGCAAATTATTTTAGTCTTAATAATGTAGGTGTGCGAAAGTACTCTTGTTGTTGTTGTTGTTGTTGTTGTTGTTGTTGTTGTTGTTCTGGTCTTCAGTCCTGAGACTGGTTTGATGCAGCTCTCCATGCTACTCTATCCTGTGGAAGCTGCTTCATCTCCCACTACTTACTGCAACCTATATCCTTCTGAATCTGCTTAGTGTATTCATCTCTTGGTCTCCCTCAATGATTTTTACCCTCCATGCTGCCCTCCAAAGCTAAATTTGTGATCCCCTGATGCCTCAGAGCATGTCCTACCAACCAGTCCCTTCTTCTTGTCAAGTTGTGCTACAAACTCCTCTTCTCCCCAATTCTATTCAATACCTCCTCAGTAGTTATGTGATCTAACCGTTTAATCTTCAGCATTCTTCTATAGCACCACATTTCGAAACCTTCTATTCTCTTCTTGTCCAAACTATTTATCGTCCATGTTTCACATCCATACGTGGCTATACTCCATACAAATACTTCCAGAAACGACTCCCTGACACTTAAATCAATACTCAATGTTAAAAAAATATTCTTCAGAAACTCTTTCCCCTTGCCATTGCAAGTCTGCATTTTATATCCTCTCTACTTCGACCATCATCAGTTACTTTGCTCCCCAAATAGCAAAACTTCTTTACTACTTTCAGTGTCTCATTTCCTAATCTAATTCCCTCAGCATCACTCGACATTCCATTATCCTCGTTTTGCTATTTGGTGGTCATCTTATATCCTCCTTTCAAGACACTGTAAATTCCGTTCAACTGCTCTGCCGGGTCCTTTGCTGTCTTTGACAGAATTACAATGTCATCGGCGAACCTCAAAGTTCTTATTTCTTCTCCATGGACTTTAATACCTACTCCGAAATTTTGTTTTGTTTCCTTTACTGCTTGCTCAATATACAGATTGAATAACATCAGGGATAGGCTACAATCCTGTCTCACTCCCTTCTCAACCACTGTTTCCCATTCATGTCCCCCGACTCTTATATCTGCCATCTGGTTTCTGTACAGATTGTAAATAGCCTTTCGCTCCCTGTATTTTACCCCTGCCACCTTTAGATTTCGAAAGAGAGTATTCCAGTCAAGATTGTCAAAAGCTTTCTCGAAGTCTACAAATGCTAGAAATATTGGTTTGCCTTTCCTTAATCTTTCTTCTAAGATAAGGCGTAAGGTCAGTATTGCCTCATGTGTTCCAGTATTTCTATGGAATCCAAACTGATGTTCCCAGAGGTTGGCTTCTACTAGTTTTTCCATTCGTCTGTAAAGAATTCGTGTTAGTATTTTGCAGCTGTGGCTTATTAAACTGATTGTTCGGTAATTTTCACATCTGTCAACACCTGCTTTCTTTGGGATTGGAATTATTATATTCTTCTTGAAGTCTGAGGGTATTTCGCCTGTCTCATACATCTTGTATAGACCTTATATATACTCCTTCCAACTTTCTGCTTTCCCTTCTTTGCTTAGAACTGGGTTTCCATCTGAGCTCTTGTATGAATATCAAATGGCTCTCTTTTCTCCAAGGGTCTCTTTAATTTTCCTGTAGACAGTATCTATCTCCCCCCCCCCCCCCCCCCCTTCAGTGAGATGAGCCTCTACATCCTTACATTTGTTGTCCTAGCCATCCCTGCTTAGTTATTTTGCACTTCCTGTCGATCTCATTTTTTGAGACGTTTGTATTCCTTTTTGCCTGCTTCATTTACTGCATTTTTGTATTTTCTCCTTTCATCAATTAAATTCAATATTTCTTCTGTTACCCAAGGATTTCTACTAGCCCTAGTCTTTTTACCTACTTCATCCTCTGCTGCCTTCACTACTTCATCCCTCAGAGCTACCTATTCTTCTTCTACTGTATTTCTTTCCCCCATTCCTGTCAATTGTTCCCTTACGCTCTCCCTGAAACTCTGTACAACCTCTGGTTCTTTTAGTTTATCCATGTCCCATCTCCTTAAATTCCCACCTTTTGCAGTGTCTTCAGTTTTAGTCTACAGTTCATAACCAATAGATTGTGGTCAGTGCCCACATCTGCCCCTGTAAATGTTTTACAATTTAAAACCTGGTTCTTAAATCTCTATCTTACCATTATATAATATATCTGATACCTTCTAGTATCTCCAGGATTCTTCCATGTATACAACCTTCTTTTATGATTCTTTACCCAAGTGTAATCTATGATTGCTACGTTCTGTGCAAAACTCTACCAGACAGATTCCTCTTTCATTTCTTACCCCCAATCTATATTCACCAACTATGTTTCCTTCTCTCCCTTTTCCTTTTCTCTCTTTCCCTATTCTCGAATTCGTCATCCATTCTGCTTTCCCTTATTTTCTTAGAACTGGGTTTCCATAGGAGCTCTTGATATTCATACAAGTGGCACTGTTTTCTCCAAAGGTCCATTTAACTATAGTTAAATTAACAGCATTTAAAATTTGGCATTACTTCAACTTTAAGCCATATAGTGTACATAGGAAAGAACAACCACTCACCCCACCCACCCAACTGCAGCTTCGCATTTCCACTCTTCCTTTTTTCGGCATTTCTGGTCCTCCTTGAGATTTGACTTTCCCATCAAAATGGTTTATGTAATGAGATCCGTTTGGGGAAGAACTCCTTCCTTAGCATCTTGCTTCCCCTCCTTCTTTGTTGCCATAGCCTCTCAACCATTTAAATTTCCACCACTCCTCCACAACCCCTGCCACCCCACTACATTCGTTGCTCAACTTTTTGGGGCTTTGAAACTCCAAGCAACAACTGTGCCAGGTGGCCATTGCATTTGTTGGGTGGTGCCCACAGAGTGAGCCCTTGATTGGAGTAGGTGGTACCAGGATGGATGCTCTGCATATGAAACATACTAAGCTTCATGCATCTGGCTGCACTTCCATGGCAGTCTCTTCAGATAGGAACGATTCTGTGCTGCTACTTTTGCTTCCTCGACATTCCTGTCTCTGGTTGCTCCCTGGGATGAGAGCCAGTCTTGGCAATTTGAAGTGAAACTTTCCCCATTAATTGGTTTGGTCCAGGGCAGACAAAGTCCTTTGCCACTACCGAACCTGTCTTTTTTAAGGATACTTAGGAGATAAGTTTGGTGAAGTTGACTCCTTTAGTAAGATGTGATTTGGTTCCCTTCTGATCAGCTTCCGTTTGTGCTTGTGAGTTCTTAGGAGATATCTTAGTGAGCATTACTCCTCACCAGTCCTTGAATATGACACAGGACATTTTCTACAGGGCCTCTTCTTCAATCTAACGAGGACTCGGGACTAATTTAGTATGGTGTGGCATTCATTTCATGCAGGGAGTCCAAAGAGGTCCTGAGAACAATCATGTTGATACTGGCACTTTTATCCTGGCATTTGAGTATACTCTTGTGAAAAGTCAGTTACGGTTTATCATTGCTGCGTGATGTAGACGACTCCTGTTTGTGGCAACTGTGGCCACCCTGTCCATGTGGGGAGGCCTTGCACACCACCACCCAAGTGAGTGAACTGTTCCAGCCCATGTCTCATTGCTCCCCAGATTACTCAGTATATAAAAAGGCAAGGAAGACTCAGGAATTCAAAACTCTCAACCATTTATCCTGAGGCACAATAGAAATTTGACCATGTCCACCAGGCATCTCTAATGTCTACCGTTGCTACTGTGGAGTTCTTTTCTCCTCCTCTCTCTTCCATCCTGCCACCTTCCCTTTCCTCCTCCCTGATGGTTCCCATTCCCTCTCTACATGGAACTTCCCCTACTCTTTGGCCAAAGAAGAAACTCCCCTCTCCAGCCAGGGTCAGATTTGACATTTGTGTGTGGATGTCACTTCATCCTTACTGATGACAGACACTGAGTCAGCACAGTGATTGATTCTGACCTGTTGGATGTCCATCTGGACTTTCGTACTGCTCTCCTCCAAAGGAGCTGTACTGGTTATCATGACCACCTTCTGGAATTGCAGCCTTTTCTGTCTCTTTGCTGTACTCTGTAGCTTGTGTTGTATTGCAGGAATCTCATATCATAGATTCTCAGTCACTGAATCTTTGGTTTCCAAGGCTTCTGTTGGAACTGGGTCAGCCCTTTGCAAGCCTAGAGTGGTGTCTGTACTTAGGTGTGTATGGACATTATTAGTTCCTAGGTTCCTCTTCAAACTGTACTGGAAGTGGTGGCCGTTAAAATGTATTTGTACTATGCAGTAACAGTATACAGACCTTCTCTGCCCCCTGACTGGCCTCCTACACTTCCTTCAGTTTATGCCTGCCTTCAACAGCTCCCTCCTCAACCCTTCATTTTCTGTGGGGATTAGAACATCCATAAACATCTGTGACTGACAGAGGGAGGTCCGTAGAAACATGTTGGCAAGGCTTGACCTTTCTTCTCAATACTGGAGCCCCCACAATAAGTGTCACACGACACGTTTTTGGCTGTTGATCATTTCATATGGAGCCCTGGATAAATTCCCTCCATTCAACAGGGTGTTCATGATGATTTGTGTGACCGGATTTTCTTATTTTCTTCGGTGTCGTTTGCCTGTGCGCCTTCCCAGGTGGGTCTTGACTAACACTGTCTGGGGTGCTTTTACCTTGGCTGCCATCCTAACTGCTCCTCCACACGAAAGCATTGACGAATCCGTGCAGAATTTGACTGACACCATCCTTTCAGCAGCTACTTCGGCAATTCCTCCTTCCTCGGGTCTCCCAGATGGAAGGCTGTGCCTTGGTGGACCCTCAAAATTGCTGCAGCTATTAAAGACTGTCATCTTGATCTCCATGTTACAGAACTGTGTGTTTATCCATCTCTTGAGTACCTCCTTACCTTTAAATGGCTTTGTGTCTGGGCCCTTTACCTAATTAAATTCTAGATATGGATTTGTTGGGAATGGTATGTTGCTGCCATAGAGTTACATACTCCCGCTTTGCAGATATGGGCAAAGATCAGGCAAATTTTTGGCCACCGTCCTACTACAGGTGTCTGGGTATTCCCTGAGCAGTTATCCTCACTAGCTCAGATACTGTCACTGAGGATTTTGCTCAGTGTCTCGCCCAGGCCTCAGCATTGGTCCACTATCCATTCAAATTCCATCATCTCAAATGCTGCCTGCAGTGACTCCGTTTTCCCTGCTGTCGCTCGGAACCCTATAATGCCCCATTTAGCGAGCAGGAATTTGCCACTGTCCTTGCTCTCCATCCTGCCATGGCTCCAGGATCAAACTGGGTGCACATTCAAATGCTTCAGCATTTATCTGTGGTTTTCCAAAATCACATACTTCACCTTTTTAACCATCTCTGAAGCTAGGGGAATTACCTTCCCAGTGGTGAGAAAGTGTCGTTATACCAATGTTGACATTGAGTTAACTGCCTCCTCAGGTGGACAGCCATTGTGCAATCAGTTTAACCATTGCCCCCCCACCCCCCCTTGCAAGTTACTTGAATGTATAATAAGTTGGAGGCTGTGGGCTGTGTTGGATGCTCGAATACCAGTAGGCATGTTGGTTGCATCTCAACGCTGTTTTGATGTCTCAGCAATAACAACTGGTTTGTGGATCCCTCTGCTCTACTCGGGCTCTACAAAGCATTGGTCCAGTTCCATCTAGATTACAGGAGTCTCGCATATGGTTGAGTATCACCTTCGACATTACAGATGCTACCTTTGTCAACCCTTGGTTTTAACTATCCGTAATTCTTTCTGCGCTCATACACTGTGTGCTCCTGGTGGTCTTTGGTTCCTGTGTCATGTTGGGAATGAACTTGATGACAGACTGGCCAAATTGGCTATGGCAACCTGGCTCGAGAGATCTGGTGTTACGCCTTTGAACGGCATTATGCTGTCGAGTTCTAAGGATTTAGAATTTGGAATGACATACTGTAACTTCACTGAAAAAGCTATGGGTGGTAAAAAAAGCACTGTCTTCAGGCCACAAGTGGCCCATCGGGACCATCCGACCACCGCGTCATCCTCAGTTAAGGATGCGGATAGGAGGGGTTTGCAGTCAGCACACCGCTCTCCTGGCCGTTATGATAGTTTTCTTTGACTGGAGCCGCTACTATTCGGTCGAGTAGCTCCTCAATTGGCATCATGAGGCTGAATGCTTCCCTATGGGTGGTAAGGGACACTACTAGTTCATGGAGGTCCTCCGTATGGGCTTCTTGTGAGGACTCCATCCTTTGCTGGCTGACATCGGCCATATTTGGCTGACTCGTGATCATATCCGTCATAAGGATCCACTCAAATGTTGTTGTGCCCATTTAATGGTGGGCTTCGTTTCGATGGACTGTCATAGCCTAGCTGCTCTGCGGCAGATACTTAATTTTCCTGACTCGCTACCCCTGGTGGTAGTGGATGATGCCTCAGTGGCTCATCTGGTTTTATGGTTTATTCGTGAAAGTGGTTTTTATCACTCTAAGGGAGGATGACTCAGCCTTGTCAGCTCACTGAGGGGTTTGCAGGATGCCTTACCACCTATCTACTGACCAAGCAGTGACAGGTGGGCTTGGTGGTCTGCCCCAGCCGTCACCCTACCCGGTCTCTTGCTTTTCTTCCACTTTCTTAAGTGTTCTGTTTTACTTGATGTTCTTCTGTGTTTTCTCGTTCTTCTCTAATCTCTTCTTGTCTATTGCATCAGTGTTTTCTGTGGGGGGGTGCCACTGTAAGTGGCGGGAGGGTATGTTCCCCATCGCACTTTCTGCCTTTGGGGTTTTCTTTTCTTCAGTTTCGTGCACTAGGCCATGGTTTTGGTGACTTGGAATCCCAGGTAAGAGGGACCAGTGACCTCATAGCTTGGTCCCTTCAGTCGTTAAACCAGCCAACTAACCTGTGCATGGTCTCCACTCAACTGTACTTTTCATTTCCACTGCCTCATATCTCTCTCTCTCTCTCTCTCTCTCTCTCTCTCTCTCTCTCTCTCTCTCTCTCTCTCTCTCTCTCTCTCTCACACACACACTGTCTGTCCTACCATCACTATCTTTTCTCTCTTCCACTGTCACTGACTCTCTGCTATTGCATTCCGAAATTTTTGGTGAGGATAGTGGAATAGAGATGGAGGCAGCTGATTCCCCATTTTTCTGTCAGTGTTTTAAAGAGGAACATATTTGCCTTTTTTGTACTCTAACAGGAATGTTTTTTCTCTGGTGTGCTGCTTATATAAAGTGAATTCTATAGGTTGGTAAAGTTTAGACTGTTCATATAGTTTGACACTTGTAAACTGCAAATAAATATGCATAACATAAAGTTAACACAAAATCATGTGCTTTATATTGTTTCTGGATACTTCGCATACAGACCACAATTCATCAATAATGCTTGGCTTTTGATTTGTATCTTAAAAGTGTTATTTTATGGAATATGCAGTCTTATCAGTTTAACATAATTTTTGGATGTCACTGTAAGTTCTCTTTAGAAATGTTAAGACTATTTTCTTGCCCTGCCCCCTGCAGTACCACTTTGAATGTATTTGTGTAGGTGTGAAAATCATATTATACAGAGACTTGCATCATGAAGTATTTTTGGTGGTCTCAGAATGCTTGTGATGACCTTGAACCTCTGGAGCATGGTAACAGATACTCAAATAGTTTTGTGAACATTCCTGGCAATATCATCTTCATAACTCAAAGTAAATATTTCGATGATATGCCATGAATAGAAAGTATAGGAATGCGTATTATCACAATTCGTACTTCCTATACCCAAAAAGTCATGGTTTTTCGGGATTTACTCAGGAACTGCTCATTAACAAGTGGTACTTTTGTAAGCCACCTAAGGTCCGACCTAAACCAGACATAATGCAAGAGAACCAACCTACTTGTTGAATTGGCACACTGGAGTAAGTATATAATGTTTAAATTTTGATTCTATACTGGATAGCTACAGTATGCCCACCCTTCTGATAGTTACAGAAGTGGTTGCTAGGGCAAGAGCTATCCAAAACTCTGTAGTCAATAGAATCCAAGATGTGATGCCCTGAACAATTGCATTTTTGTGCACAGCTTTTTGGAGCATATTGCTGCTGTGCACTGTCGTGCATGGACCGATATTATGTCAGCGGCTACAGCTGTTACTAGAATGGAATTCATTGTTGTTTCTGTTTGACACACATCTAGAACAATATTTTTTATATGGGTAATCAAATAAGATCAGGCTTCAGTAACTAGCGGTTAACCAATAGTAGTACACTGCTGCCCCCAAATTTATTACATGAACATTTTTTGAACACTCTGATTTTGCATTGTGCCGCTGAAAACTGTGTATTTCATGTTATTTTTCACTTTGTTTATACAAAATGTTCCTGTTCCTCATTATTTGCTATGGGGGAATTTTCACAAAGTGCAGTGGGCAAAACACATACTGTCTTTATTGCCAGCTCATTTCCTGCTGTTAATCTTAGCCAGGGAGTGCCTAACATGTGTCGTATTGTCACTTCAAAAAATGTCAACTAACACACACACTTGTAATCACAGTATCATATAGTGTCCTGTAATTATAAGTAACACAATACTACTTTTGCTCTGGTTAAAACTTCCAAAATGCCAAATTTTATATGCTTTGTTTTGCCGTTTTCATTTGTGGATGACAGGATTTGTTTGTAGTTTCAGGAAACAAATAAGCCTGGTGGTTATGAAAAAAGGAGAATCATGATATTTTTACCAACTTTACTCTTCCACCAACAAACATTTTTCTTTCATGTTGTTCCCAACTGTCGTCAATTCCACTCGTATCAACTGTGTGACAGTGGGAGAGTCTGCAGTAACAACTAGACAGTGAAATTATTAAACAATACTGCGGATTTATAAGTTACATATGCTACACATTTGATTATATTGACAGAAGTAAACATTCAGTTCATGCAATTAATATATTGTACCTTTCATTTCATGTGACACTTTGTTGTAGTTTGGGCCTTTTTTGTCACATTCATTTTGACTGTTACTATGAAATTTGTTTCAGGCCCTGTTGAATACCTCTGCTAATCCCAAGACAGCAAAGAAGAAGAAAAAGAAGGCAGAAAAGGCAATTTTAAATGACGCGCCTGTAGAGGTTGAGGGAGAAGCATAACATTTGTGCTTTTTTAAAAAATGTGGCTTGGATAATTGGTTCTGTGAACTTCAAAGAAATTTGTTCTGGACTTCGAATCGTGGAACGAGATTACCACTGAGCACTTTTAGTGTCAATCTTCCTGGACATCTGTTAGTTGGAGGAGATATGTACTTGCTTTTTGCCCTTCCTTTAAAGAAAAGAGAAATTGTTAACGTGTTGTGGCGTTAAAATCTAACCTCTAAACTCCTTCAGCCTTCTGTTTTCGTATGTGTGAGTGTGACGAAAAGAAAAATCCATTACATCAGAATCTGTAATGGGTATGTGCAGTGGCTTTCCTGTGAAAGCTAATAAAGTTTTATTTTATTCTGAAACTACAGCGAGAGTTCTCGTAGTTGTGTGCATATTTTGTTTGCAGGCAGTTGTGTGCGTAATAAATCTGTCACTTTTTACAAACTGTTGAAACAGTGAAAAAATTACTTTGTCCCAGAAACTTTGGTGGACAGGAGTCTTCTTGTTTTTCTTTTAGACAAGATAAAATAACAATGTGATATATAGGTACTCAATGACATGAATTCACATTAGGCACTTGTCTTTCCAGGGAAGCGTAGCATGGAATGTGAAGTTTGGTTACTGCCTGTAAATAACATGATACAAGGATTTTTTTATTTTTCATTATGCTTCATTTACACTGTAGTATGCTTGGTGTACTTTTTTCCTGTTGTGTGTACTTACAGAAATTTGGGTTAACTGAGAATGTGTCTATGTGGAATGTATTTTCTTTTTAAGAATATTGCTCTGTACAACCATTAGATAAGTTTGTGGACACTAATGTAATTAAAGTATTACTATTTTTCAACTGAGAAAAATGCTCTCAGGAGGAGAAGGCATTGAATTTGAAGGTGTGTGCAAGTAAACGAGCTAATGGTACCTCCAGCCCAGTCAGATTTTGCAACTTATAATAGGAGCCTCATGCACAATAAGTGATATTGACTAATTATTTGTTATTTCTTGGTTAGGTTTTGGTTTGAGATTTGTGCGATCTCTTAGTAATATGTGATAGTTTGAGTGAGTCATAAAAAAGTGCTTGTGTTGGAATCCAAATAGTTGTATTTTTTAATACCAGAAAACTAAATTTCTTTTGAGGAAGAGAGAATTGATTAAATGTTGTCTGTGTTTAATTTTTGACCACATGTGAACTGCTATATTTTCTTGTAAAGAACCTGTACCCAGTCCTCCCTACCCTAGCTCTCTCCCCCCCCCCCCCCCACCCCCCCTCTCTCTCTCTCTCTCTCTGTGTATTCTGAGTTTTCTAAAAGATCCATAATTTCATGCTTGAACTGTTCCTAATACTCACACAATCATAACATCACATAATCTTCCTCTTAGTCTGTGGCATTATGTAAAATGTGTTTTGAAAAGGTGACATACAAATGTACAAACAGGGAAGTAATAAGTCATGCAATTAATCACTGTTCCGTAGAAGTATATTCTTTGTGGAGGGAACAAAATACTGATAATTATCTTGATAGTAGAGCTAGCGCTGAAATATTTTTCAGGCAACCAGTGTCATGATTCACAAAAATTTTCATTACTCATTTTACAGTCTTGTGCAGCAAAAAGTGTTTTTTGTGTCAATGTGAGCAGGAATAATTTGGATTTATATTCTGGTTATTGTATGTATGTGTGTGGGGAAAGGAACATACAGTGCCTCACAGCTTTGTCAGTATTTCTGTTTGTATGAGCATAAATGTGTAATAACAAACACACTGACAATCAAATACATTATCTTAAAATTATAATAAAGAAACATGACTGCTAGTTGACAGAAATACAAACTTTGTTTCATTTTCAGAGTTCAGCATGGGATTTCGCACATTATTGTAATAATGACCTAAGCAGATGATAATGAGAAGCAAGAGGAAAGATGTAATTTTTTGGTATGTCATTTCAGCTGTTAGTTGGATGACAACTTTTAATAGAGAATCTTGTGTTTCTGGGACACATAATTGAGACTGAACATTACTCCATTAATTGGCAAAGGCAAATGCCAGGACAGGTCTTATAGTTACCTCACAGGAAAAGTGTGTATTGATCCTTGTCAGTAGTTGGTGTGGTTTGATAAAAATCAGAATTTTTGTCTGTTGTATATTGAAGAGAAAACTGGAGCAACTAGTAAATGAGCAGGAACAACATCCAGTCCAGTGCTGAATCTATCTCTCTCTCTCTCTCTCTCTCTCTCTCTCTCTCTCTCTCTCTCTCTCTCTCTCTCTCTCTCTCTCCCCCCCCCCCCTGTCATATATCACAGCAATTGAAGTAGTGGTGCTGTTCTACTGCAGATCATCTTTACTATGGCATAAAAGATCATTTTTGTTGGCAATTCCTTTAAGGAAAGAAGCAGCTTGTGGTTTCACATATTGCATAAATTTCTCATTTATACCAATGTGTTATTCCTTACATTAAAGAGTCAGCTGGTGGTGTACTACTGCATGATTAAAAGTTGAGTCAGTCCCTTTGCAGTTTCCTATGATAATGGTGTCATGTAGAGTTAACACAATATGCCCGAGTAAGACAAGTGCACTGGTTACTTGTCACCAGTTGCACTCTTCACATTTGTAGATATGCTATAATTAATAAGCATGGCACTGACTATTTTATCACAAATTTCAATAGTTGCCTACTTGCACATAAAAAATATGTAAAATAAGGAATGGCAGCCACTCATTTATATTGTGCTCCATGCATTTGTTCACTGCAGATGAGTGATTGCCTTTTCCTTGTTTTACGCATTGCTACATCCAGGGAATTTCCATTATTGTTAAAGCATTGCTCCCCAATGTGGGCTCTGTAGCTCACTGGAATATGCTGGACTACCCAGAGGCCCCTTCCATTAATATTGTAGACAGTTGTACCTCATATATAGCTGGCAACAATATGGTAGTACATTTATCTATGAAAACTGTCATTTATTTAAAGTATAATTAGGACATACCATGCTCAATTCTCCAAGGCCTCTCACACATGATGTGTACATCAGGAAGCAGCCTGTGGATCAGAGAGCTGAAGTTCTGCTCAGTTAAGTCACTTCTGTAGAATTACTTTTAAAACATTTCCCATTGAGGTGACAGTTTGTTACCGCAGTTGTTTAGAAGAAACACAAAATATAAAATAGGAAGAATTGGTGCCACTAAGAAATTGGTTCTTGTTAAGTTAGTTTTTCATTGGCTTCAAAATACCCTTTGAGCAGATACTACACAAATGTGAGACTCAAGGTGACTGATACTGAGGTAAGCAAAATATAGTGTGTAAAAACATAGTATAATACTATGTCAAGTTAGAAATAGGGTGTCAGTAAAAAAAGAACACAAGTAGAAAAAAGTCTTCGAAGTTCAACAAATTATTTTCCAATTCGGTGAAATTGATACATTGGTAATGGCTCGAGTGGAAACAAGGGTGGACTGCATGTTGGTTTGTTTCCCAAGTCAAAATCCTTAGTGTATGTTCTACATAATACCAAACTGCAGATTTTTAAATTTGTCTGTGAGGTTTGTAACAGTACAAAATGACCAAATCTGTATTTCTGCAATGAAATGCTTAACATGTCTAAAAATAATGCAAATTGCAATTTTTTCCATGTACAGATGATCATTAATAATTGACTGTGTGATGAATCTGCATGAACTGTGATGAGCATTGAAAGGCCAGTTGAAAGTGGCTCAGTGCTTCCCATTTGAAGGTTTCAAATTAACTTAGAACAGCAGTGATTCTCCTAATTTATACGATGGAGACAGCGAATGGGTGATCATCTGGTCCACATGGGCAAGTTAAATTTGAAACTGCCATAATTTAACACAGGAAAAATGAAAAATAAACAAATATTGAAAGTAAAGCTACTTTAGATGATGCAACAGACTAACATGCAGATATGTTAGCATTGGTGTGGTCTTCAGTCTGAAAACTGGTTTGGTGCAGCTCTCAGAGCTATTCTATGCTGCCGAAATATTACAGTAGAAAACCCGGGATAGAATGACGACTATATTATGAAAAGGATAGATGTCAAATGCAGACAGGCACAACAACTGTTACACATTTTCCCCTTTTGGCTGAAGGCTATCTTCACAAGCAGAAAAACGCAAGCACAGGGGGAGAAATATCAGGTCAGGATTAAAGGAGAGTGTAGTGCAATTGTAAGTGTTTGAAGAGATGTGGTGGAAACAGTGAAGGGAGGATGCTGGGTGCAGTCAGGAGATTCGGGGGGGAGGGGGGGGGGGAGTGAAGTGGATAAGGGGAGAAGTAGAGGAGAGGAAGAAGACTAATTGGTGTGTTGGTGGAATAGAAGGCTGTTTAGTGCGGGTGCAGGGAAGGATATATGTGGGCAACAGTAATGTGGGATATTTGCAGGTTGAGTTCCCACCTGCACAGTTCAAAAAGCAGTAGGAAGAAACCAGATGGTGCAGGTTGTACAGCAATCACTGAAGTGAGGAACATTGTCTTGGGCAGTATGTCCAGCAACTGCTGGGCACAATTCGTTGGTGGCAATTCATTATAAGAAGTTTGTTGCTTGTCATGCCCACATAGAATGCAACACAGTAGTTGCGTATTAGTTGGTGGATCAAACACTTTCTTTCACAGGTAGCCCTTCCTTTGATGCTTGTGACTGGACTGAAGTGGTAGTGGGTGAACCTATGGGGAACTTTCGCCATTGTTATCGCTGATTTGTGGGGTGGTGCATTATTCTGGCAAAAGAACACTTTTTTGTGTGCCAACCATTTTTTTTCCCCCAAGCCAATGCAAGTTTGAAAAACGATCTAACAGTGCACGCACAATAGGGTCACAAAACAGTGGCCATCACCTTACCAGCTGAAAGAATGGTCTTTGGCGTCTCCTGCAGTTTCACCAGTTTTTGTACATTGTTGTGACTGCTGTTTCGATTCTGGTGTGTAATGGTGGATCTAGGTTTCATTAGTAACAACAAAAGTCTTGTGGATTGTGGACATCACTTGACATTGTGTTGAAATGTTGTGCTGGATGCACTTCTGGTTGACTGTGAGCAGTTGTGGAACCCACCTTGCTCATAGTTTCTTCATAGTCATTATGCACTAGCTCAGGTGAGATTCCTGCTGTCTCAGCAGTCTCACGAATTTTTATTTGGCAGTGATTTCCTTTGTGGTTACGCCAATGGGTTGGCCAGAGCGTTCTTCGTCTTCTAGTGCTTGTCCAGCAATGTTTAATTTCATTAACCCAAAAGTACATGGTCTTCAGTGAATGTAGACCCCCCATGAATATCTAATTCTGTTTTGATTTGTGCAGCAGCTGAACCCTTCAGATGAGTGTTTTTTTTTTTTTAAGTTTATGATAACACAAGACACTTGTTTTCTCTGTTTTCAAACAATTGACACACTGACCAATTCAGATGGCTGTCAACAATGAACTGAATGCTGTCCATTCTTTTGTGGAAATCTACTGCTGTCATTTGTCATGGTGACAAGGAAGGTGGTTTAATGCTTGGAGCCAGTCGGGTGTTAGTAAAGCGTTAGATAACGCGTTAGATAACAGAAAGGCCATGAGCATTGGAGATGTTAGTGTTAAGGGATGGAGTATCAGTGGTGACATGGGTGGTAAAGAAACAGGAACTATGGAGAGTTAGTAGAGGATATTATCTTTTATATAGTAGGGAAGATTACAAGTAACAGGCTGAAGGTTGGTCCATGACGGCAGGGGTTCTCTCAGTGGGAGCACAGTCACCAGTCACAGTGGGGTAACCTATCCTTCAGGGATGTAATCTCATACCCAATCTCTCCTGCATGCTCTATAGTGGAGTTCGTGAAATATTTTATCTTTAGAAAGAGTGACGTATATATAAAGTGGTATCAGCTCTCCAGCTTCATCTGTCTGTCTGTATTTGTAGACTGTCGCTGTAGGGAAGCCTTTTCCCCGTCTTGCTTTTGTTTTATATCCCCCCCCCCCCCTTCCTTTTATCTGACTTATGCTGTCACATATTGAGTGGCGAATCTCATCTTCACTAAAAATTTAGTTATAAAGGTGTGTTTATATTCAGTCAAGTCTACTTTGGAAAACAGTTGACTGGTCTGTAATTTTAAATCATTACAATAAAAAGAGCAAATAAAATGATTTACACTCCCCTTTGTGCCCAGTATTAAAGGTCTAAATGTAATGCATCAGTATCAACCAATTAACTTTTTGTCAACTTCTGGGGAATTATGCTCAGTGATTCTCAAATTTCAACAGATGTTGCATGATTTGTGTGCATTTCTAATCAACAGAGAAGAGAACTAACCACGATGTTTCATTGCAGCATTTCCTCACTTAATTTAGTGAATGCAGCTTTGAAAACTTCTCATAATAATTGTTGGAATGTTACTTTATGAAGGATTTTCCTTCAAGGAGAACAACATTCTCAAATATCACTTGAGTTTTCCATGTTTCTTCTCAACTTTTTGTTTTATATTATAAGTTGGAAGTATTGAAGCCATGAAGAGAGCCTTTGACGGTATTACACTCTTGAAGAGCATGCTGCTGAAAGAAGAAACATTGAAAAAATTAAACATCACTTATAAGATAAATTCATTTATGGGAGACTTCAATTTATCAACCTTCAAGAGTTTTTAAGTATCAATCAAATGACTCTCTTCCTCTTTTTGTACAAAGATTTGTTCAGTTTAATTTATAGCATTGCTTCTCAGACCATAAAGAAAACTGTCATGGAGAGGGTGACAAATACTATTGATATTACCAACGCATGTAGCCATAAATGTCATCTTGTAGATATTGGAGAGGTGCCACTGCTGCTAGCAAAAACTACATGGCAAAGTTTATACTTATATTCAAAAAATAAATGCACAGATGTTTTAAAGTGTGTACCTAAAATTTTCTGTGTAGAACCGTTTGAAATGAAAGATAGTCAGAGGTGGCCCATGTTTATCATTCAAAGTTATGGAGAGATCCATTTTGAGTAATTCTCAAGTGAAAATTGCATTGGAAGAATTCGTGAGGGGGGGGGGGGGGGGGGATGATAATTATCTCCTCATTTGACAGCTGAAGTAGTGAAAGAGTTTTTTTTTATATTCTGAAAAACAATTCAACCCTAAAAAGGACAAACTTGATTTCTTTATGGTGGTTAACTGAAAGTGCAAACCATGACTTCGAGGTTCACGCAGAAGCTGTTATGCATATCCCATGGAAACACTGCAGTTGAAAAAGGCTTTTCAGTTAAAGTTTTAGTTGAAAACTTGGGAAAAGATAAAACTGTTGCAGAAAGAAGTGTGTACAATGCAATATAATTGTTAGGGGGTTTACTTAACACTTTCACTGCAGCGTCACTCCAGGCGCGCAACTCTCCAGTGCGGCCCGGCAACATGAGAGTGCGGGTCGGTAACACTGAAACGGCAGGTACTGTCATGAAACGGATTCGAAAGCTATTCTTCCACGCTATCGTCACTCTGCAGTTCTTCTGCAGCCCCTAAATGATGATCTCCGTGGTATGCCTCAACCTCACTACACAGAAAAATCACTGTCTTCTAGTACAATAACTAATTTGTCCTCTGTCAATTTAATTTAACACTTTTCCTGCTCCTTTTCACATTGAAAGGTCCAGGTGTCTGTTCATTAGTCTCCATTACAAACAATATATGTTCGATAACTGACCACACAAAGGTGTACACACTTTTATGCTAGCCTTGACACTGCAACTAGACTGCGTAATCCGACAATGAGCGCGGACGCTTATAAGTGTCAGCCGCAGTGAAAGCGTTAATAGTGAGAAACAACCGAATGCGGACATTACACAATCAATAATATCTGTGAAGAATCCTTCATCAAAAAGATTACATGCCTCAAAGAAATCTCATGGAAATAAAGTGGTCAGTCTCAAAAGAACAGTTCAAGAAATAAGAGCTCAAAAATAGTTTTAGCTGTAGAAATTTCGAGTTTTAGCTAAGAAACTTTACACTGAATCTTTTACTGTGAAGTTTAACTTTTGACATAAATTTTGTACCATCAAAATTGGTATATTGTCCTCAGGGCAACTGAAAGTTTTCACTACATTACCATGTTAAAACAGTTTGTATTTTAACTGATGTGATGATAAAGAATCCAAGTCATACATAGTTACATTATTCATGCTGACATTGGCTTCCATTTCAACCACCTTTCAGGTTCATGAACTGTTTTTGTCACTGTACCCCGCATTTTCAAGACATCATGAATGTAATTAAAGAGGTAATAAAGAATGAGTGGTCCTTTGAAAATCTGTACACCACCTGTTAAACCAATTATCAAGAACTCCATTGTCCCCCTGCACATAATTTAAGCTACTTACCCCACAGACAATTGTCAGAATGGAGTGAATGAACTGAATTAGTCCCCGCCATTGAATACTGCCCCCCCCCCCCCCCCCCCCCCCCACACACACACACACACACACACACACACACAGGTTGCAAATGAGATTGATGTTTGGTGAAGTTTTGTGCCCACTTCAGTGAATTGTAAATAAGTCTTTATAAGGCAGATTTTATACATGATCCAGCATGAATAGTTTGTGCTGGGTGACAAATGGTTTTCTGGGCAGGGGTAGGGAGTTTGAATTTGGAAAAGTTCTATATCAGTCCACTTTGTCAATGGGCAAAATTTGTTTGCAAATACAAAATTCTTGTGTACAAGCATTTGGTATTAAGCTGAGTGCTCTGACTTAGGGACATGTATATGTAAAATTCTTTACACTTAGTCTGCTGTGGAAACCAGATCAGCTTGTCAGGAAATAAGACCCTGAAACTTCATTGGCCATTTGAAACAAAGTAGAGGAGAGGTCATGTAAAGTCAAGACATATTACAAGCCTGACTAAAAAAATGAATACATGCATGTCCTTCTGAGAAGATCCTATTATAATGTCTTGTGGCTAGGGCCTCCCGTCGGGTAGACCGTTCGCCTGGTGCAGGTCTTTTGAGTTGACGCCACTTTGGCGACTGACTGACAGAGTGAAGTATGTTTCACCATTAGGCTCTGCTGTAGCTGGCAGCCTTGTGGCAGTAAATGTGTTATGTTAGAACTCTCAAATATGAATTTTAACATAATTTTGACACCTGTTGAGATACTCTCTCATATGTGCACACCCTCACTTAGTTCAAAATTGGTGTCTTAAATGAACATGAATACCTAGAGTGTTAATATGAAGAAAACAAAGTTGACGATAGTATTACAGAAAAAGAGGAAGTAAATGAAGATGAGATGGGAGATACACTGCAAGAATTTTACAGAGCACTGAAGGAGAAAGTCGAAACAGCTCTCTTGGAGTAAATGACATTCGCTCAAAATACTTGAGGTCCTTGGCAGAATTGGCCATGATGAAACTACTCTAAATTGTGTGCAAGTTACGTACACTTAGGTCTTCAGGAAGTGCTAAAAGATGTGAATATTTGTGAACCACCAAATTAACACATTGACTGCCACACAGTGATGGATGGTTTATAGTCAGGCAACGTACACAGTGTTTCGCGAGACACTCTGCTGTGGCTGATGGTGGCTACATGGCATCATGTGTGTGGTTCTGCTGTGGGGGCAACACAGCAGTCGATGTGTTCGTAAATTGTGGTTGCAAAGTACTGACAAATTGTTTAAAAAAGAACAGAATAACTTGTAGAAATCAACCTCTTAGCAAAGCAATTTGGGTTACAAAGAAATGTGAGGCAATACTCATTATCTTGGAGGGTAGATTTAAGAAAGGCAAACCTATAGATATTTCATTAGCAGATTTAGGGAAAGCTTTAGCAGTGTTGACAAAAACACTTTGAAATTCTGAAGACAGTATGCATAAACAAGAGTGCAGGGTTACCTACAACCTTTACAGAAACCAGACTGCAGGTGCAAAGAGCTGAAGAACACAAAACGAAAGCTGTAGTTGAGAATGGAGTATGACAGAATTGTAGCACACCCCCGATCTTATTTAAACTTTACATTGAGCCGGCAGTAAAAGAAACAAAGGAGAAATTTTGAAAGGAAATCAAAAGTGAGCAAGAAATAAAAACATTGTTTGCTGATAACATCATAATCGTGTCAGATGGCAAAGGAATAATTGCAAGAGCAGCTGAATAGAATGGGTTGTCATGGAAAGAGGTTATAAGATGAATGTCACTAAAAATAAAGGTGGGTAATGCATGTAGCTGAATTAAATCGTGCTATGCAGATACAATCAGACTGGGAAATGGCACAATAAAAGTAGTCCATGAATCTTCTGGTGTGAGCAGCAAAAATAACATGATGGCTGGAGTAGAGCAAATAGATTGTACACTGATATTAGCAAGAAAAGCATTTCTGACAGATCTGTTAACATTTAATATAAATTTAAATGTTAGGAAGTATTCTCTAAAAATAATCATACAGAGGGTAGCCTTAAAATGAAGAGAAGAGAGGACGACACAGTTGAGGCAAGATGTAGATGCATCCGAAATGTGCTACAGAAGAATACTGAAAATATAAATGGGTACTCGAATAACTAACAAAGAGGTACTGAATTGGAATTATGCAGAGAGGGGGGTGATTCGTTGATAGAATACATTTTGAGGCATTAGGGATTTGGTAATGGGAGGGAGGGAGAGAGAAGTTATGCAGGGAAGAAGAGGCTTGGACGAACAGACTGGAATGGAGCATCAAACTAGTTTTGACTGAAGACCACAACAATGTTGTTAAATGTTAACAAGGAGATGGCTGAAGTGCGTGCTTACTATTACTTACTCCGTCTGCAACAACTTATTTTATTTACCTTACCTATATTTGTTGGCATAAGTTGATCCCTGACAGTCCCAGCAGGCTGAGTGCAGGAGCTTCTCAGGCCTACCTCTACCAATAATGTAGCATGATTTTGGAAACGTGTCTGTGGCAATGCCTCAGTGTTGTCTGGCTATGCTGCCAACTACTGTTTTGCCTGAAGCCAATAGCACTTTGCGGTTGGAAGTTGGCAACAGCACTGCGAGCTGTCAGAGTCTTCTTATGTTGCTTTGACTATAATTATATACGCACTCACCATAAGATATTAGAGGAGTTCCAATGTTATACCAAACTTCACTTGCATGTCTGAAAGAACAGACTTACTTTGATGACCAACTACTGCAAAAAATAATTGGAAATATATTTGCTGACTGAATTCTTTGACACAAGCTGCAGTTGGTATAGACCTACTATCTTAGGTATAGATGAACTATCTATTAATGATATGTAATTTTGTGCCAGATTGAGACTCGAACTGTGGTTTCCTGATTATTGCAAGTGGTCGCTCTAACCACTCTGACCATCCATGCACTCTCCCCGGAACTATGCAAATGTCCATGTTAAATTCCCTACTTCCTTGTCCACCACATTTATCGCCTAATGTTCTCCAACATTATTAATTGCATTCCTGCAGCAGGGTACAACAAACATTGGTTAGAGAAGTGTTAGTAATATTTATCATATTAAAAAGCAAGTTACGCTTATCTGTCATGGGCTGAGTTAAGACTGACAAACATGTTCTCAACAAATACAAACTACGTTACTAGCTCACCACCTGGTTTTAATGTTAGTGGGACGGGTGGTATCTAATGTTATTCCAGGAATGGTGCATTTGTGACATGTGACTCACACACTCATTTCAAAATAGCATATTTCATTTTTATTTATCAGATTAAACAATGGAAAATCCAGGATGGAATAATGACATTATTATGAATATGATAGATTGCTACTCACCATAAGCAGAAGATATTTAGTCACTGACTGTTAAACAAGTGAGTGATACAGAATGTGCTGGCATCAAATTGCAGGAAATAAAATGCTTTTTGTACTGGAGCTTAATAATCTTAAGATTTTGCATGTAACTGAAACATAATCGCACCTCATGCTCATTTTCTGCACACTTTGCTGCATCCATCTTTAAATACAATTTTTCACTCATTTTATGTACATCTACATGGTTACTCTGGACCCATTTTTGCTTCCCCCATAAAATTTAACAAAATGGAGCAATAAAGTTTTCATTGCCTACCATTGAAATATCCGTTTACAGCCACCCAATGCATAAATTAAAATGTTCATCGAAAACCCTTAAATACACTCCACATGACTCTTTCATATGCAAATGTAACTTAGGGAACAGTTCGTATACAGTTTTTACAGACAACTCTGCATCTAAACAATATGCTTATTCACTAGGATAATGCAAGATTCTCTATGGATGTTGGATTACTTTAAGTAGCATATCTCTTGTCATGTGGTTGAACATTACTTTTTCACAGTTACAAATTCATTACAGCTTCATTTGTAATGTCAAAAAGGCTGCAAAATTTTGTCTGTCTGCAGGTTGGAAAATACCTATTTGCACGCTTCCCACCCAGCATTTCTAGTTAACAAATTGAAATTGCGAATTACATGCTCTCGGCTTAGGCTGGTGATTGCTTTTCCGGGGTCTTTCGCACAGCGTGCCCTGCAAGACATCCATGTTGTGTGTTCTTACTTTTAAACTCATGAAATTTTCTGAAAATGTCTATCTGCTAATGTTCAGAAATCCTTTTGGAACACACTATCGTACAGCTGAAATATTAATACATAAATATATTTGCCATCTGACAGAAATTGGGTGGGGTCATCCCACAAACTCTAGACTGTTGTCATTTCTACCATTCTTTCCATTAATAACACTAGTCCGGGGCCCACGTTGTTATTGCAAAGTACACGAAAAACAGTGTGCCTGTTAAAAGCATTAATATGTGTATAGCACGTCTGATTTTTATACCGAGGCTGCATCTATGTTTCACAAAGACTCCCCTGCATATAACTCAGTTTTGCCAAAAAGTGGCCTTGTGTTGTTTTTCCAATTACTGATTCATATAATTATCTTTATATCTGTGATAGTACTCGCATAACTGTGGATTAGTGCAACACTTCTGCATAGAACTGAAAAATGTAAGGGTCTGTCAAGGCTTTCTAATACCCACATTTATCAATCTAGCTTCGTTAGCTGCTGCAGTAGGTATGGAAATGTCGCCACAAAAATTAATTTAAGTGATGTAAAATATTTACAAAACTTTGTGTCTACAAGGTTTTACATATAAACTTCACCCCCCCCCCCCCCCCGTCTGATTTGTCGATGCTCTAAAAGAGTATGAAGAGTTTGCAGTTTTACTGAACTTGTCTTCAGCTTTATCATCTCACAGTAATGATCTGAAAAGCCGTGACCTCTTACATATACTTTACAATTAGGTCTGCCAAGAAATGATTTGAGTATAAAATCTTATCAAATATTTTTTCCATTTATCAAACTCAACATGAACAAGGTTCTGAAGTCTTTTGCAACATACAGTAGTCGTTGGGTACAACAACCTAGCTTAATTTGAAACATCAGACTCCAATAATAATAGCCTTCATTATCAGGTTTGGTTAAATCCATGATGACAATTTGTGCAGCAAATTAAGGAACATCAGGCTGTCAACAGAGAGTGGTTTATTATTTTCTCTCTGCTTTCATCCCAGGCTATAGATAACTTTATGGCAGATAATTTATATATGCCAACTCTTCCTACATAATTTGTGAATTACTAAGCACACCATTATCTCCTCAATCATTCGCAACATTATGACAAAATGCTTTTCATTCCCTTGCTTCTTTTCACTCCTTCTTCATATGAAAGTTTGGCCCACTATTCACATATTCAAAGACAAATTTCCATAACCTTTCTATTTAATTTGCAATAAAGGATTTTTTTAATTTAGGAGGCTTTCATCTGAATGTGACAACAGTTTATTTTACACTTTGACTATTTACAAGACGAAAATTAGAAATATCACTCTTTCTTGTCAGTGCTATGTGCCTGCTGATTTGTCTGCTGGCTGCTGGACAACTGTTCTCTGAGCACTTGGTATCCTTGTATGCTCCAGCCTGTCAACAGTGAAGGCAGGTCACCCAGGAAACTAAATGTTGCCTTCACTCCAGAATTCCACAGGTGTTGCGCATCATGAGACAACTCTCCACTTTTGGGCAAATCTGGGATCTGTAATGCAAATTAATAACTGTATGTTACAAAAACCACATGGTCATTAAGATGTGCTAAATACTTGTGTTTTCCACCAGAAATGGTACAACTATATCCACACGATAACTGAAACAAAACAGTCCTCAAAACATTCTGTAGCAATTGGGAATTCAGAGTGAGCATGTAGCGTCCGAAATTACCTAACTAGAATGTCATATCTGTCAGAGTACTATAGCTTTCTGTACAATGACTTAGGTTAAAAGAATGGATGTATATGTGATGTATTGAAGCTTCTAGTGAAAATTTTATGAATTTAATAATTTTAAGTTACAGCTTGGTCAAATAAAATATCAACATGTTATTGAAAATAAATATTCCGATTTACATGCCAGATTGTAATCAAACTGAAGAACCTGCAGTTGTGTCATGTAACCGTAACTCATTTGTTAAGTTGAATTTCAAGAAAAAGATGTTAACTTGTTGACTGGGTCACATTTCCTGGAAGTTAATGAACTACCCAGCACTTAACAGGTAAAAATAGTAAAAATGAGAAGCTAATTGGGAAGCAAGTAAAACATGAATAACAACAGAGATTTGGGGCAGCAGGTAAATGCTATTTGCAAAGGGTAGATTACACCTGTGCTACTTTGAAATCACTAAATGTTAATCCGACTAGAAATTCTGCATTTTTATTTCAGAAATAAAGAAATTTACTCGGATGTGTAAGTGTAAAAAAACACAAACAACTTCACTGTAGGACAGGGGAGAAGGGTCTCCTAGTTCACATGAATTTCATTTCATTATAACGTACATATATTCTATAATACAAAAGTCGTGAAATTTCCTGTCACCTAGATTACTTTGCAGGGCAACAATTATCTGTAACAATTTCCACAGTGTGTTGTAACATGTAAAAAAAGTTTATTTCTATGTGATTTTAAGAGAGAGCTTCTGAAAATACAGTGACCCATCTGTTATCATACTGAATAGCTATGGGTTCCAGTTCCACTGATCAACAGAATATTAGGTTTATTGGCTTGTTACTACGTATCTTCTTTCCATAATTTAACGTTCTATTTAATCAATTTGTTTTTGTGTGTACCGAAAAGGTAAACTCTCATACTACACTGGAAAAACGGGATCTGAAAGCCTATCTTTATTATTATGCTATTACAAATGACATTTACGTAACACAGAATGGCAGTAAAGGTAGCCTGCAACCCTTACCTTCATATCTATTGGTATCTGTTGTATTAATGGTCTCATATTTTCTTGTATTCTACGATGAAGTTCGGTCGTGCGGTTGCTGTCATTCCATACGCCTTGTTCTACCGTGTAATAAACAGCACCGCCAGCAACACCAGCTTTTAAGCCGAACCTTAAAATGAGTAAGGCAAAACATTGAAATATTAACCAATAGTCGGTATGCAACGCTTTTGAACGAAACTTTAACAATCTTCTTTACAGTAATTACCCATTACTTATTTGGAATTAACGTATATCACTAATCCTACAGATAAATTCTAAAAATGACATTTCGCACTTTCCATTCACTCTGTTATATTAAAATTATGAAAATGAACTCGATTATCACTTATTGGAAGAACTGAAGCGAAACCTTTGGGGTATACACTTACACTTCCCACTTACTTTATTAATCCCCACACCATTGTAACGTGATAATAAACGTCGCAACTAATTTTCCTTCACCTCCTATACCTCGCCATAAGGCGTAAACAAATAAAAATATTACTTTCTGCAAGCCGATAGGCAAAGATAAAAATGCAGAAACAAATGACAACGTCTATGTTAGAAGTACGTTGAACGTTGAAGCAAATAAGTTATTCAGTATTTCAGCTGCCGAAAAATAGCAAAGAACCACCCGGCTACGAAAAATTATTTTAAATAAGGAAAAAGCATGTGGAAATCACAGCGAAGAGCAGTAAATACAGAGAGAAAACTTCATAGGGAGAAACAAAATGGTTACAGAAAGTTGAAACTTCTAACCAGAAAACTGTTTCTATAATTTAATTTCATATTTATTACATTTCAGCTGTTTGTAGGAAAAATGTAATAAAACGGCATTTGATCAAACGTGACTTTACCAAAGAGTTTAAAGCGTACCTAATAACATCTTTGCCTACTGTAGCGAATACTGTTACTGCTTACGGCAATTCAAGCTTCCACGCCCCCACATTCGTGGCGCGCACTTCGCTTAAGGCGGACATACGTGAATGTGATCGTATTCTCAGTTTCGGCTGTGTTGTCAGAGCCTAGTCCACTAGTGAAGTTATTAGGTTTCGTGTGGCGATAGAATCAAGAAATAGCATCCGAACAACAAAGTGAGTACCTGTATGAAACTCTTGTCCGTGAAACATGTTTCCATTATTTCACCTCCAAAATTACCTTGTATTTTTAAGAAATGTTAGTTTCAGTAACATTCATCAGGTGGCTCATCAAATGATGGTGAGGATCGATGTAATAAATGTGCTTTACGTTTTTGGGCATTCAGATGTCGCCTTTTTACACACACTGTATTCTTTGTATAGTTGAATAACTGACTGCATATCAGAGGCTTAAATTCAAAATCTGCGGAAACGAGGAAAATCTTCCGAACCACTACACCGGCTATCCTTTGAAAATTACTGGAATCTGATCACCGGGAGCGCATGACACACATTCATATTTTTCTGTTAACACGAACTCCTTGCGAGAATGCCTTACAACTTCATGGTTTTTCATCATTTGAACTCTTGAAATTTCCTTTTTTTATGTTCTTTATTCACAGAATTGCATTTGGCTATAAGCAACAAATAACTTTAAGATACGGTTGAATAGGAATCGTGCAATAGTTCAGAGTAAATCATCAGTCAATACTACCCAATGATCTTAAGACACAAAGACAAAGAAAGTACATTTCTGCCATTTGGCTATGGACACGAAGAGTTAGTGAGAATCGGCGGTGAGTTACACGCACATTTTTGTGTTAACGGCATTGTTATAATTATAGTGCTGCTATGTAGTAACTTGTGCTCAAAGGAATTTCACATTAAATTCTTTAAAAAATCAGTTTAGCAAGAATCCCTTGAAATCTCGAGCAGGCCATGAATATGAATAATATTTTCATTATGGTCGAAACAGACTGAGGAATAACTGATGAGTAGTACAGCTATGAAGTCATATAATCGGGTACTGACTATACAGTAACAGGTCTGCAAAAATCTGAAGCTGTCGTGGGAAATCTTTCACTGTATTATCGAATCTGCAGGATAGTATCAGTTGGTCTTGGACTTTAAACCTGTTTCGTATCGTTTACGATTGCTTTTGTTGGATAATCCTAATAAACTCGATTGTTCTCGTGAGAGCAAAGAAACTGTAAATAGACATACCCTGTTGTCATGTAAATTTTTTTCAGGAGTCGGAGGTAGAAGCAATAGGCATAATTTCTGAGTCGATCTGAATCGCGAGAAAAGATTCACTTGCAGACAATCGATTGTTTTCCTGCCACGATTAACTCGATTGTATCGTACCCCGCAGTACACAGTATTAAAAAAGTAGTAATTGCACAATTTTCGAAAAGCTTTCCCAGACTCAGACCGATACCGCTCCTTGGAATGTGCCAAAAGCTTTTTGCGATATATATTTAAAACGCTTAATAATATGAAATGTTATGTAACGTTCGCATCGAATTGTTACATAGTTTGCTTTCGCTATTTGTGCAATAAAATCTATTTTTGATTTATTTGTTCATCCATCTTTAAGTTTTTGTATGCAGTCGAGGTCGTCATGAGCAATGTACAAGAGAGATCATAAAGTATGGTTGACATGTTAAGAAACATACTTACACTATGGTACTACACATAACTAATGTACACATAATAAAAGACCATAGTGACGAAACAACATTGGTGATGCATAAATATTTTTCCATATGGTTGATAAGTAAATGTGGAACTAAATATTAAGGCACTTTGTTTCATACACAAAAGAATGAGCCCGTACAATACGAGCGTAATTTGTCAAGATATATTTCACCCGAGCATGTAATACGTAACTTACAATTCATGACTGGTATGGCGCTTCTACATTACTTCGTGATTTGACTTGTAATTTGATAACGTGTATTCCTTGTCTGCGGCTGCACGTTGTGGGACCGGACAAGTGTGAGATATGTGCGAAGAACATAAAGCCTGAAAGATTGATCATCTACCTTACTCGTGATTGATTTCATGTGGTCGTTACATTTCAGATGCCCCGTACAGATACTCCTAGATATTTTATGAAAGTAATTGCTTCCACTGATTGTTCTGTAGTCCTGTCATCATTCAATAAAGGGCATTTCTATGTATTCGCAATACGTTACATTTGTTTGTATTGAAGGTAAATTGACACTACCAGCACCAAACGATGATCTTCGCAAGTCATACTGCATTTCGCTACAATTTTCTACCGTTGCGACTCCTGTGTGTACAACAGCACCATCTGCGAAAAACCTAATGCAACTTCCAACGTTAACTACAACGTCATTTATATACGCGGTGCAGATATTTTTAGGTGTAGTACCATAGCATGAGCACACCTCAGTGTGCTGGTTGTGCTTTCTCTGCACCAAACAGTCTACTTACAAACATGTCACAAACTTTCCGACCTGATGTTTTCTGCACAGTGTAACTGCACCACCAAGTGGGCTACGCCTGTTAGTATAGACTGCCCCTTTTGCGGCCACGCCTCTACGCTCCTGGACCTGACCCGCTGCTCAAGGGGAAATATGCATTAATGGCTTGTTACTCTTGCCACATATAGTTGGAGATACCAGCCAACTTAAACATATACGATTTTTAACAATAGCGGATACAGAAAAACCTCAAGGGGGCGCTAAAGACATCTTGAGCCACCTTTACTTTTGCCTCAATAAAAAATTAGTCAAATCATATGCAAAGTTACGATTGTGGTTCTCTTCCTTAAATGATGAATTCTATGCTCCTATTCTTCCTGGAAAATTGGTTAATTTCACCGTCAATAGGACAATCAGTGTCAGGGTCAGTGTTCAACAGAGCTAAGCCATTAAGCCGATCCTCCTCCATTGCCGACCTCAGCCATGTCTTTGTAGGCCGCAATGTTGAAAAACTTCTCACTACTGTAGCAATAGATGCAGCTAGACTAGCAAATATCTTGTACAGCTTGTCCAAAGTAGGATAGTCAGATCTAGGACAAACAGACAACGCTTGCAGAATAAAATCACGATCATTAAGGGCGTTTATGCTCGTTCGCTTGTATTGGGGAATCTCTCCCATTAGTCTCTTTTTAATCACGAAACCGTAGAATATTGTAAACTTTTCTCGGACAAATGCCACACAGCATAACGTATCGAGATCTCTGGAATGGTGACTTTTGTCGTAGGTGTGTGTTTGCTATCTATGTGCCACACAGAAAAAAAAACAAAACAAAACAAAACACGATGACGCGGACGCGCGTGCTACGTAGGAAAGTAGAACTCGATAACTCCATTCAAGCGAGTCTACTGACGAAAGAAACGAACGAATAGCGTGCGGGCTGACTGGCTGGGGGGGGGGGGGGGGGGTGTAGCAATGTGGGCGGCCTTGGGATGGGGGGGGGGGGGGGGGAGGGGTAGCCCTACTGATGTAATGTAGGCCAGTACACCGTGCTTAGTCACCAATAGGAATTTCTGCACTTACATCTTTTACTACTATGTTCTTTTTGCTAGAAAAGCATCAATCCAACCACACAGTTGGTGTGATATAGAGCTGGGCAAACTCGTTCATCCTTGGGAATTAGTTCACTGGTGATCGCTCTTTTTTGGGAATCGTTCATAGCCACTCGTTCACCGTTCATTTGTGCCTGGTATATGGTTCTTTAAAAATCTGAAAATTAGTAGCATAGGTGACTGAAGATGGAAGGCGCCAAGAGGGGGCACATGTCTCCCCCATGGAGTACACAGTTTTTATTCATAGCAGAATTCTCACACACTTCTAATTTTCGTGATTCTTCAAAACATCTCGTTCAGCCAACTGTAGCGTTATGTGGCTGATCGCAATGAAATAATACAAGGTGGTGCACGAAAAATCGGCTCCAAGTACAGACTGCTCGGCAGTTACGCACGATTTGTTGACCGCTGCGAGCAGAACAGATAAACATTTAATAATTAGGGAGTGAAGAAATAACAAATAATCTAATGCAAGCAACAATTTCGAAACAATAAATGATGATTGATGGGCGACAATGAGCAATCGGGGCCGATTTTTCGTGCGCCGCCCAGTACCACTGAAATAATATTGTAGAAGTTGTCATATTCTCTTCACAAAATATGACACCAGACACTCCATTATGGAGCGCGGGCTTCATTCGGTTGTAAGTCGGTCTGCCTTCCATCACAATGAACATGCTCTTTTATCTTGGATCAATAACAGACGGAAAATGGCCACTCTTATTGTAGTGTTGGCTGGAGCCAACACCGTGTTACTAGAGGAGGCCAAAATGCACGCGTTTTAGCTCATGCAGATTGGCGTGAGGAGGGAAGGATTATGCTGACGTGAGGTCTGGAATTGACAAGGAACTAGAATTCAGAAAGCGGACGGAATTAGTTTCATACTTGACTTTATTCCATTAATGATGAACGTCGCTCTTGACGGTACATGATTCATAATATTATATGTTCAGAATTTCCCACATTTTTGGGAAATTCTGAACATATAATATTATGAATCATGTACCGTCAAGAGCGACGTTCATCATTAATGGAATAAAGTCAAGTATGAAACTAATTCCGTCCGCTTTCTGAAGTGGGAAATTAAGGAGATGGGACCTGGATAAACTGAAAGAACCAGAGATTGTACAGAGTTTCAGGGAGAGCATAAGGGAACAATTGACAGGAATAGGGGAAAGAAATACAGTAGAAGAAGAATGGGTAGCTCTGAGGGATGTAGTAGTGAAGGCAGCAGAGGATACAGTAGGTACAAAGACGAGGGCTGCTAGAAATCCTTGGGTAACAGAAGAAATATTGAATTTAATTGATGAAAGGAGAAAATATAAAAATGCAGTAAATGAAGCAGGCAAAAAGGAATACAAACGTCTCAAAAATGAGATCGACAGGAAGTGCAAAATGGCTAAACAGGGATGGCTAGAGGACAAATGTAAGGATGTAGAAGCTTATCTCACTAGGGGTAAGATAGATACTGCCTACAGGAAAATTAAAGAGACCTTTGGAGAGAAGAGAACCAACGTGTATGAATATCAAGAGCTTAGATGGCAGCCCAGTTCTAAGCAAAGAAGGGAAGGCAGAAAGGTGGAAGGAGTATACAGAAGGTTTATACAAGGGCGATGTACTTGAGGACAATATTATGGAAATAGAAGAGGATGTAGATGAAGACGAAATGGGAGATACGATACTGCGTGAAGAGTTTGACAGAGCACTGAAAGACCTGAGTCGAAACATGGCCCCCGGAGTAGACAACATTCCATTAGAACTACTGACGGCCTTGGGACAACCAGTCCTGAGAAAACTCTACCAGATGGTAAGCAAGATGTATAAGACAGGCGAAATACCCTCAGACTTCAAGAAGAATATAATAATTCCAATCCCAAAGAAAGCAGGTGCTGACAGATGTGAAAATTACCGAACTATCAGTTTAATAAGCCACGGCTGCAAAATACTAACGCGAATTCTGTACAGACGAATGGAAAAACTGGTAGATGCAGACCTCGGGGAGGATCAGTTTGGATTCCGTCGAAATGTTGGAACACGTGAGGCAATACTGACCTTACGACTTATCTTAGAAGAAAGATTAAGAAAAGGCAAACCTACGTTTCTAGCATTTGTAGACTTAGAGAAAGCTTTTGACAATGTTGACTGGAATACTCTTTTTCAAATTCTAAAGGTGGCAGGGGTAAAATACAGGGAGCGAAAGGCTATTTATAATTTGTACAGAAACCAGATGGCAGTCATAAGAGTCAAGGGGCATGAAAGGGAAGCAGCGGTTGGGAAAGGAGTGAGACAGGGTTGTAGCCTCTCCCCGATGTTATTCAATCTGTATATTGAGCAAGCAGTAAAGGAAACAAAAGAAAAATTTGGAGTAGGTATTAAAATTCATGGAGACGAAGTAAAAACTTTGAGGTTCGCCGATGACATTGTAATTCTGTCAGAGACGGCAAAGGACTTGGAAGAGCAGTTGAACGGAATGGACAGTGTCTTGAAAGGAGGATATAAGATGAACATTAACAAAAGCAAAACGAGGATAATGGAGTGTAGTCAAATGAAATCGGGTGATGCTGAGGGAATTAGATTAGGAAATGAGACACTTAAAGTAGTAAAGGAGTTTTGCTATTTAGGAAGTAAAATAACTGATGATGGTCGAAGTAGAGAGGATATAAAATGTAGACTGGCAATGGCAAGGAAAGCGTTTCTGAAGAAGAGAAATTTGTTAACATCGAATATAGATTTAAGTGTCAGGAAGTCTTTTCTGTAAGTATTTGCACGGAGTGCAGCCATGTATGGAAGTGAAACACGATGATAAATAGTTTGGGCAAGAAGAGAATAGAAGCTTTCGAAATGTGGTGCTACAGAAGAATACTGAAGATTAGATGGGTAGATCACATAAGTAATGAGGAAGTATTGAATAGGATTGGGGAGAAGAGAAGTTTGTGGCACAACTTGGCAAGAAGAAGGGATCAGTTGGTAGGACATGTTCTGAGGCATGAAGGGATCAGCAATTTAGTATTGGAGGGCAGCGAGGAGGGTAAAAATCGTAGAGGGAGACCCAGAGATGAGTACACTAAGCAGATTCAGAAGGATGTAGGTTGCAGTAGGTACTGGGAGATGAAGCAGCTTGCACAGGATAGAGTAGCATGGAGAGCTGCATCAAACCAGTCTCAGGACTGAAGACAACAACAACAACAACATATGTTCAGAATAGTAACTGAATATGGCGCCGTGCTAGGTCGTAGCAAATGACGTAGCTGAAGACGATGCTACACTGTCGTCTCTGCAAATGAGAGCCTATGTAGACAGTGAACCATCGCTAGCAAAGTCGGCTGTAGAACTGGGGCGAGTGCTAGGGAGTCTCTCTAGACTAGACCTGCCGTGTGGCGGCGCTCGGTCTGCGATCACTGATAGTGGCGACACGCGGGTCCGACGTATACTAACGGACCGCGGCCGATTTAAAGGCTACCACCTAGCAAGTGTGGTGTCTGGCGGTGACACCACACTTATGTGCCGTGCTGACTTCCTTTGCATGTGCAATAACAAAAAATCATGCCTTTTTACTAGTATTTCTTCTGCTGTTTATCGAAACGGGGAAGTAAGGTGATATGCCGTTTCGTTACCTGAAAAGATGTATGTATTACATACCATGTAATTCTTGTGTAATTTACGTAATTATAAAATACAATTTAATTACCGGTTGTGGACGCTGAATACAATAGGAAAAGAGCCAGAAGTGTAGAATTCAAAAAAGGTTTGAAACAGATCTAGAACTGGCGTGCGAAGCAAACGAAACGAACAACTCGATACTGAGCTAACTATGAGCAGTCGTCAGTGGAATTACGACGAGTGGCCACGCGAAGAAGGACGAGCCCAGCCGAGCGAGACCGAGGCTGGAACGAGAGCGGCCGACGTGCCGTTGCAGGAGCGAGACCGACCGTTTCCCGTTCCCGGGAACTGTAAGTAGAAAACCGCGACCGAAGTGAGCTATGAAAGACCGTCCTTAGGATTCGTTCCTCGCTCCTTCCGTTCACCTTGGTGAACCATTCCTTAGGATCTGTTAGTTCGCGAACGACCCATCTCAAGTCTGATATAGCTAGTCGCCCAATTGTATGGAGGACAGACGAAGCGCAACTGGAGTCACGGAATGTTTTCGATTTAAGGCACTCGTCCAACGTTTCGAATTTTTTTACGAGAAATATGAAATGAAACGACCTTAACAATGCCACAGTTCCTTCCAAAGTGGGCGCGGACACGAGAGAGTTGTCATGGCGTTGAAGACTTCACACGCAAAAATTATTGTGAAAGCAATCGTATTTTTATGTGTACCAGTTTCCAAATATCATAGATACCTTCCAGAAAAAGTAGCATGAAAACCTAGTCTCGAAATTAGCAAGGAATTCGCATTCTGTGGGAAGATGAGTAAAGCAAGACAGAAAGTGAAACAACCTCAACAGAAAGAAAGGATTGGGGGGGGGCGGCGAGTCAGGAGACTAACTTCGCGAACGTGTGGGAAATCGAATGAAAGATACGGCTGATAATGGTGAGCGCACATTACGATTCCGTATTGTATTAAATACACCGTGTCCCTTTCATCCTCCGTCGTTTCAGTGCCCAGGAAAGAAACCACAGTAGATACGATGGTAAAATTGCACCATACGCTAGGCAGCAGGCTGCATTAAAATGTGATTTAAATGTCTTCAATTCGGCCTAGTTCATCATAAAGTATTACGTAATATGAATCATATTTGTTTAATGAACGAGAGTTGGTAAATGTCACAAAGAAACTTTTCTCAAACTCCGTACTAAACATGAGACATTTTTCAGCTTTTCCATTATGTAACTGCTGGCGTGGAATGTCTTCATCATTTTGTCCAGCAGTAAGTACAATAATAAATCGCGACCACTAATGTCAGAAACGTGCAACAGATTGCACGAACTGTTCACGTCACAGTAACACAACATGCTCAAATAAAATACTTTAACTTCTACTTTTTACTATACTGTACAGAGATGTGGCTTTCCCTCCAACTTTAAAAACAATTTCTATATATTAGCTACATTTAGAACAGAGCAACGTATCACAGAAAATGAACCAAACGTAAAATAGCCAGCGATCACATTTTTAACTGCAAACCATTCGAATTTTATGCGGCATAGTACTTGGAACTTAAGTATCCCAGTACCTGTGGACAGTATGGAAAGAATAGACATTTCATCATGGAATTGTGATATCAAAGTATAACATAAGAAAAAAAAATGAATATTGTGCGCCACTTGGTTTCCTTAGAATCGAATGAAAAGTATTTTGTACAGGAGCGAAGAAAACCCATAAATGAGAAAAAAGTTGTTTTTAGCTTTTTACATGAGAAGGTCAACCTCTGCTTAAAAGCTAACTCTAGAAATTGATGTAGGTTTGCTTCATTTCCATACGGTATTTTTTCCAGTTTAATTAACTTTTATTGTTTACAGCAAGAAAATCGAAAAAACTTTTCTCTCGTGTACTGCTATCAGCTGTAGTAACATCTTCAACATAATACAAAACAAATATTCAGTTTCTACTTCTGTGAAGTCGGAAACACAATATTTCAAATGGCAGTGTAAGAACATCACTAGCGCCAAAAATGGAACAAAAACATAGCATGTAGAACAACATCCACGAAAGCTGTCACTAAAGGTGCCCTGCAAACAGTTGAGGCGAAACGCTTAAGGCATGAGAATAGTGTTGCAAGTAGCTGTAACTGGACGATCCAAAAGTAAAAATTAACATATCGTACCGCTATCAGCTGCTTTGTGGGAACCGCCCGTTACTTTCCTGTGTGGTCTTTTGTCTTTCTACTGCTCATTGTATATTTCTAACTTTAACAGTGCATCAAACAACTGTTTACCTTAGGTAAGCCCAGCAGCTAAAATCCGCAATTAATAAAATAAAGCCGGCCGGTGTGGCCGAGCGGTTCTAGGCGCTTCAGTCAGGAACCGCGCGACTGCTGCGGTCGCAGGTTCGAATCCTGCCTCGGGCATGGATGTGTGTGATGTCCTTAGGTTAGTTAGGTTTAAGTAGTTCTAAGTTCTAGGGGACTTATGACCACAGATGTTGAGTCCCATAGTGCTCAGAGCCATTTGAACCATTTTTCGTTAAATTTCGGCACCATTCGGAACATTGCGTCGAGCTGTTCTGTGTTTCCAGTTGCTGCAATCGTTGGCGGTGCAAAAGTTGCGACACCGTAATTACTTGACGAAGTGGCTTTCTGTTGACTGTGTGAGCGAATGATTAACAGTAGCAATTGTATTGGAACACATCGTGGAGTATCAGACACTCTCAAATGTAGAGCATAAACGGAAGACGTTCTAAGTGCCAATTTTCCACAAAATGCGGCTTCAGTGCTGTCGTGTTCTCAGTAGAAATCAGAAATAAGCGCTGTATACTCGGTAGCGGATCAGTGACGTCATCTCCGAACCCGCGGAGCCAACGAGGTGTTTCTACAACACCGACTCAAAGTAAGGCCTCGGCGCTTGTTGGTGACGTCACGTCAGCTAGGCACGGCGAACGCCAGGTCTGTTGCAGGCAGAAACGCCTGGGCGTGCTTATCACTACAAATCTCTTATTTTTGGACAAAATGTTTGGTATTGTTTTGAATTCTGCAGTTTTATTTAGATGAAAGATTTTCTTACTATCGTAAAGCTACAAATAAAGATCATAGTTCTGTATTACTGAATCCAGTCCAAACAAACGTAGATCAATATGAGAAGACGCTCTGCCCCATTGCAAGCTTCGGAAATTTTACATTCAAGTAACCATATTTACTTGATCCATTTCCTCATCAGAACTTACCCCAACCCCCTTACAATGAACTCGTTTCTTTCTTTTATTCATTTATTTTTGTTTGACATCGTCACTGGAAATGTGAACTAATTTACATGTGTAAATGTCCAACTGTTGCCAGTCAGTAGACTACAGTTGTTTTCAACCAAAGGAATTCTAAACAGGAAACAAAATAGCTTCATACATCGAAAATACTGCTGAGCTTAAACTTTTTTAAACATGCACATTAGAAAAGATAAATATTCCCCTCTTGCAACTGAAAGGAGGAACTTTATAAGATAAAAAAATTATTTGATAAAACAAGTATCTCTCTTTTGCCACCGAGCGAGGTGGCGCAGTGTGTTAGCACACTGGACTCGCATTCGGGAGGACGACGGTTCAATCCCGTCTCCGGCCATCCTGATTTAGGTTTTCCGTGATTTCCCTAAATCGTTTCAGGCAAATGTCGGGATGGTTCCTTTGAAAGGGCACGGCCGATTTCCTTCCAAATCCTTCCCTCACCCGAGCTTGCGCTCCGTCTCTAATGACCTCGTTGTCGACGGGACGTTAAACACTAACCGCCACCACCGCCACCATCTCTTTTGCCTCTTCTTCTGTCCCCCACCCCCTTCCCCAACGTGTACAATCGCAAGATATTTCATTAACATTCAGTGCTCCTCACCCCATAGTCAACCAAGATACCAAAAGAAGAGCACCAATATGTTCAGTTTCTTATAAAAGCAACCCAGTACAAACGTAACTTCCTCACATTTACAAATAAGATAAAGAAGCACGAATTCTCTTGCTGTTGGACCATGAAGTTGTTTTTGTATGTCAATCCTTAAAACAGGTGGAAATTTAAGGTCAGGAGTACACTATTTGTTAAGAAGTGTAATGAATTGCACAATTAATTGATTGCAGAAATCTCTCACAACAATGTGTGTTGGTCAACTACCGCCAATAGTTTCACATCTTCATGTGTCAGGGAGGGAGACACCACCATTATGAGTATGCCTGCAACAGACCTGGCATTCGCCGTGCCTAGCTGACGTGACGTCACCAACAACCGCCGAGGCCTTCCTTTGAGTCGGTGTTGGTTCCTAGCCCTGCAACGAAATTGTGACGTCACACTAGTCGTCTTGTCCGCCACAATTCGAGAATGATCGGCTCCGTGCAGGGCCCACAGGAGTTCAATATTCAGCTGAAAAGAAACCGACTAAAGGTCTTACTTTTGTCGTGTGCTATCGAGAACTTCCAAGCAATCAAACGAGCAGTCGATAATCACTAAACTCGTCTGAAAGTGTTACTCGCTCCCCTCCACTGCTGGCATTCGTAAGACCTGCAGTGTCACGTGCTGTGACGTACGGGCCACGACCTGTCTGTCTCGTGGGCCTCGCGAACTCGCCGTCTCCGTGTGGCCGCAGACTCGACTGGTGAGCCCGCCTGTCATAACAGGAAAGGGGCCAAAAAGGGGCTGTCAGTTACACTCAAACGCATGTAACTTTATTTAGTTGTCCAAACAATACAGCAAAATTTTTTGAACTTAGTTATCGGCTGTATAGGCCACACTATTTTATGCCTTAAGGGCACAACCACTTAAATTTGAAAACGGCTGGAAGCCTTTAACTTAAAAATCAGACTCAAAACAGAATATTTCTGCAGAAGGCCTCAGGTAAGTAAGTTCTATAACTTGGCTGAAGGCCCAACAAATCTAACACTTGAAAAGCAAACAAGTTTAATTTAAAAACGGCTGAAGGCCCATTACTCAAAACAACTAAAATAAATTTTAGTCGGCAGAAGGCCCAAAGCTTAATCTTTAAACAATACTTTACACAGACTGAAAGCCCAAACAATCCAAGCTTTATCAAGTAAGGAATTTAAATTTTAAAACTGCTGAAGGTCCATTATTTAAAACCCAACTAAAGCATACAAATTCAAACCATCGCCTGTTGTCGTCGTCGTCGTTGTTGTTGTTGTTGTGGTCTTCAGTCCTGAAACTGGTTTGATGCAGCTCTCCATGCTACTCTATCCTGTGTAAGCTCCTTCATCTCCCCAGTACCCATTGCAACCTATATCCTTCTGAATCTGCTTGGTGTGTTCATCTCTTGGTCTCCCTCTACGATTTTTACCCTCCACGCTGCCCTCCAGTACTAAATTGGTGATCCCTTCATGCCTCAGAACATGTCCTACCAATCGATCCCTTCTTCTAGTCAAGTTGTGCCAAACTTCTCTTCTCCCCAATCCTATTCAATACCTCCTCATTAGTTATGTGATCTACCCATCTAATCTTCAGCATTCTTCTGTAGCACCACATTTCGAAAGCTTCTATTCTCTTCTTGTCTAAACTATTTATCGTCAGTGTTTCTCTTCCATACATGGCTACACTGCATACAAATACTCTCATAAATGACTTCCTGACGAATTTATACTCCATGTTAACAAATTTTTCTTATTCAGAAACGCTTTCCTTCCCATTGCCAGTCTACATTTTATATCCTCTCTACTTCGACCATCATCAGTTATTTTGCTCGCCAAATAGCAAAACTCCTTTACTGCTTTAAGTGTCTCATTTCCTAATCTAATTCCCTCAGCATCACCCGAGTTAGTTCGACTACATTCCATTATCCTCGTTTTGCTGTTGTTGATGTTCATCGTATATCCTCCTTTCAAGACACTGTCAAATCCGTTCAACTGTTCTTTCTGGTCCTTTGCTGTCTCTGACAGAATTACAATGTCATCGGCGAACCTCAAAGATTTTATTTTTTTGTTCTCCTTGGAATTTAATACCTACTCCGAACTTTTCTTTTGTTTCCTTTACTGCTTGCTCAGTATACAGATTGAATAACATCGGGGAGAGGCTACAACCCTGTCTCACTCCTTTCCCAACCACAGCTTCCCTTTCATGCCCCTCGACTCTAATAACTGCCATCTGGTTTCTGTACAAATTGTAAATAGCCTTTCGCTCCCGGTATTTTACCCCTGCCACCTTCATAATTTGAAAGAGAGTATTCCAGTCAACATTGTCAAAAGCTTTCTCTAAGTCTACAAATGCTAGAAACGTAGGTTTGCCTTTCCTTAATCTAGCTTCTAAGATAAGTGATAGATTCAGTATTGCCTCACGTGTTGCAATATTTCTACGGAATCCAAACTGATTTTCCCCGAGGTCGGCTTCTACTAGTTTTTCCATTCGTCTGTAAAGAATTCGCGTAAGTATTTTGCAGCCGTGACTTATTAAACTGATAGTTCGGTAATTTTCACAACCTTCAACACCTGCTTTCTTTGGGATTGGAATTATTATATTTTTCTTGAAGTCTGAGGGTATTTCGCCTGTCTCATACATCTTGCTCACCAGATGGTAGAGTTTTGTCATGACTGGCTCTCCCATGGCCGTCAGTAGTTCTAATGTAATGTTGTCTATGAGCCATATAGGATTCGAACCTGCGACCGTAGCGGTCGCTCGGCTCCAGACTGTAGCGCCTAGAACCGCACGGCCACTCCGGCCGGCGCTAACAGCCACAAGGCAGAAAATTCCGCTGGTCCATTTGGAATTCAGAATGTTGTCCATGAGCTATAAAAATACATGAACAAACACCAATAAGAAAAGGCAGTACAGCCAGCGGCGCTCAGAAGTTTCCGGGCGTTGGTCTGCACTTGAAATATTAACATTCGCTTAGGGGAGACAGGTAGTCGGCACCAACTATATCCGATGCGCTGGCAACCCAACCAAGAGACAGTCAACGGACCCCCAGACAAGACGACTTGCTTTCCATCCGACCAGTGCACGAGGAACTCCAAAGCTAAAATGTAAAAGGCGTAGCCGCCCACAACCAAGTATGCATAAGCTGTCAAAACTACACACATACGTTGGACAGCGACAACACGGCGAGGAAAGGACACTGTCTGAATTTTACGTCAGCGGCCAGGGCAGGTAACCGGAACGCTAACGGCCACAAGTCGGAAAATTCCGCTTATGCACTTGGACTTCAGATAACCAAAACACACTTAAACTCCACCAGATGGTGGCCAAACTTTCGCCAACTCGAACACTCTGTTACTTACGGGAATACCCTCAACAGCCAACCATGAAAACCAACGGCACAATGTGAACAGTCTGGCTTCGGCAATTAAATCACCACTCAACATTGGTGTCCTGGGTCGGTGAGCCACGAACCCTGTAGCAATCGGAACAGGTCCCACACACTCCAACACTGTATAGAGACCGCCAGTGGGCCTAGCCCACTGTACCGCGCAGAGATTTCCTGGCTGATCCACACCAACCGACCGACTACTGCACACCAAATAACCGGAAACTATCAACACGAACACGAGACCAAAGACAGTACAAGGTGCGAATATCAATACATACCGCTGCTGCCACAGAACGAGGAAGAACTACGGCATAACCGCAATAGCCGCCGGAAACCAAATGCAGAGTAACAGTCAAGGTTTAAACCAACACATCACCCGGGGCCAGCACAGTTCAATTTATTTCACATAGTCATGATTTCGACTTAACAGCCATTCTCAAGTGCAAGCTGAAATTTCATAAAATGTCCGACCACCTGAACGACAGAAGCAAGTTGTACACCCAAAGAAACTGATACAACTGCCTAATATCGTATAGGGTCCTCCTGAACACGCAGAAGTGCCGCAACACTTTACTAATGTCTGAAGTAGTGCTGGAGGGAACTGGCGCTATGAATCCTGCAGGGCTGTCCACAAATCCGTAAGAGAACGAAGGGGAGATCTCTTCTGAACAGCACGTTGCAAGGCATCCTAGATATGCTCAATAATGTCTGGGGAGGTTGGTGACCAGCGGAAGTGTATAAATTCAGAAAAGCGTTCCTGGAGCCATTCTGTGACAATTCTGGACGTGTGGGGCGTCGCATTGTCCTGCTGGAATTGCCTATTTACATACGTGTCACCTGTCAGAGTCGTATCAAGGGTCCCATATCACTCCAACTGCACACGATCACAGAGCCTCCACCAGCTTGAACAGTCCCTTGCTGATATGCGAGGTCCATGTATTCATGAGGTTGTAGCCATATCCTTACACGTCCATCCGCTCGATACAATTTGAAACGAGACTCGTCCGACCAGGCAACATGTTTCCAGTTATCAACAATCCAATGTCGGTGTTGACGTCCAGGCGACGCGCTAAGGTTTACGTCGTGCAGTCATCGAGAGTACACGAGTGGGCCTTTGGCTCCGAAAGCCCATATCGATGATGTTTGATTGAGTGGTTCGCACGCTGTCACTTGTTGATGACCCAGCACTGAAATCTGCAGCAATTTGCGAAAGGGTTGCACTTCTCTGACGCTGAAGGATTCTCTTCAGTCGTCGTCGGTCCCATGCTTGCAGGATCTTTTTCCTGCTCCAGCGACGTCGGAGATTCGATGTTTTACGGATTCCTGACATTCATGGTACAGTCGTGAAATGGTCGTACGGCAAAATCCCCACTTCGTCGCTACCTCTGAGATGCTGTGTCCAATCGGTCTTGTGCCGACTGTAACACCACGTTCAAATTCACTCAACTCTAGATAACGTGCCATTGTAGCAGCAGTAATGACCATGCGGTGCATTTGACCTGCGGTCGTCGCACGGTGGCGCTGGCTGCAGTCCACATACGCAGAGGTGTGTTGGTGTATGTTAGAGTACGATGCAGCGAGTAAGTGTGCACACGTTTTCAGACGTGCTAATGGTGACTGCGTGTTGAAAATGGCTCAAAGAACACATATTGATGACATTATGAGGGGCAGAATACTAGAGCGATTGGAGGCTGGTAAAACACAGCAGGTCGTAGCACGGGTCATCCATGTGCCACAGTGTGATCTCAGGATTATGGCAACGATTCCAGCAGACAGGAAACGTGTCCAGTTGCTAAAGTACAGGACGTCCACACTGTACAACACCACAAGAAGACCGATATCTCACCATCAGTGCCCGCAGACGGCCACGGAGTACTGCAGGTAGCCTTGCTCGGAACCTTACCGCAGCCACTGGAACAGTTGTCTCCAGACACACTGTCTACAGACGGCTGAACAGACATGGTTTTTTCGCCCGTAGACCTGCAAGGTGCATTCCACTGACCGCTGGTCACAGGAGAGCCCGTAAAGCCTGGTGTCAAGAACACAGTACGTGGTGATTGGAACAGTGGTCCCAGGTTATGTCCACGGACGAGTCCAGGTATAGTCTGAACAGTGATTCTCGCCAGGTTTTCATCTGGCGTGAACCAGGAACCAGATACCAACCCCTTAATGTCCTTGAAAGGGACCTGTATGGAGGTCGTGGTTTGATGGTGTAGGGTGGGATTATGACTGGTGCACGTACACCCCTGCATGTCTTTTACAGAGGAACAGTAACAGGTCAGGTGTATCTGGACGTCATTTTACACCAATATGTCCGCCTTTTCAGGGGGGCAGTGGGTCCCACGTTCCTCCGGATGGATGACAACGCACGGCCCCACCGAGCTGCCATCGTGGAGGAGTACCTTGAAACAGAAGATATCAAGCGAATGGAGTAGCCTGCCTGTTTTCCAGACCTAAACACCATCGAGCACGGCTAGGATGCCCTCGGTCGACGTATCGCTGAACGTCTTCAAACCCCTATGACACTTCAGGAGCTCCGACAGGCACTGGTACAAGTATGGTAGGCTGTAGCCCAGCAGCTACTCGACCACCTGATCCAGAGTACGCCAACCCGTTGTGCGGTCTGTGTACGTGTGCGTGGTGATCATATCCCATATTGATGTCGGGTTACATGCGCAGGAAACAGTGGCGTTTTGTAGCACATGTGTTTCGGGACGGTTTTCTCAACTTATCATCAATACCGTGGACTTGCATATCTGTGTCGTGTGTGTTCCCTATGTGACTGTGCTATTAGCGCCAGTTTTGTGTAGTGCCACGTTGTGTGGCACCACATCTGCAATTATCCTTAATTTATGAGCATGAGTGTACATGTAAAGACCGCCGGACCGGCAAATTTTAATTGTCGTCATTCCAGTCTGCAGCTGTTCTTATTCGCAATTGCGAATACGTTTCATGTATTTCATAACGGCTTTAGTCGCCGCAGTGCCTGTTCCTTTGGACATGCATCCATGACCAAAGAAACTTTGCATCGTAATCACCGTATCACAGGCACTGAAATATCGTATTTTCAATGAGAGCGTGCGCATGTTGCGAGCCCGAAATGCGAACTTTTTGCCGATTAGCTATTCCTGATACATGAAAGGTTGTTTCATCTGAGAATAAATATCTTTACAGGAAGCTGGCATTCATGTCAATACGCTGCAGCATATCCGTAGCAAATTGTCGGCGTGGTTTGTCGTTCGGCATCAGATGTTGCATAATTTGCACTTTGTAAGCATGCAAACGGAGACGCTGTTCTTCTACACGATTGCGCAGGGTACATTAAGTTGGCTAGATGCCTACTAAGTGACTTGCGTGGCCTTCTGAGAAACGCTTGTCTGATGTCCTCCACTGTCTCTTCCGGAACACTACGGCGTGCATCGCCAGAATGTTTCAGAAGGCTTCCAGCTGCAGACACTTACGATACCATCCCTTAACGGAGGTGGGACGTCAAACGGGCCAACTTGGAGCAGGAGAGGCACTACATGACATTTTAATTTCCACTGTCTATACTTCTACAAATAAATTTATAAAACTTTGTGAGCAGGACCAGGAGGGATTCAGGATTGACACTCATAGCAGTGGACGTTCAAAAGTATAACAAAATAAATTTTTTTATAAGTGAAATTTAATGATTTTTTCCCACTTACTATTGGCTGCATTTGTTGCTATAGATACACTTTTCTTTATAAGTAAGAGAGATTCGTCGATGAATTTTGCACATCATACAAACCATGATTACAGATTTATAAAACTCTAGACTTTATTTAATTTATGAGAAAATGAATGAGCTGTTACATTTTAAACTTAATGTCTAGAAAAAAACTCAAATTTTATAGTTAATTATCTCAATTTTTGCCACAGTTTTTAAAAATGTTGAGAAAAAAAACTCAAATTTTATAGTTAATTATCTCAATTTTTACCACAGTTTTTAATAGATTTGGAAAATTCTAGTGTTTAATATACCTGTAAGTTTGGTTTGTATGCTGTGCAAAATTCATCGAAGAATATCTCTTACTTTTGTAGGAAAGTGTACCTATAGCAACAAATGCAGCCAATAGTAAGTGAAAAATAGTGAAGTTTACATGTAAAAGAAATTTATTTTGTTATTTTTTTGAGCTTCCACTGCACTGAGTGTGAATCCTGAATCCTTAGCCGGCCGTTGTGGACGAGCGGTTCTAGGCACTTCAGGCTGGAACCGCGCGAGCGCTACGGTTGCAGGTTCGTATCCGGTCTCGGGCATGGATGTGTGTGATGTCCTTAGTTAGGTTTGAGTATTTCTAAGTCCTAGGGGACAGATTACCTCAGATGTTAAGTCCAATACTGCTCAGAGCCATTTGAACTTGAATCCTTCCTGGTCATATTGACAAAGCTTTATGAATGTATTTGTAGAAGTATAGACAGTGGAAATTAAATTGTCCTGTGGTGCCACTCCTGCTCCAAGTCGGCCCGTTTGACGTCCTGCCCCCCCTTAATGCTGTCTTCACAGCAGGCGAATCACATCCATATAACCTACGATAGTTTCTTCGCACAGTAATCGGCGATTTTGTTTCTGCAAACCCCACTACTGCTGGCGCGCTACTGTAGAATCACATTACTTGTTTCCACCTCTCGCCACATGAGCATACATAATGTACACAGGTGTTCCAGGTGTTAAGATGTGAGGAGGCATAACGTTGCACTGACGAACTGACCTTTAAACATTTGAAAACGATACAATCGCCCGTCAACTTCATTGCGACACTATACTCGTTGTCCCTTCCAGTGTGCGCCATTCAGGACTGCTTTTGGCACTTCATTTTTATGGATGACAGTGCCCGACCGCATCGAACTACGCAAGTGGAGAAGCTCTTGGAACGAGAGGACATTATGCAACTGGACTGGCCTGCCCGTTCCCCCGGCTTAAATCCCATGGAGCACGTGTCAGATTGCGTGCATATGGAGTATCGTCAGTTGTGTGACTGGATTCGTGATTTCCTCTCAGAGAGGTCACAGTTCGTAGTGATAGACGGTAAATCATCGAGTAGAACGGAAGTGATATCTAGCGTTTCGCAAGGTATTGTCATAGGCCCTCTGCTGTTCTTGATTTATACACTCCTGCAAATTGAAATAAGAACACCGTGAATTCATTGTCCCAGGAAGGGGAAACTATTGACACATTCCTGAGGTCAGATACATCACATGATCACACTGACAGAACCACAGGCACATAGACAAAGGCAACAGAGCACGCACAATGTCGGCACTAGTACAGTGTATATCCACCTTTCGCAGCAATGCAGGCTGCTGTTCTCCCATGGAGACGATCGTAGAGATGCTGGATGTAGTCCTGTGGAACGGCTTGCCATGCCATTTCCACCTGGCGCCTCAGTTGGACCAGCGTTCGTGCTGGACGTGCAGACTGCGTGAGACGACGCTTCATCCAGTCCCAAACATGCTCAATGGGGGGACAGATCCGGAGATCTTGCTGGCCAGGGTAGTTGACTTACACCTTCTAGAGCACGTTGGGTGGCACGGGATACATGCGGACGTGCATTGTCCTGTTGGAACAGCAAGTTCCCTTGCCGGTCTAGGAATGGTAGAACGATGGGTTCGATGACGGTTTGGATGTACCGTGCACTATTCAGTGTCCCCTCGACGATCACCAGAGGTGTACGGCCAGTGTAGGAGATCGCTCCCAACACCATGATGCCGGGTGTTGGCCCTGTGTGCCTCGGTCGTATGCAGTCCTGATTGTGGCGCTCACCTGCACGGCGCCAAACACGCATACGACCATCATTGGCACCAAGGCAGAAGCGACTCTCATCGCTGAAGACGACACGTCTCCATTCGTCCCTCCATTCACGCCTGTCGCGACACCACTGGAGGCGGGCTGCACGATGTTGGGGCGTGAGCGGAAGACGGCCTAACGGTGTGCGGGACCGTAGCCCAGCTTCATGGAGACGGTTGCGAATGGTCCTCGCCGATACCCCAGGAGCAACAGTGTCCCTAATGTGCTGGGAAGTGGCGGTGCGGTCCCCTACGGCACTGCGAAGGATCCTACGATCTTGGCGTGCATCCGTGCGTCGCTGCGGTCCGGTCCCAGTTCGACGGGCACGTGCACCTTCCGCCGACCACTGGCGACAACATCGATGTACTGTGGAGACCTCACGCCCCACGTGTTGAGCAATTCGGCGGTACGTCCACCCGGCCTCCCGCATGCCCACTATACGCCCTCGCTCAAAGTCCGTCAACTGCACATACGGTTCACGTCCACGCTGTCGCGGCATGCTACCAGTGTTAAAGACTGCGATGGAGCTCCGTATGCGACGGCAAACTGGCTGACACTGACGGCGGCGGTGCACAAATGCTGCGCAGCTAGCGCCATTCGACGGCCAACACCGCGGTTCCTGGTGTGTCCGCTGTGCCGTGCGTGTGATCATTGCTTGTACAGCCCTCTCGCAGTGTCCGGAGCAAGTATGGTGGGTCTGACACACCGGTGTCAATGTGTTCTTTTTTCCATTTCCAGGAGTGTATAAATGGTGATAATCTGAGCAGCCCTCTTAGATTGTTTGCAGATGACGCTGTAATTTACCGTCTAGTAAAATCATCAGACGATCAATTCCAATTACAAAATGATCTAGAGAGAATTTCTGTATGGTGCAAAAAGTGTCAATTAGCACTAAACAAAGAAAAGTGCGAGGTCGTCCACATGGGTAATAAAAGAAATCCGATGAATTTAGGGTATACGATAAATCGCACAAATCTAAGGGCTGTCAATTAAACTAAATACCTAGGAATTACAATTACGAGCAACTTAATAAAGACCACATAGCTAATATAGTGGGGAAGACTGCCTTTTTTTGGGAGAACTCTTAGAAGATGCGACAAATCCACTAACGGGACAGCCTACATTACATTTGTCCGTCTTCTGCTGGAATATTGCTGCGCGGTGTGGAATCGTTACCAGGATCGTAGGATTGACGGAGTGAAACATCCTCTTAGAAAAATTAATGAATTATTGTGCTGATAAACCTCTACGTTATTTGATTTTCAAACAGCTGAGCAAAACTGAACATACTCAGACATTACTCTCTTTACTTATTCTGATCATCGCTAAACTGACGCACAATTTAGGTGTTCCTTTTTCCCACGCGCCATTCGAGAGTGGAATGGTAGAGAAGTAGTATTAAAATGGATCGATGAACTCTCTGCCAGGCACGTAAGTGTGAATTGCACAGTTACCTTGCAGATGTAGATGCGTAGGCGAGACGTATTGCAGCACCACCACCCAACTGTTGTCAACGGCCCCGGTGGAGGAATAGAAATATCCATGGGAGCACGTTGTAAAGCACACATTGCCGTCCTTGGTGGTCACACACACTGTTAAAAACCGTGGCCCGTGTCTTCAGTGTAGTTGTTGTCCTTGAGTAAAAGTGTCACTTATGTTAATCTCGTTGCATATTTCAATTATCTTCTGTACTATACTGTAGCATTTCTTTCTATGTAAGGTCCTGGCTTTAATCGAGGCATGCAACTTGGCAGTGAGACACCGTGCGGAAGTTACTTTTGGCCTCAAGTTTTGTACCTCATGTTGTTGTTGTGGTCTTCAGTCCAGAGACTGATTTGATGCCGCTCTCCATGCAACTCTATCCTGTGCAAGCTCCTTCATCTCCCAATATCTACTGCAGCCTACATCCTTCTGCATCTGCTTAGTGTATTCATCTCTTGGTCTCCCTCTACGATTTTTCCCCGCCACGCTGCCCTCCAGTACTAAATTGATGATCGCTTGATGCCTCAGAACATGTCCTACCAACCGATCCCTTCTTCTAGTCAGGTTGTGCCACAAACTTCTCTCCAATCCTATTCAATACTTCCTCATTAGTTATGTGATCTACCCATCTAATCTTCAGCATTCTTCTGTAGCACCACATTTCGAAAGCTTCTATTCTCTTCTTGTCCAAACTATTTATCGTCCATGTTTCACTTCCATACATGGCTACTCTCAATACAAATACCTTTCAGAAAGCAATTCCTGGCAAACCTGTACCCGATGTTAACAAATTTCTCTTTTTCGGAAACACTTTCCTTGCCATGACCCATCTACATTTATGTTCTCTCTACTGCTACCATCATCAGTTATTTTGCTCCCCAAATAGCAAAACTCCTTTACTACCTTAAGTGTCTCATTTCCTAATCTAATTCCCTCAGCGTCACCTGATTTAAACTGACTACACTTCAGTATCCTCATTTAGTTTTTGTAATGTTCAGCTTATATCCTCCTTTCGAGAAACTGTCCATTCCGTTCAACTGCTGTTCCACGTCCTTTGTTGTCTCTGACAGAATTACAACGTCATCGCCAAACCTCAACGTTTTTATTTCTTCTCCATGGATTTTAATACCTACTCCTAATTTTTCTTTTGTTTCCTTTACTGATTGCTCAATATACAGATTGAATAACATCGGTGAGAGACTACAACCCTATCTCACTCCCTTCCCAGCCACTGCTTCCCTTTCATGCCTCTCCACTCTTATAACTGCCATCTGGCTTTTGTGCAAATTGTAAATAACCTTTCGCTCCCTGTATTTTACCCCTGCCACCGTCAGTATTTGAAAGAGAGTATTCCAGTCAACATTGTCAAATTCTTTCTCTAAACCCACAAATGCTAGAAATGTAGGTTTGCCTTTCGTTAACCTGTCTTCTAAGATAAGTAGTAGGGTCAGTATTGCCTTGCATGTTCCAACATTTCTACGGAATCCAAACTGATCTTCCCCGAGGTCGGCTTATACCAGTTTTTACATTCATATATAAAGAATTCGTGTTAGTATTTTGTAGGTGTGACTTACTAAACAGATAGTTAGGTAATTTTCACGCCTATAACACCTGCTTTCCTTGGGATTAAATTATTATATTCTTCTTGAAGTCTGGGGATATTTCTCCTGTCTCATACATCTTGCTCACCAGATGGTAGTTTTGTCATGGCTGGCTCTTAGCAAGCTATCAGTAGTTCTAATGGATTTCTGTCTATTCCCAGCGCCTTGCTTCGACTTGGATCTTTTAGTGCTCTGTCAAATTCTTCACGTAGTAGCATATCCCCATTTCATCTTCATCCACGCCCTCTTCAATTTCCATAATATTACCCTCTAGTACTTCGCCCTTTTATAGACCCTCTATATACTCCTTCCACCTTTCTGCTTTCCATTCTTTGCTTAGACCTGGGTTTCCATCTGAGCTCTTGATGTTCATACAAGTGGTTCTCTTTTCTCCAAATGTCTCTTTAATTTTTACGTAGGCAGTATGTATCTTAAACCTAGTGTTATATGCCCATACGTCTTTATATTTGTCCCCTAGCCATCCCTGGTTAGCCATTTTGCACTTCCTGTCGATCTCATTTTTGAGACGTTTGTATTACGTTTCGCCTGCTTCATTTGTTGCATTTTTATATTTTCTCCTTTCATCAATTAAATTCAATATCTCTTCTGTTACCCAAGGATTTCCACAAGCCTTCGCCTTTTTACCTACTTGATCCTTTGCTGCCTCTGCTAACTTCACTATTTCATCTCTCAAAGCTACCCATTCTTCTTCTACTGTATTTCTTTCTCCTGTTCTTGTCAATCGTTCCGGTAATGCTCTCTCTGAAACTCTGTACAATCTCTGGTTCTTTCAGTTTATCCAGGTTCTATCTTCTTAAATTCCTACCTTTCTGCAGTTTCTTCAGTTTTAATCTACAATTCATAACCAAAAATTTGTGGTCAGTATCTACATCTGCCCCTGGAAATTTCTTAAAATTTAAAACCGGGTTCCTAAATCTGTCTTACTATTACGTAATCTATCTGAAACCTTCCAGTGTCTCCAGGCATCTTCCACGTATACAACCTTCTTTCATGATTCTTGAACCAAGGGTCAGCTATGATTAACTTATGCTCTGGGCGAAATTCTACCAGGCGGCTTCCCGTCATTTCTTACTCCCAATCCATATTCACCTAGTATGATTCCTTCTCCCCCTTTTCCTACTATCGAATTCCAGTCACCCATGACTATTAAATTTTCGTCTCCCTTCACTACCTGAATAAATTCTTGTATCTCATCATACATTTCATCAATTTCTTCGTCGCCTGCAGAGATAGTCGGCATATAAACACGTACTACTCTAGTAGGCTTGTGCTTCGTGTCTGTCTTGGCCACAATAATGCTTTCACTATGCTGTTTGTAGTAGCTTAACCGCACTCCTATTTTCCTATTCATTATTAAACCTACTCCTGCATTACCCATATTTGATATTGTGTTTATAACACTGTATTCACCTGACCAGAAGTCTTGTTCCTCCTGCCAGCGAACTTCACTAATTCCCACTATATCTAACTTTAACCTATGCATTTCCCTTTTTTAAATTTTCTAACCTTCCTGCCCGATTAAGGGATCTGACATTCCACGCTTCGATCTGTAGAACGCCACTTTTGTTTCTTCTGACAACGACGTCCTGAGTAGCCCCGCCCGGAGATACGAATAGGGGACTATTTTACCATCCGGAATATTTTACCCAAGAGGACGCCATCATCATTTAATCATACAGTAATGCTGCATGTCCTCGGGAAAGATTATGGACGTAGTTTCCCCTTGCTTTCACCCATTCGTAGTACCAGCACAGCAAGGCCGTTTTGGTTGATCTTACAAGGCCAGATCAGTCAATCATCCAGACTGTTGCCCCTGCAACTACTGAAAAGGCTGCTGCCCCTCTTTAGGAACCACATGTTTGTCTGGCCTCTCAACAGATACCCCTCTGTTGTGGTTGCAGCTACGGTACGGCTATCTGTATCGCTGAGGCACGCCAGCCTCCCCACCAAAGGCAAGGTCCCCGTGGTCCATGGGGGTGATATACTTCATAGCAGTTTGTCATTTGTTAGAGTTTTAGATTTATGCGATTCGGAGCTAAAGTGGTGTCAGCGTACGGCGCCGCGCAATGCGAGCTAATTGCAGACACACGCTACGCTGCGTCATATGTGATAGGGTGAGCAGCTCTGCGCACAAGAGAACAGTTATGCCGTGGAAACGGCGCGTGCGACACAACGTGACACAATGGCTAGGGGCGACCAATCAAGCAGAATTGTTAACAGCGCGCCTTTGTTCTGCGAAAGAAAGACAGGTAATGGCTCGTCGGTACTACCGTCCGTTCTTTCATTGAGTTTCCGAGAACAAAAGGCTTTCGACAGGCGTGTGTCGCGTGCTCTTATGGCGCAGTCGAGATCACTGCCGCACGAGAGCCCTGTTCTTCAGCTGGTCGCGGACTGGGGCCGTGGGCATCGTGAGAACGGAGGTGACCACTGACTCAGAAAGGTGACTACACCTACATAATTACTCTGCAATTCACATTTAAGTGCTTGGCAGAGGGTTCATCGAACCACAATCGTACCATCTCTCTATCATTCCACTCCCGAACAGCGCGCGGGAAAAACGAACACTTGAGCCTTCCTGTTCGAGCTCTGATTTCTCTTATTTCATTTTGATTATCATTCCTACCTATGTAGGTTGGGCTCAACAAAATATTTTCGCATTCGGAAGAGAAAGTTGGTGACTGAAATTTCGCAAATAGATCTCGCCGCGACGAAAAACGTCTTTGCTTTAATGACTTCCATCCCAACTCGCGTATCATATCTGCCACACTCTCTCCCCTATTACGTGATAATACAAAACGAGCTGCCCTTTTTTTGTACCCTTTAGATGTCCTCCTCCCATCCCACCTGGTAAGGATCCCACACCGCGCAGCAATATTCTAACAGAGGACGAACGAGTGTAGTGTAAGCTCTTTATTGGACTTGTTGCATCTTCTAAGTGTCCTGCCAATGAAACACAACCTTTGGCTCACCTTCCCCACAATATTATCTATGTGGTCCTTCCAACTGAAGTTGTTCGTAATTTTAACACCCAGGTACTTAGTTGAATTGACAGCCTTGAGAATTGTACTATTTATCGAGTAATCGAATTCCAACGGATTTCTTTTGGAACTCATGTGGATCATCTCACACTTTTCGTTATTTAGCGTCAAGTGCCACCTGCCACACCATACAGCAATCTTTTCTAAATCGCTGTGCAACTGATACTGGTCTTCGGATGACCTTACTAGACGGTAAATTACAGCATCATCTCCGAACAACCTAAGAGAACTGCTCAGATTGTCACCCAGGTCATTTATATAGATCAGGAACAGCAGAGGGCCCAGGACGCTTTCCTGGGGAACACCTGATATCACTTCAGTTTTACTCGATGATTTGCCGTCTATTACTACGAACTGCAACCTTCCTGACAGGAAATCACGAATCCAGTCGCACAACTGAGACGATACCCCATAGGCCCGAAGCTTGATTAGAAGTCGCTTGTGAGGAACGGTGTCAAAAGCTTTCCGGAAATCTAGAAATACGGAATCCCCTGTCGATAGCGGCCATTAATTCGTGCGAATAAACTTCCGTATTACGAAATATATTTCCTCCTCGTCTTCCATGAACATTTTTAGAAAAGTAATGAAGGTACCGTCATAAAAAAAGCTCCTTATAGACAGTCGCAAAAAATCAGGATACACTCCATTTCGAATCAACATCCATCTTAAGTCGAATCGTTAGGTCACTGATACAGTAGATCGACTCATATGAATGCTAAGGAACTATGGAAACGCGGCGAGAAATGCATGCTCGAACATAAATATAGGTTCTAGCCAAGCCTGCAGGTTGCTGTGTTGTATTCAGTCACAAACGGTACCTGTGCAATGTCCCTGGGTGTTTTAGAAGTCCGAGCAAAGTCCGAGAGATGGCACCACCGGCGCATATCGAGGTCATGTTTAGTTAGTAGCATCTTTGGAAAGAACGCACACAAAGTTTCAGCCATATTGGTCTATTTCTTTGTGTTTTGACAATCGTGTGAAACAAGGAAGTCGAGTGATTGCCAAAAAATGGACGAAAGAGAATTTCGTCTGGTGATTAAACATTACTTTATGAAAGGCAAAACGCCTCAGGAGACTAAAGACAAGCTTGGTAAACATTACGTTGACTCTGCACCTTCGATTAGAACAGTTTATAAGTGGTTTCAAATTTTTCAGAGTGTCCATATGGGCACAAGTGATGCTGAACATTTTGGACGCCCTGTGGATGTTTCGGCTCCAGAAATCATTGATAAAATCCACGATATGGTGATGGATGACAGAAGAGTTAAGGTGCGTGAGATTGCTAGTGCTGTGGGTGTCTCGAATGAACGGGTACATAATATTTTGCATAAACATTGGGACATGAGAAAGCTATCCGTATGATGGGGTCGGCGATTGCTCACGCTTGACCAAAAACGGAGTCGTGCGAAGTGTTGGAAGGATGGTTTGCAGCTGTTCAGGAAGAATTAGCAGGACTTCAAGCGTCGTTTCGTCACTATGGATGAAACATGGATACATTACTATACTCCTGAGACCAAACAACAATCTAAACAATGTGTTACCAAGGGAGAATCTGCACCAAAAGAGGCGAAGACCATTCCTTCGGCCAGAAAGGTTATGGCGACTGTCTTTTGGGATTCGCGAGGGATAATCCTCATAGACTATCTGGAAAAGGGTAAAAATATTACAGGCGCATATTATTCATCGAAACTGGACCGTTTGAAAATCGAGCTGCAAGAAAAACGCCGGCGATTGGGCCGCAAAAAAGCCCTTTTTCATCACGACTATGCAGCAGCACACACCTCAGCAGTTGTGGTCACAAAATTAATGATAAATAGGATTCCAACTCGCTTCACATCCCCCCCCCCCCCTATTCTCCAGACTTGGCTCCCTTTGACTACTATTTGTTCCCAGTTTGAAGAAATGGCTGGCAGAACAAAGATTTGATTCAAACGAGAAGGTGATTCCAGCAACTAATAGCTCTATTGCAGACTTGGACAATTCCTATTATTCGGAAGGGATCAACAAATTAGAACAGCGTTGGACGAAGTGTATGAGTCTAAAAGGAGACTATGTAGAAAAATAAAAAAGGTTTACCCCAAACACGTAAGTAGTTTTTATTTTTGCACGGACATTTCGAACGCCTCTCTTACTTTAGAAGTGTGCGCCGTGGTCAGAATAGTGTCGTGTGTACCTGTGAGTGCATTATGTCGGAGCTATGCGAATTCTAACTTGGGGAAATTGTTGATGCTGATGTGGTTGTTTGGCTCGGGGGAGGGGACCAAACAGCGAGGTCACCGGTTCCATCGAATTAGAGAAGAAAAGAGAAAACTCGTGGCTGAAGCACTATCTCCGAAGAAGAGTTAATAACTGCAATAAATGACATCAAATCAAGGAAAGCGGCCGACAGTGATGGAATCCTACCGGAGTTTCTAAAGAACCTAGCTAGGTCCAAGAGCACGCACGTGGCTCTGCAAATTTTTCTCCGTCATACTTGAGACTGGAAACATCCCAAACAAATGGAAGGAGTCGAAGATAATAGCTATATTGAAGCCTGGGAAGGACGATAGAGATCGCAAGAGCTAGAGATCTCTCTGCTGTGTGTGATGTACAAACTTCTCGATAAAATTCTCCTAAAGAGAATGACCTACCTAATAGATGCAGCAATACCCGTGGAACAAGTTTGTTTCAGGTCCGAAGAGGAGATGCTGCGATCAAGTCTTGGCTCTAACCACGCACATTGAACGTGGTTTTCAGAACAAGAAAAAGACCGGTGTAGTGTTTATAAATCTCTCACCTGCATACGACACAGTATGGCTTAAAGGATTACTAAATGAGCCACCTACAGTAGTCAAATGTAAGAAGTCATTAAAGCTCTTTTATAATATGCTACCCAGGAGGAAGTACAGAGTAAATCTTCACAGAAAAACAAGCAAAGCATGGATCCTCAATAATGGACTGCCACAAGGCTCTGTGCTAGCTCCTTTACTGTTCAATTTGTCCATCTCTGGTATGCCGGAACTCAAATCACCGAAGTTCACATATGCCGATGACCTAGCTATTGCTTTCCATGGTGAGTCATTCGAACGATTGGCATCAGGCGTAAATTCTGACTTGATGCAGCTTCATAACTAAGAGGGTCATTCCAAAAGAAATGCACACTATTTTTTTCAAAATCCATCTTGTATTCTTCATGTTTGAAAGTTTTACAGTGTGTAAATACATCCTTTAGGAACAATATTTTCGTTTCTCCACATAATTTCCATCCCTCTCAACTGCCTTACGCCATCTTGGAACCAGCGCCTGTATACCCGCACGGTAAAATTCTGGACCAATCTGTTGGAGCCACTGTTTGCCAGCGTGCACAAGGGAGTCGTCATGTTCAAACCTTGTTCCACGAAGAGAGTCTTTCAGATTCCCAAAGAGATGATAGTCACTTGGAGCCGGGTCAGGACTGTAAGGCGTGTGTTTCAGTGTTGTCCATCAGAATTTTTGTGATAGCTTCCATGGTATTTTGAGTGATATGTGACCGTGCATTGTCGTTCAACAGCAAAACATACTGCCTTTGCCGATGTGGTCGAACACGACTCGGTCGAGCTTGAAGTTTCTTCAGTGTCGTCACACATGCAGCAAAATTTATGGTGTTCCACTTGACACGATGTCCACAAGTGAGAGTCCTTCGGAATCGAAAAACACCGTAGCCATAACTTTTCCAGCAGAAGATGTGCTTTTGAATTTTTTTCTATGGTAAATCCGACAAGAAATTCATCTTCACCATTCTCGTACTGTTCCAAAAGTTCGCTGCATACCGTTTTTCTTGTTTCTTTGTGGGCCACTGTCATCATACTGGGAACCCACCTGGCACAGACCCTTTATAACGCCAACACTTTCAGTATTCTGCAAACACTTCCTTCCCCTGTCCCGATGTAGCGTGACAATTCCTTCACTGTGATGCGTCTGTCAGCAGTCACCAATTCGTTAACTCCCTGCACATTGTCTGGAGTGTGTGCTGTACGAGGCCTGCCAGCAACATCTCCGTACACCTTTTTCAACCTCTTGTGGATGTTTCCCACTGTCTCGTTTTCACAGCACAGGGATTCTATGACAGCACGTTGCTTCTGACGAACGTCAAGTGCAGCAGCAATCTTGAAGACATGCTGTGACGGCGCCACTCACGGGAACAGGTCGAACTAAGTTTGAAAACAAGCGGGAAGGATGTATCTACACACTGTAAAACTCTCAGAATGAAAACTGTAGTTTTACAAAAATAGTGAGCATTTCTTTTGGAGTGACCCTCGTACTAAAGGCCCTGCCATTTGAACCTTAATGCATCAAAAACAGTAAGCACAGTGATGCACCTGAATAACAAACAAGCGGGCTGGAAGCTGCGCTAGAATGTAGCTTTCCAGAATATAAGACATGAAAGAGCACCAAAATACCAGGGTGTTAAACTGGACCACAGCCTAACAGTCACAGAACATCCGCAGGATGTCGGCCAAAAACCCAGAAGCAGAGTCAATATTATCCAGTAGCTCGTAGGCTCTACCTGGGGAAGTAATGCTACGACACTTCGCACTCCATCAGCTGTAGTCTACAGCGTTGCAGAATACTGTGTGCCTGTGTGGGCCGACAATTGGCACATCAATAAAATAGATGTTCGCCTAAATGACACCTTGCGATAAATAACTGGAACAGTGAGACCTACCCCAACACCATGGCTGTCCCTGCTGGCAAACATCGAACCTCTCTTACTCCGTAGACAGCACACAATCCAAAGAGAAATGCAAAAAATTGCTACTCACACCACACTCCCAATACACGCTGATCTGCATCGCCCGACAAGATTAAAGTCAAGAAATCCCTTCTGGAACCACTCCTAGAACAATCGGGACACCATAGCGGAACGGAAACACCAATGGCAACTAGCAAATGTTAACAATGGACACCTCATTAAGAAGAGATACTATCGAAGACAGTGCTGCAAAAGCAGAGTTACTAAACACAGCCTTCCGAAATGCCTTCACAAAAGAAGACTAAGTAAATATTCCAGAATTCGAATCCGGGACAGCTGCCAACATGAGTGACGTAGAAGTAAATATCCCCGGAGTACTGAAGCAACTTAAATCACTTAATAAAAGCAAGTCTTCTGGTCCAGGCTGTATACCAATTAGGTTCCTTTCGGAGTATGCTGATGCATTAGCTCCATACTTAACAATCATATACAACCGTTCATTCGACGAAACATCCGCACCCAAAGACTGGAAAGTTGCACAGGTCACACCAATATTCAGAAAGATAGTAGGAGCAATCCACTAAAATACAGGCCCATGTCGTTAACATCTATAGCAGCAGCATTTTAGAACACATATTATGTTCGAACATTGTTAATTACCTCGAAGAAAGCGGTCTACTCACACACAGTCAGCATGGGTTTAGAAAACATCGTTCTTGTGAAACACAACAATCTCATTATTCACATGAAGTGTTGAGTGCTATTGATAAGGGATTTCAGATCGATTCCGTATTTCTGGATTTGCGGCAGGCTTTTAACACTGTACCACACAAGTGGCTCGTAGTGCGTGCTTATGGAATATCGTCTCAGTTATGTGACTGGATTTGTCATTTCCTGTCAGAGAGGTCACAGTTCGTAATAATTGACGGAAAGTCATTGAGTAAAACAGAAGTGATATCTGGCGTTCTCCAAGGTAGTGTTATAGACCCTTTGTTGTTTCTTATCTATATCAACGATTTTGGAGACAATCTGAGCAGCCGTCTTCGGTTGTTTACAAATGACGCTGTCGTTTATCGACTGATAAAGTCATCAGAAAGCCAAAACAAACTGCAATACGATTTAGCAAAGATATCTGAATGGTGCGAAAAGTGGCACTTGACCCTAAATAACGAAAAGTGTGGGGTCATCCACATGAGTGCTAAAAGGAACTCATTAAACCACGGTTACACGATAAATCAGTCTAATCTAAAAGCTGTAAATTCAGCTAAATACCTATGTATTACAATAACGAACAACTTAAATTGGAAGGAACACATAGAAAATGTTGTGGGAAAGGCTAACCAAAGACTGCGTTTTTTTGGCAGGACACAATTTCTAAAATTGTAACAGATCTACTAAGGAGACTGCCTACAATACGCTTGTCCGTCCTGTTTTAGAATACTGCTGCGTGGTGTGGGATCCTTACCAGATAGGACTGACGGAGTACATCGAAAAAGTTCAAAGAAAGGCAGCACGTTCTGTATTATCGCGATATATGGGAGAGAGTGTCAAAGAAATGATACAGGATTTGTGATGGACATCATTAAACGACGGAATCTTCTCACGAAATTTGAGTCACCAACTGTCTCCTCCGAATGCGAAAATATTTTGTAGACACCGACCTACATAGAGAGGAAGGATCACCAACATAAAATAAGGGAAATCAGAGCTCGTACGGAAAGATACAGGTGTTCATTCTTTCCGCGCGCTACACGAGATTGGAATAACAGAGAGTTGTGAAGGAGGTTCTGTGAACCTTCCGCCAGGCACTTAAATGTGATTTGCAGATGTAGATGTAGATGTAGATGTAGAACCCGGCTGATCGTGTTCCTGGCTTCAACATCCCTCGAAGAACCTGGGTGGCACTAAACAGAATGAGAAGTGGTGTTGGACAGTGCAACGAGCTGATGGCCAAGTGGGGTTTCGTGGACGATCCACACTGTGACTGCGGCGAAATACAGACGGTGCAGCACATAATCGAGTGTGAAATTCGTGGTTCTCGGGACGGTTCACTAGAGGGTCTGCATAGACTCACAGACTGCGCCATTTCCTGACTTCGTAATTTAAGTGTTTCTGTATAATCGTTAATTTTTTTGACAGATTACAACAGGTATCCACTATAGGTTTATAAGTACTGTAATATGGATTGCTAAATATATGATGAATAATGTTATGTTACATTTGCATGATAATTAAGTTTCCCATGCTGAATGTTTATAGTACTGTAAGGCATCAGACATATCGAACGCAAAATAAACAATAAATAAGAAAAGGATGTGGAAGGAAGTCAGCCGTGCCCTTTCATAGGAACCATCCCGGCATTTACCTGAAGCGATTTAACGGAGAACCTAAATCTAGAATGGCCGGACGCGGGGTTTGAACCGTCGTCCTCCGGAATGCGAGTCCAGTGAGTTAACCACTGCGCCATCTCGCTCGGTGATGCTAATATGCTAATTTGGTGAGTGTTTTCGTAACCAAGGTAGCCGAAGTCTTCACTGTTTCAAGAGGTACCGTATCGAAAGTTCACAGGGAAAGTGGAGAAATATCATGCGCCAAGACACAACGCAGAAGAAAGTGTGTGTTCAGTAATCGTGACGGACGGTCACCGAAGAGGAGTATGACGGAAAGCGAGAGAGAGAGGACAACAGCTACAAAATGGCTGCAGAACTGAATGTCGCACTCGCGAACCCTGTCAGCACCAAAGCAAGATGAAGGGAACTCCATAAGAGAGAGAGCGAGGACAACAGCTACAAAATGGCTACAGAACTGAATGTCGCACTCGCAAACCCTGTCAGCACCAAAACAAGATGAAGGGAACTCCATAAGCAGGGAACTGCAGGGAGAGCTTGAATTCCAAAACCACACATCTACATCTACATCCATACTCCGCAAGCCACCTGACGGTGTGTGGCGAAGGGTACCTCCATCGGTTCTCCCTTCTATTCCAGTCTCTTATTGTTCGTGGAAAGAAAGATCGTCGGTATGCTTCTGTGTGGGCTCTAATCTCTCTGATTTTATCCTCGTGGTCTCTTCGCGAGGTGTACGTAGGAGAGAGCAATATACTGCTTGACTTCTCGAAACTTCAACAAAAGCCCGTACCGAGCTACTGAGCGTCTCTTCTGCAGAGTCTTCCACTGGAGTTTTTCTATCCTCTCCGTAATGCTTTCGCGATTACTAAATGATCCTTTAACGAAGCGCGCTGCCCTCCGTTGGATCTTCTCTATCGCTTTTATCAACCCTATCTGGTACGGATCCCACACTGGTGAGCAATATTCAAGCAGGGGGCGAACAAGTGTAATGTAAGCTACTTCCTTTGTTTTCGGATTGCATTTCCTTAGGATTCTTCCAATGAATCTCAGTCTGGCATCTGTGATGCAAATGCTCTTAAGAGGAAAACTTTGTCTCGAAGCCATAGAAACTGGACTGTGGAGCGTTGGAAAAATGTCATTTGGGCGGACGAGTCTTGTTTCATGTTGTCAGAATTTACATTACAAGAGGTAAACATAGAGGGGGTTCGGTGATGGTTTTGGCAGCCACGCCGTGGTATTCTATGAGACCCATGGTTACTGTGTAAATTCTCATTCCTGTCGAGAATTATGTGACTATTTTCGCAGATTGAGTCCATCCTATAATACAAGGCTTGTTCCCTAGTGGTGATGATGTGTTTCAAGATGACACGACCCCTGTTCACACAACTCGCATCGCCCAGGTCTGTTCATGTAAGTGCGAGGACCAATTGTAGCATCTTCCCTGGCTATGACAGCCACCAAATCTCAATATTATTGAGCGCTTGTGGTCTAGTATGTGGAGAAGAATGCATCATCGCTATCCACCTCCATTATCGTTATCTGAGCGTGGCACTATTTTGCAGACGAACGGTATAAGAGTCCCTCGAAAACCACTAGACCACTGGAAGTGGTTTTCAATGCCAACGGTTCTGCTACACCGCATTAGACGTAGTAATGTGTAGTGTTGTTGATGTTTCCATATTTATGTCCACCTGTGTGTAACGGTACCGGTCACATAGACATATTCATAGGTAAAGCAGGTGGCAGACGGCGATTCATTAGTAGAATACTAAACTCCTCCCGAACAGGCCATTAAGGCCCAAAGGCACCGACCGGCCGCCGTGCCATCCTCAACCACAGGCGTCACTGGACGCGGATATGAAGGGGCATGTGGTCAGCACACCGCTCTCCCGGCCCTATGTCAGTTTCCGGACCGGAGCAGCCACTTCTCAATCAAAGGCTGAGTGCACCCACTTGCCAACAGCGCTCGGCAGATCGGGTAGCCACCCATCCAGCCCGAGAGCGCTTCGGTGATCTGACGGGAACCGGTGTTACCACTGCGGCAAGGCCGTTGGCTGTAGAATGCTAGGGAAATGTAATCAGTCTACGAACGAGATGGCATACGGAGCGCTCGTGCTACCCATTCTAGAATGTAGGACCATTATGAAATAGGAGTGTCAGGAGATATTGAACGGTTACAAAGAATGGCAATAAAATCTTCAAATGTGTGTGAAATCTTATGGGACTTAACTGCTAAGGTCATCAGTCCCTAAGCTTACACACTACTTAACCTTAATTATTCTAAGGAGAAATACACACACCCTTCCCCGAGGGAGGACTCGAACCTCCGCCGGGACCAGCCGCACAGTCCATGTCTGCAGCGCCTTAGACCGCTCGGCTAATCCAAAGAATGGCAGCAAGTGTGGCCAAAGGTTTGTTTGACCGACGAGAGAGGGCCACAGACATTTTGGAAGAACTGAATTGTCAGTCCAAGGTAGACGGAAACGTTGTCGTACGATATTTTTACGTCTAGTGTGTTAATGTACGGGACTACAGTCTCGATGTACCTCCTGAATGATGAAACCATTTTAAAAACCACCGTAGGCTGTCAGTTTTACTGTGCAAATTGCCTTTATTGCAGCGAGCATATATGTCACATTACTGGCCCTGGCTAGTTTCAGCCGTTGCCACTTTCAAAAGGCTGCGAATACAAAGTACAGTAAACAGATAAGGCACACGTAAACATTTTTATACTTGTATATTACGACTGTACTTGAGTTACTTACGTAGTGTTGGTGAAGTGTGTGTCAAATTTAAACCTGTTTTGTGCTATATGGGGATAGACACTCTCTCTCTCTCTCTCTCTCTCTCTCTCTCTCTCTCTCTCTCTCTCTCTCTCTCTCTCTCATACACACACTCACACACACACACACACACACACGTACACAAACACACATGCCACGTCGAACACTTGTTTCTCACTCACACACGACTAACGTATCTACATCTACATGGATATTCTGCAAATTACATATAAGTGCCAGGCAGAGGGTTCATCGAGCCACCTACACAATTCTCTATTATTCAAACCTCGTATAGCGCGCGGAAAGAACGAACACCTATATCTTTCCGGACGAGCTTATTTTGTCTTGGTGATTTGTTTCTCCCTATGTAAGTCGGTGACAACAAAATATTTTCGCATTCGGAGGGGAAAGCTGGTGACTGGAATTTCGTGAGAAGATTCCGTCGCAATGAAAAACGCCTTTCTTTTAATGATTTCCTACCCAAATACTGTATCATTTCTGTGACACTCTCTCTCATACTTCGCGATAATATAAAACGTGCTACTTTTCTTTGAACTTTTTCGATGTACTCCGTCAGTCCTATCTGATAAGGATACCACAACGCGCAGCAGTATTCTAAAAGAGGACGGACAAGCCTAGTGTAGGCAGTCTCCATAGTAGATCTGTTACATTTTCTAAGCGTCCTCCCATTAAAACGCAATCTTTGGTTAGCCTTCCCCACAACATTTTCTATGTGTTCCTTCCAATTTAAGTTGTTCGTAATTGTAATTCCTAGGTATTTAGTTGAATTTACGGCTTTTAGATTTGACTGATTTATTGTGTAACTGAAATTTAACGAGTTCCTTTTAGCACTGATGTGGAAGACCTCCCACGTTTCGTTATTTAGGGTCAACTGCCAATTTTCGCACAATTCAGATATCTATTCTAAATCGTTTTGCAAAATTTTTTGATATTTTGATGACTTTATTAGTCGATAAACGACAGCGTCACCTGCAACAACTGAAGACGGCTGCTCAGATTGTCTCCCAAATCGTTTATATAGATAAGGTACCGCAAAAGGCCTATAACACTACCTTGGGGAACGCCAGAAATCACTTCTGTTTTACTCGATGACTTTCCGTCAATTACTACGAACTGTGACCTCTTTGACAGGAAATCGCAAATCCAGTCACATAACTGAGACGATATTCCATAAGAATGCAATTTCACTACAAGCCGCTTGTGTGGTACAGTGTCAAAAGCCTTCCGGAAATCCAGATATACGGAATCGATGTGAAATCCCTTGTCAATATCACTCAAAACATCACGTGAATAAAGAACTAGTTTTGATTTACAGGAACGATGTTTTCTAAACCCATGTATATATAGGGTGTAAAGGACCGTCAAGTTCTAAGGAGAGGTGCCTTATTATTATTATGTAGTATTCTGCCTAGTGGCAAGTCCATGTCTTCGTACGGAGTATTTCTGATTCCATTGTTCCCTGTCTTCAGCTTCTTCCTTCAGTCTATTGTATCTCCTTCCATCTTTCATGTCGTCCAGATGTTGAATACTTCTTCTTCCTCGTCCTGCGTTTCCTCTGAGTTTCCCTTCGATCATGTATGAGTCCCTCGTGTCTAAGTACATGTCCAATCCAGTTGGCCTTTCTCTGAAGATTTGTGCGCAGAAGACTTCTCTTCTCTCCTACTCTTCGCAGTACATCGTCTTTTTTTATGCCATCTGTCCACTTGAGCTTTTTTCCGTTCTCCTCTAGCACCATATTTCAAAGCTCTCTAAGTATTTTTTTCTCCTTCTTTCTCATGGTCCATGTCTCTGCTCCATACAGTGCAATGCTCCAAATGCAGCACTTTATCAGTTTTTTCGTCCTTACACCGAAACAAGAAAAGAAGTCTAATAAACCCGGGCTTCAAAGTGCATACCTTAAGAGTTATTAGGAGTCGTTCAGTAGAAGAGGTGTTTGACACTAGCGAAGGTGATCACGTGGTTGTAGCTCTTAAGGTATGCTTTTACAGGTCATGTATACTAGACTTTTTTCCTGTTTCGGTGTAAGAAACCTGTACCTGAGGCTTGTCGGTGTTATTTGGGACACGCCGTATACATGGTGTTGTACATCACAACCTGCTTCCAAGCACACATTACACAACACGTCTCGTAAGGAGAGGCACAATATGTTCTTTTGTTTCCCCGTACATAAACATCTGTTACAGGATTGCGAGAAATCACCCAAAGACAATACTCAGACATGCCTTTTTTATGGAAAGGAACACATGAGACCGTTTTAGGAGAGTCTTCCTAAAGTGATTGTTTGTTTATGCACGTCAGTAACCAATGTAAATAAAAACCTTGTGGATACTCAATCGTCGATATAGTTAATTTTTATCCAGTTTTACACTACTGGCCCGTTTGTGGCTTTTTTAAGTTTAAATTTTATTTTTATATCATATTTAATAGATGGTTGGGCATTCTCACTATTATGCCCGAGTACATAATTGTTAATTTATTTTTAATATTTAATACTATATCTGACCAATTGTAATCAGTTACATATTACGTATTCGACTTTGCTAACGATCGGGCTAGTCCGCTTTGACGCCGTTCGCCGCAACGTGGCTTTACGTTCCCCTGCGTTACGCCGGTCGCCAGTTTTCACGCGCGGCTGCTTTCTGCCGCCGCGTCAAACCGTACCTCAGCTTCACGTGCAGCTGTTACCAGCCCATAGCTTGCAGCCCAGTGTACGTCTGCCGCGAGCCACTTCGTGTAAGTTCCCTTGCGTTGTTCGTTGATATTCTCTTACATTTTCTCCTTTTGTCCGCCCATTTCTTTAGGTCATTTTGTTGATTATCTGGCGCGTAACCTGTGTTTCATTTTTAGTAACCCGACCCTATCAGCTTCATATTTACAGTTGGACAGTGAATTACCATTACTATAACTAAACATGTGCTTTACGATCTCACATTATAGTTTCTCCATTTTCCTATAGCAGTCTTGTTCGCCCGAAGATGAGCTTATAGTCGCCCGAAACCGGTCGTCATTGAACGAATAAATGTCTTACAACTGAAGCCGTTTATTATCTGATTCCATGACGCTCAGATGTCAACCAAATTTTATGAATGTTAATGATTTTATGATCTGGCCGTATTGTAAACGATTTTAACAGTTCACGGGTTTGTGTGGCATAGTTTTTAGTCAAATACGACTTTTTTGCTGCAGTGGCGACGGACAGTGATGGTGTACCACTTTATTTTGTGCAGTGGCAACGAAAGTAGAAACAAAGTTAGAAAGGGTATAAAACAATTTTTAGTAATATTTAATACCATCTCGAAGCCTCTATGTAATAGTAACGAATAACTGTTTACACCCTTCATAGTTGTATTAATTTCAATGTCCATTACCTTAATATTGTTATTAAGATATAAAAAGTACGTGTCGCAGTGTTCATATGACTTTAGCTCCCTCCATCGATAAACTATCAGGAAAATGGCATGTCTTAGTACAGTATTTGGATGATGCATGTCTCCCGCCTTTTTGTATCAGATATGTTTATGTGTAAGGAAGCAAAATATGTTGTGCTGTGAAATAAATGTGGAAGGACCAGAAAGCTAGCTATTAGTTGTGTTTATACTTACAAGGTGTGTTGTACGACATGTGTTTGGGAGCAAGTTGTGCAAGGCCATGGATGCAACGTGTCAAATCGCTCTGAATAGTATGGGACTCAACATCTGAGGTCATCAGTCCTCCAGAACTTAGAACTACTTAAACCTAACTAACCTAAGGAGATCGCACACATCCATGCCCGAGGCAGGATTCGAACCTGCGGCCGTAGCAGTCGCGCGGTTCCGGACTGAAGCGCCTAGAACCGCCCGGACACCGCAGCCGGCTACAACGTGTCCCAAGAAACACTGACAAGCCTTAGGCACAAGTTCCTTACACCAAAACAAGAAAAAAAAGTGTAGCAAACATGGCCTGCAAAAGCATATCTTCAGAGCAAAATCTTGTACTTGGCTGCACGTTCAGAGACCGTGAATAGTTAAAATTGAAAGAAAACAGCCCTCGGTCACTATTTTTAACGAATTAACCGGGTTTCAACACTGTTAGGAGTGTCTTCCTCATAATTTAAATCGAAGCATGGTGTATAACAGGGGTCTCCAAACTTTTTAGTCCGCGGCCACATTGACTCCTCCACGAAGTCGTAAGGGCCAAGATCTACCTAGTGGGATTAAAGGACCCCTAGCACTCCATGATCACCGTAATGTAAGGCTAAAGGAAAGATGAAATCGCAAAAATCTAAGGTTGCGGGAATAGCTTACACTGAAACGAACTACGATTTTTATTTAATTACATAATTTTGATTGGTGGACGTACCTAACCGAAAGTCTGGCGAATTTTATTCTGGCGAATTTCACCGATACTGCGCATTCTTCACGAAAGCGTCCTGCAAAGTTAACGAAATCTCAAAATCATTGTTAGAAACACTACTACTGCAGGACGTAAGAGAAGTAGAGGATGTCATCGCATTGTTATTTCAAGCGGCGCAACAATAAGTTTAGTTATGTAGTCTTGCAGCGAATAGCAGAGCCAATGTCGCGGTGTATTGGTTGCGATAGGCCTCGAAACTCAGTTGTTGGCAGTATAGGTAGCACCTCAAATATTTGGCGGGCCGGATACCGGGGATGTCCGGCCAGCTAACGCCGGCCGGTTTGCCGGCCCTCGCGGGCCGATTTCGGCCCGCGGGCCGTCGTTTGGAGACCCCTGGTCTATAACATGGTCACAGAATTGTGACTAAAAATGTATGATACAGAGTATAAGTACAGAATCATCGTGAAAGACTGGCAGTACTTACATGTCATTTATAAAATAATAAATATGCCAAAAAGGCATTAGTCTCAAAGATATTTAAGAAAAAGAATTGTGATGGCGAGCCAGTAAGGGCTGCTCGTTACTTACGCGGTTACAGGTTGCAAACGGTACTTGAAAATTTTCTACAACCAACTTTAATAAATGAATCTAAGATCACACTACAACCCCCTACGTATTGCTCACATAGGGATCACGAAAACGAGGCTAGACTAATTACTGCATCTGTGACGGGAACATGTTTGAAGAGCGCAGATGTAAATGTAGCTCTGATATTGTGTCTGTGATCGACGTTTCGAGCTCCAGCCTAGTCTGCGTTCACAGTGGCACCGATGGATTCCGCCGACGACCGACATCGGTCGAAAATGTCCGATCTTCTCAAAACCAGTACGCCAGTATGTGCTCGGTAGCCGACACGCCACGACATGACACGAGACATAGACCGTGATAAACGGATCCATTTAATCAAGGAGTTTGTGACAACTGTAGGGTGAAAAATATCACGATCGAAATGTAGTTCGGAATCTATGGACTGCAATCACAAGTTTATTGGGAACCACAAGTAACGGTAGGCAAAATCGTTATCGGAAATTTTATGGATAAATAATGACCTCAAAAAATAATTTGTTAAAGTTACAAATATGGCGTACCTTATGCTTAAAATTATTGTAGTGGATCTTTTTTGGGTTGTGATAGGTGGGCACAAGCTGGCTACAAATTATTATTGTTACTGTGTACTGGCGTTTTTTTGGCATTAGGCAATTGTGGTGTATGTGTTGCCACTTTTCAGTCTTCTAGCTAAATAGAGAGGTGGCACAGTGGTTAACACTTTGGACCCGCATTCGGGAGAACGACGGTTCAAACCCACATTCGACTATCCTGATTGAGGTTCTTCGTGATTTCCCTAAAACGCTTCAAACAAATGCAGGTATGCTTCATTTGCTGGGGCACGGCCGGCTTCCTTCCACATCCTTCCCTAATCCGATGGGACCGATGACCTGGCTGTTTGGTCCCCTCCTCCCAATCAACCAACCGAGTATCTTATTCTAAACTTCGTTTGTCTTTCAGACGCGTGTTCAATGATGGACAGTAAAGCTTAATTTACGTATGTCACCAAAACTTTAAATTAATTCAGCAAAGCAAAGTGTTTGCAATGTTGCTGTTTAAGATCACCACGAACCATCGACAGTTTGTAAAGCCGAAGATCCATACATGAAACACTTTCGAAATACAAAAGCTAGAGCTTTGTGTCGGTGCGATTCGAACTCTCTTAAAAAATTCGATAGTCACATTAAAGATTCAGTTGTGGCTCAAGTGAAACTAAAAGCGGCGTATCGGTAAACAGTATTGCCACCAGAAGCGTTGTAACTTCTTTTCTCCAAGTTTTAAAAGAACATTGAAGTTTTCAGAACTAGAATCTGATTATCTTAGTGTATTGCCAGTATTGTATTAATTTAATTTTCACCGTATTTAGAATTAAGTGAGCTGCTGTGGAAGCTGAAATATAGTTTCCATTAATTAAATAATTATTGCTTACTCACTCACAAATCGTCTACAAACATATGTTAGAAACATATATTTTCACGACGTAAATTAAGTGTAATGTGGTCATAACCTCACTGACAAAACCTTTACGCACCGAAGTTCACACATCCTACCACTGTAGCGCAATAAACCACACTGTATCATTACAGCTACATTACTTCCTTAAGACACACGTATAGATATGAAAAGCATAAAATCCCCGTACGGGCCCGGGGGTTGGAATAGGTCCGAGGTATTCCTGCCTGTCGTGAGAGGCGACTAAAAGGAATCTCTCACTTTTCGGCCCTATGAGTTCAGGTCGCATTCTATTGTTTGACCTGCCACTTTCAAAATTCTACAAAAGTGCGGGCCATATGGGGAAGGACGCCTAACGTGGTGCACGAGTTATCCATAGTGCCCTTAGATTCGATCTCGAGAATCTATTGTCATGGTTTTGCATCTCCACCTGCAGTTCAACTATTTGGGCGAGGACACATTCCGGGGTATGTCGTCTTCTTCCGTTGTCTCCTGTCCTCTTTCGCCCCCATGACAATATTAGATTTCTCTGCACTCAGTATCCAGCACGGTGGCCAGTGCGTTGTGGTGGGACCGTCATGTACCCATTTGGCGGTAGCCCCCTGCCAACACTGTTGAGAGATTAGAGCCCACACAGAAGCATACCGACAATCCTTCTTTCCACGTACAATACGAGACTGGAATAGAAGGGAGAACCGATAGAGGTACTCAGGGTACCCTCCGCCACACACCGTCAGGTGGCTTGCGGAGTATGGATGTAGATGTAGATGTAGATGCTTGAGCCGTAAACTCCCCACGTATGCCAAGGAGTAGATGCCTGTCTTTCTTGGGCATCAGGACTCCCGGCAACGGCCATCATGCCAGGTGGCCTTTACTGTGGCTGGGTGGCGTCAGTGGGGATAGCCCATGATCGGAGTGGCTCGCAATAGGGCGAATGACCCGCAATGAAGCTGATTAAGTCATCTCTTGTTGGTGACCGTACGGCACCAGCAGTCTCTAATACGGGCAAGATCGAATACAATGCCGACAGATATGGCCCTAAATCGTTTCCCACCCTCGCTACACCATGGGAGGAACATAGGGCTACAGTGTTTTTAAAGCAGAGCTGGTGGCCATATCTCGTGCACATCCGTTCATGGTCTGGGGAGTCGTTTTTTCTGTGTACCGACTTCTTAAGCAGCCTACAAGCTATCGACCAGTGCTACCCTCGCCATCCTTTGGTAGCGACCATCAAGGAATCCATCCATGGCCTGGGACAGTCCTATCGTTCAGTGGTGTTTGTGTGGACCCCAGGACACGTTGGAATCCCAGACAACGAATTTGCTGACAGGCTGGCCAAACAGGCTACACGGAAACCGCTTATGGAGATCGACATTCCAGTAACTGACCTGCGATCGTTTTTACTCCAGCAGGTTTTTCGGTTTTGGGAGACGGAATGACACAGTCTCAGTACGCATAACAAGCTGCGTGCCGTTAAGGAGACGACGAATGTGTGGCAGTCCTCCATGCGGGCCTCTCACAGGGACTCTGTGGTCCTCTGCCGGCTCCGCATTGGCCACGCTTGAGCGACCCACGGCTACCTCCTGCGCCGTGAAGACCCGCCTCAGTGTCGATGTGGTGCCTGGTTGACAGTGGACCATATTCTGGTGCACTGTCCCACTTTGAGTGCCTAGCGACGAAATCTTGTTTACCGGACTCTTTGCCGCTAATTTCATCTGACAACGCCTCATCGGCTGATTTAGTTTTACGTTTTATTCGCGAGGGTGGGTTTTATCATTTGATCTAAGTTTTAGAGCATGTCCTTTAACGCTCAGTGTCCTCCACCCTAGTGCTTATAGGGTGGGGGATTTAATGTGTAGCAGAGTGACTGGCTTCTCCTTTTTATTCTCATGGTCATCCAGCCGTGGTAACCGGTTTTGTCGTTTTAATCTACCTGCTTTTGCGGTTCTGCGGTTTTCTTCTCCCCTTTTTTCCATTTATGTGTTTGTTGCCTTTCTGTCGTTCTTGTGGGTTTTTCCTCTCTCTCCGTTTTGTGCTTATTTTATTCTCACCCTTGTGGCATTGTTTTGTTCGGAACAAGGGACCGATGACCTAGCAATCTGGTTCCTTCCTCCCTCTGTAAAACCAACCAACCAATAGGCGCACCGACATCTACGACAATAGGACGCCTTGGGTTCACTCTCTTCGATGGTCCTCGATACAGTCCTGACTTGGCCACCATCCGATCTTCAACTCTATCCAAAACTTAAAGAACTCAGCCGAGGACTTCACTTTGATGAAGCGCTGCATGCAGAGCTGAGGTTGTGGCTCCCTCAATAATGTCATGAATTCTACTCTGACGGTACCAACGAACTGGTCTCTCGAGAAACATGTTCTTCGCCCTCGTACTTAGCTAAATGCTATGCAAATTCCATGCATCTTACCTGGTCTGTTTGTCCAAAAAATCAATAAAAAAACACAAGTAACTACACGTTAGTATGAAGATAAAGCCCGCCCGGTTAGCCGTGTGGTCTAACGCACGGCTTTCCGGAGCGGGAAGGAGCGCCTGGTCCCCGGCACGAATCCGCCCGGCGGACTTGTGTCGAGGTCCGGTGAGCCGGCCAGTTTGTGGATGGTTTTTAGGTGGATTTCCATCGGCCTCGGCGAAAGCGGGCTGGTTCCCTTTATTGCGCCTCAGCTACACTATGTCGGCGATTGCTGCCCAAACAAGTTCTCCACGTACGCATACACCACCATTACTCTACCACGCAAACATAGGGGTTACACTTGTCTGGTGTGAGACGTTTCCTGGGAAGGGTGAGCCGAACCGCACAGTAACCCTGGGTTCGGAGTGGGGCGGCGGAGGGGTGAAGTGGACTGCGGTAGTCGTCGTGGGGTTGTGGACCACTGTGGCTGCGCCGGGGACGGAGCCTCTCCGTCGTTTCTAGGTCCCTGGTTAACATACAACATACAACAAGAAAAAAAAATCTCTCAAGGGAACTGTGTGTAGGTTGCTACATTTCGTACAAAAAGATCGTTAAACGCAGTGAATAGCAGCCTCTTTTGTACTTAGTCGCTGCCCCCATTGTCATATTCACCACGTCAACTGGAGCGCAGTAAGAATTGCGCTGTGCAAACTTCCGCCCTTGAATGAACAAAGGGGACAAATGACTGTCAGCCATGAAACAGTTGCGCAAACGGGCTTCTTTGACGCATAAATATAAATGACCTTCGCAAGAGGTATGCGCAGAACCACTTAAAAGGACCGTATTTATCGAGGTGCCAGGTTGTCAATACCGTTCTTAGTCATTCCTGCGTTCTTCTCCTGCTTGCAACAAGAATCGTCAATTGAGCTCCAGAAATGTCTCGGAAATGTCAAAGACTATCGTCTAACTAAATGTGTGCGACACTGTATCCCATTATCGACTCATGAGTAAACTCCAGATTCCTGAAAGACTCGAACTCCCAGATATAAAAAAGCTTCGAACGTCCGATTACTTTATCTGCGAACGACCGATTACTTTATAAATGACTTAATGTGATTTAACCAAGTAAGCGAGGAAAGCCTTAGGACAGGTTTGAAATTATTTTTAAAAGTTTGTTGGAAGTCGCTAAATGCTCTCATTCTCAAATACTGGAAGAATAAAGTCCGCGTATCTGTGCGGCGTCAACTACGCTGCCTCGAGACAAACACACAGTATGTAACTGTAAAACTTGTCTGATTGTGTTACTTTTAACGTAAGACTTCACGACTTGTATTGTGTTGTATGTTAACCGGGGACCTAGAAACGACGGAGAGGCTCTGTCCCCGCCGCAGCCGCAGTGGTCCACAACCCCACGACGACTACCGCAGTCCACTTCACACTTCCGCCGCCCCACACAGAACCCAGGGTTATTGTGCGGTTCGGCTCCCGTTGGACCCCCCAGGGAACGTCTCACACCAGACGAGTGTAACCCCTATGTTTGACAAAGCACTGAAAGACCTGAGTCTAAACAAGGCCCCCGGAGTAGACAACATTCCATTAGAACTACTAACAGCCTTGGGAGAACCAGTTCTGACAAAACTCTACCATCTGGTTAGCAAGGTGTATGAAACAGGCGAAATACCCTCAGACTTCAAGACGAATATAATAATTCCAATCCCAAAGAGAGCAGGTGTTGACAGATGTGAAAATTACCGAACAATCAGTTTAATAAGCCATAGCTGCAAAATACTAACACGAGTTCTTTACAGACGAATGGAAAAACTAGTAGAAGCCGACCTCGGGGAAGATCAGTTTGGATTCCGTAGAAATACTGGAACACGTGAGGCAATTCTAACATTACGACTTATATTAGAAGAAAGATTAAGGAAAGGCAAACCTACGTTTCTACCATTTGTAGACTTGGAGAATGCTTTTGACAATGTTGACTAGATTACTCTCGTTCAAATTCTGAAGGTGGCAGGAGTAAAATACAGGGAGCAAAGGCTATTTACAGTTTGTACAGAAACCAGATGGCAGTCATAAGAGTCGAGGGGCATGAAAGGGAAGCAGTGGTTGGGAAAGGAGTGAGACAGGGTTGTAGCCTCTCCCCGATGTTATTCAATCTGTATATTGAGCAAGCAGTAAAGGAAACAAAAGAAAAATTTGGAGTAGGTATTAAAATCCATGGAGAATAAATAACAACTTTCAGGTTCGTCGATGACATTGTCATTCTGTCAGAGACAGCAAAGGACTTGGAAGAGCAGTTGAACGGAATGGACAGTGTCTTGAAAGAAGGATATAAGATAAACATCAACAAAATCAAAACGAGGATAATGGAATGTAGTCGAATTAAGTCGGGTGATGCTGAGGGAATTAGATTAGGAAACGAGACACTTTAAGCAGTAAAGGAGTTTTGCTATTTGGGAGCAAAATAACTGATGATGGTCGAAGTAGAGAGGATACAAAACGTAGACTGGCAATGGGAAGGAAAGCGTTTCTGAAGAAAAGAAATTTGTTAACATCAAGTATAGATTTAAGTGTCAGGAAGTCACTTCTGAAAGAGTTTGTATGGAGTGTAGCCATGTATGGAAGTGAAACACGACGATAAATACACTCCTGGAAATTGAAATAAGAACACCGCGAATTCATTGTCCCAGGAAGGGGAAACTTTATTGACACTTTCCTGGGGTCAGATACATCACATTATCACACTGACAGAACCACAGGCACATAGACACAGGCAACAGAGCATGCACAATGTCGGCACTAGTACAGTGTATATCCACCTTTCGCAGCAATGCAGGCTGCTATTCTCCCATGGAGACGATCGTAGAGATGCTGGATGTAGTCCTGTGGAACGGCTTGCCATGCCATTTCCACCTGGCGCCTCAGTTGGACCAGCGTTCGTGCTGGACGTGCAGGCCGCGTGAGACGACGCTTCATCCAGTCCCAAACATGCTCAATGGGGGACAGATCCGGAGATCTTGCTGGCCAGGGTAGTTGACTTACACCTTCTAGAGCACGTTGGGTGGCACGGGATACATGCGGACGTGCATTGTCCTGTTGGAACAGCAAGTTCCCTTGCCGGTCTAGGAATGGTAGAACGATGGGTTCGATGACGGTTTGGATGTACCGTGCACTATTTAGTGTCCCCTCGACGATCACCAGAGGTGTACGGCCAGTGTAGGAGATCACTCCCCACACCATGATGCCGGGTGTTGGCCCTGTGTGCCTCGGTCGTATGCAGTCCTGATTGTGGCGCTCACCTGCACGGCGCCAAACACGCATACGACCATCATTGGCACGAAGGCAGAAGCGACTCTCATCGCTGAAGACGAAACGTCTCCATTCGTCCCTCCATTCACGCCTGCCGCGACACCACTGGAGGTGGGCTGCACGATGTTGGGGCGTGAGCGGAAGACGGCCTAACGGTGTGCGGGACCGTAGCCCAGCTTCATGGAGACGGTTGCGAATGGTCCTCGCCGATACCCCAGGAGCAACAGTGTCCCTAATTTGCTGCGAAGTGGCGGTGCGGTCCCCTACGGCACTGCGTAGGATCCTGCGGTCTTGGCGTGCATCCGTGCGACGCTGCGGTCCGGTCCCAGGTCGACGGGCACGTGCACCTTCCGCTTGCCACTGGCGACAACATCGATGTACTGTGGAGACCTCACGCCCCACGTGTTGAGCAATTCGGCGGTACGTCCACCCGGCCTCCCGCATGCCCACTATACGCCCTCCCTCAAAGTCCGTCAACTGCACATACGGTTCACGTCCACGCTGTCGCGGCATGCTACCAGTGTTAAAGACTGCGATGGAGCTCCGTATGCCACGGCAAACTGGCTGACACTGACGGCGGCGGTGCACAAATGCTGCGCAGCTAGCGCCATTCGACGGCCAACACCGCGGTTCCTGGTGTGTCCGCTGTGCCGTGCGTGTGATCATTGCTTGTACAGCCCTCTCATAGTGTCCGGAGCAAGTATGGCGGGTCTGACACACCGGTGTCAATGTGTTCTTTTTTCCATTTCCAGGAGAGTAGTTTGGACAAGAAGAGAATAGAAGCTTTCGAAATGTGGTGCTACAGAAGAATGCTGAAGATTAGATGGGTAGATGACATAACTAATGAGGAAATATTGAATAGGATTGGGGAGAAGAGAAGTTTTTGGCACAACTTGTCAAGAAGAAGGGATCAGTTGGTAGGACATGTTCTGAGGCATGAAGGGATCACCAATTTAGTATTGGAGGGCAGCGAGGAGGGTAAAAATCGTAGAGGGAGACCAAGAGATGAATACACTAAGCAGATTCAGAAGGACGTAGGTTGCTGTAGGTACTGGGAGATGAAGAAGCTTGCACAGGATAGAGTAGCATGGAGAGCTGCATCAAACCAGTTTCAGGACTGAAGACCACAACAACAACAACAACAACAACATGTGGTTTTAAAGTACAACTGGTTTCATGTTTAAATACATGCATACAGATAAAGATAAAATCAACAGACATTATAACACATAAATAATGTCTCATCTTATGGACATTCAATTTAAGAATAGGGTAGACATTCACAGGTTGTTACAATAAGGTATCTTGTCATAGATAAGATAAAATTATCATATAGAAATTGTTGCTATAAGGTCATTCAGCAATCACATATATGGAATCTATAGAGACTCTTTAAAGTTCTATGTCTAGGTTTTCCATCCACTCGACGGCTGCAGGGGAGGCTGCATAAAGTTCTCGAATGGATCCTTTAAACGCACGTTAAGGGCATTCCTGAATGATGTGCTGTAATGGTGGTGTACGCGTACGTGGAGAACTTGTTTGCGCAGCAATCGTCGACATAGGGTAGATGAGGCGGAATAAGGGGAACCAGCCCGCATTCGCCGAGGCAGATGGTAAACCGCCTAAAAACCATCCGTAGACTGGCCGGTTCACCAGACCTCGACATAAATCCGCCGGGCTGATTCGTGCCGGGTACCAGGCGCTCCTTCCCGCCCGGAAAGCCGTGCGTTAGATCGCACGGCCAACCGGGCGGGCAAGATTTTACCACTTAATGAGCGGATTATGACAGTACTTCAAATTTTTAAATTCTTGGTGCCTGGTTCTGGGATAGTTTCTTATATTGGATGAGGCAAATAGAAGTTATCCGGAGAACAGAGTTCCAGGATACAAAGAAACACAGCAGGGGAAAGGAAATACAATAGTAACTTGACTATAGCAAATGCTGAAAATGACCGTCGTTCATCTCTCGGCACTTGTGGGCCCTGGTCAGAAAGTTGCTGAAGGCGTATCGAAACTGGACTGATGGAATTTCTACAATTTTATTCGAACCGTTCTGCTGCAGTTCCTGAAGACTGTGAGAGTCGTTGCGATACACCTTACAGTTGCGGGCTATCTACACAAAGTACTCGCATAGTGACAGATCGGGTGACCTGGGTGGCCAGCTAGGGCGGCGACCAGACTGACCTCTGCTAACAATTCTGTCAGACGTGAAGATCGTGTAAATGTGCTCTAAGGTTCGTCCGGCTGTATGGGCAATTGCTCCATCCTGTTGGAAGTAACTGTAGGTCTTTTCCTCCTACCTTAATGCTGCCACAAATTCACGTCCAACCGCATCCACTCGTCTGCCACTTTTATTTGCCCCACCCTGTAATACTTCACGAAACCAAGATAGAATATGTGGTTCGGTCGATTAATTTATAGATAGTACCCAACACACTTATGCTCACCAGAGCATGTTTAAGATATCCGAAACCAGTAACGCTGATGAATTGTGAGACCTGTACTCAACAATATGCACTCGTGTTTCGTCAAACGATTATTTTCCTTCCATATATAGGGCGGGCAAGACGTAAAACCCTGCCATTTACCGAGCGTCCGCCCCAATACCTGAATGGTCAGCGTGACGGACTGTCGTCCTAAGGGGACCGGGTCCGATTTCCGGCTGGGTCGGGGATTTTCTCCGCCCAGGAACTGGGTGTTGTGTTGTCTTCATCATCGTTTCATCCCCATCCGGCTCGCAGGTGGCCCAATGTGGCATCGAATGTAATAAGAGCTGCACCAAGGCGGCCGGACCTGCCCCGTAAGGGGCCTCCCGGCCAATGTAGCCAACCGCCCATTTAATTTCTACTTAGCGATGGTTAAATCTGGTACTTAAATGTGATTTGAAGAGTATCCACGTAGATGTAGATTTAGATGTAGATTCATCACTCGAGCTCCGAGGGCTCGCTGCTGAGATCGATTCCTCGCAACATGCATGGGAGTAGAAGCCTGGCCACAGTATGGCCTGCAGTGTGCAGAGCATTTCAATAGCCCATCCTCGCTACATGTGTACGAGCAATGAGCTACCACGAGGTCAACTGGAAATAACTGACAAGACGAAAGTTATAAGCAATCGAGCTGACAGATTCTCCACTCTGCCCACAGTCCCACTTCTCGGACACTGACTAACACAGTTCAACATGTGGATCAGCGTTTGACATACGGATGCTGGTACAGAAGATCCTCGCGAGCTACCATCCCACCCCGACGTGCACGATAAACTCCCGGCTCCTCTTATACCCGAAGGATGCTTATTTCCGGACCGCGAAAACAGACGATTTCACGTGGTTTAAAGGCATGTCTGATTTAATAATTATCCCAAGATGATGGGAAAATGGTTCTTGAAAATTTGCAATGTCTCTAAGACAATCATAGCACATTTGAGTGCACTTCTCCCTATTAACAGCTAATCACAAATTATTTGCGCAGTGTTTTTGTGAAACATCTGCCACAGCTGGGGAGTACTGGGCAGGAGTCGACCACCGTAGTCGACCTTGACACGAGGCAAAATGCGTTATCGAAATGGTACCAATGAACACTGTCCGCGCCGGTCGGGGTGGCCGACACGTTCTAGGCGCTACAGTCTGGAGCTGCGCGACCGCTACGGTCGCAGGTTCGAATCCTGCCTCGAGCTTGGATGTGTGTGATGTCCTCAGGTTAGTTATGTTTGAGTAGGTCTAAGTTCTAGGGGACTGATGACCTGAGAAGTTAAGCCCCATAGTGCTCAGAGCCATCTGAACCATTTGAACACTGTCCGCAGACGGGACCCCACGTGGGTAAGCATAACAGCGTTTCCTTACATCTTTATTGTGATTTCCTTCTACTGTGTAGTAGTTGCCTAAGCAATATAACTGTAGCAATTTCAGTTTTGTTATTTGTTCTTAGATGTTTCGTGTACATCCGTCCTTAGAAGATGGAGGCACGAAGTCAAGTGCTAAAATTTAGTTCATGGTGATGTGTTATAAATTGTTTACAGTGTCTTCTCTACAACAGAAATAATTTGTATTAAAATTATATCCCATATTTTGCAGTTGATGGGAAAGATTCGGAGAGGGAGGTTCGGAGACAGGCAGGGGGAGGCGTCGTGGCCCCGCCTCAGGTTTCGATCCCTGCCCGCTTTAATCGGGAAGTCCGGGTTGGAATTCAGGTCCGGCACAAATATGTCGCTGTTGGATAATAGACCTGTCTCTGATACTGCTGATGTAAAGGAATTCGCAGTCATCGAATTAATTTCTTTGAAAAGATTCTCTGTTCGTAACTCTTGTTCCCTCCCTGAGACCATTTATCAAATTTTTCAGACACGCCTTGTGCACATATGCTTGAAGAAATATAGTGAGACCGAGCGAGGTGGCGCAGTTGTTAGCACTCTGGACTCGCATTCGGGAGGACGACGGTTCAATCCCGCGTCTGGCCATCCTGATTTAGGTTTTCCGAGATTTCCCTAATTCGCTCCAGGCCAATGCCGGGATGGTTCCTTTGAAAGGGCACGGCCATCTTCCTTCCCCGTTCTTCCCTCATCCAGTGAAACCGATGAACTCGCAATTTGGTCTCTTTCCCCAAACGACGCAACCGAAATATAGTGACTCTCAGAGGCGCTGTACGGTGCGCATCACGCATGCGACCGAAACGCTGCGGGCTGTCCGACAGATATCCTATCGCCTGAGCGTTCCACATAACTGGTAGTTACGTCGGTGGCGAAAGCGACACCTCGTGACGTCAGCAGCAGCAGAGGCCTAAGCGCTATACGCCCTACACCGAGTCCATTCGCAACTCTATCGCGAGAGGTATGAGCAGACATCTGGGAGCATATCCAGTGCGGTGCACCAAGCTTCATTCGGTTTTATCCCAAGTCTCCTTTAATCGTGTCAGACGATTTGTTTGCAGCTCTGATGGTTGCGTCGTAAAGGTGTGGCTGCAGTTCATGGCAATACTGCGGGAAGGCCAGGGAATACTGCTGATGGAAAAGGCTGTTGCACGTTGCTGCCGACGTGTTGCCGATGTTGTCCAGCAATGATGGCGCCTGGATCCAACTTGAGGACATTAGGATTCCATCTGTTACCATCGGCATTGCTTCCCTCTTGACACATCCCGGCTGCCTTCCACACGTCCAACAATTAACCAGAAATTTTGTCATCATCCAAGACTGTTCTCATCCTTACACATTTCTGGCTGCAATGGTTCAAATGGCTCTGAGCACTATGCGACTTAACTTCAGAACTTAGAACTAATTAAACCTAACTAACCTAAGGACATCACACACATCCATGCCCGAGGCAGGATTCGACCCTGCGACCGTAGCGGTCGCTCGGCTCCGGACTGTAGCGCCTAGAACCGCACTGCCACTCCGGCCGGCTTACACATTTCTGTTTTTTTTCCCCGTATTATGTGTTAACTGTGCCCTATTATCTTCCGCTTTTTCCCAGACTTGTCGACTTCTGCAGATTTGATTAATCCTGTATTGATTGGTACCTTCCATTTCTCTTAGCTGGTATGTCATCGCTCTCATTCACCACGCGGGATTAGCCGAGCGTGGACTGTGCGGCTAGTCCCGCCGGAGGTTAGAGTCCTCCCTCTTGCATGGGTGTGTGTGTTTGTCCTTAGGATAATTTAGGATAAGTAGTGTGTAAGATTAGGGACTGATGACCTTAGCAGTTAAGTCCCACAAGATTTCACACACATTTGAACTTACTCGCTCTCATTCGACAGCATCATCAGTCTGTCTCGAGAATATTATTTAATAATACTGAAATTACTCTGACATCATGTAAACAGTTCAAAAGTATTAGGGGAACTCGTGTATCAATGTACGGTATGTTAAATCTGTTTTGATACAGGCAGTACCTCTTGTCTTATTGCGTGGCTTGAAATGTTCGCTTTCTACGTAGGCAACAATTAAGACCATTCGCGATCTGTCGGCGGTGTTAGGGTTTACAGTGTCAGCTTACCCCTCGGTTCTAGACCCTTCAGTCTGAAACCGCGCGACCGCTACGATCGCAGTTTGGAATCCTGCCTCGGGCATGGATGAGTGTGATGTCCTTAGGTTAGTTAGGTTTAAATAGTTCTAAGTTCTAGGGGACTGGTGACCTCAGATGTTAAGTCCCATAGTGATCAGAGCCATTTGCACCATTTATCCCTCGGGAGGAAGTGAGTCCCGGTGTTCCAGTGTTTTCTAGTGAGGTACACAGATGCCAATAGTCATCTGTGGACGTTGCACATGCAATACGCCATGTTAACGCAGTGCAAGTCACAAGGGCGGTCGGTTTGACGCAAAAAGGATGGACTTTCGCTCGTGTTGCTGCAAATGCCAATGCCTCTCAATGTGTCATCCATGGATTGTGAACACGCTGCAGGGAGACAGATCCGTAAACAAGGCGAGTTGGACAAGGACGCCGGCGCATTATAAAGCGCACTTGGAGGCCGATATCTCGCCATCCCTGCATTGAGGCGTCGTGCAGATACCGCCAGAGCACTCCAAGACGTTCTCAGAAAGGCCATTGGAGCTACTGTGTCCGATCACAATGTAATGAACAGCTTACGGGAAAGGTCAGTACGACCCACACGTCCTGTAGAGCACCCCGCTTGACAAGTCATCCTGCAACTCGCCTTCAGCTGTTCTTGTGTCAAATGGAAAAATCGTCCCTGGCGAAACGTGTCATTCGCAGTCTAGTCCAGATACCCTCTGACGCAATTTGATGGCCGTGTACCTGTGTGGAGACCTATGATGAGCGGTATCTGGCAAATGTTGTCCAGAAAGTGTGTGTGTGTGTGTGTGTGTGTGTGTGTGTGTGTGTGTGTGTGTGTGTGCGTATGTGTGAAATCTTATAGGACTTAATTGCTAAGGTCATCAGTCCTTAAGCTTACACACTACTTAACCTAAATTATCCTAAGGACAAACACCCACACCCATGCTCGATGAAGGACTCGAACATCCGCCGGAATCAGCCGCACAGTCCATGACTGCAGCGCCTCTAGACCGCTAGGCTAATCCCGCGCGGCTGTCCAGAAAGTGGACAGATTTCCAAGACCCTGTGCTGTTGCAGGGTGGCTTGAGAGCCTTAAGGGTTTTACCATTGTCCATGGTCGCCTTACTACCACGCAATACACCGAACAGACTTGTTGGGCGATTCGGTGGCTGCTGCATACAGTTGTGGACCTGCATTCCTTATCATTCCACGGTTTGGTGGCCATCATCAGGTATCTCCTCCGAAGCCTGGGCATTGAAGCGAAGAATGACCTGTAGTGAGTCCCGACACAAACCCCATCCTTCGTATGTGGGACATGTTTGAAAGTCGTATTCTTGGACGCCCTATTCCACCACAGACTCTCCAAGAACTCTCACGGACTCTCAAACGGATTCCTCAGGCTACCTCCTTAGACTTTTGCGGAGCATGGCACGTAGGTGTCGAACAATGAAGACATGGAGGACACACACATCACTGAAGCACTGAAACTTCAATGAAAAGCACCCAGGATGACGGTATGAACGATATTTTTCCACGTTATTTTCGACACCTGTCGGACATTTCAGTTCTTTTTATGCAATCGATCTAGGTTGTAATGCTGTTTCGTTGTGTTCTTAATTTGTGAAATATAATGATACAATTTGGTAGTATACCCAGTAATCAATTACTTTTGAAGGTATTTTTGCAGACGCCTAAGTCATTTTCCCCTAATTCTTTTGATCACTGTTTTTATTAGTCGCACTATTAACTATCGTTATTAATAATCTGTATCTGAATGAGTCCATTTGGGGCTGTGCAAAGTAATAGGAAATACTGGGTCGCCTTCCTCAATGACATTATTTAGGATTCCCTACCTCAGTCGGTAAAAACGGAACCAATATACTCTGTATGATCATAAGTAGCAATGGTTCAAATGGCTCTGAGCACTATGCGACTTAACTCCTGAGGTCATCAGTCGCCTAGAACTGAGAACTAATTAAACCTAACTAACCTAAGGACATCACACACATCCATGCCCGAGGCAGCATTCGAACCTGCGACCGTAGTGGTCGCTCGGCTCCAGACTGTAGCGCCTAGAACAGCACGGCCACTCCGGACGGCTCATAAGTATCCGGACATCATCTAAAACATACGTTTTTCGTATTAGGTGCATTGTGCTGCCACCTACTGCCAGGTATTCCATATGAGCAACCTCACTAGTCATTAGACATGGTGAAAGAGCAGAATGAGGCGCTCCGCGGAACTCACGGACTTCGAACGTGGTCAGGTGATTAGGTGTCACTTGTCATATGCCTGTACGCGAGATTGCCACACTCCTAAACATCCCTAGGACCACTTCCTATGTGATAGTGAAGTGGAAACGTGAAGGGACATGTACAGTGTGTGTGTGTGTGTGTGTGTGTGTGTGTGTGTGTGTGTGTGTGGAAGGGGGGGGGGGTAAGGTATTAAGAGATCAAACTGCGGAGATCATCGGTCCCTAAGCCTTAATCTAACTTAAACTAGCTTACACTAAGGACAAAACACACACACACACACACACACACACACACACACACACACACACACACACACACACATGTCCGAGGGAGGACTTGAACCTCCGGCGGGGGTAGCCATACGGACGGTGACAAGGCGCCTCAGACCGCTCGGCTACCCCGCGCGGCCACGTACAGTATAAAATCGTTCAGGCCGATCTCGTCTGTTGACTAACAAGAGACCGCCGACAGTAGAAGAGGGTCGTATAGACAGACATCTGTCCAGACCATCACACAGGAATTCCAGACTGCATCCGGATCCACTGCAAGTACTATCACAGTTAGGAGGGCGGGGGAAAACTTGGATTTCATTGTCTAGCGGCTGCTCATAAGCCATACGTCACGCCGGTAAATGCCAAACGAAGCCTCGCTTGGTGTAAGGAGCGTAAACAATGGATGATTGAACAGTGGAAAAACGTTGTGTGGAGTGACGAATCACGGTACACAATGTGGCGTTCCGATGGTAGGCTATGAGTATGGCGAATTCCCGGTGAACGTCATCTGCCAGCGTGTGTAGTGCCAACAGTAAAATTCGGAGGTGATGGTGTTATGGTGTGGTCGTGTTTTTCATGGAGGGGGCTTGCACCCCTTGTTGTTTGGAGTGGCACTATCACAGCACAGGCCTACATTGATGTTTTAAGCGCCTTCTTGCTTCCCACTGTTGTAGAGTAATTCGGGATGGCGATTGCATTTTTCAACACTGTTATATGCACGGCCTGTGGCGGAATGTTTACACGACGACACCATCCCTATAATCGACTGGTTTGCACAGAGTCCTGACCTGAAGACTATAGAATACCTTTTGGAACTCCGACTTCGTGCCACGTCTCGCCGACCGACATAGATACCTCTTCTCACTGCAGCACTGGGTGTTGAATGGGCTGCCAATCCCCAAGAAAACTTCCAGCACCTGACTGAACGTATGCCTCCGAGAGTGGAAACTGTTATCAGGGCTAAGGGTGGGCGCTACGAACTTGTAAGTCATTTTCAGTCAGGTGTCCGGATACTTTTAATCACATAATGTAGGTTCACTTTGTTGTCCGTCAGTCGGTCTCACACTGTTTAAATTCCTTTTTCTGAGTAACAGGTAAACATATCAAGTACAAATTCGTCACATATTAAGGTATACAGTCCCTAGGCGATATAAAAAAAGTGTAGCTTCTAAGGCAATGCAATCAAGAGATACGGCCATTTATATATTTCGATAATCGCAAATTAACTCATTAAAACCTGCAGGCCATTTCTCGTTGACCTGGAATGATGAAATTAGCCAAGAACCAAGGTTTCACAGTTTAATCAAAGGAAAAATTCTGAAACTGTTAATTTCTAATCATATCACGTGTAATTGTATCACACGAAAAATATTTTGTCATTTGTTATCCAACTTCAAACTAGAAAGTAAAACATCCTCGAAAGTCTTGGAATTCCTGGGAGCGATATCTTGCCAGTACCAATGCCGATAACAGGCAAAAATCGTAGAGATCTTAAAATGCTGGGACGGATGAACTATCTACATACATAATGACGTTTATGCAGAACCCTCAGTGTACGAGTCCCACGCATTTGGCCAATTTCTTCTTGCATTCCTTTGCTGTGAGCTCGTTTTCTCTCTTCAGACTAAGCCATCCAGCTTTCCTGCTAGGCCTTTTCCCTCCTACTTTCAACTGTTGTACTTAAGACTGAAAAATTTCTCACTTCTGTATGTCTTCTTGTGTGACCCCTTCCAACTTAAATGATTCTTTTTTTTAATTACCCAATCCATTTCACGATGTGTGTTATTCCCTTGATCCTAATTTAATAAAATTCTAATAATTATCTTGTAAGTCTGTCTGATTTAATTATCTTGATATGTTCGTAAAGTTTAATCTACGTGTCCTAATGGCTCTGTGAATGACTTGATTTGATTGCTCCTTAACCTGAAATGATTATCTGTGCGTTTTGGTCCGTGGATTTTTCTCGGAATTTTTCGTTCTGTTTTCAATAGTTTCGGTAGATACGTTAAAAAAGCTTTATGTGAAGCATAGACGTATTGGCTTATCACTTAATCTTTGTTTCAGTTTAGTGTATCCTGCGATGCGTTGCCTGTAAATGTTTTTGAGTGAGAGGCTATGTTGTTCCCATTTTTTGCATCTAAAGTTATTTTCGTTTTTGTTTCACCTTTTTTGAGTTATTTCACTCTTCAACTTTGAGTTATAGGTAATTGGAATCTGAACCCGCCATTTTGCCATGTTTTATTTTCGTGTGTGATTATGATCATCATCATCGTCATAATTGTTGTTGTTGTCGTCGTCATCTTTGTTTTTCTTAACAGAGATTAGTGAAGTCCAAGTTACTTCAGCCTCCTCAGAGGCAAACCTGGTGACGTAAGTGAATTTACAGTATTTATGCTTAATATTGACGGTTACAAACACTACTACATATTTGTGACAAAAAAGTTCACAATTGAATGGCAGAAGTCAGTGTCCGACGGGCACAATATTGAGGTAAACGTCCGCGTCGCCATCATCAGGTGCGCTGACGAAATGAATACCCAGGGAGCTGGAGTCGGGCTTACATCTCCTCCCTACGTAACTTACTGAACGACCCTAGTATGAAGTGATATGCGTATGGAGCTATCTGAAGTGGAACGACCATATAAAAACTAATCGCAGGAAAGGCAGAGACCAGATTGAGATTCATTGAAACAATCCTTAGGAAATGTAGTTCATCAACAAAGGAAGTAGTTTACAAAACTCTAGTTAGACCAATACGTGAATATTTCTCGTCAGTATGGGTTCCGTACGGGATACGATTGATAATGAAAATATAGAAGATCAAAGAAGAGCAGCGCGTTTCGTTACAGAAGTGCGACAGCGTCATAGAGATGTCAGCCAACTCCTGTGGGAGACGATGCAAGAGAGGTTCAAAAATGGTTCAAATGGCTCTGAGCACTTAACTCCTGAGGTCATCAGTCCCCTAGAAACCTAACTAACCTTAGGACATCACACACATCCATGCCCGAGGCAGGATTGAACCTGCGACCGTAGCAGTCGCGCGGTTTCGGACTGAAGCGCCTAGAACCGCTCAGCCGCCGCGGCCGGCGCAAGAGAGGTGTTTTGCATGACTGTCTGACTTACTGTTCGGGGAAGGTACCTTCCTAGAAGAGTGAACAAATATTTTACTTCCTTCTACCTATATCTCACGAAGTGACTATAAGGTAGATTTTGGAAAATTAATGTAGATGTAGGCCCGTCGTCGTGGACAAAATACGATGGATTTCCTGGAAATTCTCTGGGTTAGTTCAATGTATGCTTTTAGTGTTGGCTTTTTCGGTTCATAGTTATTTTCGGAAATGAGATGATAGTACCGGGTGATCAAAATGTCAGTGTATATTTGAAAACTTAATAAAGCACGGAATAATGTAGATAGAGAAGTAAAATTGACACACATGCTTGGAATGACATGGGGTTTTATTAGAACAAAAAAAAAAAAAAACGAAGTTCACAAAATGTCCGACAGATGGCGCTGGCCAGCAAAACGTCAGTGACTGCGCATGACAATCGTGTATAAAAGGAGCCGTAATGAGAGAGAGAATCAGATGCCCCAGCAGTCGGAGCATGTTGACTTTACCTGAAAAGGCGCTTTTAGTGAAGCTGTATTATCAGAATGGGGAATGTGCTACTTCAGCGTTACGATACTACCGCCATAGAAAGGGGATTCGAACGGGTAAAGGTCCGTTGACAAATGCAGCTGTGGCGAGAATGATTTCAAATTTCGAAGCCACGGGTTGTTTAGACGATAGACCCCGTAGTGGCCGACCGAGCACAAGGCGTAACGCTGCTGAGACAGTTCAGGAAGAAATGGAGACTGTAGCGAGTTCGTCTATGCACGGGGAAGTCAGCGCTCGTGCAATCGCACGTCGCACCGGCATTCCATACACTACTGTTTGGTTGGCACTTAGGCGTACCCTTCAATGCTATCCGTATAAAATCCATTGGCATCATGAACTGTTACCTGGCGATTTAGTGAAGCGGAGGGCATTTGCGGTGTGGGTGTTTCAAAAGATGGCGGAAGATGACGATTGGTTGAGTAACGTGTTGTGGGCCGACGAAGCTCATTTCACGCTCCAAGGGTCTGTCAACGCCCACAACTGCAGAATTTGGGCTACCGAAAATCCTAGAACTATCGTGGAAACTCCATTGCACGACGAGAAAGTCACGGTATCGGTTGGATTTACCACATCTACCGTTATCGGGCCTTTTTTCTTCGAACAAATGCGTGATTCTGGTTTTGTAACTGCTACCCTGGTGAGAGGCAAGCCGATACGTTACAGGATCGCATCATCCCCGCCTGGCTGATAAACACCTGCTGGAACGTACGATGTTTATGCAGGATGGCGCTCCACTCCATATTGCTAGACGCGTGAAAGGTCTCTTGCGCGCGTCGTTCGGTGATGATCGTGTGCTAAGCCGCCACTTTCGTCATGCTTGGCCTCCCAGGTCCTCAGACCTCAGTCCGTGCGATTACTGGCTTTGGGGTTACCTGAAGTCGCAAGTGTATCGTGATCGATCAACATCTCTAGGGATGCTGAAAGACAACATCCGACGGCAATGCGTCACCATAACTCCGGACATGCTTTACAGTGCTGTTCACAACATTATTCCTCGACTACAACTATTGCTGAGGAATGATGGTGGTCATATTGAATATTTCCTGCAAAGAACATCACCTTTGCTTTGTCTTACTTTGTTATGTTAATTATTGCTATTTTGGTCAGATGAAGCACCATCTGTCGGACATTTTTTGAACTTTTGTATTTTCTTGGTTTTAATAAAACCCCATGTTATTCCAAGCATGTGTGTCAATTTGTACCTCTGTATCTACATTATTCCGTGATTTATTCAGTTTTCAAATTTATACTGACTTTTTGATCACCCGGTATGTATGAATCACTTGTGAGCTTTCTGCTAGGTCATTGAGGAACCGAGCGATACAAGGACAGGTGGTTAGGCTAGCGGGCAGTCGGCCATGTGCCGGACTTTCTCTGTCGCTTTTAGCGCTGTCGCTCTAACAACACGTGGGCGAGCGGCGCCTTGTGAAACCCCGCCATCGGGGAAAACTACGGGGCCCCTCTGGAAATTCTGATGTAGTCGTCCAGATGCATTCTTCACCGGACTGTTCATCTGTCATTAAGACGGGTGCTGCGTGACAGAAAATATAACCGCGCCGAAATAGTACTAGCAAATTACTAATTTGGTTTTTGCGTAAATGCTCTCGTGCGCGACCAAACAATTTATAAAATTTTGGCAGAACGTAAAACTAGGTCCAAGTTGCAAATTTTTAATTTATATTCAACCGATGACTAGTTTCGGGCCGAGACCCATTTTCAGATCATCATAACGAAGTCGAAAACGGCATTTCCGAAGATGTCAAAAATGTGCAATGAACATTTACAGCGCATACCGTTATCTGTAAATGTTCATTGCACATTTTTGACATATTTGGAAATGCCGTTTTTTACTTCGTTATGATGATTCGAAAATAGGTTTCTGTCCGAAACTAGACATAGATTGAATAAAAAGTAAAAATTTGCAACTTGGTCTGGTTTATCATCCTATTGAGTAACAGAAATTGCTGTCTCAAGCTACTCCAGCATGTTGGAAGGTCGTTTTAAAATTTTGCTGTGTTTGCAAAATATTTGAGCGTTACAGTGCTTTTTGGCGTGTCTGTCAAATAAAAAATGGATCGTGTTTGACAGAAATTTTCACTGGCGAAAAAGTTGAAAAGATGGCGTAAGTTTTTTGTGTTGATGTTCGCAGCATACACTATGTGATCAAAAGTATGCGGACACTTGACTGAAGGCGCCCTCAATCGGTAATGCTGGAATTCAGTATGGGGTTGGCCCACCCTTAGCCTTCCACTCTCGTAGACATACGTTCAGGTATCTTGGGGAATGACAGCCCATTCTTCACGGAGTGCTGCATTGAGGAGAGGTATCGATGTCGGTCGGTGAGGCCTGACACGAAGTCGGCGTTCCAAAACATCTCAAAGGTGTTCTGTAGGATTGAGGTGAGGACTCTGAGCAAAGGTGTTCTGGTGAGGACTCTGAGCAGGCCAGTCCATTACAGGGATGGTGTAGTCGTGTAACCACTCCACCATAGGCCATGCATTATGGACAGGTGCCCGATCATGTTGAAAGAAGCTGTCGCCATCTCCGTATTGCTTACACCAAGCGAGGCGTCGTTTAGCATTTACTGGCGTGATGTGTGGCTTATGAACAACCGCTCGACCGTGAAATCCAAGTTTTCTCTCCTCCCGCCTAGCTGTCATAGTACTTGCAGTGGATCGCGATGCAGTTTGGAATTCCTGTGTGATGGTCTGGACAGATGTCTGCTATGACACATTACGACCCTCTTCATCTGCAGGCGGTCTCTGTCTGTCACTAGACGAGGTCGGCCTGGACGCTTTTGTGCTGTACGTGTCCCTTCACGTTTCCAATTCACTATCACATCGGAAACAGTGGACTTAGTTCTGTTTAGGGGTGTAGAACTCTGGCGTACAGACGTATGACACAAGTGACACAAGTGACACCCAGTTATCTGACCACGTGAGTTCCACGGAGCGCCCCATTCTGCCCTCTCACGTTCTCTAATGACTACTGAGGTCGCTGATATGGAGTACCTGGCAGTTGGTGGCAGCACAATGCACCTAATATGGAAAACGTATGTTTCTGGGGATGTGCGGATACTTTTGATCACTTATTGTATGTCTAGTAAAAACTGTTCTAATGCAAGTAATCTCCCTATTTGGTGAGTTTCCATAAGTATGGAAATTACGATGAAGGATTAAAAACAAAATGGCACTGGTAGTTTCCAGATGGTAGACATATCGCATTTTTCTGCATCCATATTTTATTCATGAATATGTTACGAAGTAAATCGGTATTTTACACACAACATACAGGCGGGAGTGCAATTACTAAGCAAAAAAATCGTAGCTCTCCGGTTCGTCTGGTAGACACGCGTATAATGTGTCCTGTTACCTTTAAGAAGATGGTGAGCTCAGTTTGATGGTACTTAGCCCGGGTACTAATTTTGTAAGTGTGATTTGTCAGTCGTGTGCTCGTAATTACTTTTATCTTCAAATCTTCTCTTCCTGCACTCGTGTCGCTCCTTGAAGTTGTGGTCCTGCTAATGCAATGCTACTTGTTGCTATATCGACTTTCTTCACAGTTTGCAGGAAAACGCTGTGATAATGGAAGAGTATGCTTGCTACCCACAAGCTACGAAATCATGTAGTCACTTCTTTTCAGAATCCTTCTGTATTTAAGTCTTCCTAACGCTTTCAAGAAATCAGTTGAATAATCACGTTTAAGCTCTTAATCAGTAACCTAGTCGTCAGACAGAACGTTACTATACCATACTCGAGAAGTAATGAATTAATTAATTAACTCCACACATTTTTATTTTCAACCAGTCATCCCAACCTCTTCTTCATTGGCGTCCATGGCACCTCCAAGTCGCGACGTCAAAGAAGTAAACGACTCCTTCCCACCATAAAACACTGGCCCTCCGCCGCGCCTTTTGGTTGTACGGTGCTTACATTTGCGTTTCGTATCTGAACTACTGACGGCCTTGGGAGAGCTAGTCCTGACAAAAATCTACCATCTGGTGAGCAAGATGTATGAAACAGGCGAAATACCCTCAGACTTCAAGAAGAATACAATAATTCCAATCCCAAAGAAAGCAGGTGTTGACAGATGTGAAAATTGCCGAACAATCAGTTTAATAAGCCATAGCTGCAAAATACTAACACGAATTCTTTACAGACGAATGGAAAAACTAGTAGAAGCCGACCTCGGGGAAGATCAGTTTGGATTCCGTAGAAATACTGGAACACGTGAGGCAATTCTAACATTACGACTTATATTAGAAGAAAGATTAAGGAAAGGCAAACCTACGTTTCTACCATTTGTAGACTTAGAGAATGCTTTTGACAATGTTGACTGGATTACTCTCTTTCAAATTCTGAAGGTGGCAGGAGTAAAATACAGGGAGCAAAGGCTATTTACAGTTTGTACAGAAACCAGATGGCAGTCATAAGAGTCGAGGGGCATGAAAGGGAAGCAGTGGTTGGGAAAGGAGTGAGACAGGGTTGTAGCCTCTCCCCGATGTTATTCAATCTGTATATTGAGCAAGTAGTAAAGGAAACAAAAGAAAAATTTGGAGTAGGTATTAAAATCCATGGAGAAGAAATAACAACTTTCAGGTTCGTCGATGACATTGTAATTCTGTCAGAGATAGCAAAGGACTTGGAAGAGCAGTTGAACGGAATGGACAGTGTCTTGAGAGGAGGATATACGATGAACATCAAAAACAGCAACGCGAGGATAATGGAATGTAGTCGAATTAACTCGGGTGATGCTAAGGGAATTAGATTAGGAAATGAGACACTTAAAGCAGTAAAGGAGTTTTGCTATTTGGGGAGAAAAATAACTGATGATGGTCGATGTAGAGAGGATATAAAATGTAGACTGGCAATGGCAAGGAAAGCGTTTCTGAAGAAGAGAAATTTGTTAACATCGAGTATTGATTTAAGCGATAGGAAGTCGTTTCTGAAAGTCTTTGTATGGAGTGTAGCTTCAAAATGGCTCTGAGCACTATGGGACTCAACTGCTGTGGTCATTAGTCCCCTAGAACTTAGAACTACTTAAACCTAACTAACCTAAGGACATCACACACATCCATGCCCGAGGCAGGATTCGAACCTGCGACCGTAGCAGTCGCACGGTTCCGGACTGCGCGCCTAGAACCGCGAGACCACCGCGGCCGGCATGGAGTGTAGCATTGTATGGAAGTGAATCATGGACGATAAATAGTTTGGACAAGAAGAGAATAGAAGCTTTCGAAATGTGGTGCTACAGAAGAATGCCGAAGATTAGATGGGTAGATCACATAACTAATGAGGAAGTATTGAATAGGATTGGGGAGAAGAGACCTTTGTGGCACAACTTGACCAGAAGAAGGGATCGGTTGGTACGACATGTTCTGAAGCATCAAGGGATCACCAATTTAGTATTGGAGGGCAGCGTGGAGGGTAAAAATCGTAGAGGGAGACCAAGAGATGAATACACTAAGCACATTCAGAAGGATGTAGGTTGCAGTAGGTACTGAGAGATGAAGAAGCTTGCACAGGATAGAGTAGCATAGAGAGCTGCATCAAACCAGTCTCAGGACTGAAGACCACAACAACAACAACATCTCCACGTAAATAAAAAAAATGTGTGCACTGTAGGCGACGTTTCCCCTACCACTACCACCGTAAACGAAGGTTCCTGCACGGCCATCTTTCAACTGCGCAGTAGAAAGGAAGTGGGACATGTTGCTGCCTTGAATAGCCACATGTACCCTCGCCACTGCTTTCACCATGGTGTTTCACCCTCTTTATAACTTTGTTAAAATGAAAACTCACTGAATAACTCTGTTATGCGAGAAATATACCTGCCTTGCGCCTTTGTTAATTATCTCAATATGTCAGCAATACTCCCACACCTTACGTCGGCGTCGCTCTTACGTACAACACTTTCGACGCCTTGAGCGTCGGTGTCGTTTCCTGACGCTGCTCTAGCGGTCTCAGTCCAGCGGTTTCGTGTCCTGGCGTCGTATGCCATCCTTTCGCCGACTTTTCACCACTGGCCAGATACTTGTACTGAAAGAAGCCTTATCAACATACTGAGAATACAACAAAACAGTGGCAATCTTATTTGTTGATGTTCAGAAAGCCTTATATAGGCTCCATAGAGAAAAGTTATGGGAGAACATACACAGGTTAGGAATACCAAAAGCGATTACAAATCTTGTAAACGTTATTCTGGAAGGCTGGAAAGGAATAGTGAAAATGGATGGCGAATATTCCAGGGCTTTTGTCATAAGAACAGGACACAGGCAAGGAGATATATCATCATCTCTCCTATTGAAGATTATAGTACAGAAAGAACTGGATGCAGCAAACGAAGCAGAAGAGGAAATCCACATAGGAATAAAGATTTCACATTTGTAATAAAGAAACTTTTCTTGAAAATACTGAAGTTAAGAAAAAGTTAAAGTGAACAGTTTTCCAGAAGGCACTTGCAAAGATATTTATCGGTGGCCACGCTTTCAGTATGATGCCATACACAACACTAGGAAAAAGGATGACCTACACTACTCAAGGTTAAATCTAACTTTGGCTCAGAAGGGGGTAAATTATGCTGCCACGAAAGTCTTTGGTCACTTATCTAGTAGCATCAAAAGTCTGACAGACAGCCATATAGCATTTAAAAGGAAATTAAAAGAATTTCTGAATGGCAACTCCTTCTACTCATTAGATGAATTTTTGGATATAGTAAGTGAGTAATTTCCCCAACCCCCCCCCCCCCCCCCCAAAAAATTAAAAATTTTAAGTGTCATGTAATATTTTGTGTAATGTAATGTCTTGTATAGACACCTTTCATTAACCTAACACGTTCCACATCATTACGAAGTGTCATATTCATGATATATGGAACAAGTACTAATCTAATCTACTGTCTGTATTGTCTGTAGCCTAACGAAAACTTTACAAGAGGGATGGCGTCCATCTCACAAAGCCTTTGTCACAAATATTTGATACATGACGACTAGGCACTTCATATTCCAGAGACTGTTTCCAGCGTTGTAAAGTCTACGCGCTTCATTTGAAAATGATCTAAAAACCGCGTTACCCAATCTCGATCGCGTTATTTTCGTGACAGTCGAAAATGTGGGCCAACTGTGGAGAGACAGTGATGACACGTCGTGACGTAACCAATTTGCCTAATGGCGTCGTGACTGTCTAGCGCGTGGCGTTAATGTGAGAGTGGAATCGATGTGGACGCCAGTTCAATATGCCTGTGACGTTAGGACGTGATCGCCTGCAGCCTCTCAGCCGCAAGGTGTGAAGGTATTTTCCGGGGTAACGTTAACACGCACGTAGCATATTGTAACCTTTGTCATGTAGAACCGCTTGAATATATGGAAGCAGATGAATATGGTGGCATAATTCTATTGAGCTTGACATTCTTTTCATAAATCGGAGATCCACTGCGACATCTCGGTCTACCGGCTGTTTCAAAATGAGTATCGATATTTTAAGGCTTTGTAGCATTTATTAGAGTCAAGTTACAATTATAAAGAATACATCAAATGAAAACTCAACTCAAACTGTTTCTATCTGTATACCTGTGTGCATGTGCATGCACTTTTCCTGTGTCCTCCGTTAGAAAACTGTAGTAGCAAAGTTGGATATAGTGAACAGAAAGCCTTTTGCGTTTTACAGTTTGCAAGGAATGGATCTGTTGTTACAGCCCAACGTCCGTTCCGCGTTACGCTCGATTGTAATCTGATAATAACGCCGGCCGCTGTGTCCGAGCGGTTCTTGGCGCTTCACTCCGGAAATGGTTCGAATCCTGCCACGGGCATGGTTGTGTGTGATGTCCTTAGGTTAGTTAGGTTTAAGTAGTTCTAAGTGTATGGGACTAATGATCTCAGATGTTAGGTTCCATAGTTCTCAAAGCCATTTGAACCATTTTATAAAAACATTCGTATCTGGAATCATGAGTTTGGAGACTCTGGCTGTCTTTGCAAAGGGAAGAGTACGGAACTGTTGGTTGGATGCTGTAAGAGACCAAACAGCGAGGTCATCGGTCCCATCGGATTAGGGTAGAATGGGGAAGGAACTCTGTCGTGCCCTTTCAAAGGAATCATCCCGCCATTTGCCTGAAGCGATTTAGGGAAATCACCGAAAACCCCAATGAGGATGGACAGAAGCGGGTTTGAACCGTCGTCCTCCTGAATGCGAGTCCAGTGTGCTAACCACTGCGCCATCTCGATCGGCGTACGGGACGCTCAAGAGCGAATGAATGACGTGTTGAACGAGTGAGAGTGTCTCTAGCCCATAGCCGCAATAAATCAGTTCGGAAGCCTAGTCGTGTATTAACAATTCCAGGTGAAGTCTGTGTGAAGACTATTAAGGAGATGCTTAAAACTACGTCCTTATCGTTTTCAGTTGTTACAAGCTCTAAAGCATACAGACTAAAGTTACCGTGCCGACTTTGCAAACGAAATTTTGCTGCGTGACGTGTCGACTTCAACGATGAATCGACATTTCAGCCAAGTGGAAATGTGAAAACACATAATGTGGGCCTCTGGTGATCAGCAAATCCATACAAGATGGTACTGTTGCAAGGAGACTCCCTTAAATATGATTTTTTTTTGGTGCCATATATTGGCGGAAATGTATGGGGCTTTCTTTTTCAGTGAAGCAACTGTACTGGGGTTTCTTGTCTTGATGCGTTAGGATTACGAGTCTTTCCTCAACTGGAAGAATCTGAACCACTGAACTCCACTTGACGTCAGGCTGCTGCACCACATCACTGACATAACTCAGTACGCCGCTGGTTAAAGGATGCTGGGTTGGCCGCAATGCCTGGATGACAGAGCTTGTTTCGCATGTCTTCCACGTTCACACGACCTGACGCCTGCGATTTTTACGTTTTGGCATTCACAGAGGATAGTGTGTATGTGTCTTCACTACCAGTTGGTCTACCTAATGAAATAACAACTCAGTTTTGTGTGTTCAGTGTGAGCACCAGTCGTCACATGACGCCGAGTTCTTCCCAAACCTTGATCAGCGTGTCTGGATTAATTTTGGTGCAATGGCCTGAGTTGAGAACTCTGCACGATTGAATTAGTTGTCGCAACGGTTACACGGCAGAAATGTCTTATAAAGAAAAGTAAAAATTCTCTCAGAAGTCCACTGCAGCCAACACCAAACTTGGGAAAATCAGGCCAGTGTCCTGTGTGACAATGAAAACACCAAGTGGGCAGAAAGCAGACATTGAAAAAGGCGTAACAGCCCCCGAAGAGATTTCATCATCTCACGCGAGCGAGAAGCTTGAAGTGTAAACTCGGCAACATTAGCTAAGTGAGCAGGAATCATCACGTCTTTGTAACAGCTCATTTCGTAACGGCGAGTAAATTTTCGCAAGAGCTCCTATCATCTGCTGATATGGCGGAAAAGCAACAGGGTTAAGCCCTGAAAGCCATTATTGAGAAATAGTGATGAAGACCGCTGCCGGCCGTGGTGACCAAGCGGTTCTAGGCGCTTCTGTCCGCAACCACGCCGCTGCTAGGGTCGCAGGTTCGAATCCTGCCTCGGGAATGGATGTGTGTGATGTCCTTAGGTTAGTTAGGTTTAAGTAGTTCTAAGTCTAGGGGACTGATGACCTCAGATGTTTCTAGGGGACTGATGACCTCAGATGTTTCTAGGGGACTGATGACCTCAGATGTTGGGGACTGATGACCTCAGATGTTTCTAGGGGACTGATGACCTCAGATGTTTCTAGGGCACTGATGACCTCAGATGTTTCTAGGGGACTGATGACCTCAGATGTTTCTAGGGGACTGATGACCTCAGATGTTTCTAGGGGACTGACGACCTCAGATGTTAAGTCCCATAGTGCTGAGAGCCATTTGAACCATTTTTGAAGACCGCTGACGAGCCTGGAAAAGGTCACATTCACTCATCGTCGGTCGGACGTAGTCACTTCTTCAAACTAGTAATATTAAATAGACTCCCGAGCCTTTGTTTTCAGTCTTTAGGTTGTAGTACGCTAGCTACGAGGCTGAGCCTGTAATGCGGCTACCAATCGTGTGCATCATGTGACCACTGGTGCACACACTGAACACACAAAATTGAGTTGCTATGTCATTTGACGTACTTTTTATAATTGTAGGTTGAATGTAACAAATGCTATGAAGAATGCTTCATTTACAAACTCCTGATATTAAACTTCCTGGCAGATTAAAACTGTGTGCCGGACCGAGACTCGAACTCGGAGCCTTTGCCTTTCGCGGGCAAGTGCTCTACCATCCGAGCTACCCAAGCACGACTCACACCCCGTCCTCACAGCTTTACTTCTGTCAGTACCTCGTCTTCTACCTTCCAATCTTAACAGAAGCTCTCCTGCGAAGGTTTGGAAGGTAGGAGACGAGATACTGGCAGAAGTAAAGCTGTGGGGACGGGGCGTGAGTCGTGGTTGGGTAGCTCGGATGGTAGAGCACTTGCCCGCGAAAGGCAAAGGTCCCGAGTTCGAGTCTCGGTCCGGCCCACAGTTTTAATCTGCCAGGAAGTTTAATATCAGGAGTTTGTAAATGAAGCATTCTTCATAGCATTTGTTACATTCAACCTACAATTATAAAAAGTACATCAAATGACATAGCAACCTGCCACACCTCGAGACGACCTCCCACTCTACCACAGGTGAGGGATCAGCCTCAATGTGGGCAGTATCCCGGGTAGCCACAGTCGTAGTCCGGTCGGGGGATGCGTGGGACGAGCTGGCCGTCCCCGACAAACCCCAATTCGGACCCCCACAGTGATGCCCATTGGCGACAGCCTCAAGCTGTGCGACCGAAGCCAACACTGCCTGAAGCTGGGAACGAAGGGATGCCATCTCAGCCTGCATCTGAACACAGCAGTTACAGTCCCTATCCATGCTAAAAACTGTTGTGCAAAGAACGTCTGAATTAATCTACAGAGAGCACAAACAATTCGACACAAAATTTAAACGGTTATTAAAATACAAGAGTGCCTAGTAAATGCAGTAATGCTGCTACTTGCGTGCACTGCTGACACACTGCTTTGCTTACGTGCGGCAATGCAGGCGCTGAGACTGGCATGCAATCCATTACCCTGGGATATGTTACACTATGCCTGCTCAACCTGTTCACGTTACTCTGAAAGAGTTCTTGGTTAACGTGTCAGCCGTCCGGGTGGCCGTGCGGTTTTAGGTGCTACAGTCTGGAACCGCGCAACCGCTACAGTCGCAGGTTCGAATCCTGCCTCGGGCATGGACGTGTGTGATGTCTTCAGGTTAGTTAGGTTTACGTAGTTCTAAGTTCTAGGGGACTGATGACCTCAGAAGTTAAGTCCCATGGTGCTCAGAGCCATTTAACGTGTCACTTCTCGTCCCATTAAATCCCACACCCTCTCCATTGGAGAAAAGTCCGGAGAGTGCTGCCCAGGGAAGTTGCAGAACGTCTATCAGAGCGCGTTGAGTTTCATGGGCAATGTGTGGGGGAGCATTATCCTGTGGGCACAACACATCACCTTACTGTTGCAAGAACGGCGAAACAACAGGTCTGACAAGAACCTGCACGTACCGAGCGCTGGTTAGTACCCCCTTCAGAACCAGCAAAGGTAAAAGAGAGTTGTAGCTTATCGCACATCAAGCCATTTGGCCTCCAGTTGGACCAAGGTATCTTGGAAGAATGCACGCTACGAGACATCGCACGGCGGGTCCACGTCATACGTGCAAACGGCCATCACTTGTGTGCCAGCAGAATCTGCCTTCATAGCTGAAGACCACAGCGCGCCATTCCATCTTCCAAGTGATCCGCTGACGTCACCAGTCGAGCATTGCCAGTCGATGCTTGTGGCGTCAGTGACGAGAGGCTAGAGGTGTCCGTGCCAGTAGTCTCACTCATAATAACCAGTTCGAAAAGTTCGTCTTGACACATCTGAGCTCACGAGCCCTCTTTCTGTGCTGTGATAGCTGTACGATCTGCCACTGCGGCCCTTACAGCACGATGTTAAAAAATGGTTCAAATGGCTCTGAGCACTATGGGACTTAATTTCTGAGGGTATCAGTCCCCTAGAACTTAGAACTACTTAAACCCAACTAACCTGAGGACATCACACACATCCATACCTGAGGCAGGATTCGAACCTGCGACTGTAGCGGTCGCACGGTTCCAGACTGTAGCGCCTAGAACCGCCGGCCACTCAGGCCGGCCAGCACGATGTTCTTGTCTTCGGGCGAATAAACCGTGTCTGTTCAGTAGTCTCCAGACTGTGTGTCTGGAGACAACTGATCCAGTGGCTGTTGTAACGCCCCTAGCAAGGCTACCTGCAGTACTCCGTGGCCGTCTGCGGGCACTGATAGTGAGATATCGGTCTTCTTGTGGTGTTCTACACAGTGGGCGTCCCATACTGTAGCACCTGGACACGTTTCCTGTCAGCTGGAATCGTTGCCATAATCTTGAGATCTCGGTTTGTGGCACACGGAGGGCCCGTACTGCAACTTGCTATGTTTGACCAGTCGCCCTATTATTCTACCCCTCATAACGTCATCAGTATGTGTTCTTTGAGCCATTTTCAACACACAGTCACCATTAGCACGTCTGAAAACGTCTGCACACTTACTCGCTGCCCCGTACTCTGACATGCACAACTGACCTTTGCGTATGTGGACTGCTGCCAGTGTCACCTTGCGAACACCGCAGGTCAGATGCAACGCATGGTCATACCCCGAGGTGATTTAAACCCGCAAACTGCCCACCAGAGCATTGTTTCACCATATATCAGCATTATCTTTAATTTATGAGCATGAGTGTAGATCGAAATAAAACTGTTATGCAAATTATGGGCAGAGCAGCGATTTATTCGACAATAAATGTCACCTGATTACTTTTTCATTAATTATAGCCACCCACGCCCTCGTCACTGCACGTGGTGTTCTTGGGAGAGCTCGCAACACGGTGTTTTACAAAATGTCTTCGTTCTGTGAGGAACAGTGATCAGTTATAAGACGTCCAATTTTTAAATCTGGCAAAGAAGACATTTTACTATATGAGCAGGTTCTTCCAAGTAAGTCTGTCAGTGGGGCATTGTCCTCATTGAAAGCGTGCTCCCTTGCTGAGAATAATGCCTAAGGTATTAAATAAATAGTTTACTTAACAAGGGTTTATCACAGTGGTTTCATGTAGGTGTAAAACTATTGTTACAGCTTTGCAAGTAAAAATCATATGGCGCCCATTCTAGGCTTATCTGCACTGTCTAGGAGCACTGAGGCTGTTTGGGATGGCAAACGCAATCCTACGGCGTTGATTTCGTGTAGGCAATACAGACGGCTCCATTGAGCGACTGGTCTGTAGTATGGAACCACCACACGGTGTCGGTCACCACAGCTCCCTGGTGGCAGTGTCGGGTGTTCCTGGACCCGCGCAATCATGGCACGCAGGCGGAGGCTCAGCAGTTAATCTTCATTGGCGACGCGTCGGCTTCCCGAGCGACAGCGCGGCCTTGGGCGAGGGACGGCGCTGACCGGACCTGCGAGGTGGCATCATTCACGACGCCGTGCCGCTCCTAAAGTGGAGCTTAACAGGGACCTGAGCTGGCAGGAGAGAGAGGGAGAGAGCAACCTTTCATTCCACTTCCGCGGTCAGTGGTTAAGTACACTACTGGCCATTAAAATTGCCACACCAAGAAGAAATGCAGATGATAAACGGGTATTCACTGGACAAATATATTATACTAGAACTGACATGTGATTACATTCTCACGCAATTTGGGTGCATATGTTCTGAGAAATCAGTACCCAGAACAATCACCTCTGGCCATAATAACGGCATTGAGTCAAACAGAGCTTGGATGGTGCGTAAAACTACAGCTGCCCATGCGGCTTCAACACGATACCACAGTTCATCAAGAGTAGTGACTGGCGTATTGTGACGAGCCAGTTGCTCGGCCACCATTGACCAGACGTTTTCAGTTGGTGAGACATCTGGAGAATGTCCTGGCGAAGGCAGCAGTCGAACATTTTCTGTATCCAGAAAGGCCCGTACAGGACCTGCAACATGCGGTCGTGCATTACCCTGCTGAAATGTAGGGTTTCGCTGGGATCGAATGAAGGGTAGAGCCACGGGTCGTAACACGTCTGAAATGTAACATCCACTGTTCACACTGCCGTCAGTGTGAACAAGAGGTGACCGAGACGTGTAACCAATAGCATCCCATAGCATCACGCTGGGTGATACGCCAGTATGGCGATGAAGAATACACGGTCCCAATGTGCGTTCACTGCGATGTCGTCAAACGCGGATGCGACCATCATGATGCTGTAAACAGAACCTGGATTCATCCGAAAAAATGACGTTTTGCTATTCGTGCACTCAGGTTCGTCGTCGAGTACACCATCACAGGCGCTCCTGTCTGTGATGCAACGTCAAGGGTAACCGCAGCCACGGTCTCCGAGCTGCTGCAAACGTCGTCGAACTGTTCGTGCAGATGCTTGTTGTCTTGCAAACGTCCCCATCTGTTGCCTCAGGGATCGAGACGTGGCTGCAAGATCCATTACAGCCATGCGGATAAAATGCCTGTCATCTCGACTGCTAGTGATACGAGGCCGTTGGGATCCAGCATGGCGTTCCGTATTACCCTCCTGAACCCACCGATTCCACCTTCTGCTAACAGTCATTTGATCTCGACCAACGCTACCAGCAATGTCGAGATACGATAAACCGCAATCGCAATAGGCTACAGTCCGTCCTTTATCAAAGTCAGAAGCGTGATGGTACCCATTTCTCCTCCTTACACGAGGTATCGCAACAACGTTTCACCAGGCAACGCCGGTCAACTGCTGTTTGTGTATGAGAAATCGGTTCGAAACATATCTCATGTCAGCACGTTGTAGGTATCGCGTCCTGCCCTAACCTTGTGTGAATGCTCTGAAAAGCTAATCATTTGCTTATCACAGTATCTTCTTCCTGTTGGTTAAATTTCGCGTCTGTAGCACGTCATCTTCGTGGTGTAGCAATTTTAATGGCCAGTAGTGTAGTTTCAGATTTCATGGCCAATTGTTGTGGGTACATTTTGAAACACACACAGCTATTACAGCGATATTGGTGAGAACAGGTACTCAACGGACGGTTTGTAGACCAGGAAGTTTCTATCTAGCACATCTAATTAATTTGGAGAGGAGTGAGTTAATTTAATGATTGTACATAACATCGGCAGCGTTTTCTCGACTGTGATTCCACCTGTTGATCTGGTGATACTGATGGTCTGGGCTTTTATCAGTTGCTAGAATAAAACGCAAGATACCTTTTCGGCTATTCACTCAATCCGAGAAAAATGTGCTTCTGTACTATTAACATGGACGATACATTCCAATTTGATTGTAACACTGAAGCGAAAATTTCCTCTGTTTAATCCTAATATCTAACAATGGTCTACAGACGATAAACAAGTAGTCGCGAGTTAAAAGTGCGGTAACACAGTTCCTTCCTCACACTTCGTTACATACACGCCAACTCGACCATCCATCCATCCATCCATCCATACATACATAAATCCTTGTTCCATAGATATGAATACATTTCCTAATGATGTGGAACGTGTCACTTTAACGTAAGTTTTCTTTACAAAAATTATTTTTTCTTTTCTTCTATTACTTTTTTTTACATTTAGTACTTCATACCTAAGAATTCAGCTATTGAGTAGAAAGAGTTGTCATTCAGAAATTCTTTTAATTTGCTTTTAAATGTTGGTCGGCTATCTGTCAGACTTTTAATAATATTTGGCAAATGACCAAAGATTTGTTTGGCAGCATGATTCACCCCTTTCTGTGTCAAAGCGAGAATTAATCCAGGATTGTGAAGATCATCCTTTCTTCGAGTGTTGTAGCTATGGACTTCCCTGTTATTTTTTATTTAGGGTGGGTTATTAATGACAAACTTCGTAAGTGAATATATGTATTGCGAAGGTACTGCGAACATCCCGAGTTCCTTGAATAGACGTCTGCAAGATGATCTTGGATGGTCTCCAGGTATTATTCTGACTACGCACTTCTGTGCAGTGGACAATTTCTCTCTTAATGACGGATTGCCCAAAATATGATGCCATATGAAAGCAGTGAATGAAAATAGACATAGCAGGCTAATTTACTGATATTTGTATCACCAAAATAATATCATAAGTAGCTGAACCTAACCTTTTCAGCAGATCATCGATGTGTTTCTTCCAATTCAATTTCTAATCAGTGCACACACCCAGAAATTTGGAATATTCTGCCTTAGCAACAGGCTTCTGTTGACAGTAATTATTTATCAATGGTGTTATGCCATTTACTTTACAGAATTGTATAAACTGTGTTTTCTCAAAATTTAGTGAGTCTATTTGCAGAGAACAAATTAATAATTTTCTGGAAGACATTATTTACAATTTCCGCAACTGTTGGGTGTGATTACCTTCATGAATATAGAGTAGCAACTCGTTAATATACATTAAGAACAATAAGGGATCCAGGACTAAACCCTGTGGGAGACCATTCTTGGTACCTCCCTTGTTAGAGGACTCTGCTGATTTCTGCAGACTAACTGTACTGTTAATTTCAACCTTCTGCATTCTTCCAGTTAAGTATGAATTAAACCATTTGTGCACTGTCCAACTCATACCACAATACTTAATCTTATCTAGATGAATTTCATGATTCACACAATCAAAAGCCTTTGAGAGATCACAAAATATCCCAATGGGTGATGTTCGGTTATTCAATGCATTTAATACTTGATCAGTGAAAGCATATATAGCATTTTCTGTTGAAAAGCCTTTCTGAAAACCAAATTGACATTTTGTTAGTACTTCATTTTTACAAATATGTGATGCTACTCTTGAATACTTCCCAAATCCAGAGATGTACGTGTGCTAAAAATAGGCTTCCTACAAGTTACATTGATGTGAAAATATAATGGGTGACATAAATTTCTATACATGGAAAGGCAGAAAGTTATGCGTTATTTCGGAATATTATTTGTGTTAACTGTTTTTATTCAACTCCATTCTTAAATCAAATGTGAAGTGCCTGGATAAGTGTTCTTCTCGGAGCTACTATTTTTACCTCTTCTGGTCATAAGAAGTCCGTCCACATCGGCCAGAGAGAGTGGTCACTTGTGCCCGTGTGAATCTGTCCTTTTCTCTTTGGAAGAAGGCCGTTTGGCTGAAAGCTTAAATGTGTGGCAGTCTCTTCGCTGTGTCTGTCAGCGACTGAATGTGTCCTCTTCATGATGTTACTATTCAACATATAAAGAAAATACTCACCTAAACTTCAAATACGAAAGAAGCCTGCAAACAGTCGAAACTTGTCCAGAAATAACGAGCTCCATCGCCAAAGCTGAAAGACGCGTAAGTTGACAAAAATCGGTAACGGAGTCTTCACTTTAGAACGCAGACACCGATTGGTTCAATACTGGCCACAGAGCATAAGCGTAGGACTGTTATAAGATGCTACCGCTCAGTAACCATTACATGATCAACCTTTCTTGAGACTGATACTGTACCGAAAAATGTTTGTGTCTCGGCGGCATGTGAGTTGGGTTTTGCTAGAAAAGGGGGAGGGAGAAAGACGACCCATCTAATCCACCTACAAACTCGACGTGCCCATTCCCAGATACCACACTAACTTAATTTACGAATAGAATGCAGTTATCCCACACTTAAACTAGCAGCTATGTTAGCATCACAGATGTGAAATTTTTCTTACTGTGTGCCTATCACGCAGTCAGAGCTCTGCTCACTGCAAATACTGAACGAAGGATAACGGTTCCGCATAGAATGACAAGATTGAGCGTCGATGTTTTACTTTAGCTGTTTGCTATGTACATCAACGAAGTAAACAACGCTATTCACTGATACTCAAATCAAACAAAGTTTCTCGTTGGGACTAGCCATTTAGAAAAAGTTGCAGAAACATGCACATCTTGATGCGAGGGGGAGTTGGAAGATAAGTTTCCCATGTCCACTGTGGTCAGAGTTGTGTGTGAAAGGAAAAAAAGAGAATGAGACATTAAAGATAAGACATATCTTTACTTTTCTACATAATTTACAAGTACACCGAGACATCTGTCGTACCGCTTTATAAGCTTCAAAAAGCCTTCCAGGAAAAAATCAGGGCGTTGCACACGGAAGAAGCGTTGAACGGCTTGTTTGACGTCAGCGTTGCTGCCAAAGCGCCTTCCGCCGAGAGTCTTCTTCAAAGCAGGAAACAGATGGAAGTCACTTGGCGCGAGATCCGGACTGTAAGGCGCTCCCAACGAAGAGTTGCAATTAGCGTTGCCGTCGCCGTGTATGGTCTCGCATTGTCATCCAACAGCAGAACGCCAGATCTGAGAAGGCCAGGCCGCTGTTTCCGAATCACCTCTTTCAGTTTAGACAGAGTGGCACAGTACCGCTCAGCATTGATGGTTGCATCCTCCAGAGAGTCCAGCATCAAAACGCCTTTGGCGTTCCATACAACGGTGAGCAGCACTTTACCTGGAGACGGAGTGCTTTTGAACTCCTTTCGGACAGGTGATGACGGATGTTTCCACTCCACGGATGCGGCCTTCGATTCGGGCGTGTAATGGTGGGCCCACTTTTCATCCCCCGTCACAATCCGAAACAGAAGGTCATCGCCAGATTCGTGGTAACGCACGAGCTGTTGCAGGCTGAACGCCGTGCGTTGTTCCACGTGTGTCGGGGTCAGTTGGTGGGGCACCCATCGTGCCGACACCTTCCTTTATCGAAGAATGTCGTGGATGTGAGCTCGCTCGTGTCCGGTTCCAATTTCTGCTGCTACCCCATCGATGGTGATACGCCGGTTCGCTTTATCGTGTCATCCACCTTCCTGACATGTGCGTCTGTCGTGGCCGTGCGCGTCCGTCCAGGTCTCGGTGTGTCCTGCTCTTGCCGACGTCCGTCACTGAATTGCTGCCACCATCTCCGCACCATTTGCCTCGACATCACACCTGACCCATACGCCTCAACGAGGCGGTTGTGAATTTCTGTGCCTGATACACCACGCGCCCGTTCATAGCGGATAACAGCTCTCACTTCCGCCTGTAACCACGACTCCAAAACGCACCATCTCTCCATGGCTCCGGGAACAGACTGAGAGGCTAGGCTCAGCTATGCGCAGGCACTGCGACAGCGCCATCTGCTTTGTCGCGGTCGACCTCTACCCAGTGGTGTATCGGTGTCTTGCACGTGCGCGTTCACCTGCCTTGTCGTCTTTCGCCCATATCACACAACTTTGCCCACAGCCGACAGGGGGAACTTATTTTCCAACTGCCCGCCGTAAGTGGTACAAGAATTGGCAACTTACTTTAAATATTCAGTAATGTACAACTGTGCATTTCACAAAACGAAAGAATGTAGTAACTGAAGGCTATAACATCAGTGAGTCCCAACGGGAATTCGTCAACTCATAAAGATACTTGTGCGCAACCATAGGGATATGAGATGGAATGAACACACAGTCTGAGAGAAGCACATGGAACACTTGGGTTGATTGGTTAGGGGGTGGAGAAAAGTACCACACCTAATAAGGCATTTAAAAACAGTTCGGAATGGCTAAATACAGGTCCTATACGGTCTTAAAGGGACTTTTATACCATGTCCAAAATAGTGACAAGTTCCGGTACCGATGATGGAGGTGGATAGCGATCGTGGACCCACGTTTTTAAAGCAGACCACAGTGGCTCAATAATACTGAGATGTGGTGGCTTTGGGGGAGGCAACATCTCATCCCCGTGCTCACGAAACCAGTCCTCGACGATGCGAGCTATTTGAACAGGGGCCCTGTCGTCCCTGAAGATAGTATCACGATTGGGGAACAAGCAGTATACCATGGGACGGACCAGGATACCCAAAACAGTCACGTAACCCTTTTCAGTAATGCAATCTTGCTGAATAACAATAGGTAACCATAGAGCCCATGGAAGATCATGATTTGTTTTCTTCCAACTGGTTTGATGTGGCTGGCCACGAATTCCTTTCCTGTGCTAACCTACGTCCTCAATTATTTCCTTTCTTGTGCAACCTACGTCCTCAATTATTGCAATCTCTGTCTTCCTCTACAGTTTACGCCTTCTATAGCTCCCTCTAGTACCATGGAAGTCACTCCCTAATGTCTTAACAGATGTCCTATTGTAACACCATAGCTCTAATGCTGTACTGATTTATTTTGCTTTTGTTTCATTTAATATTAAATCGTTAAGCTTCTGTAAATGTGTTTGATTGAATAGATAACACAGAATTGTATACTCCTTTTTTTGTAAGAACTTCGACGTCATGATATGATTCTATGCAGTGTAGTGTATCTGTCATTTAAATTCTTTGTCCCATTTGGAGGGAACAAAGCTTACTGTATATAATTGTAATTTCTGTGTGAATAATTTTTGGTAGAAATGTTAATATGTGCAAATGTTCTGTTTTATTTAATGTATTTGGTTACTGTTATGTAAATTGCTGATCCTCACTTAGGGATCTTAGTTATTCTGTATGTAAAAGTTGTTGTGGTTCCCCTCGGGAACGGAACTGTGTAGCGCGCGCAAATTGTGGTTGGCCCATGTAGAAAAGGTGGAACTGAGAGTCAGTCGGGGACGAGCTACTAAATTGTGCACTGCCATGTAAATGTTGCATACTGTGCTGGTTCCGAGAGAGGTTTTTTCTGCTACTTTCCAATGCCTCGGATGGATGAATAAATAGCTGGAACTATTCTGGAATTTGTATCTATCATCGCCACCAAGAAATGTCAGAGTCCAGCAATTCTATCTGCAATTCCACCTACCGACATGCAATCGCCACCACATTGCGCAATCACTGTAATGGAGCACTATAGCAATGTACAGTGAAGGATCAGCTAAATGGATGTATTAGTGTGCTCAAATATAAGGTAATTTATAACTGAATTTATGTACCTACCTTGATTTTTCCCCTTATCATAACATCTCTCAGGTGATTACCGAGTCTCCCTACTGAAATAACATTAAAGACCAGTGTTTTTGCTAATTGATGCTTCTTGAACATAGTAAAAAGAAAGTTAAAGTGGCAAGAGAATGAATTAAAGTGTGCTTGCTGAAAATAATTTTCCTAGTAAAACTGTTTATTAAAGTATTGTTGCCAACTTCAAATTAAGAGTCCCTAAGACTGACGCTTATAAAGTTTTGCTTAGTAAATGATCACATTACTGCCTGTAGTAAATCGCAGAAGGTGCGTCAGTATCTTACATATATGTTAATTTTGTCTCTCAATGTAGTAAAAGTGGAAAACTGCAGTGTGAAACGTTATATACTCTTGTTGGCTAAGTGTTTGTCTCTCTTGTGTGTTGGAAGTGCATATTAATAATATAACAGGATCCACAGTTTGCCTATTGTGTTAATGCTAGGTAACAAGTAATGGGAAAACCAGTAATTATGAAAACATTATTTCTTTATTTAAATGATAGGGAGAAGCAACCTGTTATTGAATTCCAATTAACCTTCATTTTAAATAGTAAAGTATTTAACTGAGAGAGACTTAACCTATATCCAATTAATGATTCTGCAGTGGATAGTAATAATAACGTTGTAAAGACCATCCAGTTTGTGTTAGCCCTGAAAGTAATAGTGTGTTTCGGTATCTGTTATAATTTTACAAATAGTTGTGCTGCTCCAGTTGTTAGCTTCAATCTTAAAACATACGTATGTGTCAAGAGTTCACTGCACTCGCGTGTGACAAAGTATAGGTTGCGCTTATCCATAAAAATTACTAATAACTATTTACTTGGACGAGAATGTTAATCATTCTCTTGCCTAGTTAAGCTGGCGACCGTTTTCTTTACCCGTTAAACAGGGCAGATAGGCAAAATTTTGTTTGTTTCTGTTCAGATATTTCCGTAATTCTGACTTTCACTTCCGATAAGCCACCTCCGTTAGGTACAACACGGTCAACACAACAAAATTTCTCTCAGAGGGTAACACTGCTCTGTTGCGTTATACAATAATTGCTTTAATAAGATTGTTTTATTTCACAACCTGCTTTAAGGTTATGGTGCAGCGGTAGCAGACGATAGTGTTATACTATCACCCTGTCCCTTCTCCTTGTCAGTGTTTTCCACAAATTCCTTTCCTCTCCGATTCTGCGCAAAACCTCCTCATTCCTTACCTTATCAGTCCACCTAATTTTCAACATTCGTCTATAGCACCACATCTCCAATGCTTCGATTCTCTTCTGTTCCGGTTTTCTCACAGTCCATGTTTCATTACCATACAATGCTGTGTTCCAAATGTATATCCTCAGAAATTTCTTCGTGAAATTAAGGCCTAAGTGTGATGGTTATTTCTGCCCAAGGGAAGTCTACAACCTTTCTTGCCAGTGCTAGTCTGCGTTTGATGTCCTCCTTGCTCCGTCCGTCACGGATTATTTTACTGCCTAGGAACCAGAATTCCTTAACCTCATGTACTTCGTGAAGTTTCTCGCAGTTCTCATTTCTACTATTTCTCATTACTTTAGTCTTTCTTCGATTTAGTCTCAATCCATATTCTGTATTCATTAGATGGTTCATTCCACTGACCAGATCATGTAATTCTTCTTCACTTTCACTCGGGGTAAGAATGTCATCAGCGAATCGTATCATTGACATTGCATTGCATGTTAACCGGGGCCCTAGAAACGACGGAGAGGCTCCGTCCCCGCCGCAGCCGCCGTGGTCCACAACCCCACGACGACTACCGCAGTCCACTTCACCCTTCCGCCGCCCCACACCGAACCACTCTTTCAGGGTCGAAGCCCCCCCCCCCCCCCCCCCAGGGAACGTCTCACACCAGACGAGTGTAACCCCTATGCTTGCGTGGTAGAGTAATGGTGGTGCACGCGTACGTGGAGAACTTGTTTGCAGAGCAATCGCCGATGTAGTGTAGCTGAGACGGAATAAGGAGAATCAGCCCGCATTCGCCGAGGTAAATGGAAAGCCACCTAAAAACCATCCACAGAATGGCCGGCTCACCGGACCTCGACACATGTCCCCCGGGCGGATTCTTGCTGGGGACCGGGCGCTCCTTCCCAATCCGGAAAGCCGTACGTTAGACCGCACGGCTAACCGGGCGGGCTGTCATTGGCATACTTTCACCTTGTATTTTATTTCACTTCTGAATCTCTATTTCCCACGTTGTTTCATCGATGTACAGATTGAACAGTAGGGGTGGAAGACTACATCCTTGTCTTACACGCTTTTTATTTCGAGCGTTTGTTCTTGGCTTCGACTCTTATTATTCCTTCTTGGCTCTCTCCCTATAGCTTACTCCTATTTCTGTCAGAATTGCGATCATCTTGCACGATTTTAAATTGTCGAATGCTTTTTCCAGATCGACAAATCCTATGAACGTGTCTTGATTTTTCTGTAGACTTGCTTCCATTATCAACCGCAACGTCGGTATTGCCTCTCTGGAGTCTCTGCCTTTCCTAAAGCCAAATGGCTGCCCAAATCACCGACTGCGTGAGCACGGGGATAAACTATCGCATCTCTCCTGGCAACAAGATATCTCAATTTATTGAGCCTTTTGTATTCTTCTTTGTAGAGAAGAATGCATGATCGCTATATGCCTCCACCGTCGTTACCTGAAATTTCCAGTTTTTTGTTAGAAGAATGGTATAAATTTCGTTTAAAAAACGTACATCCATTTCGAGATGATTGGAAACTCTTTTGAAAGCCAACGGTTTTCCTACACCGTATTACTCATGGTAATGTATTGTTCGTGGGTAAAAGGCCCGCTAAACCCGCTGGGCAGAACAGGTAATAGGATTGTGGAAAGTGCCAAAGTTTGAGGTCAGTTTCTGCTTCTAATTGTCATTTATTGTAATTTAGCAACTCTTTCACGGCTGAAGGCCTCCAACAAAAAATCTTAACAAGATAAAAATAAGGCAGAAGGCCAACAAGAAATCTTAAACAAATCAAAAATTCGATTAAGATACCAATAAAATAATTTTAAATCCGAAAGGCAGCATATACAAAGTCCAACACAAATGGCTGTGGGCCACATTCAAAATTCAAAATTTCAAAATATATTATCATAATATTTGAAGGCATGAGGCCGCAGTGTTTAAGCTTGAAAGGCAAATTTAAAAATTAATTTTGCAAAATTTTGAGAAACAACAATAACGATAAGCCTAAAATTTAAATTAGATAACAGATAATTAAACACCGGTGGCACTCAGAAGGCCCTCGTTCACTTAGGTGAGACAGGTGGTGAGCCCAACTACACTTGATCCGTCGGAACCCAACCAGGGGACAGCCAAGGACCGACCAACACAAAGACTTGCTTCCTGTCAATCAGTACAGGAGAACCGCAACTGGCAATGTTACAAACGTGATAATCCACAATGGAGTACGTATTAGCTACCAAAATTACACACTATGTTGGACAGTGACAACAGGTGAGGAAAGGGCGCTGCCTGAACTTACGTTAGTGGCCAGGGCAGGTAACCGGAATACACTCCTGGAAATTGAAATAAGAACACCGTGAATTCATTGTCCCAGGAAGGGGAAACTTTATTGACACATTCCTGGGGTCAGATACATCACATGATCACACTGACAGAACCACAGGCACATAGACACAGGCAACAGAGCATGCACAATGTCGGCACGAGTACAGTGTATATCCACCTTTCGCAGCAATGCAGGCTGCTATTCTCCCATGGAGACGATCGTAGAGATGCTGGATGTAGTCCTGTGGAACGGCTTGCCATGCCATTTCCACCTGGCGCCTCAGTTGGACCAGCGTTCGTGCTGGACGTGCAGACCGCGTGAGACGACGCTTCATCCAGTCCCAAACATGCTCAATGGGGGACAGATCCGGAGATCTTGCTGGCCAGGGTAGTTGACTTACACCTTCTAGAGCACGTTGGGTGGCTCGGGATACATGCGGACGTGCATTGTCCTGTTGTAACAGCAAGTTCCCTTGCCGGTCTAGGAATGGTAGAATGATGGGTTCGATGACGGTTTGGATGTACCGTCCACTATTCAGTGTCCCCTCGACGATCACCAGAGTTGTACGGCCAGTGTAGGAGATCGCTCCCCACACCATGATGCCGGGTGTTGGCCCTGTGTGCCTCGGTCGTATGCAGTCCTGATTGTGGCGCTCACCTGCACGGCGCCAAACACGCATACGACCATCATTGGCACGAAGGCAGAAGCGACTCTCATCGCTGAAGACGACACGTCTCCATTCGTCCCTCCATTCACGCTTGTCGCGACACCACTGGAGGCGGGCTGCACGATGTTGGGGCGTGAGCGGAAGACGGCCTAACGGTGTGCGGGACCGTAGCCCAGCTTCATGGAGACGGTTGTGAATGGTCCTCGCCGATACCCCAGGAGCAACAGTGTCCCTAATTTGCTGGGAAGTGGCGGTGCGGTCCCCTACGGCACTGCGTAGGATCCTACGGTCTTGGCGTGCATCCGTGCGTCGCTGCGGTCCGGTCCCAGGTCGACGGGCACGTGCACCTTCCGCCGACCACTGGCGACAACATCGATGTACTGTGGAGACCTCACGCCCCATGTGATGAGCAATTCGGCGGTACGTCCACCCGGCCTCCCGCATGCCCACTATACGCCCTCGCTCAAAGTCCGTCAACTGCACATACGGTTCACGTCCACGTTGTCGCGGCATGCTACCAGTGTTAAAGACTGCGATGGAGCTCCGGCAAACTGGCTGACACTGACGGCGGCGGTGCACAAATGCTGCGCAGCTAGCGCCATTCGACGGCCAACACCGCGGTTCCTGGTGTGTCCGCTGTGCCGTGCGTGTGATCATTGCTTGTACAGCCCTCTCGCAGTGTCCGGAGCAAGTATGGTGGGTCTGACACACCGATGTCAATGTGTTCTTTTTTCCATTTCCAGGAGTGTATTAACGGCCGCTAGGCAGAAAATTCCACTGGTTCACTCCAATCATAGTCGAACAAAATTGTTAATTGCACCGCAATTCGGCTAAATCTCAGTAGTAGAACCATTCGGTGTTCACCGGAAAACCTCCCCAACAGCAAACCGCCGAAGCGAACCACCACAACAAACATAGACGTGGCTTGGGTACTTCTCTACACAACTTTCACGTTCTGAGTCGGCAAACCACGAAGCTCGTAGCGATCGGACAGCTCCACACACGCTCCGACACTGCGCAGGGGCTGCCAGCGGCCACAGCCGACTGCACCGCGCGGATAACTTCCCTCGCTCGCAACAGTCGACCGCCTCACTCCAGTGCACCAAACCAAAGATGGTACACGGTGCAATTATCGATGCACATCGCTGCTGCCGCACGTAGAAGGAAGAAGAACCACGACGTAACCGCGACCAGGGCGGGAAACCAAACGTAGATAGACAGCCAAGTTCAAGAAAACGCATAGTTGGTAGAGACCACGGCCACGTTTATAATATTGTCGCTCACGTAAGAGAAACGGTAAAAGGCAAAAGGAAAATAATGAGAAGCAGACAAGGTGCATTTTGTGTCGGCCTTCTGTGTTACGGTGAGAAGTTGTCACCTTGCCCGCGAGGTGAGCTTGACGCCTGGGACGTGCGAGCACATGATTACCGCTTCCTCGGTGCTCGGCAGGCGTGATTCCGAGGCAGTGCGGGCCCGGCGCCTCACGTAGCGTCACAACGCCCGCAGCATACAGCCTTGGCTACCTGCTGTGGGGACTGCCGCGTCTGCCCGCAGCACAGTGGTCGGATCTCGGCCCTAGTCTGGGGCACACTTACCAGCCAGGAACGGACAGAGTTCACGGAAGCCGGCACTCGGCGGTGTTTGGTGCCGGCTGCAGACCTGATTGCCACGTCTGGGCCTCCATCTTGATCCTTACTCCTCAAACAACTGAAGTGCATGCCAGGGGCTACTTCCTATTGTACAAGTTATTCGCTCTTCATCCCATCCCAAATGATTCAAATGGCTCTGAGCACTATGGGACTTAACATCTGAGGTCATAAGTCCCCTAGAACTTAGAACTAATTAAACCTTACTAACCTAAGGACATCACACACATCCATGCCCGAGGCAGGATTCGAACCTGCGGTCGTAGCGGTCGCGCGATTCCAGACTGTAGCGCGTAGAACCGCTCGGCCAATCCGGTTGGCCATCCCATCCCAACCACGTATGGAGCGCGTGGAGAACGCCTGCTTAAAATCTAAATACTCTAATCTCGTCCTCGCGATCCTTAAGACACCGATAGGTAGCGAGTCTAAGTTCCACGACTGGCAAACGTTTGTGTAAAAGTTACCACACTTTCACGTGGGATAACAATGAACACTACAGACAGACATTTGGGGTACACATAAACTACTGGCCATTAAAATTGCTACACCACGAAGATGACGTGTTGCAGACGCGAAATTTAACCGACAGGAAGAAGATGCTGTGATATGCAAATGATTAGCTTTTCAGAGCATTCACACAGGGTTGGCGCCGGTGGCGACACCTACAACGTGCTGACGTGAGGAAAGTTTCCAACCGATTTCTCATACACAAACAGCAGTTGACCGGCGTTGCCTGGTCAAACGTTGTTGTGATGTCTTGTGTAAGGAGGAGAAATGCGTACCATCACGTTTCCGACTTTGATAAAGGTCGGATTGTAGCCTATCGCGATTGCGGTTTATCGTATCGCGGCATTGCTGCTAGCGTCGGTCGAGATCCGATGACTGTTAGCAGAATATGGAATCGGTGGGTTCAGGAGGGTAATACGGAACTCCGTGCTGGATCCCAACGGCATCGTATCACTAGCATCGCATCCGCATGGCTGTAACGCATCGTGAAACCACGTCTCGATCCCCGAGTCAACAGATGAGGACGTTTGCAAGACAACAAGCATCTGCACGAACAGTTCGACGACATTTGCATCAACATGGACTATCAGCTAGGAGATCATGGCTTGCGGTTACCTTTGACGCTGCATCACAGACAGGAGCGCCTGCGATGGTGTACTCAACGACGAACAACGGTGCACGAATGGGAAAACGTAATTTTTTCCGATGAATCCAGGTTCTGTTTACAGCATCGTTATGGTCGCATCCGTGTTTGGCGACATCGCGGTGAACGCACATTGGAAGCGTGTATTCGTCATCGCCATACTGGCGTATCACCCGACGTGATGGTATGGGGTACCATTGGTCACACGTCTCGGTCACTTCTTGTTAGCATTAACTGCACTCTGAACAGTGAACGTTACATTTCAGATGTGTTAGGACCCGTGGCTCTACCCTTCATTCGATCCCTGCGAAACCCTACATTTCAGCAAGATAATGCACGACCGCATGTTGGAGGTATGGATACAGAAAATGTTCGACCACTGCCCTGGCCAGCACATTCTCCAGATCTCTCACCAACTGAAAACGTCTGCTCAATGCTGGCCGAGCAAGTGGCTCGTCACAATACGCCAGTCACTTGATGAATTGTGGTATCGTGCTGAAGCTGCATGGGCAGCTGTACCTGTACACGCCATCCCAGCTCTGTTTGATGCAATGCCCAGGCGTATCAGGGCCGTTATTACGGCTAGAGGTGGTTGTTCTGGGTACTGATTTCTCAGGATCTATGCACCCAAATTGGGTGAAAATGTAATCACATGTCAGTTCTAGTATAATATATTTGTCCAATGAATACCCCTTCACCATCTGCATTTCTTCTTGGTGTAGCAATTTTAATGGCCAGTACTGTATTCCGTCCCGGGATTAACGGGATGAAGGTCTTCAGGCATTGCTCCATCACTAGCATTGCAAAATCGACATGAAAATGCCGTCTGCAGCTCGTGGACTAGTCGCTAGCGTTGCTGCCTGTGGATCACGGGGTCCGGGCTTCGATTCCCGGCCGGGTTGGGGATTTTCTCTGCCTGGGAACTGGATGTTTGGGTTGTCCTCATCATTTAATCCTCATCATCATTCGTTACAGTTACTAGATTGGAATTTGAAAAAAATTGGACTGTGTAAAAATTGGGACTTTGTACGTGCGCTGACGACCGCGCAGTTGAACGCCCCACTGACCAAACATCATCGTCATCACATGAAATAAAGGAGTTTTGACTTCATCCCTTCAGCCACCATGAGAATGAGTTGTTAAGATTTATATGTGTAACAGCGTCAATTCGTTCAGAGGAAACATGCGATACAAGTACCATCAGTTACATTAATTTTACTTAAAATGAAGTCCACGATGTAAGGAGGCTAAAATTTGACCTAAAGTGAAGTCCACGGTGTAAGGAGGTTAAAATACATCCGTGTGTAGAAAATGAGGATAACACAAAGCATAGTTACTCACTCACTACATTATAATCTTATTTGACTTGCTGTAAAATGGTATAGGAGTTTATACAAACTTTGAAGTGTTCTGTCGCTCAAAGTTACAATGTTCGTTGTCAGATTCATCTTTTTTTCTTGTTTGCAGTTACGTTACTGGATGTAGGTCCGCCTTTTATGCAAAAACACAGTTTATTCTTCTTATCCAACACAGTGCTCACGACCTTTTACTAATTGAAAAGGCGCTTGTAAGACACAAAGCACGTTAATATGAGTGTGTTCAGTGCCCACAAAACGCAAAGGGAGGACGATCCATCACAACAAAACTAGAGAAATAACAAATATATACGGAAAACACTTTGCCACACCAAAATCGCGTTTTTTTTTTCTTTTTAACTGGGGTATGTGCGATCTTTCCGATGAAATTAACATTTACATCGTCTGGTTTGCAGATGACAAGCCATCAGTGCAGGACACCATACAGATGTAAAATCACGCTAAGGAGGTGCCGAAATACGTTTGGATGGCAAGAAAAAAGTGTTCTTGCATAAAAGGCGGACCTATATCCAATAATTCGTTGTATGACATCACACGCTCCAATAGACCCTGTGTCGCAGCTGAAGAAATTGATTATTTTCCTCACTTTTGCATTCACATCAAGCTGTGACCATTTCCAGCGGATACGAAGCATCCGTGATCTGTGGCGTCCCATTGTCAGTACAACGTTGCTGCTGTATTAGGAATTTTCATTCGAAGGGAGTCACGTGTAACGAGCATAAAGGATGATGGCCCTCTTGTGCACCAGACGCATCGTAACCCCCTCACATCTGCGCCTGCCCGCAACATTCTGGATTCAGTCCGGAACCGCGCTGCTGCTACAGTCGCAGGTTCGAATCCTGCCTCGAGAATGGATGTGTGTGATGTCCTTAGGTTGGTTAGGTTTAAGTAGTTCTAAGTGTAGGGGACTGATGACCGCAGATGTTGAGTCCCATAGTGCTTAGAGCCATTTGAACTATTTTTTTTTTTTTTTTTTTTTTTTTTTTTGCAATATTCTGTGTCATCCCGTCAGAGGCTAGCAGTAGTCAGACTAAGGAATTACTGTGCTGTATGCATAAACTAACGCAACAACATAAGCGTCTGCGTTTGGGGTGGTGCTGCGACAGTGAAGCATGCACTGCTCATGATTGGCGTCGCATTCTTTTCAGCGCGGTTTCGCCCGTCGTTGCTGAGCACGGTGGCGTCATGGAGAGACGTCCCATTCTCGCAACGTTTTGGAAGGGCGCAGCGACCTTCCTCTGGGCGTCATGGTGTGGGCAGCCATCTGGTATGACATCAGTTTCCGCTGGTCGAGGCGTACGAGACACAGGCTCGCTCTCTCAACGCAGCAGACAAACTGCGTTTCTACATCTGTTAAATCGTACCTCGGTGTGTACGTACAAACTAGAGATGGGCAAACTCGTTCATCCTTGGGAACTACCCACTCATGCTCATAAATTAAAGATAATGCTGATACGTGGTGGAACAGCGCTCTGGTGGGCGGTTTGCTGGTTTAAATCGCCTCGGGGTATGACCATGAAATGCATTTGACTTGCGGTCGTCACACGGTGGCGCTGGCAGCAGTCCACATACGCAGAGGTGTGTTGGTGCAGGTCAGAGTACGGTGTAGCGAGTAAGTGTGCAGACGTTTTCAGACGTGCTAGAGGTGACTGTGTGTTGAAAATGGTTCAGAGAACACATACTAATGACGTTATGAGGGGTACAACACTAGGGTAACTGGAGGCTGGTCAAATACAGCAGGTCGTAGCACGGGCCTTCCGTGTGCCACAAAGTGTGATCTCAAGATTATGGCAACGATTCCAGCAGACAGGAAACGTGTCCAGGCGCTACAGTACGGGACGTCCACAGTGTACAACACTACAAGAAGACCGATATCTCACCATCAGTGCCCGCAGACGGCCACGGAGTACTGCAGGTAGCCTCGCTCGGAACCTTACCGCAGCCACTGGAACAGTCGTCTCCAGACACACATTGTACAGACGACTGAACAGACATGGTTTATTGGCCCCGAGACCTGCAAGGAGCATTCGACTGACCCCTGGTCACAGGAGAGCCCGTAAAGTCTGGTGTCAGGAGCACAGTGCATGGTCACTGAAACAGTGGTCCCACGTTATGTTCACGGACAAGTCCAGGTATAGTCTCAACAGTGATTCTCGCCGGGTTTTCATCTGTCGTGAACCAGGAACCAGATACCAACCCCTTAATGTCCTTGAAAGGGACCTGTATGGAGGTCGGATTTCGATGGTGTGGGGTGGGATTATGATTTGTGCACATACATCCCTGCATGTCTTTGACAGAGGAACTGTAAAAGGTGAGGTGCATCGGGACGTTATTTTGCTCCAGTATCACCGCATTTTCAGGGGTGCAGTGGGTCCTACCTTCCTCTTGATTGATGGCACCGCACGTCCCGACCGCGCCGCCATTGTGGAGGAGTACCTCAAAACAGATCAGGCGAATGTAGTGGCCTGCCTGTTCTCCAGAGCACGTCTGCGATGCCCTCGGTCGACGTATCGTTGCACGTCTTCAAACCCCTATGACACTACAGGAGCTCCTACAGGCAGTGGTGCATGAATGGGAGGCTATACCCCAGCAGCTGCTCGACCACCTGATCCAGAGTATGCCAAGCCGTTGTGCGACCTGTGTACGTGTGCATGGTGATCATAGTCCATATTGATGCCGGGGTACATGCGCAGGAAACAGTGGCGTTTTGTAGCTCATCTGTTTAGGGACGGTTTTCTCATCTTATCACCAATACCGTGGTATTACAAATCTGTGTCGTATGTGTTCCCTATGTGCCTATTCTATTAGCTCCAGTTTTGTGTAGTGACACGTTGTGTGGCACCACAGTCTGCAATTAACCTTAATTTTTTAGCATGAGTGTAGTTCACTGGTGATCGCCTTTTTTTGGGAATAGTTCATTTTACTCGTTCGCCGTTCATTTGTACTTGGTATATGGTTCTTATGAAAAATTGAAAATTAGTAGCATAGGTGACTGAAGATGGAAGGCGGCAAGAGGTGCACTTGCCTCCCCATGGAGTACACAGTTTTTATTCATAACAGGATTCTCACACACTTTTAACTTTCGTGGTTCTGCAAAACCTCTCGTTTAGCCAACTGTAGCGTTATGTGGCTGATGACAGTGAAATAATATAATATGGCGCACGACGAACCGGCCCCGAGTACAGACGCCAGTTACGCACGATTTGTTAACTGTTAGCCCGCAGCTAGTGGTCGTGCGGTAGCGTTCTCGCTTCCCGCGCCCGGGTTCCCGGGTTCGATTCCCGGCGGGGTCAGGGATTTTCTCTGCCTCGTGATGGCTGGGTGTTGTGTGTTGTCCTTAGGTTAGTTAGGTTTAAGTAGTTCTAAGTTCTAGGGGACTGATGACCATAGATGTTAAGTCCCATAGTGCTCAGAGCCATTTGAACCATTTTTGATAACTGTTAAGAGTAGAATAGATAATCATGTAATAATTAGGCATTGAAGAAATAACAAATAAGCTAATGTAAAGAACAACTTCGAAACAACAGATGACGATGGGTGGGCGACAATGAGCAGTCTAGTACTCGGGGCTGATTTTTCGTGCGCCACCCTGTACCACTGAAATAATATTGTAGGAGTTATCATATTCTCTTTAGAAAATGTGACACCATACACTCGATTATGGGGCGCGGGTTTCATTCGGTTGTAAGTCGGTCTGCCTTCCATAACAATGAACATGCCCTTTCACCTTGGATAAAAAAAAGACGGAAAATGCCACTTGCGTGTGCCGTGCCGACTTCCTTTGCATGTGTAATAGCAAATAGATCTTGCCTTTTTACAAGTATTTCTCCTGCTGTGTATCGAAATAGTGGAGTAAGCTGATAATTCGTTCTGCTACCTGAAAAAACGTATGTATTACTTACCACGTAATTTTTATGTAATATATATATAATTATAAAATACATTTTAATTACCGGCCATTGACGATGAATAAATACGAAAGGAACCAGTAGTTCAGAGTTCAAAAAAAGTTTGAAACAGATCTAGAATGGGCGTGCGCAGCGAACGAAACGAACAACTCGATACTCAGCTATGAGCTGTCGGCTGTGGAACTGAGACGAGTGGCCACGCAAAGGAGATAGAGTCCGGCCGAGGCAGACCGAGACCGAGTCGCATGGGAACGGGATCGAGGCTGGAACGAGACCGACCGTTTCCCGTTCGCTGCCGTTCAACCAGAGTGATATTTCCTATTTGCCTACGCAATTCTACGATCAATTCCTAATAAATTAGGAGCCGCGACCGAAGTGAACCATGAAAGACCTTATAATTCGTTCCTCGGTCGTTACGTTCAACTTCGTGAACCGTTCCTTTAGACCTGTTAGTTCGCGAACGACCCATCCCTAGTACAAACGAGAATTGCACCTTCTACTGAAATCCGCTAATATGGAGCCTTACTGTTATTAGTTCAACAATGATCGAAAGTCCACTGGCCTATTTATAATTTGTGCGACTTTGCTGGTTAAAATTGAAATCATTCCAAAATGATTATATATGAAATGAGAACTGTTAAGCAGAAGAGACTAAATACTACAAACAGACCGTTATACCACTTATATCGAGTACTGATCTTAATTTAAATTTTGCTGTAGTACTGTTGAGCAATAAGACTCCATAATAGCAGATTCCAGTAGCAGATGCAATTCTCGTTAGTACGTACAAGCCCAGCTGCGAGTTGACAGGTCCAGAAACGCATTTTGCCTGCTGAGCTGAGCGAGCGAGCGTGTTCGTGACTTTAGCGCCGCGTTCTATCTTCTCGTGGGCCACGCGGCTGGTAGTGGCTAAGGGAGCGCTCGTGCCACAACGGCACATCACGGACACCTTGCGTCCTCATGGGTTGCCTCCATGTGACAGTACCGCTGTGTCAACAGGGAAAGGTCAGTCCTCTCGCGACACTTGTCTCTGTGATGCTGAGATACTCTCGTGGCTACTTGCAGATTTGTTCTCGATGCAACATTCGTGCAATTAAGGGGAACGACAGGGTGACGGACGAAAATGTTCCTCAAATCCAGGATTTTTTCTACGTACTGGAACGTAGTAAACAAAAGGGGGTTTGCTGCATAGAAAAAGCATACATGGATATTTTTATTGCTATTTTTTATTGAAAAAATATTAACATCTTCACTGTGTAATTTGGATTTTCCCGAGGCAGCTCTGAAAGGAGGCAGTTCGGCGGTTTTCGCCGTAAACTCCGAATGCTCTTATTTATTTTGTTTACCTATATATTGCCAAATTATAGACCTGTTACAAACCAGGTCATACATCTTACAGTTTTCGTTTTTCATCTTTTTTGGACTTTCCGTTTGTTTCTCTACAACATTTTACAAAGAATAATATTTTAAAAATAACAATAATTTAAAGTTAAATTCAAATAAAATTTTGTTGTTTTTTTAAGAACAATATAAAAAGATGATAGGATAGAGGAAAGATTTGTTAGTGCCATCACCGATTGTGACTGACGGTAAGTACAGGGTGTTTCAAAAATTACCGGTATATTTGAAACGGCAATACAAACTAAACGAGAAGCGATAGAAATACACCGTTTGTTGCAATATGCTTGGGAGAGCAGTACATTTTCAGGCAGACAAACTTTCGAAATTACAATAGTTACAATTGTCAACAACAGATGGCGCTGCGGTCTGGGAAACTCTATAGTACGATATTTTCCACATATCCACCATGCGTAGCAATAGTATGGCGTAGTCTCAGAATGAAATTACCCGAAACCTTTGACAACGTGTCTGGCGGAATGGCTTCACATGCAGATGAGATGTACTGCTTCAGCTGTTCAATTGTTTCTGGATTCTGGCGGTACACCTGGTCTTTCAAGTGTCCCCACAGAAAGAAGTCACAGGGGTTCATGTCTGGCGAATAGGGAGGCCAATGCACGCCGCCTCCTGTATGTTTCGGATAGCCCAAAGCAATCACACGATCATCAAAATATTCATTCAGGAAATGAAAGACGTCGGCCGTGCGATGTGGCCAGGCACCATCTTGCATAAACCACGAGGTGTTCGCAGTGTCGTCTAAGGCAATTTGTACCGCCACAAATTCACGAAGAATGGTCAGATAGCGTGATGCAGTAATCGTTTCGGATCTGAAAAATGGGCCAATGATTCCTTTGGAAGAAATGGCGGCCCAGACCAGTACTTTTTGAGGATGCAGGGACGATGGGACTGCAACATGGGGCTTTTCGGTTCCCCATATGCGCCAGTTCTGTTTATTGACGAAGCCGTCCAGGTAAAAATAAGCTTCGTCAGTGAACCAAATGCTGTCCACATGCATATCGCCGTCATCAATCCTGTGCACTATATCGTTAGCGAATGTCTCTCGTGTAGCAATGGTAGTGGCGCTGAGGGGTTGCCGCGTTTGAATTTTGTATGGATAGAGGTGTAAACTCTGGCGCATGAGACGATACGTGGACGTTGGCGTCATTTGGACCGCAGCTGCAACACGGCGAACGGAAACCCGAGGCCGCTGTCGGATCACCTGCTGCACTAGCTGCGCGTTGCCCTCTGTGTTTGCCGTACGCGGTCGCCCTACCTTTCCAGCACGTTCATCCGTCACGTTCCCAGTCCGTTGAAATTTTTCAAACAGATCCTTTATTGTATCGCTTTTCGGTCCTTTGGTTACATTAAACCTCCGTTGAAAACTTCGTCTTGTTACAACAACACTGTGTTCTAGGCGGTGGAATTCCAACACCAGAAAAATCCTCTGTTCTAAGGAATAAACCATGTTGTCCACAGCACACTTGCACGTTGTGAACAGCACACGCTTACAGCAGAAAGATGACGTACAGAATGGCGCACCCACAGACTGCGTTGTCTTCTATATCTTTCACATCACTTGCAGCGCCATCTGTTGTTGAAAATTGTAACTACTGTAATTTCGAAAGTTTGTCCGCCTGAAAATGTACTGTTGTACTAAGCATATTGCAACAAACGGTGTATTTCTATCGGTGCTCGTTTAGTTTTTATTGCCGTTTCAAATATACCGGTCATTTTTTAAACATCCTGTATCTCGGAATGGTTTCTTCGAGCTGTTGACCGTCAGTCGCGCACACAGATTGGTTATTTGTAGAGAAATAGTGTTGCTAATCCCATCTATTGCTAATCCTATGTATTAACTTTAGGTGCTTATACGTGTACAGCATTTGGCGATTTATTGGCCAGATCGCCAGAACCTTATGCTCATTTACTGTCACATCTTGTCTTCCTCCACCTGTTCCTCTTCATTGTCACTGTTTCCGCATTCCACCCTCTGCAATAGTTGTTACTTTGCACATAGGCATGTCTGTTATGCCGTGTCCGCAGGTACTCTTCATGTATTGTCTTTGAAATACTGTTTGTCAGTACGTTTAACTGCGCCCATTGTTCTTAGTCTGTTATTCCTGTGAATATATCTAAGTCCGTTTCTGTGTAGCCTAACTGTAGTGTGTGTCTATTGTTCGCTTAATGCCCGCAGTAAAAGACAGTGTGTTCTGGGGAACCTTCTTCGCCGCATGTGCATGTAGGTGTCTGCATCAGACTCAAGCAGTTTAAGTGCGTGGGATAAGGTCCGTGTCCCGTTAAGAAATGTATCATACCGCGGCTGGGATTGACATGTTCCATTCTCAACCGCTCCCTTATGTCAGGGAAGAAGTCTTGCAGTCTACGTCCCTTATCACTTACATCCCGCTCACCTCGCCACGTATTCAAACGCCAACTTTTAAAGTGACGTATCGTCTACATCGGTACACCGGTTATTGCGTGTACTATATATAGTCTCACCTGTTGTTATCTGAAACATGAATTAACATATCACCATGATCCTTACAGATGTAATTTTAGTTCATTGTAGGAATTGCAAAAAAACAAACTTTTTCGCGAAATTATAGATATTTGAAAAAAAATGGTATTTTTGGACCCTCTTTTTCAGCCGAAATGAATACTAAAAATATCGACACAAAATAATTTTTTATCGCTGAGCATATCACCGCTGGCGTCTCTATCTTCATAGAATCGACGCATTTCATCGCCGATTTTGACCTGAACGGCATTTGCCACGTGAATTAATGCAGTATGTCCTACATTGAATAGACGTACGGCCAAATGTGAAGCAACGTTGACGATTTCGCTTCGGCTGGATTTTAGTTTGGAGCGTATCTCCAAATAAGACTATTGAAACTTCCGTTCACATTTTGAGGGGAAAAAAAGCCCAAACAACGCTCCAGAAAATCAGATTTACTCAAATCGATATAATTAGGGAGCAGCGAGCGCGGAGCCGCTTCTCTAACGCCGAGGCGTGCACGCTCACAGAATTGTTACTTTTTGGAGCTCGCGCACAATATTTTGCTAAATAATTCTTCAATGTATGTGTAAGGGGCAATGAAATGAAACCCGGTCACTAATGTAAAGTAACGGTAACGACTTTATTAACTCAAAAATCTAGCTATAGACAATACACATACTCAAAAATAGTCGCCAAAAGTGTTGGCACATTTATCCCATTGCGACACTAGCCGGTCTATTCCATCCTTGAAGAAGCCAGTAGGCTTCTGTGGGACCCAGGCCTGGATCCAATCACACACTTCGTCGTACGATGGTCCTCTTGTCAGTTTTTCTATGTCTTTCTGAAGCGTTAGCGAAGAACATAGAGGCCTTAGAAACGTGCATTAACAACTGAATGCGTAAAATTCCGTGAACAGAAAGAATACCCAATACAGAGCTATTGCGAAGAATACACAAACAGCGATAAATGTTAAAAACGCTTAAGAGAACTTTACACCCAGGACATATTTTACGGAAAACACACACACACACACACACACACACACACACACACACACACAACGCTTCTGCTGTTGATAATAGAAATGAAATTTCAGGGTAAAAGAACAAAAGGGTGGAAAAGAATTTTTTGGTTGGATAACATTAGGCAGGGCGCAGGACTGCAATTGTAGATGAACTACTACTGAAGTTCATACAGGGTGCTCCACGGTTAATAGTAAAGTTTCAGTTGGTCACCGTGCTAATATACACACATTCTCGCGCCGTCTGCCACATGGAATCGCATCCACAAAGTACGCCATTCAGTTCAATGTGGAACGCGCGTATAGAGGTATTGGAGTTGTTTCGTGATGTGCAGAGCGTCGTGACCGTCCAACGCGCAATGCGTCACGGAAGAGAGAGCCGTTTCAGTGTTCCGTACAGGAGGACAACATCCATGTGGATAAAACAATGGTGTGACGAGCGTTACGTAACCACTGTGAAGCATGAGGGATCTGAAATAACCGACGAGTTACTGCAGCTCTGCAACGAAGCCCAGTGTCATGTGCTGGTCGCCATCCCAGAACATTACGAGTTCTTCGCACGTCATTGCAAAAGACTGTCAAACAGGTTTTATAGTTTCGTCCTTAAAAGCTGCAAGTGCATAAACAGTTGTGGCCGGAAGGTACAGAGAGCAGTGCAATTTCTGCACAATCTTACTGTCTGAACTAACCAGAAAGACGCATTTCTGTCATATATTGCCAAGTCTGATGTGAACGATTACTTAAATTGGTCTGTCGATAAAGAAAATTTCCGATATTACACGTACACGGACTCGCAGTTCATTCATGCAAAGTCATGCGGTAGCCCATGGATGGTTACCTGGTGTGGTTTTGAGCAATTCTTTGGAAATTGTTGGGAAATTTTTTGAAGACAAGTACGGCCAGTCAGTTGCATATTGTGTGCAGCATATAGATTATTCTCACGGTAAGGAAATTGCACATGGGGCGGCGAGATCACCTGCAGATCTTAAAGTTCCCGATTTCCTACTTTGAAATCGCCTCAGAAGCAAAGCTTTCCGTTCTGACTCCACAATAATGACGACTTGAAGGACTCCGGCAACAGTCAGACACCATTTCTCAAGAAATTATTCAGAAGCTAATGTGGAGTTCCGCGGAATATCTTCAGCAGTGCATCGACAACCGAGAAAGCCGTTACTGAGAAGTATTAGGAGCAATTAAAAGAAAACAAGGGGGGAGGGGGGAAGCCGGTAAACTGAAACTTCCTGGCAGATTAAAACTGTGTGCCGGACCAAGACTCGAACTCGGAACCGTTGGTGGAGCACTTGCTTTGCGGAAAATATCATGCACACAATTCCGATCATTCCAAGAGCCGACAAGTGTCAGAAGTGCCGCACAATCAGCTTAACAGCTCATGCGTCCAAGTTACTGACGAGAATAATAAGCAGAAGAATGGAAAAGAAAATTGAGATTGTGTTAGATGACGATCAGTTTGGCTTTAGGAAAGGTAAAGGCACCAGATCGGCAGTTCTGGCATTGCTATTGATAATGTAACAAAAACTGAAGAAAAATCGGCACACATTCACAGGATTTATCGACTTGGAAAAAAGCTTTAGACAATGTGAAATGGTGCAAAATGTTAGAAATTCTGAGACAAATACGGGTTGGCTATAGGGCAATTGAAGAAATATGCAAGATGTTAAAAACCCAAGAGGGAATAATAAGAGTGGACTACGAAGAAGGAAGTGCTCTGATTAAAAAGGGTGTAAGAAAGGGAGAATCATTCACCCCTGCTTTTGAATCTGTGCATCGAAGAAGCAATGACCGACAAATGTAAGAAAGGTTCAAAAAATGGCTCTGAGCAATATCGGACTTAGCTTCTGAGGTCATCAGTCCCCTGGAACTTAGAACTACTTAAACCTAACCCATGAACATCACGCACATCCATACCCGAGGCAGGATTCAAACCTGCGACCGTAGCGGTCGCGCGGTTCCAGACTGAAGCACCTGGAACCGCTCGGCTACAACGGCCGGCAAGAAAGGTTCAAGAGTGGAATAAAAATCTAAGGATAGCAATGATACGATTCGGTGATGAAATTGCTATACCGAGTGAAAGCGAAGAAGAATTGCAGGATCTCCTGAATGGATTGAACAGTGTAGTGAGTACAGAACATGGACTGAAAGTAAATCGAAGAAAGGCGAAAGTAACGAGAAGTAGCAGAAATGAGAACAGCGAGAAACTTATCAGAAATGGGATCACAAAGTAAATGAAGGTAAGGAATTTTGATATCTAGGCAGCAAAATACCCCTTGACGCTCGGAGCGAGGAGGACGTCAAAAGCAAGCTAGCACTGGCAAGGACTGGTATCTTTCAGGAAGAATTTTCTGAGAATGTGCGTTTGGAGAACAGCATTATGTGGTAGTGAAACATGGACTGTGGGAAAACCGGAACAGAGAATCGAAGCATTTGAGATGAGATGCGCTGCTATAGAGGATTGTTGAAAATTAAGTGGAATGATAAGATGAGGAATGAGTATGTTCTCCGGAGAATTGGCAAGGAAAGGAATATATGCAAAACACTGACAAGGGGATGGTAGGAAATCAGGGAGTAACTTCTGTGGTATCAGAGGGAGGTGTAGAGGGTAAAAACTGTAGAGGAAGACAGAGATGGCAATACATCCTGCAAATAATTGAATACGTCGGTTGCAATTGCTACTCGGAGGTTGGCGCACGGCATGAGTTCGTGGCGGGCCGCATCAAACGAAACAGAAGAATGATGGGAAAAAACCGATGTCTTACGGTTTCTTGGTGGTATAGACAATTGAAGCTTCTAAGTCGATGCAATCAAAATTTGCAGCCGTTTAGGTCACGTATTTTGATACTCGGAAACTCAGTGATGAAGTACTTCCCGCTGATCTAGAATCATGAGAACTGGAAAGAAACAAAGTTTGACAGTGAAAGTAAAGGAAAAATTCAAAAATTGTTAATACGTAATTGTCACACAGAAAATACATTTTTTGTCATTTATTATCCGACTGTCTCTGCCCATCAGCCTGTTAACATCTCTTTCTCTCAGGGGTGGGGGAGAAATTTGTCACACACTCAGATCTATGATCCCTTGACGGCGTAAAAACTTAAAATTTGAATCCTCGGTTCGCGAGTCGTCCTCGCAGTTATTTAGATTTTTTCCATCTGTCTAGTTTTCATTTGACTGTCCCGTAATATTTTTAAGGAATACATTTATTTTTCCTTTTAGTAATGGCAGTGTGTGTAGAGGAATTGTCTATAGGTGATGGTGGTGTAAATACGGGGTGTTTAAAAAGTCTCTCCGCAGTGCCGTATGATTGTTAGCCGCTCGTGCCGTATGCCGCAGTGAATATACCGAAATGAAACTCAGTGAAATACGATTTACTAATTTAGTGAATATTCATTTGTACTTACAAATTTTCACATTAAATGTTGAAAGTCTCTCCCCCCCCCCCCCCCCCCCCCCCCCCCCCTGTTGTTGAATACACAATTCAATTCGTCTAATCCTGTTTCCAAGCACAAGCTGTAACAATTCTTCTGTAACAGAAGCAGTGGTAGTGGACATTGCAGTTTTCAATTCATCGATGGATTTTGGACGGTTTTTATAGACAGTTGCTTTCGCTGCACCCCAGGAGAAAAAGTCAGGTGGTGTTAGGTCAGGCGATCGTGAAGGCCAAAGTCCCTGCGGAATTACGCGATCACCAAAAACATCAGCAAGCAGTGACACTGAAACGCGAGCTGCATGCGCGGTTGCACCATCTTGTTGAAAATAACCGTTTAGTATTTCACGTAGCAGAAGTTCTCGTATGAATGTATACAGAAAATCACCGCAATATCGTTGTGCGTTTAATGTTTCGTTGAAAAATATTCGACCCAAAATCCGACGTGTAGAAACTGCAAGACAAACACCAATCTTCACAGAATGAAGTGGTTCCTTATGAATACACGATGGATTTGCAGTACTCCGCATACGAGAATTTTGCGAGTTCATGTACCCGGGCCGGCCTATGTGGCCGAGCGGTTCTACAGTCTGGAACCACATGACCGCTGCGGTCGCAGGTTCGAATCCTGCCTCGGGCATGGATGTGTGTGATGTCCTTAGGTTTAAGTAGTTCTAAGTTCTAGGGGACTGATGACCTCAGAAGTTAAGTCCCATGGTGCTCAGAGCGATTTGAACCTTGTACCCGGATAAATGAAACCACGCCTCATCAGTGAAAAACGTTTCATTAAGAATATCCCTTCCATTCTGTTGAACGAAATTTTTTTAACCATTGACGATAATGCAGTCTCTTGCCATGATCAGTATTTTTCAGTTCTTGCATGACTATCATTTTGTATGGGAATTTTTTTTCCTTAGGGTTGTGTCGGCCGTTCCGACACTAACATGGATTTCCTGTTCGGACTCGAAAATATCAAGTAGTTTATCGTCAGACAAAACGCCAGGACGACTACTTTTCGGTGCATCTCTCACTGAACCCGTACTTCGAAATTTGTTAATCAAATCTCGCACAGTGCCCCGATGTGGGAGTGTTGTCGCCGGGAAAACTAAAATAAATGTTTGACGAACTGAAACTATGTATTTACCGCCAGCTTTAAACACTTGTTCGACTAAAAACACACGTCCTTCAAAGGTAAGCATTTTAACAGTCACAAAAACGAAACAGACGAACAAAGGAACTAAACTTAAACGTTCACCTCAACACGTTACGACACACACCAACGATACTACTGAAGCAGGCTGAGAAACGAAACAGTGGAATGTTGGGAGAGTCCACTTGAAGGGAAGTAACCCAGGCAGGCGAACAATCATACGGCACTGCGGCGAGACTTTTTGAACATCCCCTATAAGCTAAACTTCATAATAACCAAATGAAATTGCACCACTTGCTGTGGGTCGCCATGCAGAATAAAGATGCACCTTGTGGTCGGCAAGTGGACAGGAGCACACTCCATAGACGAACGTGAGTGCGTTTGCTAATGCGTCCTTCTACATCTACATCGATACTCCGCAAGCCACCTGACGGTGTGTGGCGGAGGGTACCTTGAGTACCTCTATCGGTTCTCCCGTCTATTCCAGTCTTGCATTGTTCGTGGAAAGAAGGATTGTCGGTATGCTTCTGTGTGGGCTCTAATCTCTCTGATTTTATCCTCATGGTCTCTTCGCGAGATATACGTAGGAGAGAGCAATATGCTGCTTGACTCTTCGGTGAAGATATGTTCTCGGAGCTTTAACAAAAGCCCGTACCGAGCTACTGAGCGTCTCTCCTGCAGAGTCTTCCACTGGAGTTTATCATCTCCGTAACGCTTTCGCGATTACTAAATGATCCTGTAACGAAGCGCGCTGCTCTCCGTTGGATCTTCTCTATCTCTTCTATCAACCCTATCTGATACGGATCCCACACCGCTGAGCAGTATTCAAGCAGTGGGCGAACAAGTGTACTGTAACCTACTTCACTTGTTTTCGGACTGCAGTTCCTTAGGATTCTTCTAATGAATCTCAGTCTTGCATCTGCTTTACCGACGAACAACTTTATATGATCGTACCATTTTAAATCACTCCTAATGCGTACTCCCAGATAATTTATGGAATTAACTGCTTCCAGTTGCTAACCTGCTATACTGTAACTAAATGATAAAGGATCTTTCTTTCTATGTATTCACAGCACATTACACTGGTCTACATTTAGATTCAATTGTCATTCCCTGCACTATGCGTCAATTCGCTGCAAATCCTCCTGCATTTCAGTACAATTTTCCATTCTTACAACCTCCCGATATACCACAGCATCATCCGCAAAAAGCCTCAGTGAATTTCCGATGTTATCCACAAGGTCATTTATGTATATTGTGAATAGCAACGGCCCCACGACACTCCCCTGCGGCACACCTGACATCATCTTCGGAAGACTTCTCTCCACTGAGAATGACATGCTGCGTTCTGTTATCTAGGAACTCTTCAATACAATCACACAATTGGTCTGATTGTCCATATGCTCTTACTTTGTTCATTAAACGACTGTGGGGAACTCTATCGAACGCCTTGCGGAAGTCAAGAAATCCGGCATCTACCTGGGAACCCGTGTCTGTGGCCCTGTGAGTCTCGTGGACGAATAGCGCGTGCTGGGTTTCACACGATCTTGTTTTTCGAAACCCATGCTGATTCCTACAGAGTAGATTTCTAGTCTCCAGAAAAGTCATTATACTGGAACATACTGCTCACCTCAAACAGGATAAATGTTTCATGAGAGTTACCTACATGTACATACATACTCCACAAGCCACCGTATAGTGCATGGCGGAGGATACCTTTTACACTCCTAGTTAGCCGGCCGGTGTCCTTTTGTTGTATCCGAATGTGGCCGGATGAGTGCGTAGCTTTGGCGCTGGTCGGTGTCGGTGGTCGTTGCCCCAGAGGCGAGCGGGGCGTGTCCCTTATCTGCGAGCACTCCCACAGCGGCGACGCTCACCAGATGCGGCCACTTGGCCACGCGTCACTCACCTGCCAGTATCGCCTAACCGTTGTTCGAGTCACCTTCATAGAACACTGTTCGCAATCATTACAAAGCATTTCGTTCGTGGTCGTCGTTGTGTCGACGACGAATTTCGTGGATGGTCGACCTCAATTATTTCTTGTTCTGGGGAAAAAATTCTGTGTTGTGTGCGACACGATGCAAGACCACCAGAATGTGACACCACATCAGAAAGAGCCAACCGTAGGCGGAGAGAACACTGCAGTATATTGGAATTTGCGCCAGCACGCAGCTGTGATAAAGAGCCGTTCCCGACACGTCCTGCACGGTTTCACCGCACTTCAGAAAGAGACTCGTGTTAATTGGTGGACAACATATTACTTGTTAAATAATGGAGCGCAATATGTCGTGAAACTTCCTGGCAGATTAAAACTGTGTGCCGGACCGAGACTCGAACTCGGGACCTTTGCCCTTCGCGGACAAGTGCTCTACTAACTGAGCGACCCAAGCACGACTCACGCCCCGTCCTCACAGCTTTACTGTAGACCACTTGCCCGCGAAAGGCAAAGGTCCCGAACTCGAGTCTCGGTCTGGCACACAGTTTTAATCTGCCACGAAGTTTCATATCAGCGCACACTCCGCTTTAGAGTGAAAATCTCATTCAGGAAACATCCCCCAGGCTGTGGCCAAGCCATGTCTCCGCAATGTCCTTTCTTTCAGGAGTGCTATTTCTGCATGGTTCGCAGGAGAGCTTCTGTAAAGTTTGGAAGGTAGGAGACGAGGTACTGGCAGAAGTAAAGCTATGAGAAGGGACGTATCGTGCTTGGGTAGCTCAGATAGCAGAGCACTTGCGCGCGAAAGGCAATAGTCCCGAGTTCGAGTCTCGGTCCGACACAGTTTTGATCTGCCAGGAAGTTTCATATCCGCGCACACTCCGCTGCAGAGTGAAAATCTCGTTTCACAATATGTTGTCTTGGACGGAGAGTATTCATCAGAGACAAGGGTATCGTCAGGATGCCCCACGGAAGTGACAGGACCACTATTATTCTCTAATGACATAAACGGTCAAGTTGACAGGGTGGCCAGTATACTGCGGTTGTTCCCTCATTATGGTGCAGGATACGGGAGGGTGCCGCCGCCGAACGAGTACAGGAGTATGTACACAAACAAATGGTTCTGAGCACTATGGGACTTAACATCTGAGGTCATCAGTTCCCTAGAAATACTTAAACCTAACTATCCTAAGGACATCACACACATCCATGCCCGAGGCAGCATTCGAACCTGCGACCGTAGCGGTTGCGCGGTTCCAGACTGAAGCGCCTAGAAGCGCTCGGCTACATCGGCCGCCTGTACACAAACGTCCAGAACATTTATACTGCTCACCTCAAATACACTACTGGCCATTAAAATTGCTACACCACGAAGATGACGTGTTACAGACGCGAAATTTAACCGAATAAAGAATGTGCTGTGGTATGCAAATGATTAGCTTTTCAGAGCATTCACAAAAGGTTGCGCCGGTAGCGACATCTACAACGCGCTGACACGAGGAAAGTTGCCAACCGATTTCTCATACAGAAACAGCAGTTGACCGCCGTTGCCTGGTGAAACGTTGTTGTGATGCCTCGTGTAAGGAGCAGAAATGCGTACCATTTCGTTTCCGACTTTGATAAAGGTCGGATTGTACCCTATCGCGATTGCGGTATATCTTATCGCGACATTGCTGCTCGCGTTGGTCGAGAACCAATGAATGTTAGCAGAATAAGGAATCAGTGGGTTCAGAAGGGTAATACGGAACGCCGTACTGGATCCCAACGGCCTCGTATCACTAGCAGTCGAGATGACAGGCATCTTATCCGCATGGCTGTAACGGATCGTGCAGCCACGTCTCGATCCTTGAGTCAGGAGATGGTGACGTTTGCAAGACGACAACCATCTGCACGAACAGTTCGACGACGTTTGCAGCAGCATGGACTATCAGCTCGGAGACCGTGGCTGCGGCTACCCTTGACGCTGTATCACAGACAGGAGCGCCTGCGATGGTGTACTCGAGAAGGAACCTGGGTGCACGAATGGCAAAACGTCATTTTTTCAGATGAATCCAGGTTCTGTTTACAGAATCATGATGGTCGCATCCGTGTTTGGCGACATCGCGGTGAACGCACGTTGGGACCGTGTATTCTTCATCGCGATACTGGCGTATCACGCGGCGCAATGATATGGGGTGCTATTGGTTACACGTCTCGGTCACCTCTTGTTCGCATTGACGGCAATTTGAACAGTGGACGTTACATTTTAGATGTGCTACGACCCGTGGCTCTACCCTTCATTCGATCCCTGCGAAACCCTACATTTCAGCAGGATAATGCACGACCGCATTTTGCAGGTCCTGTACGGGCCTTTCTGGATACAGAAAATTTTCGATTGCTGCCCTGGCCAGCACATTCTCCAGATCTCTCACCAATGGAAAACATATGGTCAATGGTGGCCGAGCAACTGGCTCGTCACAATACGCCAGTCACTATTCTTGACGAACTGTGGTATCGTGTTGAAGCTGCATGGGCAGCATGGCCATCCAAGCTCTGTTTGACTCAATGCCCAGGCGTATCAAGGCCGTTATTACGGCCAGAGGTGGTGTTTTGGGTACTGATTTCTCAGGATCTACGCACCCAAAATGCGTGAAAATGCAATCACATGGCAGATCTAGCATAATGCATTTGTCCAATGAAGACCGTTTATCATCTGCATTTCTTTTTGGTATAGCAGTTTTAATGGCCAGTAGTGTAGGATAAGTGTTTCTTGGGAGTTACCTACACAAGCCACCGTATGGTGCATGACGCAGGATACCATTTACACTACTAGTCAGTCGGCCGGTGTGGCCGAGCGCTTAAAGGCGCTTCAGTCTGGAACCGCGCGGCCGCAACGGTCGCAGGTTCGAATCCTGCCTTGGTATGGATGTGTGTGATGTCCTTAGGTTAGTTAGGTTTAAGTAGTTCTAAGTCTATGAGACTGATGACCTCGGATGTTAAGTCCTATGGTGCTGAAAGCCATTTGAACCATTTTGAACACTACTAGTTATTTTTTCCTGTTCTCCTGACAAACAGAACAAGGGCAAAACGGATGTCTGTGTACCTCCGTACGAGCCCGAATTCGTGTCATCCTCGTGCTCCTTACAGGAAACTTGAGCTGGTGGCAGTAGAATCGTTCTGCAGTCAGTTTCAAATGCTTCTCTTTTTTCCTTCCATCCATTCTTCTTTTCCTTCTTTGCTTCCTTACTCCCTCCTTTTTTCCTTCTTTCCTTCCTTCGATGTTCCTTTCCTTCCTTCCGTCCTGAATTTTCATTCTTGTTGCCATCATTGTTTTTCTCATGCTTCTTTGACTCCTTCCTTGCTTCTTCCTTTCCATCCCTTCTGCTTTCTTTCCCTCTTCCTTCCTTCAATGGTTATGTCTTTCTTTCCTTTCATCCTTCCTATCTAGTCTTCTGTCCTTAATTTCTTCCTCTACTCCACGTCAGATCAATTTTTACAGCATATACGGTCATAAGTTTCCATAACGACAGGACGCTAATCAGTTGCTCACTGTACGAAGCGTCCTTGCGACGTGTCAGTGCAACATTGTGGCCTGGGACGGAGGCCAGTAGCCGGTGGCTGCTGTCCTGTCCTGTCCTCTCCTGTCCGCCACTTAATTCCGCCTGCCACGCCACGGGCCCAAGGCCGACCTCGCCGGCTCCATCTCCGCACGGCTTATTCGGGGCATCCGCTACGGCCGGCGCTTCACAGGGGACGCCAGACCGCAGAATGACAAGTCCAGTCTGTCCTTTTCTGGCTCTCCGTCTGTCTGCCGGACGCCAGCAGCCGTTTACCAGCACAGCATCGTGCTGCAACCCGAGCTCGTAAGGTAAATTTATTACTGCACAATACATCTGCATCTGCACGACTATTCTGAAATTCACACTTAAGGGGGGTAGGATGTTAAACGGGCCGACTTGGAGCAGGAGATGCACCACAGGACATTTTAATTCCCACTGTATATACTTTTACAAATAAATTCACAAAACTTTGTCAGTATGACCAGGAAGGATTCAGGATCTACACTCACAGCAGTGGAAGTTCGAAAACATAACAATTAATTTTTTTTAATGTGAAATTTCATCATTTTTTTCACTTAGTAACGGCAGCATTTGTTGCTATAGGTACACATTTCTTCATAAGTAAGAGAGATGGTTCGATGAACTTTGCACAGCATACAAACCATACTCAAAGGTGTATGAAATCAAATAAAAACTGTGGAAAAATTGAGGTAATTAACTAGAAAATTTGTGTTTTTTCTAAACATGAAGTTTAAAATATAACAGCTCATTCGTTTTTTCATAAAATAAATAAATTTGTTTCATACACCTGTAACTATGGTTTGTATGCTGTGCAAATGTCATCGAAGAATCTCTCTTACTTAGGAAGAAAAGTGTACCTATAGCGACAAATGCAGCCAGTAGTAAGTGAAAAAATGATGAAATTTCACATGTAAAAAAAGTGTTTTGTTACGTTTTTGAGCTTCCACTGCTACGAGTATGAATCCTGAATCCTTCCTGGTGATGCTGACAAAGTTTTATGAATTTATTTGTAAAAGTGTAGACAGTGGAGATTAAAATATCCTGTGATACCTCTCCTACTCAAAGTCGGCCAGTTTGACGTCCTACCCCCCTTAAGTGCCTGGAACAGAGCTCTTCGAAGCACATTCAGACTATTCATTTCTCTACGGTTCGTCTCCAATTGCGCATGAGGAAAATGAACACTTAAATCTTTCTCTCCGAGCTCTGATTTCTCTTATTTTATTATGACGATCATTTCTCCCTCTTTAGTTGGGCGCCAACAAAATATTTTCACATTCAGAGTAGAAAGTTCATGATTGAAACTTCGTGAAAAGATGTCGCTGCATTGAGAAACGCCTTTGTTTTAATAATTGCCATACCGACACTATTATCGTATCCGTGACAATCTCTGCCCGTTTCGCGATGATACAAAACGTGCTGCCCTTCTTTGAAATTTTCTCGATGTTCCTCCATCGGTCTTACCTGGTAAGGATGCTACACAGCACAGAAGTATTCTCTCTAGTAGAGAGCCAACAAGTGTAGTGTACGCAGTCTCTTCAGTACAACTGGTGCATCATCTAAGTGCTCATCCAGTGAAACATACTCTTTGGTTTGCCTTCCGCACAACTTTATCTTCGTGATCATTCCAACTTAAGTTGTTCATAATTCTAAGTCTTGTGTGTGTGTGTGTGTGTGTGTGTGTGTGTGTGTGTGTGTGTGTGTGTGTGTGTATGTGTGTGCGTGTGTGTGTTTTCTCCACGCCGCTTACTGACGCACTGGACCGATTTCAACCAAACTAGGTACACATACTACTCCTTACTGTCAGGCAACAGTCACCGTCGGTGTAAGAACCACCTACCTATCGTAGTTCAGAAGATATGACGTCACAAACAATGAGAGACAAGAAAAACTGTCGCGTCGTTATGACGTTTTTTTAATTTATTACTTTTGTGCTACTAATTGTGTTCGCAACATGTTCCGCAGACAGTGTCCACATATACCGCTGAATGTGCCTACAAGATAGTGTCATTGTATGACACACACATAACCAGAAATTAAACACTTAGGTGCGTGAAAAACTGCCGCATCATTTATTGCTTCTTTGCTGCTACGTCTATCCGCAACATATTTCGCATACAGTATCCACAAACGCCGCTGAATGTACCTACGCAAATATACGTTTTAAAGACACACAGTTCAAGAGATGTGACGTCATGAGCACTGAAATAAGTAAAAAAATACCGCATCATGCATGAAGTATTTAATACATTTATTCTTTATAACTAAGAAACTCCTACAGTCGAGTCAACGTAAGGAGTCCCTGTCACATGGCAGCGTATTTGGTAGCTTTCAGCTGCGAACGGCTGTAGGCGAAAACATTCGCAGTCTATACAGCTATGACGACGTGTTGTCATAGAGACGTTTACAAAACTGCGTGGCAGAGGTGCGAAGCATCTGTGCTCAGCATATCAAAGGTGTTTTCACAAATACATAGAAACGAAATTTTTTCGATATTATACTACAAACAAGTTAATTTTTTATTTCGTTTATAACAGAAAATTAGCAAAATGAATACGCGGTTCAAAAAATGGCTCTAAGCACTATGAGACTTAACTTCTGAGGTCATCAGTCCCCTAGAACTTCGAACTACTTAAACGTAACTAACCTAATAACATCACACACATCCATGCCCGAGGCAGGATTCGAACCTGCGACCGTAGCAACAACGCGGTTCCGGACTGAAGCGCCTAAAACCGCTCGGCCACAGCTGCCGGCAGAATACGCGGGCAATCCCGAGTTCGTCAGATAATAATATATGTTATGAACAGTAATACACAAAGCTATAAATTACGAAAGAAGGTTGCAGTAAAAGTATGTTTTGTTGGGCCGTGCGGTGTAACGCAATGCTTTCGGGGCGGGAACGCCTGCTGGTCCCCGGCACGAATCCGCCCGGCGGATTAGTGTCGAGGTCCGGTGTTGTGCCGGCGTCTGTGTATGGTTTTTAGGCGGTTTTCCATCTGCCTCGGCGAATGCGGGCTGGTTCCCCTTGTTCCGCCTCAGCTACACTATGTCGGCGATTGCTGCGCAACCGGCCGCCGTGGCCGAGCGGTTCTAGGCGCTACTGTCTGGAACGCGCTAGGGACGCAGGTTCGAATCATGCCTCGGGCATGGATGTGTGTGATTTCCTTGGGTTAGTTAGGTTCAAGTAGTTCTAAGTTCTAGGGAACTGATGACCTCAGATGTTAAGTCCCATAGTGCTCAGAGCCATTTGAATTTGATTGCTGAGCAAACACTGTCTCCACGTAGGCGTATACCATAATTAATCTACCACGCAAACATTTGGGGTTACACTCGTCTGGTGTGAGTCATTCGGGGGAAGGAAGAGGGGGAGGGGGGAGTGAACTGTTGTTGCCTGTTGTGGGATTGTTAACCACTGAGGGCTACGGCGGGAACGAACCCTCTCCGTCGTTTCTAGGTCGCCAGTTCAATACAATGTGTTGTCGGACATGTTCCAACCCCCATCTTCCTCTGCAGTTTTTACCCCCTACACCTCCCTCTAGTAGCATGGGAGTTAGAGCTTGTCTTAACTGACGTCCCATCATGACGTCCCTTCTTCTTGATCAGTGTTTTCAGTATGTTGCTTTTTCGCTAATTCTCCGACCCACCTCCTCGATCCTTTTGTTTCCGGGCTACCTGATTTTCAACAATCTGCTTCAACATCACAACTCAAACGCTTCGATCGTCTCCTCTTTTTCGGTATTCACACAGTACGCCATTAGCTACCGTACAGTGCTCCACACATTCTCACAAATTTCTTCCTCGAATTAAGGTCTATGTTTGATACTAGCAGACTTCTTTCGGCTAGGAACGTAGTCTTTGTCTCTGCTGGTCTGCTTCTTGTTTCATCCTTTCTTCGTGCGTTGCGAGTTATCTTACTTTGCAGGCAGCCAAATTTCGTCGCTTCGTCTACAGCGAGGACCCCAGTTTTGGTGGAAAATTTATAGCTAATCTCTTTCCTGGCAGTCCTCAACACTTTCGTCTTTATTCGTTTCCTGTTAACCCTGAATGTGTGATCGTTACAGTGTTCATTCCATTTGATAGGTTCTGTAATTCTTTCTCACTTTCATTGAGGATGACGTAGCAATGTCGTCGATGAGTTTTATCTTTAAATTCCCTTCACCATGCATTTTAATCCACTCTGGTACTTTTCATCCATTTCTGTCATCGCTTCCTCGATGCACAAGCTGAAGACAAGGGAAGATAGGTCTTTTTTAATCTGAGTATATCTCTCTTGGTCTTCAATTATTTATTGTTCTCTCTTCGTTCTTGTAAATACTCCATACCGGCGTAAAAATGCTCATGTTGGAGTTCAGAAGAGGCTAATATGCTCCGATTAAAAAGGCCCTGATTGGAAAGTGGACTACAAGCCCCCCAATTCTACTTTCCTCAATAGCTTTAAAAAATTTTCACATGCATCTCACTCCTCATTCACTCAATCTTCCCTATCTGTATCTCACTCACACCCACCATTCATCGGTATAAGCTGCTCATGCTCATCCACTCCCACTTGCCCATTCTGACTCACTCAGCCGCGCGCGATTAGCCGAGCGGTCTCAGGCACTGCAGTCATGGACTGTAAAGCTGGTCTGGGCGGAGGTTCGAGGCCTCCCTCGGGCATGGGTGTGTGTCTTTGTCCTTAGGATAATTTAGGTTAAGTAATGTGTAAGCTTAGGGACTGATGACATTAGCAGGTAATTCCCATGAGATTTCACACACATTTGAACATTTTTTTGACTCACTCATTCAGCGCAGCTCATTGTTATTATTTTATTCATTGCCATTATCTGCTCATGTATCTACTTCTTCTAGTAGTAGTAGTAGTAGTAGTAGTAGTAGTAGTAGTAGTAGTACTACTGCTGTCTCCTCTCACTGTCTCCATCTTTCCCTTTCTTACTGCTAATATCTCATTCAATTATTCCCACTACCGCTCTCTCTCTCTCTCTCTCTCTCTCTCTCTCTCTCTCTTTTCTCACTTCCACTATCTCTTTCTTCCTTGTTGTCATTGCCATAGACGCTCTCTCATTATCACTGGCTTTCACCCACATCCACTTTCTCCCTCTCTTTGTTTCTGTCCCACTGGCGTCACTGTGTCCTTCACTCAGTTTCTAGCACTGTTCTGTCACAGCTATCTGTTCATCTTTCCCTCACACTTCCACAGTCCCAATCGCTCCTTCTGTAACACAACCAGTCTCTACCATTCTACTGTATTTCTTTTCCAACTACCACTGTGTCATTCTCTCTCAGCATAAGAAAACAACCGAAAACTTTCACATGCTAAGATTTTTAGAAAAATTATTGTCCTGCCGATGTGGCCGAGCGGTTCTAGGCGCTACAGTCTGGAACCGCGCGATCGCTACGGTCGCAGGTTTGAATCCTGCCTCGGGCATGAATGTGTATGATGTCGCGACATTAGTTAGGTTTAAGTAGTTCTAAGTTCTAGCGGACTCATGACCTCAGAAGTTAAGTGCCATAGTGCTCAGAGCCATTTTAACCACTTGAAACATTATTGCTGAGGAATGTAGAATGAAGCAGCTACTACCCAAATTTTCAGTCTTTCAGACAGGAGCTTATTCGCCTTTTCTTTGAACTGATAGTAGCATTTTTCCACAGCAGGATATGCCACTCACATGAAAAGAACTCTAAGGATCAGTAAAATTTTCATAGTTTACTTTCGGAAATTGAAATAACGCGAAACTAATTTTACACCTCAGACCAGATTTTACATGAAAAAAATTGCATGTGCTTCAGTACTAAAACAGAGTTCCCAGCACCTTTCTGATGATAACGGAGGCACTGTACAGCATGAAACTTTATCAGCACACACTCCGCTGCAGAGTGAAAATTTCCTTCTGGAAACGTCACAGCATATTTCTCGTGCTACCTCATTTTATAAACTACGGTTCCGCCTCAGACAGAATTTTGTTTGTACTCTATGTTTATTTCGAAACTCTGTATCTCTGAAACGAAAAAGATATCAAAGTTTTCATGGTTGTTAGAGATCGGGAACCTGGGTGTATATCGTAAAAATTTCAGCTATTTGCTGTGCATAGCAGTCTCAGCATCCGCGGCTCGGTTTTGGTGCCCAAGTACCACGTTTTTGGGATGTTTCTCGATAGCGAATAAAGATTTTTGAAAACAGGGATGGCACTTATAGATGAATGCGTAGATAATACACCGTTAAATGTGAGCAATTTGGTACGGTTTATTATTTAGGTACCCCGCAGACGGCGAAAATACTGTGAGAAACGCTTTTGTTCGGGTCTTCTGAGGAACCACCCATGAAGTAATGATGCCTTCATCAGCCCATTGTAAATAAATGTCGTGTGGCTAGGGCCTCCCGTCGGGTAGGCCGTTTGCCGGGTGCAAGTCTTTCGATTTGACGTCACTTCGGCGACTCGCGCGTCGATGGGGATGAAAAGTGTGAGATGATCCACATGAGTTCCAAAAGAAATCCGTTGGAATTCGATTACTCGATAAATAGTACAATTCTCAAGGCTGTCAATTCAACTAAGTACCTGGGTGTTAAAATTACGAACCACTTCAGTTGGAAGGACCACATAGATAATGTTGTGGGGAAGGCGAGCCAAAGGTTGCGTTTCATTGGCAGGACACTTAGAAGATGCAACAAGTCCACTAAAGAGACAGCTTACACTACACTCGTTCGTCCTCTGTTAGAATATTGCTGCGCGGTGTGGGATCCTTACCAGGTGGGATTGACTGAGGACATCGAAAGGGTGCAAAAAAGGGCAGCTCGTTTTGTATTATCACGTTATAGGGGAGAGAGTGTGGCAGATATGATACACGAGTTGGGATGGAAGTCATTACAGCATAGACGTTTTTCGTCGCGGCGAGACCTTTTTACGAAATTTCAGTCACCAACTTTCTCTTCCGAATGCGAAAATATTTTGTTGAGCCCAACCTACATAGGTAGTACATAGGTAGGAATGATCATCAAAATAAAATAAGAGAAATCAGAGCTCGAACAGAAAGGTTTAGTGTTCGTTTTTCCCGCTCGCTGTTCGGGAGTGGAATAGTAGAGAGATAGTATGATTGTGGTTCGATGAACCCTCTGCCAAGCACTTAAATGTGAATTGCAGAGTAGTCATGTAGATGTAGATTTGGACAACACAACACCCAGTCCCTGAGTGGAGAAAATCTCCGACCCAGCCGGGAATCGAACCCGGGCCCTTGGGATTGACATCCTGTCTCGCTTACCACTCAGCTACCGTGGGCGAATACAAGCCCATTAAGGCGCACCGTTGACTGTACCCAATAAAGGGCCCACCGATTTGCTCCATTTGTCTAAGCTGGAAGAAGTGGGCAATTTTAACACTTTGACCCCGTACTGTACGACAGTGACACTAAGACGGCCCTTCTCCTGGGTATACAGTCGGTCCCTAGCACAAGGGCTGTCAGAAACACTTGACCCTACCTTTCTATCACGAACAGAATGAGCCGCGGAGAAGTCACGTTTTCTTGCGCGACGTTGTGGAACATTCGGAGCACGTGCTGTGCCATGCGTACCGATTACCAGGTTTTTCCTTATACCAAATCTTGTAAAGATCCCATTTCAGATTGTTGAACCATTTTTCTAGGTCGTCAGACCCTACGAACGTATCTTGATCTTGCTTTAGTGTTTCCTCCGTTATCAAAAGAAACGTCACAGCTGATCGTCCTCTAATAATAAACATTCTTTTCCATTCTTACCACGTCCAGTGGGACCATACGAAGTAACAGATAATGACGTCCAATATAATTTGGGCTAATATCAGCTTAGCTACACATCCATAGTCTGCATACAATGTGGCAGTTGACAGAAAATGAAAATGAAAGTGTTGAACATTTATTGCTGCTATACATTGAACGCTCACGTGTAAGAGTACAGGAACGTATGTTTTTGCTATCTTCGATTCTCTCTCTCCGTCTGAGATGGGCAGAACACGTAAATGATACATTTGAGGAAGAACGGCATTGTTCAAATGTGTGTGAAATCTTATGGGACTTAACTGCTAAGGTCATCAGTCCCTAAGCTTACACAGTATTTAAACTAAATTATCCTAAGGACAAACACATACACCCATGCCCCAGGGAGAACTCGAACCTCCGCCGAGACCAGCCGCACAGTTCATGACTGCAGCAATGGCATAGTGATGATTAAGTTAGTGATTTTCGAACCAGAGCCAGATATTTTAGAGTCAAATGGGCCATATAAAATGTCGATAAAAACGATGCTAGTGGACATGATGTAATTCCAGCTGAATTGTTCATAACCATTGGAAAGAATGCAGTGAAAGTGTCCCACTCAATATCTTAGAAAGTTTGTGATCCAACAGTGTACGAAAGACTGTAAAACTCAGTATTCATTCCGATTTCGACCAGTAGAAATTTCTAAAGGCTGTTCAAATCACAGAACAGTTGGACGTACATCACGTGCTAGCAAAATAATGTTTAAAAATCTTACACAACAGACTTCGCTAGTATATAGATAGAGGCCGGCCGCTGTGGCCGAGCGGTTCTAGGCACGTCCGTCCTTAACCACGCGGCTGCTACTGTCGCAGGTTCGAATCCTGCCTCGGGTATGGATGTGTGTGATGTCCTTAGGTTGGTTAGGTTTAAGTAGTTCTAAGTTCTAGGGGACTGCTGACCTCAGCTGCTAAGTCCCATAGTGCTTAGAGCCATTGGAACCAGTTTATATAGACAGAACACAACTTAAACAACAAGCTCGGTTTCGTAAAGGGAGAGGGAACAGAGATCAAATTGCCACCATCAGATGGTTACACTGCTGACTGCGAGCGGAAGTATGTTTGTTAGTCAGCGCGGTAGCGTTACTTTGTAATGTTTCAGTTTGTATTTATTTACAAATCTGTGAGCAGGTACTAATGTTCAAATTGATCTAAGCACTATGGTACTTAACATCTGAGGTCATCAGTCCCCTAGAACTTAGAACTACTTAAAACTAACTAACCTAAGGACATCACACACACATCCATGCCCGAGGCAGGATTCGAACCTGCGACCGCAGCAGTAGCACGGTTACGGACTGAAGCGCCCAGAACCGCTCGGCCACAACGGCCGGTAGGTGCTAATGATGCACCACGCTGGAGAGATGAATTTTATATCTTTACTCGTTGTTTGTAGGAAATACACTACTGGACATTAAAATTGGTACACCACGAAGATGACGTGTTACAGACGCGAAATTTAACCGTCAGGAAGATGCTATGATATGCAAATGATTAGCTTTTCACAGCATTCACAAAAGGTTGGCGCCGGTGGCGACACCTACAACGAGCTGACATGAGGAAATTTTCCAACCAATTTCTCGTACACAAACAGCAACTGACTGGCGTTGGCTGGTGAAACGTTGTTGTGATGCCTCGTGTAAGGAGGAGAAATGCGTGCCATCACGTTTCCGACTTTGATAAAGGTCGGGTTGTAGCCTATCGCGATTGCGGTTTATCGTATCGCGACATTGCTCCTCGCGTTGGTCGAGATCCAATGACTGTTCGCAGAATATGGAATCGGTGGGTTCCTGACGGTAACTGAACGCCGTGCTGGATCCCAACGGCCTCGTATCACTAGCAGTCGAGATGACAGGCACCTTATCCGCATGGCTGTAACGGATCGTGCAGCCATTTCTCCATCCCTGAGTCAACAGATAGGGACATGACTGCAGTTACGCTTGATGTTCCATCACAGACGGGAGCGCCTGCGATGGTGTACTCGACGACGAACCTGGGTGCACGAATGGCAAAACGTCATTTTTACGGATGCATCCAGGTTCTGTTTACAGCATCATGATGGTCGCATCCGTGTTTGGCGACATCGCGGTGAACACACATTGGAAGCGTGTAATCGTCATCGCCGTACTGGCGTATCACCCAGCGTGATGGTATGGGGTGCCATTGGTTACACGTCTCGGTTACCTCTTCTTGGCATTGAAGGCACTTTGAACAGTGGACGTTACTTTTCAGATGTGTTACGACCCGTCATTCTACCCCTCATTCGATCCCTGCGGAACCCTACATTTGAGCAGGATAATGCACGGCCGCATGTTGCAGGTCTTGTACGGTCCTTTCTGGATACAGCAAATATTCGACTGCTGCCCTGGCCAGCACATCCTCCAGATCTCTCACCAATTGAAAACGTCTCTCAATGGTGGCCGAGCAGCTGGCTCGTCACGATACGGCAGTCACCATTCTTGATGAACTGTGGTATCATGTTGAAGCTGCATGGGCAGCTGTACCTGTACACGCCATCCGAGCTCTGTTTGACTCAATGCCCAGGCGTAGCAAGGCCGTTATTGCAGCCAAAGGTGGTTGTTGTGGGTACTGATTTCTCAGGATCTATGCACCCAAATTGCGTGAAAATGTAATGACATGTCAGTTCTAGTATAATATGTTTGTCCAATGAATACCCGTTTATCATCTGCGTTTCTTCTTGGTGTAGCAATTTTAATGGCCAATAGTGTAGTTTACGGTCACTGTCGCTGGCGGTGAGAGCGAGAACGAAGAGGCGGTCGCTGTGGTCGATGACAGATGAGTTCACGTAATGTATGGCTCGCCAGGAGCGAAGTCCAGAGCGTAGCGAAAATTACCATAAGCGTGTGAAGACTGTCCAGGGAGGCAACCGAATCGAAAAACGTAAACGAGGGCAAACGTAATGCAAGGTCGATCACCGTTCGGACACGTGTGGAGGGCGCGGTGTTGACACACTCGCGCCATTGGACGCGGGTGTGGCTTTGCCCTCCGCGGTAGCGACCTGCCATCGTGTTACGAAGCCAGACAATCTCTGACCTTGCCTACTGACTGAAACTCCGAATCCTTTCCGGATACAACTTGCTGGCGCAACGATATCCCCATTTTTTCCCCAAGTCTCCTGCTAAGTCATCTGTTGTTTTTGTTGTCTTCAGTCCAGAGACTGGTTTGATGCAGCTCTGCATGCTACTCTATCCTGTGCAAGCTTCTCGCAGTACCTATTGCAACCTACACCCTTCCACGCTCCGTTCCGTAGAACGCCAGTTTTCTTTCTCCTGATAACAACGTCCTTCTGAGTAGCTCCGTCCGGAGATCTCAATGGGGGACTATTTTACGTCCGGAATATTTCACCCGAGAGGACGCTATCGTTATTTATCCATACAGTAAAGCTGCATGCCCTCGGAAAAAAATACGGCCGTAATTTCCCCTTGCTCTCTCATTTTTTCGCAAGTCTCCTGCTAAGTCATCTAAGTATACTAAAAGCAGGACGCCTCCTGCCAGAGTCCGAGGAGCGACCCCCCCCCCCCCCCCCCCCCCCAGAGTATGTGGCTGTCGGGTCACGCGTCCGGTGGTTTCGGTTCCATCGCAGTTCCAGACACCTTGTGTATAACAAAAGAAATTTTATTAGAAATGTAAAAATAGGAACTTTTACGGGGTGTAATTAAAGTTACTGTTTCTCTTTTCCAGTTCCCGTCGCTGCTCTACTAGTAAACACGAAGCTCCGATCAGAAAAGGGTTCTACCTGAAGCGTAAGTATGAGTAAAGTGCTGACCTTCGTTGTTAAGATTGAATCACATAATTTCCACCGCAAATATTGCGAAAATGCAAAGTGCTATTCATGTGTACCGGCCGCTGTCATCGAGCGGTTCTTGGCACTTCAGTCCGAAACCGCGCTGCTGCTGCGGTCGCAGGTTCGAATCCTGCCTCGGGCATGGATGAGTGCGATGTCCTTAGGTTAGTTAGGTTTAAGTAGTTCTAAGTTCTAGGGCACTGATGGCATCAGATGTTAAGTCCTATAGTGCTTAGAGCCATTTTTGAGCTATTCATGCGTGGTTTCCACAGAATAGATTGATAGTCACGAGTTCATTGTTAGCCAATCAGCAGAGTGTAATAATACTAGGAAATGTTTTTTTTTCATACATACACTTATTCAAGTGGAACAATCCCTGTTGACATTAACACAAGAAAAGTAGGGTAGAGCAGAATGTCAGTGGCGTTTGTTGCTAGATTCTAGTGCGAGTCGCTTACGAAATACCGTGTATTGAAAAGTTTCCACATCGACACTTCTTTGCCTCATTCAGCCTGCGTAGTTGCTAGGTACGATGTTCTTATATTTGCTTACAGTGTGCCGGTGTGTTTATTGAGTGCATTCCGACTTGTTAGTCAGTGTGTGACAGTCCAGTCACTAGATAATAAGTTCAAAAATGATTCGAATTGCTCTGAGTACTATGGGACTTAACATCTGAGGTCATCAGTACCCTAGAACGTACTACTTAAACCTAGCTAACCTAAGGACATCACACATATCCATACCGTAGGCAGGATTCGAATCTGCGACCGTAGCGGTCGCGCGGTTCCAGACTGAAGCGCTCTGCCACATCGGCCGGCTGATAGTAAGTGGACGATGGGATTTATCAATGCAGAAAAAGCCGACATGCTCGTGGTGTATGGAGAGTGTAGGAAGAATGCAGTTCGTTCTTGTACGGTGTATGGGCCGAGATATCCCAATAGACGTCAACTATCTCGGCAGTTATTTATAACCGCGCGGTGTGGCCGAGCGATTTAGGGCGCTGTGTCACGGACTGCGCCCCCCCCCCCCCCCCCCCCCGCCAGAGGTTTGACTCCTCCCTCGTGTGTGTGTGTGTGTGTGTGTGTGTGTGTGTGTGTGTGTGTGTGTGTGTGTGTGTGTGTGTGTGCTGTTCTTAGCATAAATTAGTTTAAGTAGTGTGTAAGACTAGGGACCGATGGCCTCAGCAGTTTGATCTTATAGGACTTCACACACATTTTTTGAGTTATTTATAATCCTCTTTAACGAAAGTGGTAATGTAACACCTACACAACGTAACGGAAGGAAACAAGTGACGGCAGAAAAGGACGTTTCAACCCTTCTCCAAGGACATTGTCGCGCTGCATCCGGATTGAACTTGGCCGCACCCCTGTGGAGTGCAGCACAGCCACAGTTTTTGCTCCCGTGTACGTGCCAGAACAACTAGGAACCACTCGCAATCATTCAACGAAATCTGAACGTGATCCGAAGAAGCAAACAGTAATAAAGCTTTTTCAACCCTCCTGTTTTCGCTTGTGGCGTGATCACGCGGGAGTGCAACGTTAACACGTGCGTGAATAACACGGCAAAGTGACCCTTAGATTCCCCAGTTCGGCAGTACCTTTGGTGATACACAAGCACATTTGTTGAGCACGTTACACATGTACGTGTCATAAATTTCGACACCAAATCAGCCTGGGGGCTGCTCTTACGCCTGAAGGTAGGCAAACTGTACCTAATGGTGTCAATGGGGTTGCCCAACCGTCAACCTCTAGAGCAGCCGCCAGGCTGATTTGCTGTTCAAATTTCTGACAAGTACGTTCTTTACTTGGTCAACAAAAAAGTGTGTGGCACTGAGACTGTTGCCGAACTTGGGGTCTTAGAGGGACTCTTGTTCGCGCACAGGTTATTGCTGAACTTCAGCGTGATAACGCCGCAGTTGGAAGGAAAAACAGGAGGGCTGAGAAAGCGTAAGTACCGTTTGCTACTTTGGATCACGTTCACATTTTGGTGCATTGTTATGAACGGTCCTTACGAGTTGCAGACTGTACAGGAGACCAAAAACTGTAGCGGACTGCACTCTAAATTAGTGCGATCATGCAGTGGGGTTGCAGCCCTACGATGCTCTTAGAGGGTAGTTGAAACGATCAAGTGTGTCAGGAGATGTTTTTGACAAACCTTGACACTGATGTTTTTGACAAACCTTCACACTGATGTTCGTCATCAAATTGTGAAGTGCCGTTTTAGACAGCGAAATGTATTGGAAACAACGCTCCAAAGGAAGATACGTATTCGTGTATGTATTTATGCGATCCCCCTGAGGCCTTGTGGTGTCCGTTCTCATCGGTGGGTTGTCTGAAATGGTTCCCTCGTCTATTCAAAAGAAAACCGTGTAATTTCAACACGGAGCATCGCGGATCTGAGCTCCATCGCAGAGGCGTCAAAAGAAGGGTTGAAATGGGGATAAGAGGGGCTGTGGCTTCCTTCCCATCATGTATCACGTCCATGGGAGCGTTCAACAGAGTTATGATGCCAATGTGACGTCATTAACAGACGTTTCCTGTCAGATGAAATACTGAGCTGTGGCCTTTGTGTAGGTACATAAAGGAAAAGCGCCGACACGCTACGATAAAAGTTATTACCAATCACAGTAGTGGTAGTAGAGGGGTTTTGGGCGCACGACAGCAAGGTCTTCAGCGCACGTTCAGTAACTTAGTGAGACGGGTGTCAAGAAAAATCCCAGAACAGGAATATAAAACGGAACAGAAAACATGGGTAACAATCGTTGAAAAACATGTGCTCACCCACACTAAAGCGTGGGATGAAGCAGAGCGTTAGCAGTAAAACCTGGAAAACACAGGAAGAAAATGATAGAAGAAGCTAAAACAATGTAGCAGATGGAAGTGGCTGGCTGACCGCAAGGAAAAAAGGGGAGGAGTCAGCCACTCTGCTATACACTAAAACCTCCAGCCTCAAAGTTTAGGCCAGAGTCCAGACCCATCACAAAACTTAAAAACCCTAGACACACACGTCTCATCATTAGCTAAAACAGAAGGCAGATCCCCAGCAACTTGTGCTTCTGCCCGTGCGTCACGGTATAAAATGCAGTCTGTTAAAATGTGCCGGACAGAGATGTGCACACCACAAGCATCACAAAACGGAGGATCCTCCCGCTGTAATAAAAAGCTATGTGTGAGACCAATCACAATAAACACTAGCGCGGCCATTGTAAGCGTCGGCAAAGAGAGATTTTGCTACGCCGGAAGGCAAAAGACAAATGATGGAAACTGTTTTAATTTTTTTTTTTTTTTGGGCAATTGTTAGAGAGACTCTGTCGTTAGTTCTCGTGGCGAGAAGACGTATTTCTTGTGACAGTCTGAATAACAATTTTATGAAAATATGATGTCTGAGAGTTTGTTTTTGTGCAAAACCACGAAAGTTTTCTTTCCATCCGCGCATTGTCCCAATATCATGTCACTTTTTCTGCCTGCATCAGAAGAGGAAGTCCGATTAAGAATCAATATTGTACACACGGTCGAGAAAGAGAACATGTTATGGCGGAAGAAGAACCATTTAACCAACTTGTGTAAATCTCAATAGCATAGCGAATACAGGAATCGCTGTAAGTTAAATGTGAAAGACATTAAATTCGCTTAAAAATCTATAAGGAATCAAAATGATAAAAAGTGCGAAAAAATATTTGTTTAATTAATTACATTATATATTTTTTTATATAAATTTGCACATCTTTTTTCGCCTGTATTGACAACCTGCTGTTTCAAGCTACACTCAGCCCAGAGCGACGTCGCAGGGTGTCACGCTTTTGCAGAGGAAGATTGTAGGCGCCTTTCAGCCAAATTTCAAACTTATACATAGCAAAGCGAGATAATTATGGAGTAAGTAAAAAGTGGTCTTCTGATTGTGTTGTGTAGTGTATTTGACGGCGCTTAGGCGGTTTGCGGATCTTCGTGATGAATGACATGGAACGATTAGGACAGCACAAACATCCAGCCGCCAGACGATGAAAATTTCCGATCCAGTCGCGAATGGGAACCGGGACCCTGCGATCTAGATGCAGCGACGCTAACCGCTAGACTACCAGCTTCTGACAAAGATGGAGGTACAACCTTCCGAAACGCTTGGTGGAAATAGTGCTCAGTTGTGATTGGTTGCAGTAAGCTTGTATCGACAAGCTAGGGTAGCGTCTTTGATTCATAATCAAAACGTTTTCGGTCCCGCGTTCGATCCCCGCCACTGCCTAAATTTTGATAAATAATCAGCATTGGCGGCCGAAGACTTCCAGCATAAGAAGTCAGCCTCATTCTGCCAACGGCCTTGTCAAAGGCGGATAGAGGTTCAGGGCACTCTCTTGTCCTAGAGGTGGGAAATTGCCCCTAAAGGCGGAAGAATCAGCAATGATCAACGACATGAGGATGCAGAAGGCAATGGAAACCACTGCATCAAAGACACGTAACGTGTATCCACAGGACATGTGGCCTGTAGTTGAAGAAGTGTCATAATGATCTCTCCATTGGCAAAAGATTCTGGAATAATCCCCCATTCGGATATCTGGGAGGGGACTGCCAAGGGGGAGGTTACCATGAGAAAAAGATTGAATAATCAAGGAAAGGATAATGTTCTACGAGTCGGGGCGTGGAATGTCAGAAGCTTGAACGTGGTAGGGATACTAGAAAATATGAAAAGGGAAATGCAAAAGCTCAATCTAGATATAGTAGGGGTCAGTGAAGTGAAGTGGAAGGAAGACAAGGATTTCTAGTCAGATGAGTATCGGGTAATATCAACAGCAGCAGAAAATGGTATAACAGGTGTAGGATTCGTTATGAATAGGAAGGTAGGGCAGAGGGTGTGTTACTGTGAACAGTTCAGTGACCGGGTTGTTGTAATCAGAATCGACAGCAGACCAACACCAACAACGATAGTTCAGGTATACATGCCGACGTCGCAAGCTGAAGATCAACAGATAGAGAAAGTATATGAGGATATTGAAAGGGTAATGCAGTATGTAAAGGGGGACGAAAATCTAATAGTCATGGGCGACTGGAATGCAGTTGTAGGGGAAGGAGTAGAAGAAAAGGTTAGAGGAGAATATGGGCTTGGGACAAGGAAAGAAAGAGGAGAAAGACTAAGCTAGTAATAGCGAATACCCTGTTCAAGAATCACAAGAGGAGGAGGTATACTTGGAAAAGGCCTGGAGATACGGGAAGATTTCAATTATATTACATCATGGTCAGACAGAGATTCCGAAATCAGATACTGGATTGTAAGGCGTACCCAGGAGGAGATATAGACTCGGATCACAATATAGTAGTGATGAAGAGTAGGCTGAAGTTCAAGACATTAGTCAGGAAGAATCAATACGCTAAGAAGTGGGATATGGAAGTTCTAAGGAATGACGAGATACGTTTGAAGTTCTCTAACGCTATAGATACAGCAATAAGGAATAGCGCAGTAGGCAACACAGTTGAAGAGGAATAGACGTCTCTAAAAAGGGCCATCACAGAAGTTGTGAAGGAAAACATAGTTACAATGAAGGTAGCTGCGAAGAAACCATGGGTAACAGAAGAAATACTTCAGTTGATTGATGAAAGGAGGAAGTACAAACATTTCCGGAAAAATCAGGAATACAGAAATACATGTCGCTGAGGAATGAAATAAATAGGAAGTGCAGGGAAGCTAAGACGAAATGGCTGCAGGGAAAATGTGAAGACATCGAAAAAGATGATTGTCGGAAGGACAGACACAGCATACAGGAAAGTCAAAACAACCTTTGGTGACATTAAAAGCAACGGTGGTAACATTAAGAGTGCAACGGGAATTCCACTGTTAAATGCAGAGGAGAGAGCAGATAGGTGGAAAGAATACATTGAAAGCCTCTATGAGGGTGAAGATTTGTCTGATGTGATAGAAAAAGAAACAGGAGTCGATTTAGAAGAGATAGGGGATCCAGTATTAGAATCGGAATTTAAAAGAGCTTTGGAGGACTTACAGTCAAATAAGGCAGAAGGGATAGATAACATTCCATCAGAATTTCTAAAATCATTAGGGGAAGTGGCAACAAAACGACTATTCACGTTGGTATGTAGAATATATGAGTCAGGCGACATACCGTCTGACTTTCGGAAAAGCATCATCCACACATTTCCGAAGACGGCAAGAGCTGACAAGTGCGAGAATTATCGCACAATCAGCTTAACAGCTCATGCATCGAAGCTTCTTACAAGAATAATATACAGAAGAATGGAAAAGAAAATTGAGAATGCGCTAGGTGACGATCAGTTTGGCTTTAGGAAAAGTAAAGGCGCGAGAGAGGCAATTCTAACGTTACGGCTAATAATGGAAGCAAGGCTAAAGAAAAATCAAGACACGTTCATGGGATTTTTCGACCTGGAAAAAGCGTTCGACAATATAAAATGGTGCAAGTTGTTCAAGATTCTGAAAAACGTAGGGGTAAGCTATAGGGAGAGACGGGTCATATACAATATGTACAACAACCAAGAGGGAATAATAAGAGTGGACGATCAAGAACGAAGGGCTCGTATTAAGAAGGGAGTAAGACAAGGCTGTAGCCTTTCGCCCCTACTCTTCAATCTGTGCATCGAGGAAGCAATGATGGAAATAAAAAAAATGTTCAGGAGTGGAATTAAAATACAAGGTGAAAGGATATCAATGATACGATTCGCTGATGACATTGCTATCCTGAGTGAAAGTGAAGAAGAATTAAATGATTGGCTGAACGGAATGAACAGTCTAATGAGTACACAGTATGGTTTGAGAGTAAATCAGAGAAAGACGAAGGTAATGAGAAGTAGTAGAAATGAGAACAGCGAGAAACTTAACATCAGGATTGATGGTCACGAAGTCAGTGAAGTTAAGGAATTCTGCTACCTAGGCAGTAAAATAACCAATGGCGGACGGAGCAAGGAGGACATCAAAAGCAGACTCGCTATGGCAAAAAAGGCATTTCTGGCGGAGAGAAGTCTACTAATATCAAATACCGGCCTTAATTTGAGGAAGAAATTTCTGAGAATGTACGTCTGGAGTACAGCATTGTATGGTAGTGAAACATGGACTGTGGGAAAACCGGAACAGAAGAGAATCGAAGCATTTGAGATGTGGTGCTATAGACGAATGTTAAAAATTAGGTGGACTGATAAGGTAAGGAATGAGGAGGTTCTACGCAGAATCGGAGAGGAAAGGAATATGTGGATATGATAAGGAGAAGGGACAGGATGATAGGACATCTGCTAAGACATGAGGGAATGACTTCCATGGTACTAGAGGGAGCTGTAGAGGGCAAAAACTGTAGAGGACGACAGTTTGTAATACGTCAAGCAAATAATTGAGGACGTAGGTTGCAAGTGCTACTCTGAGATGAAGAGGTTAGCACAGGAAAGGAATTCGTGGCGGGCCACATCAAACCAGTCAGTAGACTGATGACCAAAAAAAAAAGCTTGTATCTTCGATCTGATATTGATAACTGTTGTATACATAGTTCCGCATAGTCAGCGCATACACAACTTTCCCACTAGAGCGCGCCCCGCGAAGCACAACAGTGCAGGCGCAGTACTCGTCTGTCTGTGCTTCTAAGAGTTGGCGCTGCCTTAGAGACGGACCAAATTCTGCTTTCGCCGATCCGCGTATTAATATGTAACGCAGCCAATGAGATTGCTGCTAATGTAGAACCTTTTCTCCTCGCGGATCACACTAGCGCAGTGATACATTAATGCACGAGTTATTATAACTAGTGTACAGACCTCTGGTTAGTCAGTCTGCATTAGTCTGTACCGGTGTGCATTAGTCTGTACCGGTCTGTACCGGTCTGCATTAGTCTGTACCGGTCTACATTAGTCTGTACCGGTCTGCCTTAGTCTGTACCAGTCTATAGTCAAGTTTCAGTCTGCGCCTAATAAGATTACCGTATTCCTGTACATAGCCAAGAAGTTATATGCATAGACACTTTGTCAAGTATCAGAAATATGTGAGAATAAGATTAACGTACCAATACCAAAGGAACTTCAGATTGTCAGTTGTAAATAGCATCCAGAACCCAGTTAAATAATTTTTATGCTTGTTTTTATTTTAATAAATGTGTGTGAAAATTAATCAAGTTCTGTTTAAAGTTGGTCACAGTCAATCTGCTACTCTTAGCGTGCAGGTGGCATTTCTATCGTCTGACCTAACGGCAGAAGATACACACGCCACAATAAGACCACGAGACATATTGCTGACACTCGCCTATTTCGTTAGAACGACAAGTCAAATAATCTGATGGTGTTCGCAATTTCGCAGATAAGGCAGAAGTTTCGTTAGCTATAAAATGAAGAGGGCAACGGCCTTGCCGCCGTGGATACACCGGTTCCTGTGACATGCCCGAAGTTAAGCGCTGTCGGGCGTGGTCGGCACTTGGATGGGTGACCATCCAGGCCATCTTGTGCTGTTGTCGTTTTTCGGGTGCACTCAGCCTCGTGGTGCCAATTGAGGAGCTGCTCGATCGAATAGTAGCGGTTCCGGTCACAGAAAACCTTCATAACGACCGGGAGAGCAGTGTGCTGACCCCACGCCCCTCCTATCCGCATCCTCCACTGAGGATGACACGGCGGTCGGATGGTCCCGGTAGGCCACTTGTGGCCTGAGGATGGAGTGCCTTATAAAAAGAAGAGATGTGAGGAGAATGGCATAGAGCAAATATCTCTGGAGTGAGCATTCGTAAGTGTCGTGGATTATTTATATATGTTGCGCAGACATTTTAACAGTATCCATTTGATACCGGGAATAAACCAGCTACGTAACTTTTAAGGGCTAGTGATATTGCATGCTGCTTCTTTGCGATAGATTTGAGAGTTCAGATGGACTCGATTTTTGGTAGTTTTCGGTATTAAACGGCACTTTATAGTATTACAGAGCCTGACGTACATTTTTGCAGAGATAGTCTTGCAAAACCACTGTACAGTACGCTAGTACTTTTGCAAGTGTCCGAAAAACACCGAATTTGCCACACATTAGCGATTATATCCCTGCTAATTCGTCCTTTTTTCTGCTATTTCTACTTATTTATTTTTCGTTTTTGCGACCTAAAGCACAATTTTTCTTAGTTGTGACACGTTGAAGTATTTATTCAACGCATTTTACGTACTTGCTCCCAGTTGATTAAATAAATAGTAGACTGAGTAATCTATATACATAATCGACAAGTAACTGATAAGCGCATGGAGGATAGTATTTGCTGAAACAACTAACCATTCCCTTTCCTGTTTCACTAGCAAATTTACGAGAGGAAGCGATTGTTTGTAAACTTTTGTACGAGAAGTAATATCTATTATATAGTCATAAAATCGTTGAAAAAATAGGTCTACAGACTCAAGCCTTAATTATAATGCGTCTCGAAATTTTTAACGTTTACAGTGTCTCTTACTAATATGATAACTATGATTAGAGCTACATGGTATGTACCCATGAGAAGTTACTATCCCTCCTTTCACATATTTTTCTTTGCATCCGTAGCAACAACAGTAATTCACCATCGCTATTACACTATCAAACAATGGTGAAATACAACAAAAACTCTTGATATTATAAACTTCAAAGGCTGCGGAAAACACACATGCAAAGCGAAGTCCCGAAAACACCTGACAATCCTTATTTAATGTTGACAACATGCGGAGAACGCAATACTCACTCCAGAGATACTTACTCTATGGAAAGGAAGCAGATGAGCTGACTTATGTATCCACTGTTGCTAGTCGGATACAGCGTGGTAAAGAGAGAAAAATAACCTCACATTATTATTTCGTCTTGTATTTTGCTCTATCCTTAAGCTGCAAATCTTTTCGTACTAGCGCAAAAGTTTTCTTGATTTCCCTTTCAAACCGTGCACGTTTGCTTAAGTCGGTTTTTTATGCGCGCTGGTGATTCCGCTGAACAGAAGCGGAGTAAGTGGCTGTTTGTAGAGACATTACAGGTGGTGATGCAGGAAAATTCGCGTATCGGGTTTCTCAGAAGTGGGAGCAGCGTGTGTTGCGAGCTTTTGAAACGCCTGCGGGCGTTGCGCGGTAAGCATAGCGTCAGGGGGACAGGAGGACGCGGTGAACCGCAGCTGGCGGCGTCTCGACGGGACGGCTTTGCTCGTTAGCGTCCGGCTCCCAAGTTCACGGACGACCGCAAACCGAGGCCAGGCAAGTCCTGCGGGCTGAAATGTGTGCCAAGCTACGCTGCGGCACACGTAAAGTACGGCCTGTGTACGAAAGGTAACGGGGAATTTCTAACCTCGCTTGTTGTACCCTTCAGATCTTCATCTACGTGGATACTCTGCAAATCAGAGGTGCTTCGCTGAAGGTTCATCGAACCACCTTCACAATAATTCTGTATGATTCCAATCTCGAACAGCGGGGTCCGCAGCTCGTGGTCTAGCGGTCGCCTTTGCGGCGCGGCACGTTTCTTTTTTACCGCCCTGCCAATGTCCAGCAGTGTTCATTTGTTGTTGGTGTTGTTGTTGTTGTGGTCTTCAGTCCTGAGACTGGTTTGATGCAGCTCTCCATGCTAATCTATCCTGTGCAAGCCTCTTCATTTCCGACTTCCTGACACTTAAATCTCTACTCGATGTAAACAAATTTCTCTTCTTCAGAAACGCTTTCCTTCCCATTGCCAGTCTACCTTTTATATCCTCTCTCCTTCGACCATCATCAGCTATTTTACTTCCTAAATAGCAAAACTCCTTTACTACTTTAAGTGTCTCATTTCCTAATCTAATTCCCTCAGCATCATCCGACTTAATTCGACTACATTCCATTATCCTCGTTTTGCTTTTGATGATGTTCATCTTATATCCTACTTTCAAGACATTGTCCATTCCATTCAACTGCTCTTCCAAGTCCTTTGCTGTCTCTGACAGAATTACGATGTCATCGGCGAACCTCAAAGTTTATAATTTTTCTCCATGGATTTTAATACTCCAACTTTTTCTTTTGTTCTAAGTCTAGGGGACTGATTACCTCAGATGTTAAGTCCTATAGTGCTTTGAGCCAACACAACACGCAGTCCCCGAACGGAGAAAATCTCCAGCCAGTCGGGAATCAAACCCGGGTCCTCTTGCATGGAATGCGCGCACGTTACCACCCAGTTAAGCAGGCGGACTCTTCTGCCAATAAAACGCAGTCTTTGGTTTGCCTTCCGCATAACATTTTCTGTGTTCTTTCCAATTTAAGTTGCTCGTAATTGTAATTCCTAGGTACGGCCTTTAAATTTGAATGATTTATCGTGTAAGTTTAACGGATTACTTTTAGCAATCATGTTGATGATCTCACACTTCTCATTATTTAGGGTCAATGGCAAATTTCGCACCAAACCATTATATTTTCTGAATCGTTCCTGCGATTTTTTCGTTTTGTGTTGGTAAATATGCCTCAAAGGTATTTCAATAGTCATAACACAAATCTGATCTGCCGCCAGCTGTCAGAGACAAGACATGTTGCCAGTACCGTCCATTATTTACACTGGTGTGCGGAGCTTGAGGAAGAAAGTAGCCGGCCGCTGTGACCGAGCGGTTCTAGGCGCTTCAGTACGGAACCGCGCTGCTGCTACGGTCACAAGTTCGAATCCTGCTTCGGGCATGGATGTGTCTGATGTCCTTAGGTTAGTTAGGTTTAAGTACTCCTAAATTGTAGGGGACTGATGACCTCAGATGTTAAGTCCCATAGTGATCAGAGCCATTTGAACCAGTAAGTGCCTATCATTCCACCTGAAGAGAATGGTCGTCATTATTTTAATACTACCCAGATCAGAAGAAGGAATAAAATCCTTTGGTAAGTTTACATTCCAGTCGCTCAGTATTAAAAATACTATGGATTACGGGTATTCAACCAAAATCCAAACAGAAGTGGCAATTTATTTTTGTCTGAATTGTTAACCTTGTCTCATTCGAAGAAGCATCACCATTTATGAGTAACGGCCACATTTCTCTCATTGACAGGTTTAATTGTACTTCCTTTGCCGAAACACAGTGTAATGTGCACAAACTTACCTCAAAGCAGCTATTGCCACAGAATTCTGAAAGAAAGTGCCTCATTAAACAAGTAATGGGTAATCAAAGAGCTCAATAGCTTACGAGAAACCTCATACTGTCGGTTTGCAGTAACATAAGAAATTTCATGTTTTTTTCGTACTGGGAAACTGCTGTTTCTCTAGCTGTCGATAACTCTTAAAAAAGTACAGTGACTGGAGTAAAAAACAACAACAAGGAAGGTATAACTACTGGTATATTGCCATAGATAAGAAAGTTCCTTGTTTTTACGTATTGGCAAAATACTCTCCTCGTCGTGTTCTATCATACGCCAATCTCTCGTTTCTATGTCTCGAGCAGTTTAAGAGATGTGAAATTTCATTCTCGCGGGCGTCTTGAAATCGGAAGCAGATAAAGACTTCCTCCCAAGTCCAAAGAAAAATTCAACATGTTAGCTAAAGTTCATACGCAGCAACATATGGTGTAATACGCACCAAACGCAAAATCATAGCGACCCCTATTTTTCATTGCAGACTTTTCGAATTTTGCGCAGCGTCGTACCAAAATGTGTACACCACAAAAAGTATGGCCGTTAGCGAGCTTATGGGCACTTCGCCACGAAGCTGACATATAACGTTACAAGCAAGGTAAAAATGAAAAATTTGTACTGAATAGTTTCTGTAAAAGCATATGAGACAGGTTCAGTGTGCTCGCTCCTCGTTTCTGTGAGTGCAGAGCGCCGCCAACCGGCGCGTGCAAAGTATGTGTGGTGATGATGTCCCATACCCCGAGGAGCGTAGGGAACGATGCAGGTGTCCCGCACCGCCTACTGGGGAAGGATATGTGCACGCATCTCAATATGCGTTGGACCCGCGCGACACGTGCGCTTCGCGCTGCAGAGTAGTGTCACAACATACGTACTATATGCGTCTCAATTTGCGCTTTCACGTCATGTCACGTCCAGCTCTGTGCACGATTGGGACACATCTGCACGTGCTACGCCACTTTCATTCATTTCCGAGCTTTTAACACGTTACGTTACTTTCTCGTCCTTAAATTCTCAGAGTAGTAGATTTCTGTATGAAAGTGGACCAAAGTATTTGAGTGAAATTTGGCCGTAAGGACGGAGTAAAATGCAGCAAAGTTTCAGAATATTCAATATTGCTTTATTGAGTAAAAAATTGCGTTTACGGGTGGTAGAAGGCCGTGAAGAAGCTGAAGATGACGAGCGCCCTGGACACCACAGCTCTTCATCAACCAATGTAATCGTGCAAAAAGTAAAACAAAGACTATGAAAGATTGTCGAATCATAAGCAGACGATTAGCTGTTCAGTTTGGAAGGTTGGAGACGAGGTATTGGCAAATCTGAAGCTGTGAGGACGGGGCGTGAGTCGTGTTTGGGTAGCTCAGATGATAGAGCACTTGCCCACGAAAGGTAAAAGTCCGGAGTTCGAGTCTGCCGGAAGTATCAGTACAATAATATGTTTTATAGGCACAGAAAAAACAAATATCCAGGGGCTGAATTTGTCCAGTGGTTCCAGGCGGTATGAAATGCAGTGTCACATACTTTTCAGGGGGGGAAGTTTCAAGGAGTATGATTGTTATACGCAGACCAGAAATCAAGCAAGGGCGAGTTATTTTGTACAGCTGTTGGCCAAAAGTAGTGCTCAAACCATAGCTGTAGTTCTCTTAAGCCAATTTTCCCACTCCTGCTTGCTGTGACGTAAATATTCCCTTCTGCCCTTGCAAGGTCACGCACACGAGACATAATCAGAGGGGGCCAGAGCATCTCAAGCTTCTCCCGGCATAATAAATAACTTTCCAGATAATTTACAATCCACATTGACAGTCGGCATAATTCTATACGAATGTGTTCGGGCATTGACGTTAGTTGATACAATTCGCTTGGTACCTGTAATTTCCAGGGTTCATTTCGTAAGCAGTTCCTCTTCAAATCCCGACTTGTAGGAGTTGAAAACAAATACGCTAATGAACGGTGGTTAAGTTTGTTTAGAGATTTTGAGGCCTATTCCGCATTTTGCTGCGCATCGTCAAGTTGACGCTTTGTTTGAAATTTCGTTATCTTAAGTCTTCCAATTCTGTAGCACTATCTAAAGTTAAGCAACCATCCACTCCTTCCCTTGAAACGACTATAAACTATCACCCGTGCAGTTGCATGTGCACAACGTAGTAGCTCACTACCATGCACATTTTGTTTAAATTGTATCGACCATCTATGAAACGCCCAAACACCAGTTTCTGTATGCGCTACACGTTCACAATGCTTCGGACTTGATTGTTTTATTACTATGCTGCAAATGATCTTCAGTGTACGTAATTATGTTCAGTACCAGCTGCTTTGACAACGATTGTCCTTTACTGCGTTTCAATAAAGACGGGATTTGTGGCTGCTTGTCTTGACAACGAGGATGAACTACATGGCTCGAGACATGTTTCAGTATCACTTTGACTTTTTAAACACTATAGTCATCATATTACTCCTCACGTACATCGTTCGCTCAGTCGAGTACGACACCACATATTCCACTGGCTCATCTTCTAAAAACGTTAGTATTTCATTTATCCCTCTTCTTTCTCACTCTGCGAAATTCCTTGGGTCCCTTTCTGACGTAATGTCATGTTCGGCAACTGTTGTTGTAGGTATAATGCAATGTTTGCTGTGTTGCCATTGTTCTACTTTGTTTCAACACCACTACCATTATTGTCCGTATCTCGTGGTCGCGTTCTCGCTTCATCTACATCTACATGACTACTCTGCAATTCACATTTAAGTGCTTGGCAGAGGGTTCATCGAGCCACAATCATACTATCTCTCTACCATTCCACTCCCTAACAGCGTGTGGGAAAAGCGAACACCTAAACCTTTCTGTACGAGCTCTGATTTCTCTTATTTTATTTTGATGATCATTCCTACCTATGTAGGTTGGGCTCAACAAAATTTCGCATTCGGAAGATAAAGTTGGTGACTGAAATTTCGTAAAAAGGTCTCGCCGCGACGAAAAACGTCTTTGCTGTGATGACTTCCATCCCAATTCGCGTATCATATCTGCCACATTCTCTCCCCTATTACGTGGTAATACAAAACGAGCTGCCCTTTTTTGCACACTTTCGATGTCCTCCGTCAATCCCACCTGGTAAGGATCCCACACCGTGCAGCAATATTCTAACAGAGGACGAACGAGTGTAGTGTAAGCTGTGTCTTTAGTGGACTTGTTGCATCTTCTAAGTGTCCTGCCAATGAAACGCAACCTTTGGCTCGCCTTCCCCACAATATTATCTATGTGGTCTTTCCAACTGAAGTTGTTAGTAATTTTAACACCCAGGTACTTAGTTGAATTGAGAGCCTTGAGAATTGTGCTATTTATTGAGTAATCGAATTCCAACGGATTTCTTTTGGAACTCATGTGGATCACCTCACAGTTTTCGTTATTTAGCGTCAACTGCCACCTGCTACATCATACAGCGATCTTTTCTAAATCGCTTTACAACTGATACTGGTATTCGGATGACCTTACTAGACGCTAAATTACAGCATCATCTGCGAACAACCTAAGAGAACTGCTCAGGTTGTCACCCAGGTCATTTATATAGATCAGGAACAGCAGAGGTCCCAGGATGCTTCCCTGGGGAACACTTGATATCACATCAGTTTTACTCGATGATTTGCCGTTTATTACTACGAACTGCGACCTTCCTGACAGGAAATCACGAATCCAGGCGCACAACTGAGACGATACCCCATAGGCCCGCATTTTGATTAGAAGTCGCTTGTGAGGAACGGTGTCAAAAGCTTTCCGGAAATCTAGAAATACGGAATCAACTTGAGATCCCCTGTCGATAGCGGCCATTACTTCGTGCGAATAAAGAGCTAGCTGCGTTGCACAAGAGCGATGTTTTCTGAAGCCATGCTGATTACGTGTCAATAGATCGTTCCCTTCGAGGTGATTCATAATGTTTGAATACAGTATATGCTCCAAAACCCCACTGCAAACCGACGTCAATGATACAGGTCTGTAGTTAGAGCACAGCGTCCCGGGTTCGATTCCGGCCAGGGTCAGGGATTTTCACTTGCCTCGAGATGACTGGGTGTTTGTGTTGCCCTCGTCATTTCATCATTATTCATGAATGTGGCGAGATTGAAGTAAGCAACGGTTGGGTATTTGTACGGGCGCCACAAAGCAAACAACATCACCATCATCTTCATCACCACCACTACCACTGCAGCGCTGTTGTGAGTTACTGGTCGACCAAGCTGTTGAGCTGCAGGGGATAGGCAAAATAATGTGAACACCTCTACATACTTCGGAATGGTTTATTAATAAGGGGTTGCACACCTATTTTCCCGTGACACAACTGCGATTCTTCTTGGAATATTGGCATATAATGATTGTGTAGTTTCCAGTGGAATTGTTATGTCTTCGATTAGAACCATTTCTGACTCCTCTAGTGGCGAGGGAGGCGGAAATTTGCTCCGGAGTCTGCGCTCCAATACCGGCCACAAGGGTTCGATAATATTAAAGTCCGGGGACTGTGCTGGCCAGGGAAGACACTGCAATTCAGTTGCATGTTCCTCATACCACGATTGTCTGTTCCGAACGTGTTAAAGGGTGCATTATCGTTCTGAAATATGGCATCACTGTTGGGAACAACATTACAATCATGGGGAACACCTGAAAACCTAAAATGGTCACATAATCGTCGGCTGTAACACGGCCTTTAAGAGTAATGATGGGACCAGCAGAATACTATATGGCTGGCCACACCATCACACTTCCACCTCCATGCGTAACTGTTGGAATCGAGCAATAAGGATTGTAGGCTTCTTTCGGCGTTCTCCAGACGTAAGCCCGGCCCGATGTTCGAGATCATGAAAACGTTGTCTCGTCGGATCATATGACATGTTACCACTGAATTAGCCGTTCAGGATTTATGCTCATGACACCTTGTTTTACGTTTCTTTGCGCTGGTTGTTGTCACTAATGGTTTCAGTATAGCAGCTCATCCACGAATATTCGCTTTATAGAGTTCTCGGCGGACAGTGTCGATAGATACGGACTCTCGAAGACGGTTATTGAGCTCTGCAGTCACTTTAGCCGCCGTAGTTGCCGTAGTTTTGTGTTTTGACTCAATTCGTGTTAGCGTGAGACCATCTCTGCATTTAGTTTTGATTTGCGCCCACTATTATGTTTACTCGATGATGTCTTCCCATGTTTTGTGTAGGTTGTCATGTCTTGGAAACAGTTGCTCTTGAAATATTTAGTAAGTTGGCTGTTACTTACTGAAGCTCCAGCTAATCGGGCCCCCACAATCTGCCGTCTTTGGAACCCTGTTACGTCTTTCATTCACGTAGACCTTGACCTCTTTCGTTGCACGTCGGCGTTGGCCTCTGAATGCAAATACTAAGTGTGTACTACTCGCAAACAACCTGCACTGATGCCTAGTCCGCACTGAACACGCACAGTCCAGCGCAAGATGTGCCTTACATGCGTTGCTGACGGTCAAACACAACTATCCCATTACTGCCACTGTTCACGTTATTTTGCCTATCCGCTGTACTTACCGTAGCCTAATGTTATGCTCGCCATTGGATATCTCCAGTCCCGCCCTCTGTTGCCATTAATAGCCAATACTGCGTGGTACACAATAGAGTGTGATCAAAAAGACAGTATAAATTTGAAAACTTAATAAACCACGGAACAATGTAGATAGAGAGGTAAAAATTGACAGACATGTTTAGAATGACCTGGAGTTTTATTAGAACCAACAAAAAAAAATTTCACAAAATGTCCGACAGATGGCGCGTGAAAGATCTCTTGCGCGCGTCGTTTGGTGGTGATCGTGTGCTCAGCCGCCACTTTTGTCGTGTTTTACCTCCCAGGTCCCCAGACCTTAGTCCGTGTGATTATTATCTTTGGGGTTACGTGAAGTCGCAAGAGTATCGTGATCGACCGACTTCTCTAGGGATGCTGAAAGACAACATCTGACGCCAATGCCTCACCATAACTCCGGACATGCTTTACAGTGCTGTTCACAACATTATTCCTCGACTACAGCTATTGTTGAGGAATGATGGTGGACGTATTGAGCGTTTCCAGTAAAGAACATCATCTTTGCTTTGTCTTACTTTGTTATGCTAATTATTGCTATTCTGATCATAAGAAGCGCCATCTGTCGGACACTTTTTGAACTGTTGTATTTTTTGGGTTCTAATAGAAACCCATGTCATTCCAAGCATGTGTGTCAATTTGTACCTCTCTATCTACATTATTCCGTGATTTATTCAGTTTTCAAATTTATACTGACTTTTTGATCACCCGGTATGCGGGGCGTCGAATGCCGTAAACATCAATGGCGTTTTCCAACGTCTCACTCAAGGTGTTGCTTGCAATCACCAAGATGATACCCTTGTCTTGGATATTCACCAGTGAGTGTTACCATTCTCTAGACCTGTAAGCTTCTGACCGTCCATTCATAGTAATTAAGTGCGAGAGACAGCCAGACACAAGCAACAGCAGGCACTCGTTTGCTGCTGCTGCGTCCAACCAATCACGTTTCAGCGGTCTAACTAATCCGACGAATACGATTGCCGCGGACACTCATCCTAAACCGTGAGTGGATTGCACTATTACAGAAAGCGAACAGGATGAAGACGATGAAATGAGGGAGATCGGCCGTTGATTTCTCTACACACAGTCTGTCCTTGTGCAGCGGCACGGGCCGGAGAATACTTAGCGAGACACGGCATTCTCGTTGCCAAGGTGGGCGGCAGTTGGCAGATGCTGCAGCTGACGCTCTTGCAGATCCCCCCCACCCCCGCACCGCCTCCGCCCTTTATGACTGTTGGGCAGCGTTCCGCGTCGCGACGGCAAGCGGACCGTGTCAAGGTCACCCGCCAAGGACACCTGTTGCCTTCCTGCTCCTCTGCCTTACCGGTTTCGAACTGCACTGAGGGGTCTTCAGTTTGTAGGCTCGCGTCTTGTGATAGTCTGACATTCACGGCATCAAATTCAAACTATGTGCATAAACAGCCACCTGTAACTTTCTTGCCTCTCATTGGGCATAGATTCTAAGGCTTCGAATTTTTCTCTGTCCTTCATCATACCGTGATTTTCAGCTCGTCGGCCATGTTTTTCCAGATTGCATCCTTTGTATTCATTACTTGCGACGTCTCATAGTTCTGGTCGTAGGCGAATCGCATTTATATAATTTCTACTTCCCTCTCTTGTCCTCATTTCCTTTGATAAACACACAAACTCATGACAACAAAAAAGTTTCTGAGCTCATTGGCCATAATTTTTTCCGATTCCCTTCTTAGTATTCATTAATTTAGACGTCTCAGAGCTCTGGTCGTAGGCGAATCGCAAATTCGTACTTTCCTCGTTTGCCAAACACACAAACTCATGACAAGAAAAGAAACAACTACAGAACATGTGTACGGGCGCAGACTTTGGAGCAAGAGCGAAATGATACTGTTTTCTAGCTGACATTTGACTGCAGCGCTGCGTGGAAGTAGGGAACGAAGGTGAGACTATAGTAAGCAGTTACAAACACAGAGATAAACATTGCCCTGCAATATTCCCTACCTTTAGCGGACAACACCGGCAACCTCCAGCGACATTGCAGCAATTTGAGGGCAACTCTACGGCTGTCAAATATTGACATGAAATATGGCCCGTCCAAACGCATCCAAGACTCGTCGCAGCAACTGTTCTGAGTTGTCAGCTGATTTATCAGAAATACATGATCGATTTTATAAACATCAAAATGCCGTCGAGTGAAATTCGTACACGAAGATTACAATGAGAAGCTCCATCTTTACTGTTTTATCTGTAATAACTCTTTTAGAGGCTACGATAAATCAGAGTTGTTTCTGCTTTATTATTTTCGATTTCAGGTTTCTTTGGGTCCACACGTATTTTCGTTCTTTGTTAGCGACCTTCCTTCTCTTCTTGCGTTCACTGACATCCAGTTTTTTTTGCGTGAAAGCCTACTTCTGCTGTTGAATTTTAAAAATTGTTCTGTTTCTTATTGTATGCAAACCGACACCATTGTTTGTTATTGTTTGTCAAAGATCTGTGTTGGCATAGAATTTTAATATCTTCTTTTGCTCGTTATGTCTGTTAGCTTGTCAACTTTCAGATATTACATCGTAAACTGTCTTCTGATGCACTGCTCCTTTTGTGTCCTACTTTTCTTAGGATTTTTGTTTAAATTTTTTCCAATTTTTCGAACTTTCCCTTCGTAGTCAGTTAAGTGTATATCTGGTCTCATTAGTGTTTCATAGTGTTTGTTTCGTATTCCGGTATACAGATTTTTTTAGTGTAGATATTTCTTGTTGCTTGGAAGGCCGTCTTCATTTTATGTATTCTAGTCTTTATTGCTGTTTTTTCCTGCCTGTTGTTTTATATCCATTCTCTTGAAATTAATTTCGATGTTGTCAGTTATTTTAAGTTTTTGAGGTGTGTAACACGAAGTTTGTCATGAATCGTGTTTTTTTGAAACTATGGTTGTTTGATTTGTTCTAGTGCGCTTTCAAGCGAGTCAGTAATAAGTGCTACGTGATCTTCAAATGCTAAACAATCTACAGTAATCTTGTTTGTATTTTATTCTAGTTGTACAGCCTTAATATTTACGGCATTTGTCCCGTCTCTATCCACTTCCTGTAATGCGCAATTAAAGAGTAGGAACTAGCCACCTCCTTGTCTTAACGCTAAGTTTGTTTAAAAATTTTCTGACAGTTCTTTCTTGATATGTAATATTTGTGTACCATCATTTGTAAAATTCAGGATTGCTAATACTGGCTGAAACCAGATTTCGAAAATGTAATAAGAATTGTGACCGAGGCTGCATTCTTCAGGCAGTTAGCATACAAAGGTCATTGTGGTGCCTCCACAACAGCATAACGCCATCTTTCAGTATCAGAAATAAATGATTAATACATAACTTATAACTACCCAAGGAAATGTGATGGGTAGGTAGATAGGTAGGTAGGTTTGTTTGTTTGTTTGTTGGTTTTGGGGAAGGAGACCGGACAGCGAGGTCATCGGTCTCATCGGATTAGGAAAGGACGGGGAAGGAAGTCGGCTGTGCCCTTTAAAATGAACCATCCCGGCATTTGCCTGGAGCGATTTAGGGAAATCACGGAAATCCTAAATCAGGATGGCTGGACGCGGGATTGAACCGTCGTCCGGTAGGTAGGTAGGTCATCGGATTAGGGAAGGACGGGGAAGGAAGTCGGCCGTGCTCTTTGAAACGAACCATCCCGGCATTTGCCTGGAGCGATTTAGGGAAATCACGGAAATCCTAAATCAGGATGGCTGGAAGCGGGATTGAACCGTCGTCCTTCCGAATACGAGTCCAGTGTCTAACCATTGCGCAATGTGATTTGTATGGCCTATTTTATCTTCTCAGATAATAGGGTGTACTTATGAAGAAAAATAATTTACTAGGGAAGATGTATCGAAGAGCAACAGTTAGCAAGTGTTGGCACGAGAAAATCCGCACGCTGCCTCTGTTCGTGGTCACCAAGAGCCCCGTCAATGTTTGGGCTGGTTTGATCTGTACATGTTTCCCATGACTGAACACAAACAGGCACTACATCTACTTTAAGGAAGCACTGCCAGCGTTGTTAAAACATATCGCATCCAACGGGACAGCGCATATGATACCAACATAGTGGTGCATCTGCGAACTTCGCTCATGCTGTGCGCAATCGTTTAGATGAAACCTTTGGTAATGGAAATGAGCGTTTGGCGTCATTGGCCGGGAAACCCCTTGCGGGGCAAGTCCGGCCGCCTTGGCGCAGGTCTTATTACATTCGACGACACATTGGGCGACCTGCGCGCCGGATGGGGATGAAATGATGATGAGGACAACACAACACCAAGTCCCTGAGCGGAGAAAATCGCCGACGCAGCCGCGAATTGAACCCGGGCCCCTTAGGACGGCAGTCCGTCACGCCGACCATTCAGCTATCGGGGCGGGCAGACCTGTATAGGTCGCTGTGGGCCGGTTTCGTAGCCTGCACGTTCCCCCGATTTAACGCCTCTCAACTTTTTTTTCGTCTGGGGACACCTGGTATCTTTTGTTTATGAAACGCTTATCGACACGGGTGAAAAGCTGATGCCGTGAATCATGGCGCCCTCTGATACAATCCGCGCTTTGCCAGGGATGTATGAAAGAGTGCGACAATCGGACAGCCGTCGTTGCATGGCGTGCATTCGGGCAGGTGGGCATAATTTCAAACGGTTTTTGCAGCAGTTCACAAATAAAAGCCTTGAAACCTCCACATCACCTCTCTTTTACCTTGATGTCACAAAGAAATGGAAAACGTTTCCCTGCAGACCTGCTACCGTGTCGACTCGGCTGACGGGCTGTATGCCTACGATCCAGGCGGCGCGCTACGTTGTTCCCTGGCGCCTGGCGCCAAACATAGAAGTGGCGGTCACAGAGACAGCGATATCGGTGGATTCCGGCCAGAGCAGTAATGAACCGTGATTTATTTTCAAAGAATATTATTAAGAATTTATTTTATTTACTAGCGATCCATCAAGCACATTAACACATTTAATCACACTATGTAAGCATGAAAGTAGTTGCCAGGGAATAACTGATGAAATTATAACCAAATTCCTTTTAACAAAGGGGAATTTTATTCACTTTAATAGCGCGTAAAAGTATTTTTTTTTTAAAAAAGAAACAGATTTAAAATTATAATCAGAAAGGACCCTCTAAATATCAGAGTCGCAATTTATTCAGAGGCCGGAAGAAAAAAGTTTCGACTGTATGAGCTCTCGGGCAGAGAACCTTGCTGCTCCCTTTTGACACGGCCGTAGTTACGACCGCTCACAAAAGCCTCTGAAAGACTACGCTGGTGCAAATCTGCAACACACCAAATTACCTTAAAGTAAAAGTTTTAACAATTCGCACAAGCACACAAACTATGTCCCCCCCACCCTCCGTAGGAGGCATGGAAATGGTACAAAATACTAACAATTAAAATATTAACCTTGCCACCGAAGGTGCAACTTGATTTTAACTTCTAAGAAAAGTCTTACGGTGAAAGGGTGGCAACTTTATATACTAAAATGATCATTTAAATATAAGCCCATGAAATGCAATCTTATATAAAATTTTACAAGGTTAGCCAAACAATAGTTAACATGCTCTACAGTACACAGATACCGCCTCTTAAGATCATAGGCAATAATATCAAAGTTTCCAATGATCAAAACATACTTCAGGTACTAAGCCGTTACACTCCAAGCAATAAATTCGTTAACACACCAAATATGACTAACATGACAGAGGCAGCTATTAACGTAGGGCAGATTGATAGGACAATTACCGAACAACCCGAACCGCAGGTTGCTCTAACCCGCACCTACTCCACAAGGGAAAAACGGACTACCCAATTCATAAATAACCACCTTCCCGCGGGTGGGTAAACGGAGAAGAATGGTGGGACGATCCCAAAACAAAGTGGCTGGTGACCTCATCAAGAAAAGTAAATGAAACAACATATCACTAATCACTTCTAATAAACTGCGATTTCTGGCGAAGACCTGGCGCAGCACCCCCAAATCGCTCTCCCAAACCGTCCGCTGCCAGCCGCTTCGACGGACGCAGGAAGGCGCGCCGATCTCCCGTCTCTCGGCGTCGCAGCTCGCACCGGCCAGACTGATGTCGTGGGTTGACTCCTGTTGCTCTCTTGTCGGCCGCGAAGCCACTATCCCTAGCTATACGGCGCGGCCCACTGGACTCGCGTGGAGACCTCACATGCGCCGACGCTCAAGACGGACAAGTCATATTGTGTCTCAGTGCGCGACCGACCAACTGATCGATCCAACCGATAATGACCATTGCCTGAGCAAACTCGAGCAGACTGGCGGCCTAAAGCGCAGACTCAGATGCAGGAACTGAGCCTCGACTGGGCGACCACTCGGTGAGTTCTCTTCCTGGCTGAGTGGAAAGACTCTCATTTTGCCGACTTCAAAGGTTGATCCAAACGACAGACAGACAATAACTGCCTAACAAATGTGGACGAGAGACTGACCCAGACTGACCGACTGGCGAGCTCAAAGCGCCCCTTAAATGCACGTGAACAGGCAACCTTTTCCCTTTCCCACCAGAGGGAGACACAAAAGCTGCGATTGCCACAGCTGCGCCACCGCCAGAAACGGAGGGCGACTGCTTCACACTACACGCTGCGGCGCGCTCTTCAAAACAGCAACTTTTACCCCGGCTCAACCGGCATTGGCTGAAAACGGCCGAACTTTTCACATCAGTACGCCACTACGTGCGCGATCACAATGTAGCCGATCTCATCGCCCGAACGTACAGATTTCATCGGTAAAATTCGTCTGGTTTTTATGGCCATAACGGCAGACACGACACGAAAAATGGACTGTAAGAAACTAATAAGTTTAGTCAATGGAGGAGTCTGTGGCATCCTGAGGATGAAAAATATCATAATTAGGATACAGTTCGGAATTTATGGACTGAAATCGCAAGTTTATTGGAAACTAAAATGAGGTAAAATCTTTATAGCAAAGTTTACGTGTTGATTATAAACCTCGAAAAATAATATGTTGAACTGACAGCATATCTTATGATTTAAGTTACTGCAGTGAACGTTTTTGGATTGTGGTAGATGGACAATAGTAGTCTACAAATTATCATCATTGCTGCTGCTTACTGGGGTTCTTATGGCAATAAGCTGGTGATTCTGTTGCTTGAAGTTGTTTGCAAATGTGGTGTACATACGTATTTTCACTACTGAGTGCCTTAGGTGCGCGGACTATATTGCTCCAAACTTCACTTTTGTCCGTCATACATATGCGGCATGACAGTCGTTTAACGTTAATTGACGCATGTTTGCAAAGGTATAATAAATTCAGCAAAACAAAAATGGTTCAAATGGCTATCATCACTATGGGACAACATCTGAGGTCGTGGTTTCATTGTGTGGGGTGGGATTATGATTGGTGCGATACACCCCTGCATGTCTTTCACAGAGGAACTATAACAGATGAGGTGTATCGGGACGTCATTTTGCACCAGTATGTCCGCCTTTTCAGGGGTGCAGTGGGTCCCTCCTTCCTCCTGATGGATGATAACGCAAGGCTCCACCGGGCTGCCATCGTGGAGTAGTACCTTGAAACTAAAGGTATCAGGCGATTGGAGTGGCCTGTCTGTTCTCCAGACCTAAACCTCATCTAGCACGTCTGGGATGCTCTCGGTCGATATATCGCTGCACGTCTCCAAACCCCTACGACACTTCTGGAGCTCCGATAGGCACTGGTGCAAGAATGGGAGGCTATACCACAGCAGCTGCTCGACCACCTGATCCAGAGTATGCCAGCCCGTTGTGCGGCCTGTGTACGTGTGCATGGTGATCATATCCCGTATTGATGGCGGCCTACATGCGCAGGAAACAGTGGCGTTTTGTAGCAGGTGTGTTTCGGGACGGTTTTCTCAACTTCTCACCAATACCGTGGACTTACAGATCTGTGTGTTCCGTATGTGCCTAGGCTATTGGCTCCAGTTTTGTGTAGTGCCACGTAGTGTGGCACCACATTCTGCAATTATCCTTAATTTATGAGCGTGAGTGTAGTTCTAGGCCGCCATCGCTGACGACAACCTCTCGCTGAAATACGCAGAAGCTTTGGTAAACGTAAATCTCTTGAACCGACATCTACACCCATTTTCTGCGGACCACTGGGGTGTATGCGACAGAATACTTGGAATACAGCTGCTTCCCGTTCCATTCGCGTATGGAGGGCGGTAGGTGTGCACGATTAAACCGTTCTGTCTGTGGTGTAGTCTGACCTTGTCGTCGGGATAAGTAGCAAGCCGGAGAATAAAAAAAAATGATTCAGTTGGCTCTGAGCACTATGGAACTTAACATCTGAGGTCATCAGTCCTAGACTTAGAACTACTTAAACCTAACTAACCTAAGGACATCACACACATCCTCCATGTCCGAGGCAGGATTGGAACCTGCGACCGTAGCAACTACGCGGTTCTGGACTGAAGCGCCTTGAACCGCACGGTCGCAGGGGCCGGCTGCCGAAGGATACCTGTGTATTAATTATCTACAGCTGCTTCTTGAAACTGTAAGTGGGTTTCCTCGTGATTATTCGCTACTACCCCAAGTGCTTAGCCAGTTAAGTTTTTTTTAGTGTCTCCGTCACACACTCCCATGGGTCCTAAGACCATTCATTTTGCCATTCGTCCTAAAGGACGTATCTAAAATAAACGAATGAATGAATAAAAGAGGGGACTGACAGAGTGGGTCATGACAAACAGCTTTCACATAACAACCCACATGAGCATCGCTTGAACTGCGTTCGGAGTATCACCGACAACCGTCGTCAGACGCCGTCGCCACGGGGCATCCGACCACCAGTACTAGGCGGCGTCGAGGGCTTAGGTTAGAATCTATTCTACCTACGGAGGAGGTTACTTTTAACTTGTTGTAGAGGATGGCTACCACCACGCCTCTGTTCAAATGGCTCTGAGCAGTATGGGACCTAACATCTGAGGTCATCAGTCCCCCAGAACTTAGAGCTACTAAAACCTAGCTAACCTAGGGACATCACACACATCCATGCCCGAGGCAGGATTCGAACCTGCGACCGTAGTCGTCGCGCGGTTCCAGACTGCAGCGCCTACAACCGCTCGGCCGGCGAAGCCTCTGTGCTTGAACACGAGTGCTGCAGTGTGGCTACTGCTATTAAAAAGAAGCCGGAATGCATGTAAATGAGGTATACCTGTCTCGAAAAGAACGTGGCGAGTACTGTATACTCTGCCTCCAGTTACTGGAATTACCAGACAAGTTTTACGAATATCTGACATGAAGGGAAAAATGCTGTGCCACAGAAGTTGAAACCGCTTTAACTTTGTGACGCCACTTCCCTTCTCTCATCACGATTGGCGTCAGAAGGGGCCGGCCCCTTTGAATCTAACACGTCGTAACTGATTTTTTCGTACTTATGCGTGTGCATTACAAAAGTATGTAGCTTCAATGACACACCGTACTGAGGATCTCTCCAAAAAACGTTGTTCCGAGTATGGTTTATTATTTTATAATGCAAGAATGTGCGACTTCGGTGTACAAATGTTTAGCCAATGATGGAAATGCAAATGAGTGTTTGGCTTCATTGGTCGGGAGGCCCGTTACGGGGCAGGTCCGGCCGCCTTGGTGCAGCTCTTATTACATTCGACGCCACGTTGGGCGACCTGCGCGCCGGATGGGGATGAAATGATGATGACAACACAACACCCAGTCCCTGAGCGGAGAAAATCCCCTACCCAGTCGGTAATCGAACACGGGCCCCTAGGAAGGGAATCCGTCACGCTGACCACGCGGTGCGGACTGCCAATGATGATCCGAGCAGATAATAATTTACGTGGTGAAAGTAGATGGATAACATTTGCGTGTGAGTAAACAAGTATTATTTAACTAATGACAGGTAGATTTGTGATTTCACAGGAGCACAATTTATTCTAAAAAAAATAATGAAATCAATCCAATACTGGCAGTATATTCAGATTCTAGAACTAGTAACCTCACTGTTCTTTAAACACTTGCTTAGTGGATTTGAGAAAGGAAGTAACATTTCTGCTGACAGTACTATTTCTGATTGAATGTAGCTACTAATAAAGAAAATCAGCTGTACTACAGTGTCCTTCAATGCACCTGCGCGAAACATAGCTGCGAAATGTCGTATAGAATACTCGTAAATTGCAATTTTAGTAGTATTTGAAGTGCAACAGCGAAAATATTAGCTTTTAAATTAGTATTTAGGACTTGGTAAACAGCAACTAACATATCACACAAAAAACTTTGAAACTGTACTTTAAGGGTTTGGTATCTGGTTCCTGGTTTACGCCAAATGAAAACCCGGCTGTTCGGACTTTCCCTGAACTCGTCCGTGAGAATAACCTGTCACCACTGTTCCAATGACCATGTACTGTGTTCCTGACACCAGGTTTGACTGGCTCTCCTGCGACCAGGGGTCAGTGGAATGCAGGTCTCCGGGCGAATAAACCACGTTTGTTCAGTCGTCTGTAGACTGTGTGTCTGGAGACAAATGTTCCAGTGGCTGCGGTAAGGTCCCGAGCAAGGCTACCTGCAGTACACCGTGGTCGTGTGCGGGCACTAATGGTGAGATTTCATTCTTCTTGTGGTGTTGTACCCTGTGGACGTCCCGTAATGTAGCGACTGGACACGTTTACTGTCTGCTGGAATCGTTTCCATAATCTTGAGATCACACTTTGTGACACACGCAGGGCCCGTGCTATGACCTGCTGTGTTTGACCAGTAGCCCTAATATTCTAACGCTCATAACGTCATCAATATGTGTTCTTTGAGCGATTTTCAACATACGGTCACCATTAGCACTCTGAAAATGTCTGCTCATTTACTCGCTGCAACGTACTCTGACATGCATCAACACACCTCTGCGTATGTGGAATGCTGCCAGCACCACCGTCCGACGACCGCGGGTCAAATGCAACGCATGGTCATACCCCGAGGTGATTTAACTCCGCAAACCGCCCACCAGGGCGTTGTTTCACCATGTATCCTTAATTTATGAGCATGAGTGTACATGCATATGCCTGGCGATTCTTCTGGGAAGCGTCGTGACATGCTTCCTTTTGCAGTCGCTTGGAAAACTTCGTTGTATAACCGATCTACGAAAAACAGTTCCCGAAGGCGAGCGAGTTTTTTCGCGGAATATGAACAAGGTTATTAGTTCTCAATGTGTCATTTCAATATTGGTGTGATGGCTGAAGTGAGGAACCTGCAAGAGCCCCCTCATGAACTGAAGCTGTGTGTCTATTTCAGAACAGCAACGAGCCCGTACGCGGTCACACAGGAGCTTCACACCTCAGCTGAGCGTCAACACACATACTCCGCTAGCCACGGTGCGTGGCGGAAGCTACCCTGTAACACTACTACTCGTTTCCTTTCTTTTTCCACTCGTAGATAGAGCGAGGGAAAACGACTGTCAATATGCCCAGGCATGTGCCCTGATTTCTCGTATCTTATCTTGATAGCCCTTACGCACAGTGCTGTTCTGCAATCAGTTAAAATTTTGGGTTATCTAAATTTTCTCGGTGGTCAAACTGCCTATTGGCTTCTGTCTCGGGTTCTTCTGCCGACGTTCGTCTGATGATTTTACTGATGTTTCGCCAGCACGAGTGGCTGTCATTATCAAAGCTTCACCCTTCATTGCCGGTGGTGAACTGGAACCGAGCTCGCGGCCGCAGACTATATGTACCTGGCGCGCCAACATCCGAGGGTTTCTCCTCGGTCATTTCTGGTGCGGTTCTCCTCTTGCTACCTGCGACGGTCGTTCGCTGCAGTGCGGGAAGCCAGGATCCGTTTACCTTAAGGCTCTCCTCTTTCTTGTTGAAACTGTTCGCGTGTTTCTGTATTTCTACAGCTTCTCTGAACAAGCGCGTGTGATAGTGCTTCTCTACAGCCAGAACTTCCGTGTCGGCGAATTTTATTACGCGGTCGGTCTCACTCAGCGCATGCTCTGCCACGGCCGATTTCTCCACCTGTCGCAACCTGCAATGTCGCTTATTCTCTTTGATCCTGGTGTTGATTAATCGTCCAGTCATTCCGACAAGTGCATGGTATTCGGTATATTCCCTACACTGCAAGTGGGTCCCTTTTCTCCTTTGCCGATGTAAGACACTCTTTGATCTTCCTTGTCGGTTTGAAAATCGTCTTTACGCCATTTTTGCGCAATATATGGCTGATTCTGTCCGTCACTCTTGGAATGTATGGCAGAAAGGCCGTATCCGACATTTCTTTCTCTGATTCCTTACTTCGCCGAGTGTTTGGATCTGTTACACTTCTAATATAATTTGTGGAGTACCCATTGCTCCTCAGGACACCTTCCAGGTGTTGCATTTCGCGTCTGAGGTGCTGCGGCTCACACATTCGTCCTGCTCGCGTTACGAGCGTATTAATCACGCCTTTTTTTTCTGGCTCGGATGGTGGTTTGATAGTTTGTGCAGGTATCTGTCCGTGTGTGTCGGTTTTCGATACACGCTGTGTACCACGTTTTCGCCATCCCTTGTGACCAGCACATCTAGAAACGGCAGTTTTTTGTCCTTTTCTACTTCCTTGGTTAATTTTATGTTGGCGTGGAGGCTTAGGAAGTCACCGAGCTGTTCTTCACCATGGCTCCGCACAACGAAAGTATCAGCGGCGTATCTGTACCACACTTTAGGTATGCAAGTCGCCAAGTCCAGTGCCTGTGCTCTGAAATGTTCCATGAAGAAGTTGGCCACCACTGGACTGAGAGGACTACCCATGGCGACGCCTTCCAGCTGTTCCCAGAAATTGCCCTTCCACGTGTAACAGCTCGTGGTGCGACACACATGGGAGAGCTTTGTGATGTCTTGCGGAAAAATGGAACCGATGTACTCCAGAGTGTCACTTTCGTAAACAAAAAAACAACATCAAAGCTGACCAGGATGTCATTTGGTGCAAATTTCAGTTTCTTAATTTCGGCTCGGCTCCAGTTCATCACCGGCAATTGAGGGTGAAACTTCGACAGTGGCAGCCTCTCGTGTTGGCGAAACGTCAGTAAAATCATGATATGAACGTCGGCAGAAGAACCCGAGACAGAAGCCAATAGGGAATTTGTCATCAAGTAGCCTAAGCCTTAACAATTTTGTTTCTCAGTTGCGTTTCTCGAAAAGAACACCGTCTTCCCTCCAGGGATTCTCATTTGAGTTCCTGAAGCATTTCTGCAACACTTGCATGTTGTTCGAACCTACAGATAACAAATCTAGGAGCAGACGTCACGGTTTAGGAATAGTGTTAGTTAAAGTCAACAAACCTAAAATTTTTGTTCAGAACTTTGTGATCAGAAATCAGTCAGAAATACATTTTAAATATATTGCAATTTCTGATTAAAAAGGAACAATAATACCAATTTTCCTTTCATGTAAAAAACGTACCGTACTTGACTGGAATACTCTTTTTCAAATTCTAAAGGTGGCAGGGGTAAAATACAGGGAGCGAAAGGCTATTTATAATTTGTACAGAAACCAGATGGCAGTCATAAGAGTCGAGGGGCATGAAAGGGAAGCAGTGGTTGGGAAAGGAGTGAGACAGGGTTGTAGCCTCTCCCCGATGTTATTCAATCTGTATATTGAGCAAGCAGTAAAGGAAACAAAAGAAAAATTTGGAGTAGGTATTAAAATTCATGGAGACGAAGTAAAAACTTTGAGGTTCGCCGATGACATTGTAATTCTGTCAGAGACGGCAAAGGACTTGGAAGAGCAGTTGAACGGAATGGACAGTGTCTTGAAAGGAGGATATAAGATGAACATTAACAAAAGCAAAACGAGGATAATGGAATGTAGTCAAATTAAATCGGGTGATGCTGAAGGAATTAGATTAGGAAATGACACACTTAAAGTAGTAAAGGAGTTTTGCTATTTAGGAAGTAAAATAACTGATGATGGTCGAAGTAGAGAGGATATAAAATGTAGACTGGCAATGGCAAGGAAAGCGTTTCTGAAGAAGAGAAATTTGTTAACATCGAATATAGATTTATGTATCAGGAAGTCGTTTCTGAAAGTATTTGTTTGGAGTGTAGCCATGTATGGAAGTGAAACATGGACGATAACTAATTTGGACAAGAAGAGAATAGAAGCTTTCGAAATGTGGTGCTACAGAAGAATACTGAAGATAAGGTGGATAGATCACGTAACTAATGAGGAGGTATTGAATAGGATTGGGGAGAAGAGAAGTTTGTGGCACAACTTGACTACAAGAAGGGATCGGTTAGTAGGACATGTTTTGAGGCATCAAGGGATCACAAATTTAGCATTGGAGGGCAGCGTGGAGGGTAAAAATCGTAGAGGGAGACCGAGAGATGAGTACACTAAGCAGATTCAGAAGGATGTAGGTTGCAGTAGGTACTGGGAGATGAAGCAGCTTGCACAGGATAGAGTAGCATGGAGAGCTGCATCAAACCAGTCTCAGGACTGATGACAACAACAACAACTGCAAAATTTGTACTAATCATTCCACAAACGACGACCTAGAAGTGAAGATAGCCATAATTACAGCTATTCCCGTTAGAATTTACATTTCGGAAATATTAAGCTGAATGCTTGTAACAAACGCATAAGAGAGTCGGTCCAAGTGACTGTATTCTGTTTTGACTACATAACGGCAAAATACTTTACTTCAGTTCCTAGGGAAAACATCAAATACAAAATTTTGATGGCAATTTCTGCTGTCGCCCTTCAGTAGAACAAGTGGAAAGTATACGAATGAAACGGTAATGATTGGTGTTTCATGTCGCACCAAGACTGTAGATGTTTCGAAAGAGCACTGCGTGTGCTGAGTTATGAAAAATCATGTAGTAATCTTCCCACAAGTTTCGTACCAGATTAGAATACAGAAAAGTGTTGGTGGTTTTACAGGGGCACTTCTTATTGATAGGATTCACTTGAATTGCAGCTGAACTACAACGGTGATAATATTATTGGCCAGCCACTTTTTGTTACTAAATGTGCATCCTGTGGATGTGTGTGATTAATAGCGTTAATACACTGCCGAGATGCCGCTTACATTCTAACAATTAATGTCTTTCAATTATTTATGATTAGATCTATCGTGATTATGCAATACTGGAGTAATGAAAATAAACTGGCTTCACTCAGTTTCTTTTACATTCTGATACCGATTTTTTACTATACACTGAAGCCGTCAGGGTAACTTTTTATATGAATTCTCTAGGAACGTCATCATTTACATTGAAGGTATCGCTACGTGTTTTCTGTTGTTATTTTCGCCAGTTGCGCAATGAACTGAATCACCATGCTCTGTAAGAGCAGTACTACTAAAAGAAATTAAAAAAAAGAAAACAAGAATGACCATTAGACTTAGTGCTTTATATCGCACCCATGTTAAGTAAGAGACGGTAGCGGGCAGACATCTTCAGACGGTTACCGCAAGACAGATACACTCTGATGCAGTAGTGAACTGCAAGAGGTTACGACTGTGCCCGAAAAGTGTGAGCTCCTTATGGACTACGAAATCAGCAAGTAGTTTAAACATGCAAGCGCATGCGCACTTGCTGCCCAAGATTGACATGCCTTAGCACCTGAAGATGTCGGCCAGTTGCGCTGATGAAATATTGTGGAGTTTTCACGATGACACCCTACGTCTCGCCCGAGAACCATATATACAACATGCCCGTCGGGAAAGCCTCAAGCAACAAATCTAGCAACCTTCCTCTGAACTGCTTCAGTGCCTTCCTTGAATCCGAACTGGTGTTGATCCCGAACACTCGAGCAGTACTCATGACTAGGTCGCACCAGCGTCTTGTATGCGGTCTTCTTTACAGATGAGTCACACTTTTCTAAAATTCTCCCAATAAACCGAAGTCGACTATTCGGCTTCCCTACCACAATACTCACAAGCTCGTTCTATTCCTTATCGCTTCACGACATTACGCCCAGATATTTAAACGACGTGACTGTCTCAAGCAAGAGGCTAATGCTATATCCGAACATTTCCAGTTCGTTTTCCCTACTCATTTGCATTAACTTACAGTTTTCTACATTAGGAGCCAGCTGCCATTCACCACTCCAACTAGCAATTTTTCTAGATCATCTAGTATAGACCTACAATTCCTTACCTTCGACTCCTTCCTGTTCACTACAGCATCAACAGCGAACAACCGCTGATTGCTGCCCACCCTGTCTGCCAAATCATTTATGTGTTTAGAGAACAACAGGGGTCCTGTCACACTTCCTGGGGCGCTCCTGATGTTACTACTGTCTCTGATGAACACTTACCGTCGAGGGCAACATGCTGGATTCTATTACTTAAGAAGTCTTCGAGCCAGTCACATATCTGGGACCCTATTCCGTGTGCGCATACCTTCGTTAACAGTCTGCAGTGGGGTACCTTGACGGATGCTGTTCGTAAATCTAGAAATACGGAATCTGCCTGTTCCCTTTCATCCATTGTTCGCAATATATCATGTGAGAAAAGGGCAAGCAGAGTTTCGCACCAGCGACGCTTTCTAAACCCATGCTGATTCGTGGACATGAGCTTTTTGGTCTCTAGGAAATTTACTATATTCGAACTCAGAATATGCTCTATAATTCTGCAGCAAACCGGCGTTAAGAATATTGGTCTTTAATTTTTCGGGTCCCTGCTTTTACCCTTCCTATATACTGGAGCCACCTGCGTTTATTTCCAGTCGCCTGGCACTGTGTGCTGGTTGAAAGACTCGCGATAAATCCAGACTAACTAAGGGGTCAACGACGTAGAGCACTCTTTTTAAAACCGAATTGGGATTCTATCCGGACCTGGCGATTTACTTGTGTTCAACTCTTTCAGTTGTTTCTGTACGCCAGGGATGCTTATTACTGTGTCAACCATACGGGGCTCAGTGCGATGGTCAAATGACGGTACTTTTGTACGATTTAGATGCTGAACGACTTCTTAAACGTGGAATTTAAAACTTCGGCCGACATTTTGCTGTCATCTACTGCCAAACCAGACTCGTCAGCGAGTGACTAGATGGAAGCCTTAGACCCGCTTAGCGATTTTATTTGGGACTTACACTGAGCTTGCCTGTTTACCTGTAACTGCAAGAAAAGTATAATCTGTTTTTTGATTAACTTTGCGAGCCGATGCGTAAGACATCCTCGTACCTGTTCTGTGTAGTATTTTCTTTGGTATCATCCCTCACAGCAGATAAAGGAGCGCACCTGGAAAATTTATACTTTTGTGGCTATAGCTGGATGTGCGGAAAGCAAAATTGCGCCAAATAATAGTTCGGGATGCCATTACGGTGCGTTGCCCGCACGGTTAGCCGTGCGGTCTAACACACTGCTTTCCGGGCGGGAAGGCGTTTCGGTCCCCGGCACGAATCAGCCCGGCGCATTAGTGTCGAGGTCCGGGGTGCCCTCCAGACTGTGGATGGTTTTTAAGGCGGTTTCCCACATGCCTTGCTGCCTCGGCGAATGCGGGCTGGTTCCTCTTATTCCGCCTCAGTTACACTATGTTGGCCATTGCTTTCTCCACGTACGCGTTCACCATAATTATTCTAGCACGCAAACATTGGCGTTACACTCGTCTGGTTCAGATATTCCCGAGGGGAGGGGGGGGGGGGGAGGGATTCCACTAGGGGCCTAACCGCGCAATAGGACTGGGTTCGGTGTGGGGCGGCGGTGGGGTGAGTGGACTGCTGTAACCTGTTGTGGGGTTGTGTATCACTGAGGGCTATGGCGGGGACGAAGCCTCTCCGTCGTTTCTAGGTCCTCAGTTGAATACAAGACAACACCATGCGTTTGTTGATGTGTGCTGTGGTGTTGTGTTTGTGTTATGTTGTGGTACTCAGTCCGAAGACTGGTTTCATGCCGCTCTCAACACTACTCTATCCTGTGCAAGCCTCATCACCGAATAACTACTGTGTCCTTCTCAATCTCCTTACTGTAATCTCTTTGCCTCACTGTACGATTTTAGCTCCCACACTTCCCTCCAGTACTAAACAGGTGATTACTTGAGGCCTCAGAATGTTATATCAACCGATCCCTTCTTCTAGTCAAGTTTTGCCACAAATTTCTTGCTTCCGAGCAGTACCTCCTCATTAGTTACGTGATCTACCCAGCTGTACTACAACATTCTTCTGTACCACCACGTCTCCAAAGTTTCTGTTCTCTTTCTATCTAAACTTTTTATTGTCCATGTTTACTTCCATACTTCCTTTCAGAAAGGACTTCCTGACACTTTAATCTCTACTCGATGTTAACAAATTTCTCTTCTTCAGTAACGCTTTTCTTGCCATTGCCAGTCTACTTTTGCATCCTCTGTACTTCGATCACCATCAGTTATTTTACTGGCCAACAATGAAAACTCATTTGCTACTTTTAGAGTCTTCTTTCCTAGTCTAATTCCGTCAGAATCACCTGATTTAATTCAACTACATTCTATTAACCTGGTTTGGCTTGTGCTCATGTTATATCCGATTTTAAAGCAAATGTATCATTCATCAGCTTTTCCAAGTCTTTTACTGTCTTTGCAGAATTACAATACATCTGCAGACCTCAAAGTTTTTATTTCTTCTCCAGGAACTTTAATTCCTGCTCCAAATTTTTCTTTGATTTCCATTTCCGATTGCTCAGTTTACAGATTGAATGATATCGCCGATAGGCTACAACCATGTTTCACAATCTCCTTAACCATTGCTTCCCTTTCATGGCCCTCGACTCTTACAACTGCCTCCTGGTTTCTGTAGACGTTGTGAATTCATGTCGCTCCCTATGTTTACCTTCGCTACCTTCGGAATTACGTATAATTACAATGAAATAAATACCCCTAGCTGCATACAGGCGCTGGTATGTCAACGGGTACAGTTGAAAATGTGTGCCCCGACCGGGACTTGAACCCGGGATCTCCTGCTTACAGGGCAGACGCTGTATCCATCTGAGCCACCGAGGGCACAGAGGATAGTGTGACTGCAGGGACTTATCTCTGGCACGCCTCCCGTGAGACCCACATTCCCAACTTATTGACCGGCACTATATTCATAGTGCTCTTGCCCATTATACTCATTACTCGCGGCTTTTTGCCGATTCTCGTAAGAGTTCGGGCACTGTTTTTGAAAAAGATGGTCAGATGGCCGGTGATATATGGTATCTGTTCTTTCTGACATGTCGGAAAGAACAGATAGCATATTCATAAGTATTACGTATAATGTTGGAAACCGAGAGCATGACTGAGGTAAAGCTAGGAAGGATTACGCCGCAACAGCAACTTACTTGACGTTCAACAACAGTTATTAGCAAAGGATTTGTACATTCGTTTCATATGCCAAGCAGTATAGTGCATAGTGTAATAATAGTAAAGAAACTTTCACTAACTGCCCCCAGTATTTATTATGCTGGAAGTCAGTACTAGTACTTAACAATCGAGACGGACATAGTAGCTGTTTTGCGCCTGAATGCCGGGTTATCGCCGGCGACTACAGTGGATCTGCTACGTACGCTCTCACGCATCAATCGGTTCCGCACACCGCCAGCGCAACTACAGCGACATATGGAGCGACTGTACTCACTGGCTACTTGCTGTCCATAAAATAAACCTCCCTGTGCGTTGCAGTAGATCTTTCCATTACAGCTTACGGTGCCAGTTTATCTACTTTACTCGTACCGTTCAAATATATACGAAAAATGGCAAATAATGGGACCTGATAGAAGAGGATCGTCACACACTGTGCTGCAATCTTCTGCGGTGAGACGATTTAGGAGTGCAGGTACTCATGACAGGAGTTGCGTCAGTCAGTTTTAGTGCCTTCAGCTGCGTCACCATCGACCTTCAACTTGGCCGCTGCAGGAAAAGTCATGGCGTGTTTGTAGAAAAAAAGGATGGCTAGTGTTCGCCACGGTCCAGAACCGGTTGCCACTATCTGTGTCCGTCCGGAAGCTACCCACTCATCTTCGATTGTATTTTTGTTACCCACTTTATTTCTCCGCCCAGTGTGGAGCCGCGCGACCGCTACGGTCGCAGGTTCGAATCCTGCCTCGGGCATGGATGTGTGTGATGTCCTTAGGTTAGTTAGGTTTAAGTAGTTCTAAGTTCTAGGGGACTGATGACCATAGATGTTAAGTCCCATAGTGCTCAGAGCCATTTTGAACAAAAATAAGGCACCATGTCGCAAGGTAAGAAGCGTGATGGAGTGGCTCGAGGAATAGAATGGCGAGATCCAGTTGTGCTGGCCCAGCAGCTCGCCAGGTCTGAAACTGATCGACCATATCTGTGATGTGATTGAACGTGGCGTAGATCTCAACGCCCCCCTCACCGGAATTTATGGGAATTAGGTGATTCGTGTGTGCAGATGTCCCTTGTGATATATAAATTTTCGGAGTCTACAGTGTCACGTGTTTCAGTGTCACACAAATTTGTATTTTTAAAGGGGATCACTTAAGACTATTTCCATGGTTTCGCCCCTCAAATTTCTCCCTCTTATCACAAAATTGTCATGTGATGTAGTACAACTGAAAAAATAAATTCCTTTTAAAGCACAGTTTCGTATATAATTTATATTCGAAACCTTACACCTGTGTCACAGAACAAATCCTACATCGAGAATACTTTACACAAGTTTAAGGGAAGAAATGCTTCCGATAATTATTACAGTGTTTAAAGAACATCAAAATATGAACAGGCTGAAATGAACAAACAGTGCATGAGACTATGTTAATCAATTCAATTGTAAAAAGCTAAGGGGCATATTATTAGCAAGATGAGAAATATGCAAAAGTGAAATGCCAAAATGAGCATTTTTCAATTGGGAGTAAATCAAAACAATCAGAATGGCTGAAAGAGAGCACAGTAACATGAACCATAAACGAATAAGAGGTAAGCAACTAAACAAATAAGAGAATAGGCAAAAATGAGATGTCAACAAAATGAGAGCTGGCCGAACTCCGTCGGTACTTATATACCTCATGGCCCGTAAGCAACAGGCGCGCCTACGATCGCAATGCACTCTTAGCGCTCGCGGCGGCGTCTAGCGACCCGTACGCAAGTTGTGCGGTTTCTGTCGCAGGTCGACCCTTAATCTATGATGTTACACCCTCCAGCGACCTACCAAGTCTCATTGTTGCCATGCTACGGCACGTCACCGGTGTTATCCCTGCCAAAGTTGGACATACCGGCTGTTTAGTAGATGGTCATAATGTTCTGCAAATTATCCTGTTAGGAGAACATCCGCAACTGAGTATTATACCAGAGGTTGAAAATACCGCTTCGGTTGTGAATTTCTTTTATCATCACGACCGGTTTCGGGCTCTCATAATCCCATCCTCAGGTGTTGCATTTGTGCTGTAGCCCCCGAGTGTCGCGGTGAACGTGTACTAGGCATGGCCCACATTTTCAATTGTTCCCGTTGGTATTAACGACTCCTATAAGCAAATAATGGTCTGGATTTCTTTGTAATTTCATTCTTCGAGAGCTGCAAGATCACCAATGGTATCTGTTCTGTCGGACATACAGAATAGCATCGGTGGCGATATCTGCACGCCGTTATGGTAAACCTTCGTACTGCTCCTAATATTTATTCCTCGCGCTTACATTAGTGGCTTGGAACGGGCCTGGGATTCAGGTCGAAAAAAAATCGATTTTCGATTTTCATCATATTTCGATAGATTAAGATTTTATTTAAGTACTCTGAAATGGCTGTTGCTGACAATTTTTTTTTCTAGCATTTAAAGAGCATTTTCCTACCACGTGTGTTTATGTGCCACGCCCACTTCTCTGTCACCCTCTTTTCTGCATATATTTTACATCCCCTACATCGGACGTTAGGAATTTTTTTTTACTCCCGAGTGTGTTGGCTATCCTTGGAATGCAATGGTCGGTATTCTTTTGTTCCTGCTTTTTTTAAACAACACACTTTCAAACACGCGGTTAGTTTTGTACAAGTGTGATTGGCAAGTAGTTATTATAGAAAACTTGCAGGTATACTATGGGCAGGCAATTAGGAGAAATACAGAAAATATTGAGGCAATGAAGAGAGGTTTGGGCCATAAGTCCTCTACTGATTATAAGCCATGTCATGGATTGTGTCCATCAGGGGAAAATTCGTGGTGCAAATACAATAGGGCTCGGGCAACTGCAGAATCTTATTCTCAACAGCATTCTCATATTCTGCTGCTGTTATTACAAAAAAAATGTTCAAATGTGTGTGAAATCTTATGGGACTTAACTGCTAAGGACATTAGTCCCTAAGGTTACACACTACTTAACCTAAATTATCCTAAGGACAAACACACACACACCCATGCTCGAGGGAGGACGCGAACCTCCGCCGGGACCAGCTGTGCTGTTATTACAGCAATTGAAGCCATTTTTAGAGACTTGGCTCATCCTGACCTTCTAAGGAAATGTCTGCATGGGACACAGAACCCAAATGTTTCAGCAGCATAATTAGGAACCGCCTTCATAAAACTGTATTTGTAGGCATGCATACAATGAAACTACGAGTTAATGATGCTGGTATTACATTCAGTTTTGGTAATATTGGAAAGTGTTGGGTACTGAAGAAGCTGGGAATTAATCCTGGTGAAAATATGATCACTGGGCTGCAACACTGAGATAAAATAAGGATAGCCGATGCAGATAGGTCTGCATCTAATATGGCCACGAAAGCAAGACAAACATCCAGGAAGGTGAAAAAGAAGCTGGAAGACCTGCTAGAGACCAAAGAAGGGCTATCATATGCAGCAGGACACTTTTAATAAATTGTAAGTAACAAATTTCAAAATTTTTTCTTTACAGTTTATTTCGTGCAAACTAAAATTTTCAGTGTATATGCCCCATTTTATCTGAAACTATCATATATAAATGAATGACATTTTCAGAGACTCTGCATAACATAAAAAGCCACCTCTGGTTCTACATTCATTAATATTTCCCCATTAGGAAGTTCACAAAAAAATATTTTCTGCAGAAAAAAACTTTATTTTTGTTAATAAATTTAAAAAATTATTTCTTAAAAACTATAAAATGGATAAAGTAGATTTTAGTACAGTTGCCTCTATTAGCGTCATGTAACATACAGTAAAAATATTAAGGTCCTGCATCAAATAGTTTTTTTCAGAAATGGGTCAGATACTTGCCTAAATTAACATGGGTTAGATAGGCAGGGTGTGGTCCCCTTAAGTCGCGTCGTTTACGACTGTACGTCCATTTACTGACAATGCGATGTCGGCCATGTTAAGCGCCGTCCCTAACATTGTTGCCGTCCCGATAGCTGAATGGTCAGCGTGACGAATTGTCGTCCTACGGGCCCGGGTTCGGTTCCCGGCTGGGAAGGGGATTTTCTCCGCTCCGGGACTGGGTGTTGTGGTGTCTTTATCGTCATTTCATCCCCATCCGGCGCGCAGGTTACCCAATGTGGCGACGAATGTAATAAGACCTGCACCAAGGCGGCCGGACTTGCCCAGCAAGGGGCCTCCCGGCCAATGACGCCAAACGCTCACTTCATTTTTTACTTCAACGCTAAAAGTCTAACAAAGTCTGGACAGGCCGCACTTTTACGTAGTTGGCCGAACACGATAGTATCACAGAATGTTTGACGGATGGCAACACAGACCAAGAGCATTAAACTTCATAACGAACTGCACCATGATAATGCTACGAAAGCACGCGCAGCTCAGTACACATTAAAACAGGTGTTCAGTGTCGCAAGTACTTCCATTAAGAGGGGAGGAAACTACATGTTTTCTGGGTTACACTGATTCTCCGTAAGCAAACTAAGTGACAGACGATAAGAGGAAAACAGGCATACTGTCGCAACAGGGCAGTCGTTAGCATTGTAATCGGTTATCAGCTGCCCCACATACGTAGAGTGAAACCCAGCGGGCTGGCAATGCACACGAGCTAAAGCCACGACGAATGGGCCACCAGTTAAATCACGAACAAACACTTACGCTTAGCCCGGAAGAATTTAGAGCAACGCTATCTAGTTCGTAAAATTTGGGGTGTAGAATCAGGAAAGAAAGGTAACCCTAAGGAATATAATGTGCTGGATTGCAAAACTACACGTTCGTAGTTTAAGTTGTAATAAACTGGTCTGCGCTATTGTCGAGCGAAATGACTGTTGATGTGATTTTTGTTGCTTATGTGCAGCAATTTACAAAGAGATAACATACGCAGTACTTGGTAGTCAACTGACAATAGACGTTTCCCGGTTCTTAGCAATGGACGAATGCTAATGCCGTGTAGCGATAAGTAGTTTCGATTTAGAGTAGTGGACTACGGCTTGGATACAGGGAGTCCCAAAACTTTAACAGCAAAGTTATAATAACGACAAAAATACTGAAATGAGGCAGGAACCAAAGATCGAAAATGAAAACGGTAAGAGTACGCACCTATATCTACGTCTACATCTACATGGTTACTCTGCAATTCACACTTAAGTGCCTGGCAGAGGGTTCATCGAACCATTTTCATACTACCATTCCACTCTCGAATGGCGCGTGGGAAAAAGAAACACCTAAATCTATCCGTTCGAGCTCTGATTTCTCTTATTTTGTTATGATGACCATTTCTCCCTACGTAGGTGGGTGTCAACAAAATATTTTCACATTCGGAAGAGAAAGTTGGTGATTGAAATTTCGTAAATAGATCTCGCTGCAAAGAAAACCGCGGCTTTGTTCCAGTGACTGCCACCCCAACTCGGGTATCATGTCAGTGACACTCTCACCCCTATAGCACGATAACACGAAACGAGGTGCTCTCCTTGCACTTTTTTCGATGTCCTCCGTCAATCCTACCTGGTAAGGATCCCACACCACGCAGCAATATTCCAGCAGAGGACGGACAAGTGTAATGTAGGTTGTCTCTTTAGTGGGTTTGTCGCATCTTCTAAGTGTTCTGCCAACAGAGGGCAATCTTCATTTCACGTTCCCCACAATATTATCTATGTGGTCTTTCCAATTCAAGTTGCTCGTAATTGTAATTCCTAGGTATTTAGTCGAATTGACAGTCCTTAGATTTGTGCGATTTCTCGTATACCCAAAATTTATCGGATTTCTTTTAGTACCCATAGTGCACCTTTCGTGGTATTTTGAGTAAAATAAAATGTATTAACTCAATAATTTTATAAAAAAAAACGTTTTCATTCATCAGTGAGCAATATCGTGCTTGGTGATTAATTTTAAGAATTCACTTTGGTGTAAATAAAATAAAAATATCCTCATGACCTAGTAGGAAGTTAAGAGTGCGTACTATATTTGTTGCGAATAAAGCAGAGCATTTCTCCTTCCCTGAACTACTCCACAGTATACGCAATCCTCGGAATATGAGTTAACACACCCTGAACATACATTATCGGGTCCTAATCCTCATCTTCATGTGTGCTATTTCAGGCCAAACTTGTGAAGGTTGTGGGAGAACATTGTCAAAATTTATCAGATTTTGATCATTCGATTCTCTCTTTCTCCCAATTATTTTTACCGGAAGTTTTCTCCTTTTACTTCAGCACCATATCATTTTCAATTTTGCGCACAATAGCTCTTTTTTTCAGTGAGGAAGGGGTCGTACTTTGTGGTTTTTGTATTAGTCTCCTAACCTTTTGAATCTTTCTTTCTTGATCGTAATTCGAGAAAGCTGAAAAATTATGTGTATATCAACAACAGGTCTAGTGATATTCCCATTCTTGTTTCCCCTGAAGGATAATATTGTTGTCGGTCTGAGAATTTCTGAGTTTACGCTCTTTGGCCAGAAGAGTCAAATACACCTTTAGCTGACTTTCTGGTTGTTCAGCAGATTCAGTTGGAGCTTCATTAGGATGTTGTGTGGCCGTTACGTATTTTACTCTCCTGGGTAGAGTTTCAGAGAATCGCCACTATGTGCTAACACCATACAAAGAGCTATTTCTTGCGCTTTCTTACAAGTTAACTGTGATTTACAGTTTTCTTAGGTATTAAGTTCCAAACCTTAAATAAAAACAACATAAAAACGTTTTAACTAGCGAATTACAAATAAAGCAAAGTAGGCCCGTGGCAATGCGGCTTCTCTAACAACTGACAAAAAAATCATATCAAACGTTATCTGCAGTGTTACCAACTGTATGAAATTATGGTATTCATAGCCGCCTGCCCCGTATCAAGTGGTACGATGTACTGAATGGGCAGTGGCGTGTGACCCACGAGTTGATTCCTTGTTATAAAAGCATATTAAGCAGTATGCCGCCTGCCGAATTGACTCTGGTAGTGCTCTCTTGAAATCAAGTAGGTTTATTACGCTAACAGTCGTGATTTGACCAGCCTTTAATAATTATCTTCACTAGCAATGTTGCTGTGGTCGACATGTTCACTGATACCACGTGATATGTAAGCATCATTTGAGGATGGTTGCTTGCTAACCGAAACCGTTTATCCACCAATTGTATTTACCTTATACTGATCTCAAGACCTTTAAAATCCAATACATAAAAATGAATATTCGTTTGTTCATCTTCTTTGTGTTTCTGTACCATTCATCCCATTACGATGAAACTTTGGTGCGTTATGCTCATGCACGCGAGGGGGTTTGTGGGGCTGAGACCCAATTCCCACCCACAGGGATGGGGGTGAAAACGGGGGTGACAAAGAAGTGTAAGTCAGGAGCGTCTGCACCGATTTCAATCAAACCTTGTGTATACATGACCCATCATTTGTACAATTCTTTCTATTAAAAACGATGTCAGTGTAATGTACGCTAGCCACTGCTTACGGAGTGTGGTTCGAAATGGTTCAAATGGCTCTGAGCACTATGGGACTTAACACCTGAGGTCATCAGTCCCCTAGAACTTAGAACTACTTAAACCTAACTAACCTAAGGACATCACACACATCCATGCCCGCGGCAGGGTTCGAACCTGCGACCGTAGCGGTCGCACGGTTCCAGACTGTAGCGCCTAGAACCACTCGGCCACCCCAGCCAGCTACGGAGTGTATGTGTGTGTCTTCGTTTGGAGGGGGGGGGGAGGGAGGAGAAGTCACACTTTAAAATATTTGATATTAGTGTGAAATCTACACTTCTCGGAGTAGCCAGCCACTGGCGACAATCACCATGACTTTTCATTTCTAGTGTTGGGGAAAGGAGGCAGGTGCAAAGGCAGGCACATCTGAATATGACGCCGGAATGAAGTTATGTCAAGACTGGGACACGTATCACTTGCTGTCTGAAAAAATATAGGCTGAGAGTAAGACACACCCAGCACCGCCGTGGACGAACGTTTGGGGTGAGAGGTGAAATAAGTGTCTCCTAACTAAACTGAAGCGCCAAAAAAAAAAAAAAAAAAAAAAAAACCGGTTAACCATGCGTATTCAAATATAAAGATATCAAAACAGGCAGAATACGGCGCTGCGATCGGCAACGCCTATACAGGCTGTTACAAAAAGATGCGGCCAAACTTTCAGGAAACATTCCTCACACACAAAGAAAGAAAATATGTTATGTGGACACGTGTCCGGAAACGCTTACGTACCATGTTAGAGCTCATTTTATTACTTCTCTTCAAATCACATTAATCACGGAATGGAAACACACAGCAACCAGCGTGACTTCAAACACTTTGTTACAGGAAATGTTCAAAATGTCCTCTGTTAGCGAGGATACATGCACTGCATCCACCCTCCGTCGCATGGATGCGCTGGTGCGCTGATGCAGCCCTGGAGAATGGCGTATTGTATCACAGCCGTCCACAATACGAGCACGAAGAGTCTCTACATTTGGTACCGGGGTTGCCTAGACAAGAGCTCTCAAATGCCCCCATAAATGAAAGTCAACAGGGGCTGGTCAGGAGAGCGTGGAGGCCATGGAATTGGTCCGCCTCTACCAATCCATCGCTCACCGAATCTGTTGAGAAGCGTACGAACACTTCGACTGAAATGTGCAGGAGCTCCATCGTGCATGAACCACATGTTCTAGCAGCACAGATAGAGTATCCCGTATGAAATCATGATAACGTGCTCCATTGAGCGTAGGTGGAAGAACATGGGACCCAATCAAGACACCACCAACAATGCCTGCCCAAACGTTCACAGAAAATCTCTGTTGATGACGTGATTGTACAACTGCTTGCGGATTCTCGTCAGCCCACACATGTTGATTGTGAAAATTTTTAATTTTATCATCAGAATCTAGTAGGTACAGTACATACTGACGAAACTAAAATGAGCTCTAACATGGAAAGTAAGCGTTTCCGGACACATGTCCACATAACATCTTTTCTTTATTTGTGTGTGAGGAATGTTTCCTGAAAGTTTGGCCGTACCTTTTTGTAACACCCTGTATAAGACAACAAGTGTTTCGCGCAGTTGCTAAATCGGTTACTGCTGCTATAATGGGAGGTTATCAAGATTTGAGTGAGTTTAAACGTGGCGTTATAGTCAGTGCACCGGCATTGAAACACAGAAACTCTGATGTTGCGATTATGGCATTTTCCTGTACGACCATTTCATGAGCGTACAGTGAATATCAGAAATCCGCTAAAATATCAAATCTCCGACATCGCTGCGGCCGGAAAAAGATCCTGCAAGAACTGGACCAACAACGACTTAAAAGAATCGTTCAACGTGACGGATGTCCAACCCTTCCTCAAATCGCTGCAGATTTCAGTGCCGGGCCATGAACATGTCAGCCGTGCGAACCATTCGACGAAACATCATCGACATAGGCTTTCGGTGGCGAAGGCCCACTCGTGTACCCTTTATGGTTGCACGACACATCGCCCGTCAACACCGACATTGTACTCTTGGTGACTGGAAACATGTCGCCTAGTCGGACGAGTCTCGTTTCAAATTGTATAGAGCAAATGGACGAGTAAGGGTGTGGAGAAAACCTCATGAATCGATGGACTCTGCATGTCAGTAGAGGACTGTTGAAGCCGGTGGAAGCTCTGTAATGCTGTGGGGCGTGTGCAGTTAGTGACACGAGGCCCTTGATACGTCTAGGTACGACTCTGACAGGTGACACATACGTAAGCATCCTGTCTGATCATCTGCGTCCATTCATGGCCATTGTGCATTCCGATGGACTTGGGCAATTCCAGAAGGACAGTGCGACACCCTATAGTCCAGAATTGCTACAGAGTGGCTCCAGGAATAGTCTTCTGAGTTTCAACATTTCCGCTGGTCACCAAACCCCCCAGTCATGAATATTATCGAGCATATCTGGGATGCCTTGCAACGTGAAGTTCAGAAGAGATCTCTACCCCGTCGTACTCTCATGGATTTACGGACAGCCCTGCAGGATTCATGATGTCAGTTCCCTCCAGCACTACATCACACATTAGTCTAGTCCATGCTACGTCGTGTTGCAGCACTTCAGCGTGCTCTCGGGGGCCCTACACGATATTGGGCAGGTGCACCAGTTTGTTTGGCTCTCCAGTATATGTAACTAACCATGACACTGTCCAGCTAAAACACGGAACAAATAACACAACAAGAACAGCAACAATGAGAATTTCTTCTGAAACGATAGATAATGACGGTATTAGCACAACCCTGATGACGAACATGACCTATAACTGAATCCCTGTCTTAAAAATATATTTAATTTTTTTTCTCGTGAATAGCATGATAAAGAAGCATAGTCCGATCTATTCGTAGGATCGAAAACCCACACTCTCGTTGTGAGTGTCCACGAATCAGCATTTTATATGCTGTTTTCAAAGCTCTGCAATTTATAGTTTACAGCGAAATTAATGCGAATTCAGTTTGTTGACAAATAGCAATTCATCTTCCGTAAATGGTTCAAATGGCCCTGAGCACTATGGGACTCAACTGCTGTGGTCATTAATCCCCTAGAACTTAGAACTACTTAAACCTAACTAACCTAAGGACATCACACACATCCATGCCCGAGGCAGGATTCGAACCTGCGACCGTAGCAGTCGCAAGATTCCGGACTGCGCGCCTAGAGCCGCGAGACTACCGCGGCCGGGCTTCCGTAAATACCATAGCACATACACACTACACCAATCAAGGTAGCGGATCACCTGAAATACGCCATGTCAATCGTGAGGCCACAATATTGACTCTATAAGGTTTTGATGCTGTCAATTTTGAGATACTGCTCAGAAAAATGCCACAGCTCAATTTCTCAGATAGTGCCCTGCAATGGTTTGAAAGCTGCTTGAGAAGCAGACAGCGAAGTGTTGTCTGTGGGAATGAATAATCGTCCTGAAAACACTTTCGTCCAGGAGTGCCAGAGGGCAGGGATCAGTCATAGGCCAACTATTGTTTTCCTTGTATGTGAACGACGTTCCATCGGTCCTGTCGTCCTCTAAATATCGTTACTATGTCGACGAGCTCCAGATCTACCCAAGTGCCAGACATGAAGATATAAGTACTGCTGTTGCGCAGATGAATGATGATCTGTCTTCGCTAGTAACATGGGCGAGGAATCTGGGACTTAAACGAAAAACTCGGCTCTGCACCAAAGGACCACAGTCGGTTCTATCGACGATGCTGCAGATGGTGAGCTCCGCCTTAATCTCGGAAGCAAGCAGTCTTTACCATTTCCGCTAGCCGCCCACAACCAGGCAGAATCTGCTCCGATCCAAAGTCACACAAGTCATTGGTACGGACATGAGCCACCACCTGCAGTTGGTTGCGCCCTGTACTCTTCATGACATCCAGAAGCACCCTTTCCACATCTAGAATGACTCCCCCCAGAGTGCACACGGAGTGCACATTGGCTTCCTTCCCCTCCTTCCTAAGAGGCCCATTACGCGCCTAACGTTGGAGCTCCAAACTACCAGCAAACCCACCCTCTGTGAATGCCCAAATCTAGCGGGCGGAGAAGCTTCCTCTGGAACATAGTGGACTATTGCATCTGACTCAGAGACATCGTCATTCACCGATATCGCCCGAAACCTGTTTGTCAAACGAACTGGGGAGGCCCTATGATCGGACCCTCGGAAAGTTTTTCCCTGCCTGCTACTGTTTGGAATGATCTCCCACACGACCACAGGTGAGGGGTCAACCTCGGTGCAGACAGTACCCTGGGCGGTCACAGCTGTGGACCGATTGGAGAAAAAGTGGGACGTGCTGGGCGTTCCTCGAATCCCCACGTCCGATCCCCCACAGTGACGCCCATTGGCAGCAGCCTAAAGCTGTGTGACAGAAGCCAAAGCAGCCTGGAGCTGTGAGTGAAGGCTCGCCAACTCAGCTCGCATTTGTACACAACAATCACAGTTCTTATTCGTTACTGCAGTCCCGGGTTCGATCCCCGCCACTGCCTAAATTTTGATAATCAGCATTGGTGGCCGAAGACTTCCGGCATAAGAAGTCAGCCTCATTCTGCCAACGGCCTTGTCAAAGAGGGCGGAGGAGCGGATAGAGGTTCAGGGCACTCTCTTGTCCTAGGGGTGGGAAATTGCCCCTAAAAGCCAAAGAATCAGCAATGATCAACGACATGAGGATGCAGAAGGCAATGGAAACCACAGCATTAAAGACACGTAACGTGTATCCACAGGACATGTGGCCTGTAGTTGAAGAAGTGTCATGATGATCTCTCCATTGGCAAAAGATTCCGGAATAATCCCCCATTCGAATATCCGGGAGGGGACTGCCAAGGGGGAGGTTACCATGAGAAAAAGATTGAATAATCAACGAAAGGATAATGTTCTACGAGTCGGGGCGTGGAATGTCAGAAGCTTAAACGTGGTAGGGAAACTAGAAAATCTGAAAAGGGAAATGCAAAAGCTCAATCTAGATATAGTAGGGGTCAGTGAAGTGAAGTGGAAGGAAGACAAGGATTTCTGGTCAGATGAGTATCGGGTAATATCAACAGCAGCAGAAAATGGTATAACAGGTGTAGGATTCGTTATGAATAGGAAGGTAGGGCAGAGGGTGTGTTACTGTGAACAGTTCAGTGACCGGGTTGTTGTAATCAGAATCGACAGCAGACCAACACCGACAACGATAGTTCAGGTATACATGCCGACGTCGCAAGCTGAAGATGAACAGATAGAGAAATGTATGAGGATATTGAAAGGGTAATGCAGTATGTAAAGGGTGACGAAAATCTAATAGTCATGGGCGACTGGAATGCAGTTGTAGGGGAAGGAGTAGAAGAAAAGGAAAGAAAGAGGAGAAAGACTAATTGAGTCCTGTAACAAGTTTCACTAGTAATAGCGAATACCCTGTTCAAGAATCACAAGACGAGGAGGTATACTTGGAAAAGGCCGGGAGATACGGGAAGATTTCAATTAGATTACATCATGATCAGACAGAGATTCCGAAATCAGATACTGGATTGTAAGGCGTACCCAGGAGGAGATATAGACTCGGATCACAATATAGTAGTGATGAAGAGTAGGCTGAAGTTCAAGACATTAGTCAGGAAGAATCAATACGCTAAGAAGTGGGATACGGAAGTTCTAAGGAATGACGAGATACGTTTGAAGTTCTCTAACGCTATAGATACAGCAATAAGGAATAGCGCAGTAGGCAATACAGTTGAAGAGGAATGGACGTCTCTAAAAAGGGCCATCACAGAAGTTGGGAAGGAAAACATAGGTACAAAGAAGGTAGCTGCAAAGAAACCATGGGTAACAGAGGAAATACTTCAGTTGATTGATGAAAGGAGGAAGTACAAACATGTTCCGGAAAAATCAGGAATACAGAAATACAAGTCGCTGAGGAATGAAATAAATAGGAAATGCAGGGAAGCTAAGACGAATTGGCTGCAGGGAAAATGTGAAGACATCGAAAAAGATGATTGTCGGAAGGACAGACACAGCATACAGGAAAGTCAAAACAACCTTTGGTGACATTAAAAGCAACGGTGGTAACATTAAGAGTGCAACGGGAATTCCACTGTTAAATGCAGAGGAGAGAGCAGATAGGTGGAAAGAATACATTGAAAACCTCTATGAGGGTGAAGATTTGTCATATGTGATAGAAGAAGAAACAGGAGTCGATTGATAAGAGATTGGGGATCCAGTATAAGAATCGGAATTTAAAAGAACTTTGGAGGAATTGCGGTCGAATAAGGCAGAAGGGATAGATAACATTCCATCAGAATTTCTTAAATCATTAGTGGAAGTGGCAACAAAACGACTATTCACATTGGTGTGTAGAATATGAGTCTGGCGACATACCATCTGACTTTCGGAAAAGCATCATCCACACAATTCCGAAGACGGCAAGAGCTGACAAGTGCGAGAATTATCGCACAATCAGCTTAACAGCTCATGCATCGATGCTGCTTACAAGAATAATATACAGAAGAATGGAAAAGAAAATTGAGAATGCGCTAGGTGACGATCAGTTGGCTCTAGGAAAAGTAAAGGCACGAGAGAGGCAATTCTGACGTTACGGCTAGTAATGAAAGCAAGGCTAAAGAAAAATCAAGACATGTTCATAGGATTTTTCGACCTGGAAAAAGCGTTCGACAATATAAAATGGTGCAAGCTGTTCAATATTCTGAAAAAAGTAGGGGTAAGCTATAGGGAGAGACGGGTCATATACAATATGTACAACAACCAAGAGGGAATAATAAGAGTGGACGATGAAGAACGAAGGGCTCGTATTAAGAAGGGAGTAAGACAAGGCTGTAGCCTTTCGCCCCTACTCTTCAATCTGTACATCGAGGAAGCAATGATGGAAATAGAGAAAGGTTCAGGAGTGGAATTAAAAATACAAGGTGAAAGGATATCAATGACACGATTCGCTGATGACATTGCTATCCTGAGTGAATGTGAAGAAGAATTAAATGATTTGCTGAACGGAATGAACCGTCTAATGAGTACACAGTATGGTTTGAGAGTAAATCGGAGAAAGACGAAGGTAATGAGAAGTAGTAGAAATGAGAACAGCGAGAAACTTAACATGAGGATTGATGGTCACGAAGTCAATGAAGTTAAGGATTTCTGCTACCTAGGAAGTAAAATAACCAATGGCGAACGTAGCAAGGAGGACATCAAAAGCAGACTCGCTATGGCAAAAAAGGCATTTCTGGCCAAGAAAAGTCTACTAATATCAAATACCGGCCTTAATTTGAGGAAGAAATTTCTGAGAATGTACGTCTGGAGTACAGCATTGTATGGTAGTGAAACATGGACTGTAGGAAAACCGGAACAGAAGAGAATCGAAGCATTTTAGATGTGGTGCTATAGACGAATGTTGAAAATTAGGTGGACTGATAAGGTAAGGAATGAGGAGGTTCTACGCAGAATCGGAGAGGAAAGGAATATGTGGAAAACACTGATAAGGAGAAGGGACAGGATGATAGCACACCTGCTAAGACATTAGGGAATGACTTCCATGGTACTAGAGGGAGCTGTAGAGGGCAAAAACTGGAGAGGAAGACAGTTTGTAATACGTCAAGCAAATAATTGAGGACGTAGGTTGCAAGTGCTACTCTGAGATGAAGAGGTTAGCACAGGAAGGGAATTCGTGGCGGGCCGCATCAAACCAGTCAGTAGACTGATGACAAAAAAATGTAACAAGCGAATGGTGTACTCGACTTATAAGTAGCAGGAACTAGAGGTGCACTCTCACTGACGGTCTAACTGAAACTGAGCTGTTCTAACCATAACAAACAAAAGCCTGTACGACACAAGGGTCGATACAACGGTCGAAAGCAGCGGCGGACTGTACAATACACTGTTATTGAAATAAAAGGTCGTGCCTAGTAAGCACTCGAACACACAAGAAGTTAGTAAAATAAACTACTGACTACACAAATAATTCAAAATAAGCCGCTCCTGTTCGAAGCTCGTAAAAATATGTAACAAGCGAATGTTGTACTCGCCTCATTAGTAGAAGGAACTAGCGGTGCGCTCTCGCTGACGGTCTAACAGACTACAACAGACAACATTTAACGTCCTCTCTAGAGACGCACGGTGCAAAACGACTGAGAATTGGACAATCGCCGGCGACAGTTCTTTTTCTGGAAACGACAGTTCCTGGCAAAATTACAGTGTTCCTCAGAATTCGTATGAAACTGTAGGGTGAAATACACACTCTAAGACAGAAAAAGCAAAGCACCACGAAGGAATTATCCAAATGGGTTGGTATTCCACCGCTGTTCACTGCGTCTTCAGACTCGTCTTTGGCCTCGAATCACTGACTGGAATAGAAGTGTTGTCAGCGATGTTTCGAATTGAGTCCCAATTATCAGCGAAGACGTATCTTGAGACGCCCTGGACAGCGGTCGAACACCAACCTGACGGTGATCCTCCATCCGGCGCGACAGCCAGGATGATGGTCATTTCATAGAAGGACCCTTTTGGTTGTCACCCGCACCGCCCTTGTAACAAGCCAGAATGTCGATGATATTCTACGCCCGTTTCATTTCCCTTCATGGCAAGTCAGGGCTTACGTTTCAGCAAGATAATGCCCAGCCACTCGCGGCGAGAGTTTCCACTGCTTTTCTTCGTGCTTGCCAAAACCTACCTTGGCCTGCGAGGTATCCGGATCTCTCCCCAGTTGAGAATGTTTGGAGCATTATGTGCGGCGTCCTCCAACCATCTCGGGATTCTTCTAACCTGCCCATTGGACAGAATTTGGCACGGTATACCTCAGGCGGACATTCAAGATCTCTGTCAATCAATGTCAAGCCAAAAAACTGCTTGCATAAAGGCCAAATGTTGATCAGTGCGTTATTAACTTGCTCAATTTGTGCAACTCTTTCTCTTAAAAAAATCATCCAATTTTTCTGAAATTTTGATCGTTGGTTTATCTGTACATGTACTTCACATTTACCGATTTCCATCCCTTTCGGTTAATTCTTTTGTAATAAATACACTCCTGGAAATGGAAAAAAGAACACATTGACACCGGTGTGTCAGACCCACCACACTTGCTCCGGAAACTGCGAGAGGGCTGTACAAGCAATGATCACACGCACGGCACAGCGGACACGCCAGGAACCGCGGTGTTGGCCGTCGAATGGCGCTAGCTGCGCAGCATTTGTGCACCGCCGCCGTCAGTGTCAGCCAGTTTGCCGTGGCAAACGGAGCTCCATCGCAGTCTTTAACACTGGTAGCATGCCGCCACAGCGTGGACGTGAACGTATGTGCAGTTGACGGTCTTTGAGATAGGGCGTATAGTGGGCATGCGGGAGGCTGGGTGGTCGTACCGCCGAATTGCTCAACACGTGGGGCGTGAGGTCTCCACAGTACATCGATGTTGTCGCCAGTGGCAAGCGGAAGGTGCACGTGCCCGTCGACCTGGGACCGGACCGCAGCGTCGCACGGATGCACGCCAAGACCGCAGGATCCTACGCAGTGCCGTAGGGGACCGCTCCGCCACTTCCCAGCAAATTAGGGACACTGTTGCTCCTGGGGTATCGGCGAGGACCATTCGCAACCGTCTCCATGAAGCTGGGCTACGGTCCCGCACACCGTTAGGCCGTCTTCCGCTCACGCCCCAACATCGTGCAGCCCACCTCCATTGGCGTCGCGACAGGCGTGAATGGAGGGACGAATGGAGACGTGTCGTCTTCAGCGATGAGAGTCGCTTCTGCCTTGGTGCCAATGATGGTCGTATGCGTGTTTGGCGCCGTGCAGGTGAGCGCCACAATCAGGACTGCATACGACCGAGGCACACAGGGCCAACACCCGGCATCATGGTGTGGGGAGCGATCTCCTACACTGGCCGTACACCTCTGGTGATCGTCGAGGGGACACTGAATAGTGCACGGTACAACCAAACCGTCATCGAACCCATCGTTCTACCATTCCTAGACCGGCAAGAGAACTTGCTTTTCCAACAGGACAATGCACGTCCGCATGTATCCCGTGCCACCCAACGTGCTCTAGAAGGTGTAAGTCAACTACCCTGGCCAGCAAGATCTCCGGATCTGTCCCCCATTGAGCATGTTTGGGACTGGATGAAGCGTCGTCTCACGCGGTCTGCACGTCCAGCACGAACGCTGGTCCAACTGAGGCGCCAGGTGGAAATGGCATGCAAGCCGTTCCACAGGACTACATCCAGCATCTCTACGATCGTCTCCATGGGAGAATAGCAGCTTGCATTGCTGCGAAAGGTGGATATACACTGTACTAGTGCCGACAATGTCCATGCTCTTTTGCCTGTGTCTATGTGCCTGTGGTTCTGTCAGTGTGATCATGTGATGTATCTGATCCCAGGAATGTGTCAATAAAGTTTCCCCTTCCTGGGACAATGAATTCACGTTGTTCTTATTTCAATTTCCAGGAGTGTAGTTTGTTTTTGCTTAGTGCACATAAAAACTTATTTCTTTATCTTCTGGTTTTGTATTCAAGTCTCATGGCTATTACTCAGTGACATGCAAAACATTTGTTTTTTACAAAAAACGTACTAAAATGGCGTTTACATTAAGGCTGCTGTGACGGAGGACTGTATCTTGGAATGCATTTCACGTGATGAAACATTAAGTCCGTTGTTACCAGTAATTGACTTTCTGGTTGGTAACTAGTTCTATATCTGCGCTACACAGAACTAGTATTTTCCGCACAGCACGTCGTAACCCCTCTCGCTCTCCCCCCCCCCCCCCTCCCCCTCACCTCCCGTCCAGATTATGATCGTGTCCTTTCCTGTCCTCTCGAGCAACTATGGTTGTTTTATATTTTTCAATTTATTCTTAGCCTCTTCTTCAGTGCCTGATAATTACTTTACCAGTGACCTCCAATGGAATCCGCTTGGCGTTGGAACATCCTTGTTGTGAAGACCCCTGTTGTCGAGATTCAGGAGCGTATTGTCGTGCTCAGTTATATACGTGCACAATTAAAATAATAAAAAAACAATATTCATCTACCTTTGTTTTTGTGCTCTGTCTGTCTTCAGTATAATGTATTAACCAGAATGGTAAAACACCCTAACTCCATTGAACAAAATATTTGAGGGGAGACAAAAACGTTATAACTGGAGATTGTTTTGCTGTATCAACGTAATTTTTATGAAAGTTCCTGGCAGATTAAAACTGTGTGCCGGACCGAGACTCGAACTCGGGACCTTTCCCTTTCGCGGGCAAGTGCTCTACCAGGTGAGCTATCCAAGCACGACTCACGCCCCGTCCTCACAGCTTTACTTCTGCCAGTACTTCGTCTCCATTCTGGAAACGTAATATTTAGTTGTGACTTACGAATTGCTCTCTTTTATATTCCCTGCAAGTTTTAGATACTTCCAGTGCATGCTCTAAGAAAAAATGGCAGAGTGCTGAAAGTGATCTGCTGGGAAGGATCTTTCATCAAGGAATATATTATGAAGTCTGTTCCTCCCATTGTTTCTACCACTGCAACTTTTCCCGGGTATTTATGTTTGTATTTAAATATTTTATACTTTGAAACAGAAAATTTCTCACCTCTGCTTCTCTCTGACATTATGTAATTCTGAGTTAAATTTCGTTTGTATTCCTGGAAATCACCAACTGTCAATTGTACCACGTTGAAAGTTGGCTCATTCTTGACAATATCTTCCCAGTCTCTAGGAGTATCTATCTTTTCTTTATTTATTTTAATTTTTTCTATTTTTTGTAAAGTTGAGATAACATGGAAGAAAGCTATGGCCTTTCGTAGGAAAGTAAAGTTGTTAGATTACGAGCCACTGCCATATTTTTGTTCTGGCCAATGCAGCCAACGGAGAACAAGTGAAGTGCGTCAACCTGTTATGATAATGTACTTGTAATGTAGCTGTTTAGGCATGAAATAACTTCACTAACATCCTTATTTACCTGTGTTTTGTCCCGCATGAACATTGTACTTCTTGTTGTTTTTCCACTGTGAATAGAAAAGTTTAATTCCCAAAGCTGATGCAGGTAGAATATTTCATTTAAAGGGAGTAAAAGCCATGGCAGATACTGTTGGAAGTCAGCAGACAATATCCACATTATTCTTTTCCCTGGCAAGATTTGTGAAATTTTTCTTGTTGTCGTAGAGGACAGTAGCTTTTCGTTTGTGAATTGTTAGTTTTAGTGTCATTCGTCTCTTTAATCCATGATTTGCGCCAAATTTCCACTTGTTTTGTAACTCGGCACATGAATTACATACGTCTGTAGCTGGACAATCGAAATCATAATTCAAATTTTCTGTGTAGTATTTATGAAATCACCGGTATTTCACTTCTGCAATTTACTTTTCCGGGTGAAGTACGACTTTTGACTTTTTAAGTAATTTTCCGGCTCATGTTTCTCCAGATACAGACTGCAGATTTTCATAATACTCAAATCTGACGACAAATATCACTTTTATTCCTCCCACAGTGGCTCACTTCATAAGGAAAAGATAGTATGTGTTCATCACCGTGTTAGATTTCGACAAAGGAAAAAATTATTACATGCAGACCCGCACTAATTATATGATGAAATCATGAAAATTAATGAAACTTCCTGGAAGATTAAAACTGTGTGCCGGACCGAGACTTGAACTCGGGACCTTTGCCTTTCGCGGGCAAATTGGTAGAGCACTTGCCCGCGGAAGGCAAGGTTTCGAGTTTGCGTCTCAGTCCGGCATGCAGTTTTAATCTGCCAGGAACTTTCATATCAACGCACACTCCATTACAGAGTGAAAATCTCATTCTATGAAAATTAATAATCCGAAGAAAAAAGACATTTTATGGCGTCTGTTAGCGTATACACCTCTTTTATCAGTAGGGGATTCCCTCATTGCAATGAGTTTCCGGGCGTTTCACTCTCCCTTCTCCGATGCCATTCAGCATACAAGATGACTAGTTGTTGCCATGATTACCTAAAACAATACATACTGTTATTTGCGCAATAATGATTTATTTTAGGGGAAAAAACTCTGGCTAAGAATACGAGAAAGAGAGGCATAAGAGAGAGGGAGAACAGAGAGATGCAAAAAGGGGGAGAAAGATAAATTATTATGAGTATCTTACATAAGAGTTCAGAAATTCAGAAACAGAGAACCATTTATGATCATTGACGTAAATATAAAAAAAGCACTAACGTTTTACTTACCTTTTATTTAACCGGAAAGGTTTTCTGGGAACGTTCGTCTCTGCGGGGTCTTCGAGGAGAAACAACTGTAAGAGACATCAGCCCACAGAGATGAACATCTTGTTTATTTTCCACAGTTAAATCATTAAAATTACGTAAACTAGCTGGCTTTTCTTCTGCTGTTAGGACCTGTTTTTTCGATCCGGATGTATTCCTCCTGTATGTGTGGTATATTCTTCTCCCGCATCGAGTTTCTGTCTCGCCACATTTTTTCCACTTGTCAGGTATTTTACGTTTTTACCACAAAATTCTGAAACGCCATCACTTGAAATCACCTTCATATTAGAATAGAAAAATATCAACTTTCACTTTCTGGGTGGATAGTAAAATATATAAAATATCAGCAATGCCGTATGTAGTAGCCCGGTCCATTGCGGAGCAAAATTATTTTTAATTGGTTGTTGCAGCTGCCATTGGGGCACTGAAAACTGAATGTGGCTTCCAACGTTTTACTGAATTGAAAAACGAGCCAGGTCAATGGACTTTGGATGTTATTTCATTCATTTGAAAATATATTGTGCCATTTTAAGCGGGAGGAGCTAGACTTGAAATGTTTTCTGAAGAAAGAGTGTACACGGCCTCTAGAGAAATTGAGACTGGAAGGAAGTCGAAAATAGCAGAGAATGGCTGGCTAAAGCAGAAATTCAAATTAGTAGAAGTATGCATCACGACGGCATTGGATAACGTGTATATGAAAGTTACAGAAAAGAGAACAATCTGTATGAATATAAAGAGCACACTTGTAAAAACCAGTGTTCAGGAAAGAAGTGAAAGCTGAATTGTGGAATCTGATAAGAATATATGAGACAATGTAAGGGAAGGAAATATTATGGAAGCAGAAGAGAAAATGAGTGAAGACTGCATATGGCATAGTACTGAAGGATCTAAGTCACAATAAGCCCCTTAGAGCAGACATTCCAGTAGAATTATTGAGATCGTTTGGAACGAGCCATGATGAAACTTTTCCACAGACGGAATACCCTCAGCCTTCAAGAATAATAATTCCTACTTCGGACGGAAGGTGCTGACAGGTGTAAATATTAATAGCACGGATTATTTACAGAATAATGAGAAAAGTGGAAGCAGCCGATATAAGGAACGATTAGTCTGGGTTCGAGAGGTAATGCTGACCCTACGATTTTTCTTAAAAGACAGGTTAAGGAAAGGCAAACCAAAATTTATAACATTAGTAGATGTATCTACAGCCAGGGACAATGGTGACTAGAATACTCTCGTTAACATTCTGAAGGTGGCAGGTGTAAAATACAGGGACCGTAAGGCTTTTTACAACTTGTACAGAAACCAGGCGATAGTTAAGAGTTGAGGGGCATGAAAGGCAAGCAGTGGTTGAGACCGGAATGTGACAGGGTTGTAGCCCATCCCCGATGTTATTCAATCTGTACATTGAGCCAACAATAAGGGAAAGTAAATACGCATCTGGAAAATGAAGTTGTTGCAAGAGAAATAGAAACCTTAAGGTTTGTCGTTGACGTTTTATTTCTGTTAGAGGCAGCAAAGGGCTTGTAACAGCAGTTGAACGGAACAGATAGTGCCTTGAAAAGAGGTTATAAAATAGCGATAATAGGAAAGAAAACCGTGGTTGAGTCACATGCAGAGTAATCATATGATGTTGAAGTCATGAGTTTAGGAAATGAAACATTGGAAATAGTAGATGAGTTTTGCTATGTGGGCAGTAAATAACTAACGATAGCAAAAGAATACACCATATAATACGCAGACTGAAAAAGCAATAAATTCATTTTTGAAGTAGAGAAATTTGTTAACATCGAATGTAAAAGTTAGGAAGTACGAGGGTGAGTCACGAACGCCAGGACACAGTATACAATTTCAATTTTCGCGCCTATGTACATGTAGAACGTGGCAGCACATGTCTTTGGAAGGTAGCCGATACGCAGTACTCAGCAGCCAGTGGTTGATCATTTGCAGTCAGACCAAGATGGCAGGTGTGCTGTAAGCATGTACCCGAGTACAGCAACGAAATTTTTGTGAGGCGAGAGACTGTTCACAGAAAGCGCCCTGAGCGCGCAGGTTACCCTATGGCGACACATCGTTCCTCGCGTAGGGATATTTCGCTACCCCCACGACACGTCGGTCTTGTGGGTTGCAGCAGTTTAAGGCACCAAATAACCTTGTTGTATCCAAGAGATCACTTAAGTTGGATGCGAGCGCTGCCACAAGAATTACACGCTGTAGCCTTTTAACGCCTTTTCGAACGATAGGTTAAGTGTTGGAGCTTACTAATGGAGTGTCCTGAAAACAAAAATAAATTTCAGGTTGGTACACGCGGCTCTGGTGTGCCTACCCCAGTTTGTGGTTTATTTGCTGACTCAGCAACGTATTTTCAGAAGGTGTTTTCTGGCGTGTAGCCCCCGCTTTTTTAATGTGCCGTTGTCAAAAATGCTGAAGATTAGATCCGGTACTTGAAATAACTAATGAAAAGGTACGGAATAGAACTGGGCAGAATAAATTTGTGCCAGAAGTTGACCAAACGTTGCAGATGCGGAGACGATGCAGATGAAGTGGCTTGAACAGGACAGACTAGCAAGGAGACGTGCATCAAACCAGTCCTCGGAGCAAACGCTATGATAAGAGAACAAGGCTTTTCACTACTACCAGTTGTATATAATATTTGAACGAAATCAGTACAATATGGAGCTACAAATCATATAGAAAAAGAAGTGAATCATTACAGAGTTGGAGTTAGGAAAGGAAAGCCAACGTTAGGATATGCTCGATACGGTAGTAGAATGAAGTGCGTTTTTGTGTATGGAGGGGAGCGGGAGGTTTAAAACAGTGGACGTACACAAAGGCTGGACTACAATAAAGCTTTGAAACTATGGGTACAGTTTGTTGGAAGTTGCTAAGTGCCCTCATTTTAAAATACTGTATTAGTTTAGTGGGGTAATTGTCGCGCCATGAGTTACGCTTTCCCAGGACGTATACACAATTTTTAACTATACTACTTGTGTTAAAGTATTAAACTTTGTAACCTCCCCACAAAATAATTTCCGTAACCTCCCAACAGTAAGAAATATAATTATTTATAGCATTCAGCGTAACCTCCCACAGATAAATTTCGTAACCTACCAATAATACAATGCAACTAATCTCTCAATAAAAATTGCGACTCACTTATAACCTTTCAATAATTGACTGTTAATTTAACCTGGTAAATTTTGGACGTCAGCAGTGCTGCGTCATGGCCCTGATACATCATTCTGAATATACTGAAAAATCTTACCTTAATTAGGTCGCCGGATAACGCGTGTATATCTGCTCCTATAAGAAATTTTTCTGGCGCAGCTAAGTGCAATGCTGACCGATAGATTTGTCTTATATAAAAGGAAAGAACTGATTTTTCTTTTCAGTAATCGGGATGACCAAGGATCGGAGAAATTAGTAAAGTCTTCAAATTGAAATGAATGATTGTCAAAAGTTACTTTTTATGAGAAAGATTCTTATTAAGCGATTTTTTTAAAAACATTTACATGGGACTTGATATAACAATACTACACATGCGCGAGGCTGCTTTACGTTATCCTACAAGGCTCAGGCTCTGCCATCGCTGCACACGACCGGCCCAGCCAACACGATACACCAGACAGCTCGGTAGCAACTACGTACTGCTACTGCCACACAGTTCCTACTGCAATCAACACTGCTCTTTGGTTTCAGATTCTCTTGTAGCTTACATATCGCAGGCAGCACGTGAGCAATCCATCGAAATTACATCATCTCGAGTGCGCTAGCAACAAATTCTTTAATCATGGACCTCTTACAACTTTAAAAGTGAGATTATGCCCCTTGCTGAGAAAATTACGACCAGTTTAAATTTTTAAATTCGGTCAGTAATAGACATTAATGTGACAACTGCCTATGTTTGACGTCAACGTGCAAGAAACACAGACAGTTGGTGGCAGCTCTAGCAGTGGACGGTATATAAGTATGTTGAGGAGACGCGGAAAACAGTGCTGCCGTTGTCGTAATGCGAACACGGAGCGATTTATCTGACGTCTTGAAGGGCGTGACCGGTGGTGGTGGTGGTGGTGGTGGTGGTGGTGGTGGTGGTGGTAGTGGTAGTGGGTGTTCAAATGGCTCTGAGCACTATGGGACTTAACAGCTGAGGTCATCAGTCCCCTAGAACAGAACTACTTAAACCTAACTAATCTAATGACATCACACACATCAATGCCCGAGGCAGGATTCGAACCTGCTACCGTAGCGGTCGCGCGGTTGCGGACTGAAGCTCCTAGTACCGCTCGGCCACCACAGCATAGATCAACAAAAGTGTACATCTATCCTCGTGCACTATGTTCACCCCTACATGCACGATGGCATCTACGAACAGCGAATGCAACATGTCACACAGATCAGTGCACGTGCGTGGTTCAGAGAGCATCACGATAAGTTCACCGTTCTCCTATGGCCACCAGACTCCCGCGATTTAAACATAATGAAAAATCTGTGAACGACATCTACCGGGCTGTTCGCACCGTGGATCTTCAGCTGACAGGGGAGTCTCCTCATCGCTTCCCTGTCAAATTAATAGCAAAATGGCCCAGTGGATAGTTCGTCGAACACTGGAAACAGATCGAGCATGGAAACCGGAAGAAGGTGTACTGAACTGTGAAACAGCAAGCAAAATGGAAACGGGTACGGTTCACTCATAAGACGTGCAACATAGAGCGCATTGCAAAAACAGCGCATCGTGGTGGTATGGTCACGGTATCGGACTGCGAGGTGGGAAATCCATGTTTAAATCTCCCTCGTGCCTATTATATATATAAAGTTGGCGAATTCCTCCCCAGAAATGTAAGACGTTAAGCGAATAACTCTATCAATTTTTTTCCTTGAGTTCTTCTAGTTCTTCCAATAGGCTTCCTTTTTTTTTCGGAAAAGCGGGCCGGGGTGTCCGAGTGGTTCTAGACGCTTCAGTCTGTAACCGCGCGACAGCTACGGTCTCAGGATCGAATCCTGCCTACGGCATGGATGTGTGTGATGTCCTTAGGTTAGTTTAAGTAGTTCTAAGTTCTAGGGGACTGATGACCTCAGATGTTAAGTTCCGTAGTGCTCAGCGCCACTTGAAACATTTGAACTTTCCGAAAAGGCTTGTTTACGCTCATCCGATCACTTTGGTCTGTATTTCTTATCTTCTGGTTGCTCAGATATACATTACCATTCGTCTGCTTTGTGTCTGAAGGTGTCTCTTTCTAGAATGTCAACTGGTCTTATGTTTGCATTATTTACGTCCTTTCGAATTTCATCTAGCCAAGGTGTGGAATTCTTAATTCAGGTTACATAGTCTGTTATTCTCTTCGTCAGTCGATTTTCTGGTAGTCGGCTGCGATGGCCAGAGAGTTTCATTCGCCTTTTCCTAATAAAAAAATTTATGTTCGAAAACTTTGTGTTGTTTTAATTGATTGTAGCCTATAACCGTCTTGTGTATATCTTCCTCCTAGAATTTTCTCTCTCTCTCTCTCTCAAAGGTTTTACATAATCTCGGTTCTGGCGAGAGTTGTATGTTGTACCACCATACAAAGAGACCTTCAGAAGTGGTGCTCCTGATTGCTGCACACACCGGTACCTCCAATACCACGTCCTCTTGCCTGTATTCGTCGTGGCATACTATCCACAAGTTCATCAAGGCTCTGTTGGTCCAGATTGTCCCAGTCCTCAACGGCGATTCGCCGTAGATTACTTAGAGTGGTTGGTGGGTCACGTCGTCCATAAACACGCGTTTTCAATCCATCAACCATGTTCGATAGGGTTCATGTCTGGAGAAGATGCTGGCCACTTTAGTCGAGCGATGTCGTTATCCTGAAAGAAGTCATTCACAAGATGTGCACGATGGGGGTACGAATTATCGTCCATGAAGACAAATGCCTAGCCAATGTGCTGCCAACATGGTTGCACTATCGGTCAGAGAATAGCATTCACGTATCGTACAGCCATTACGGCGCCTTCCGTGACCACCAGCGGCGTACGTCGACCCCACAAAATGCCACCCCAAAACAGCAGGGAACCTCTACATTGCTGCACTCGCTGGACAATGTGTCTAAGGTGTTCAGCCTCACCAGGTTGACTCCAAATGTCTCCGACGATTGTCTCGTTGAAGGTATATGCGACACTCATCGATGAAGAGAACGTGATGCCAATCTCGAGCGGCCCATTCGCCATGTTTTTGGGCCTATCTGTACCGCGCTGCATGGTGTCGTGGTTGCCAAGATGGACCTCGCCATGGACGTCGGGAGCGTAGTTGCGCATCATGCAGCCTATTGCGCAGAGTTTGAGTCTTAACGCGACATCCTGTGGCTGCACGAAAAGTGTTATTCTACATGGTGGCGTTACTGTCAGAGTTTCTCAGAGTCATAATCCGTATGTAGCCGTCATCCACTGCTGTCATCTACTGCTGTCATCCACTTGGGCGGCCTGAGCCAGGCATGTCATCGACAGTTCCTGTCTCTCTTCCATGTCCGAACAACATTGCTTTGATTCACTCCGAGGCGCCTGGACACTTCCCTTGTTGAGAGCTCTTCATGGCACAAAGTAACAATGCGGTATTGACCGTCTAGGGATGGTTGAACTACAGACAACACGAGCCGTGTACCTCCTATGTAGGTGGACACCAACAAAATATTTTACCACACTGAGGAGGAAGTTGGTGATTGGAATTTCATGATAAGATCCTGCTGCGGGGAAAAACACCTTTGTTTTAATGTTTAGTACCCGAATTCGCGTATCATATCAGTGGCAATCGCTCCTATACTTCTCCATAACAGAAAACGAGCTTCCGTTCTTCGAACTTCACCTATGCCCTCCGTTAATGCTGTCTGACGCGAATCCCGTTGAGGTACAGAACCATCAAGAAGAAAAATAACGAAATGTATAATCAACATCCATAACTGAGCAAGGTAGTTACAGGAGAGCGATACCAAAGAAATGAGTCCTAAAAGAAATGGTGTCACACTCGGAAAGAAACTGCCAAATATTTATGAGAACCAACATTATAAAATTTGTGCTCCTAGGATCCTACCTTGTCACACCCTGGGAACTCGCGACATATTCGGAACCAGCGGAAAGATGCTCCTGTCGGAGCACAAGAAAGCAAAAATGTTCTTTTTTTTTAAGACTCTGACTGAAAAGTGGGGTACAAAATGTCTCATTCTACCTTCCTCAGCACTTTTACAAATTTTCCCAAAATTTTTGGCATGCGCACATATTCATGCTTTTTTTAAACATGCAGCTCATCTCAAATTCGTACAAGCTCTCCTAACTGTAACTGCCACATCCACTAGTCCATCTCTGTAAGTCCCTCATCCACTCCCAGTTGCCCTTTCTCACTCACTGATTCAACCCAACTCATTGTCATTATCTCTTTGTGTCTCTCTGTCGTAGTCTTCTGTGTCACAGCCACAGTCTCCTACGTTATGTCCTCCTGCCTACTCTCACTCTCCCTCTTGTCCTCACTTACTTACTTCCTGCTCTCTCTCTCTCTCTCTCTCTCTCTCTCTCTCTCTCTCTCTCTCTCTCTCTCACACGCACACACACACGCACACACACACGCGCACACACACACACACACACACACACACACACACATTTCTATTTTCTGTTTCTCTTACTCTTTATCCTGCCCCCCCCCCCCCCCTTTTCCCTGACAAAGTGTCATTCACTCTTTTCCTAGCACAAATCTGCCAGTGTCAGCTACGGGCCACTGCCACTGCGTCCCTCTCTTTCTGTCACACTGCCATTCTCCTTCGCTCTTTATATCACACAACCACTCTGTAGCTACTTTCCACTGCTTATTACTTTTCCGTCTCTCTGCCACTGCCGCCTTCTCTCTTTTGGGTAAATTTTTAAAGGTACTCAGGAAAATAGAACGAGTCAGCTGGTGCCTCACTTTTCATTCAAGATCTTTTAAATAAACACGAACATATTGGCATTATTTGTGCTCTGATAGTATCAGAGGCTATATTTTGGTACGCAAAAAACACGTTGTTGGGATGTTTATCGATAATGGATAAAGATTTTTGATAACGGGAAGACGACTCTTCTAGATATAGAATACACCGTTAAAATCTGACAGTCTGCTGTGGCTATTTATTATTTAGATTTCTTCTCATACCGCATTTTACGTGTAGAAATATGGTAACTTTGAACCTCTGCATCTTGTAAACGGAAAAAGATATCAAGAACATCTTGAAAGTTGTTAGAGATCGAGATTTTAGTAACATATCATAAAAATTTCAGCTATTTTCTCTGCACAGCCATGTTGGAAATAGAGTACAGTGGGGTTTTACAAGGAACCATCGATGAACTAATAGTGCCTCAGTACGTCCCGTCAAATCGACTGTAGACCATATGAAATGCAAAAAGGACCGACCGATTTATTCCATTTCCCTAAGTAGGAGGAAGTGTGTAATATTCATGCTTCAACCTATAGTGACACTACGAAAAACCCCCTGTTCGGTATACAAATAGTTCCTAGTCCAAGGGTTATCGAGAACAGTTGACCCTACTATTTATCACTTACAAAACCCCAGATATGAGTTCCGGAAAATCCCGTTTTTATGCGTGGCGTTTTGGAACATATTAGGTACGCATGCTGTCGTATGCATACCGATTAACAGCATAGTTTACGTGAATTGTTTAGACAGCTACAGATAACTTTGACGGAAAAGTTGCTAACATCCTTCGCTTTGCACATGACGTCGTGGATGAAAGAGAAAAATTGGAACTGCACATAAGAGCTGACGGAAAAGGAAAACGAACTGTGATACGGCGGCAACGTTGGCCGAGGAATCTGCCCGACCACGGCGATCTGGCTGTCCGCCCACGTGCGCACGACTGGTTGGCACGGTGGCGCGAGGCCTTGACAAGGCTATCCGTGACTGGCGCCAGCTCTGTCCGTGACTGGCGCCAGCGGCACCAGCCAGGCGGAGACTGGCGCTAGCTCTACCGGGACCGCCAGCTGGCCACGGGTCTGGAACGATACCGACGGATACAGCCGTTGCACAGACTCATACGATGGGCAATGAATCCCCAGTCTTCAGTGCGGAGAACGCGGACGAGGACTGAGGGTAGGTGGTGCTGGCTAGTCAGCGCTTTTGCGATAACACTGTCTGCGTGGCGCAGTGGTTTACACAACAGCCTAGCAGGCAGGAGGTTTCGGTCCGGCACGCATTTTCGCTCGTTTTCGCCGATCCACACAAAGTCTCCATGCAGATGAAATAAGTAATTCCTGTTCTTTGCCCTTTTATCGTTTTTTTCCCTTTTATCGTTTTTTTCCCTTTTATCGTTTTTTCCCTTTTATCGTTTTTTCCCTTTTATCGTTTTTTCCCTTTTATCGTTTTTTCCCTTTTATCGTTTTTTCCCTTTTATCGTTTTTTCCCTTTTATCGTTTTTTTCCCTTTTATCGTTTTTTCCCTTTTATCGTTTTTTCCCTTTTATCGTTTTTTCCCTTTTATCGTTTTTCCCATTTTCTCCCTTTCTTGTTTTTCTCCCTTGTTTTTCTCCCTTTCTTGTTTTTCTCCCTTTCTTGTTTTTCTCCCTTTCTTGTTTTTCTCCCTTTCTTGTTTTTCTCCCTTTCTTGTTTTTCTCCCTTTCTTGTTTTTCTCCCTTTCTCGTTTTTCCCCTTTCTCGTTTTTCCCCTTTCTCGTTTTTCCCCTTTTCTCGTTTTCTTTCCCCTTTTCTCGTTTTCTTTCCCCTTTTCTCGTTTCTTTCCCCTTTTCTCGTTTTTTTCCCCTTTTCTCGTTTTTTTCCCCTTTTCTCGTTTTTTTCCCCTTTTCTCGTTTTTTTCCCCTTTTCTCGTTTTTTTCCCCTTTTCTCGTTTTTTTCCCCTTTTCCTTGTCTTTTTCCTTTTCTTATTTTTTTCCTTTTTTTCCTTTTTTTCCCGTTTGTTTTTTTCCCTTTTCTTTTTTTCCCGTTTGTTTTTTCCCTTTTTTCCTTTTCTTTTTTTCCCTTTTGTTTTTTCCTTTTGTTTTTTTCTTTTTTCCCTTTTCTTTTTTCTTTTTTCCCTTTTCTTTTTTCCTTTTTTTCCCTTTTCTTTTTTCCTTTTTTCCTTTTTTCCCTTTTCTTTTTTCCTTTTTTTCCCTTTTCTTTTTTCCTTTTTTTCCCTTTTCTTTTTTCCTTTTTTTCCCTTTTCTTTTTTCCTTTTTTTCCCTTTCCTTCAATGAACATAGTTAAGTTGCATATGCTTCACAGGACTCATAGAATGTTGGGCTTGTAAAATGAGACAAGAGAGAGACAGACAGTTCAGCGGAGAGAAACAATTAACGGTACGCCGCGCAGTGTGTAAGTTTAGGGAATGATTACCTTAGCAGTTAAGTTCCACATGATTTCACGCACCTTTTAACAATTAACGGTAAGTGTTGGGGTAATTAGCGGTGCGATGCGCGAGAAACCCAAGATGTTGTCGCATCAAAGGACATAAAGAATTAATTATTGTGTGAGACGTGGTGTAAAGTGAGAAAAAACAGTCGGAGTATAATGTTTAAAGGCAACTGCCACAGAGCGTGTTTTTATGGTGGCAAAAGTCATAGGATAACGATATGCAGACGGTAGCAGTATCGCGTACACGAGGCATGAAAATGTAGTGCTTTGGTGGAGCTGTAATTTGTACCCAGTTGATACATGTGAAAAGGTGTCCGACGCGATTATGGCCTCACGATGGAAATTTTCTTACTTTGAACGGGGAATCGTACTTGCAGCTAGATGCAAGGGACATTCCATATCGGAAGTCGTTATGCAATTCAATATTCCGAGATCGACAGTCTCAAGAATGTGCAGAGAATACCAGATTTCATGCATTACTTCTCACCATGGACAATGCAGTGCCCGGCGACCTTTAAAAAAAAAGTTCAAATGGGTCTGGGCACTATGGGACTTAACATCTGAGGTCATCAGTCCCCTAGAACTTAGAACTACTTAAACCTAACTAACCTAAGGACATCACACACATCCATGCCCGAGGCAGGATTCGAACCTGCGACCGTAGCAGCAGCGAGGTTGCGGACTGAAGCACCTCGAACAGCTCGGGCACATCGGCTTAACGACTCAGAGAGCGGTATTTGCGCGGAGTCGTCAGTGGTAAGAAACAAGCAACACTGCGTGAAATAACCGCAGAAATCAATGTGGGACGTGCGACGAACCTATCCTTTATGACAGTGTGGCGAAATTTGACGTTAATTGGCTATGGCAGCAGACGACCGACGCGAGTGCCTTTGCCAACAGCACAGTTTGCTGAGCAGCGCTTCGCCTGAGCTCGTGACCATATCGGTTCGATCTTAGACGACTGTAAAACCGTGCACTGGTCAGATTATTCCTGATTTCAGTTGGTAAAAGCTGATCGTAGGGTGGATCGCATGAAGTCATAGACCTAGGTTAGCAACAAGGCATTGTGCAAGTTGGTGGTGGCTCCATAATGGCGTGGGCTGTGTTTAGATGTAATTTACTGGGTGCTCTGGTCCGACTGAACTGATCATTGGCTGGAAAACTGTTACGTTCGGCTACTTTGACCCCATTAACAACCATTGATGTACTTCACGTACCGAAACAACGATGCCATGTCACCGGATCACAGTTGTTGGCAGCTGTTTCGAAGAACATTCTGGACAGTTCGAGTGGACGATTTGGCCTTCCAGTCCGTCCAGATTGCCCCACATGTATCCCATCGATCATTTATGGCCGGCGGGTGTGGCCGAGCGGTTCTAGGCTCTTCAGTCTAGAACCGCGCCCGCTACGGTCGCAGGTTCCAATCCTCCCTCGGGCATGGATGTGTGTGATGTCCTTAGGTTAGTTAGGTTTAAGTAGTTCTAAGTCTAGGGGACGGATGACCTCAGATGTTAAGTCCCATAGTGCTCAGAGCCATTTGAACCATTTTTTTGTTAAGTCCCATAGTGCTTAGAGCCATTTGAAGCATTCTGCAGCTTGCAGTACTCTCCGTCAGTCACACAGCTTGCAACACACAAGGAACACACGACACGTGGTCAGAGAAACTGTCATTCGTCCGGGACATCTACCGTGGCAGCGATGCATTTCCGGACACGTGTTCGTAGGTCGGTTTTATTTGTGTTAACTCTGTATACTTATTTGTCCGCAGTTGAATTTCAAGAAGCACATAATACGCAGCTAAAGATGAGGCACAGTTCCAGAAAAAGAGAATAAGTTTGTTAGATAATACTGCAGCAAGCCTGCTATAATCTTCGCACAGAAAATGTTATTCAGAACATTACTATATTTTGTAGCGAATCAGTAAAATTTCTCAAATGTAATTTCTGTATCAGGTTTTCAGTAATTTGTGTTTAGAAAAAAGCAAGATCATATGACGGTAACTGGCAAAAGAAACAAATCTGATTTCATTGGATAATTAACGTTTTCAGAGATAAAGCGGAAATGTAAAAAAAAGAGGGTTGCACAATATAACAGAAAGTACTTTGCAAACAGTAATGTTCCTTCTCTGAATGATAGCTTGCTCTAAATGTAGAGTCCGCTGCTCGATTCCCGGCGGGGTCAGGGATTTTCACCTGAGTGGGTGTTTGTGTTTTCCTAATCATTTCATCATCATTCATAAAAGTGGCGAGACTGGACTGAGCAAAGGTTGGGACTTCGTACGGGCGCTGATAACCACGCAGTTGAGCGCCCCACAAACCAAACATCATCATCATCATCATCATCTATACGTAGAAAAATGTAAGTTAATACAGATGAGTAGGAAAAACAATCAAGTTATTTTCGAAAGCCACGTTAGCAGTATGATGCTTAACACAATCAGGTCTAGGTAATATCTGGCCGTAACGGTGCAAAGCGACGTCAGATGTCAGGGCACGTAATGACAGTAGCAGGGAAGACGAAAGGGCGATTTCAGTTTGTATGGAGAATTCTGAGGAAGCGCAGCTCATCTACAAAGGAGACAGCGTACATAACACTTGTGTGGCCCACTCTTGAATACTGCTCGCTTATTTGGGAGCCCAACCAGGACCGATAAAAGGAGGCCTTCGAAGCAGTTTAGAGTAGTATTTGTTCCACGCTGTCTTGTCTGTGGAATTTTATTAATGTAGGGAGTGGCATGGCTGCAAGGAAACGAGAGATACTTTATTGAGAGTAATATTGTGGACAATGAGCAAGGAGTGGTGTCCGGCGGACATCACAAAGTGTATCGTCAGACTTGTTGACAGCCTGCGGGGTACACGGCTACTCTGTAATGGCCGCGAGAGGGCAACATCGTGAGGCAGTCCGAAGTGTCTAGCAGACGCTGGCATACAGGCGAGATGTTCGGAAAGCTTCTGCGGGGTTGTGGAAGAACCTTCAGGAAGACATTCGGAAGAGTCAGGGAAAAGAAATCTCCCCCCGAGAAACTAGGATAAAAGCTCGTGAGAAACGAGTATACAGGATGTTACAAAAAGGTATTGCCAAACTTTCAGGAAACATTCCTCACTCACAAAGAAAGAAAATATGTTATGTGGACATGTGTCCGGAAACGATTACTTTCGATGTTAGAGCTCATTTTACTACTTCTCTTCAAATCACATTAATCACGGAATGGAAACACACAGCAACAGAACGTACCAGCGTCACTTCAAACACTTTGTTACAGGAAATGTTCAAAACGTCCTCCGTTAGCGAGGATACATGCATCCACTCTCCGTCCCATGGAATCCCTGATGCGCTGATGCAGCCCTGGACAATGGCGTATTGTATCGCAGCCGTCCACAACACGAGCGCGAAGAGTCTCTACATTTGGTACCGGGGTTGCGTAGACAAGAGCTTTCAAATGCCCCCATTAATGAAAGTCAAGAGGGTTGAGGTCAGGAGAGCGTAGAGGCCATGGAATTCGTCCGCCTCTACCAATCCATCGGTCGCCTCTACCAATCCATCGGTCATCGAATCTGTTGTTGAGAAGCGTACGAACACTTCGACTGAAATGTGCAGAAACCATATGTTGTGTCGTAATTGTAAAGGCACATGTTCTAGCAGCACAGGTGGAGTATCTCATATGAAATCATGATAACGTGCTCCATTGAGCGTAGGTGGAAGAACATGGGGGCCCAATCGAGACATCACCAACAATGCCTGCCCAAACGTTCACAGAAAATCTGTGTTGATGACGTGATTGCACAATTGCGTGCGGATTCTCGTCAGCCCACACATGTTGATTGTGAAAATTTACAATTTGATCACGTTGGAATGAAGCCTCATCCGTAAAGAGAACATTTGCACTGAAATGAGGATTGACACATTGTTAAATGAACCATTCGCAAAAGTGTACTCGTGGAGGCTAATCAGCTGCTGATAGTTCCTGCACACGCTGTACATGGTACGGAAACAACTGGTTCTCCCATAGCACTCTCGATACAGTAACGTGGTCAACGTTACCTTGTACAGCAGCAGCTTCTCTGACGCTGACATTAGGGTTATCGTCAACTGCACGAAGAATTGCCTGGACCATTGCAGGCGTCCTCGTCGTTCTAGCTCTTCCCCAGTCGCGAGTCATAGGCTGGAATGTTCCGTGCTCCCTAAGACGCCGATCAATTGCTTCGAACGTCTTCCTGTCGGGACACCTTCGTTCTGGAAATCTGTCTCGATACAAACGTACCGCACCAAGGCTATTGCTCCTTGCTAATCCATACATCAAATGGGCATCTGCCAACTCCGCATTTGTAAACATTGCACTGACTGCAAAACCACGTTCGTGATGAACACTAACCTGTTGTTGCTACGTACTGATGTGCTTGATGCTAGTGCTGTAGAGAAATGAGTCGCATGTCAACACAAGCACCGAAGTCAACATTACCTTCCTTCAACTGGGCCAACTGGCGGTGAATCGAGCAAGTACAGTACATACTGACGAAACTAAAATGAGCTCTGACATGGAAATTAAGCGTTTCCGGACACCTGTCCACATAATGTCTTTTCTCTGTTTGTGTGTGAGGAATGTTTCCTGAAATTTTTGCCGTACGTTTTTGTAACACCCTGTAGAAACGGCTAATGCAGGGTGCCGAGAAAGTCATTTAGACAGGAAACAGAAGAAGTCGTACTACAGCCAAGCCTCAGAGTTGTTACAGAGTGACTTTTCGACGCTGCCGCAGTAAACTACGAGAAGGTTGTACACGTTCGAGAGAGGATAACTGAGTTTCCGATAAGTATCCAGCAACACCTATTACCTTGAGTTTTCTGCCTCTTACTTAAGAACAATTTCTGTGGAGTTTTTCTCTAGTATATAGGATATTCTTATTACAGTAAACTATCAGTGATATAGTTTCATCAATAATTCCAGCGTCCAGTTACTTAATATTTAAGAAAGAGGAGTCGCCGTACTGGATACAGCTACAGAGATTGCAGGATCACTCTGCGACTCCATACGTCACGAGCTAGGCGCAATTTACTTGTATTTTCTGTATGTCAGAATCTAAAGGACAACAAGCGCTATTTACCACTTGTCTTCCATTGTGGTTGACTGTAATGTTGTAACGAGCTGCAGGCTGAGCGCTCATGTCCGACAGCAAGAGGTAGAATTGAGGAAGTGCGACTTGTGGGAAAGAATTGAGACATCCACTGATCAGCTACAACATTGTGACCACTGGCGGGGAATGACTGTTAGTCAGACACACGGACAGTGCGTGCAGTACCAGTGATCATGTTCTCCGTCTATGGGATGGCAAAGGCGCGCGTTTTATCTGAGTTCGACCGAGGGCGGATTGTGATGGCCCTGAGGCTCGGCAGGGGCATTTCGGAAACTGCACGATTTGTCAGGTGTTCGAGGAGTCCTGTGGTGTTGTTGTGTACATAGTTCCGCGTAGTCAGCGCGTACACAACTTTCCCACTAGAGCGCGCCCCGCTAAGCACAACAGCACAGGCGCAGCGCTCGTCCATCTCTGCACTACGAGATGGCGCTGCCATAGAGACGGACCAAATTCTGCTTCCGCCGATCCGCATATTAATATGTAATGCAGCCAATGAAATTGCTGCTAACGTAGAACCTTTTCTCCTCACGCATCACACTCACGCAGTGATACATGAATGCACGAGGTATTATAATGAGTGTATAGACCTCTGATTTGCCAGTCTGTGCCAGTTCTACATTTGACTGTGCCATTTCTACATTTGACTGTGCCATTTCTACATTTGACTGTGCCATTTCTACATTTGACTGTGCCATTTCTACATTTGACTGTGCCAGTTCTACATTTGACTGTGCCAGTTCTACATTTGACTGTACCAGTTCTACATTTGACTGTACCAGTCTGTGCCAGTTCTACATTTGACTGTACCAGTCTGTGCCAGTTCTACATTTGACTGTACCAGTCTGTGCCAGTTCTACATTTGACTGTACCAGTCTGTAGTAAAGTTTCAGTGTTCACCTAATAAGATTACCATATTCCTGTACATAGCCATGAAGATAAATGTATAGAGACTTTTGTCAAGTATCAGAAATATGTGAGAATAAGATTAATATACCAATACCAAAGGAACTTCAGATTGTCAGTTGTAAATAGCATCCAGAACCCAATTAAGTAATTTTTATGCTTTTTATTAGTTTAGTAAATGTGTGTGAAAATTAATCAAGTTCTGTTTAAAGTTAGTTACCATCAATTTGCTACTCTAAGCGTGCAAGTGGCATTTCTATCGTCTGACCTAACGGCCGAAGATAAACAAGCCACGATAAGACCACAAGACATATTGCTGACACTCGCCTACTTCGTTAGAGCGAGAAGTCAAATAATCTGATGGTGTCTGCACTGAAGGTCTTACAGTACGCACACCACAGGTGTCTTCAACAACCAAGGTGAAACCACGTCCCAATCGGGGGGTTGGGCAGCGAGCCCTCGTTACAGATGCCCCACGTCGTAGTCTGGGCAGAATGGTAAAACGTGACAGGCGGCGAACAGTGGTGGAACTAACATCAGACTTTAATACTGGTCAGAGTATAAGTTTGTCTGAACACACAGTGCACCGAACACTCCTAATGATGGACCCCCAAAACTGACGACCCTGTGCATGTGCCAATGTTAACACCACGACATCGGCAACTACGACTGAAATAGGCACATGATAATGATCACTGGACGTTGGATAAGTGGCAGAGCGCTGCACGGTGTTATCAGTCCCGATGCCGGCTACATTATTTCGATAGGAGGACACGAATCAGTCGTCTTCCATGGGAACAGCTCCTTGACGCCTGTATTCTGGGATGGGGACAAGCTGGCGGCGGCTCCGTTATACTCTGGGGAACATTCACTCGGACATCCACGGGTCCATTGTAGCTCGTGCAAGGCACCATGACGGCCAAGGAGTTTCGGAGGAGGTTGCAAAATCAAATGGCTCCAAGCACTATGGGACTTAACATCTGGGGCCATCAGTCCCCTAGACGTAGAACTACTTAAACCTAACTAACCTAAAGACATCACACACATCCATGCCCAATGGAGGATTCGAACCTGCGACCGTAGCAGCCGCGTGGTTCCGGACTGAAGCGCCTAGAACCGCTCGACTACAGTGGGCGGCGGAGGTTGCAGACCTCGTACACCCCTTCATGACGATCATGTTTCCTCACAGCAGTGGCATTTTTCAAAAAGATAATGCGTCCTATTACAAAGCCAGAAGTGTGGTGGAGTGGTTCTAGGGACACAGTGGAGAGTTCCAATTGATGTGCTGGCACTCGCTACTCGCCAGACTTGCACGCGATCGAACTCATCTGGGATATGACGTCGCGTCAGAGCTCATCGCTCCCTCTCCGGAACGTACGAGAAATAGGTGACGTGTGTGGAGATGCGGTGCCAACTGCCTCCAGCGACCTAGCGAGATCTCATTGTTCCCACGCCGCGACGCGTCGCCGCTGTTATCCGCGACAAAGGTGCACGTACTAGATATTAGGTAGGTGGTCGTAAGGTTCTGGCTGATCACTATACAGTCGTAGGTTGTATTCATTGATTTGCGAAGATATAAAACCACAGAAAGAGACCCCTGTGGATAAGGTTGAAGTATTGGAAAAAGCAATTGATCTTCAATTGAATCTGTAACAATCTGCACCCTTATTCACTTCCCTTAAGCCAACGACTTGTCCAACCACCTGTGTTAACCATCCTAGGAGGCTTTCTCCCTCTCATTCTATCGTAGGACCTGGACGACACCACGGGCTGAGGCCTACTCTCCTCGCTATGTAGGCCACACCTCCGTCCAAAGCCAGTGGCAGGACGTGTGCTGGGACGTGACAACTCAAGTATTACGTAAATGCTTCGTGAACTCAAATGGAAATCCCAGGAGAGAAGACTGTGATCTTAGCACGGAACACCACTGAGAAAGGTTACAGACAGATTGGAGAACGGCATCTTACGTAAGAATCGCGAAGACACGACAAGAAAAATGAGCACTCGTTATATTGCTGTTGTGGTCTTCAGTCCGAAGACTGGTTTGATGCAGCGCTGAACGCTGTTTTGTCCTGTGTAGGCCCCTGTGACCAACGTGGAACTGAATCTGATTACTGTACTCATATCTAGGTCTCCTTGTTGATACTAATCAAATCTTTGTAACGCCTGTTCAGAAGCAGATGACGAACACATCTGTTAAAAATGAACCGTTCACACCATTCATATTCTGACGATGTTTCTTTCAAATGTGCATACTTTGTGATCTAAAAGAGGACTTCTGGGAAACATCCCACCATAAAATGTTCTACATGTATAATGGATTTCCAGAAATTGCTTTATTATATCTATCCATCAATCATGTAGCTTCATCAATAATTAATCTTCAGATAAGTGATATTCAAGAAAGAGAGTCGTACATCAAGAGCTAGGAGCATCTTACTTGTGTGCATCTTTGTACATCTAAAAACCATTGACACCAAAGGCTTACAAAAGAAACAATAGTGACAACACTTTGGGAATATACATTCCTTACGAATAGCAGTTCGCAACATCTGGTTATAGTATGGGTCCTTAGCATACATAAGCCAGTGACTGGAAGCCCTTATTTGGTTAATAGTAGGAACTGAAGATCACACAAATGTAGCGTCCAAACTAGACACCTGAACTCTTTCAAAATGCAGCTGTGGTGTTCTTTCTATTACCAAACTAAAATGTCACGTATAAGGTGCAAGTACAGATGTACTGTTCAAAAATTTTCTTCTTTTATCAAGTAAAACCAAATTATTTGGTTGTAAACTTGCAGGTGAAACTAAGTGGACAGTTGTATTTTTTGGTCTGTACTGGACCACTGGTGTAATACGGATCGACCAGTGTTTCCTTAAAGATATTCGTTCATCAACTACGTGAATATGGAGTGCAGGCATCGATAATATCGTCCGTTCAAGCTGAGGTCACGTGTATCACCAGGGCGAATAGCTGGACCCTTCAAATGTCAACAGTACAAACACACATATACTCCTCACGTCATTATTGAAGCTTCATGAAACATATTCCACCAGTCATTTGTAAACAATGATGAAATAAACTCAATTCATAAATAACTAGGCAAACTACAACATGGGACGGTCTATCCTAGAGAAAAAGAACTGAACTCATGGACATAGCTACTATAGATGACGTTGTTGTTGTGGTCTTCAGTCCTGAGACTGGTTTGATGCAGTTCTCCATGCTACTCTATCCTGTGCAAGCTTCTTCGTCTCCCAGTACCTACTGCAACCTACATCCTTCTGAATCTGCTCAGTGTATTCATCTCTTGGTCTCCCTCTACAATTTTTACCCTCCACGCTGCCCTCCAATACTAAATTGGTGATGCCTTGATGCCTCAGAACATGTCCTACCAACCAATCCCTTCTTCTAGTCAAGTTGTGCCACAAACTTCTCTTCTCCCCAATCCTATTTAATACTCCCTCATTAGTTATATGATCTACCCATCTAATATCATAGAAGAGATGAATCAACGAAAACAGGAATTCTTAATATATCAGTCATACTGTACAAAGCAACAGGACTCAAAGCGCCAAATAACAGCAGCTGAGATTTCCAAAGCTGTTTCACAGAGGAAGACCGCACTGCAGTTCCTTCTCTAAATCCTCGCAGAAACGAAAAAATGGCTGACATCGAAATAAGTGTCCAAGGAATAGAAAAGCAACTGGAATCACTCAACAGAGGAAAGTCCACTGGACGGGATACCAATTCGTTTCTACACAGAGTACGCGAAAGAACTTGTCCCCCTTCTAACAGCCGTGTACCGCAAGTCTCTAGAGGAACGGAATGTTCCAAATGATTGGAAAAGAGCACAGGTAGTTTCAGTCTTCAAGAAGGGTCGTCGAGCAGATGCGCAAAACTATAGACCAATATCTCTGACATCGATATGTTGTAGAATTGTAGAACATGTATTTTGCTCGAGTATCATGTCGTTTTTGGAAACCCAGACTCTACTCTGTAGGAATCAACATGGATTCTGGAAACAGCGATCGTATGAGACCCACCTCGCTTTATTTGTTCATGAGACCCACAAAATATTAGATACAGGCTCCCAGGTAGATGCTATTTTCCTAGACTTCCGGAAGGCGTTCGATACAGTTCCGCACTGTCGCCTGATAAAGTAAGAGCCTACGGAATATCAGACCAGCTGTGTGGCTGGATTGAAGAGTTTTTAGCAAACAGAACACAGCATGTTGTTATCAATAGAGAGACGTCTACAGACGTTAAAGTAACCTCTGGCGTGCCACAGGGGAGTGTTATGGGACCATTGCTTTTCACAATATATATATATATAAATGACCTAGTAGATAGTGTCGGAAGCTCCATGCGGCTTTTCGCGGATGATTAATATACGGAGAAGTTGCAGCATTAGAAAATTGTAGCGAAATACAGGAAGATCTGCAGCGGATAGGCACTTGGTGCAGGGAGTGGCAACTGACCCTTAACATTGACAAATGTAATGTATTGCGAATACATAGAAAGAAGGATCCCTTATTGTGTGATTATATGATGGCGGAACAAACACTGGTAGCATTTACTTCTGTAAAATATCTGGGAGTATGCGTGCGGAACGATTTGAAATGGAATAATCATATAAAATTAATTGTTGGTAAGGCGGGTACCAGGTTGAGATTCATTGGGAGAGTCCTTAGAAAATGTAGTCCATCAACAAAGGAGGTGGCTTACAAAACACTCGTTCGACCTATACTTGAGTATTGCTTATCAGTGTGGGATCCATACCGGATCGGTTTGACGGAGGAGATAGAGAAGATCCAAAGAAGAGCGGCGCGTTTCGTCACAGGGTTATTTGGTAGCCGAGATAGCCTTACGGAGATGTTTAGCAAACTCAAGTGGCAGACTCTGCAAGAGAGGCGGTCTGCATCGCGGTGTAGCTTGCTCGCCAGGTTTCGAGAGGGTGCGTTTCTGGATGAGATATCGAATACACTGCTTCCCCCTACTTATACCTCCCGTGGAGATCACGAATTTAAAATTAGAGAGATTAGAGCGCGACGGAGGCTTTCAGACAGTCGTTCTTTTCGCGAATCATACGCGATTGGAACAGAAAAGGGAGGTAATGACAGTGGCATGTAAAATGCCCTCCGCCACACACCGTTGGTTGGCTTGCGGAATGTTGATGTAGATGTAGATTAAGTAACCCATGTCACTCAGCGAATATCCCAGAACCCAGAAGCTGTAACCCTACACCCGGTGCTTGCTGTCTATGTAACAGGTCCAGGGACAACAAAAATTTGATTTTCAATATTTTGCGTGATTATCAACTGAATTTAAATTCACAATCCACCCATTAAAAGGTATAATCTTATGTTAAAAAGATAACACACTAAGACAAGCATTACAGTTAGAAACTCGGTGTTTGTTTTCAGACAGCATATTTGTCTACGTGTAAGTACCCGGTGTTTATTGATTCTGCATCTAAGAATGTGACTGTAAGAGAACACTCCAGATTAGTACTGACGGATTGCCAAGCCGAGAGGAAACATACATAAGTCATTACGTGCAGCGTAAGAGTACTCGTTGTTCACTTTTCATTTGTAAATGCTCTCCAGAATGAGATTTTTACTCTGCAGCGGAGTGTGCGCTAATATGAAACTTCCTGGCAGATTAAAAGTGTGTGTGCCCGACCGAGACTCGAACTCGGGACCTTTGCCTTTCGCGGGCAAGTGCTCTACCATCTGAGCTACCGATGCACGACTCACGCCCGGTCTCACAGCTTTGCTTCTGTCAGTATCTCGTCTCCTACCTTCCAAACTTTACAGAAGCTCTCCTGCGAACCTTGCAGAACTAGCACTCCTGAAAGAAAGGATACTGTGGAGACACGTCTTAGCCGCAGCCTGGGGGAGGTTTCCAGAATGAGATTTTCACTCTGCAGCGGAGTGTGCGCTGATATGTCTCCACAGTATCCTTTCTTTTAGGAGTGCTAGTTCTGCAAGGTTCGCAGGGGAGCTTCTGTAAAGTTTGGAAGGTAGGAGACGAGATACTGGCAGAAGTAAAGCTGAGAGACCGGGCGTGAGTCGTGCTTCGGTAGAGCACTTGCCCGCGAAAGGCAAAGGTCCCGAGTTCGAGTCTCGGTCGGGCACACAGTTGTAATCTGTCAGAAAGTTTCTGCTCCTGTAGCTCCTCCGGACTCCACATTAGGCGTAAGGTGGTCTCACATTTTTGTTATACACTAGCTGAAAAACCCGGCGTTGCCCGGGTATTTATTTGTTACAGTTTTGTATTAGTCCATCTCCTCCTTCCCCTCTGTCTACCTGTCAGTTCTCTCTTTATTGACCTTTCCTAAATGTTCTCTCTGTCGATACCTCCTGCCCCATCTATCAACTGCACCCTCCCTCTCTCTGTCATTCACACACACACACACACACACACACACACACACACACACACGTGCGGGCGTACATACATACATACATACATTTTTATAATTTTTATGAACTTAGGATAATTACAATCTTAGTGAGATATATATTGCAGTTTCTTCTTACTTTTAAACGGTGCTTGATCTACCCTGTTTTCTGAATGCTTTTTCCACAGTTTGTCAGAGAGATTGAATCAAGTCAGTCGTCGCAGTACGGTGATAGCAGCCTTGAATACACATTGCATGACCAATGCAAGAACGTGCCTTCAGTTTAAAATTACGTTACAAAGTCAGCTACCATTTTTTATGAATCCTTTTATTACAAAGCCAAGAGAGGAGTTGAATTTCTTTTAATTTTCTTTCCATGGTCACGCAATGACAGACCGACAGTTACTAGTTACGCCAATTTCATGACAGCTCCCATCGTCGGTATAGCGCACTGTCTGTTTGCTTACTTTATCCTTTACGATTAACATGAAAAAATGTAACCTCAGGAAAAGAGCGATTTTAAGACCACTTAGCAACTCATAACAAATATTAAAAATAACCTGAAGCGCTTACGAAATTTTTTTCCCGCTGACGTCCTCCACAAAATCACGAAAGGAAAAAAGCTTACCGCTTACTGCATTTTCGCTCTTCATGCAGTAAAACTTCAGCATCAAACATGACGTTTTAATGTATTTGTGCTTTACTACCAACTGTATTCGCAACACTTTGCAGACAGTATCCACATATACCACTGAATGAATCTGCAAAAATTACGACAATAGTTCAAGAGATATGACGTGACAGACGTTTAGATGCACGAAAAACTTGCTTTTGCTTGAAATGGCGCGTCAGTTACCCAGAGTGTATTCGTCGAATGTTTCATAACGAGAGCACTTACCGATTGCCAACGAATTTCAAATGTTCGTAAACTTTTCCTCACCTATATGCTTAAAGTCAAATTTTTAACGTAGTAACTCACTTGTAAAACGGTGAGGCGCTTGAAGTTGTTTTATACACGAGAGTTGGATTCTTTAAAGAATCAGCGGTTTTTCTGGTTATGTATATCAACATTTTCCTCCCATTAAGTGGCGTTATATACTACGCCCTAAGTCCTAACCAAATAAGAACCCAAAAGCAAAAATAAAGTCTCAGAACGGCTGAAAAAGGGATCCGCCCTACCGCAGAAGTGAAGGGAAAGAAGTTCAGAAAGGAACAAGCTTAATTCATATCTTGCCCTATGCCTTGTAGCAAGTGGTAATAAACGGCGTCCAATATCACAATTTTAGTTAACAGAAACTATTATATTTTGTAAAGTTTACAGCTGCCCATTGTTGTTTATGTGCATGAAGTTTATATGGACGTTGTGAATGCAGTTTTTCCACCAAATTAAAGATAAGCTTTTCTCAATAGTGAAGGAAGGAAGATAAGTGCACAAGCTGCGACATGGTCACGAATCAGACAGTGATCGAGAAAGTGTGGAATAAATTTCTTTATTTCCGTCTATGATCACAAACTTGTTAGTACTTTGGGCTACCAGTTTCGGTCATCAATGACCATCTTCAGATCTGCAGAAAAACATGGGGAAACACAAATAGAAGAAGTGGATCGGCTAGAGCTTAAAACAATAAAATAGGCGATAATGAAAAATATTACTGACATATATGTGAAAATTATGCGCTTCAAATATGATGAGGCATACCTATTTTAAAAAAGTGCCCAGTGTAATGGAGCCATAGTGGCATCGTCGAAAAATAAAGACAAAATCAGCTCAGCATCGTGGAACATAAATAAAATATGCTATATACTTAAGTCATTCTGTTAAAATATTGCTCAGAACAAACTGCCGTACAGTAGTCATAAAATGTTTGCGTCGCAAGCTCGCCAGATGTCGCTAATGTTGCCATACCGACACACTTCATCGATATAATTGTCGCTACAAAATAAAAAGAATACAGTCGGTAAAGTCTGTAGTAGGCTTACCAGGTGTATAAGTCATTACAGTAATAAAACACAACAAATTAAAACATAGTCAAAGTTACATTGTTAAAAAAGATATTTAAGAGACAGTAATTCTGATACACTCTTGCGGCGAATTTTAAATAAAAGTATGACGTACATAATAACAAGCATACAGTTCACAGAATAATATAAAAATGATAAAAGAAAAAGGGGTAAAAGCCAAATGAATGAAGAGAGACAGTAGTAAGTAATCAGCGCCATCTGTTGGCGTGACAGCCAGAAGGCCCCTCGTACCCTGCGGTACATCATTCCAAGAAAAGAATAATACAACATCGTACCAGTCAGTTAACAAGATTATCTAGCTACTGACATATATTATACAAACAAAGAAAGGAAAAGAAAACACGAAAGTAATACGCTCAACACGAGAAAACAAAACAGATATGTGAAGCACTCTGTAATAGGTAAATAAAAATGGCAATAGGCGTTCAGTGATTTATGTAGAACATTGCCAAAGAAAGCAAACTTCACTGTTGTGTCCCCCCTACCCTCCATCTCTACACCTTTCATCTCCTTTCCCAAGGTGGCCTCCGTCAACTCCCCCTTTCGGATGTTCCCCTCTCTCCCTCCTATCAACTCTGATCCTCACCTCCCCCTCCTTTCCTTTCACTGGGCTCCCTCTTCCCCTCCCCCCTTCCATCCTGTTTTATCCCACCTACCCTTCCTCTGCCTCACTTCTCTCCCCCGGAGTCCTTTTGCATTCCCCACTCTTATGATTCCTCATCCTCCGTCGGCTCCTTCCCCCCCGTTCCCCCCCATTTCGTTTTTCGTCTCCTTCCCCCTTTCCTTTTCCCATCATCTGTCCAGATTCCCCCCATCTGCCCTCGGCTGTGGTATGTCATATTTGTGCCAACTTTTTAGTGCTGTGTTCAAGTGAGTGTTGTGCATCTTATCCAAAGTGATGCGAACAGAAATCTTGCTGTCGCTGTCTACTTCCTGTGTATTTTATTAGCATCGCCAACCCTTTGTTTTATGTTCTTTATCATTTAAGTCACCGATTTTATCGCCTGCTTTTATTATTTATTATCTTCATTTTAAAAAAAAAATTATGTAGGCTGAAGAGCGGCATACTAAGCTGCTGCCAGCCCGTCCCCTTCGGGGTGAATCGAAACTAAGTAAAGGAGGGGGGGGGGGGGGGGGAGAAATGAAAGCAAAGTGATTATTGGATACAAAATCACTGAGGCCCATTGAGCACTTTTGTTGGCGCTTTATAAATTTAAAGCTCTGCTAACAAGTTGAGAGGACAGTCTTCCTTCACCCTGGAGAGAATACACATATGATTGTTCAAATGCGTGTGGATTCCTATGGGGCCAAACTGCTGAAGTCATTGGTCCCTGATCTTACAAACTATTTAAACAAACTTATGCTAAGAACAACACACACACACACACACACACACACACACACACACACACACACACTCACACTCACACATTCCTGAGGGAGGACTCAAACCTCCGGCGGGAGGGGCCGCGCAGTCCGTGACATGGCGCCTCTAACCGCGCAGTCAATCCTCGCGGCCACATATTATTCTCAATGCTCCCTATAGAACGACCAGAGCAGTTCTGTTAGGCCGCTGTGAATATTCGTTAAAACTTATGTTACAAGAGCGGCCGGCTTGGCCGATATAATGTTTATCACGGTTATTACAATCAATCCTGTACACTCCAGTTTCATAAAATTTGCCATACGCTCCTGTCAATTTGTTTTATTCGCAATTTTAGGGTGTTGTTAAGCTGAAAGTCACATCTAACACTAGATTTTCTGAAACAATCTCTATTAGTAGGGACATTTTCCGTGAAATTTCATTGGACTGGTTTCCATTCTTTGTTGGTTCTATTTTCTGGGTGAGTGTGCAAATGGTTCAAGTGGCTCTGAGCACTATGGGACTTGCCATCTGAGGTCATCACACACATCCACGCCCGAGGCAGGATTCGAACCTGCGACCGCTGCAGTCGCGCGGTTCCGGACTGCAGCGCCTAGAACTGCTCGGCCACCGCGGCCGGCCGGCTAGTGTGCGTCTGCCCGCTGTTTAGTATGTTTCTTCAGCGTAAGATAAGTACAGTAACAACACCTGCGACAAAAAGAAGTTACATTCGTCTATAAGGCTGCGGCATAATGAAACACGTGGTGGGTAGTCTCGTACCGTTGAGTGATGCGAACGCTGGCAGATGATGGGCAGCCTGTTCGCGTCACGGTAAGAAGGGTAAGTCCCGGACCCCGGCCAGCCGCTTAGCTGGAAATGGTGACGCTGTTTCGCCGCACGGGAAGGCCGTGCTCCAGTAATTGATACTCTAAACAGTGCTGTGGATTGTTTCAGCGCCTACGCGTACCGCCGGACCAGGCTGCTATGCTGTGGAAAGTAGAGAGAATTTCACTCTGGAGCGCTGAATGTGCGTTGATACGGAATTTCGCGGCAGATTAAAACTGTGTGCTGGACCGAGGTTCGAACTGGGGGATCTTCGCATTTTGCGGGCAAATGCACTCCTTTCTTCCAGGTGAGCTAGTCCTGCAATTTTCTATGTACTGACTTGGCAGAAAATCCTAAGAAATTTTGGTCTTATATCAAAGCGGTAGGTGGATCAAAACAAAATGTCCAGACACTCTGTGACCAAAATGGTACTGAAACAGAGGATGACAGACTAAAGGCCGAAATACTAAATGTCTTTTAGCAAAGCTGTTTCACAGAGGAAGACTGCACTGTAGTTCCTTCTCTAGACTGTCGCACAGATGATGAAATGGTAGATATCGAAATAGACGACAGAGGGATAGAGAAACAATTAAAATCGCTCAAAAGAGGAAAGGCCGCTGGACCTGATGGGATACCAGTTCGATTTTACACAGAGTACGCGAAGGAACTTGCCCCCTTCTTGCAGCGTAGCGTTCCAAAAGATTGGAAAAGGGCACAAGTCATCCCAGTTTTAGAGAAGGGACGTCGAACAAATTTGCAGAACTATAGACCTATATCTTTAACGTCGATCAGTTGTAGAATTTTGGAACACGTATTATGTTCGAGTATAATGACTTTTCTGGAGACTAGAAATCTACTCTGTAGGAATCAGCATGGGTTTCAAAAAAGACGGTCGTGTGAAACCCAGCTCGCGCTATTCGTCCACGAGACTCAGAGGGCCATAGACACGGGTTCACAGGTAGATGCCGTGTTTCTTGACTACCACAAGGCGTTTGACACAGTTCCCCACAGTCGTTTAAAGAACAAAGAGTATACGGACTCTCAGACCAATTGTGTGATTGGATTGAAGAGTTCCTAGATAACAGACCGCAGCATGTCATTCTCAATGGAGAGAAGTCTTCCGAAGTAAGAGTGATTTCAGGTGTGCCGCAGGGGAGTGTGGTAGGACCGTTGCTATTCAGATCTTGTGGATAACATCGGAAGTTCACTGAGGCTTTTTGCGGATGGTGGTGGTGGTTAGTGTTTAACGTCCCGTCGACAACGAGGTCATTAGAGACGGAGCGGAAGCTCGGGTTAGGGAAGGATGGGGAAGGAAATCGGCCGTGCCCTTTCAAAGGAACCATCCCGGCATTCGCCTGAAACGATTTAGGGAAATCACGGAAAACCTAAATCAGGATGGCCGGAGACGGGATTGAACCGTCGTCCTCCCGAATGCGAGTCCAGTGTGCTAACCACTGCGCCACCTCGCTCGGTACTTTTGCGGATGATGCTGTGGTATATCGAGAGGTTGTAACAATGGACTGAAATGCAGGAGGATCTACAGCGAATTGACGCATGGTGCAGGGAACGGCAATTGAATCTCAATGTAGACAAGTGTAATGTGCTGCGAGTACATAGAAAGATAGATACTTTATCATTTAGCTACAATACAGCAGGTCAGCAACTGGAAGAAGTTAATTCCATAAATTATCTGGGAGTACGCATTAGGAGTGATTTAAAATGGAATGATCATATAAAGTTGATCGTCGGTAAAGCAGATGCCAGAGTGAGACTCATTGGAAGAATCCTAAGGAAATGCAATCCGAAAACAAAGGAAGTAGGTTACAATACGCTTGTTCGCCCACTGCTCGAATACTGCTCGCCAGTGTGGGATCCGTACAAGATAGGGTTGATAGAAAAGATAGAGAAGATCCAACGGAGAGCAGCGCGCTTCATTACTGGATCATTTAGTAATCGCGAAAGCGTTACGGAGATGATAAACTCCAGGGGCAGACTCTGCAAGAGAGACGGCTCAGTAGCTCGGTACGGGCTTTTGTTGAAGTTTCGAGAACATACCTTCATCGAGGAGACAACCAGTATATTGCTCCCTCTTATGTATGTCTCGCGAATAGACCATGAGTATAAAACAAGAGAGATTAGAGCCCACGCAGAAGCATACCGCGACATTTGATGCCGCCGCCTGTCGTTGCGTTCATGTGACGCGCTATGGAAAGTATGTAAGCGAACTAGTCACGGAGGGGGATCACTGTAGCGAAGATACGGGCTGCAAATCGGGAAACGCATTGAGATAAGCGACTTTGACAAGGGGCAGATGATTATTAGGCCGAGCCTGTGAACGAGTATTATTACCACTGCACTGGGCACGGTACCATTGGAATTCGAAGTCGATCAGTCGAAACGTCTCGCCTCTTCGGCTAAATCACACTGCTGCTACACTAGGTCGCTGGTCGTCTCCACAAATACCGTCAGCGAGTTGAACGGCGGCTCGAAACGCGCACCGCGCCACGTTGTCTTTCAGCAGTATAATTGTCCGTGTCTCTGAACCAGAACCGTGCTACAGTGGTTTGATGAGTAGCAGAGGTTGTAAATTACTTTATTTTCACAGGACCGGTTTCGGACTGTTATGAGCCCATCCTCAGGTGTCGTAGCTGTGCTGTGGTCCCCAAGCGCCCCATGTACCAGGCACGGTCTGATTTTTGCTCTGATTAAACATAATACACTGTACTGGTAGGTCTACCGTCGATTTCTCCGATTTCTTGAAAACATTTTCCTTCTCGAAACAACCTGATGCAGATTTCTCTCTTTTCCTTTGTACACTCATGCTCATAAATAAAGGACAATGCTGATACACGGTGAAACAACGCTTTGGAGGGCAGTTTGCGGGTTTAAATCACTTCAGGGTATGACCATGCGGTGCATTTGACCCGAGTGGCGCTGACAGCAGTCCACATACGTAGAGGTGTGTTGGTGCATGTCAGAGTACAGTGCAGTAAGTGTGCATACGTTTTCAGACGTGCTGATGGTGACTGTGTGTTGAAAATGGCTCAAAGAACACATATTGATGACGTTATGAGGGGTAGAATAACAGGGCGACTGGAGGCTGGTCAAACACAGCAGGTCGTAGCACGTGTGCCACGAAGTGATCTCAAGATTCCAGCAGACAGGAAACGTCTCCAGGCGCTACAGTATGGGACGTCCACAGTGTACAACACCACAAGAAGACCGATGTCTCACCATCAGTGCCCGCAGATGGCCACGGAATACTGCAGGTAGCCTTGCTCGCGACCTTACTGCAGCCACTGGGTTGTCTCCAGTCACACAGTCTACAGACGACTGAACAGACATGGTTTATTCGCCCGGAGACCTACAAGATGCCTTCCACTGACCCCTGGTCACAGGAGAGCCCATAAAGACTGTTGTCAAGAACACATGGTCATTGGAACAGTGGTCAAAGGTTATGTTCACGCACGAGTCCAGGTACGGTCTAGTGGTTCTCTCTGGGTTTTCATCTGGCGTGAACCTGGAACCAGATACCAACCCTTTAATGTCCTTGAAAGGGACCTGTATGGAAGTCGTGGTTTGATGGTGTAGGGTAGGATTACGATTGGTGCACGTACACCCCTACATGTCTTTGAGAGAGGAACTGTAACAGGTAAGGTGTATCGGGACGTCATTTTGCACCAGTACGTCCGCCTTTTCAGGGGTGCAGTGGGTCCCACCTTCCTCTTGATGGATAACGCACGGCCTCACCGAGCTGCCATCGTCGAGGAGTAACTTGAAACAGAAGACATCCGGCGAATGGAGTGGCCTGCCTGTTCTCCAGACCTAAACCCCATCGAGCGCGTCTCGGATGCTCTCTGCCGACGTACCGCTGCTCGTCTTCACACCACTAGGACACTTCAGGAGCTCCGAAAGGCACTGGTGCAAGAATGGGAGGCTATACTCCAGCAGCTGCTCGGCGACCTGATCCAGAGTATGCCAACCCGTTGTGCGGCCTGTGTACGTGTGCATGGTGGTCATACCCGATATTGATGACGGGGTACATGCGCGGAAAACAGTGACTTTTGTAGCACATGTGTTTCGGCACGGTTTTCTCAAATTAACACCAATACCGTGAACTTACAGATCTGTATCATGTGTGTTCCCTATGTGCCTGTTAGCTCCAATTTCATGTAGTGCCACGGTGTGTGGCACCACATTCTGCAATTATCCTTTTATGAGCATGAGTGTAGTTCGGCAACGTTTTCGACCCATATTACGTAAATATCACTCAACGGTTTTCATATCGGAGAGATAATTATTGACTATGCTGGGTAGAACACAACTGCAGAACAAACGCGAGAGCGGCGTGAGTCAGTGCGGCTCAATACCACAGATATTGCTTACTAGACGAATACTTGTTTGGCGTCCATTGCGGCTTGATTTTACATAGCGTGTGTTTGGTCACAAATTTAGCGACGTATGAACCATAAAGAGCGTTTTATTCACAAGTATAGAAATCAACCAACGTAAGGAAATGGTTATTATTCATTTCGGAGCTATTTTTGTATTGCTGTGCGTATTAGTCTGTGCTCCACAGTTGGACGAATACTGTGTGGAGTCACAGTAAATCTTGTGAAACCTATCTAGGCCGCCATCGGGCGCCATCACCACGCAAATCGGCCAGCTGATATTTAGGCGAATTACATGACCTGTGTATAGACATCTGATGCCACATACCTCCACAAACCTACGAACAAAGTGTCGAATCCCTGATACGCATGAAGTCAGTCATAAATGCCTGCAAATGGTCTCCATGTAGCCTAAAATAACCGTTTCCAGTGAATGGTTCGTTGTGTCGGACCAGTGGATCAACTCCATTGCATGTAAACGAAGCCCACACCGTCACCAACTTGCACAGTGCCTTATTGACAACTTGGACCCATGACGTCGGGGGACCTGCGCCACACTCGAACCATACCATCAGCTCTTACCAACTGATATCGGGACTCATCTGTCTAGGCCACTGTTTGCAGCCGTCTAGAGTCCAACTGAAATAGTCACAAGCCCAGGAGAGGCGCTGCAGGCGATTCCGTCCTGTTAGCAAAGGCACTCGCGTCGCTTGTCTGGTGCCGTAGTCCATTAATACCAAATTTTGCAGCACTGGACTAACGGATACGTTCGTCGTACGTCCACATAGATTTCTGTGGTTATTTCACGCAGCGTTGCTTCTCTGTTAGCGCTGACATATTTACGCAAACGCCGCTGTCCTCGGTAGTTAAGTGAAGGTTTAAAGGCTCTGAGCACTATGGGACAACATCTGAGGTCATCAGTCCCCTAGAAGTTAGAACTACTTAAATATAACTAACCTAAGGACAGCACACACATCCACCCCCGAGGCAGGATTCAAACCTGCGACCGTAGCGGTCGCATGGTTCCAGACTGAAGCGCCTGGAACCGCTCGGCCACACCGGCCGGCTGTTAGGTAAAGGCCATCGACCACTACGGTGTCCGTGTTGAGAGGTAATGCCTGAAATTTGGCATTCTCGGCATACTGTTGACACTTCGTATATCGGAATAAATGTGATTTCCGAAATGGAATATCTCATGCGTCTAGCTCCAACAACCATTCCGCATTCAAAGTCTGTTAATTCTCGTTGTGCGGCCATAATCACATCGTAAACCTTTCCAAGTGATTCACAGAGTGCAAATGACAGCTCCGACAATGCAGTGCCCTTTCATATTTTGTGTACGCGATGCGACAGCCATCTACATGCATGAATATCGCTATCCCATGACTTGGTACCTGTACTGTGTACTGTGTACAGTAGTGAAACGTTTATAGCAAACAGGAAAGTTGCACGTACGAGTTACCGAATTATGATTAGAGCATCATTACAAAATCTGAATTTGGTACGTTAAACAAGGCTCAAGATCAGACAGAAGTGGAAGAGGAGATGGACAGAGACGTGAGAGGAAATACAGTCAGAAAGCGGAAAGGAGGTGACGGACGGGGAGAGGGGGAAGGAGATGATGGAGTAAGAGAGAGAGGCAGGGCCAAGAGAGAGAGGGGAAAGCAGGGGAATACATTTATATCTATTTCCAATACATACTAGAAACGTGTGCTTTCTCTTCTTTCTTTTCCATGTAACCAGACTGAGCCACAACAACGCGGGAACAGCTAGTTATGAATATTATTCATGTTGTAGGTGAGACTAACGAATTCATTCATGCCGTGATGCCGATTTTGTGGAAAATTAAAGTGCTTGGGAATGAATATCTAGAGGACGAAATGGCCGCGAGTTTGTAATAAACTGAGAGCCGTACCCCAAGCCCCGTTTAAGTTCTCTGTCCGTGTCTACTGGGTTTCCTGTTTTTCTTTTTTTCTATAGACTCTTTAACCACAACAAAGGAAATTGCTTACAATACTTTAGTTCGTCCAGTCTTAAGAGTATTTTTTGTCTGTATGGGACGCTTACTAGTTGGGTCTGATTCAAGAGATTGAGAAGCTCCAAAGAAGAGCGGCAAGATTCGTGACTATTGCATTTAGCCATAGCAAGAGCGTTACAAATCTCCTAGAAAGTTTGAAGTGGGACGCATTGGTAGATAGTCGACACGCTAAGCGGAAGGGGCTGCTCACTAAATTCCAAAATCGGATCTTTGCCGAGGATGTAGAGCATATATTATTACCACCAACTTTCGTACCGCAATGACCATAAGGGAAATTGCAACTCGTACTGAGGCGTTCAGACAGTCGTTTTGCGCGATCCGCGAGTGGAACAGAGGGGGGGGGGGGGGCGGGGGGGGGGGTGGAGGAATATGACTTTGGCGCGAATAGAGCCCTCCGCCAAACACCGCTTGGTGGCTAGCGGAGAATATATGTAGATGTAGATGTAGAACCACTCTGTACCAGAAACTTGCCGTTTCCACCATGTTATTGCTTTCATCGTACTTCATTTCGTGACTATAGGATGTTGGTTGACTGGTGCGAAAGTCTGACCTATGTAAGACATGCCTCATTCGCTTGCAGTGTGGTGCCTTTCGTAGAGGCAGATTGCACTTGACGTTACAACGCGGACCCCCTGTGGAATATAACTTACTTAACTCTGGGGTTTGCCACAAGAGCCACAGACACAGCTGAGGGGAGACAGTAATATAAGTTCATATGCCAACTAGCTCCTTCGACAATGAAAAAGTTGAAAAAATTCATGACGGGATCAAAGAAGTTATTCAGATAGTTAGGAGAGAAGAAAGTTGCGACGGTGACTGAAATTCAGTACCAGCAAAAGGAAGAAAAGGAAAAATATTAGGAGAATATGGACTGGGGGAGACTTATGAAAAAGTAAGCCACCTGATAAAATTTATCGCAAAGCATAATTTAATCATCGCAGAACTTGGTTCAAGAATCATAAAAGAAGGCTGTACACGTAGAAGAGATCTGGAGCCACTGGAAGATTTCAGATTGCTTATATAATGGTAAGACAGAACCTTATTTTAAACTATAAGACATATCTAGGAGCAGATGTGGACCCTGACCATAAACTCATCGTTTGTGTACTGAAGATTAAAACTGAGGAAATTATAAAACAAAAGGAAGCTACGGCGATGCGACTTGGGTAAGTTGCAAGAACGAGAGGCTCTTTAAAGGCAAGCATTCGGGAACGATTGACTAGAACACGCCAAAGGAAAACAGTAGAAGATGAATGGGCAGCTCTGAGAGAGGAAAGCCTGAACGCAATAGCGGATCAAATATGTAAAAAGATAGGGCCTTGTAGAAGCCCTTCGATATCACAGGAGATATTGTATTTAATTGTGAAATAAGAAAATCTACAAGATGGAGATGAATCAGGCGAAAGTGAATACATATGTCTAAAAAATGAGATTCAGAGAAGATTCACAATGGCTAAGCAGGAATGGCTAGGTGACATAAACAAGGACTTGGAAGAATGTGTAACTTGGGGGCAGATACACTCCACCTACAGGAAAATTAAAGAACCCTTTGGAGAAAAGAGAAGCAATTGTATGAATGTCAAGAGCCCAAATGGAAAACCAGTACTAAGGAAAGAAGGGAATGATGAAAGATGGAAGATGGGCTGTACAAGGGCAATGAATTTGAATGGAACATTGTGGGTGGTAAAGAGTAAGTGGATGAATGTGACTTGGACGGTATGACACCGCAAGAAGAATGTGACAGAACACTGAAAGATCTATGCCGTAACAAGACCCAAGGAGTAGACGACATTCCGTCAAAGCTACTGATAGTCTTGGGAGAATCAGCCATGACGAAATTCTGCTATCTGGTGTGCAAGATGTACGAGACAGGCGGAATACCCTCACACTTAAAGAAGGATATAATAATCCTAGTTCAAAAGAAAGCAGGTGCTGACAGGTGTGAATTATCAGCTTAATAAGTCATGCTTGCAAAATAGCGAATTACCTGCTTTCTGCTGTCCCACGTGACAAGGTAGTGGTTTGCGGATTGAAAACGCAGCAGTTGGCACCAGATAGTACGTCTATTATATAAATGTGGATCCAGTCGCTGGAATTTCCCCACGATACTACACAACATGTTCATACGACTCAGTATGATAGTGTGAGCAGTATCGTTACCAGCAAATTAGTTTTTGCAAAGGACTATGCAAATTGAAATATTAGTTTCCATTGTTACTACCACCATAGTAGAAAATTACCAGCTCACGGAGTAATAATGGAGATTTTGCACAGTGCCGCGGTCAGGTGATAGCGCTATATCTTTGTACTGCATAGTTTTGCATTATGCAAGCTATTGTGTAAAAGGAAATTCATTGTGTCGTCGTACCACCTGAGCAAGTTTCTTCCCTTTTTTCTTCAAAGATAATTGTATATATGGTCTATTATTGTATGTCTGTGATGTATTATTATGATACATTATCAACGACTGCGTGCTCTGTATGTAGATACACAGGTCTGTTTCAAAATTCACCTCTTACGTAATATGGGTTTAGGCTCACTTCACTATTTTTTTGCCACGCGCGATTAGCCGAGCGGTCTGGGGCGCTGCTGTCATGACTGTACGGGTGGTCCCGGCGGAGGTTCGAGTCCTCCCTCGGGCACGGGCGTGTGTGTTTGTCCTTAGGATAATTTAGGTCAAGTAGCGTGTTAAGTCCTATAAGATTTCACACAGATTTGAACATTTTGAACTATCTCTTTTTTTGCTCATATGGCAGTTGCAAGGGTTCTTCATTCTTTTGGATATTTCCTTTCTTTTTTTCGTCTGAGATCACTCTTTCTATAGTCCTTTCATTAATTTTCGTTTGCAGTCTAATTAGTGTGCCTTACGGTACTCTGGTTTCCTCTGTTTTCTTTTTTTTTTTTTTAGGTCATCTACCGTAATTTGGAGTTCTATTATACCCCTTCATTTCTGTTATCCATTAAATGTTGCTCTTACTATTCCACTTTTTTCTATTATTCATTTACTAATTATGTTTCATGGTGTTACCAGATGTCCAAAGAATGAGATAGTTTCATCCCGATCGCGCTCGTTACTGTTTCTGATTTTCTGTATCCTGTTTCATTTGAAGTAATATGGTTTATTTATGCCTGTCCTAATTAGCCTTCCTTCTTTCTTTGTCAATTTCTGCTGTATTAGTTGTTTTGAGGTATCAGCTGTATATGTTGTTTCTGGTTGTCTAAATGTTTTATAAGGTTTTAATTTTGTGCCTACGGATAGATTTTCTTTGTTTGTGTTTTTGCAAATGAAGTTTGCTTTGTTTTTTATTCTGTTTTGTCATGATGTGTTTTCACTCAGATTGTATAATAATATTTCACTTAAATATTTAAATTTATCAATAATGTAGATTTCCTGTTCTTTTTGCAAGTGGTGGGACAGTTAGCGTAACCTGTGTTTTCAAATGATACTCTCAGGCTAATTTTCTCTGCTTCTTCTTGTAGCGATTTAAAGTCTTGTCTGGTTTCTTGAAGCCGCTCGGAGTGGACGCGTGATTTGAGGCGCCATGTTACGGACTGCGCGGTGCCTCCCACCGGAGGTTCGAGTCCTCCCTCGGGCATGGGTGTGTGTGTTGTTCTTAGCATAAGTTAGTTTAAGTAGCGTGTAAGTGTAGTGACCGATGACATCAACAGTTTGGTCCCTTAGGAATGCACACATTTGAACACTTTTTTTGTACGTTGTTGGCAAGCAGCAAATCCCAAGCAGTTGAAACTTACATGACTTTTCACACTTCCAATTCTTGTGTTCATTGGGTTAGCCTTGCACTATTCTGTGATTATGTACTCCAGTGCACATTTGAACAGTAATGGTGATAGACAACTGAAACGTCCCCTTACAAAAATAATGAATTACTGTGCTGATAAACCTCTTACGTTATTTGATTTTCAAACAGCTGAGCAAAACTGAACGTACTCAGACATTTCGCTCTTTACCTATTCTGTTCAACACTAAACTGAAACACAACATTTTTTTTTAGCGCAACGTAATCTGACTTTTAATATCCCTACAAAAGAATGGCCCTGACTAACATTAACCTATACGTTTCACAAATCACCTCACAAAAATCTCGAACTACTGCAATACAGCGATCACCACTACTGCGAGCTAAATAAAAGATTCAAACTACCGAAGGCACTAACTACTGATAGGCATAGTTAGCAAATGAAAGATTTTGATAGAGAACAAACAATGTATTTACCTTAATAGTGTTCCAAAGTCATAATATATATATATATATATATATATATATATATATATATATATATATATATATATATATATATATCAGTTCATCACATCCATTCTTACAAATGTACTGTTTATGATGGACACACGTCCAGATCATCCGCTCTCAAAAATCCGACATCTCACTTCCCCACATCCACCACTGCTGGCGGCACATCTCCAACTGCGCAACGCTACGCACTGTTAACAGCCAACTGCCCAACACTACCGTAGCAAATTCCAACAATGCCACCCAGCCACAGACTGCTCACAACACAGCCAGTGATTTTCATACAGAGCGCTACGTGGCGTTACCAATAAAAAAACCTAAATAGCCTACTTACACAATCATCTGTTTTGATTAGGAATGGTGTAAGTCCTATTATTGTAATTAGTTTTGCATGCAGTCCCAGATAACTTAAAATTTTCAATACTGAAGGTCGACGCAGAGAGTCATAGGCCTTCTTAAAATCTGGAAATGTTATTGCCAAAGGTTTGTTCCGTTTCCTATAGTATGCTATAAGCTGTTGTAAACTTATAATCTGCACTACCACAGTTTTTACATGCTCTGAAACAGTGTTCTACCAACTCCTGTTCTAGTTGTGCCTTGACTCTTTCACATAGGATCTTTGATAAAATCTATGTGCAGTCTAGGAGGGGGAGTCCTCTATAGTTGTTCAGTTTGCTCTTAGCCCCTTCTTCTGAAGTGGGTGAATGACAGCTGTGGTCCAATGTTCAGGGAAACGTTCTTTTATCCAAATTTTTGTCAGAGCCTTGTGTAAGAAGATCTTATTGTCACTTGAATATTTCCGCATTTCAAAAGAAACTCGATCTTCTCTACATGCCTTATAATTTTTTTGTGTCTTGAGTGCTTTTTAGACTTCTTGGAAAGTTGGAAGGTCTAATTTATTAGATTTCTATTGGGGTAATTACGTTGATTTGTATGATTTCATTGGCTTCTCAATAGTAGCTCAAAAGTTTATTAAACCATTTAGCCTTGATTTCAGCATATTATATATGTTACTGTGTGCCGTCATTCTTCCATCTTCATCATTCACTGTTAGCGCAGGGAGTTTATATTTTTGTAGTTGTTTCCCAATGATATTGTAGTATCTCCTGGAATTGATTTTGTGATGATTATCTTCTGTAGAGTTTATTATGTCTCTATGGAATTCTCTTTCCATTCTCCGAATGTTGTGTGTGAATTTTTTCCTTTCATTTTTGAAGTTGATGGCATTTTGTTCTGTTTTGAGTGTTTGAAACTTAAACCATGCTTGTTGTCTTTCTTCATGGACTGTCACAATCCGCAGTCCACCATGCATGTTTTCTTTGTGGGGTCATGGGAACTAGATTCTCAGCTTGTTTTTGAGACTTGATACCAGTTCTTTTAGATTATCTGTTACTTTAATAGTTTGTGTTATTTGTTATTTTTAATTGGGTGATGTGAGTCATACCTCCTATGTGATTTATTCTTTTTGTTTAATGGAGAAAATTTAATTTTAACTAACAAGGGTACCCTCCATACTGTAAATCATGGTTTTTGATGCCCGTCAAATATATTGTAGAGGCACTTACCCTGAGTACCTGGCTATCCGGTATTTTAGCAACGGGCCTTGGTTCTTGAGAAAATCGATTCTGAAGTTCATTGTACGATTTGTATATCCGTAACAGTACATATATTGTGGACAGGTCAGTGTAGAGCAGCGGTAACGGTTCCAAAGATTCACGGCTACCGCGCTGGACATGCCGTGTTCGAATCCTGCTCGTGTATTTTTTTTTTCAAAATAGACCGAATTTTTCAATTTTATTTCAAAGAATATCACCAAACAGGGTAGGGTGTGCGAAATTTTTTAAAATATTCATTTCGTTTCTGGTTCGCAGTTGGAGTTCCAAATGTTCGTTCAACGGTCGCTTCTTGTATTACCTGAAATCGATCTCCCACCATTAACGTCCCCTCTCCCGTGAGTACCGTTGGCCGTAACGGGAACCGCAGCTCCTAGGCCAATGAGGATGCGAGTTGCATTCCTTTACGTTCGCATCTAACGACAGCGTCAGTTGCTCGCAAAGCCGGGTGTTAAAAAAATTCTGTGAAATGGAAGAACCAAGTGTTTCTGCAGTAGTTCAGCCATAAGATGATCCACAAGTACAGGAGTTGAACGAATAATCAAAAGGCGCAATCACAAATCCCATTAAATACGCCAAAAATCTACTCCACGATCAGGATTCGAACACGGTACTTCCAGCGCGGTAGCCGTAAACCTTTACCGCTGCGCTACGCCGACTTTCTCGGAATATATGTAATGGTACGCATATACAAAGTTTGGAATAAACTTCAAAATAGACTATCTCAAAAACCAAGGCCCGTCGCTAAAAAAACCGGATAGCCAGGGTAAGTGCCTCTACAACATATTTGAAGCGCATCAAAATCCGTGATTTACATTGTGGAGGGTCCAATGAAGGTAGTGGTTGAGCCTGTATCTACTGCTCTCAATACTGTAGCATTGTAGAACTCCTAAAGATCATGTTTGTGTATTCAGACATGGTGATCATGTTTGTCTATTCAGACATGGCCTAGCAGCCAATTATCCTCCTCTTAGTCAAGGTGTTTCTATGATTTAAGGTTGACTTTCTCTTGAAGTGCGTTGTTTTAGATATAAGGTTGCGTTCCCTGCAGAGTTCTAAAAATGTTTGACCATTATTGATTGTAAAGTTATGTGGACTCAATTTTCGAATTATACCTTTATATAACTTTTCTTTTCCCAGCGGGGCTTTGAAGACTGCAAATAAGACTAGTTTTATTTGTTCTATTCAGTATGTTCAAGAATGTCCCAAAATTTATTTACCTCTTCCTGCGTTTTCATTAGAATTTTTTTTAATTTGTAGGAGCATGAGCAGTTATGATAGTGTAAGTGTTATTCATCGTGTTAGAAGTCGAGAAGAAAGGTGGCAAATTGTTCGCAGAATGCTTGATAGAGTAAGACGTCGTGATCCTTCATTGCTTACATAGTCCGCCCTCACAATCATGTTCTGCACATCAAGACGCTTCATTCGAACCCAAACTCGATAAGATAAAGTCAGCGTTGTATGAATTCATGTAAACGATATGCAAATAACTAATAAATCGCAAGTGTGCACCGTGGTTGAAATACTCGAGGCTGGCGTACACACACACATTCAAGACACGACGGTCACAGGGGCTTTCAGTTCAGGAGATGCAAACCGTATGCCGGGGCCAGTCTCTTCAGAGGACGACTCAGTCTATCTATGTCGGCCGGTGACCACCCATGGAGCAGAGAGCATTTGCCTGAGTGAAAGGAAGAATGACCCGTGTTCGGCTTAAAAGGAAATTCTGCTACATTGTGTGGGAACGCCCAACTTACGCATTCTTTACAAATATTGCACGCAGTTTCAGAGAATTTCACATTGAGACAGCAAACGCCAAACGACGATGCTACAGATTTCCGGATTGGCCCCCTTAAACGAAACGTCATTCTCCCATTTTAGAAGAGCAATGCTGATTGGCAGACGATATTTCTGACGTCTTGAGCTGAAGGAGTAATGGAAGAGACTGAAAGAAGTACCCCTTCATGTCTGGCATGGAGAGGGGCCGTTCCATTGTCGCTCTTGGAGCGAGAACATGTAACGAGAGCGTGCACGCTCATACATGTACTCAAATAGCGAGGAACAAGTCTCTCCTCAGTACTTCACTGGGACAGCAACTCTGTCGAGAGCGAATCGGAGTGCTACTCTATATTGAGTCCTTGCGATTAAGTGTTGTTCACTGTGTTGGCCGCCACACTTATTGTGCGGTGTGAACGGGCAGAGTTATACTTAAACGCCTGCGAGCGAATTTTAATTGGCATCGCGGTGGACTTTTTATCTGACCGGTGTACCACACCAATAGTTAGACTAGGGGCGAATAGGAGTCCTTGACTTCATTAAGGCGTAGGGAGAGTTTGATTGGCGAAGGTCAATCCAGATAAAACGAGAGTTATCTTATTTTTCAGCAGCAAGCGACGCAGACAGCAGTCATCGCAGTTTATGGTATTGTGCACTACAGCTCTTGCGAGCCCCGTATTTCCTCCACAGCAGTACCCTTCACTGCATTTCACACGCGACAGCTTCGACCGTACCTAGCAACATTCTAACGGATAATTATTCAAGTTGAGTAGGCGCCCCTCTCAGCCATTCTGCCAAGTCAATAACAATCTTAAACTTTGTATAGAAATTTCATTAGCAAATCCTGTCCTTAAGAGGTAACTTCACGTTCCGAAAAAAAAAACGGAAATAATGTGTTCGGTTCATAATTAAAAGTACCATTGTGATTTTCTCAGAATTTTTGCAAAATAAATAATAATTTTCGTTAGTTTCACGTTTTTCTTACACTAACTAGCACTACTCTAGTACCCAAGTATCCCACTAGTTACGTAAGAAATTTTGTGAATTTTTGTGTCATTTCCTTACAGTGAACGACTCCAGAAGATATATATTGCTCAAAGTTTTTCAGGCATTTCTCTTTAGAAAGTTAGGAGCGTCTGTCTGAATTCTGTAGTAGTGTGGGGGTGGAAATTGCATCTTGCTCACAATAGTTACATCAGATGTAAAAATATCTGTGAGAAGGCTTTCTGATGAAAGAATTTTTGTGTAGAAATCTGATATCGAAGAAGATGGACTTGGAGACAGTAACTTCCACGCACTTATCTTTGTGTTTCAGATCTCGCGTAGCCCGCACATCGCCGGACACCGAAGGCTCGCACCAGGAAGCAGCAAAGGTATCGTACAGTCACAAGCCTCTGATTCCAGTGGAGCGTAGAGCACATAAGCAGGCGTAGGTTGTAAGAGACCGAGAAAATGCTGTTCAGAGAAGGCTTGCATGGATCTACATCTACATGATTACTCTGCTATTCACAATAAAGTGCCGGGCAGAGGGTTCAATGAATCACCTTCAGGCTGTCTCTCTACCGTTCCACTCTCGAAACGCACGCGGGAAAACGAGCACTTAAATTTTTCTGTGCAAGCCCTGATTTATCTTATTTTATCGTGATGATCATTTCTCCCTATGTTTGTGGGCACCAACAGAATGTTTTCGCAATCGGAGGAGAAAACTGGTGATTGAAATTTCATGAGAAGATCCCGTCGCAACAAAAAACGCCTTTGTTTTAATTATTGCCACTCCAGTTCACGTATCATCTCTGTGACACTATCTGCGTGTATTTCGCGATAATACAAAACGAGCTGCCCTTCTTTGTACTTTTTCGGTGTCATCCGTCAGTCCCACCTGATGCGGATCCCACACCGCACAGCAATACTCCAGAATAGGGCGGACAAGCGTGGTGTAAGCAGTCTCTTTAGTAGACCTGTTGCTCCTTCTAAATGTTTTGCCAATGAATCGCAGACTTTGTTTGGCTCTACTCACAATATTATCTATGTGATCGTCCCAATTTAGGTTTTTGTAATTGTAATCCCTAAGTATTTAGTTGAATTTACAACCTTTAGATTTGTGTGACTTATCGCGTGATCGAAATTTAGCTGATTTTTTTTAGTATTCATGTGAATAACTTCACACGTTTCCTTACTCAGGGTCCATTGCCACTTTTCGCACCATACAGATACCTAAATCATTTTGCAAGTCGTTTTGATCATCTGATGACTTTTCAAGACGGTAAATGACAGCATCATCTCCAAACAATCCAAAACGGCTACTCAGATCGTCTCTTATGTCGTTAATATAATAGCCTCGTCCATAGAACCGACTGTTATTCTTCGGTGCAGAGCCGAGTGGAGAGTCTGAATCAGAGGCTCATGCGGTACTGTGACCGTGTAGACCACAGATTCCTTGACTTGCGCCATCGGGTGGTGGGTTTCCGGGTTCTGGTTAATAGGTCAGGAGTCCACTACACACAGGAGGCGGTTACACGGGTAACGGGGACTGCGTGGAAGGGACTGGGCGGTTTTTTTAGGTTAGAGGGTCTCAGGGAACCACAGAAGGGACGTCTGTCTAAAAGTGGGCAGGTAAAACACAGTAAGGTAGTTGTAGAAACGATTGGTATTGTAGTTGTAAATTGTCGTAGCTGAGTTGGGAAAGAAACAGAGCTCCGAGCCCTAATAGAAAGCACTGAAGCTCAAATAGTTGTAGGTACAGAGAGCTGGCTAAAGCCTGAAATAAGTTCAGCCGAAATTTTGTAAAACGATCTAACAGTGTTCAGGAAGGATAGATTAAATACAGTTGGTGGTGGAGTTTTTATTGCTGTCAGAGGTAGTTTGCCTTGTAGCGAAATTGAAGTAGATAGTTCGTGAGAAATAGTATGGGTAGAGATTATATCTGACAATCGGACTAAACTATTAACTGGATCGTTTTACCGACCCCCCAACTCAGAAGATACAGTTGCTGAACACTTCAAAGAAAACTTGAGTCTCATTTCAAATAAGTACCCCGCTCATATAATCATAGTCGGTGCTGACTTCAATGTACCCTCGATATGCTGGAAAAGTTATGCGTTTAAAGCCGGTGGCAGGCATAAAACGTCATTCAAATTTGTATTGAATGCTTTCTCAGAAAATGTTTTTGAACAATTAATTCATGAGCCCACTCGAAGCGTAAATGGTTCGAAACCATACTTGACCTTTTAGCAACAAATAATCCTGGACAAATAGTGATAATTGTGACGAATACAGGGATTAGCGGCCACAAGGCAGTTGCTGCTAGGCTGAATTCCGTAACACCTACAACCATCAAAAAGAAACGCGAAGTATATCTATTTAAAAAAGCTGATAAAAATGCTCTTAACGCCTTTTTAAGCGACAGTCTTCATTCCTTCCGATACGATCATGTAAGTGTATAAAAGTTGTGGAATGTTTTCAAAGAGATAGTATCGACAGCAATTGAGAGATATATACCACATAAATTAATAAGTGATGGTGCTGATCCCTAATGGTACACAAAACGGGTCAGATCGTTGTTGCAAAAGCAACGAAAAAAGCATGCCAAATTTAAAAGAATGCAAAATCGCCAAGTTTGGAAAAGTTTTACATAAGTTCAAAATATGGCGCTTACTTCATTGCGAGGTGCTTCTAATAACTTCCACAACGAAATTCTGCCTCGAAATCTGGCAGAAAACCCAAAGAGATTCTACTCATACATAAAGCACGCAATCAATACCTTCACTGCGCGATAACAACGGTGTGAAGTCACTGAAGACAGTACCACAAAAAGCAGAGTTGTTAAACACGGTTTTCCGAAGCTCCTTCACCAAAGAAGACGAAGTGAATATTCCTGAATTCCAATCAAGAGCAACTGCCAAGATGAGAAACATAGAAATAGATATTGTAGGAGTAACGAAGCAGCTTAAACCACTTAATAAAGGCAAGGCCTCCGGTGCAGATTGTATACCAGTCAGGTTCCTTTCAGAGTATGCTGATAAAATAGCTCCATATTTAGCAAATATATACAACCACTCGCTCACAGAAAGATCCGTACCTAAAGACTGGAAAATTGCTCAGGTCACAGCAATATCCAAAAAGGGAAGTAGGAGTAATCCGCTGAATTACAGGCCTATATCACTAATGTGGATTTGCAGTAGGGTCTTGTAATATATACTGTATTCCAACATTATGAAGTACCACGAAGAAAACGATTTATTGACACACAGTCTGCACGGTTTCAGAAAATATCGTTCTTTTGATACACAACTAGCTCTTTCTACTCATGAAGTAATGAGTGTTACCGTCAGGGGATGTCAAATTGATTCCATATTTTTAGATTTCCAGAAGGTTTTCAACACCGTTCGTCACAAGCGTCTTCTAACCAAACTGCATGCCTACGGAATATCGCCTCAGTTGTGCGACTGGATTAAGTTCGTAGTAATAAACGGAAAGTCATCGAGTAACACAGAAGTAATATTCGGCGTTCCCCAAGGAAGTGTTCCTGATCTATATTAATGACTAGGAAACAATCTGAGTAGACGTCTTAGATTGTTTGCAGATGATGCTGTCATTTACCGTCTTGTTAAGTCATTAGATGATCAAAACGACTTGCAAAATGACTTAGGTAAGATATATGTATGGTGCGAAAAGTGGCAATTGACCCTGAATAAGGAAAAGTGTGAAGTTATTCACGTGAACACTAAAAGAAATCAGCTAAATTTAGATTACGCGATGTCACACAAATCTAAAGACTGTAAATTCAACTAAATACTTAGGGATTACAATTATAAAAACCTAAATCGGAACAATCACATAGATAATATTTTGGGTAGTGCAAACCAAAGACTGCGATTCATTGGTAGAACACTTAGAAGGTGCAACAGGTCTACTAAAGAGACTGCTTACACTACGCTTGTCCGCCCTATTCTGGAGTACTGCTGTGCGGTGTGGGATCCGCATCAGGTGGGACTGACGGATGACATCAAAAAAGTACAAAGAAGGGCAGCTCGTTTTGTGTTATCGCGAAATAGGTGAGAAAGTGTCAGACGTGATTCGTGAACTGGAGTGGCAATCATTAAAACAAAGGCGTTTTTCGTTGCGACGGGATCTTCTCATGAAATTTTAATCACCAGTTTTCTCCTCCGATTACGAAAACATTCTGTTGGTACCCACCTACATAGGGAGAAATGATCATCACGATAAAATAAGAGAAATCAGGGTTCGCACGGAAAAATTTACTCGTTTTTCCCACGTGCCGTTCGAGAGTGGAACGGTCGAGAGAGACCTTGAAGGTGGTTCATTGAACACTCTGGCCAGCACTTTATTGTGAATAGCAGAGTAATTACATAGGCGTAGACGTAGATGCGTGGAGTTTCAAGGTGTAACGTCACCAGTTTCTACTGCACGACGTTTTCACTTCCTGTGATGAGACACCTTAACAGTTGCTACACCCAGCTACTTGTGTGGATTAACGGGAAGGTGCAGGACTCTAGTTGCGTTCATTTCAACGGAACCATCCTGGCATTTGTCATAAGTGATTTAGGAGATGTATGGCGAAAATAAAAAGAATTGGCAAGCGCAAGTAGGACTCACGCTGTGAGGTTTCCGTACAAACTTAGTTACGTATATATGTAGTTCATCCATCCTCGTAGTAGAGAATCTCATAGATTTTTGGCTGTTACCGATATCGGTACTAGCAAGGAATTTCAAGACGATAAGACTAGCCCACACACAAAAAATCAAGCGAGAAGGGGACTTCAGTTTACATATAGAGAGGATTTAATAAATCATTTTTATTTACTTACTAATGCATGATTCTATTCTCTTTCGAAATGTGGTGCTTCAGAACAATGCTGAAGATTAAATGGAGAGATCGCGTAACTAATGAGAAGGTACTGAACAGAATCGGTGAGAAGAGAAGTTTGTGGCAGAACTTAAATGGAAGAAGGGATCGGTTGCCAGGACACATTCTGAGGCATCGAAGGATCACCAATTTAGTATTGGAGGGGAGCGTGGAGGGTAAAAATCGTAAAGAGATGAATACAGTAAGGAGATTCAGAAGGATGTAGGTTGCAGTAGGTACTTGGAGATGAGCGTGCTGTAATGTTGATCTATTATAATTTTGACGGATGATGAATGCAATTTATGCTCAAATAGCAAAAGATATTTTTATGTGGTATAATAAGCGTTAACAAATTGCATATACAAATCTCATATTTTTCACTTTACTTGTGCTATCTTCTTGCCAAATTTTATGATTCTAAGCCTAGGGTATGTACCGTATAGGTTTTGATGAGTGAGTTTCCGCGTATAAAATTTGTCACGTAAATAACCGTATCTTTTGGTAGCATTGACTTTGAAGGTTACATTTATTTAACCAGCAAGGAACCATAGATCTTAGATGATGACGAAAGCTTAAGATTGATACGTCCACACATTTATGAGAAAACGGGATCCTAATAGACGGCCGCACACTCACTCTGATTAGAAACGACAAATTTTTTCGTGTGATATAATTACAAAGTGAACAATTATCGGATTTTTTTTATTTCATTGGTACTGTGAAACCTCGCTTCTTCTCAAATTTCATAATTCTAACTCAGCGGGAAGTTCAAAATGTTTCAAATTGCTCTCAGCACTATGGTACTTAACACCTGAGGTCATCAGTCCCCTAGAACTTAGAACTACTTAAACATCACACACATCCATGCCCGACGCAGGATTCGAACCTGCGACCGCAGCAGCAGAGTGGTTCCAGACCGAAGCGCCTACAACCGTTCGGCCACAACAGCCGGTCAGCGGGAGTTACTCTGTGGGTATTGATGAGTAAGTTTTCTAGTATCGAAATATGTGACAAAACTACGATGTATCTTTTGACTGCATCGACTTCGAAACTTGAAATTTTTTTCTCGCCAATGGGCTGTATACCTTAGTATGCGACACAAATTCCAACTTGATATGTGTATCAGTTCATGAGAAAAAAAGCGTTTCTGACAGAGAGACAGATAAACGGACGACAACGTAATCGTATAAGGATTCCGCTGTACGAAATCTTAAAACAAAACTTTCCTCATGCGGGAGCCGTTACTTTCGCCTGTTCCTTACGCTCAACTTAACGGAGACGTGGGTACGACGTGTGCTAGGTGCAAGTTTCGCTTCTCGAAAGATAGCGCTTGGAGGCCAACCGGCTTTGGTATCGGGTCAGCTGACTCGGCTAGCGCTTTGTAAAGCCACGATATTCTTCAGTGCCGGCACGGGACGCCAACAATCTACCCGTTCGCGGGCATAACCTCAGCACCGCGGAAGTTCCACACGAGGCAGGCAGCTGCTCTTCGCTCAGCCACCGAGGTAACCACTGTCTCTGTAAAGGTTTTTTAAAGTTTTTTTTTTAAATTCCGCTACCAGTCACAGACTTTGTCAACTATTGTATTACTTACTTAGCGACATTATTCGAGGTAATACCTCATCTTCAGGCTAGATGGTATTACAAAAACAACTTTGCAATAAGGCCATACGGATGTTACATAGTCTTTCCATAAATGCTGTGGTCATCCTGTGGGAGAAGAGAAAACTTAGTAAGAGGCGATGTCACTTTGGAGACTGGACTGATGTTTGCACGAATATGTTTTGTAACGGTCACTCAGTTTTTTTCTTCTGCCGTGGCAGGCTCGTTATGATGCGCTGGGGTGTTTCCATTTCCGTGGCTCTCTTGGTCACTGTTAACAAACTGTCACTAACATAGCAGGAACTTGGAAACACGATCACAAATAGTTCTGTAGTGAAACTACCTGGCAGGTTAAAACTGTGTGCTTGCAGGAGAGCTTCTGTGAAGTTTGGAAGGTAGGAAGAAGAGGTACTGGCGGAAGAAAAGCCCTGAGTCGTGCTTGGGTAGTTCAGATGGTTAGGCATTTCCCTGCGAAAGGCGAAGGTCCCGAGTTCGAGTCTCGGTCCGCACACAGTTTTAATCTGCCAGAAAGTTTCATATCAGCGCACACTTCGCTGCAGAGTGAAAATCTCATTCAAGTTCTGTAGTGGAGTGGACAAAATGGCGATCGACATACAGCTGGATTCGATTTGAATATCGATTTGTCGATCTATGTAGTGTCAGATGTTTACATGTCTTCTTCACGTCTTGTGTCCTCGGAGCCTTTCGCGACGGCATACCTGAGTAAAATGTTCGCGGTTTTTCAGCCGCGTCAATTCGAATAAAATCCTCGAGCTTTCGATGGCCACCATCGTCGTCAGCGGTTCACTGACCGCCGGGGTGCTACGGTTTCTCGCTTATATATTCGAATTGACGCGGCTGGAAAACCGAGAACGTTTGCACGTCTTGTTATCTTATTACAAATGTAGGTTGACAAAATACATTACAAATTGAGCACATGTTGCAATATTATTGAACACATAAACTAATTTATTTTACATATTTCTAAGCTATTGGTGGGGCTAGAGTCAAACGACTGTCATGTTATGTATCTTTTATTCTAGGAGTACTGTAGTGAAATTGGAAAATAAATGTGAATTTTTGAAATCTGTCATTTCATTCAGGATCTCGTTATTCCCCATGTCGCCATGGATGAATATTTCCATTTCTTCCAAGATGTCCATTTTCCAGCTCTTAACTAAGCTATGTAACTCTGTGCCCTGTTTCATTTATATGCTTCGTTATAGTTGATTTATTCGGTTTGTCTAGTCTGAAACAGTCAATATGTTCTTTAAAGCAAGTTTTAAAATTTCTTCCCGTTTGGCCAATGTAATGTTTGTTGCAATGACTGCATGTAATTTTATAAATTCCTGATTTGTTAAGTTTCTCTGTGGGATGTGAGAGGTCATTTATCAGTTAATTTTTTAAGTAGTTGTTGGTGCCAAAGGTGATTCTGACTTTTTTAAAATTTATTTTTTTACAGATTGGCTATTTTTTCTGATATGACACCTAAAGATGGTACCGTTTTGTACTTGGGTTTTTGGATGACGTGTGAGAAAGCTGTTTCACGTTGTTTGTTGTTATTTTACGTTGTGCTTTGTGACAGTGTGTCGATTTCATGTTCGTGAACCATTGTCTGTTTAAGCTTTCTATAAAATAAAAAAGCTGTATGAGAGCAAGCTGGCTACACTGATTAAAAAGGTTCCTTTTCATGTAACGTGTACTCCAGGTTTCGTAATCAGCTGCTGAGCAAAACTAACTGTTGGGTGGCACTTTGTTGCGCATATGAACAGTGCAATAAAGCACTAGGAAAAGTAACTACCATAAAATGTGCAGGAGGAACCACATAAGAAGCATTGCAGGAAAAGCAGATGTCGGGCTGAGATCTATTGGAACGATATTAAGGGATACTACTGACGCTGGCTGAGATAAACGAAACAGTGGAATATTGGGAGAGTCCACTTGAAGGGAAGTAACCCAGGCAGGCGAACAATCATACGGCACGTATCATTTAGAAATAGTGAGCGGAACTGCAAACGCTAGAAAATAGAGTGGCAAGTGGAGATATTGGAACACGTGCGATATTTTCTTCTGTTTGAGTTCAATAGAGGGGTGACAGCAGCGAACGCCATTCCACAGAGCACGGCAAGAAAATGGATTCATCGTTTCACGTACGATGGGTTTGACATCATCGACTGTCCACGTTCAGAAAGACCTTCGGAACTTTATGGAAAGATCGCTGCCGGCCGCGGTGGTCTCGCGGTTCTAGGCGCTCAGTCCGGAACCGCACGACTGCAAAGGTCGCAGGTTCGAATCCTGCCTCGGGCATGGATGTGTGTGATGTCCTTAGGTTAGTTAGGTTTAAGTAGATCTAAGTTCTAGGGGACTAATGACCACAGCAGTTGAGTCCCATAGTGCTCAGAGCCATTTGAGCCATTTTGAAAGATCGCTTAAACGCATTCATCCAGAATGATGTACGTCAGCGAGCTCGAGAACTGGTAAATGTGATGAACTGTGAACGTAACACCACCGTGCGACAACGTTCAAAAACCGGGTGTATGAGTATCACACGCCACACACCAAAATCACACAGACCAGCGGTTGGTCATGTGTGCAACTCTGCTTGCTCGTCATCAACTGACTCGTGAACAACACCGACCATTCCTATCACGTATGCATTGTCATTGGTGGACAACAGATTGTGTATTTATGTTGTTGTTGTTGTTGTTGTTGTGGTCTTCAGTCCTGAGACTGGTTTGATGCAGCTCTCCATGCTTCTCTATCCTGTGCAAGTTTCTTCATCTCCCAGTACCTACTGCAACCTACATCCTTCTGAATCTGCTTAGTGTATTCATCTCTTGGTCTCCCTCTACGATTTTTACCCTCGACGCTACCCTCCAGTACTAAATTGGTGATCCCTTCATGCCTCAGAACATGTGCTACCAATCGATCCCTCCTTCTGGTCATATTGTGCCACAAGCTCCTGTTCTCCCCAATTCTATTCAATACCTCCTCATTAGTTATGTGATCTACCCATCTAATCTTCAGAATTCTTCTGTAGCTCCACATTTCGAAAACTTCTGTTCTCTTCTTGTCTAAACTATTTATCGTCCACGTTTCACTTACATACATGGCTACACTCCATACAAATACTTTCAGAAAAGACTTCCTGACACTTAAATCTATACTCGATGTTAACAAATTTCTCTTCTTCAGAAACGCTTTCCTCACCATTGCCAGTCTACACTTTATATCCTCTCTACTTCGACCATCATCAGTTATTTTGCTCCCCAAATAGCAAAACTCCTTTACTACTTTAAGTGCCTCATTTCGTAATCTAATTCCCTCATCATCACTCGATTTAATTCGACTACATTCCATTATCCTCGTTTTGCTTTTGTTGATGTTCATTTTATACCCTCCTTTCAAGAAACTGTCCATTCCGTTCAACTGCCCTTCCAAGTCCTTTGCTGTTTCTGACAGAAGTACAATGTCATCGGCGAACCTCAAAGTTTTTATTTCTTCTCCAGGGATTTTAATACCTACTCCGAACTTTTCTTTTGTTTCCTTTGGCTCAAATGGCTCTGAGCACTATGGGACTTAACATCTAAGGTCATCAGTCCCCTAGAACTCAGAACTACGTAAACCTAACTAACCTAAGGACATCACACACATCCATGCCCGAGACAGGACTGGAACCTGCTGCCGTAGCGGTCGCGCAGGGGGGACACTTTCAACATTTAATGTGAAAATGTGAAAGTAAAAATGAGTATTCAATAAACTAATAACTTGTATTTCACTGAGTTTCATTTCGATATATTCACTGCGTCATTCGGCACTGCAGAGAGACTTTGAACACCCCGTATAAACCCATAACTACCGGAATACCAACATCAAAAGAGAAACTCTGCGAACGTATGCACGAACCTAATACTTCATCCATAATTTACTATACACTTAAGTCCAGTAACAGACAATACAATACAGGCGTAGTATATCAGAGAGAGGCTTATTGTTAAAAATCTAGAATCGAGGAACATTACTTCCGCCCACAAACCTCCCGCAAAATGGCCACTTGAGAAAAAAAAAAAAAAAAAAAGCACGAGGCTCATCGATATGTCGTTATTTGTGAAAACGTATACGTAGCAACTTTCACCGGAGCAAACACCTATCACTACGTTTGTATGACGTCAGCTGCCGCTATAATGCGTAAAGTGGATTGGATGTCACAGTAATCATGGCTGCAAGATACAGAAATTTTTCAGGTTAGTTGAGCAGAGTTTCAGTCGCCAGTTAAGTCGCCTCCTATCGACCTGTGTGGTCGGGTAGGCGCCTAATGCCTTATCGCCGCTGTCCCGAGGCCACCGTCTTCCACAACGCTTGCCAACCCAAGCCGACGGCTCAGCAGTTAATAGTCGCTTCTCGCGGTTCTTTCTGTCCTGACACCAAATTATGCCCGATTGTGCGTTAGTTGAAACGAAAGGTCAGAGATCAGAAATGAGGGCTGTATACTTGCCTTAAACACACCAGCGGGTCCTCTGACGTCATCTCCGAACGAACCGTCCCCATACGCTCGGAGACACTATTCACCAGTCTTCGCCGGTGGCCCAGAAAGTTTTCCACGTAATAAATCTCGCTCTCCGACCAAGAAGAAGACAAAGAAAATTATTTTTATTTTGAGAATGACAGTACGTGGACTACTACTCCGTTACCAGAATAATAGCCTCGCAATTAGTAATTGCGACTGTGTGAATATTAATTTATTCGCACTTAGTTGGACATCGGAGTTCCTAATAAAATAACAAATTCAGACTGTGCCAATTGTGGTGTTTCTTTTCTTTGCCAATTGTGTTACTTTTTTGTCATCTGTAGAGATATTGTGTTACTTTTTTGTCATCTGTAGAGTTATCTTTCGCCAATTGTGGCGTTTTTTTACGAAGTTTGGTGGCATGACAGCTTTTTTCTTTGTTTTTGACTTATTTTATTTCTTCAGTGTCGTGTTGGAAAAGTAATATTCCTTCCGATTCATTATAGTTTTGGATGTTACACACTGAATTTATTTATTAGTACATTATTGAGAAACAAAAATATTTACGTTAAGATTCTTAAATATAATCGGTTAAAGAAAAAAAAAACTTCGCAATCGTACACTGTTGAAAGTCTATCAAAAGAAAGCATTGTCATAACTTTAAAGATCTCTTCTCAGAGATGGTTCTGATCGTCTGCTAACACTTCACTGTAATGTGAAAATATACGCTTTATAATGATCTATGTATTACTCAAGCTAAAGTAATATATTTTGTGATTTTCGTTGCTTATAGTTGCTTTTTACGAAAATATTGAATTTGATCGATGCACTACATTAAAGGTCGCTCCAAAATGTTTCAACTTTGGTACGATTTGTTACGCGACAGATTCGGGAAATGTAACATCAGTGACTGAAAGTATTCCCAGAAGATAGTTCACCGGAAGTAAGTTCTTTCGACTGACGTTACATTGACAACATAGGTACATTACATAAAAAATGAACGTTCATTCTAAGTTTATGCACGAACCTCAGCCATTAGGAAGTAGTCTTAATCTATATTTAAGGTTTAATAACTACCAGTTACCAATATTAGTAATTTGCTTCTCTTTCATGTAAGACATTTTTACGAAGGAAAACTCAAAATTTGCAACATTTTGTGCAACTCGCTAATTTAGAGTTATGTCTTTAAGAACGAGCGCTTTCGCATTATTTTTCGCTTTATGGTTTACGCGACCGTTTCGTATTCGTAGTTATACATCATAACTGCGAACTGTTTCTCAATTCAGTTTGTCCTTAATATAGCTATAAAGTACGCTGAGGGCCAATTTCATGCATTATTCAGTGCATCATAGTAAAAAATCAGTCACTGACAGAATGCCTGGCTGTTCTCATGCTGATTATGTTTATGATACATTGACTGAACAGGGTTTATAGGAGGGTAGAAGGTCTAGAAACATACAAAATAAAAAACACTAACAAAATACCAAAATAAAAATTGAACAGAGTTTTGTTCTTAAATGAAATGATTGCATTTGATTTGGCGAATGAAACCGGATGTTGAGAAGGCTAAATATTTCGAAAGTTATCTGTGTGTAGTTACTTAATAATAACGCTTTTAAATTCTGATCGTTCAGTGAGCACGTGCCCGCCCCTGGTAGCTGAGTGGTCAGCGCGATGGATTGTCATGCGTAACGGCCCGGGTTCGATTCCGAGCTGGGTCGGAGACTTTCTCCGCTCAGGGACTCGGTGTTGTGTTGTCCTTATCATAATTTCATCCCCATCGTCACACAAATCGCCGAAGCTTGAAAGACCTGCACCAGGCGAACGGTGTACCCGACGGGAGGCCCTAGTCACACGACATTCCCAAGGGGCACGTAAGGATCCTCTAAGACAATAGTCTCCTGACAAGTGTGAAGTGCGTGCTATCATTTGGTTTCTTCGTGCTAAGGGGATCCGTCAGATCTCTTGCAGTCCACGTAACATAACAATCTTGCGTGACAGCTGAATGTAGCAATGGTGCAGGGACGTAGAAGCAGGACGTAGAGAAGTACGTGATCCAAGCGGTCAGGCAAAGAAGCGAGCGTCAACTGACGATTTGTTCAGCGAGTGAATCGTACGATTCCAAGAAAGCAATTCAAAACGAGCTGTGAGGAATGTTATAACTAGACATTGTCCTATTTAGTGACAATGCTCGGCCGAAAACTGCTTCTGCAGCAAAGACGCTCCTGCAACGTATTCGATGGTAAGTGTTTGATCACCCACCATACAACATGGATTTGACTTCATCTCGTTGTTCACATGAACCGCTGGCTATGAAGACATCACATTGGCACAGACAACGAGCTGCAGACCAGTGTAGAGAATTGCTGGAAAGCACAGGCAGCTACAGTGGCGTCCGATTACCATGTGCTACAGCACACTGTAAATATCGCACTAAAATTATACCATTTCGCTTCGAATGCGATCCAGAAATCGCACTGAAATTAACCCATTTCTTTTCTAATGCGAGGTGGAAATCACACTAATATGCCACTTATCTTCGAATGCTTGCTGACGCAAATAAAGTGGACGAAACCCTGTTCTATGGCGCCCTCTTCACGATAACTAGAAACCAGTGCAGATTGCTGAAATGACAGCCTGCCGCACCACGTTCAATGCAGGGAAGCGACGCAGTTATCAGTCTTCTACTACGCATGTCCTGCTGTGACGTCATCCCTTGTGGCGCTAGGAGTGCTATGTTGCTCAAAGCACCGAACTTGTATTTTTTGTGGAAACGTAGAGTATGACGTCCTTACGAAGAGCTCCTGTAATGACTGCATTATGGGCGAGTTACATAAAAGCACAGACTAGTAATTTGCAGATCTGGGTTCAATTCCACCTAATTCCAATATTTTCATTGTGTTTCCCGTTTTACTTTATTACTCGCAATGTTACACTATTAATTATACACTTAAAATAAACAAAATTGATTTCGTTATGATTACCACTCGTGTAAGTGAAAAGCCTATAGGTTACGTGGTGGTGAAACAAACGAGTGTATGAGGAAATACACTACGAAAGTGTTTTCTGTAAAAGATCTTCTAAAGAGTCGCTTTTCCAGTAGGCTTTTGGAGCAGAAAGTGACATTTAAAGAGTTAGGTGGATGTAGTTCAAATGTAAGTCTAACAACAGAGCAATATGGGACGAGGTTCACAGATTTGGCTTACGTACCACTGAAAATTTCGCAATACTTGAAAAATATTTTTGTGGTGTCACCGCCAGACACCACACTTGCTAGGTGGTAGCCTTTAAATCGGCCGCGGTCCGGTAGTATACGTCGGACCCGCGTGTCGCCACTATCAGTGATTGCAGACCGAGCGCCGCCACACGGCAGGTCTAGAGAGACTTCCTAGCACTCGCCCCAGTTGTACAGCCGACTTTGCTAGCGATGGTTCACTGACTTCTACGCTCTCATTTGCCGAGACGATAGTTAGCATAGCCTTCAGCTACGTCATTTGCTACGACCTAGCAAGGCGCCATTATCAGTTTCTATTGATGCTGTGAATCATGTAATATCAAGACCGACGTTCACCACTAACGGATTAAAGTTAAGTATTCCACCAGCTACGTCAGTTTTTCTAAATTCTAATTTCCTTGTCCTGTTCCAGACCTCACGCAACGCTCCTTGAGCTAAAACGTGTGCCTATCGGCCTCCTCTAGTAACACGGTGTTGGCTCTCCTGCCAACCACAACAATTTTGATCAGCTTCTTCATTGCCCAGAACAAATCCATAAACTTCATTAATCACACACTCATGGAAATGAAGAACATGATTTACCCGAACTATCAAAGACGTTTAAGAATTTATAAAACGTTATTAACCTAGTGTAGAAGAGTTTATTATAGCAGTACTTTTCAACTGACTTCTAGCAAAAATACAAAAATGGACTAAAATTAATCTTTGAGAAAACTAGAATAACAGAAAAACTCCATTGAAAGAGGAAAGTGGCCTTGATACATCCATTAAGTAAAAAAAAGGCAATAAACGTGTAAATAACTGAGGAATTTCTTTTTAATCAGTTACATTTAACGTATTTTCCACGATTATAATAAACAGAGTAGAAACAACACTGGAGAGTAACTTAGGTGAATATCAAGGTTGTTTCAGGAAGGACAGATGACGTTCTAAACAAATATTTAATCTGAAGTCAGTCATTTGTCACAATTACAGCCAAAAAGGTCAGTATTTTTCTTTGGAATTAAGTGTAGCGTATTGTGCAAGCGTAGATCAGGAGCGGTTTTTAAAACACCGCTCACATGGTCCGACCATAGGCAAATACATGTGTGATAGTGTATAACCATATATAAAATGAGTTTTGTTTTGTCTGGTATATGACGTGATTATGTGAAAATGTTAAATGTCAAAGTTCTTTTTGGGGATAGGGGCAGGGGGGAAATGACTAGCATCACAGATCGGTAATCGAAGAGCTTCGAACCTCCTAAAAAGCAATCTTTTGTAACTTTAATGTAATTTCTATGTTTTTGACAAGTGGAAATTTATGGCGTATACGCAGTTTAAGGTAGATTTCAATGTGTAGAATATGTCTTGGTTATGTAAACAGATATGCTTTAGTGTACAGTGTTTTTGTGACGTAATGATCATCTGTAAGCGGTGTATATGCACATGTCACAGATTTTTGGCCATTTGAAGGACGTTTATGTTTTTAAATAATTTAGTTATAACAAACTGTTGGTTATGAGTTACTTATCGAAATGTTAACATGACGTGAGGTCGAACTTAACATGAACACGTTTCATAGTAAAAAGACTTTTTTAAGACCTGAAGATAATAGCAAAGTCTGTAGAAACCAGTTGTTTTAAATAAAGAAATATTATAAAAGTTAAGCATATTTAAACAATTCACTTTACATACGCAAAATTAATATATTCAATTTTGAAACGATTACCACCACTGTAAGTCAAAAGACTATAGACCACCACATTGTTGCTCATTGGTATCATTTTGCACGGGCCCCTATTTGGCGACTGTCTTCTACGACGAGGGTATTGGAAAAATGGCACCGCGCTACGACAAAAGAGTAAGTCAGGGCGGCGATTATGTAGAGAAGTAGTTGGAAGGTGTAGCTAAACGTTGCAAAGAAGAATTTTTGATTTTCACTGTGATTTCTATTCCGCGACAGATCGAATCTTGGGGGGGAAAAAATAGCTCTCGCACAACGATAGGAAACAAGCTCAGTAGATTTTACACTGCACATTTTCTAGTGCTTTTGTGCATTTTGTACGATAAAGTATGATTATGTAGAGAAGTAGTTGGAAGGTGTAGCTAAACGTTGCAAAGAAGAATTTTTGATTTTCACTGTGATTTCTATTCCGCGACAGATCGAATCTTGGGGGGGAAAAAATAGCTCTCGCACAACGATAGGAAACAAGCTCAGTAGATTTTACACTGCACATTTTCTAGTGCTTTTGTGCATTTTGTACGATAAAGTATGAAATTAACAAACATACCAAATTTGCCATATTTGAGTCCTATATCTATCAAATATAACTCGAAGTAACTGCGTTCGTTTACAAAAATAATCAGGCCTCTGAATTTAATCCGACATTTATCCTTCTCACAACTTAGATCTGAAGTTGATCAGCTACTCAAACTGAAAAAAATAAATACTGAACCAGTCTGTATATTTCATTTGTTATACTAATGGAGATCACAGTCTCCTGAGACATACTGTTAATTACGAAATTCAAACAACTTTTATCTGAAGCTAGTTACGTAAATCTAAATATTATTACTTCGTACTTCGCCTGAGGCACTACATCTGCTAGAAAATGCCTTTTTTTTTTTACAAAACGCCAAAAAATAAATTGAGCGTAGCGCACCATCAGACTTGGCGAGATTATATTATAGAAGCTATGTCATACAAAACCTGTTATGTCACAGTGCATGGGAAACGGTCCTGAGTTTCAATAAGTGTTCGAAGATTTAAGCATAATACTTTATAAGGAATCCAAAAGCGAAACCTCGAATCCCACATTGACTGCCATTAAAATAAAGGTAAGTGAAATGAGTTTATGAAAAGAGGAGGATATTTTCAGGTAGTTTTACGTTTCAGTCGAAAGTATCTGTTGCGGTAAACGAGAACAATTTTTAATATGTGAAATTTCGGTGGTGATGAGTGAACAGCCTTCTGTCTAAATCCTCCGTAACTTTTTTCCAGTTGCTACAGGGTCCTAATTCGGGGAGCGCCTAGCGCTTATGTAACCTACAACGCGTAGTTGTTCAGCGTAGAGTTACGGAGTGCTGCAGGCTAAATCGTCGTGTTAACCTCTGAAACTTCTCGGCAGGTTAAAACTGTGTGCCGGACCGAGACTCGAACTCGGGACCTATGCCTTTCGCGGGGAAGTGCTCTACCAACTGAGCTACCCAAGCACGACTCACGACCCGTCCTCACAGCTCTACTTCCGCCAGTACTCGTCTCCTACCTTCCAAACCTCTGGTTGCATGATTGTTGGGACTGATGTTAATGCATGATTGGGGGGGGGGGGGGGGCTGATAAGCCCCCATTGAGATTTCTATAAATATCGGTATGTTTTCAGTCTTGTTAAGTTTGTTATGGAAACTTACTTGTATAAACGAACGAGTACAGCTTTTAAAACGTATCTGTAGTTAGTTAAATCAGGAAAACATTAAAGAAAGGCTTTGGACATTCATTTCAGTGGAATAAGTTTCAATTACATCGTTATTAATTTGATTATTTTGGCATATAACAACTTATATCGGGATTTACATAAACTAGGAATTGCACATTGATGAGGAACAATGCAACTCAGGATCCATGAAGCATCCAAATACACAATAGAAAGAAAAAAATGGCTGAGTAGCGTATTACATAGGCGCAACAGTATTTTATCCTAATAAAGATTACATTAACTGTCTTAAACCTCCAAACGTTACTGGAAACAATCTTCACAAGCACAGTATGTTCATTACAGAGATTGTCAGAACTTTTTAAACAACACTGTGCATGTTTCCAATTTGCTTGGATTCAGAAATCATCGTCTTCTGGGCATTTTTTTTTTGTTCGTTGGTATCCATTTCCTGGACTCTTTTTTTGACGCCACATCCAGGCAATGCAACGGCTTATCTTGCGGTTACCTTAATCTGTGGTCTTGCAATTTTAATCGCTCAAACATGTTACCTAGATAAGCGTATTTCCTAAATTTCATTGCTCTACTTGTCTGTTTCAATGTACTGAGATTTTTCCCGCCAGTGTATAAAAAATTATGGCGAATACTTTTGAAATAATAAACAGTTTACGTACTTGTTTTTCATCTGTCTGGTTTTCATTTGACCGCCCCTTTCAGATTCTGCTGTCCTTAATAGAATAGATTCCAGCGTAAGCTCACCTCCCAGATCTCCCCCCCCCCCCCCCCCCCCCAAAAAAAAAGACGGATTAGATCGGACGCATTGTGACCAAGTTGCTGAGTTTTGTCGGTGCCACAGTGAACGCAGTCTAAGACCAAGACAGTGTTTCGTGCTCACAGCTTGATTTTTACATCCTAGGCCAACAAAGGCCAATGATGGACAAAGGCCGGATTCGGCCGAAGGTTTGTCGCCAATGCATTGGCGTTTGGCTTCTCGTCCACACCACACGAGGTTCAAATGGCTCTAAGCGCTATGGGACTTCACATCTGAGGTCATCAGTCCCCGAGAGGTAGAACTACTTAAACCTAACTAGCCTAAGGACATCACACAAATCCATGCCAGAGGCAAGATTCGAACCTGCGACGGTAGCAGCAGCGGGGTTCCGGACTGAAGCGCCTATGACCGCTCGGCCTTTGCTTTTGGCAAAGGGATTCAGTCATCGGTCATGTGGTATCGCAATTAGGTCTTATAACTTTCCGACGTTGTTCCCGTTATGTTGTTGTTGTTGTTTTCGTAAACTAGCGTTTTATTTACTATTTCACTGGCTGAGATTACGAGGGAAGAAGAGGGTTTAGCAGTCATCGCATGTGCAGTATTTATTTTGTTCCACGCCCGGGTTCCCGGGCTCGATTCCCGGCGGGGTCAGGGATTTTCTCTGCCTCGTGATGGCTGGGTGTTGTGTGATGTCCTTAGGTTAGTTAGGTTTAGGTAGTTCTAAGTTCTATGGGACTGATGACCATAGTGTTCAGAGCCATTTGAACCATTTATTTTATTGCATTACTGCAAGAAACCAGAAAAAAGAACGTCGCTGGAGGACGATCTCTCTTTTAAGAAGTAGGAACCAGTGTGGTTTCAGAAAATTGATGTCTACTTTAAAGAGGAAGTGGAATGTGAACTATTTCATAATTTTTTCCTAATTTAAGCTACAGATTTCGAATTGTTGTTGTATTTTGTAGGCCCTAAAACTTCCAAAGAAAAAACCTCTTTTAGGACAGAAAGCTTTTTCCCTCTCTTTTATTGTTCACGGAGAAAAGACGTCGATAAAGGCAGCATTTTCTTTTTCACGTCGTGCGTATCACTTTAACAGCTGAGTTATTTCCCTCCAAGCGTCTTATCTTTTCAGTTAGTTTTTATAGCCGCAGTTAGTAGGGGCTCATAAGGAATCCCGTCCATGATAAGCTTCAATCCTCTCTCCATATTCCACTTTACACCTCAGTATTTTTAAACACAATAAATACACACCATTAGCGAGAGCAGGCATTGCCTGCAGGACAAACACCCGACTGTTGAAATCAAGTTTTTAAGGACAGCCGCAAGTCGCATTCAGTATGTTTTACTGACTGGTCATCCTCCTGCTTAGCTTAGTGGTCGCCGTCACGGTAGCTTAGCATGTTCGGTCAGAGAGCTGGTTGGCCTCTGTAATAAAAAAAACTGAGTGGAAGGATCAACAAACGAACTTGAACGGATTTCATGTGACGTCCGCAACGACCAAACACAACGATCAACAACGAACAAAAAAAGAATGTTGTTGCGTGCTTGCTCCCCATGCAGCGGGCCCGGGTTCGATTCCAAGCCGCGTTGGAGATTTTTTTTCTGTTCGTGGACTGGGTGTTGTGTTGTCTTCACCATCATTCCATCTTCATTACCGCCACGGGAGTCGCACAATGTGGCGTCAACTCAAATAAGAGTCGCACTCGGCGGCCGAATTTCCCCAGATGGGGCCTCCCGGCCGGCAATGCTATACGCTGGTTTCGTTCTTTAAAAACCAACTACTGTACTTAAATTGCAAATTCCAGAGTTTGTGGTGATGCTCTTGTTAAATCAAAAACCGAAACCGGTCAATAAAATATGCTAAGGGGGACTTGGAGCTACCCTGTAAAACTTAAATACACACCCGTTTTAGAGACACAACAAATCGCGTCTGAACCAATGAGCATTCGACCTGGCGCCCAGACCAGGAGAGGGATCCCAACGCCAAGCTATCGCCAACACTTTTATGTTACCGTCAGCAGACTGTAATGGTACTTGAATTACGTAACCATTACGGCACCTCACCTCAACCTCTCGGTACCAGCAATATTCTACTGTCTTTCAGTAAAATAGTTAACATATTTCTGTGACAACATTCAGATTTGATTTCATCAATGTAGAGGTACTTCGATACATCGATATGTATATATTGCAATGATATTATTCTTATGCATATTCTTTCTTTTGTCACTATGATCTTTGACGTATTTGTAACACTGAATTCGGAGTGCTGATTACTTTTCTACATCACCATTGTCCTAACTTGCAAAAGTTTAATATTCAAGAATGGTTTATGAAACGCATGTATAAAACTTCTGAATAACACCTAGGCCTCTTTGCATCCGAGCTTGGAATCATCACTACCTAGACTTTCAACGATTGAGCCATGAGTTCACAACGAGACCAGCGTGGCAAACTCGAAAAGATGAGTGCCTAGTTTATCCATTATTTCAAGAAATGACTTTATTAACTGTGCTCTAATGACACCTGCCACATAATATAATTTTGTTGTTGCCCGAAAATGCAATATTTAGCAGCATGAGCAACACTACAATCGTAATTAATTTTTGATCTTTGTTGTAGTAGGGTTGTTAGAAGACCCAACCGTAACCAACGCCAAACGCTACGTTGGCTCCGATCTGCCGCCCGTACACGCTAAGCACATCTCGGCCAATTAAGCTTTTGGCACGTACGCGCCCTAAGGCAGACAGCTTCGCTCCCCTCTGCCGCCACGACTTAAGCAACACGTCTGGTTAGGCGGCAACACATCTCATCTGGCCGGCCGCGGTGGTCTCGCGGTTCTAGGCGCGCAGTCCGGAACCGTGCGACTGCTACGGTCGCACGTTCGAATCCTGCCTCGGGCATGGATGTGTGTGATGTCCTTAGGTTAGTTAGGTTTAAGTAGTTCTAAGTTATAGGGGACTGATGACCATAGCTATTAAGTCCTATAGTGCTCAGAGCCATTTGAACCATTTTTGAACATCTCATCTACATCCACATACATACTCCGCAATCCAACATACGGTGCGTGACGGAGGGTACCACAACTAGCATCTTCTCTCCCCGTTCCACTTCCAAACAGAACGAGGGAAAAATGACTGCCTATATGCCTCTGTACGAGCCCTAATCTTATCTTTGTGGTCTTTCCGCGAAATATAAGTTGGCGGCAGTAAAATTGTACTGCTATCAGCCTCAAATGCTGGTTCTCTAAATTTCCTCAGTAGCGATGCGATTCACGAAAAGAACGCCTCCTTTCCTCCAAACACTCCCACCAGAGTTCCTGAAGCATTTCCGTAACACTCGCGTGATGATCAAACCTACCAGTAACAAATTTATTCTGAATTGCTTCCATGTCCTCCCTCAATCCGACCTGATAGGGATCCAAACGCTCGAACAGTACTCAAGAATAGGTCGTATTAGTGTTTTATAAGCGGTCTCTTTTACAGATGAACCACATCTTCCCAAAATTCTACCAATGAACCGAAGACGACTATCCGCCTTCCCCACAACTGCCATTACATGCTTGTCCCACTTCATATCGCTCTGCGATGTTACGCCCAAATATTTAATCGACGTGACTGTGTATAGCGCTACACTACTTTTGGAGTATTCAAACATTACGGGATTCTTTTCCTATTCATCTGCATTAATTTATACTTATCTCCATTTAGAGTTAGCTGCCATTCTTTACACCAATCACAAATCCTGTCCAAGTCATCACCACAGCATCATCAGCAAACAGCCGCACATTGCTATCCACCCTATCCAAAAGATCATTTATATAGATAGAAAACAACAGCGGACCTACCACACTTCCCTAATGCTCTCCAAATCATACCCTCACCTCCGATGAACACTCACCATCGAGGACAACGTACTGGGTTGTGTTACTTGAGAAGTCAGGTACAGGAGCCCGCCGCCTGTCAATGCAGTCGATACACACACACACACACACACACACACAAACACACACACACACACACACACACACAGAGAGAGAGAGAGAGAGAGAGAGAGAGAGAGAGAGAGAGAGAGAGAGAGAGAGAGAGAGAGAGAGAGAGAGAGAGAGAGTGAGAGAGAGAGAGAGGGGGGGGGTGAGCGTGGGCGGTCGACGATTAGTCAGTGGCACGTGTGTCGCGATATGCGTCCCGGTGACGGCGGAGTCGCCGCAGGGAGCGCAACGCAGGTCCGTCGAGACGGCGTGAGGTAACGCCCGCAAATACTCGGACTGGCGTGAACATCGCCACCTGTCATTGCGCCGGGCGTCGTAACGCTCATCGAAACGCCGGCGATAGCCTGGCAAACGACGCGTGAGCAGCCAGCCCAGCCCAGTGGTGACATTTCAGAGCCCGAGCGTTGGCTAGTCTGGCCGCGTACGGTATTAAACAACGGCTTCGTGCGGATTTTATAGTGTGTGAATGTGTGTGGTGCACTATGAAAGAATTGCAACAGAGCTGCAGTTGCACTGAGGTAACAGAAGGCGTGGGATAGCGATATACACATATAAGGAGCGCCGTAGTACCGCGCACTGGCCATTAAAATTGCTACACAACGAAGATGACGTGCTACAGACGCGAAATTTAACCGACAGGAAGAAGATGCTGTGATATGCAAATGATTAGCTTTTCAGAGCATTCACACAAGGTTGGCGCCGGTGCCGACACCTACAACGTGCTGACATGAGGAAAGTTTGCAACCAATTTCTTACACAAACAGCAGTTGACCGGCGTTGTCTCGTGAAACGTTGTTGTGATGACTCGTGTAAGGAGGAGAAATGCGTACCATCACGTTTCCGACTTTGATAAAGGTCGGATTGTAACCTATCGCGATTGTGGTTTATCGTATCGCGACATTCCTGCTCGCGTTGGTCAAGATCCAATGACTGTTAGCAGAATATGGAATCGGTGGGTTTAGGACGGTAATACGGAACGCCGTGCTGGAACCCAACGGCCTCAGATCACTAGCAGTTGAGATGACAGGCATCTTATCTGCATGGCTATAACGGATCGTGCAGCCACGTCTTGATCCCTGATTCAGCAGATCCCCATCTGTTTGCGAGTCAACAACCATCTGCACGAACAGTTCGACGACGTTTGCAGCAGCATGGACTATCAGCTCGGAGACCGTGGCTGCGGTTACCCTTGACGCTGCATCACAGACAGGAGCGCCTGCGATGGTGTACTCGACGACGAACCTGGGTGCAGGAATGCCAAAATGTCATTTTTTCGGATGACCCAGGTTCTGTTTACAGCATCATGATGGTCGCATCCGTGTTGTGTTTGGCGACATCGCGGTGAATGCACATTCGAAGCGTGTATTCGTCATCGCCATACTGGCGTGTCACCCGGCGTGATGGTATGGGGTTGCCATTGGTTGCACGTCTCGGTCACCTCTTGTTCGCATTGGCGGCACGTTGAATAGTGGACGTTACATTTAAGATGTGTTGCGACCCGTAGCTCTACCCTTCATTCGATCCCTGTAAAACCATACATTTCAGCAGGATAATGCACGACCACGCGTTGTAGGTCCTGTACGGGCCTTTCTGGATACAGAAAATGCTCGACTGCTGCCCTGGCCAGCACTTTCGCCAGTTCTCTCACCAACTGAAAACGTCTGGTCAATGGTGGCCGGGCAACTGGCTCGTCACAATACGCCAATCACTACTATTGATGAACTGTGGTATCGTGTTGAAGCTTCATGGGCAGCTGTACCTGTACACGCCATCCAAGCTCTGTTTGACTCAATGCCCAGTCGTATCAAGGCCGTTATTACGGCCAGAGGTGATTGTTGTGGGTACTGATTTCTCAGGATCTATGCGCCCACATTACGTGAAAATGTAATCACATGTCAATTCTAGTATAATATATTTGTCCAATGAATATCCGTTTATCATCTGCATTTCTTCTTGGTGTAGCAACTTTAACGGCCAGTAGTGTAGTTAGAGCTAGGCGCATGGTACATTCCAATTGGGAAATTGTTAGGGAATTCAATAGTCAGAGATCCACAGTGACAAGAGTGTGCCGGGAATACCATATTTCAGGCATTACATCTCACAACGGACAACGCAGTGACCGACTGCCTTTACTTAACGACCGAGAGCAGCGGCATTTGCGTAGAGCTGTCAGCGCTAACAGACAAGCAACACTGCGTGAAACAGCTGCAGAAATCAATCTGGGACTTGTGACCAACGTATCCTTCAGGACAGTGTGGCGAAATTTGACGTTAAATGAGCCATGGCTGCAGAAGACCTTCGCGAGTGCCTTTGCTAACGGCACCACATCGCCTGCAGCGTCTCTTTGGGCTTGTGATTTTATCGGTTGGATCCAGGATGACTGGGAAACCATGGCCTGGTCAGGTGAGACTCGATTTCAGTTGGTGAGCTGATGGCAGGGTTAGAGTGTGGCGCAAGCTGTATGAAGCCATGTACCCAAGTTGTCAGCAAGACACTGTGCAAGTTGGTGATGACGCTATAAGATGTGGGTGGTGTTTACATGGAGTAGGCTGGATTCTCTGGTCCATCTAAACAGATCACTGACTGGAAGTGGTTACATTCCGCTGCTTGGGGACCGTATTCAGCAATTCATGGAATTCATATTCCCAAACAACTGTTGAATTTTTATGAATGACAATGCGCCATATGACCGGGCCAGAATTGTGCGCGATTGGTGTGAAGTGTAGAGAGTGGCAGCCACTCAAGGAATATTTTACGCAATTGGTTTAAAAATTTATTTCAAAGGCTCAGTGGTTCAAAAATAGTTCGAATGGTTCTGAGAACTATGGGACTTAACATCTGAGGTCAACAGTCCCCTAGAATTACTTAAAGCTAACTAACCTAAGGACACCACACACGTCCATGCCCGAGGCAGGATTCGAACCTGCGACCGTTGCGGTCGCACGCTTCCAGACTGTAGTCCCTAGAGCCTCAAGGCCACTCCGGCCGGCATAAAGTATCGTCAACACATCTAAAGAAACACACGGGTTCAAAGGTGCCGAATCAAATGCACAACCTCGAAGTCTTCCGTAAACAAATTTGCGATCACAGGAGACATCGATTGCCCATCGCAACTCCATCCGTCTGCTCGTAATACTGGTCATGAATAAAAAGTAAGTGTATGTCAATAGATGCCGACAGAGTTTAATTCAGCAGCAAACCTTGCCCCAATCAACGAATCAGACATAGGAACACGAGTGAAGAGAGAGACCACATCGAAACTCACTAAAATATCAAAGTCATTCAACCTCCTTTTGGTGTTGCGATTTTTTCCGGCAGTGTACTGGTGCAGATGACGTGAGCTGATGTTGATTTCATAACCTTTACCTTCATCCATTTCAGGTCAGTGAAGTTAAGTCCCTTCAAGTCCGATTTGCACCGATACCCGAGCTCATTGCTCACCTCCACTCTGAGAACGGACAATGCGATGGCATTCTGACGAGCGGCAGTGACGTAGGCGCAGGAAAACCGGCGCACGGCAGGTGAATCATCGCGGCGGGCGCTTGTTTACAAGATAACCCACAGTATGGAAACAGCGAAATACTTGCGCTCTGAGGCCTCAGCTGGGGAATCGGAGTTCAGTGCCGCTTGCTTTGCGCTTAGGAATCCCACACAAGCCTCATAACCCTTAGAGACCCAGTGGTTTCTGCCTCAGACTACAATTGCATTCATTTTGCTTTGAAGTACCATGAACCATCAGTCCTACAAGAGCCCTGATCTACCAGCTGAGAAACCACATTGTTCTTCTTGGAAACTAAAATTAGTTTCCATTTTTTTATTATTATTTTCGTTAACATGCTCATTAAAGGGTTTCTAACGAACATTTCTCCTTTGTTTCCCTCAACATTTTTGAATCTCCTTCTTTGTTAAAAAAAATGTTCAAATGTGTGTGAAATCTTATGGGACTTAACTGCCATGGTCATCAGTCCCTAAGCTTTCACACTATGTAAGCTAAATTATCCTAAGGACCAACACACACACCCATGAGAGGACTCGAACCTCCGCCGGGACCAGCAGCACAGTCCATGACTGTAGCGCCTGAGACCGCTCGGCTAGTCCCGCGCGGCGAACCACCTTCTTTCATCGATCAGATGAAGTATTTGTTCTGTTACCTATGGTTTCTCTACAGTTACCGTCCTTGTACTTAGGGTTTTGTTCTCAACTTCTATGATTGCCATTTTGAGAAATGTCCATTCCTCTCCGACTGTATTTTTTCTGAGCTATTCATTATCACACTATCTATGACCTCATAAATCTTCAAGCGTATCTCGTCATTCCTTAGTACTTCCGTATTCCCTTTCTTTGCGCACTGATTTTCCCTGACTAATCTCTTAAATTTTATTCTACTCTTCGTCACCGCTACATTGTTATAGGAATCTATATGTGCTCCTGGGTACACCTTACAATCTAGTATCTCATTTCGGGATCTCTGTCTGACCATGATGGAATCCTACTCTTCATCACTACTAAATTGTTATCGGAATCTATATGTGCTCCTGGGTACACCTTACAATCTAGTATCTCATTTCGGGATCTCCGTCTGACCATGATGGAATCCTACTCTTCATCACTACTGCATTGTTATCGGAATCTATATGTGCTCCTGGGTACACCTTACAATCTAGTATCTCATTTCGGGATCTCTGTCTGGCCATGATGGCACCCTACTCTTCATCACTAGTGCATTGTTATCGAAATCTATATGTGCTCCTGGGTACACCTTCCAATCTAGTATCTCATTTCGGGATCTCTGTCTGGCCATGATGGCACCCTACTCTTCATCACTAGTGCATTGTTATCGGAATCTATATGTGCTCCTGGGTACACCTTCCAATCTAGTATCTCATTTCGGGATCTCTGTCTGGCCATGATGGAATCCTACTCTTCATCACTACTGCATTGTTATCGGAATCTATATGGGCTCCTGGGTACACCTTACAATCTAGTATCTCATTTCGGGATCTCTGTCTGACCATGATGGAATCCTACTCTTCATCACTAGTGCATTGTTATCGGAATCTATATGTGCTCCTGGGTACACCTTACAATCTAGTATCTCATTTCGGGATCTCTGTCTGACCATGATGGAATCCTACTCTTCATCACTAGTGCATTGTTATCGGAATCTATATGTGCTCCTGGGTACACCTTACATTCTAGTATCTCATTTCGGGATCTCTGTCTGACCATGATGGAATCCTACTCTTCATCACTACTTCATTGTTATCGGAATCTATATGTGCTCCTGGGTACACCTTACATTCTAGTATATCATTTCGGGATCTCCGTCTGACCATGATGGAATCTAACTGAAATCTTTGTGTGTCTGCCGGCCTTTTCCAAGTACGCCTCTTCTTCTTGTGATTCTTCAACTCGCTATTACTAGCTGAAATTTGTTGCACAACTCAATCTTTCCCCTCTGTCGTTTGTACTACCAAGCCCATTTCTACCATAACCTTTTCTTCTACTCCTTCCGCTACAACCGAATTCCAGTCCCCAATGACTTTGATTTTCGTCTCCCTTAACGTACTGAAGTATCCGTTCAATATCCTCATATACTTCCTCTGTCTTTTCATATTCTGCTTGCGACGTCGGTATGTGCACCCAAACTGCCGGTGTTGATTTTTTGTTGATTCTGATGAGGACAACCCTAACACTGAACTGTTCACAGTAACACACTTTCAGTCCTACCTTCTTATTTATATCGAATCTTACTCCCCTTATAAGCTTTTTCTACCGCTGTTGTTGTTACTCTATACTCCTCTGACCAGAAATTGTTGTCTTCTTTCCATTTCACTTCACTGGCCCCCACTATTTCTAGACTGTGCATAAGCATATTCCTTTTCAGCTTTTATTTTAGCTTTCTTAGCACGTTCTAACTTCTGACAATCCACGCTCCTACTCGTAGTACGTTATCCTTTCGTTGGTTATTTCTTTTTCTCATGGCTACTTCGCCCTCGACAGTCTTCTCACGGAGATCCGAATAGGGGACTAGTCGTGAATCTTTTGGTAGTAAAGAGATCATCATGAGACTTTTTCAGTTACAGGCCACATTTCCTGTTGATGTATAGTACATTATGTGTCTTTAATGCAGTAGTTTCCATTGCCTGTTGCTTTTCGTGTCATTCATCAGTGCTGATTCTTCCGCTTTTTAGGGACAGTTCCCCACCTCAAGGGGAAGAGTGTGCCCTGAAGCTCGGTCCGGCCACCCCGCCGTCTTTGAGAAGATCGTTGGCAGAAGAAAGGCCATTGCTGATGATTTTTATTGAAGATTTAAGCAGTGATGGAATTCAAACACGGGACCAAGAACATTTTGATTAGTTGTCAACGATGTTACACCCAGACTACGGGTGCGTTACTGATGATTAGGATGGCTTATTTCTGGATATTCGTTAAGAGTAATGATAATGCCTAGTGAAACACTAAATGAATTAGCCCCAGAAATGTTTTAGCTTATTACTTTCGCATACGCGCGAGGTCTTCAATAAGTATCAACTGTATCTCACAATATAAAGGAAAGTATAGACTATTATACAGGTCGAGGCAAAGGTCTGGGTACACTCCTATAAAAGTCGAGTGGTATGAGGAATCATGAGGATGTCTAGTGTGTCTATAAGTGGGGAGCATGGCAACAGCGGCGGCGATCTTGAAATCCGTCATCTTGGATTTTGGCTACGTGTTTCAGATGGGAAGTGGGTTATGTGGCATATCATTTTGAACTGTCTTTTTCTCACTAACACAACAAGTGAAATCTGTTTTAAGATATCTTTATTTGTGTAGGAATTATGACCTGTTAAGGGGATACCGAATCGGATTTTGGATTAAAAAATCGATTTTCGTTTTATTGACGTATTATATTCCGCCTAGTTTCCTCTTTAAAATGACATCATACATAGCTACACTAGAAGATAACTATTTTATTTTTATAGATTTGTGAGATCGGGTATTGCGCTTTAGCTATACACATCTCTCAAGGCTGACCATAAACGTTTTGGCAGTACAGTACATGGCATGACATGAAATCAAATATCACGCTTTCTAGCGACTCTTTATACACTATTTGTCCGAAAATGTTTCCCTCTGGTTTCCTCAAGTTACTCTTTGACTTTGTGATGGGATTGTTTATAAACAGTGTGCTACATGGAAGTTGTTGTTGTCGAGTTATTTCGTATTTAGTGCTTCATTTTTCGCAGTGAAAATGCCTCGAGCTAGAGCAAAAGTGTTTAAAAAGCGTGTGGACTGGCAAAAGAAAAGAAATGATGATTCATTAGCAAAGCAAAGCAGTTCTTCATCATCACTGTTGGATAATGTGAGTCCACTTACTACTGATTTGCCGAACAAACTTACTCCAAATGAAAACAGTGCTTCTCATAAAAAAACTCAGAGATTTGGAAGAGAAATATAATTTATTTGGTAAAGGGAGAGAAGTTTTTGAACTCATTGATACGAGTATATTGTGCAAAGCTCTTGAAAACAGTGTGTGCTGCAAAACAATGTCAAGGAAACATTTCTCTGAAAGTAGAATCCCATGTTGGCCAGGCTGCCCAGTTTAATTTAATATGCAGTATTTGCAAGTACGACTGTAAGTTTCCAAGTTCTGTTTCAGTAACTGTAAATAAAGGATACAAGAAAACTGAACTTTATAGTGTAAATATTAGGTTTGTTTATGGATTACGAGCAATTGGTAAGGACAAAGCAGCTATTGATATACTATGTGGTTTTCTAAACTTTCCAAGTGTACCTTAAAATTTTGATGCTTACAACTATGTACTAGGATCTGCAGTTGAAGTTGTAGCGCAGAAGTCAATGCAGGTAGCGGTGAAAGAAGCAGTGAACGCAAATGATGGCAGTCGAGACCTCACAGTAGCTTTTGTTGGCACGTGGCGAAAAAAGGGGTCACACCTCCAACAATGGTGTTGTAACAGCAACTTGTGTTGACGGTGGCAAGGTTATTGATGTTGCAATAATGTCTAAATACTATAAATACAGACCGGCTGAAAAATGAACAGAGTGATGACTGTGTTACTAATTATTATGGTAGTAGTGGTGGCATGGAGGTTGCTGGGGTGGAAAAAATTTTCATCGCTCTTCAAAGTGGTATGTCACTTATCTAAGGAGATGGTGACTCTAAAGCATTCAAAGAAGTTTTGGAAAGCAAACCATAAGGGAACAGTGTAAATATAAGTAAACTTGAATGTATCGGACATGTGCAGAACAGAATAGGTGCCAGGATGAGAAGGTTAAAATCAGTTGTGAAAGGAAAAAAAAACTAGATGATGGGAAAACTTTGCATGGCAAAGGAAGATTGGCTCATTCCATAATAGACCACATTCAGAATTGCTATGGCCGCCTTGCAATCAGTCAAAATACAGGCAATCTTGAAGAAATGAGGAAAGCTATGTGGGCTTTGTATTTCCACATAGCATCCGCAGATGAGCATCCAGAACATGGTTTGTGCCCCAAATGTGAAAAGAGCTGATGTGAATACAATAGGTGACTAACAACTAGAGAGAAATATATTCAGCACCACAGTCTACTGTTAGCCATCATGGAAGAAATCAAGCCCATTTTCAGAGATCTGGCTGACAGAAGTCTTCTGATGAAATGTCTGCTGTGGCAACCTTAAATCTTGGGAATATAACTAAATGCCATGTCCTTCAAAAGTTGGGTTTGCGTGTTGGTTCCCGCACAGTACGTGCTATGTTGACTTTAGATCAGCACAGACTAAGGCATGCTGACAATGTTATCAAGACATTTGTGAAAAAAGCAAGACAGGTGCAGAGGGGTGCCAAAAGGAGACTTGAAGATGACTATGAAGACTCTGAAGGGTGTATTAACGTTGGATCAGGAATGTTTTAATCTTTTTTCTCCGTTTCCCGCATGTTTGCTTTTTACTTCTTCTAGGAACGTTATCTCAGGTACTGGTGAACCTAGAAGTCTGAATTTTTTATGACTTAGTCACATGGGTTTCTTTTACACACTGAAACAAAGATTTTTTGATTTAAAAAAGACTTAGGGGGTGATAATATAGTAAAACGTGATGGAATAAATTTACTTAGAAATAAATGTAAAATATCTCCGTAAGAAAATACTTCTTCAATAAACTGTTGTTTCAGTATTGTTATACGATATCGTGCACATACAGTAAAAATGTTATCTCCTTGTCCCCAGTAGTTTGTGAGGAAATTGCGGAGTAGTGATTCCGCATCCCCTTAAAGTGACACTTCTCTGCGTCGGCATTACAGTATATGCTCAATATGACCTCCGCTTCGCTGGACACACAATGGAAGTCCTTTTTGCCAGTCCTGCTGCACTCGTCACAGGATCTGTGGGTCAGCAGAGGCACACGCCTTCTCAGTACACCGGCAGAGATGGGCTACGTTGTTGATTTGAACCTCATACACAATCGATTTGAAATGTCTCTACAGATAATTCAAAAGGAGTAAGATCTGGGAACCATGGTGGCCATTTAATACAGTCCCCTCCTACTTTTCAGTGACCTCCAAACGGTTCTTCCAGAAACTGTCTGATTTCAGTAGCTTAGTGGGGAGATACACCATCTTGTTGGAAGAAGTTTGGGAAATCACTCTGCAGATTTAAGAGCGTTGGAAGCACGTTAAGATACCTTTCCCAATCCAAGATTCCATCAGTAAACACCGGACACACGATTCTTGTGTCCCAAATTCCACAGCAAATCATCGCTTTTCACTAGCACCACCTCTACAGGGATCCATCAACAAGGGGTGTGCATCTGACAAGTAACGATAATTCTGTTTGTTTACTTCTTCAAAAAAAATGGTTCAAATGGCTCTGAGCACTAAGGGACTCAACTGCTGTGGTCATCAGTCCCCTAGAACTTAGAACTACTTAAACCTAACTAACCCTAGGACGTCACACACATCCATGCCCGAGGCAGGATTCCAACCTGCGACCGTAGCAGTCGTACGGTTCCTGACTGCGCGCCTAGAACCGCGAGACCACCGCGGCCGGCTTGTTTACTTCTCGTTACAGATAAAAATCAGCTTTCTCACTGAACAACACTTGTCGTATGAAGTTTCGATTTCTGTTACTCTGGCCAGAGCCCATTCTGCAAACTACTTCCGCCGATCAGGGTCTTTCTTCGAGGGACGATGTTGCTTGTATGGGTGTCACCGGTGTGTGTGTGTGTTTGTGTGTGTGTGTGTGTGTGTGTGTGTGTGCAACACTTGCAGGATTGACCGTTAAGTGATACCGGGTCTTACTGATAACAGGCGCGTACTGCAACGTGGACTTTTCACAACTGATGCCACCAACTGCTGCTGCAGTCTCCTCATCAGTTGTTGTTCTCGGACGACCACTGCGTGGCTTTTCCACCACAGAAACCGTCGATTGAAGTTTGTCCAATAACTTGGATACTGTCATGTGCGAAACGTCAGGGTGCCAGGCACCGAAGTCAGCAGCAATCACGCTGGTACTTCGTCTACCACTCATTAATACAATTTGAATGCGTTCCTGCTGTCTAAGTGCCACTGTGGATCACCTCCTTGCAATTGCAAACTTTAACAGGTCATAACTCCTACACAACCAAAGATATCGTAAAACAGATTTCACACGTCTATTCCTGAGAAAGAGGTAGTCCAAAATGACGTGCCTCATGATCCGCTTCCAATTTGAAACACACAATCCAAATTCAAGATGGCGGATTTCAAGGAGGCCGCCGCAGTAGTAATAGCTCTTATAAGTTGCACCCCCAACTTACAGACACCCCATACCAGACGGCATTATGATTCCTCACACCGTTCGGCATGAACATAAATATGTCCAGACTTTCTCCTCACACTGTGGAATGGAATCTTCCCCACATTAATCGTAACCACAACAAGTGCCATTCTACTATTCATCGGGTAACGTTATTCCAGGAACCACCCGTATCTAATATAGCTCACTAAGGCCTAATATATAGGAACACATTACCATGAATTCTGGAGTGTTCGTATAGAACATATTATGTTTGATTGTCCCTACCACTCTGTGAGTACAAACAACAATCTGCTTTTAGTTATCGCTCTCAGTCTTTCTCGGTGTAATACAACGCAGCCTCTTCAAAACCGCACCGTATCACACCTAATCAAAACACAACTTCACTCCTGGGCAGCCTATAACACTACCGTCTGCTACCGCTGTACCATAACCTTAAAGCTGGAAGCAGGTTGTGTGATAAAACTATTTTATTAAAGCAATTATGGGACAACGCAACAGAGCAGTGTTACCCTCTGGGAGGAATTTTGTTGTGTTGACCGTGTTGTACCTAACGGAGGTGGCTTATCGGAAGTGGAAGTCAGAATTACGGAAATATTTGAACAGTAACAAACAAAATTTTGCCTATCTGCACTGTTTAACGGGCAAATAAAACGGTCGCCAGCCTAACTAAGCAAGAGAATGATTAACATTCTCGTTCAAGAAAATAGTTGTTAATAACTTTAATGGATAAACACAACCTATACTTTGTCACACGCGAGTGCAGTGAACTCCTGACACATGCATGTTTACGGTAAGATTGAAACTGACAGAGCAGCACAAACTATTTGCATAATTATAACAGATACCGAAACACACTACTACTTTCAGGGCTTACACAAACTGAATGGTCTTTACAACGTTATTATTACTATTCACTGCAGAATCATTAATTGGATATAGGTTAAGTTTCTCTCAGTTAAATACTTTACTATTTAAAATGAAAGTTTATTTGAATCCACTAACAGGTTGCTTCTCACTCTCATTTGAATAAAGAAATAATGTTTTTCATAATTAGTGGTCTTCCCATTACTTGTTACCGAGTATTAACACAATAGACAAACTGTGGATCCAGGTATACTATTAATATCCACATCCAATACACAAGAGAGACAAACACTTAGCAAACATGAGTATATAACGTTTCATACTGCAGTTTTCCACTTTTACTACATTGAAAGACAAAATTAACATATATGTAAGATACTGACTCACCTTCTGTGATTTACAACAGGCAGTAATCAGATAATTTACGAAACAAAACTTTATAAGCCTCAGTCTTAAGAACTTTTAATTTGAAGTTGGCAACAATACATTAATAAGCAGTTTTACTAGGAAAATTATTTTCGGCAAGCATAATTAACTTTCATTTAACTATGTTCAAGAGGCATCAATCAGCAAAACACAGGGCTTTAATGTTCTTTCAGTAAGGACAGTCGGAAATCAATTTAGTTCAAACGGAGAGGAACCTGAGAGGTGTTATGATAAGGAGAAAAATCAAGTTAGGTACATAAATTCAGTTTAAATTACCTTATATTTGAGTACACTAACACATCCATTTAGCTGATCCTTCACCGTACATTATTATAGTACTCCTTTACAGTGATTGCGCAATGTGGTGGCAACTGCAAGTCGGTAGGCGGATTTGAAGACATAATTGCTGGACTCTGGCCTTTCCTGGTGGCGATGATGAATACCAGTTCCAGAGTCGTTCCAGCTATTTATCCATCCATCCGGGGCATTGGAAATTAGCAGAAAAAGCCTCTCTCGGAACCAGGACAATGTGGCAACTATTACAGTTTGGTACCTCGTCCCCGACTGATGGTTCAAATGGCTCTGAGCACTATGGGACTCAACTGCTGTGGTCATCAGTCCCCTAGAACTTAGAACTACTTAAACCTAACTAACCTAAGGACATCACACACATCCATGCCCGAGGCAGGATTCGAACCTGCGACTGTCCCGACTGATGGCTCGTCCCCGACTGGTGGTTCGTCCCGACTGACTCTTGTTCCACCTTTTCCACCTAGGCCAACCACAATTTGCCCCCCCCCCCCCCTGCGGGTTCGGGGGTAAGAATAGGCCCGCTGTATTCCTGCCTGTCGTAAGAGGCGACTAAACGGAGTCTCCCAAGTTTCGGCCTTATGTGATGGTCCCCACTTGGGTTTGACCTGCCATTTTCAAAATTTCCGTTGTTAGTGCGTGCCATTTGGGGAAAGACGCCTTACGTGGTGTTTTTCTATTGGTTCATCGTGCACCTCCATCTTGCATGCTATCTATTGTCGTGTGGAGGGATTTACACCCCATGTCTTCTGGGTTGCCTCCTCGTCTTGTGCACAATCCCCTTCTTAGCGCCCACGACAACTGTGGACCCTTTCAACACCTAAAATCCAGCACGGTAGCCAGTCCGTTGTGGTGGGGTCGTCATGTGCCCTCTTGGTGGTAGCCCCCTGACCACGCAGGGATCGCTCTACAGATGCCAGAGCTGTTTCCTCCCCATGCATGCCAAGGAGTATGTGCCCATCTTGTCTGGGGCACGGGGACTCCGGGCAATGGGATATCGGCCAGGTACCCGTTGCTTTGGCTGGGTGGCGCCCTTGGGGAGAGCCCTCGTTCAGAGTAGGTGGCATCTGGGTGGATGTGGCGCAATGAAGCGCAATAAATCTCACCATGCTGGTGGTCGCAGTGCCACCAGCGTCTCTAAGCGAGGCAAAATTGAATTCGATGCTGCACAATATGATCCTCAGTCGTTCCCCTCGTTGGCTGCGCCAGGGGGGGGGGCGCAGATCTAGTGCCAAGCAGGAGCCTTATGTACCACAATACCTTGTCTGCAGTAGGACTGATGGTGACTCCTTTCTTTTGACGAAGCCTATGTTTTTTGTGGAACACCTGGAGGATAAGTTTGGGGAAGTGGCGGGGTTGTCTAAAATGAGGAATGGGTCCATCCTCCTCAAGACGTCCTCCCCAGCCCAGTCACGGGCGTTGCTCTTGTGTGATAAGCTGGGAGACGTCCCTGTTACCGTCACTCCCCACAGTAGCTTAAATATGGTCCAGGGGATTATTTACCATCGCGACCTCTTGTTACAGTCTGATGACGAGCTGAGAGCTGACTTGGAACGACGTGGTGTGCATTTTGTCCGTCGTGTGCACAGAGGACCCAAGACCAACAGGGTGGCCACCGGTGCCTTTATCTTGGCCTTCGAGGGTGCTGTATTGCCTGAGAAGGTCAAGGTAATGGTTTACCGTTGTGACGTCAAGCCATACGTCCCTCCCCCGATGCAGTGCTTCCAGTGCTGGCAGTTTGGGCATATGCCCTCCCGTTGCCCATCCAGCGCCACATGTCGAGATTGCGGACGCCCCTCTCATCCCGATTCTCCATGTGCGCCTCCGACTGTCTGTGTCAACTGTGGGGAACACCACTCTCCATGCTCGCCGGACTGCCCCGTTCTTCATAAGGAGCGGAAGATTATGGAACTTAAGACCCTGGACCAGCTTACTTATCGCGAGGCAAAACTGAAATTTGAAAGGTTGCATCCTGTCCCTCTTCAAACTTCTTATGCTGCAGCCACGTTATCGTCGCCCTCGCGGGCGGCAGTTGTCGCCTCCTCTGTTCCGCCTTCAGTGGGCCCTCAGGGCCGTACATCTCTGTCTGCCCCCTCGTGTCTGGGGGCAAGCGTTCCTCTGTTGCCCCCTTAGCATTTTGGGGAAACCCCCTTCTGTCACTCCCCCCGCACATGCTTCGGGAGTGACATCTGCTCCAAAACCAGGGGGCTCGATCCCTGCCCTTCCCCCTCCTTCTCCGCCGGCGTCGTCTCTGCCGGCTCCTCTCTCGCGGAAGGGGTCCCTCGGGGCCCTCCCTTCTTCCGTTTCTTCTGCTACTCCGCCGGATGTCAGCCAGTGGCTGAAGGTTCCTCCACCTGCTGGTCATAGGGCTTCTGCGTCGTCCTCAGCCTCCGACGCTCCTTCAGAGAAACCCTCCCAGCCCTCTAAGCCAAAGGACAGACGCGAGAAGAAAGAACGGAACGTGTCCAAGAAGAAGGACGCTCCGGCAGTTTCAGTACCGCCTGCTGTCAATAGTTCTGGCTCTGGGGATGCGGTGGAGATCCTCGCCTCTGCCACGGATCTCGCCCTCACGGAACCCTCTGGGGCCTCTCCTATGGACACAGCTGACTCTCGCCCAGTGGCGGCCGTTGACTCTGCGGCACCATCTGCCTCTTAGTCGCCTTCACGCCCTCCCAGTCCCTTCCTGCTTCCATTCTCCAGTGGAATTGCGGCGGTTATTTCCGCCACCTGCCTGAGCTCTGGATGCTTCTGAGTGTTTCCCCTGTTCTCTGCATTGCTCTTCAGGAAACTTGGTTTCCAGCAATGCGGACCCCTGCCCTTCGCGGTTATCGGGGATACTATAAGAACCGCGCTGACTGTCAACGAGCTTCAGGTGGAGTTTGCCTCTTTGTTCACCGCTCTGTCTGTAGCTCGCCAGTACCCCTTCTAACGCCTTTAGAGGCAGTTGCTGTCAGGATTGAGCTATCGCCGGCTATTACTGTTTGCTCTGTTTACGTTCCTCCGTATGGGCAGCTCCCCCGACATGTCTTGGCTGCGCTGCTGGCTCAACTCCTGCCGCCATTGCTGCTTCTGGGCGATTTCAATTCCCACAACCCTCTATGGGGTGGGACTGTCTCCGATGACTGCGGTCGTGCTGTGGAGCATGTGTTGGCTCAGCTCGACCTTAGTCTCTTGAACACCAGTGCTCCCACGCATTTCAGTGTGACCCATGGCTCGTTCTCGGCCATCGATCTCTCTCTTTGCAGCCTCGGACTTGTCCCATCCCTTCACTGGAGAGTGCATCGTGACCTGTGTGATAGTGACCATTTTCCCATCTATTTGTCACTGCCCCAGTGTCATTCTTCTGGGCGTCTGCCCCGCTGGGCTCTCAACAGGGCTGACTGGCTAGCTTTTACTTCCGCTGCCACCATTGCTTCTCCCCCACAGGGTGACATTGCCGAGGTGGTCCGTGTCTTGACCTCGTCAATTATTTCTGCGGCCGAGACTGCCATCCCCCGCTCTTCTGGACTCCCTCGGAGGAAGGCTGTCCCCTGGTGGTCGCCGGAGATTGCTGAGGCTATTCGCGACCGTAGGCTGGCTCTCCAGCGTCATAAGCGGCACCCGTCTCTGGAGACCCTCATCGCCTTTAAGAAGCTCCTTGCCTTGGCCCGTCATCTTATTGCACGGTGTAAGCAGGAGTGCTGGGAGAGGTACATTTCATCCTTGGGCTCCCGTGTCTCCCCGTCGCTCGTGTGGTCCCGCATCCGGCGGATTTATGGATACCAGACCCCTATGGGTGTCGCTGGAATCTCCTTGGACGGCGCTGTCTGCATGGACGCTGCCACCATTGCTGACCACCTTGCCACGCACTTTGCTACGAGCTCTGCGACTGCAACTTATCCTCCTGCCTTTCGCTCTCTAAAGGAGCGCGCCGAGCGGACGCCGTTATCATTCCACACACGTCGTTCTGAAAAATACAATGCTCCTTTCAGCGAGAGGGAATTCCTCGCTGCCCTCGCCGATTGCCCTGATACAGCGCTAGGACCGGACTGCATCCACGCGCAGATGCTGAAGCATCTCTCCGGGGACTGCCAGAGACACATCCTCACCATCTTTAACCGCATTTGGAGCGAGGGCGTGTTCCCATCGCAATGGCGAGAGGGTGTTATCGTCTCCATCTTGAAGCCCGGTGTGGACCCTCTGGCGGTGGACAGCTATCGTCCCATTACCCTCACCAACGTTTTGTGCAAATTGCTCGAACGTATGGTGGGTCGGCGTTTGTGTTGGGTCCTTGAGTCGCGTGGTCTCCTCGCTCCATCCCAGGGTGGCTTCCGTCAGGGCCGGTCTGCTGCGGACAATTTGGTGCGGCTGGAATCTGCTATCCGTACGGCCTTTTCCCGCCGTCAGCATCTCGTTGCTGTATTTTTTGATCTGCGGAAGACATATGACACAACATGGAGGCATCACATCCTTGCTACGTTGTGCGAGTGGAGTCTTCGTGGTCAGCTCCCAGCTTTTCTTCAAAACTTTTTATTGCGCCGCTCTTTCCGGGTGCAAGTCGGTGCCGCCTCTAGTTCATCTTATATACAGGAAAATGGGGTCCCGCAGGGCTCGGTGTTGAGCGTTTCCTTATTTCTAGTGGCCATTAATGGTCTGGGTGCAGCCGTGGGGTCGTCGGTGTCTCCTTCTTTGTGTGCTGATGACTTCTGCATCTCATTCAGCTCAACGACTACAGGAGTCGCCGAACACAGGCTGCAAGCAGCCATTCGCAAGGCGGCATCATGGGCTCTGACTCATGGATTTCAGTTCTCTGCAGCCAAGACTCGAGTTATGCACTTCTGCAGGCGTCGGACGGTCCACCCTCATCCGGAACTTTACCTCGACGGTCAACTACTTGAAGTGGTGGACACTAGCCGCTTCTTAGGACTCGTCTTTGATGCCCGGCTCACATGGGTTCCTCATATTACTCAGCTGAAGCAAAAGTGCTGGCGGCACCTCAACGCCCTCCGCTGCCTGAGCCAGGCGTCTTGGGGTGCAGATCGTAGCACGCTGTTGCGATTGTACAGAGCCCTTGTGCAGTCCAGGCTTGATTATGGGAGCCTGGCCTATGGGTCTGCATCACCCTCAGTGTTGACGTTGTTGGACCCCATACACCACTGTGGGGTTTGGCTTGCAACTGGTGCTTTCCGTACGAGCCCCGTGGATAGTCTGCTGGTGGAGGCCGGGGTTCCCCCACTGCGGATTCGCCGCCACCGACTGCTCGCCGACTATGCTGTCCACGTGCATTGCTCACCGGGCCATCCCAATCATCGCCTGCTTTTCCCTGCCAGGGTCCTCCCTCTGCCCGACCGGCGACCTAGGTCTGGGCTTTCCATTGCTGTCCGCGTCCAGTCCCTGCTGTCGGAACTGGGGTCGTTCCCTCTTCTGCCGCCCTTCCGGGCCTGTGCACCCACGCCTCCCTGGTGTATGACCCGTCCGCCTGGACTTGGCACGGGAACCCAAGGACTCGGTTCCACATGTGGCCCTCCGTCACCGTTTTCTTGCGCTCGTCGCCTCATTTTCAGGCTGTGAGCCTGTCTACACTCATGGTTCCCTGGTGGATGGTCGTCCTGCCTACGCTTTTGCTCACGCTGCCCATGTTGAACAGCGCTCCTTGCCGGCTGGCTGCAGAATTTTTACTGCAGAGCTGGTGGCCATATTGCGCGCTCTTGAGCATATGCGTTACTGCTCAGGTACGTCCATCGTCATCTGCAGTGACTCCCTGAGCAGCCTCCAGGCTATCGACCGCTGCTATAACTCTTCTCCTCTGGTATCCTTTATTCAGGAGTCTGTTTTTGCCATTACCCGCTCTGGTCGTTCGGTGGTCTTTGTTTGGATGCCAGGTCACGTTGGCATCCCGGGGAATGAACGTGTCGACAGGCTGGCCAAAGGGGCGGTCGACGCCCCCACTTTGGCGATCGGCCTCCTGGCTCGTGATTTGCAGCTGGCGTTGCGCCGTAAGGTGCTTCAGATATGGCGTGACGAGTGGCGTAGCCTGACTTCTCCGAATAAACTGTGGGCTGTTAAGGAGACGACCGATGTGTGGCAGTCCTCCCTGCGGGCTTCTCGCAGGGACTCTGTCATCCTGTGTCGGCTCTGCATCGGCCATACCTACCTGACGCACGGACATCTTTTGCGTAAGGAGGATCCCCCCCCTGTGTCAGTGTGGGTCCCGGTTGACGGTCGCCCATATTTTGTTGGAGTGCCCCCGCCTGCGCACCCTCCGGCAGACTTTTAATCTCCCGGGCACGTTGCCTTTGGTTTTATGCGACGATGCCTCCATGGCTGACGACGTTTTAAATTTTATCCGTGGTAGTCCTTTTTATGATTCCATTTAGGGGGGGACCTGTCCCTTTCCCTTTCTGTGTATCTTGTCCTCGAGTGTCTCATTGGTTGCAGATTTTAATGTGTGTATTCGGGTGGTTGACTCTTTCCCAATTTTTGTTCCCATGGTCAGTCAACCAGTCTCCGACCCTCTTATTTTCTTCCGTTTCTTTCTGTCCAGTGTTCGTCTGTACTCTTTTTGTCTCTAGTGTTCGCTGACACATTGGTGTTCTTTCAGTGACTGGGGGGAGGGGCGTCTCCTCCTCCCTTGGGGTTTTACCTGTTACGTAAATTTTGTTTCGCCTGTTTTTGGAATGGGGGGACTGATGACCTTAGCTGTTTAGTCCCCCTTAAACATCCCAACAACAACAACAACAACAACAACAACAACAACACAATTTCCTCGCGCTACACACTTCCGTCCCCGAGGGGAACCACAACTACTTTTACATACAGAATAACTAAGAACCCTAAGTGAGGATCAGCAGTTTACATAACAGCAAACAAATACAATAAATAAAACAGAACATTTGCACATATTAACATTTCTACCAAAAATTATTCACACAAAATTACAATTATATACAGTAAGTTTTGTTCCCTCCAAATGGGACAAAGAATTTAAATTACAGATACACTACATTGCATAGAACCAAACCATGACATCAAAGTTTGTACAAAGAAAGGAGTATACAATTCTGTGTTATCTATTCACTCAAACACATTTACAGAAGTTTAACGATGTAATATTAAATGAAACAAAAGCAAAATAAATCAGTGCGGCATTAGAGTTATGGTGTTACAAGCCAAACGATGTAGACTGAGGCAGAACGCCTATTACTCGTTCAAAACGGCAAGCTGTACGAGGCGATCACTCCCTCACAATGCATTGGTCGGAGACACTCCCGCGTCAACACATCTGGCGGATATTATGCAAAGGTCGATAAATGTACCACAGATATTACACAGAAGAAAATTGCTTGTTGGTATGTTACACAAAAACAGAAGATGGGAGATTGTAAGGGACACCTTAAAGCTTTATTTCCTTAGGTATTGAGTATTAGATGTGAAACTCGATATTGCCCGGATATATTATAGCTGTGCCCAAGACTTTGTACGTGTGAATTTTTTTGTTGACGTTTAAAGTTCTTTTTGTACACAACGTTTGAAACAGTATGGTTGGGGTTATGAACGAAGGGTTTGTTTGGTCCGCTAACGTGGGAGAGAGACGTACAGCACTGGCCATTAGAAAAGCAGCTAAAATATAGGGCCGGGAGAGCAGTGTACTGACCATATGACTCTCTATATCGGCATCCAGTGACGCCTGTGGCCTGAGGATGACATGGCGGCCGGTCGGTACCGTTGTGCCTTCATGGCCTGTTTGGTACCGTTGTGCCTTCATGGCCTGTTTGGGCGAAGTTAATTAAACGGCCCTAGCTGGTGTGAACCGCTACATTACAGGACAGTTTATTTACAATGTTCTTGTTACTTACAGATATTTACTGGAGAATGTCATATTCTTTAAGAACAAAAAAACAGCTAGTAACAGCAGAAGACCGAACTTTTGCAGAAAAAAAGACGTGAAGGTTCCTTCACTACACTTCCAGTTAAATCAGTGGATGTAGATAATAGGAAACGTGCATGTACTTCAATACCTAGATTATTTAACGTAGTAGATAAACTATCACAACTGTAGCTGAAGGAAAACAGCAGACTAGCGTGATAATAAAAGAATAAAAGTAATGAAACTCCTTCCCAACACTTAAGAAACCAATTCTAAAATTGATGATGCGTCTGAGCCATAAATGACAAGAATCTGAAACACATTCCCTACTAAAGCCCCGCAAGGCCCCATGAGACCTTCCTCAGGCGTGCGTGTGTGTGTGTGTGTGTGTGTGTGTGTGTGTGTGTGTGTGTGTGTGTTTTGTTCATAGCATGTTAGGTTAAGCAGTGAGTAAGTATAGGGTTCGATGACCGCAGCAGTTGGTCCATTAGGAATTCACAGGCATTTGAACATCTTTTTTTTTCCCTTCTGAAGTAAATGTAATTACATTTACAAAAACATTTATGTAATAAAAAGTCGAGTGAATTGTAAGATTGTGAGAAATATTAGGCTCCCTACAAAGAAGTTAAGTATCAAAGAAAGTGCCTGTGATAAGAGCAGAAAACAAAAGAAATATATTAAACTTCCTGGCAGATTAAAACTGTGTTCCGGACCGAGACTCTAACTCGGGACCTTTGTCTTTCGCGGGCAAGTGCTCTACCAGCTGAGCTACCCAACCACGACTCACGCCCTCTCCTCACAGCTTTACTTCCGCCAGTACCTCGTCTCCTACTTCCCTGACTTCACAAAAGCTCTCCTGCGAACCTTGCAAAATTATCACACAGCGTCATCCGTTGGTTCTTTGGTGTACTACACTGTGAACGATTAAACACTCGAACTAATGAGATGAGTAGACGATTTTGGACAAAATTTTAAATTACAGTACAGTTTTTTTCGTGTTTCTATTTCGATGAAATAAGCTTGCGCCTCTGATAGCACTTTCCCACGCATATGTTTTTATGAAGCAATATCTCCTGAACTGTGTGTCATACAGTGACACATTTTCTTAGGTACATTCAGCGGCAGATGTGTGTGTTGTGTGAGAAAAATGTTGCGACTGGCGCTAGTAGCAATAAAGTAATATTTAAACGTCTTGCATGATGCAGTAATTTTTCACTAATTCGGTGTTTAGAATGTCGTATCTCCCGAACTACGTGCCATACAATGTCATAACTTTTGATGTACATTCAATGGTAGGTGTGAAAAGTGCTTGAAAAGTGTGTCACGAATATAGTTAGTTGTAATAAATCATAACGTCATGCTTCACGTACAGTTTTACTGCGTGAACGGCGAAAATGTAGTAAGCGACAGACTTTATCCTTTCATCATTTTGTGCGGACCGTCAACGAGAAAAAGTTTCGTTAAGACTTTAGCCGGCCGCTGTGGCCGAGCGATTCTAGGCACTGCAGTCCAGAACAGCGCTGCTGCTACGGTCGCAGGTTCGAATCCTTCCTCGGGCATGGATGTGCGTGATGTCCTTAGTTTATTTAGGTTTAAGTAGTTCTAAGTATAGGGGACTGATGACCTCAAATGTTAAGTCCCATAGTGCTTAGAGGCATTCATAAAGTTTTCAAATTATGGGTAAGGTTTACTGCAAGTATCTTAGTGCTCTCATTCTCAGATACTAAATCAGTGAAATTTGAGTATTCTTGTGTCGTCGATTACACTGATTTTTCACTACCGCCCGCTTGATAGGTTGGTGGCTGTTTTCCCGAAAGCGATGACTTCCACACAGCAAGTAATCTGTGCACCAAGTTCAGTTGAAATCGCTTCCGTGATTTAGAAGGGGACGTGGAAAAAAACATACACATATGAAAAGAAGTTTTCCATCGCCCCGGTTCCCAGAACTCAGGAAGATAGACATTGACTGTGGAAATTGTATCACAGACACAAAGATGTAAACAACTATGTGTGAGCAGCGGTTATTAGACGGAGAGGGTCCGACAGCCGATCAGTACCAGTCATTCCACCAGGAAGGAGGTTCACGGCTCGTGTTGTCTGTAGTTCAACCATGCCTAGACGGTCAATACCGCAGTTCGATCACGTCCGCATTGTTACTTTGTGCCAGGAAGGGCTCTCAGCAAGGGTGAAACGTCCCCTTTGAAAAATTTATACACGACTGTGCTTAAACTGAAACACAATATTTTTGGCGCAACGCAATCTGACTTCCAAAAATCCCTACGAAAGAATGGCCCTGACTAACATTAACCTATACGTTTCACAAATCACTTACCTCACAAAAATCTTCGTTACTCAAGCTACTGCAATACAGCGAGCGCCACTACTGCCAGCTAAATAAAAGATTCAAACTACTGAAGGCACTAACTACTGATAGGCATAGTTAGCAAATGAAAGATTTTAATAGAGAACAAACAATGTATTTACCTCACTAGTCATAATATATATAGCAGTTCATGACACCAATTCTTACAAATTTCAAAACTCCGCCATCTCTCTCCCCACGTCCACCACTGCTGGCGGCTCACCTCCAACTGCGCAACGCTACGCGCTGTTAGCATCCAGCTGCCGCTGCCCGACACTACAATGGCAGACAACAATGCAAACTAGCCACAGACTGCGCACAGCACAGCCAGTGATTTTCATACAGAGCGCTACGTAAATAAACCTAAACAGCCTACTTACAAGGGAAGTGTCTAGGTATCTCGGAGTGAACCAAAGCGATGTTGTTCGGACATGGAGGAGATACAGAGAGACAGGAGCTGTCGGTGACATGCCACGCTCAGGCCGCCCTAGGGCTACTACTGCAGTCGATGACCGCTACCTACGGATTATGACTCCGAGGTACCCTGACAGCAAGGCCACCATGTTGAATAATGCTTTTCGTGCAGCCACAGGACGTTGTGTTACGTCTTAATCTGTGCATGAAGCGCAACTTCACTCCCGACGTCTATGGCGAGGTCCGTCTTTGCAACCACAACACCAAGCAGTGCGGTACAGATGGGCCCAACAACATGCCGAATGGAGCGCTCAGGATTGGCATATAACTTCAGCCAGACACCTGTCGGAGATGTGTTTGGAGGTAACCTGGTCAGGCTGAACGCCTTAGACACAGTCCAGCGAGTGCATAGAGGTAGAGGTTCCCTGCTGTTTTGGGGTGGCATTATGTGGGGCCGCCGTACGCCGCTGGTGGTCATGGAAGGCGCCGTAACGGCCGTACGATACGTAAATGCCATCCTTCGATCGATAGTGCAACCGTACCGGCAGCGTATTGGCGAGGCTTTCGTCTTCATGGACGACAATTCGTGCCCCATCGTGCATATCTTGTGAATGACTTTCTTCATGTTAACGACATTGCTCCACTATATGGCCAGCATGTTCTCTAAACAGGAACCCTATCGAACATGCCTGGGATAAATTGAAAAGGGCTTTTTATGGACGACGTGACCCACCAACCACTCCAAGGGATCTACGCCGAATCGCCGTTGAGGATTGGGACAATTTGGACCAACAGTGCCTTGATAATCTTGTGGATAGTATGGCACGACGAATACAGGCATGCCGGTGTGTACAGCAATCTGGACCATCACCTCTGAAGGTCTCGCTGTATGGTGGTACAACATGGAATGTGTGGTTTTTGTGTGCAATAAAAATGGCGGAAATGATGTTTATGTTGATCTCTATTCCAACTTTCTGTACAGGTTCCGGAACTCTTGGAACCGACGTGTGCAAACTTTTTTTGATGTGTTTATATACACACATACATCTCTTTATATAATTTATATGGATATACACTGAAGTGCCAAAGAAACAGCTATGGGCATGCATATGTAAATAGGCAGAATACGGCGATGCTGTTTGCAACGCTTATATAAAACAACTCTTTGGCGCAGTTGTTATATCGGTTACTGCGGCTACAATGCCAGGTTATCAAGATTTGAGTTAGAACGTGGTGTTATAGTCGGCGCATGAGTGATGGGACAAAGAATGCCCGAAGTAGCGATGGAGTTGGTATTGTCTCTTACGAACATTTCATTCCAGGAGTGTTCTGTGAATATGAGGAAGCCGGGAAAAACATCAAGTCTCCGACATCGCCTTGGCCTGCAAAAGATATTGCAAGAACTGGACCAGCGACAGCTGAAGAGAATGTTTCAACGTGACAGGAGTGCAACCCTTCCGCAGACTGCCGCAGATTTCAATGCTGGGCTATCAACAAGTGTCAGTGTGCGAACCATTCAACGAAACATCATCGATATGGACTTTCGGAGCCGAAGGCCCACTCATTTACCCTTGATAACTGTACGAAACAAAGCCTTACGTCTCGCCCGGGCCTGTCAACACCAACATTGGAATGTCGATGTCTGGAAACATGTTGCCTGGTCGGACAAATCTCAATTCGAATTGTATCCTGCGGATGAATGTCCTCTGCATATTAGCAGGGGAGTGTTTAAGGCGGTGGAAGTTCCGTAATGATGTGGGGTGTGTGCAACTGGAATGATATACCCCTGATACGTCTATATACGGCCCTGACAGGTGACTTGTACGTAGGCATCGTGTCTCATCACCTGCATCCACTCACGTCCACTGTGCATTCCGACGAACTTGAACAATTCCAGCAGGACAATGTAACACACCACACGTCCAGAATTGCTACAGAGTGGCTTCAGGAACACTCTCCTGAGTTTAATCACTTCCGCTGCCCACCGAACTCCCCAGACATGAACATTATTGGGCATATCTGGGATGCCTTGCAATGTGCTGTTCAGGAGAGATCTCCAATCCCTAGTACTCTTACGGATTTATGGGCAGCCCTGCAGGATTCATGGTGTCAATTCCCTCCATCACTACTTCAGATATAAGTCGAATCGATGACACGTCGTGTTGCGGCACGATATTAGGTAGGTGTACCAGTTTTTTTGGCTCTTCAGTGCAGATTATATGAATAACAAATTAGAAAAACGGATGGTCGGATCCCCACGAAATGAATTCCAGCGACTTAATTACCTTCTGTCACTGTTGTGCACAACGGCGAACATCGGCGCTGTTGTTTAGTGGGGGCGTCACCTGATGTCGACCCGAGTGCCGCCTCCGCCCCCAGCACTTAGTGCCACGACGCTGCGACGAGAAATTGAATTACGCGCCCTTCTCGGCCGATGACAGCAAGTACTTGTCTCGCGGCGTGGAGCTGTCAGACGCCGTAGGCCACTGACGCGCTGGAAAGGGCTTCGTCACAGCTCTTCACCTCCTTAAGGACAGGAGGGCCCGGGTACTCCGCCGTACGCCTCCTAACACGTCGAAAGTTCTCTAATTTCACTGTTACGGCCATATCGCGAAAAGAAACTGTCCAAAAAGTGTGGACCGCATCCGTATATCCGAATGTGTGAGGTCTCACATTCATGGAGAACAGAGAATGACAGAATAAGCCTCATGAAACGAGAAACGTAATTTTACTGTAAAATAAACAATAACAAAAATTAAAGGCCATCTTTCTGAAAGTGCACATTAATGCATATTGTGAAATGCAGCGTAATAGGTAAGGAAAATTTGGTTGCTGATTAAAACTACTTGCCGCCAGGTTTGCCGCAGAACTTCCCGTAAGGGTGTCAAAATTAAACACCTTTCTGGTTTTCAAAATTATTTTATTCGGCTACCAGTGTCAGCGTTTTACTACGCAATACTGAGGCTGCTGACCAAAGTGTAGGGAGATTCTACCTCGGTTCTGATCACAACAGGGGCCAGAAATACTGGTACTAGTCGAATTTTGCTATGCGGCTTTTCGCGGATGACGCTGTAGTATACAGAGAAGTTGCAGCATTAAAAAATTGCAGGAAGATCTGCAGTGGATAGGCACTTGGTGCCGTTAGTGGCAACTGACCCTTAACGTAGACAAATGTAATGTACTGCGAATACATAGAAAGAAGGATCCTTTATTGTATGATTATATGATAGTGGAACAAACACTGGTAGCTGTTACTTCTGCAAAATATCTGGGAGTATGAGTACGGAACGATTTGAAGTGGAATGGCTCAAATGGTTCAAATGGCTCTGAGCACTATGGGACTCAACGTCTTAGGTCATAAGTCCCCTAGAACTTAGAACTACTTAAACCTAACTAACCTAAGGACATCACACACACCCATGCCCGAGGCAGGATTCGAACCTGCCACCGTAGCAGCCTCGCGGTTCCGGACTGCAGCGCCAGAACCGCACGTCCACCGCGGCCGGCGAAGTGGAATGATCATATAAAATTAGTTGTTGGTTAGGCGGGTGCCAGGTTGAGATTCATTGGGAGATTCCTTAGAAAATGTAGTCCACCAACAAAGGAGGTGGCTTATAAAACACTCGTTCGACCTATACTTGAGTATTGCTCATCAGTATGGGATCCGTACCAGGTCGGGTTGACGGAGGAGGCAGAGAAGATCCAAAGAAGAGCGGCGCGTTGCGTCACAGGGTTTGGTAAGCGTGATAGCGTTACGGAGATGTTTAGCAAACTCAAGTGGCAGACTCTGCAAGAGAGGCGCTCTGCATCGCGGTGTAGCTTACTGTCCAGGTTTCGAGAGGGTGCGTTTCTGGGTGAGGTATCGAATATATTGCTTCCCCCTACTTATACCTCCGGAGGAGATGACGAATGTAAAATTAGAGAGATTCGAGCGAGCACGGAGGCTTTCCGGCAGTCGTTCTTCCCGCGAACCATACGCGACTGGAACAGGAAAGGGAGGCAACGTCAGTGGCACGTAAAGTGCCCTCCGCCACACACCGTTGAGTGGCTTGCGGAGTATAAATGTAGATGTAGATGGAGACATCTACTGATCAGAACCGATGTAGAATCTTCCTACACGTCGGTAAGGGGTCTGAACATGGCTTAGTAAAACGCCGAAACTCGTAATCACATAAAATAACTTTGGAAACTAGACGGCTGAAAGGTGTTTAATTTGACATCCTGCATTAAACAGGCGAGTCCCGCAACCAACTCTAAAAAGATGAACGTACAGAAACTTCCCGTAAGTTATGAAAGTAGAAAGGTACGCATAAAAGTAGTACATCAGTGAGTCATAGTTCTTATCAGTTATCTCAATGAAGTACCCTGCTTTAACAGTTTTTTAGTATATCTACATCTGCATGCAAACATATACTCCGCAAGCCACCGAATGGTGCGTAGCAAAAAAAGGTTCAAATGTGTGTCAAATTTTATGTGACTTTAGGGTTATCAGCCCCTAAGCTTACACACTACTTAACCTAAATTATCCTAAGGACAAACACACACACCCATGCCCGAGGGAGGACTCGAACCTTCGCCGGGACCAGCCGCACAGTCCATGACTGCAGCGCCCCAGACTTCTCGGCTGATCCCGCGCGGCGGTGCGTCGCGGAGAGTACCTTGTACCACTATCTGTCACTCCCTTTCGTATTCCACTCGCAAATAAAGCGAGCGAAAAAGACTGTCTATTGGATGTTTCAGAACTGACGTTACAAACTTCTAGACGTTGTAGAGGAGACTTAATAGGTAAAGTTTTATGCAGCAACTCATGTCGGGAAATGTCATCCAACGACGCTTCACAGCGTCAAAGTTCAATAAATGAGATGTGTTTCACAGTAGCGAAGATGAGCAATAGCTCATAGCTCCTCAGGTATGCATTTTAGAGCCCATTTTTACTGGACGTTTTTTCCTTGTTTTGGTCCGTATTACCACCTGTGGAAGGTGCCCACCCTACAGTTTTAGCAACCACACTACCAATACATGTAATCCACTGTCTTAGAGATATGAGAACGGTTTTCGCTTATACCTTTCGACTCGATCGTTTCTGGCACTGCGACCTTTACCTCAAATTGCCACATTTATCCTTCTCCAGCATCCTAAAAAGTTTGTAATATTATCACATCATTCATAAATATACAGGCGCTGACCCCTGTAACTTTGCCGATCTGTAACGGCATTGGATGACGTTTCCGGGCAAGGGTTGACATGTAAAACTGGATCTACTAGGTCTCCTCTACAATCTGTAGAATGTATAACATGGATTGTGAAACACCCTGAATATTAATTAGTACGAACCATGATTTCTCTTTAACTTTTCTTTATGCGAGGGTAATCCCAAAAGTAAGGTCTCCTATTTTTTGTAAGTAAATAGACCTGTTTATTTCTACAATGGTTTACATCAGTTTACAGCTTGAACATTAAGCTATTTTTCGACAATCACCATTTCTGTCGATGCATTTTTGTAGATGCTGTGGCAGTTTTTGTATGCCCAGCTCGCCGACATGCTGTTCAGAAAGTTATGAACCTCTTCTTTCACCTCGTCGTCGGAGGTGAATCGCATTCCGCCCAAATGTTCTTTTAACCTAGGGAACAGTTGATAGTCACTGGGCGCCAAGTCAGGACTACAGGGTGGGTGGGTGATTATGTTCCACTGAAACCAATAAAATGAAGTCAACCATTCGCTTTTCCTACTACCGCCCTCACCTGTTCGTTCCATTCGATATGGTTTTGCAACGTTACAAGTAGCTACAAATCCTGCTCCTCTACGGCCGTGGTACAGCAACCGTGATACATTTCCATGAAAAAAAAACAGTCTAGGTTGCAAACATATACTCTTGAAACTTCCTGGAAGATTAAAACTGTGTGCCGGACCGAGACTCGTACTCAGGACCATTGCCTTTCGGGGGCAAGTCTCTACCAACTGAGCTACCCAAGCACGACTCACGACCCGTCCTCACAGACTTAATTCCGCCAGTATCTCGTCTCCTACCTTCCACACTTCACAGAAGCTCTCCTGCGAATCTTTCAGAACTGGCACTCCTGGAAGAAAGGATATTGCGGAGACATGGCTTAGCCACAGCCTAGCCAGAATGAGAATTTCACTCTGCAGAGGAGTGTGCGCTAATATGAAACTTCCTGGCAGATTAAAACTGTGTGCCGGACCGAAATTCGAACTCGGGACATTTGACTTTCGCGGTAAGTGCTCTACCATCTGGGTAACCCAAGCACTACTCACGACCCATCCTCACAGCTTCAACTCTGCAGTACGTTATCTCGTCTCCTACCTTCCAAAATCCGCAGAAGAGCTTCTGTGACGTTTTAAAGGTAGAAGACGAGCTACTGTACTGCAGAATTGAAGCTGTGAGGATGGGCCGTGAGTAGTGCTTGGGTTACTCAGGTGGTAGAGGATTGGGTTGTTTGGGGGAAGAGACCAAACTGCGTGGTCATCGGCTTCATCGGATTAGGGAAGGACTGGGAAGGAAGCAGGCCGTGCCCTTTCAAAGGAACCATTCCGGCATTTGCTTGGAGCGATTTAGGGAAATCACGGAAAAAATGGTTCAAATGGCTCTGAGCACTGTGGGACTTAACAGATGTGGTCATCAGTCCTATGGTACTTAGAACTACTTAAACCTAACTAACCTAAGGACATCACACACATCCATGCCCGAGGCAGGATTCGAACCTGCGACCGTAGCAGTTGCACAGTTCCGGACTGCGCGCCTAGAACCGCGAGACCACCGCGGCCGGCGGAAATCACGGAAAACCTAAATCAGGATTGAACCGTCGTCCTCCCGAATGCGAGTCCAGTGTGCTAACCACTGCGCCACCTCACTCGGTCAGATGGTAGAGCACTTACCCGCGAAAGGCAAATGTCCCGAGTTAGAATCTCAGTCCGGCACACTGTTTTAATCTGCCACCAAGTTTCACTTGTTGTCTTACATTGGCGTTGCCGACCGCAGCGTCGTGTTCTGCCTGTTTGCATATCTCTGCATCTGAATACGCTTGCCGGTACCTGTTTCTTTGACGCTTCAGTGTAATAGAGGTCCAGCTTCCGTAGTAAATACTGAGACTGTAATAATAAAAAACTCTTTGTTATACAAGCTACAGGGTGTTTCAAAAATGACCGGTATATTTGAAACGGCAACAAAAAGTAAACGAGCAGCGATAGAATACAGCGTTTGTTGCAAAATGCTTGCGACAACAGTACATTTTCAGGCGGACAAACTTTCGAAATTACAGTAGTTACAATTTTCAACAACAGATGGCGCTGCAAGTGATGTGAAACATATAGAAGACAACGCAGTCTGTGGGTGCGCCATTCTGTACGTCGTCTTTCTGCTGTAAGCGTGTGCTGTTCACAACGTGCAAGTGTGCTGTGGACAACATGGTTTATTCCTTAGAACAGAGGATTTTTCTGGTGTTGGAATTCCACCGCCTAGAACACAGTGTTGTTGCAACAAGACGAGGTTTTCAACGTAGGTTTAATGTAACCAAAGGACCGAAAAGCGATACAATAAAGGATCTGTTTGAAAAATTTCAATGGACTGGGAACGTGACGGATGAACGTGCTGGAAAGGTAGGGCGACCGCATACGGCAAACACAGAGGGCAACGCGCAGCTAGTGCAGCAGGTGATCCAACAGCGGCCTCGGGTTTCCGTTCGCCGTGTTGCAGCTGCGGTCCAAATGACGCCAACGTCCACGTATCGTCTCATGCGCCAGAGTTTACACCTCTATCCATACAAAATTCAAACGCGGCAACGCCTCAGCGCCGCTACCATTGCTGCACGAGAGACATTCGCTAACGATATAGTGCACAGGATTGATGATGGCGATATGCATGTGGGCAGCATTTGGTTTACTGACGAAGCTTATTTTTTCCTGGACGGCTTCGTCAATAAACAGAACTGGCGCATATGGGGAACCGAAAAGCCCCATGTTGCAGTCCCATCGTCCCTGCATCCTCAAAAAGTACTGGTCTGGGCCGCCATTTCTTCCAAAGGAATCATTGGCCCATTTTTCAGATCCGAAACGATTACTGCATCACGCTATATGGACATTCTTCGTGAATTTGTGGCGGTACAAACTGCCTTAGACGACACTGCGAACGCCTCGTGGTTTATGCAAGATGGTGCCCGGCCACATCGCACGACCAGCGTCTTTAATTTCCTGAATGAATATTTCGATGATCGTGTGATTGCTTTGGGCTACCCGAAACATACAGGAGGCGGCGTGGATTGGCCTCCCTATTCGCCAAACATGAACCCCTGTGACTTCTTTCTGTGGGGACACTTGAAAGACCAGGTGTACCGCCAGAATCCAGAAGCAATTGAACAGCTGAAGCAGTACATCTCATCTGCATGTGAAGCCATTCCGCCAGACACGTTGTCAAAGGTTTCGGGTAATTTCATTCAGAGACTACGCCATATTATTGCTACGCATGGTGGATATGTGGAAAATATCGTACTATAGAGTTTCCCAGACCGTAGCGCCATCTGTTGTTGGCAATTGTAACTACTGTAATTTCGAAAGTTTGTCTGCCTGAAAATGTACTGTTGTCCCAAGCATATTGCAACAAACGGTGTATTTCTATTGCTGCTCGTTTAGTTTGTATTGCCGTTTCAAATATACCGGTCATTTTTGAAACACCCTGTATCATTAATTAAATGACTTTAAATTGCTGTGTGGCTGCTGTTGCTGTGTAAAGAGACGTGAAATATTTTGTAATATTTGAAATTGCCGCGTATTGGCTGCTGATTGTTGCACAACCTCGATGTTCTGTTTACTGCGGTGCGGCAGCTATAAATTGTTAGAAATTGTTTAAATGTTCAAAACAGTCACTTGAGGGATCGGAATGTAACTTTCAATAATAACAAAGCTAACATTTCATACATATATTAACAAATACAACATACACACCTCAATGTAAATGTCTCTTTCTCCAAGAAAAGCGAAAACAATGTGGTACAGAAGACGTAGCGGCTATTACGACCGCTTCTTTTGTAGAACAAAAAAATAAAAAGGTATAACTGCAGTTTTGAGGGATCATGGCTATATTGTTCAGATTACGTCTTTGATGAAAATAATTACTGCACACTTCAAACATTGTAGTAATAAGTTACAAAAGTTGCGCAGTCTTTACTGTACAAGCTTGGAGACGTTGTACGCCTACGTATCTCTCACGCAGGGATCTTGAAGACAAAATTAGACTTATTACAGTACGTACAGAGGCATTAGACCACTCATTGTTCCCTTACTCTGTACGCGTTTGGAGTGTGAACGATGCCAAATGGTGATTACATGGTATATAGCCTCTGTAATACAGTTCACAGCGGTTTGCAGATTAGGTACGTCATATAGAAATGAAGCTGTGAGACGGATGCGAGAGTCTTGCCTGGATAGCTAAGTTTTTAAGAAAACTGCAATAGGCAAGGTTTTTGGGGTCGTATCTCAGTCCGGCACACAGCTTGCAAATGGCAGGAAGTGCAACAGCGGCACTCACTTCGATACAGAGAGACTCATTCCGGAGATAAGGTGAAGTCTTTGTAACGTATGATCAAGGACATACTAAAACTGCGCTCACACGGGGCGAGTCAGCGAACGTTGACGTGGATCTGTAAGAGTTTTGTGACGTCGCTTCCTGGTATTCCACGTTGGAGAGCCGCTGCCCCGCGTGAGAAATCTCAGCAATTTATTACGAAAGGTTGAATAGGTTCGACGCAAGAACGCCCTCGATTTTAAGAACAGAACTTCGGAGACGCTATATTGTATTTGTCGGTTGTTGTGATCTAACGTACACCCTATGAATAAACGCTGTTTCTAAACAGCAGAACATTGAGGATATCTCAAAAGCACGTCGTTATTGGTACGTTAGTTGCAGTACACTGACGGGAAATATATTTAGCGGTTAAAGAATTTGCGTTCTCTGTTATTGTCGTGTTATAACTCGCATGTAATGAAGTTTACTGTGTTGTTCAGGTCGGTGAGGTTGAGCGTATTTGTCATAGGTAGAGTGACTTATCTGATGATTTAACTATAACTCAAAAAATGCGACCCATATTTACGTAAACATTACGGTGTCCGTTAATATGCAGTAACAGAGCTTAGATATCCATTCGATTTCGGAGGTCAAGGAATTAAATGTCGAACAGTTATTATTCTTCTTAGAATTTTACTTTAAGAGATAAATTAACGCCTGCCGTTTTGGCCGTGCGGTTCTAGGCGCTACAGTCTGGGACCGCGCGATCGCAGGTTCGAATCCTGCCTCGGGCATGGGTGTGTGTTATGTCCTTAGGTTAGTTAGGTTGAAGTAGTTCTAAGTTATAGGGGAATGATGACCTCAGAAGTTAAGTCCCATGGTGCTCAGAGCCATTTTTGATAAATTGACGATGCAAATGTTTGTGAGAAGGAAGAATATGAATTTTATTGTTTCTCGTTTCAGTCGCAGCAATTTAAGCTGTCCTCTCAGATTTCTGCCTAAAAACATAGTCGGAAACCGCTAAATATTTATTTTATCCTTCTTTTACAGATCAGACTGAATGTGAATAACATCCAACAATGCAGAACATATTTGTCTTACATTCATGGGAGAAAGAACGGAACGTATTAACAACGCTAACGTGAAAAAAAAGAAAGTGCTTGTAACAGGATAAGCACAAACTTTCGACTCCATATTCATTACGCTAGCAGTTAACCATGCGAAGTTTAATTCTGGTCTTGGATATCATATTCTATCTTGAAGACATGTATCGTTGATGAATTATTAAGTGACATGGTAATGTGTTTATGATAAATTTTCATTGATACATTACACAGAAACGGCATACTGCAGATAATAAAACAAATGTGTATCATTCTGAATTTGTAAATTACTGACGATAATAACTCAGTCCAAACAGAGCATGCATGAAATCTTGTGAGAGGCCCGTATCGAATCCTAAAAAGTCGATAGCCGATCATGCTGCCATCGATAATTCAAAATGGTTCAAATGGCTCTGAGCACTATGGGACTTAACTTTTAAGGTCATTACTCCCTTAAAACTTAGAACTACTTAAACCTAACTAACCTAAGGACATCACGCACATCCATGCCCGAGGCAGGATTCGAACCTGCGACCGTAGCGGTTGCGCGGTTCCAGACTGTAGCGCCTAGAGCCGCTCGGTCACCCCGGCCGGCTTTTTGACAGGTGGTCACATTAATGTGACTGGAGATTGTAAGAAGTCCACTTAGTTGTTATCGTAACTGCCTCATTACGAGGCGGTTTACTGACTGCCAAATCGAAACAGACGCAAATTCCCAAGATTGGCGATCTTTTACAGAAGCTCGAAATTTCGCGCGGACATCAATGCAAGATGCTTATGACAGTTACCACTACGAAACAGTCTCTCGAAACCTGCCAGAAAAGCCAAAGAGATTCTGGTCGTATGTAAACTATGTTAGCACCAAGAAACAATCAACGCCTTCTCTGCGCGATAGCAATGGAGATACTACCGCATACAGTGCTGGTAGAGCAGAATTACTGAACACAGCATTCCGAAATACCTTCACAAAAGAAGACGAAGTAAATATTCCAGAATGCGAATCCAGGACAGCTGCCAACTTGAGTAACGTAGAAGTAAATATTCTCGGAGTAGTGAAGCAACTTAAATCACGTAATAAAAGCAAGTCTTCTGGTCCAGAGTGTATACCAATTAGAAACTTCCTGGCAGGTCAAAACTGTATGCCGGAGCGAGACTCGAACTCGGGATCTTTGCCTTTCGCGGGCAAGTGCTCTACCAACTGAGCTACCCAAGCACGACTCACGCCCCGTCCTCACAGCTTTACTTTCGCCAGAACCTCGTCCCCTACCTTCCAAACTTTACAGAAGTTCTCCTGTGAACCATGCAGAACTAGCACTCCTGGAAGAAAGGCTGTGTTTAGAAAAAGTTCGAGTCTCCGTCCGGCACACAGTTTTAATCTGCCAGGAAGTTTCTTATCAGCGCACACACCGCTGCAGAGTGAAAATCTCATTCTGTATATCAATTAGGTTCCTTTCGGAATATGCTGATTCATTAGCTCCATACTTATCATCTACAACCGTTCGCTCGGCGAAAGATCCGTACCCAAAGACTGGAAAGTTGCACAGGTCACACCAATATTCAAGAAAGGTAGTAAGAGTAATCCACTAAATTACAGGCCCATATCGTTAACGTCGATATGCTGCAGGATTTTAGAACATATATTGTGTTCCAACATTACGACTTACCTCGAAGGAAACGTGTGGCGTCGCAACTAGTGCGAGCGCACAGTTTTCTATCAAATATTTACTGTGAAATGTAGACAGACTGTAAAGTAGCCATCAGATTAGCATATGTGCTGTAGCGGGCAGATTACCGGTGTCCGTTCGTCTGACGTCACGACCATATGGCATGTCTGTACCGTGAGAATGTAAGACCTGTGCGCTAACTAGCCGCGTGTATAACGTGGAACTTTCATCTTTAATAACTTCTAACTGAGGAACCTGAGGAAATTAAAAGTTAATATACTAGTTTCTGTTATGAATAAAAATAAGTCATCCAAATTTGAGCTTTGAAACCTGCATATTTTGGAAATTAGAAAAATCTTACAGAAAACGCAAATTTCTACAATTTTCGAGTCTAAATAAATACCATTATGCATAGATCACCTTCAGTGACCATCCAACTATGAAACAAAATCACCTTCCGTGCTTTTGTATTTATTTTGAGAATTTTACTTTTAGAAATTCACCTATAACTTTGTTAAAACCATAAATGTTTTGAATTTTTGTGAACAGTTATTTTATATGAGTAGGTGAGAGTGAATGAGTGTGCCTGAGTGAATGAAAGAGGGACATTCGCCATTCTTTGCAAGTGTATAAAATCTAGGTTGGAACTCGCAAGTGTTCAGACGATGTAACCGTGGGAACAGAGTCGCCAGTGGTTCCCCATCTTAGTGAATGTCGGATGTCCAAGAGTGTATGGTATTGTACAAGCAGCCAGAACGTTCGCGAGTATTTAAATAATTTCTGGAAATAAAGTAAAGTCTAGTTTTCCTTTCGGTTTGTTAAATTATACAGTAAATTTTGTGTAACAAGAAATCTTGACGTAAATGATTCAGAAGTCATGACTGGTGCGTGCTAGATTTTGGCGCGAGGCGCACCCAAAGAGTTAATTCTGATTGGCTGTGTGATGTGTGAGCCAATGAGATGCGAGGACGGTTAGCAGACTAGGAGAGTGAGTCGCGAAGGAACTGTGATCGAGAAGAGACATGCTTGATGTGTCCTCGCGAATAATGTGTAAAATGAAGTCATAAAACGGCTTCATCGGTTCGGTACTGTGCGATTTGAGTCTGGAAGAGTCCAGTAACGCGTAGTGTGAGTTTGAGCGAGTTGTGACTTTTCGTTCCGCGAAAGACGCGAGTAACTTTAATAATTAAAAGCGTGGCGGTACTTCGTAAACTTTTACTAAGTGCTTATGGCGAGCATTAACGTTAAAAAACGAACTATTATTGAACATCGACTGCAAACGTGTATGTTAGAAAATCGTCTGTGTTGCAGTTAAGTAAATTCCGTAACTTTGAAAGCTAATTCTGGCGGGGTTTGAGTGTGGATAGAATTGTGAACTGAACTTTCTTCAAACGTAGATTAGCGGGCTGATGATCAGGCTTAAAGACAATAAAGAGCTTAAATAGAATTACCAACTTCGCGTTCTCGTTTGAGTAAACAATTACTACCATTCCAATAACTCAATTTATTTAGGAAGATTGCTCATAGATTGTATTTCAGCAAACATGTATCGCGGCCTCCGGTGAGCGGCTATTAAATTGCAGTTTCTTCAACACTGCTTTTCTGCAATTTTTCCAGTAGCTGCTATCAGGAGAGGCGAGTGCAGCAACTACCTAAGAAACGAGGTAGGTGGATTTTCTTTCAGGGAAAGGAAACTGCGCGATAAGAGCCTGACCCGTCGCAAACGGTCAATTGACACAAGTCAACATGGGTTTAGAAAACATCTCTACTGTGAAACACAACTAGTTCTTTATTCATTTGAAGTGCTGAGTGCTATTGACAAGGGAATTCAGATAGATTCCGTATTTATGGATTTCTGGAAGGATTTTGTACCACGCAAGCGGCTCCTAGTGAAATTGCGTGCTTAGAATATCATCTCACTTATGTGACTGGATTTGTGATTTCCTGTCAGAGGGGTCACAGTAGTAATTGACGGAAAGTCTTCGAGTAAAACATACGTGATTTCTGGCGTTCCCCTAGGTAGTTTTATAGGGCTTTTGCTGTTCCTCATCTATATAAACGATAAGGGAGACAATCTGAGCAGCCGTCTTTGGTTGTTTGCAGATGACGCTGTCGTTTATCGACTAATAAAGTCATCAGAAGACCAAAACAAACTGCAACACGATTTAGACAAAATACCTGAATGGTGCGAAAAGTAGCAATTCTAAATAATGAAAAATGTGAGGTCATCCACATGAGTGGTAAAAGGAACTCGTTAAACTTCCGTTACACGATAAATCAGTCTAATCTAAAAGCCTCAAATTCAAGTAAATACCTAGGTATTACAATTACGAACAACTTAAATTGGACGGAACACACAGAAAAAGTTGTGGGGAAGGCTAACCAAAGACTGCGTTTTATTGGCAGGATACTTGGAAAGCGTAACAGACCTACTAAGGAGACTGCCTACACTAAGCTTGTCCGTCCTCTTTTAGAATACTGCTGCGCGGTGTGGGATCCTTACCAGATAGGACTCACGGAGTACATCGAAAAAGGTCAAACAATGGCACCACATTTTGTATTATCTTGAAATATGTGTGAGTGTGTACAGAAATGATACAGGATTTGGGCTGGACATTATTAAAAGATAGGTGTTTTTCGTTGCGACGGAATCCTCTCGCGAAATTCCAATCACCAACTTTCCTCCGAATGCGAAAATATTTTGTTGACACCGACCTACATAGCGAGGAACGATCACCACGATAAACTCCGGGAAATCAGAGCTCGTACGGAAAGATATAAGTGTTCATTCTTTCCGCGCGCCATACGGGATTGGAATATAGAGAATTATGATGGTGGTTCGATGAACCCTCTGCCACGCACTTAAATGTGATTTGTAGAGTATCAATGTAGATATAGATGTAAATGTGAAGCACAACTAAGGTTGATCTCGCGAAAAACTGACTGTAATTAATGATTAATAAACGCAACTGTCTCCATTTCTGTTGACTTGTGCTAAAAAAAAAAAAGTTTCATGAGAAATTCGTCTTACTTCTCGAAACAGTCTCCTCTGAGGGATTCACAATTGGTCCAGTGACCCTCCAGATCCTTCTTCCTATCGGAAAAAATGTTCTGTCAAACTGCAAATAGCCATTGACTGCAATTAACTTCCTCATTTGGTGAAAATTATTCTCATCAAGTCCCAATGAAGTTAGGCAACAGGGGCAACAGGTAGAAGGCCTCTGGAGGTAAGTCTAGTGAGTAGGGTGGACGAGTAATTCAAAGCCCAATTAGTGGACTTTCACCATTGTTTTCGCTGATGTGTGGAATGGTGTATTATCCTGTTGAAAGAGCACTTTTTTTGCGCGCCAACCTCGGTCTCTTTGCAGCAAACACAAGTTTAAAATGATGAAGCATAATAGCATGCAGTTATGGTTCTGCCTTTCTCGAAGTAGTCTGAGGATTATCCCTTGGAAATCTTAAAAACCAGTGGCCATCACCTTACCATCTGAGAGAATGATCTGTGCCTTCTCCAGTGCACATTCACCAACCTTTGTCCATTATTCTGTCCGCCGTTTTCTCTCCGTTGTGTAATGATGGATCTAGGTGTCACTAGAGGGCACAAATCAGCTCAAAAAGCCTTGCGCATTGCGATTAAACATCGCCAGACTTTAATGTGCCTCATGCGCTTTTCGTCGACTGCTGTAGTCCTATCCACAGACGATGGCGGTTAGCGCACGGAGAGGCAAGGACGGGGATTGCATTGTTGACGATTCCAAGCGACAGTTGGGATACACTCATGCGCGTGCTTTCAGCTTGAAGAAAGCGTATATCCTGCAAATTATGTCTCTCGCTTACTTACGCAGAATGTATCACTTACCACCACAATCAGCGATGACAGCTCGCAACAAATTGAATCAAATTCACTAAACAACTTTCTACGATCACGTTTAATGCCCCCATTAGCTACGGTATTCACAGCAGAGGGCTCACAACACACTGAACGTTCATTGGCTGTCGAAGTATACGTGGCGTAGGTGCACTGAACAAACCTAAACTCGACCGCCAACATTCGTGACTCCAACTATAGCAGTCGCAGCACCCACCTCGTATACAGCTTCTTCACAACCAATTCTCCGTAGACACGCGCTCAGCTGAGATTCGTACAGTCTCAGCAATCTCACGAATTTTTATTTGGCGGTCTTGCAGTACCATATCATAGATTTTGTCAATGGTTCCCTTTGTGGTTACCTAAATCGGATTGCCGGAGCGCGCTGTGTCTTCCAGTTCTTCTCAGATCACGTTTAAATCGATTAATCCAAAAGTAAGTGATCTTCAGTGATGATGTATAGTCCGCCTGAACTGTATCGTATTATTGTGTTTTGATTTGTGTGGCAATCCAACCCTTCCAATTCAAACGTCTAGTAACATTTTATATCGCAGTGGACACACTGACCTATCTAGATGGCGGTCAACAGTGAACTGTATACAGTAAATTGTTGAAATTTCACGAAGGGCGTTCGAAAAGCCCATGCAAAGTCCGGGAGATGGCACCTCCGGTGCATATCGAGGTCATGTTTAGTTAGTAGCATCTTCGGAAAGAACGCACACAAAGTTTCAGCCATATTGGTCTATTTCTTTGTGTTTGGCATTCGTGTGAATCAAGAAAGTCTAGTGATCGTCACAAAATGGACGAAAAAGAATTTCGTATGGTGATTAAACATTATTTTCTGAAAGGCAAAACGCCTCAGGAGACTAAAGAGAAGCTTGATAAACATTACAGTGACTCTGCATCTTCGATTAGAACAAGTGGTTTCAAAATTTTCGGTGTGGCCATATGGGCACAAGTGATGCTGAACGTTCTGGACGGCCTGTGAAGGTTACGACTCCAGAAATCATCGATAAAACCCACGATATGGTGATGGGTGACAGAAGAGTTCAGGTGCGTGAGATTGCTAGTGCTGTGGGCATCTCGAATGAACGGGTACATAATATTTTGCATAAATATTTGGACATGAGAAAGCTATCCGCAAGATGGGTAACGCGATTGCTCACGCTTGACCAAACACGGAATCGTGTGAGGTGTTGCAAGGATTGTTTGCAGCTGTTCAGGAAGAATCCGCAGGACTTTAAGCGTCGTTTCGTCAGTGTGGATGAAACATGGACACATTACTTTACTCCCGAGACCAAACAACAATCTAAACAATGGGTTACCAAGCGAGAATCTGTACCAGAAAAGGCGAAGACCATTCCTTCGGCCGGAAATGTTGTGGCGATTGTCTTTTGGGATTCCCAAGTGATAATCCTCATCGACTATCTGGAAAAGGGTGAAACTAGTACAGGTGTATATTATTCATCGTTATTGGACCGTTTCAATATCGAGCTGCAAGAAGAGCGCTGGTGATTGGTCCGCAAAAAAGTCCTTTTCCATCATCACAGTGGAGCAGCACACACCTCAGCAGTTGTGGTTGCAGAATTAATGGGAATAGTATTCCAATTCGTTTCACATGTCCCCCCCCCCCCCCCCCCCGCCTGTTCTCCAGACTTCGCTCTCCATTTTGAAGAAATGGCTGGAGGGACAAAAATTTTATTCAAACGAGGAGGTGATTGCAGCAACTAATAGCTATTTTGCAGACTTGGACAATTCCTATTATTCGGAAGGCATCAAAAAAGAACAGCGTTGGACGAAGTGTATAAGTCTAAAAGTAGACTATGTGGAAAAATAAAAGTGGTTTACCCCAAACACGTAAGTAGTTTTTACTTTGCACGGACTTTTCAAACACCCCTTGTATATATGATCCTCGGAGAATCAATGTTACCAACCATGAAGATTCAAGAAAAATGTTCCATCGTTTGATGGAAATTTAGCACACTTACCAAACAATCCTCATATACTACTGAGAGTGCGTTTCCTGTATTCGGGCCTGACGTGCCTACTCGTATATAAAGCCCGTATACACTAGGCCAACGAAGACCAATGGACGAGAGCTAAACGTCTCAGTGTGTATGGTTCACACATTGGAGCCAACGAAGTGGTTGGCTTTGGTTGCTGCTCGGTCAGCTGGCGATAACATAAAATTGGCGGTTGGTTAGCTTTGGGACCCCTCTGCTAGTGTGAACGTTGGGTTTAATGTCCATTGCTTCAGTAGCGATTTGTTGTGTCCCTAGAAGGGGTGTGTATTTAAGTTTCTCAGGACAGCCATACGTCGCACGTAGTATGTTTTACGGACGGGTTTCGCTCTTTAATTTAAGAGAAGTATCATCAGGAACTCTCGTTCAAATGTCTCTGAGAACTATGGGACTTAACATCTGAGGTCATCAGTCCCCTAGAACGTAGAACTACTTTAACATAACTAACCTAAGGACATCACACACATCCATGCCCGAGGCAGGATTCGAACCTGGGACCGTAGCCGTCGCGCTGTTCCAGACTGCAGCGCCTAGAACCGCTCGGCCACTCTGGCCGGCAGGAACTCTGGAATATACAGTTTAAAGTACAGAAGTAGTTATCTGTTAAAGAGCAAAAGCAGTCGATAAAACCTAAACAGAGTGCGATTTGTGGCTGTCCTGAAAAACTTGATTTCGACAGTTGGTGTTTACCCTGCAGAAGTGCTGTCGCTAAGCTTGTGAATTCATTGCGATTAAAATATTGGAGTATGGACCGCAATATGAAAGGATCTTAAAGCCCCTAGTCTTATCATAAACGGAAGTGTTTATCGGCCACCCGAACTGCGATTCTAGGGCCGGCCGCTGTGGCCGAGTCGTTATAGGCGTTTAAGTCAGGAACCACGCGGCTGCTATGGTCGACGGTTCGAATCCTGCTTCGGGCATGGATGTGTGTGGTGTCCTTAGGTTAGTTAGGTTAAGTAGGTCTAAGGTCTAGGGGACTGATGACCTCAGATGATAAGTCCCTTAGTGCTTAGAGCCATTTGAATCATTTGCGATTCTAAAAACAAACGGAAACGAGTAGACGCTTGGTATTAAAAAGTGATGTGGACGATCTGAAAAGAAAATGGAATCGTTATTGACGTCTTTTCGCCGTGAATGAAAAAAAGAAGTAAATAACAAGGAGTGACTGTTAACTTTATGTAGCAGGTGCAGCTCTCCTAAAAAGGTGTGTCAGCTATGGAAATTTTAAGGCCTTCTCGATTCAATAAAACTTCGAAGTATGTAGCTTTAATTAGGGGAAAAAAATGAAATAGCCCATATTCCAATACAGCTTTAAAGTTGTCGTTAATTTTGTCTCACCATACTGCTCCCTACTTTTTAAAAGAGAGTTCATCCACTAGTGTTGTTTGTTGTTCTTCTTCTTCTGATGACCAGCCTCTTGCCGTAAAATAGATGCTCCACATGCGACGACTGCTAAATCCTCTTCTTCCCTCATAATATCTGTCGGTAACTGAAAGGGTATTTGTTAAGAACAAAATGGGAGCGAGTAATCGGAGCCAACTGCGATTCCACTCGGCCGTGGGCCTTGGTCTCAAGCCCTTCGTTTGTTGTGGACGAGAACCCGAAAGTCAAGGGATTGAACACCAACGCTTGGCCGAATGCAGTCTCTGTCGCCGGTTGCCCTCGTGCAGGGGTTCCCAACAAAATTTTCTCGAGGACCCCCTCATCGAGCAAAATTCGTACCATGTCATATCACAGTATCAAGTACATAAAACGACCAAATTAACGGTCTACGCTTTCTATTTTTGGTACTTAGAAAAAACATTGACATATTCATTATTAAAAATATATTGAGCTTAAAACTTCTTTCAGTTTAGCCATCATTCTTATTGTTAAATTTTTGAATATTGCTCAAAATCTTTGTCTTCAAATCTGATGTTTAGTATAACAAACTCATTAGAAAAATAAAAATGACAGGAAAAAACTGGTGTATTGGTCTTTCAAGCGTACTACACTTGAGATTGCATTGAGTAGACATGTGTGAAAAATAAGAAACCACTAATTGCATGCAAGGTATTGTTTATTTGAAAAAATACAGTTACAACAGAGTACTCCATCAGTATGCTCCGCCTCCTTCAGGCCACGAGTTGCCTACCGGGACCATCCGACCGCCGTGTCATCCTCAGGGGAGGATGCGGATAGGAGGGATGTGGGGTCAGCACACCGCTCTCCCGGTCGTTATGATGGTATTCTTGACCGAAGCCGCTACTATTCGGTCGATTGGCATCACGAGTCTGAGTGCACCACGAAAAATGACAACAGCGCATGGCGGCCTGGATGGTCACCCATCCAAGTGCCGACCACGCCCGACAGCGCTTAACTTCGGTGATCTCAGGGGAACCGGTGTAGGCACTGCGGCAAGGCCGTTGCCCCCGTCAGTATAGTTAGTTTTAATTTTCAGTTCCTAGTTGTCAGTTGCAAAGAGACAGCGCGCGCAGTCTAACGGCATACAGCAGAACTATTTTCCTCTATCTAATTCAAGTTTTGCGTTAGAGTGTACTAGTGTCAGTTGGCTCTAGGAAGACGCTAGACGCAGAAGCTAGCTTTCGCTAAAGCTCTGCTCATGCAGGAAGCGGCCATAACAAAAAATCTGTTACCATACGAAATATGAAACTTCCTGGCAGATTAAAACTGTTTGCCGGACCGAGACTCGAACTCGGGACCTTTGCCTTTCGCGGCCAAGTGCTCTACCATCTGAGCCACCCAAGCACGATTCACACTCCGTCCTCACAGCTTTATTTTTGCCAGTACCTCGTCTCCTACCTTCCAAACATTACGGAAGCTCTCCTGCGAACCATGCAGAACTAGCACTCCTGAAAGAAAGGATTTTGCAGAGACATGGCTCAGCCACAGCCGGGGGATGTTTCCAGAATGAGATTTTCACTCTCCAGAAAGAATATAGCAGAGACATGGCTTAGCCTTTGTTTCAGGAGTGCTAGTTCTGCAAGGTTCACAGGAGAGTTTCTGTAAAGTTTGGAAAGTAGGAGACGAGGTACTGGTAGAATTAAAACTGTGAGGATGGGGCGTGAGTCGTGCTTGGGTAGCTCAAATGGTAGAGAACTTGCCCGCGAAAGGCAAAGGTCCCGAGTTCGTGCCTCGGTCCGGCACACAGTTTTAATGTGCTAGGAAGTTTGATATCAGCGCACACTCCGCTGAAGAGTGAAATTCTCATTCTGCATACGAAATATATTTAATATATTTTTTATTCTAATGGCATCTTGCGGACCCCTCTGGCATAGCTCGCGGACCACCTGCTGGGGAACCACTGCCCCAGTGTGTACGCTCCTTTATGACCTCCATCAGAGGTGTTGTGCCTAGGAACGTGCGAACGAATGGCCCGTGCGTAGGAGATCTGAGCGGCCAATTAGACCGGCCGCGGCGGCCGCGGCGGCCGCGGTCACGTGACCTCCGCAGCAGCCGCGGCTGCCCACCTGCGGCAGCTTGTGCACACGCCCGCCCGGCCGCGCTCCCCTCACGTCCTCCGCCGGTGCGCGCAGCTTTTACGACGCATTGTGGCGGCTGCGAGCGCGCAAGCCGGAGCCGAGGTGCTATCGCGACGGGGCACGGCCCTGCGTAACCGATACCCCGCGCCAGTGGCGGCCCGCGACGATATCGCCAGCACCAGCTGTCCGGCCGTAGCGGACCTCTGGCCAGTTGATGCCGTCGCGAGGGGCGGCTAGCAGTGCGACATGCCGGGGCTGGTGGACCAGGAGGCGGGCGCAGCAGCCGCCGGCGACGCCGAAGGCGGCACCGTCAACGGCGCCTGGGAGGAGACAGAGATGCGCGACATGAAGCCGCCCGCGGCCGACCGCAGCGCCCCCAGTAAGTACAGCACACCAGCCCGACACGAGGCAGTGTGTTCCGGGACTACGTCTGCATCAGTCTGTCCCAACCTTTAACCTCTCTAAGGCAGCTACTCCCGAGTGCAATCAGATTTTACCTACCATAAACAATCTTTTCTGTATCCGTCCTTGAGACTGACTGTCCGCGATACTTAGGCCATTGACTTAGGTAATAAAATGAAAGACCTGCAGCCGTCGTTTCGAAGTTATTTTATTACATTGAAGAGTGAAAGAAATTGGTGCCAAGCATGGCAGCCTGTTTGTGGTGTTGTCATATTTTTGTCCACTCCCATGTAATGCGTGAATTGTGCGAAGATACCTGTGCAGTTTTGCTATTGGCGATACATCAGTGGAAAGAATACACGCTACAGCAGAAGCGTTGTAAACCGAGGAGATATTCGTTGTTAAAATTTAAAGAGCGTGCGTTTCAAGAACACTCAGGAACAGTATTACTTCATGAAGATGGTATCTGTTCTTTTGGACATGTCCGAAAGAATAGATACCATCTTCATATAATTAATGCTAACCATTCATAATTAATAGAACCCAGTACGTTGTCCTCGATGGTGAGTGTTCATCGGAGGTGAGGGTATCATCTGGAGTGCCCCAGGGAAGTGTGGTAGGTCCGCTGTTGTTTTCTATCTACACAAATGATCTTTTGGATAGGGTGGATAGCAATGTGCGGCTGTCTGCTGATGATGCTGTGGTGTACGGGAAGGTGTCGTCGTTGAGTGACTGTAGGAGGATACAAGATGACTTGGACAGGATTTGTGATTGCTATAAAGAATGGCAGCTAACTGTAAATATAGATAAATGTAAATTAATGCAGATGAGTAGGAAAAAGAATCCCGTAATGTTTGGATACTCCCATTAGTAGTGTAGCGCTTGACACAGCCACGTCGATAAAATATTTGGGCGTAACATTGCACAGCGATATGAAGTGGGACAAGCATGTAATGGCAGTTGTGGGGAAGGCGGATAGTCGTCTTCGGTTCATTGGTAGAATTTTATGAAGATGTGGTTCTTCTGTAAAGGAGACCGCTTACAAAACACTAATACGACCTATTCTTGAGTACTGCTCGAGCGTTTGGGATCCCTATCAGCTCAGATTGAGGGAGGACATAGAAGCAATTCAGAGGAGGGCTGCTAGATTTGTTACTGGTAGGTTTGATCATCACTCGAGTGTTACGGAAATGCTTCAGGAACTCGAGTGGGTGTTTCTAGAGGAAAGGAGGCGTTTTTTTCGCGAATCGCATCGCTACTCAGGAAATTTAGAGAACCAGCATTTGAGGCTGACTGCAGTACAATTTTACTGCCGCCAACTTATATTTCGCGGAAAGACCACAAAGATAAGATTAGGGCTCGTACAGAGGCATATAGGCAGTCATTTTTCCCTCGTTCTGTTTGGGAGTAGAACAGGGAGAGAAGATGCTTGTTGTGGTACGACGTACCCTCCGCCACGCACCGTATGGTGGATTGCGGAGTATGTATGTAGATGTAGATGTAGTACATGTAGACCTCATCTTCTGTGCGGATGCATACGCATTTCCCGAACTCTTACGGGACTCGGTAAAATTGTTTGTCTCAAGTAACGACTGTCATAGGCAGGGGCACTACGAATGTAGTGTGTAGACATTAAGTTGGGAATGTTGGTCTCACGGGGAGCGTGCAAGGGATAAATCCCTGCAATCGCACTATCCTCTGTGCCCTCGGTGGCTCAGATGGACACCGGCACGGTAGCTCAGCCTGTTCGGTCAGAGGGTTACCTGCCCTCTGTAATAAAAAAAAAAAGAAAAACTGAGCTAACCGATCGACGACCAACATAAATGGGTGTCTTACGACGTCCGCCCCGAGCAAATACACGAAAAAAAAATCGAGATGGATAGAGCGTGTGCCATGTAAGCAGGAGGTCCTGGGTTCGAGTCCCGGTCGGGGCACACATTTTCAACTGCCCACATTGATGTATATCAGCGCTTATCGACAGCTTAGGGTCTTGATTTAATTATCATTTCAGTATTACTTCCTCCCACATAGGTCTCGCGAAATAACCATGACGAGAAAACCCATAAATTAGAGCTGATGCGGAAGGTTATCTATAGTCGTTCTTCTTCTCGTCGACGACTAGGTTCTTAGAGACAGTTTTTTTTTTGCAAATGGGGGACAGAAATCTAAAATAAACGAGTTAATTTATTAAACTTGTTTCGAAATGCTTTTCTTGGGATCCATGGATTACTTTAGACAATATAGTACATTTTTTACTGATTAGTAGTTGTCATTTTTCTAGTGTGCTAATTCGATTCATGTTGTGTTTATTAGCTGTCATTTCCCTCTTTGAAAAATAGTTCAATTGGCTCTAAGCACTGTGGGACTTAACATCTGAGGTCATCAGTCCCCTAGAACTAACAACTACTTAAACCTAACTAACCTAAGGACATCACACACATCCATGCCCTAGGCAGGATTCGAACCTGCGACCGTAGCAGCAGCGCAGTACCGGACTGAAGCACCTAGAACCGCTCGTCCACAGCGGTCGGCCTCCTTTTTTATTCATTGGTGTTGTGGTGAAATTCAAGTATTTGCAGTACACAATTTGTTATGCAATCTGATGTGCATACAGAAACGTTGTTTATACACTCCTGGAAATTGAAATAAGAACACCGTGAATTCATTGTCCCAGGAAGGGGAAACTTTATTGACAAATTCCTGGGGTCAGATACATCACATGATCACACTGACAGAACCACAGTCACATAGACACAGGCAACAGAGCATGCACAATGTCGGTACTAGTACAGTGTATATCCACCTTTCGCAGCAATGCAGGCTGCTATTCTCCCATGGAGACGATCGTAGAGATGCTGGATGTAGTCCTGTAGAACGGCTTGCCATGCCATTTCCACCTGGCGCCTCAGTTGGACCAGCGTTCGTGCTGGACGTGCAGACCGAGTGAGACGACGCTTCATCCAGTCCCAAACATGCTCAATGGGGGACAGATCCGGAGATCTTGCTGGCCAGGGTAGTTGACTTACACCTTCTAGAGCACGTTGGGTGACACGGGATACATGCGGACGTGCATTGTCCTGTTGGAACAGCAAGTTCCCTTGCCGGTCTAGGAATGGTAGAACGATGGGTTCGATGACGGTTTGGATGCACCGTGCACTATTCAGTGTCCACTCGACGATCACCAGAGGTGTACGGCCAGTGTAGGAGATCGCTCCCCACACCATGATGCCGGGTGTTGGCCCTGTGTGCCTCAGTTGTATGCAGTCCTGATTGTGGCGCTCACCTGCACGGCGCCAAACACACATACGACCATCATTGGCACCAAGGCAGAAGCGACTCTCATCGCTGAAGACGACACGTCTCCATTCGTCCCTCCATTCACGCCTGTCGCGATACCACTGGAGGCGGACTGCACAATGTTGGGGCGTGAGCGGAAGACGGCCTAACGGTGTGCGGGACCGTAGCCCAGCTTCATGGAGACGGTTGCGAATGGTCCTCGCCGATACCCCAGGAGCAACAGTGTCCCTAATTTGCTGGGAAGTGGCGGTGCGGTCCCCTACGGCACTGCGTAGGATCCTACGGTCTTGGCGTGCATCCGTGCGTCGCTGCCGTCCGGTCCCAGGTCGACGGGCACGTGCACCTTCCGCCGACCACTGGCGACAACATCGATGTACTGTGGAGACCTCACGCCCCACGTGTTGAGCAATTCGGCGGTACGTCCACCCGGCCTCCCGCATGCCCACTATACGCCCTCGCTCAAAGTCCGTCAGCTGCACATACGGTTCACGTCCACGCTGTCGCGGCATGCTACCAGTGTTAAAGACTGCGATGGAGCTCCGTATGCCACGGCAAACTGGCTGACACTGACGGCGGCGGTGCACAAATGCTGCGCAGCTAGCGCTATTCGACGGCCAACACCGCGGTTCCTGGTGTGTCCGCTGTGCCGTGCGTGTGATCATTGCTTGTACAGCCCTCTCGCAGTGTCCGGAGCAAGTGTGGTGGGTCTGACACACCGGTGTCAATGTGTTCTTTTTTCCATTTCCAGGAGTGTAGTAGTACTGCTGACTACCATGACTCTTATTATAAGCTGGAGGACAGATAGTTTGGTTGTATGAAACGTTGCGCGATTTGAACATACCTGTGTTAGATTTGCCCTTAACATTTAAATGAAGATGTCCACTTAATATCACGCTACCAGTACGCCATCTGTTTACAATTTGAAAACGATACTACGCTTATTATTTCAAAAATTATTCAAAGTCATCAGATGGTGCACAGTTTATCGTGACTGCCGCTGTAAATTTCCCATCGATTCTACTTCTACAGGACAACATGAAAATACTAATCACTGCAAAACCTGACTGTGTATTTTGCATTACTTTTGCATATAAATGGAAACTCTGGACTCCACTTCACTTCTCACAGTAGTTAGTGGTCCCTGAGCAACAATAAATTCTAACGAAAAGTTCTTCCTCAAGGTAGGCAAAGCGAAACGAAACAAAACTGCACAAAGACGCCTAAATAATAATAGAATCTTGTTGTTGCTGTGGTCTTCAGTCCAGAGATTGGTTTGTTGCAGCTCTTCATGCTACTCTACTACTGCAACCTTCACCCTTCTGAATTTGCATAGTGTATGAATCTCTTGGCCTCCCTCAACGATTTTTACCCTCCATGCTTCCCTCTAGTACTAAACTCGTGATCCCTTGATGGCTCAGAACGTGTCCTATCGACCGATCCCTTCTTCTAGTCAAGTTGTGCCACAAACTCCTCTTCTCCCCAATTCTATTCAATACCTCCTCATTAATTACGTGATATACCTATCTAATGCTCAGCATTCATCTGTAGCAACACTTTTCAAAAGCTTTTATTCTCTTCTTGTCTAAATTACTCATCATCATGTTTCACTTCCATGTATGGCTACTCTCCATACAAATACTTTCAGAAAGGACTTCCTGGCATTTAGATCTGTATTCGATATTCACGAAGTTCTCCTCTTCAGAAACGCTTTCCTTGCCATTGCCAGTCTACATTTTGTATCCTCTCTACTTCGACCATCATCAGTTATTTTGCTCCCCAAACAGCAAAACTCCTTTACTTCTTTAAGTGTCTCATTTCCTAATCTAATTCCCTCAGCTTCACCTGACTTAATTCGACTATATTCCATTATCTTCGTTTTGCTTTTGTTGATTTTCATCTCACATCCTCCTTTCAAGACACTGTCCATTCTGTTCAACTGCTCTTCCAAGTCCTTTGGTGTCTCTGACAGAATTACAATGTCATCGGTGAACCCAAAGTTTTTATTTCTTCTCCCTGGATTTTCATACCTACTCCAAACTTTTCTTTTGTTTCCTTTACTGCTTGCTCAATATACAGATTGAATAACATCGGAGACAGACTGCAACCCTGTCTCACTGCCTTCCCAACCGCTGCTTCCCTTTCATGCCCCTCGAATCTTATAACTGCCATCTGGTTTCTATACAAATTATAAATAGTCTTCTGCATTTTACCCCTGCCACCTTTAGAATTTGAAAGAGAGTATTCCAGTCAACATTGTCAAAAGCCTTCTCTAAGTCTAGAAATGCTAGAAACGTAGGTTTGCCTTTCCTTAATCTAGCTTCTAAGATAAGTCGTAGTGTCAGTATTACATTGTCAAAAGCCTTCTCTAAGTCTACAAATGCTAGAAACGTAGGTTTGCCTTTCCTTAATCTTTCTTCTAAGATAAGTCGTAAGGTCAGTATCGCCCCACGTGTTCCAACATTTCTACGGAATCCAAAGTGATCCTCCCCGAGGTCGGCTTCTACCAGTTTTTCCATTCGTCTGTAAAGAATTCGTGTTGGTAATTTGCAGCCGTGAGTTATTAATTTTCACATCTGTCAACACATACTCTCTTTGGGGTAGGAATTACTATATTCTTCTTGAAATCTAAGGGTATTTCACTTGTCTCATACATCTTGCTCACCATATGGTAAAGTCTTGTCATGGCTGGCTCTCCCAAGACTGTCGGTAGTTCTAATGGAATGTTGTCTACTCGCGGGGCCTTGTTTCGACTTAGGTCTTTTTGTGTACTATTAAATTCTTCACGCAGTTTCATATCTCCCATTTCATTTTCATCTACGTCCTCTTCTATTTCAATAATATCGTCCTCAAGTAGCGTCTTTGACTCATAATCACAACGTCTTCGGCCCCGGGTTCGAATCCCGCCACTGCTTAAATTTTGATTAATAATCTGCATTGGCGGCCGAAGACTTCCAGTATAAGAAGTCACCCTCATTCTGCCAATGGCCTTGTCAAACAGGGCGGAGGAGTGAACAGAGGTTCAGGGCACTCTCTTGTCCTAGGGGTGGGAAACTGCCTGTAAAGGAGGAAGAATCAGCAATGATCAACGGCATGAGAACGCAGAAGGAAATGGAAACCACTGCATTAAAGACACGTAACGTGTATCCACAGGACATGAGGCCTGTAATTGAAGAAATGTCATGATGATCTTTCCATTGGCAAAAGATTACGCAATAATCCCCCATTCGGACCTCGGGGAGGGGCTGCCAAGGGGGAGGTTACAATGAGGAAAAAATTGAATAATCAACGAAAGGATAACGTTCTACGAGTCGGGGCGTGTAATGTCAGAAGCTTGAACATGGTTGGGAAACTAGAAAATGTGAAAAGAGAAATGCAAAAGGCTCAATGTAGATATAGTAGGGGTCAGTGAAGTGAAGTGGGTAGCAGACAATGAGTTCTGATCAGAGGACTATAGGGTAATATCAACAGTACCAGAAAATGGTATAATGGGAGTAGGATCATGAATAGGAAGGTACGTCAGAGGGTGAGTTACCAAGAACAGTTCAGTAACAGGGTTGTTCTTGTCAGAATCGACGGCAAACCAACACCGACAACTATAGTTCAGGTATACATGCCGACGTCGCAAGCTGAAGATGAAGAGATTGAGTATGATGATACTGAAAGGGTAATACAGTGTGTAAAGTTGGATGAAAATCTAATGATCACGGTTGACTGGAATGCAGTTGTAGGGGAAGAAGAAAAGGTTACAGGAGACTGGGAATGAGAGAGGAGAAAGACTAATTGAATTCTGTAACAAGTTTCAGCTAGTAATAGGAAATACTCTGTTCAAGAATCACAAGAGGAGGAAGTATACTTGGAAAAGGCCAGCTGATACGGGAAGATTTCAGTTATATTACATCATGGTCAGACAGAGATTCAGAAATCAGATACTGGGTTGTAAGGCGTACCCAGGAGGAGATACAGACTCGGATCACAGCATAGCAGTGATGAAGAGTGGCCTGAAGTTTAAGACTTTAGCCAGGAAGAATCAATACGCAGAGAAGTGGAATACGGAAGTACTAAGGGATGACGAGATGCGTTTGAAGTTCTCTAAGGTGATAGATGCAGCAATAAGGAATAGCGCAGTAGGCAGCACAGTTGAAGATGAATGGACATCTCTAAAAAGTGCCACCACAGAAGTTGGGAGGAAAACATAGGTACAAAGAAGGTAACAGAAGAAGTACTTCAACTGATCGATTAAAGGAGGAAGGGCAAAAATGTTCCGGAAAACTCAGGAATACAGAAATAAAAGTCGCTGTGGAATGAAGTACACAGGAAGTGAAAGGAAGCTAAGATGAAATGGCTGCAGCAAAAATGTGAAGACATCGAAAAAGAAATAATTGTCTGAAGAACAGACTCAGCATACAGGAAAGTCAGAACAGCCTTCGGTATCACTAAAAGCAAGGGTGACAACATTAAGAGTGCACCAGGAATTCCACTGTTAAATGCAGATGGGTGGAAAGAATACATCGAAAGCGTCTATGAGGGGGAAGGTTTGTCTGTTGTGATAGAAAAGGAAACAGCCGTCGATTTAGAAGAGGTAGGGGACCCGCTATTAGAATTTAAAACAGCTATGGAGGACTTACGATCAAATAAGGCACAGGGGATAGATAACATTGCAGCAGAAGTTTAAATTCATTGGCGGATGTAGCAACGAAACAGCTATTCACGTTGATGTGTAGAATGTATGAGTGTGGCGACATACCATCTGACTTTCGGAAATTCATCATCCACACAATTCCGAAGACGGCAAGAGCTGACAAGTGCGAGAATTATCGCACAGTCATCTTAACAGCTCATGCATCCTAAGTTTCTTACAAGAATAATATACAGAAAAATGGAAAAAAATTGAGGCCGCCCTAGATGAAGATCAGTTTGGCTTTAGGAAAGGTAAACGCACGAGAGTGGCAATTCTGACTTTGCGGTTAATAATGGAAGCAATACTAAAGAAAAATCAAGACACGTTCATAGGATTGGTCGACCTGGAAAAACCGGCGGCAATGTAAAATGATGCAAGATATTCGAAATTCTGAAAAAAGTTGTGGTAAGCTATAGGGAGACATGAGTCATATACAGTATGTACAAGTCTGGAGGGAATAGTAAGAGTGGACGACTAACAACGATGTGCTCGTATTAAAAAGGGAAGGATGTAGCCTTTCGCCTCTACTGTTCAATCTGTAGATCGAGGAAGCAATGGTGGAAATAAAAGAAAGGTTCAGGAATGGAATTAAAATTCATGGTGAAAGGATATCAATGATACGATTCGCTGATGACATTGCTATCCTGAGCGAAAGTGAAGAAGACTTACATGATCTGCTGAACTTAATGAACAGAAAGACGACGGTAATGAGAAGTAGTAGAAATGAGAACAAGGAGACACTTAACATCAGGATTGCTGGTCACGAAGTAGATAAAGTTAAGGAATTCTGCTACCTAGGCAGTAAAATAACCAATGACGGACGGAGCAAGGAGGACACCAGAAGCGGACGTGCGATGGCTGAAAGGGCTTTCCTGGCCAAGAGAAATCTACTTATATATCAAACATCGGCCTTAATTTGAGGAAGAAATTTCTGAGAATGTACGTGTGGAGTACAGAATTTTTTGGTAGAGAAACATGGACGGTGGGAAAACTGGAACAGAAGAGAATCGAAGCATCTGAGATGTGGTGCTACAAACGAATGTCGAAAATTAGGTGGACTGATAAGGTAAGGAATGAGGAGGTTCTGCGCAGAATCAGAGAGGAAAGGAATCTGTGGAAAACAGTGATAAGGAGAAGGGACAGGATGATACGACATCTGTTAAGACATGAGGGGATGACTTCCATGGTACTAGAAGGAAGTGTAGAGGGCAAAATCTGTAGAGGAAGGCAGAGATTAGAATTTTAAAAAAAGCCTTGTGTAGATCCTAATCATACCTTCCATCTTTGTGCTTTCCTTTCTTTGCTTAAGACTGGTTTTCCATCTCAGTTCTTGATATTCATACAGGTGGTTCTCTTTTCTCCAAAGTGGTCTTTAATGTTCCTGTAGGCAGTATCTATATTGCCCCTAGTGATATATGCCTCCACATCCTTACATTTGTCCTCTAGCCATCCCTGCTTAGCCATTTTGCACTTCTTTTGATCTAATTTTTGAGACGTTTGTATTCCTTATCGTTTGCTTCATTTACTGCATTTTTATATTGTCTCCTTTCATAAATTCAATTCAATATATCTTCTGTTGCCAAGGATTTCTATTAGCCCTCGTCTTTATACGTACTCGATCCTCTGCTACTTTCACTATTTCATCTCTCAAAGCTCCGCATTCTTCTTCTACTCTATTTCTTTCCCTTGTTAATCTCAGTCGTTCCCGTATGGTCTCTCTGAAACTCTCTACAACCCCCGGTCCTTTAAATCTATGCAGGTCCCATCTCCTTAAATTACTACCTTTTTGCAGTTACTTCAATTTTAATCTACAATTCCTAACAATGAATTGTGGTCAGAGTCCACATCTGCCCCTAGAGATATCTTACAATTTAAAACCTGGTTCCTAAATCTCTGTCTTACCATTATATAATCCATCTGAAACCGTCTAGTGTCTCCAGGCTTCTTCCACGTATACAACCTTCTTTCATGATTCTTAAACGAAGTGTTAGCTATGATTAGGTTATGCTCTGTGCAAAATTCTACCAGGCGGCTTCCTCTTTCATTCCTTATCTCAGTCAATATTCACCTACTACTTTTTCTTCTCTTCCTTTTCCTACTATCGAATTCCAGTCTCCCACGACCATTAAATTTTCGTCTCGCTTAACTATCTGAATAATTTCTTTTGTCGCAACATTCATTTCTTTAATACCTTCATCTGTGGAGATACTTAGCATATAAACGTGTAGTAGTGTGGTAGGTGTGGGCTTCGTGTCTATCTTGGCTACAATAAAGCGTTCACTATGCTGTTCATAGTAGCTTATCCGCGTTCCTATTTTTTATTCATTATTAAACCAACTCCTGCATTTCCCCTATTTGAGTTTGTATTTATAACCCTGTATTCACCTGATCAGAAGTCTTTTTCCTCCTGCCACCGAACTTCACTAGTTCCCTCTATATCTTAGTGTAACCTATCCAATTCCCTTTTTAAATTTTTCTGATCTACCTGCCCGATTAAGGGTCCTGACATTCGACGGTCCGATCCGTAGAACGCCACTTTTGTTTCTCCTTATAAGACGTCCTCCTGAGTAGTCTCGCCGGAAGATCCGAATGGGGAACTATTTTACCTCCGGGATATTTTACCCAAGAGGACATCATCATTACTTAACCAACAAGGCCGTTCTGGTTTCTGTAACAAGGCCAGATCAGTCAATCACGCAGGCTGTTACCCCTGCAATTACTGGAAAGGCTGCTGCCCCTCTTCAGGAACCACACGTTTGTCTGGCCTCTCAACAGATACCCCTCCGTTGTGGTTGCACCTACGGTATGGCTATCTGTATCACTGAGGCACGCAAACACCTCGCTACCAACGGCAAAATCCATGGGTCATTGTGGAGGGGGGGGGGGGGGGGGGGGGGGGGGAGAGAGAGAGAGAGAGAGAGAGAGAGAGAGAGAGAGAGAAACATGTCCCAGCAATATTGTCATCTTGGTTGAAAAGTGTTCGGTCTTTTTTTTTTCTTTTTTAGCCGAACTGTTCGGTATTTCACCTCAGTGTTCGATGTTCGCTATTGAAGCATGAGTGGTTCCGTATTTTTAGAATTCCATCCATTATGCTAATTTATTGTTGGCGGTTCCATACAGCAATGCCCTCGTGGAAAGAATCTTAGGGCACTTGAATCATTTATGGTCTGACATCGACACCAAACTGAGAGTCCGTACGGTAAAAGCAGAGTAATTTGAAGTTTGCAAGATGCAACGATTTTTACGAAAAAATTAAAGGAAACAAAAATTTCTTGGACGCTGTAACTGCAGTTGAGTAGGCGTAAGTTGATTCCTACCATTTGCAGTAGACTTGGCTACTGTTTCTATGTTTCGATACAGTGTATCGATACGTGGAACTGTTTCAGTGTTTCGGAACGGCTACGGTTCACTGTTTCGAAACAGTGGTGTTTCATTCCGCCCCTGTCTCGGATAACCGGACCCGATTCTATCTCGGGCCAGACACAGAAACTGTATCGTTGTTTCAAAATAAGGCTCTTTCAGTCCACCTGTGCTTGTCACGGACTAATTGTATCGAAACAGTGATGTTTCATTCCGTGTCGGACGAGATACGGGCTCGGCACAAGTACTGAAACACATTTAACATAACTCTTCATGAAACATTTTCAAGAGTGTAGAAATCGTTTTGACATGAAACAGCATGAAGCTTAAGATATGCGAAAATAAAGCTTCGTTTCTAGCTGACTGTCATATTCCGAAATGGCGCAACATCTGCTTTAAAAACACTAACCAAACAATAAAACAATGCATACTATTCACATTCAAAATCATAAATATGTGAAAAACACTTTTTGATAACATACGCTTCCCTGTTCATTTACAGTAATCATATTAAGAAACGCAAGAAAGCCTACAACATTTTGAATAAAAAAAAAAGGCGTAGGGTGACAGTTATTAGACATCGGTACACACAAATCTGATGTAGGTATAATTGCAAGCAATCTGTTTGACATATCATTGATGGTGTAATGGTGAACGGGAAGGGCTAGGAAGCATGGTGAATTTATTGTAACGGTTCGAAACACCTTGAAAGACATTTTTTCTGTTATATTTGGTTATTTATTCGAATTATTTGGCGTTATTTGTGAGTCTATAGTCACTGTGCCTATTAATGATTCCCTTTGCGTGCATGGAAATTAGCAGGCTGGGTATATTACCCATACTAACGGAATGTGGGAATCCCGTTAGCATATCCGTTGTGTCTGCAGTTTGCTCTCACCTCCAGTTCCGTTCGTGGTGGCTCTTCTGTCTTCAGCTATGGCTGTCCTCAGCCAATTGAAAAGTATGAAAGTCACACAACACGAAAGCAGCGCATTTGCTGCAGGAAATACGATACGAAACTGCCAAGACGCCTAATTGATAATTTCATACTTTCTGCGATATGATTAGCGCTCTGGCACCTCATTTTTGTTTCTGTGGACATACTTATACAGTAGACAATCAAGATGATACAATGTCTAGGTTTATTAGATTACAAAAAACAATCTGTTTCACTGTTTCGAAACAGCGTATCGAAACATTACATTGCACTGTTTCATTTGTTTCGAAACAGTTACGTGTTTCAGTTTGCCCATCTCTAATTTGCAGCGTGATGTGCACGGCAACTGCACGGGGCTGCCTCAACCAAAAAGGTAACCCGATTTTGTAAGCGTATCTATGGCAACGCCTCAGTGTTGTCACCGCTCCGTAAACGGATACTGTTATTAATATCGTCTGCAGGCAGTTGAAATCTGGCAACAGCGCTGCGAGCTGTCAGGGATTCTCTTACGCCGTCTCGACTAAAGCAGTAATAAATGCGGTTTTTAATGTCTACTTTTATTGTGTCAACCCCCAGCCCAAGCTAATCCTTTCGCCAGGTAATGTTTGGTACTATGACAATTTAATCTGACAACCCTAATTGTCTCACGTCGTTACTAACCAACAAGGCAGCCATATTGCATACACAATGTGATTCAGCAGATTGCCTAGGATTTTCGAGCGATCAGCGATTGATCGTTGGGATTTGCTCACACACGTGCGATCTGCGACATGATTGATCGCCCATACGGGGGATCACTGCGATCCGTCGCTCGTGTCTGGGGCCCCCAACATTTTCACAGAGTACAATAATCTCTGGAGTGAGCATTGCGTTCTGCAAATGTTGTCGTCGTTCAACTGGGATTGTCACGTGATCATCGGGATAGCACTGTTTGTATACGCCTTCTGCAGATCTCGAAACAAATATTAGACTATTCGCTGCATATTTACCATTTATTATCGTTGTTGTAGAGAATGCAAAAAGGAATACGTGAATGGAGCAGAAATTTGTGTTAAATGATAACGTTGGTTGCATTTTGAATAAATCCTTTAAATCTGTTGCAATAAGTGTGCAAAATGTGTAGGATTACTGAGCAAGTCTTGGCCATTTGCAGCAGTCACTTCTAATAGTGCGTTAGGCCTACATTTTGGTATTCATATACACAGAAGGCAGCGAAAACCTACATTTCTTTTGATGCTGAAACTCAAGAAAGAGACTTTGTACGATTGGACTTTTCCTTCTAGATCATCGCACCTGCCTTATCGAAGGTCAGTTTTGTTAATTGGAACAGGAATATGCTTACAATATGGTACTCTGTAACATAATTAAACAATTTTATGTTTTATTCAAAAGCAAAATATTTGTGAAATATTCCACAGTCCTCTGGCCAAAAAGATGTTTTCCGTAATACAGAAGCGTGTGTGTGTGTGTGTGTGTGTGTGTGTGTGTGTGTGTGTGTGTGTGTGTGTGTGTGCGAAAAAAACGTTTAAGTATTACCAGCGAGAAAAGTTACGTGATAGCCTTAAAAAAAATGATAGACCCGGGTGGCATTGTTGCTAATGTTCGGCAAATTCGGTGTTTTTTTTTTGGTATACTTTCAAAGGCAATGGCTTATGTAAATTTGTTTTGTAACGCTATCAAAGCAAATATTTACCAAAATAATCTCGTTAATCCTCGCAATACCAAGTGGGAGGTGGTTATTTTACGCTCACATTTTGAAAATACTGTAACCTAGTCAGTTACTTTATATTTAAAAATTTTGAAAAAAAATGGTTTAATGAATTTTTGAACCGGGCGCCATAAATGTCAAAGTTTTTTAGTTTAATGTAACGCAGAAAGTTAAAGTCTCACAATTAGTAGTGGATGTTAAGTTTCCCAATGAATGTTGTTGCCGGCCGCGGTGGTCGTGCGGTCGCAGGTTCGAATCCTGCCTCGGGCATGGATGTGTCTGATGTCCTTAGGTTAGTTAGGTTTAAGTAGTTCTAAGTTCTAGGGGACTGATGACCTCATATGTTAAGTCCCATAGTGTTCAGAGCCAATGAAATGTTGTATTCAATATTTTCAGGTTCAAATGGCTCTGGGCACTGTGGGACTTAACTGCTGAGGTCATCAGTCCCCTAGAACTTAGCACTACTTAAACTTAACTAACCTAAGGACATCACACATATCCATGCCCGAGGCAGGATTCGAACCTGTGACGTAGCGGTCGCGCGGCTCCAGACTGTAGCGCCTAGAACAGCCCGGCCACTCCGGCCGGCTTTTTCAGGTTCCGTACCTTACTTACACAGGAATATCTCTTGAAAGAGTATGTTTTAAGCAATTCAACCCCACTCCTCTTGGTAGTACACATATGCTGTTTATATAAATCATCAACAATCAACGAATTTTGTTTTTCTGATTTTTTTTATGGTGCACTTAGTGCCCTCACCCCTCCGCATGGTAATTTCCAATATGGAACATGCATTGGTACTTCTAGGAATAATACAATGAAAATGCCGGATAGAACCGAAAAATAGCTGTGGTTGTCACAGGAATAAAGAAATAAGTACACTTGTCACAAGGAAACGAATAGGACGTTCATTTTACTTTTTAGAGCTAAGAACCTAGTATTTTCCAGGTATCAAATTCAAACTATTACGCCTATGAAACACCACACCAAATCCACCGTACTCACGACGAAAATAATGAGATTTAAACGTACAGAGCGCTTTGCGGGCCAGCTCAAGCCATCCTGACATCACGTGACCAGGGTTAGCTTACGTTGACAACATGAAATCTGTTCTGCGCATTAGAATGCTCACTTTCTAATCTGTGTGAATTTTAAGTTATTTATTTTTAAATACGCGGTTAGGGAGAGGTGGGAGGTGCAGTAAGCTCTCTGGCTGCCCAACAATCGCAACCAGCGGCTTAAGCTGATGGCATTGTTTGCAGACTAGTGCGCCGGTAATTGTTGAACTGTGTAGTTGTAAGAAGATCAACGCATCGAACGGCTGTACGTGTCATCACATGCTGAAACATCAAGGTATGATCCAACTCATCTCTAATCATTAAGCAAAGCGATTTAGAAAAGATTGCTGTATGGTGTGTCAGGTGGCAGTTGACGCTAAATAACGAAAAGTGTGAGATGATCCACATGAGTTCCAAAAGAAATCCGTTGGAATTCGATTACAATTGTCAAGGCTGTCAATTCAACTAAGTACCTGGGTGTTAAAATTACGAACAACTTCAGTTGGAAGGACCACATAGATAATATTGTGGGGAAGGCGAGCCAAAGGTTGCGTTTCATTGGCAGGACACTTAGAAGATGCAACAAGTCCACTAAAGAGACAGCTTACACTACACTCGTTCGTCCTCTGTTAGAATATTGCTGCGCGGTGTGGGATCCTTACCAGGTGGGATTGACGGAGGACATCGAAAGGGTGCAAAAAAGGGCAGCTTGTTTTGTATTATCGCGTTATAGGGGAGAGAGTGTGGCAGATATGATACACGAGTTGGGATGTAAGTCATTACAGCATAGACGTTTTTCGTCGCGGCGAGAGCTTTTTACGAAATTTCAGTCACCAACTTTCTCTTCCGAATGCGAAAATATTTTGTTGAGCCCAACCTACATAGGTAGGAATGATCATCAAAATAAAATAAGAGAAATCAGAGCTCGAACAGAAAGGTTTAGGTGTTCGTTTTTCCCGCTCGCTGTTCGGGAGTGGAATAGTAGAGAGATAGTATGATTGTGGTTCTATGAACCCTCTGCCAAGCACTTAAATGTGAATTGCAGAGTAGTCATGTAGATGTAGATAGATGTAATTCGAACAACAGTATACTGCTGTAACGCCTACTATACTGACTGTATGACGTATAATGTCCTCGTTACTATCCATAACGCGTGATGAAAGTGACACTAAAATGGGCCACGAACGGGCGGGAATTAGCACTACTTGCATCATTACAGATAATAAATATTTTCGTTCCATATGTACAACTGAAGATTCGCAATACTATGAATGAGGCGCAATTAATGCAATGACCGAACGAACCTAGTATATTTAAAAGCCCCTGTAAACGGAAAACTTAATGACCTTAATGTTGTCTTTGCACGTGTACGAGTGTAATTAAGACGAGGGAGATCATTCATTGCAATATCATAAACAAAACAAGCAAAATTCGCAGATTTTCGGTTCGTTCGCATTGACTTCACAACTTCAGTAACAAAATCAATTTACAATGATGAAGCCATTTTGTGTGCTTTGAAATATAAATTGGAGAGGAAAATAGTCGAGTACACAGACAGCACATTGCCTTTATGAAATGCCTCCTCCGTTTCATCGTCGCCGTTTTTGTCAACAATAGCGATTGCGACTACCACACTGTGAACAAATAGTATGTCAAATTTCCCGTGCGATTAGATTTGTAAGCGTATAGTTATGTTCGAGTTTTTCAAGAGAGGAAGTTTTTGAAATTGGTTTCAGGCAAAGGCTGTTCGACCACATACGATGATGGCACACGACGTCCTCAAAATAATGGATGAAGGTAGTCGGGCATAGATACAGACGGTTTCTTGACTACCGAAAGGCGGTAGACTCAATACAATTATTATCGAAAATACGATCATGCGCGATATCGAGCGAGATTTGAGACGTGATTGAGGATTTATTGGTGGGGAGACACGCCATGTTATCTTGAACGGAGTGTCATCGATAGATCGTAGAAGTAACTTAAAAGTGTTCTCCAGCAAAGAGTGTTGGGAACCTTGCTGTTCATGTTGTATATAATGGGTCCAGTGAGGAATGATCGGTATTCACGGATATGACTGGAATGTTTGAAGTCCAGTAGACATGGGCTCTAAAATCCGTAACCTAAGAGCTATGGGCACTTGTTCGTTAGAAGAAATGTTTCGCAGTAGCGAAGATGAACCAAATGCTCGTAGCCCTTAAGATCAAAATATGGAAGGCAAAGAGCTTGCACTAGAAGATACTTGTTTCATAGTATCGAAGATGTAGTGCTCATAGCTGTTATGGTATGCATTTTAGAGCCCATATTTACTCGACGTTTTTGCTTCGAATGATAGTTCCTGTTATATCCCTAAATATTCAATATTTCTCCCGGGACATCCCGTATTAATGCCTTAGACAGTATTAAGTGTGACCTCAGACTTTTCGCAGATTCATGAAATACTGTCTGAAAAGGCGTAACCAAATATAGTCAAGTCTTGATAAGAAGTGGTGCAAAAATTGGCAACTTGCGTTAAATGTTCAGAAATGTAAAATTTTGCAATTCACTAAACAAAAAGACGTAGAATGTTAAGACTGCAATATCAGAGAATCACTATTGGAATTGGTCAACTCATACAAACATGTGGGTGTGACCCTTTGTAGGTAAATGAATGAAATATGCGCAGTCGTGGCAGCTTTCGTTTATCGGTAGAATACTAGAGAAATTCACTCTGTCTATGAAGGAGATGGCTTACAAATTACTCGTGTGACCCATTCTAGAATACTGCTCAAGTGTATTGGACCTGTACCAAGTAGGACTAACATTGGATATTGAACGTATACGGAATAGGGCACCTGTAATGTCACAGGCTTGTTTTACCCATGACAGTCACGGAGAGGATGAAAGACATAATCGGCAGACGCTGACACAGACGTAAACTATCTCAAGGAAGCTAACTTATAAATGATAAATCTAGGAACATACTTAAACTCCCAGTAGCCTACGTATCGCTGTCATACGGATCGTGGGATTATAAGATTTGGGCACTTGCGCAGTTTAGGGGGTACATGCGCTGATCACGAGAAAAGTACCTATTTTTGAAGGAAACGCTTATTTCTGCAGATATAAGCATATGTCTGGCAAAAAGCTAAAGAAAAAAAATAGAAGGTATTTCGGAACTCGCCGTGCTACGAATGTATATCTGTGCAAAATAAACAAATATGATTTTTTGAGAATATTTTCTTATTAATTCAATCTTTTTTACAAAAAATGTTTTTGAAATTCTGTGCATACATATGCAATAGGCCTACATCATTTTTGATAAAAAAATTTATTGAGGCATTTAATTGGTTGTGATTCTTGAGTTTCTCCCGGCGTATTTGATAAAATATCCAGGGGTGTACTGCCGGTCTACAGTGTCCAACGGGCACACTGTAGACCGGCAGTACGCCCGTCGATATTTTGATTATTTAATTGGCTCTTTTTTTGCATCCATATGAAAATAAGTACTTTTTTGGTTACGAACGCATCAGATATGACTGTAACACACAATTTTTGAAATAAAAATTTGTTTGGTATTCCGTGCATATATATCCTTATATCTTCAGAAGTACGAGTTTCCTTCAAAAATAGGTACTTTTCTCGTGATCAGCGCATGCATAAGTGCCAATATTTGTTGACGCACAGAAGGCCTTTAAACAGTTATTATTACCGCGCTCCATACTTAAACAGAACGCGAAAAATCGTAACATTTGCATAGGGAAGTGGGTGCCCCATACCACCACTTTGCAGAGTATGGCTGAGAAGCAGACTAATTATCCATTATCCAATGGGATATTTGCAAGACATGAATACAAAATATTTAACAGCGTTGCGTAAAGCAATGTTATATAAGGACAAACTAAAATCTGTTAGTCGCGTAGCACCATTACCAATAGGGGGACAATTTTTGAAAAATAATCTACAATTTTTGACATGTTGTACAGGGTAACTGAGATGATATTTTCCACCGCACACCAGTATTCAGTTTGTTGTCGCATAACGTTGTCTACCTATTTCTCATTTCTGCTACTTCTTTCTTTTCTCTTCGGTGCGGCGTTTATCATGCTGATGACGGGAACGGCAAATCACTGGTCTCTGCAAAGTGGCATCCTCTTTTTTTTTTAATTTTTTTTCCTCCAAACTGTCGAATTTCTGTGCAGCTTATAGAAACACTTGAGAAAGATGCGTTATAGCTCTAAGTTGGTCTCTTGCAAAGAGTAATATTCTGATACTTGCAATGTGTAAAATAGATAATGTTAAAATGCGATGAAAAACGTTCGTGTCTTGCAGAACATAAAGAGCAAGCTCCTAAAGCAGGGAAAGATTAATTTATGAATCAGTGTTAACTGATGGACATTATGCTAAAAATTTCTGTAACAGTGTTTTCAGTCCAAGTGAATGCAGTTGCCAGGAAATAATTATGTATTAAGTGAATTTAGCATTTCCATCATTATTTTCAGGTTAACATAAGCAGTTTTATTTTCTGAAACCAGTAATTTAAAGTGGTGCTTGTGATTATGAAAATGGTATTGGTTTTTTATGTTAATAGATGAATGTTATACTTATTTTTAATGACAATATACAGAAATTATACAGTCATTTTGCTACAAACTACAATACACGAAGTGCATTACTACGACTTCTAAGGACAGAGTTGCATGGAAGACTATGAAGTCTAAACCTGCTGTAATGTTGTTGATACTACCAGTGCACATTTAATATTAGTTAACAGCGGAGAAAAAAACAAAAGTGCTATCGCCTAATGCTGTTCATGCAGTCAGACTTAAGCATTATTATGCACGACTTTTTAATTTACGTGTTTACTGTTAATTCTATTCGCAGCACAGTTTACAGACAGCATCCACGTACCACACGGACGTCTAATGCACTTTTCGCAAGATCGATCTTCATTGGGAGGAAGTTCTTTTTAATTTTTTTCCGCTTAAAATCAGTGTCATACTTAAATTTGATTTCAGACATAATTTGACTTCAGACATAATTTGGTTATGCAAGAGTTTTAAATTAAAAATCACATTACATTTTTAAAATCTACGTTCCTCTGTTAGCTTCAGTTTAGGCCTGATCAATTTGAGGCGAATCACAAGGGCGGTGTTCAACTATTTCATGCGTGATGCAGCTCTCATTCTAAACAATTTGAGAAACCATTTAACATTTTCCGACCAAATTATTCTTGCCAAACAAATTGTTGGAGACAATAATTTGCCACTTCCATCTGTCTGCATTGGACGTGTTGTGATGCAGTACGTATTATTTTCACAAAAACTGAACATTGCTTGGACGCTCGAAATAACAGATACCTTAAGGTTCTGCTGGCAGCTGCGAATTGTATAGACTGAATTTTCCGGAGCTTTAAATTAATAACCTGGAAGAAGAGAACGACTGCAGTGAGTTCAGCTGTCGAAGGCGATACGATGATGCTCTGCAGTTCTCCCCGAGTGTTATTACGCTGAATGAAAATTTGAAAATTGAGGGCAGACGTACCTGGAAAACACTAGTAGTTCTGGCAACAAAGATAGCGGTTAACAGTCACAATAACTTTCTGAGCAAAAGAGTTCCCAGTATGTTTTCGTGGTCCAAGCTTTCTCAAGTTGCCCTAAAAACTATATCAGCACAGTCCGAGCAAATAATCCAGTTAACGATTCCCTCAGTTTTAAGACTATTCTGCGACTTTCCTTTGTTACATAAAAATTGTAAATGCGTTTTCCATTGCTAAATAACTAAACTATTCGCAGAAAAAACTGCGGAAAAACGCTCGTAACTTCGGCTGACAGACTTAAATTCACGTATAGTTTACGGTTAGTCTTTGCTGTGAGATTACTAGGGCTTCAGCCAATAACAGAACGTTTTCGATCATCTCATCAAATCTTGAAATTTTATGATTTTTAAGCTTTAATTACATGGAAATATTTTGTGAGAACATTGACCGAAAATGCTATTTGATTGCCGTAATCATTTACAATGTCCACCCCTGGTACCTGAGTGGTCAGCGGGACGGTATGTCATATCTAACGGCCCGGGTTCGATTCCCGCTTCGTGGGAGATTTTCGCCGCCCAAGGACTGGATGTTGTGTTAACCTTATCACCTTTATTTCATTCACATCGACACGCAAGTCGCCGAAGTGGCGGCATTTCCATTTACAATAACAACAGGTACGAACCATAGAAAAATGGCCTAATATGTATTCTACGTGAACAAGTGTTTCGATGACTAAATAGAGTACAAACTCCGGGATGCCCCCACCCCACCTAAAAAAAATGCTGAATGACAGATATGTGAACAAAAAGTTGCCAAGTTTGGAGAGGTGTCGCGAAGTCATTTCCTTTACTAAGGCGCACTGAGATGAGACGATATGATATGCGATAGGATTCAGAAGCAACCCGCATCGGCGGAGTACATAGAAACGGAACGGAAGCGACTTCACTGGATCGCACTGGGGCGACAGCGAACGACACCGATATATACACTAGATGACCAAAAGTATCCGAACACCTCAAGTTCGTGGCGCCCTCCATCATTAATGCTGGAATTCAATATGGTGTTGCCCCACCCTTGTCTTGATAACATCTTCCACTTTCGCAGGCATACGTTCAGTCAGGTGCTGGAAGGTTTCATGGGGAATGGCAGCCCATTCTTCACTGAGTGCTGCACTGAGGAGAGGAGTCGATGTCGCACGGTGAGGCCTGGCACGAAGTCGGCCGGCTTTCCAAAACATCCCAAAAGTGTTCTTTAGGATTCAGGTCAGGACTCTGTGGGGCCCAGTCCATTGCAGGGATGTTACTGTCGTGTAACCACTCCGCCACATGGCGTGCACTATGAGCAGGTGCTCGATCGTGTTGGAAGATGCAATTGCAATCCCCGAATTGCTCTTCAACAGTGGGAAGCAAGAAGGTGCTTGAAACATCAATGTAGGCATGTGCTGCGATAGTGCTATGCAAAACAACAAGGGGTGCAAGCCCCGTCCATGAAAAACACGACCCCACCATAATACCACCGCCTCCGAATGTTACTGTTGGCACTACACACGCTGGCGCAGATGACGTTCACCGCCACACCCACACCCTGCCACCCGGCTGTCACCGAGCGGTTCTAGGCGCTTCAGTCTGGAAATGCGCGACCTCTACGGTCGCAGGCTGGAATCCTGCCTTGAGCATGGGTCTGTGTGATGTCCTTAGGTTAGTTAGGTTTAAGTAGTTACAAGTTCTAGGCGACTGATGACCATAGTGCTCATAGCCATTTGAACCACACCCTGCCATCGGATCGCCACATTATGTACCGTGATTCGGTTACTCCAATCAACGTTTTTCCGCTGTTCAATCATCCAATGCTTTAAGTTCCTCACACCAAGCGAGGCGTCGTTTGGCATTTACCGGCCTGATACGTGGCTTACGAACAGCCGCTCGACCATGAAATCAAAGTTTTCTCACCTCCCAGCGCACTGTAATACTACTTGCAGTGGATCCTGTTGCTGTGATGGTCTGGATAAATGTCTGCCTATTATACACTACATGCTGCACGTGTCCCTTCACGTTTCCATTTCGCTACCACATGGGAAACGGTGGATCTATTGATATTTAGGAGTGTGGAAATCTCGCGTACAGACGTAGGACAAAGGTGGCACCCAATCTCCTTACCAAGTTCGAAGTCCGTGAGTTCCGCGGAGCGTCCCATTCTGCTCTCTCACGTTGTCCAATGATTATTGAGGTCGCCGATGTGCGGAACCTGGCAGTAGGTGGCAGCACCATGCTCCTAATATGAAAAACATGTTTTTGGTGGTGTCGGGATACTTTTGATCACACAATGAAATTTTTACTCTGCAGCGGAGTGTGCGCTGATATGAAACTTCCTGGCAGGTTAAATGTGTGCCAGACCGAGACTCGAACTCGGGACCTTTGCTCACATAGCGTATGTCTATCATATCGCCCGGTACAGGACAAGAGTGCTGGTTACTCCACGCAACTCCTATCGTATAACAGGGAAGGAAAAAACCAACAGTTAAAACCGATATCGGCATTTCAGTCCAGTATAACCAGTTTTTTTTCGGTATTTGCTTTTTTTCGTTTTTAACTAATTTCTGGACGGCATATAAATTTGTTATACCAGCAGCACAGAATTTTTGTTTTTGTCTGAATAAAACTTTTTTTCATAAACGAGTATCGTTTATCCGTAAAATTCTCAGTGCTTTGAAATATCGATTGTGAAAATCGATCGGTACTAGTTCTTTAAGTATTTTGAGCTTGTTTACATGTTTCTGTTGACCTATCATCATTGCCGTAACACATAAGGCCATCTAGTGGAGTTCCCATCTGTATTACGACTTTACCAGACTTGCAGTGTTGTGTGGCATATTATACGATTTGCGTATACATGTAGTGTGCAAGATGTGCTCTCATCTGGCCCCCGGTAGCTGAGTGGTCAGCGCGACAGAATATCAGCCCTAAGGGCCCGGGTTCGATTCCCATCTGGGTCGGAGATTATCTCCTCTCAGGAATGGGTGTTAGGTTGTCTTAATCATCATTATTTCATCCCCATCGACGCACATGTCGCCAAATTTGCGTTCAATTAAAAGACCTACACTCTGCGAAGGGTCTACTCAACGGGAGGTCCTAGTCACACGACATTTATTCATTCAGCTGGCCTTTGCTGTAGTTTCTCGCTGTCACCGTCGCACATCAGTTGTATTCCAGAATGTTAGAATGCGCGCAGAGTAACGTAACAGGTAGATCCGCAGCCGACAAGGCAAGAGTGAGAAATGTAGTGTTGGGGTTTGCGGGCAGACGATGTGGTGGAAATGCTTAGCGCTGGCGGGGAAGTGCCTCTTTGAACTGAAGCCTACGCTCACATTTTCTGTAAATATTAAGTGGAGCTCCTCCACATGGACACTTGTATGGTGACCATTCAAAACGATATACTGTCATCTCCGCTTTGGTTAGTATCTAAAAAGAGTTACGCGAAAACGCAACAAAGGCAGCGACTTGTTTTCGTCCGAATTGTTAATCATTTTTAACTTTCAGAGAAGTGCCATGAGTGGCGAATTTTGCTTAACACCTACATTTCTCTTATTGCCATGTTAAAATTTACGTCTTTGGCCAAAGTAGAGTTTATGCAGTGTTACCTCACGCACATGTTCTGCAGACGCAATTTGTTTGCTAAGTAGTGAGGACTAGGGTAACGTCAACACACACAGCATTTCTCGTTTCACTCACAACCGATGGCCCTTAAAAATTACATTTTTTCATTAAAAGAGTCTTTAGTTGGTGGAATAACTCGACAGATAATGAACTTTCGCATATTAACCTTATGGTAATATACTCTCCTCCTCGTGTGGTATTGTTTGCCAAAATGTCGTTTCGATATCACAAACCGTTTATGAAATATGAAGAATGTTGTTAATATATTAATTCTGGATCTATCGCTGACTGACAGATTGAACTCTACCCAAGTCTAAAGAAAAAATTCGGTATGTTCACTGAGTCTCACATTTGCAGCAACATATCACGTAATACGCGCCAAACGCAAATTCTTAGCGACCCTATTTTTTTCCGGTTTCGCGCCGTCACTTACTTAAGTGCACATTTCGCAATAACTGCATTGACAAAATCGTAGGCACGTCATGCGGCTGATATATAAGGCTGTAAGTAACGCAAAATTGAATGTTTTGTACAGAATAGTTACTGTAAAATCGTCTCGATTCTGTTTGAGCATCGCGTCGCTAACCGGCCGAAAGCGGGCAAAACTAAACTCGCTCAGCGCTTTGGGCGAAAACTGGTTAAGGAATCTTCAAATGTGTGTGAATTCCTAAGGGACCAAACTGCTGAGGTCATCGGTCTCTAGACACACACCACTTAAACTAACTTACACTAAGTATAATACAAACACCCATGCCTGAGGGAGGACTGGATCGGCTATCGTATACTGCGCGGACTCTGCCATCCCTAATTTGGAAATATTTTATTAAGTATCGTAGCAGTGAAGTACAATGCTCCAATTGCTTTAAAATATTAACTGTAGGAGGTACAACAAACTTGATGCACTTTATAAGGACAAAACGAGCACATTGCTCCTTGGTGTTCTATATACTTGGGGTAATAACTGAACCATTAATTTTGTATGTGCTTCAGTATGAAAATAGGGTACCATTCAAAAGTTACGGTCCAGAATAAGCATCCAGTCAGCCGATTAAAATTATTGGATAGTTGACAATCAACACATTGGAACTGTTTAACTCCAATCGGACTGCTCAACATCACGCCACACCGTTCACTGCCACAACAGTTGGTCAGTTTGTAAGGTGCCAGGCAAATCCAACACCTTCCATGAAAACCCTGACATGATAAGCAAATCCAGTAGTATGTCACGTAGCTCCGAATAAATCGTGACAATAAATTAACCAAAGTAATACGAGTAACGAGTGAGCAAATGGAATACCACAGACTAACACAAGAAAGCTGAAATGCATTTCATACCTTCCCACCGTGAGACAGACGCAGTTCCGAGGGGAGAAACGAGAACAGAAGCCGAGAGCAGAACCGTGTTAAGCTGAAGGCCCTACGATAAGGGACGGACACCCATGTAGCCAGCTAACCGCTAGGTCCACCCCCAGCCCATGTTAAAAGATGGAGCCCTGCAGAAGAACAGTATAGATCTTACGATAACGCTAAAAGGACCACACCAGTTGCAAGTTTTAGCGTGAGACTTTTTCGCGTCTCTGTTACGTTGCAAACTTTAAAAACATTGCCCCACCACGAAAAGTATAACGTTTCTCATTGGATAGACAAATTTTTGTAGGCGGAGCTTAAGGTTAACATTGAGACCCTGATTGGTCAGATGAAAACACAGCCAGATAGCTTTTTTTTAAACCAACTTCGGTAAATTGTAGTAAGGAGAAGTTAGGGGAGAGTTGCTTGCGAGAGGGCGAGGTGAGCGGAGCTGTGCTGCCCGCCGCCCCCTGACGAACACCGACAAGGTAATCAACGCACGCGATGCCGCATAACAGCGCATAAAGCTTCACTCAGAACTGCAGACGTCTCTCATCTGTTACACCCCCTTTTTGCGTAATACTAGTGTATTCGTTAATTAAAGCTCGTGGTGTTTACGTTTGCCACTTGAAGTAAAAATCTGAAACGCGATGATTTTTCTGTTATATAGTTATTGAGAAGACACATCAGCCACTGTAATTTACGATAAGTTAGATAAGTAATTAAAGATAATTGAGAGTCACTGTAGACCATTTTGATAGTTTTCTCTTTTGTGAAACTTAATTTAAACCTAGATTATAGATGTGATATGGCATAGGTCATCCTTCAATCGATTGTAGAACTTGGAAACCCATTCAGGGAATATTCGTTCACATTTTTGTTGAACGCAGTTGGTTTTTACCATCCTGTATTAAAACATTTCCTTTTATCAATAGTGCAATTTATAAACGATGTTTTGTGAGTAGAATAAAATTTCCAATGGTAAACGTAACTGCTTTTTCGACGTTATCTTACCAGCTAACTAAAAATAGGAAAGCCTTGAACCCTTTCCACTAAATTTAGTTAGTACTAAGATTCTTTTACAGGGAGTGAAGTGGAGCTGACGTTGAGATCATTTAGTATTTGGTTATATCACCGCTAGTCTCACTGAACTCTTCTGAATTCTACATGTCATGTGTGGTCTGGCGTCTCCTTGCCAGCAACAGGTCCCAGGTTCAAACTAGTCATTTACCAACCCCCCCCCCCCCCCCAGAAAAAAAAACACGCTCAGAGCGTCGTTGCGCGAAAGTGGTAGGGAGACACGATATAGAGCAGACAGACACCACGCAGAATGTTAGAAGTTCACGTCCAATTCCTTGTCTAGCTATCTTTCACCACACACACACACACACACACACACACACACACACACACACACACACACACGATTCTATGAAATATTCACGTTTTATACGCAGTGCTAACCAAATACTACTGGATACTTTTGCACAAGACGCAGTTCAGCGTCAAATGTACATTTATCATAACCACAGAGATCGAATTACAGTAGATAATCTTCGCACGACGTTTCTTGAAGCGGAATTTTTGAATGCTGCAGTTCATCGTTGCGACTCGGCCAGCACAGTTACATATGTTACGTCATAGCGCTGTCGTTAGCGTACAGACCTAACAAGTAGATGCCGGCACAGTAGCTCAACATGTTCGGTCGGAGGGTTAGCAGCCCTCTGTAATAATAATAAAAACCTGAGTAAATGGATCAACGACTAACTTCTGCGGGTGTCGTGGGGAGTCCCCTCCCCCCCCCCCCCCCGAACAAATGCAACGAACAAAATGAGATTTAGAGAAAAAAAGTAGGTCGTCAGTTCGAACATCGTCGAATATAGTGATTTTCTTTATTTCTGGATCAAATTGAAGTAGGTTTATTGTTATTTATATTCAGTTAATTTGTTAACATGTATTTTTTATTTCTAATACTTTGTAATTTCATTGTCATTACTATATTGATTATTTATTTGTTGTTACTTGTCTTCCTATTATTCCTTTTTCATTTGGAATCTGCTTGTGTCATCTGTAATCTGCAACCAAGTGTCAACTAGTAATGTTTATCGATTGGTAACGCGACACCCCGGTGTAGCCAATGTGAAGATAGTTTCAGGTAACTATTTGCTTTTATCGGTGAAACAGATTTTTTTTCCTCCAGAATTGGCTCATATAGGATATGCTTTAATCGCCGTGAACAAAGCGATCGTAATTTTAGTTATGCCGCGAACTGTTGACCTCCCTTTTCTCGGATACATTGCACATAACGAAGTTGTGGTTAGCTTAGGGCATGCATTTAACCCTTTCAGACCCGAATTTGTTTCGGAGGAACGAAATTTTTTTTAAACACTGTAATGGACTTGGGTGATTTTTTAATGATTTTAGAAGCAACATTTATAAAAAGATACGTTAACATTTTCGATAAAAAATTGTACACATATGTGTACACTGGTACTCAACCAACATTGAAATCATAGCAGACAAAACTAATTTGAAATCATTTACGCAGAAAATACATGCAGTATTCGCCAATGCTTTAATTAAAAATAAAATGAGTCAGGAATTATGTTCATAATGTGGTTCTAATTGACGTGAAATGAACGGAAACAGTTTTTTTTTCCTTTGACAAACAAAGATGCACATTACATTTTTCTTATTTTATTCATGAACGTCCCTTAAATCCCGGAAATTTGCACCTGGTAGCCAGTGCATTATTTTTATCAAGAGGCAAGTGTTGTGTTCCATCAAAGTGAATCTCCTCAGGAGGCCTAGTTTCTCCTCATCGTCTTTGAACAGGTGTATCTGGAGGTGTGGCAGATGGTCAGCCACGTTTTCTATTCGAGGTATCCAGAAATCTGCTATGGATGTGAGTATATATAGGCCGAACTTTATAGAACTTGTCTTTATTGTCTGCTGGTAGACCCATGTTGTTAACAAGATGTAAATTTGTTGGAAGAATCTATTTCTGGGCATACTGTCCAAGAATAATTCCATTTTCAATGTTGTGTCCCAATACATCTGGGCTCTAGGAAATTTTAGGGTTCCCATAATTATATGAAGCCCAAGCAAGATTTGGAGTTTCGCTGGTGTAGTTTGAAATTGCTAATTGTTCCACTCTGCAAGGCATATAGGTTTGTCATATCAGCCATAGTACTGAACAGATCATTGGTAATGGACTTGCTGAAATAAGTTGAAGGAGAAAGTATTTCCTGTTCTTCAATACATTGTTCCCATTCGTAATATGAATCCACTATAGAGAGAGGACGATGGCGCCACTTGATGTCCTTTTTTTCTGACAAAATGTATTTTACATCACTGAGCTCATTGTTGGTAAGTGTATCACTGTCATGAATATCACTATCGTTGTTGTCATTGTCACTGCACACACCACTTTCACTATTTGCAGTTGACTCATCATTGGTTTCTCCCCTGTTTATTTTGTCAGCCCCCACTATCACTTCCTTCTCTCTTGAAGTACAGCAGGATTCTACATCACGAAATGATTCTTCATCTGATGATAAATCGATATCTGGCACCTCTCCATTCAGCAGCATCTCTAAAATGGCATCTGCATCTCGCTCAATGTTGAAATACTGTTTCTTTGACATGATGAACATAACTGAAATATTCACAAATAATAATATCAGTAGTGGTATTTTCCTAAAATAATAATTTACAGTAGACCGAACGACATTGTCATCAACTGGAGCTTCAATGCTGTGTCTGTTTTCCTAATTGTTGCTCATAACACTACTTAGTAATACAACATACTTCATATGTTTTGAATAAATCCCAGTCAAAATCATACAATCGTCAGGATAAAAAGAAACTGTTCCAACAAGCACTTCATATGAAGGAAACACAAGATACTTGAAGTTATGTAAAACATTGTTCTTGAGACCTCGTGGCTACAATTGTGCACACAGAAAAACATCACTTATTTTTGTTGACTAAAAGAAATGATTTAGAAATATTGATAGTTGTAATAAATAAATCGAACATTCTATAATGTTCATGCAAAACAACAATACTGGTACTCAACTGTACTGTGGGTTATAGCTTACCAAAGACTACCAGATACTTTCAAGGTCACAAACTGCTCTGCACTCCTACATTAGTCTGTTGATATGTTTATAGTGCTGCTCAACAGATGGCAGCACTTGTGCATGGTGAAAAGAATGAGCATTCACAAATGTGTACATCAGCTCCAAATTGAAGAAAAATATTTCTGTTGCAGTTAAGACGTCATGAAAATTAATGTACACAATTGTAGCCACATGGTATCAAAGGGTTATATTCAGGGCCACAAAAGGCGTCGTCTGGTGCAGTTCAGTTGTCGACAGAGCATCTCGCATTTCCGTCATACCTCGCGGTGGCCGCTTCCAACGTCGCTCCGCACTACACATAAACAGGATTTTTAAAGTGACCCGCCGTCTTTGTGTGTCGCCCCTTCGTGCAGTATTGGAGGTTGTCTGCGAGGAGATCGGCAGCCAAAGGCTAAGGTGTTGTAGGGATGGCGATTATCGCCGAAACAACCGGTTTTCTGTTATATCGGTTTTCTCCAACTCCAGTTTACACTTGAGTCTTAAAACAGCTCTAAAACCGGTTTCTGTACCAACTGAATTTTTTTATTCCTATTATTTCTTGTAAAAAAAATACAGATATCGAACAAAGATTGAAAAATTTTGAATCTTTGTTTCAAGATACATAAATTAAAATATTAGGTTGAATAAGGAAATAAGACAAACTAATCTGTCCAGCGTTCGCTTCTTTTCTCGTTGTTGTTGTTGTTGTTGTTGTTGTTGTTGTTGTCTTCAGTCCTGAGACTGGTTTGATGCAGCTTTCCATGCTACTCTATCCTGTGCAAGCTTCTTCATCTCCCAGTACCTACTGCAATCTACATACTTCTGAATCTGCTTAGTGTATCCATCTCTTGGTCTCCCTCTACGATTTTTACCCTCCACGCTGCCCTCCAATACTAATTTTGTATTTATTTGGTATTCAGATGGAGTGCATATTGTTGCAGTCGGTCATTTATCTAAAAGAAGAATTTGAACTTTTACAAGTCATACATATCCATTGGCAATTATCTCCTGCTACACAGTCATGCGCCACATATGAAATTTTTGCTTGTAAGCATTTATGATTGTGAACAATGACTTCCTAGAGTAAAGCACACAAAGCGTAAAAATAGAACCAGATTCTCAAATGAACACCTTCAGAACATCCTGCGAATCGCAACAACTTCGGTTGACCAAATTCAAAGGCAAACGTCTGATTAATTCTGTGATTTTTAATTACTTATATATAAAATTATTGGTGAAATCTCATATTCGCACAGTTTTAATTTTACTGCGATGTGACAAAACTCATGGGAGACTCCTAACGTCGTGTCAGACCACTGAGCCATTGCCTCTATAGCCGTTCATAACTGAATAACTGTGAAGAACTGACTTCCCGATTATGTCCCATAAATGTTAGATGGGATTCATGTGGGGTGACCTTGTTGCCAGATGTTCTTGAAACGAATTGCGAACAACTATGGCCCGGTGCCATGGTGCATTGAATCCATAATAATTGCATCGTAGTTTGGTATCATACAACCCATAAATGGCTGGAAATGATCTCCAAGAAGCCGAATACAACTATTTGCAGAGAGTGATTGGTTCAGTTGGACCATAAGACCCAGTCCTTTCCATGTAAAAATATCCCACACCATTATGAAGCCACCGCCAGCTTTCACAGTGCCTTGTGGACAACTTGGGTCCGTGGCTTGGTGTCTGCGCCACAATCGAACCGGAACATCACCTATTATCAACAGAAATCGAGCCTCTCCTGTCCAGACCTCAGTTTTCGTGTAGTCTAAGGTCAGCCGCTATGGTGACGAGCGCACGAGAGGCTTTGCAGGCGCTTTCGTACTGTTACGAACTGCACTCGCGTCGATTGTCTGCTGCCATAGCCCAATAACGCTAAATTTCGCGGCACTGTTCTACGTCCCACATTGGTTTCTGCTATTATTTCACCTAATGTTGGTTGTCTGTTAGCAATGATAACTACCCAAACGCCGCTGCTTTCGGTCATTAAGCGAAGGCCGTCGACCACGGCATTGCCCGTTGTGAGAGATAATGGCTAAAATGTCGTACTAGCGGCATTCTCAAGCCACCGTGGGTCTCGGAATATTGAATCCCCTAACGATTTCCGAAACGGAATGTCCCATGCGAGTAGCTTGTCCTACCATTTTTCGGACTGAAGACAACAACAATATCAATAATTAGACTACTGGTCATCAAAATTGCTACACCACGAAGATGACGCGCTACAGACGCGAAATTTAACCGACAGGAAGCAGATGCTGTGATATGCAAATGATTAGCATTTCAGAGCATTCACACAAGTTTGGCGCCGGTGGCGACACCTACAACGTGCTGACATTAGCAAAGTTTCCAACCGATTTCTCATACACAAACAGCAGTTGAGCGGCGTTGCTTGGTGAAGCGTTGTTGTGATTCCTCGTGTAAGGAGGAGAAATGCATACCGTCACGTTTCCGACTTTGATAAAGGTCGCATTGTAGTTTATCGTATCTCGACATTGCTGCTGCTCGCGTTGGTCAAGATCCAGTGACTGTTAGCAGAACGGCCTCGTATCACTAGCAGTCGAGATGACAGGCATCTTATCCGCATGGTTGTAACGGATCGTGCAGCCACGTCTCGATCCCTGAGTCAACAGATGTGGACGTTTGCAAGACAAAAACCATCTGCAGGAACAGTTCGACGACGATTGCAGCAGCATGGACCGGAGCGCCTGCAATGATGTACTCAGCGACGAACCTGGGTGCACGAATGGCAGAACGTCATTTTTCGGATGAATCCAGGTTCTGTTCACAGCATCATGATGGTCGCATCCATGCTTGGCGACATTGCGGTGAACTCACATTGGAAGCGTGCATTCGTCATCGCCATACTGGCGTATCACCCGGCGTGATGGTATGGGATGCCATTGGTTACACGTCTCTGTCACCTCTTGTTCGCATTGACGGCATCTTTGAACAGTGGACGTTACATTTCAGATGTTTTACGACCCGTGGCTCTATCCTTCATTCGATCCCTGCGAAACCCTACATTTCAGCAGGATAATGCACGACCGCATGTTGCAGGTCCTGTACGGGCCTTTGTGGATACAGAAAAGTTCGGCTGCTACCCTGGCCAGCACATTCTCCAGATCTCTCACCAATTGAAAACGTCTGGTCAATGGTGGCCGAGCAACTGTCTCGTCACAATATGCCAGTCACCACTCTTGATGAACTGTGGTATTGGATTGAAGCTGCATGAGCCGCTGTATCTGTACACGCCATCCAAGCTCTGTTACTCAGTGCCCAGGCGTATCAAGTTATTACGGCCAGAGATGGTTGCTCAGGGTACTGAGTTCTCAGGATCTGTGCATCCAAATTGCGTGAAAATGTAATCACATGTCAGTTCTGAAATAATATATATGTCCTGTGAATACCTGTTTATCGTCTGAATTTCTTCTTGGTGTAACAAGTTTAATGGCCAGTAGTGTATCTTATAATAATACGTGGCCCGCCAGGGTAGCCGAGAGCGCTAACGCGCTGCTTCCTGGACTCTGGTAGGCGCGTCGGCCCCAGATCGAATCCACCCGGCGGACTAACGATAAGGACCGGTGTGCTGGCCAGCCTGGATGTGGTTGTTAGGCGGTTTTCCGCACCTCGCTTGGTGAATACCGGACTGGTCCCCACGTTATGCCTCAGTTACACGACGCGCAGCCATTTGAAACACGTTCGCACTATTCCATGGATTACACTAAACGCAGACTGTTGAGGTACACACGTTCCGTCCCGGGGGGAGTACGGGGTGGTGGCATGAGGGGCGTCTGGTCGCCCATAAAATTAAAGCGCCAAATCCGGTTAACAATAACAGCAGACTCCGCAAGTCGGGATTAATGCTTGGTAAGAGAGATGTTGTAACAATGCATATTTAGATCAATTAGATGCGATATTCGCTATGAAGTACTAAGATGACTAAAAGGATGAATGTATCCTTGATATACGGGAGGTCTTGGTAATTTTTCCGCCTCCCTCGGCGTGAAGTCGGCCAGCTTGCCGGTGTAACGGCGAACGGTGAGCTTTCCGAAGCGCAGGTGCAAACGTTGCGCCGGCGTTGTGGAAGGCGCAGATAAGCTCACTGAGAAGGCGCCACGTCCCTGCTTTCCGCTTTTACGGCCGCAGATAACGCAAGCTTTTTGTTCTGCAGCAGTGTATAGCCGCGTTAAGCTGGCGCGCCATGCCAGCGCACACGGCGGGTTTCAGAACACGCGTGAATTCAAAACCCACATAGCAGACTTCTCTGGATGTGCCAAACATCCCGCACCACAGTCTTGTATTGAAAGGAATCTTTTAACTGGTCACCACAAAACTGGACTTTGGATATTCAGCCATTGTTAGATATTTTTAGACAGTTGCATAATATACACTGATGTAACAAAAGTCTTGGGATAGCGATGTGTGCATATACAGATGACGGTAGTCAATTTGGGACATACGACGAACGTATCCATTAGGATACGATAGGATAGGATAGGATAGGATAGGAAAGTGTGAGAAATTCAGCATTAAGGGGAGGTTTACTATCTTTTGGTTCAATAAATCTATTTTTAAATTGCATTTTTGGATCCATAAAAGTGTTTAGAAACCGCCCATGAAACGGTTTTTCCGCATACGGAACGGAAATGTTTGGTTGGACTCATGGTTCGACAAAAAAAAAAAAAAGCATCTGCCTGAAATCGGCCTTTTTCACGCACCAGTTTTTTTCTTCAGAGGACGAGTTATTGTACCGGTGCTTCGGAAGAAACACACACACAATTCAAATGGCAGTTATTCTCCGCAATACTGAGAGTGGTAGTGATGTTCAGTCCCAATGGGGCACAGTTAAGTGGGGCGTAATGCTCACAGAGAAAAGAGAATATAGCATTTTCAGTTGTTAGGCCATTTCTAAAACCAAACTGTACATTTGACAGCAAATTATGTGAATTTAAATGCTCCAGTAACCTTTTATATACAACCCTCTCGATAACTTTAGCAAACACCGATGGTATAGAAATAGGTCTATAACTGTCAGAATTATCCGTATCTCCCTTTTTATAATGTGGCTTCACTACCGAGTACTTTAATCGGTCAGGATTAAACATTACAGGGATCGCTCTCTTACCCACTGTGATGGAACTGATCCTCGTTCGCTGACAAAGTAGACAAACAAGCAGTATAGTCTATTATCATCGTAGGTTTGTTCGGATGCACATAATGATACTCTGGATATGTCTGCGCAACAGATTTTGACATTGGAAGTGCGTGTTGCATTTTATAGCTCCTTTATTGTCCGCCTGAAGGGCTTGTAGCAAATGGTTGATAAGTATTACCGCCATCTATCCTGCCCGACTGCGCCTGATTGCTCGCTATTTGCGTCTCTCTTGTGACACACGCAACCTGAATTAGACTGCTCCGACCCCAAGGGTCGGTGCTGGGGCCACTGCTGTTTCTTATTTATATAAATGATATGCCTTCTAGTATTATAGGTGATTCAAAAATATTTCTGTTTGCTGATGACGCCAGCTTGGTAGTGAAGGATCTTGTGTGTAATATTGAAACAATATCAAATAATGTAGTTCATGAAAGAAGTTCATGGCTTGTGGAAAATAATTTGTTGCTAAATCACAGTAAGACTCAGTTTTTACAGTTTCAAACTCACAATTCAACAAAAACCGATATTTTGATCAGACAGAATGGGCATATTACAAGCGAGACGGATCAGTTAAAGTTCCTAGGCGTTCGGATAGATAGTAAGCTGTTGTGGAAAGCCCATGTTCGGGATCTTCTTCAGAAACTAAATGCTGCTTTATTTACCATTAGAACAGTATCTGAAATAAGTCACATTTCAACACGAAACGCAGTCTACTTCGCACATTTTCATACGCTTATGTCATATGGTATTATTTTTTTTTGGGTAATTCTTCTGATTAAAAAAGGGTATTTTTGTCTCAAAAACGGGCTGTTCGAGCTATGTGTGGTGTAAGTTCGAGAACCTCTTGTCGACCCCTATTCAATAGTCTGGGAATTCTGACATTGCCCTCACAGTATATTTTTTTCTTTAATGTCGTTTGTTGTTAGCACTATTAGCTTATTCCCAAGAGTTAGCACCTTTCACTCAGTTAATACTAGGCAGAAATCAAATCTGCATGTGGAATGCACTTCCTTGACTCTTGTGCAGAAAGGAGTGCAGTATTCTGCTGCATCCATTTTCAATAAGCTACCACATCATCATCATCATCATTTAAGACTGATTATGCCTTTCAGCGTTCAGTCTGGAGCATAGTCCCCTTATAAAATTCCTCCATGATCCCCTATTCAGTGCTAACATTGGTGCCTCTTCTGATGTTAAACCTATTACTTCAAAATCATTCTTAACCGAATCCAGGTACCTTCTCCTTGGTCTGCCCCGACTCCTACCCTCTACTGCTGAACCCATGAGTCTCTTGGGTAGCCTTGCTTCTCCTATGCGTGT